>NC_136057.1:394481393-395831393 GCF_964261635.1 Lissotriton helveticus
AGAGAGAAACAGATTGAGATAACAGATCAAGGAAAAGAATCCAGATATGAAAAGAAATAAGCAACCAGTATGAGAGGAGGATGGTGATACCGAAAAACAAGGACGGCGAAAGGAGTGAATAGGTAAGGAAAGGCCTCCTGAGAAATAAAGAAATAACAAAGATTAGAAAATAAAAAATAAGGAAAGAGAGCAAAAGAGTAAGAGAAATTTAAGAAATATGAAAGATAAAAAGAGTAAAGGATGAGAGAGCACTAGAAAAGTAGAGAAGAGAAACAAATAATTAAAAAAAAATCAAGATAGATATTTTTTAGAACAACAGTAGCAATCCGTTAACTGGGAGAAAAATAAACATTAGTATCCATGTTACGAGAGGAGATGCTGTTTAGAAAGAGTTTGAGTTTCTCAGGGTCATCGAAAGAACGCAAATGTCCTTTATGGGTAATTTTGCAAAGGCAAGGATGAAGAATGCCATACTGAATGTTCAAATGTCTCATCTGAGGACGAAGAGCCACAAATTCTTTACGTTGAGCATTTGTTGAATTGGAAACATCTTGGGAGATGAAGATATTATGTCCCGACCAAGTGAGATGTCATTTGAGTTTGACAGCCTTTAGAACATGCATACGTTCAGTAAATTCCAGGAAGAGTGTTATAATACAACTAGGCTTGTTTGAATTAGGGTGGAGACGACCCAAAAGATGCGCACACTGTATATTGAGAGGTGAAGAGGATTGAAAATCTAAGAGATCTGGGAGGAACTTCTGCAAAAAGGATAACATGTTAGGGCACTCAATATTTTCTGGAAAACCATAAAGGCGAAGGTTGTTCCTTCGATTGCGATTTTCAAGGTCTTCTGTGTGGAGTTTCAGTTTGTGGATCTCTTGCTCTAATAAAGGAATTTTTGTAGAAATATCTTAAAGGTCTCCAACACGCTGCTCCAGTTCCAACACCTTTCCCTCCATAATAATCCATTGGTCTTCTATTTGTTTTAGTGTCTCATTGGTATTGGACATAAATGGTTAAAGACCACGTACCTCATCTAAAATAGAGTCAAGCACCGGATTTTGCGAGGAGAGAATAGGAGAAGGCGGATACTTTTTGTGCCTTTTTGGCTTTGCTCCTGAAGAGGATAGTTTAGGAGTGACGTGAGAATCGCTGGCCATCCTAGATTGCTGGACAGGGCGATGAGTAGTGAGTAGAGTAGGGCGGATTCAACCCATAGACTAGCGAAAGAGAAGGCAGGAGCAAGAAACAGCCAAAAGCAGGTCACCAGATTGAAAATAAAGCAGAGGGGTAGAAGCAAAGTGCATTAGACACAGGGGGGTGACTTACAATATTTACCCCCAATGAGGAGAAGCAATGCCACCTCAGAATATGACCAGCGCTAGCCAAAATATGGTACATTTCACCGTCCAAGCTAAAAATAAAGTGGGAGCACTCAGCAACATAAATAGTTCAAAGTAGTACAGGTAAATAGAAGGAGTTACATCCTGAGAAGCCGCCACAAGTACAGTTTCCAGCTCTGCATGTCACAAAATGCAAAATGTATCAAGGACCATGGAGGACGTATAACTATGAAGTCAAAAAGAGGAAGCATGACATTTTAGGCCATTTGAGAAACCCAACTGTGAGGAAAAAAATCGGAACGCGAGCGCTGCAATTCAAAAGGGTCGGCGCCCGCTTTTCATGAGGAGATAATCACTGCTGCGGCACGGACACTCAAAAATGATGCTGGGGAAGCCATACGCCGCACAGAGACTCACCGCTACATCACACAAGCGGGATCACATTCGGAGCCAAGCAACTCCACGACGAGAGGCACTTGTGAAGAAAATAAGCTCAGCGGAGCTCACCGCAGGACTGCCATGATGCTTCGGCCTCCAAGCCACGCCCCCCTCATTTATTTATTTCTTCATTTCAGTTCAAACAGTGATCACAACAATGTATTGCATGAGTCATAGTCCTCATGGGCATTGCCAAGGGAGCTTACAGAAAATGTTGTCCGTGTGTGTGGCTGCACGCCAATTCACAGCAGCCAGTCGGCTATTTAAGCAAGAAAGGGCTGATCTACAGCGGCGAATACCTAAGAAACAATGACCGTAATCATGTAAAAGCCACAAAGGTCACCAGAAACATCCATTTCAAGTTGATACAGTCCCAATATGTGTGACACAAATACACTCGAAATAGCATGAGGACAGAGTCACGTGCTTCCATAAGGTATGGTAGTGTTGTTTGGAGTGTGTTATGTTTGGAAGCATTCTGACAAAGCCAATATGAAGTAAGGCTACAAATCAGACCCAGCTGGTGTACGTCACACTACAACGCAGTCAAGCCACGATTTACTCCAGCAACACAACGAGTGCTTTACTCACAGCTACCATGTTCATGGGTGAACTAGATTTCAGAGTTGATGAAGGAAACAAATGCCTAGGCTATCTAACTCTGATTGGCATATCCTTGCACTACCTATCATAGCAAAAGAATAAAAGAGTTGTTAAAGACATCAGTGGTGGTACAAATTTGAGGGATCAGTAGCCTACCAGCCAGGACTATTAATAACGGGTCTCAAAGTAGGTAGTATTATTCCCAAGGCCTTCAATTTTTCATGACTTTGCACTCATGCTACAAACGTTTTTTTCTAGATTTTTGAAGCAAGCCTGCTCTATTTATTTAACTTGAGGGAGCTAATGTATCTATATAACTAAATGCCACTGGATGCCTGCACTATTGTGTTTTCTCTTTCCCTGTAGATTTTATTTTCACTGATAAATATGTGTTTATGCTATGTGGAGGCCCACAAGAAATGTTTAACCCAGGCCCGCTAAAACTTCTGACATGATTGATACCAGTCAAATTCTAATGTCAATGTAATTAATTACTAGCTTAAAGATGGAATGAGTTATTGCACTATGCTATCTCAAAGGGTCAGCTACCTTGAGTAACATAGAATTATGTTGCATTAATGCTTATATAAAAAAAAAATTGTTTAACACTAGCAGTATGAGTACAAGAAAATCACTATGGTATTTAATATACCTTCCTCCACATAAAACATCCCTGAACTCCTCCCTCTCAGAAAGGAGGTTGTAGCCTGTCTCTGTCACTAGGCATCACTGCACCAGGAGAATCCCAATGATGAAGCATGCCACGTTTGGTGGGTGAGGGATTTCGTCCTTTTAAGGGGATATTGCTGTGCAGCTAGGTTGCTCCTAATGATATTCTTAGACACAAGGGTTTCTTGTTTGTGATATATGTTTACGATGGGGAGCTAAACCTTGCAGGTCTTTAAATCTCCTCGGACCCTCCCTCCCACTTCATAGTGATTAATAATAAAAAAAATCTTGCATTAGCCATTTAGTGCCTGCAGTTTGTCTCTAGGTCACATGAATGTGTGTTGCTGACAGTTGGGCTTTATGTATTTCTCCTACACAGGCACACACAATAAAGAGCTTTGATGTGCCTGAATGGGCCATCACTGGCAGGATGGGAGGGCAGAACGGGGTATAGACCAACTTCCACGTGAATAGGCTGTGTCCTGTCTCCACACAAAGGGCTACTACCCACAGTAGTTCGTCTGGAGCCAGGGCAGAGAAGGAAGGAACCATGTGGATTTCAAAGGGAAACATCCAGAAGCTTCTCCCACATCAAAGGAAGGCCCAGGTATAAATATTGGACCTCAGACATCAACCTTTCAGTACACATCTGGACCTGTGGATACTCTGCCAGGAAGAAGGACTGATGTGCTGCTGAAAGGACTGTCACTCTGCTGGGCTGCTGCTCTGAAGGACTGCTGCCCTGCTGTGCTGAACGTCTGCCTGCTACCCTCTTGCCAGGATCTCAGAGTGCCTCCAAGGGCTAGGTGGCTGGCCTTCTGACTAGAGTCTGAGGGACAGAAGGCTCCAACAACCTTGAACCCAGCACCTGGACTCTGCAATCGGGGAGTCCTTCCCTGCCAAGTGGTGCCACCCAAGTCCCAGACCTTGGAAGGGGGCCTGAAGGTGCTCATTTGTGGGTCCAGCAGAACCAATGCATCTCTTCTGCTGCTCTGCATAATCCCAAGAAGAACCAATGCATCCCCTCTGATGCAAGGATTCCCTCAGTGCAAGGACTCCACATCAACCCTGCATTGGAACTGCTGTTGTGCAAAGCTTCCCCGATGCAGGCCCTCGCATGGCAAATCTCTCATTGACAACAGCCTCAATGATGACACAGGTTCTCACCCAGCCGCGGCTTGCACAGGTAAATGCTGTGGGGCAGAAAGACAGGGCGGGGGTAGTAGAATCAGACATATGACGGCAACGTGAAAACTAACTAAATAAATAAAACCACTTACCTTGCGCACGCCACATCGCAGACTTCAGCGATGTGGCAAGCACACACTCTGCTAGCTCACACAAGCACACACACTCCCCTTGCTCACGCTGCACAACACTTCACCCTTCAAGTATTGTAATTCTCGCAAGAACACATGCACGCAATACGTGCATTCCCTGTGCACACACTGCGCAGCACTACGTTCCTTATATAATGTACTCTGCGCAAGTATATATACGCCCAATACTTGCACTCACCATGCACTCCTTGCACAGCACTGCTCTAACTCTGTACTGTACCCTTCACTGGCACACATACATCCAGCAAACAGTCAACTCTCCTGTGCTGCACCTCACTTTACATCTAACCTATGTAGGCCAAGGGTGTGTTAAACACACAGCAGCGGAACTTTATAAAGTTAGGTGAGATGGTAGACCTCACTCGAGCGACAAGTTCACAAGTATTGGCAGAGCTATTAGGTCTCAACTTTGGGACCTTAGAATTGTTTAGCCATCCAGCACATTAACCTGGTTGCTGTGTCATCAGAGATTGAAGAACTATACAATTACTACCCACTGGGTCATGCAGTGTGACTCGGGAGTACATGGTTGCCTGAGGAAACATTTATGGACACAATCCAAGGCTTTTTAACGCACAGACAGAAAGACAAGTGCCTCAATGCAAGTGAACAACACTATAACATTCTGTGTGCAACTGCATCACTAGAGTATTGAACAGCCTATAAAAAAAAGCAGTGAAGTACTTTCCAATGGCAGAGGCATCACGTACCTCCACCCCCAGGCCTCTCTTCACGAGGCACCCTTCTCAAGAGCTTTCCATTCAAAACACTGTTCGCACCATCCATTTACCAGCAAGCCCCCGCCCTCTGTCCCCAACACCCTGGGTATAGCAGCACTGGACTTCGCAACAACAACAAAATGATCCCATTGTCAGGTCAAGGGGAAATCAAGAATAAAGAGGGATGGCATAGGAATCACTTAATCTCCACGCACTTAAAAACAAAGAAAATAACCTGACCTTGGAAATGTAATTGGTGCTTTTGTGAAGTGCTCCAATACCTTTGGGTCAGTTGAGTTTTTGCTCTATAAAAATGCCCCCAAAAATTAATCTGACCATGTGTAATGTAACTAGCACTCATGTAAAGAGCTCCAACAACTTCAGGTCACTCAAGTTCACATTATATATATAAAATGCCTCACAGTCCCTGGGGAACTACTGTGAATGTGCGTCGAAATTAGAGCTCTGAGAGGAGGAGGACAACAGGAAGAGGCAGCGGGGTGGGCATGCAGCGTTGTGGGAGGGGTGAATGCTGCTCTCATTTGTCCGGTAGAGTGGCAGCATCGTCATCACTGAATCTCTGCGCACCTAAAAACAAAAAAATTAACCTGACCTTGCGTAATGTAACTGGCACTTTTGTAAAGCACTTCAATACCTTTGGGCCAGTTGAGCTCTATTAAATTGACTCTGAAAATAAATCTGACATTGTGAAATGTAATTAGCTCTCATGTAAAGCTTTCCAACACTTTCGGGTCATTTGAGTTCACATTATATAAACAAGGGTCAGAGAAAATGCCACTGGAGTTGCCCAAGCCTTGACCTTAAGTGTGCTGCAAGGTCTCTTGCCACATCCGTCTCTGCTGATATGATGTTATTCAAGTCACCTCCTAAAATCAGACGGCCCTCTGGGAGTTCCGATCATAGGGGACCTAGTGTCTCCAGTGCGGCGACCTGGAGTCCCGGAGGGGAGTGCACTGAGCACAAATTAAATCTCTTCCCCTCCCAGGTCCCATCGACCACCACATAGTGTCCTAATGTATATGTCCATGTATTGCCTTGGACAAAGGGGAATGCCCTACTTCAGAGAACTTCCACCCCCATGGATCCCGATGTGTACCCTGCTTGCACCAGTAAAGTGTAGCCATATCTGTCCAGTGCTTTACAGTAGTTACCTTTTAACTGTGGTTCCTGTAAAAAAAAACATATCAGTGCAGAAAGCAAGCGATAATTAAAATCAAAACATTCCATAAATACCCGAAAAACACTGTTTGTGCTGTTTTTAAGGGCGCAAAATGTGTAACCACTGATAACCACTGTTTTTTATGGTATTGAAAAAACTAAAAAAAACACCAGAATTTACCAAAAATAGAACTTGAAAACAGGAAAGCCTAAATATATTGCAAGACCATTGGCCTTTTAAGTTTACTATTGAGTCCATTTACCTTCCAGGATCACACTTTTAGTGAGGTCCTCTTCGATTTATGTTCTGCCATGCATAAGTACGTTTTTGAGCTGAGTGTCCCTTTCG
This sequence comes from Lissotriton helveticus, assembly GCF_964261635.1. Taxonomy (NCBI): domain Eukaryota; kingdom Metazoa; phylum Chordata; class Amphibia; order Caudata; family Salamandridae; genus Lissotriton; species Lissotriton helveticus. The sequence goes on from NC_136057.1 coordinate 394,488,037, forward strand.
TGTGCGTTGGTCTTGCGTTTCCACATTGTCTTTTCCATCTCCTAACTGTTGTTTGTTACTTTTGTATCTTTCCATAGTATTGTACTTAACTAACAACGTATTCACCTCCCGCAACCCCCGCCCTCACCCTGCCACCCTGCTTTTAAGGTTGTGCCATCCCCAACTACTCAACCCCCAGAGTGCCTGTCGCCCCAAAATCTGCTTAATAACTCTATATATGGGGGTGTTTTTTGGCTTCCCACAGCGTGGTTGTACCACTAATGAGAACAAATGAAGACCAAAAACAGAAACATCACTTACCCTACTGTTGCACCCCCCTGGAATTAGAATAGTAATTCTTACCCCTACACTATCCAACACTTACCCTACTGTTGCACCCCCCTGGAGTTAGAATAGTCGTTTTTACCCCTACACTATTCAATACTTACCATACATGCAATTTAATGTTATGTGTTGTAATGGTATGCGTTGTGAAGGTAGTATGCGTTGTAATGGAATGAGTTGTAAAGGTAGTTTTTAAAAATTCGTTGTAATGGCATGCGTTGTAATGGAATGCATTGTAATGGATGTTGCGTTGTAAAAAATACGTTGTAAAGATATGCGTTGTAAAAGTATGCGTTGTAACATCATACATCCTGCCACGATTTGCCCTCTGTGATCAAACGTAGTTTAGCTGGAAAGAGCATCATATACTTAAGGTCTCGGTCTCTAAGCTCTTTTTCAACCATGTCAAAACTTCTTCTCTGATGCTGTACCTTGAGGGTAAAGTCAGGGAAGAAACAAATCTGGGCATTTTCAAGTCGTATGTCCCCTGTTGCTCTGACAGCTTGCAAGAGAGTTACACGATCTCGATAATTGAAAACTCTTGCAATAATTGTACTTGGTGGGGCACCTGGCCGCGGTGGCGGGATAGGGTTGCGGTGAGCTCTCTCAATCGTGAAGAATTTGGACAGTCTCTTGGTTTCAGTGTGTTTATTATGAGCTCTTCCAGAAAGAGATCCACACCGGGTCCCTCCAACCCCTCCGGGAACCCCACCAGCCTGATGTTATTTCTTCTTGCCCTCCCTAGTGGTCTTCGAGCTTTGCCGCCATTTCGGTAGTCTGTTGAGTGAGTGCCTGGACTTGTGTTTCCAGGCTTTTCGTCGTGGACTGGAGTTGCCCTATATGTGTCTCAGCAGTCATAACTTTCTCAGAGAGTTTTTGAAGATCTGCTCTAAGTAGGTTCACTTCGATTTTTATTGCATCAATTTTGGGATCCAGCATTCCTTTCAAAACCCAGACAGCCGCCATTACTGTTCCCAGTGAGGGCTCTGCTACAGCTTCTTCTTCTGGCATTGTGGTGGTTTTTGGGATTGCGTAGTTGTCCATCTTGTTGGACTGGGGAGCTCCTAGGCTCTTTAGTGTCCACATTCCACCTGCGAGTATTCTTGGGGTGTCTTCGCTCCTACCCCGGTTCCTGCAGGATTAGTGCCTTTTTTCCTGGATGCAGGCAGTCTCTAGATTGGGGTGGATGGGTAGGGGATCACAGTTAGTCACTGCAATGGGTCTTGCCTCAGGTCGTCCCCCTTCAGCTCTCCCAACCGTGCGCTGTTTTTCTTATTCTTTCCCTTATGATTATCACCTTCTTACATGTCTCCCTTATGCTTCTTTCCACCTTACTTTCTGTTAGGTCTTTTTCTGCCAGAGCCCCTCTCATTCAGTGTGTGGCCATGTCGGTTGTGTCTGCACCTTCGCCTTGTGTAACTGGGTTCATTAAGCACAATTAATCCGTGTTAGAACTGGGGTCTCTAGTTGGCAGAGGTAGGTACCACTGTCCAAATAGGGACCCTTGTTTCTAGTCAGGGTAAGGAGGAACCACTCTTTAGATAACCCACTGCTCACCTCCTTGGTAGCTTAGCGCGAGCAGTCAGGCTTATCAAAGGCAATGTGCTAAGTATTTGTACCAACACTCACAGTAACACAGTGAAAACACCACAAACTGACTCCACAACAGTTTAGAAAAATAAAGGTAGTTAATCTAAACTACACAAAACCAAAACGACAAAAATCCAACATACACAGTTCCAGGATTATGGTTTCAAAAGAGTTCTTAAGGTTGCGTTAAAATAATCCACAGTTGCGTCACGTTTAGCCAACAGTACCTTTAGATGCGACAAAGCTCCAAAACAGAAGCTGGTGCAGTGGAAAACAAGCAATGCGTCACTCCTGAGACCCTGGGGAGGTGATGCAACAACCCCGCTGGACGCAGCTGGCGTGTTGCAACGAACCTGGCCTGTATGGGGAGGGAGGCGATACCTTGTATGGATTCCGGTGCATAGGTTCCATAGGGAGCGTCTCTCAAAGGCACGATGCAATGATCTTCGGGACAGCGACGATCGTTGGTGCAGCGGGGATGTGCGGCGCAGCGGCGAACTTCTCCTCTCGCGGCCCCTCGAAGCGATGGCTCTGCGACGATGTTTGCAGCGACGTGATGCGGTCCGCAACCAAGGGGTGCGGCGATCTCACCCTGCGATGACAGGCTCTGTCACGATACTCGCAGCGATGGTACTTTTCCCGCACCGGAGCGATGAGTTCTACCTGCGAAGAATGCATCGGTTCGTGCAGCGACAACAGACGCTACGACGATCTCGATCTTCGCAGTGGCCGGAATTTCCTCGCACTGACGGAGATGCGCTCCGCAAGCGAGCGATGCGTGAAAATTTGCAGATAGTCTTAGTTTCTTGTACTCCAGCTTTCCAAATAGCAGGTCACAACTTCCAGATGTCCCGCAGTCGGATTCAGCACTCAGGATGGGCAGAACTCTCTCAGCAGACTTCAGGGAAAGCTGGGGGTGAAGTCCTTTTGTTCCAGGGACTTCTTAACAGGAGGCCAGCTCACAACAGGCCCTTGGAGATCTCTTAAAGCAAGGGGACAAAGCAACAACAAAGTCCTTCCCCTCTCCTTGGCAGCAAAGCAACTGCAGGTCAGTCCAGCAAAGCAACAGCAGGACAGTCTTCCTTCTTCAGTCTTCCAGCTTTCTCCTTGGCAGAGGTTCCTTCTTGATTCCAGGATGATCTAATTTTCTGTAGTCTGGGGACGTGTACTTATACCCCTAAAAGTCTTTGTTCCCTTTGTGCAGGAGGGCTCTGAGCCCGGTCTGAACCAGTTCTGGGTGTTCCTTGAGCACTTTGTTTTCCTGACCTCTCCTTTCCTTTCAGAGAGAGGGGCAGGGTCGTCAGCCGCCCAGCAAGAGTTGGAGACAGCAGTGTAGAGGGAAAGTACATTCCTGGAGCACTTTGTTGGCATGATTCATTCTCTCCTTTCCCAGTGCAGGGCAGAGACATTAGACACACCACAGGGGGTGGAGCCAGCACTGTGGGGGCTGGGGGGGCAGGCACAGTCCTATTCAGGTCCCAGGTGCAACTCCTCCCTTCCATCTAGATGCATATCTCTCTATTCACCACTGGGCATACTCATTCTCTCCCATGGAATCCCCCAGGCCTGCCAATAACAAATCAGACAGTCAATTCACAAACAGCCAAAGGCACACAGAAAGGTCAGACAAGAAAGAAGCCACTTTCTAAATGTGCCGCTTTCAAACACAGGATTTAAAAACCATCCTTCCTGAAAGATGTGTTATTAATTTCTGAGTTTAGGGATACCAGACGTTTATGTCCTATCTTGCTCTTATGGGCATATATGCAGGTAAACACTGTAGCCAGCATTCCCCATGATAGCCTGTGGGCAAGATAGCCTTACAATAGTGAAAAACGAAAATGACTGTAATTCACTACCAGAGCATGTCACCTGCACTAGTACATGCTCTACCTTTCACATACACTGCACCCTGCCTAAGGGGTTACCTTGGGCCTTCTATAGGGGTAACCAACGTGCACAGAAAGGGAAGGGTTAGGCCTGGTCAGTGGGTACACTGACCAGGTTGACATGGCAGTTCACAGACTGCACACAGGCACTGCGGTGGCAGGCCTGAGACACCATTGTAGGGCTACTCATGTGGGTGGCACAATCAGTGCGGCAGGCCCACTAGTAGCATTTGAATCACCAGCCCTGGCACACTCAATGCACTTTACTAGGGACTTCTTGGTATTACAAATATGCCAATCATGGATAACCAATCACAATAACAATTTACACAGAGAACATATGCAATTTAGAACTGATCAGCAGTGGTAAAGGGCCCAGAGTCCTATAGCCAACTACCACAGGCCAGGAAAAACAAGGGAGGAAGAAGCAAAAAGTTTGGGGATAACCCTGCAAAAAGGGTCATTTCCAACAATCCGCTTCTTGACGTGTCTGCCACTGGCCCCCGCCCCGAAAGCAGTCTCAATGGCACATAGCCGCCTCTGGGCATGTAGGCTGCTTCTAGGACTATGGACCGGGCGGGCGCAGGCAGATTCCTGCAGCCCTACAGGCAACGCCGCAGCCCTCCCAGTATGTCTTGCTGGCTGAACAAATGGTCCTGCCCTCCATGTCTCACCACTCCGCTTCGTCTTACCTTGTCTGTTGGGTCTTGTGGCCATCCTTCATCACTCACTCTAGCTCCCGGGCCTCGCACCCTTCATCACGGCTGGGCGCCTCTTTCCCGTCCGGATCCTGCAGCGGCCCAGCTTGTTTAGTTTCTTCCGCAGCGATGGCCAGCCCGAGACACCCGTGGCGACCAGAGACCAGGCGCCCCAGCAAAAGGCCCTAGTGGATTGTGGGGGATTGATCCTTTATTTGGCGGAGCTTGGCTAGAACACCATCATCTTCTTTCATGGCCAAGCCACACCTCATAGCCCAATGTGTTTTTAACACGACTCTGATCTTCTTTCTAGAGCAATCCCACCACATTTAGATCATAGCCCCTCCTCTTTTTCTCATCTCCAACATGCTACATCTATATTAGCATATATTTACAAAGGTAGTGTGGCATGTGATTCCAATGAAGCATAATTTAATGTTACAATTTCCTTGATAGTAAGTAGCACTTGCATAGTGCACACCTTTGAGATTCTGGGATATATCAAGCCCTAGTTTCTCTCCTTCACCTCTATTACCCTCCTCTATTTCATCCCACGATCTGTGGCTCACTTCTCCTCAAATATCCACTGTAATGTAATTTCCTTGTCAGACGATATGCTATACATACATGAAATCAGAACCCAACATCTTCCATGGCAAATTCTGAAACACCGTCAGAGGCCTGTTAGCATCCAGTCTGGCATATGAAATACTCAGTGCCAAAGTTACAAATAATGTCGCCGGCCATGCTCCAAGATCGTGAACTCTCCTTTAGAAGTGTCGAAGGAAGTAACTGTGGCCTAAGGGCCAGAGCTACCGAATTTAAAACTGAGGCACCAGGTTTGAGTCTTGGCTCAACATCCTGTGATTCTTGACCAATCACATAATCTCCACATGCCTACAAACTACAAAATATTTCTATTTCCTTGTGTAATATAACTGTTGCTCAAGTAAAGCGGACCAATACCTTCCGGTCGAGTTTGTGCTATATATAAACTGCATTAAAAAACCTCTAAAACAGTTCCTTGAATGTTCTACATACACCCTGCCTCTGTTATTTGCATACTTTGCTTGTTACTTTGCATACTTTGCTGGCTAGAACTGAGGACTGGGGAGGGGAGAGAGATTATAACTACCCTTGTTGAAAGTTGGTCCATGTTTCAACTTACATAAAATAACAATTCTTGGACCTTAATGAACCAATGGGTAGTCGCATATGGACTTCTGTGCTGCCACTGCATCCATCTTTTTCAGTTTCTTTAAATGCCCATTGCTTTATTAATAAGGAGTATGATGCCTCCTAGTGTTTTAGAATTTCTGGACACAGGAGACCTACCTACCTTAGATTTAGGCATCACCAGGATGTATTTGTTCTATTCACATCTGCTCATTTCCACCTAAAAGAAATTAAATGTAAATGTTTTTTTGTACTTGTATAGCGCACAGCTACCCGCAGTGGGTTTCCCGGCGCATAATATTAACTTCTGCATATTGTAATATTATTCAAGTGAAGTAACTGGAACTAATGGTACCCTGGACTATGTCCTCCATCACCAGGGGTTTCTGTATACTTTCACCCATACTTCCCAGTACAATGGTTTAGTCCTTTGTTAAAATGATGAATACTCCAAAATAAGTGGAAATTCTTGAAGATTTATTGTAGTTCAGCAACACAACACCAACAATTCATACCTCCTTCTTCTGGTCAGCTAACTCCTACTGAATCCAGTCTTTCACAAACAAACATTCCATGATGTCATAACACCACCAGTAGTATTCTAAAACAAGCATAAGTAAATTACAACACATCTCCCTTTCTAGGGACAAAACGAAAAGATTGAACTAAGATAAAGGTTAACTAAAACAGAACAAAAACTAACTTAAATCATAATCTCTACATTTTAAAGGCATTCTCTTGGATCCAAGGGACGATCTCGGAGAAAACCCCAATAAATACTCAGCTGGACATGTTTCCACAGATGATGTATCATGTTGTTCCAAGTCATCTTTATGTTGTTTCATACATTTTACCAATCTTGACATGCTCTATGTACATCCTGTATCGACTTTCACCACATTTTTCTTAATAGACACAATTGTGAAAGGACCAATAAAGGTACTCATCCCTTTCAACGTATGTCTTGGATTTTTCACAAAAACCCTGTCCCCCACATTCCATTTCTTGTTCTTCACATTCATTTTAGAATATTACCTAGCCTTGTACCTATGTTGATAATCTACTATTCGAGAACGCCGCTCCTCCAAACTCAACCCCTGACTAGAACTCTCAGGCAACCAACTAGGGTTAAGTTTCGAAACTGCTATTCTTGCTCTCAAAGCCTTAAAAGGAGACCTTCGTGTAATGGCATTGGGAGTAGTATGGTGGGCCCACCACGTGTCTCTCAATATGGCAGTGAAAGAAGACCTCATGCAAAGAGCACGTTGTGCACAGTCCTTAACAAGCCTATTCATTCTCTCGGTCAGGCCATTAGCTTGCGGTGAGTTAATGCAGTTTCCAAATGAACAATGTTGTTATCTTTGAGAAAATCACCCATTTCTTGAGAAGCAAATTGCAACCCATTGTCAGTCACCAGAAATTTAGGAACCCCTTCTGAGACAAATACATCTTTGAGAAAATCTACAACGATCCTTGTATTAACTGAAGAAACACATTGGGTAACAACCCATTTTGAGGTATAGTCAACCAGTAGGAGAACATACCGCTCCCAAGAAGGCAACAGCTCAAAAGGTCCCATAATATCAAGACCCAATTTGGACCACACCTGATCTGGTACTTCCACTGGAGACAAAGGCGCACGGTTAATGACATGAGACTTATCACTCTCTGCACAAATTGAGCAATCCTTCACCACTCCCTCAACCATGTGGTCCATGCCAGGCCACCAATACCTTTCTCTCACCCTACCTTTGGTGAGACTCCTCCCTACCTTTGGTGAGACTCCTCCCAAGATGACCCTCATGTGCAGTATTTACAATTCTATTCCTGAATTTAATAGGAGGAATCACTCTGTCACCTCTCAATAAATTCCCACAAGTAAAAGACAACTCCTCTCTCACAGCACAATATGTTTTCAAGTTCTGATCCAGAATTTTGTACTCAGGCCAACCTTGGCTAACCCATGATTTTATCATCATCAAAATCTCATCTTCCTCCACTCCTTTAACCCATTTCTCTCTTGACAAAGATGGTTCAGACACCCAAAAAGCGCTAGACTCCCCTACACAACACACATTCTCCTGTTCTTCTGTAATTTCTCCTTCACCAGCCGGCAGGCGAGAGAGGCAATCTGCAGATTTATTATTGGACCCAGACAAGTATTGCACTCTGAAATTATATTCTTGCAATCCTTCACTCCACCGTTTGATCCTGGGAGCAATATGATCACTGTGCCTGCAAGAAAAAATCTGAACTAAAGGACGATGGTCAGATCTCACCAGGAAAGGAATTCCCCACAAATAGAATTTGAAGTGCTGAATTCCCCAAAACACAGCTAAGGCCTCTCTTTCTACACAAGAATAATTCTTCTCTGCCTCTCTTAGCGCACGCGGAGCAAGCGCAACCGTTCTCTCTTCTCCATATACAAACTGAGACAGAACCGCCGCCAACCCCTTAAGACTAGCATCAGTCGTCAACACAGTCTTAAGTTTTACATCAAAATGTCCTAAGGTGCGCATATTACCAAATTCATTCTTAATAACATCAAAGGCTTCTTGAGAATCTTTAGACCGCGAAAATTGCGAACCCTTTTTTAACAAAACTCTAATTGGTTTAGTCACACTTGCAAATCCACGCACAAACTTTGAGTAAAACTCAGCAAGACCAAGGAATGACCTCACTTGATCTCTATCATTTGGCACAGGCGCCTTTAACACACTTTGGGCAAGTTCTAACTTCGGTTGTTTTCCCTCCCCAGAAATAACATACCCCAGATATGATATGTTCTCAACCCCAATACGGCATTTCTCTCTCTTTACAGTCTAACCATTGCTCTTCAACCTGCCAAGGACTTCCATTAAAGTGTCTCTGTGCTTCTTGTCGTCTTCCCCATAAATCAAAATGCCATCTTGAAAGAACATTATGTTGCTCACACCTTCTAGGACTTTCTTCATGACCCTTTGAAAACATGCTGTGGCCGACGCCAATCCAAAAGGCATTCTTAAAAAACAGTAAGCCCCCAGAGGTGTCATGAATGAAGTGAGGTGTGTCAATTCCTTGTGTAAAGGGACCTGATGATACGCGGACGACAAGTCCAGTACACTAAAAATGCAGGCACCCTTGAGGGTACTTAGTGACTCTGAAATGTTAGGCAAGAGTTGGCGATCAACCCAGATCCACTCATTCAAACCCCTCAAATCCACGCACATCCTAATGTTGGCCCCACCATCCTTCGGGGCCACAACAATCGGGGTCAACCATTCCGATGCCTCTATCTCCTTGATAATTCCCAACTCCAGTAATCTATCTAGCTCAGCCTTTAGTGGGCCCATCATCATGTTGGGTACCTTCCTCACTTTGTGCACAGAGGGCACCACATTATTTTTTTTTAAATGATACGGTGTTCAAACCCTCTGAGGCAGTCCAAACTGTCAGTAAAAACCTCTGGAAACTTATTGAAATACTCACTATTCTGATTTTCTAACACAACTTCAACCTTCTCGCAGTTCACCAGCATTACTTGATTTTTGGGGTCTTTGGCATTGGGATTCAACATGATACCCAAATCCCTTTGGTGTCTCCACCCATGCAAATTATCACCTTTTTCAGCCACATATATCTTACCCACTGTTTCCCTGTCTTTGAACCTTATACACCCTTCAACATACCCCAAAACATCAATTTTAGCGCCGCCATAGCTAACAGGATTAATGTCTGGCGGATTCAAAACCATACTACTTAATCCCACCACTTCATCCCATTGTTTATTTCCTATCATGGTAAAAGGGGATCCAGAGTCCGCTAGAACAACAAACTTAAAATTATTGACAGAAATGTCACACTCAGGCATGCATATCTTATCAGCATCAACCTGACCATCCTCACCCCGAATGCTGTTTATCACTGTGCGCACCACTTCAGTACCCTTACCGGAGTTTTGCACAGACTTGCACACACAAGCATAATGTCCTTTGAGTCCACACTTCATGCAAACCACATCTTTGGCATAGCACTGGGGATAGTTAGATAAGTGAGAGAATCTCCCACACCGAAAACATTTAGGTTTAGAACATCCTTAATATCCTGTTCATTTCCACCGCTCCCACCAGGAGTCGAACTGCCTCGGGTATCCTGATCAGCCTTGGCCAATAGAAATTTGAAGTTACGCATACGTGGTTCTCTATCTACCCTCTTGTGTTTATCCACAGGAGAAACCTTAGACACTACTTCTTCAAAATTCTCCTCTTCACTGAGAGCATGTATGCTACTAGAGGCTTCTTTCTTATCCTCATAGTTTTTCTTCATCTCTTTAACCCAAAACGAAGTGTTCTCCATACCCTCAACAATCGCAACAGCCTCACTCAGGGTAGGATGCTTTGACAACAATTTTTCTTGCAAGCGAGTGCTATTAGTACATCTCACTAACCGGTCCCTCACCAATGAATCTGACAAGTCCCCAAACTCACACGTCCTGGCTAGGGTTTTGAGAGAACCAACATAACTCTTCACAGGTTCATTCACACTCTGAACCCTAGTAAAGAATGTGTGCCTTCCCAAAACCACATTAATCCGGGGACCTAAGTACTTTTCCAACATCAACATTGACATCTCATACACGTCGTTGGGTGCACCATCACCATTACCCACCGGAATTACATCCATGCTGTCATATACATTCCTCCCCTCAACACCTAAGTTGTGCAATGAAATGGCTTGCTTTCTGAAAGCAGAGAATTTTTCACCCCCAATAGCCACTATGTTGGAATCAAATCAGTTTCTCCATCGTTTCCAAGGGAGAATAAGCTCCCCCTTTTCTGAAAGAAAAGCTGGAGGTTGAGACAATTTGTCGCTGACATTATAAAATAGAAACACAATGACAACACAGGGAAAAATAATAATGGTAGTCACCGTCGTCTAGGTGAAGAAAAAAAAAAAGTTAAAATAAATAACGTAGTCACCGCAGTCTAAAGTAACACGAAGTCCAGATTGAACAATACAAATAGTGTCACAAAAGTAGAATAAAAGTCACAATGTGTAGAAATGCCGGTAAAGTTGTTGAAAGGACAAGCTAATAAATCTTGTCCAATGCACGAGGCACACCACATGCGGCAATAAATGCACTAGGCAAACCACAATTGCGATAACTGTTTCAGGCACAGTGCACAAAGCGTCGATATTTTCCAAAAAAGGCGCTGCACCAGAGCCAAATGACTGGTTAAAGAAACTTGACATGTGCACGCGGTAAAAGTATTGATCGTTTTTTAGAAATATAAGCTCACTCCATAAGGCAGACGCTGGAACAAGAGAAACAAACAAAATGGCAATCACGCTAACGTGGAAAACAGCCGAAGCTGGCGTGAGCGAAAAATCAAAGCACAGGCAGCGCGCACTGGTGAGTTTTTTTTCTTTTTTTTTTTAAAGATGCGAAGTGCTCGAGGTAATTTCAAAAAATGCAAAGATACGCTGAAGAAATTTCTGGTGGCCCTCGGAAATAAAAGAAGAAAGCAATCCAAGGCGTACCCAAAATTGAAAGGCTTAAACTGCAATTTGACAAAGAAGAGCCGGTTCAGTCAAAACAAACCAGTAAAGTCAGTAACACGCTCGAACAAACGAATTCAGTCGTGAGACAAGTTCGGTCTTGCGCAATGGCAAATAATTACTCACAGTAAACAAGCTGATCAAGGTAATCCAAATGCAAAGTAATCCATTCAAAAGTTTGAAGACTAAGGAGGTTAAAATAATGAACAGTTTCCAAAACAGGGGAGTTGATGCTGAAGTAGCCTATCCCCAATCAGACACAGTTCTGGTCCTCGTCGCCAATGTTAAAATGATGAATACTCCAAAATAAGTGGAAATTCTTGAAGATTTATTGTAGTTCAGCAGCACAGCCCCAACAATTCATACCTCCTTCTACTGGTCAGCTAACTCCTACTGAATCCAGTCTTTCACAAACAAACATTCCATGATGTCATAACACCACCAGTAGTATCCTAAAACAAGCATAAGTAAATTACAACATCCTTCTCACCATGTGGGCTAGATAATAAATACTTGGGATGGCCAGGGAGACCACCTGCGCTGAAACCACGTTAAAACACACCACTTTCTTGGAATAATGTGTACTAGGTTGCAATACAAGTTCACCTGCAGCGCCCCTCAATCATTGACTTTACACTGGTGACAAGGGTGCCCATGCTGCTCGCACTGTTGTGTGGCGGCTGTGTGCTCTCTCTGAGTGTGCAGTGCTAATGCAGTGGAGGGTTTGGGCGGCTTGTGTCGGCCCTTCCTCCCAGCTGGCCTATTGGAACATCTCTTGTCCCAAGTGAATCTTGCCCCGGCACTTTGCCGTCTGCAGGAGCCCTCCTGTGAGCAGGAGAATCACCTCCTCAATGTCGCCACTGAGCCCGATGCATCACGTCCAGCTGGCAGCCTCTGCGTGAGTCGCATGATCACTCTTCCTTTCTCCATGGCATTGCGTGGAGGGAAATCGATCGTGGTACACGTGCTCACGTGCTGCGGGCGGCAGACAAGCATAGCCAGTGCCTCACTGTCAGCACACAGGCCTAGAATGGAGGCAGGACTGCCTCTCCCATCATAAGCGGCCACCTGAACGCTCCAACCTACTGCCCTCAGCCCCTTTCCTCATTCAACCCAAAGAAGGGAAAGCATAATAAACCAATCAGTTAAGTGAAAAAGTTATGGATACCATACCAACCATCGAACCCTTTGTCATTAAACATCTGCAAACTTGCGAAATTGATAATTATCTAGGATGGTGTGAAGACCAACTCCCTGGCCAAAGGGCGGGCAGGGGTCCCCGGATAGATCAGGAGACAAGAACTGCAGGTCAGGATAGATGACCTCTCTAACACACATGATCAAGTCGCACCCCTCTCTGACACTCTCTTCATCCTCAATCTTCTTTCTAAGCCTAATAATTAGGATAATATTTTATTTATTTATTTATTTATTTATTTATTCAAAGTTTTATATAGCGCGAACAAGATCCTTACAGATATCAGAGCGCTTCACAACGGAGAGAGGGCAGAAGGGGTGAACAGAGATAGTGGGGGCAGTATAATAGTACAAACATGGTAGGATAATAATAACATACATAGAACATATCAAAATACAATCAGGTAAACAGAATAATCTAGGATAATATAGGACGGTACAAGTCATTGACCCCACTACCTAGGTGTTCAGGTACACCTTGGGTGCGTGGAAGGCTTATACCAATACCCTAGTAAAGAGAGAACACTGAGTGGGGGCATCGGGAGAGTGAATCAGTAAACTAAGTGTAACATATATTGGTCGGTAGTGAGAGTAATAGGTTCTGCATTCAGTTCTTCATCAGCATCTCTCCAACAGCACCCACGGCTCACAGCATCTCAGCATCGACGTCTCTCTAACTAAAAACGACCTCAATTATCCTTTTTCTTTCCTCGTGTACCACCCATTAATTTTTCAATATCGTAAAATACTAACTCTGATTGGTCAAGCAAGGGGGGGAGATCATCACACCATGCTTACATATCATTCTTTTCAGTTAGCCCTTTGTTAATAAACCCATCCCCTTAATTTTTATTCATACTTTATTTTCCCACCCGCATTCACATTACATCTGATGCAAATGTTTATCTTTAATATGTGGTTTTATTCATTCGAGTCTTGAATTGCCGGTTCTCAGGCTTCAGGCAGGCTCTGGCCTTGCACTATTCTTGCGGGCTAACTTCCACTTGTCATGCGCGAAAACCCATGTGATACGGCTCACTCCAGACATACCCAAGAGGTCCAAAATGTGCACTAGTAATAAAGTCAGATGTTATTTTCAAGAATAAATGGTTTCACTCTATACACCCATCTCTACTCTAATTCCCTTTTACTCATTAACACTTTCCCTGCATTAGCATTAGTAAAATAGCTGCATTTAGTTTCAAGCAAGCAGATGCAAAGCATGTGAGTCTTCATGAAGCCATATTAGTACCTTCTGCTCATGCGCAAGAATTTCCCTCCAAGCGACAGCTCGTCATACTGCGTAGATGAAGTTGACGCATGCGCAATAAAGATTTCCTGTTTGCAGCCATTTTAGAAAGCTACTTAAGTTATTCATGTTAACAAACACATACGCAAGCTTCACTAACCCTTATTTTTATGTGGTGCGTATTAGTTTCACACAATACGTAATTAATAACATGTCAGGAAGTTAAATGAGAGGATTGCTTCCGAGCAAGTCTCTTTTCTACGAGTCCTTGCTCCATCACCGTCAGCGCCCAGGTGGAGAGACAGGGTTGAACGCGCATTCTTATTCTTTGAATATACTAAAGTGGAGTATGAACAGAAGAGGGCAATGATCTTTCACCTACGGGGCCAGGATGTGCACAAGATCTCTAAAACAATTGCGGAAGCTACACCAAAATTTCATGCAACACTTGTTGTGGCTCTTTATGCCTATTTAGAACTAATGGCGAACCAAGACTAGGAGAGGTTTGTGTTCCAACAAGCAGCAAGCAGAAGAGTCGATTGACACGTTTTATACCAGGCTCAAGGAGCTAGCCAGCGTGTGGGGGTTCGCAGATGAAAACGAGGAAATAAGGGGCCAGAAAATCCATGGTTGGACGTGAGCAAAACTTTGCGAGCGTTTTTCCAAAGAATCTGGTAAGTAACTAACCGAAGTTCTGCCCATGGGCAGGACCAAAGAACATTCAAGAACTTGTGCATCCCACATGGAAGCAGTACTTAACGAACCAATCAAAATGGAGCAAGTCATTGCTAACACCCTGACATGGCCCTATTGCGGAGGGCCGATGCACTCCCTGGCTGAGTAACCTGCGAGAGGAAGAAATGTGTGGGATGCGGAAAATTCAACCATTTTGTGAAGGTGTGCTGCTCAAGCAAAGCAAGAGTCTCTTCTGTTCTGGAGGTAACATTGTGCCACAGCGAAAAGGACGACAGCGAGGAACACACCATTCATTCCATCTTCACCATCGGCACCGCATCCCAAACCTCAGTGCCTAGTACAGATGAGAAATCACTCAACGTTAGTTGTCATGGACACAGGGTGTCCATAAATATAATGTCAGCCAAGACAAATAGGACCCTGTGTCCTCCACCACATCTGCACCAGTCAAAGATCAAGACAACACAAGCCATTATCCCTGTGAGGAAAATTCTGAGCGACCATCAACTATGGATCAAGATCTGTAGAGGCGCTAATCTATGTAGCGGAAAATAATAATTGATGGGTCCACCTCCATTTCTTTTGTTTTTAACCAAAGTTTAGCATGTATCACACAATCAAAGGGCGATGACAAATCGACAAATGCCAAAATTGCTTTTTGATGTTGACATATTTTCCAATTCTCATACTTAAATTTAGGCTCTGCTCTATCGTCCCAATCCCTGTATTGTAAATCAGATAAGATGTTATTTGATTCTGCCCAATCATGCAGCCTTCTTAAAATGACCTTGACAAATGAGTCAAGCAATGATATAGGACTATAGCAAGCTGGGTTAAGGGGGTCGCCTTTTTTAAAGGTTGGTACGATAATGGACTCACCACAAGTTGGCAAGAAACCTTCAATGCCGCATGCCCTCAGTACTAATGTTAGCACAGGCCACCAAAGAGCAATATTGGCCTTGTATAGATCTACTGGTATTGCATTGGGTCCCGGCGCCTTGCCACCCTTGCTTTTTAACATGCATTATTCACTTCTTCCAATGCAAAAGGTTTAATGTAGGTGGTATGCGGTATAGGGATAGTGTCATTATCACCGTGTCCGGGCTCAGATACGGGTGTCATGTCAGGCGAAAATTAGATGTTTGAAAAGTGCCTTATCCATTCACCCCTCAAGAATGGCGGGCTTCACCCTTGGGACCTCATCCCTTGCCAGGGGAGAAGAGTTAATTGCCCGCCAAAAGGCTCTATTATCAGCTTAAGCTTGCTTACTGTAAATGCTCCCAGGCTTTCTCCCGCAGACGTAGATTTCTCAGGTTCACTACTTGCTTATATTCAGCCCTACATTTTCAAACTTCTATTATACTGCTCTGTGTCCTATGTAGTGTCTCCTTTATTAAGTGCTTTGGAGCATAATGAATCAAACCGCCCTTTCTCCTTTCGTTTTGCCTTCTCTCCATCAACAAAAGACCCTCCTTTATACCATCTGTTATTAGGAAGGCAGTAACAATTTCTTTGCTTGGAATGGCATAATCTAGACAGCGCTCGAAGGCCCCTTTCTTATTACTTTTCAGTTTTTTAAGAAAACCTTCTGGAGCAATCTTGGCCCAGGATGGAGAGTAACCACAAGTTCAATTTCTGTTGCTTGAACCTTAGTTTTACCACATCTCTGTCTAACGAATAAGACTGGAGTTAAATGAATACTCAGGGAAAGTGATCACTGATTGATATCGTATGGGTAAAAATGTTTAAGGCATAGCGGATACACCTATCTGAAAGTAAAATATGATCAATAATACTATTGCTGTTTCTGCTGTTGAATGTTGGCTTATGTACAGCAATGGTGGCAGAAATTTTGTTTGCAAAAACCAAGTCAAATTTTATTACTAGGTCATTGATTTTATCCCCATAGTGACTATGACCAAAGTAGGACTGAACTCCATCCCATCCGCTATGTCTCTCATGCCAGGGATTTTGTCCACTTGAATATTACATTGTTGCAAATTGAAGTCTCCCCCCCAACGAGTTATGGTTAGCTGCACCTTGTCTTAAATAATATGCTCTAAATCAGGGTTCAATTTTTGTAGAATATCTATGATTTCACTTATCATGGTGTTATTATAAAAATTAATTAGCACCAACCTTGCCGCTCCTGGCGACTCATATAATAATAGTTGATAGTATGGATTTTGTTTAACCATATTAATACTAGTAAATTGAACACAATTGGAAACATAAATGGACAAACCCCCTTTTGCCAGGCCATGTCTTGAATTAATTGCAGATGTAATATAAGTCCTGTACCCATTCATGGGAATGTGCTCCGTGAGCAATGTCTCTTGCAGACATATAATCTGGTAGTTGGACACAAACTCTAACGCTTTTCGGTTTGGGTTCTTATTTCTCAAAGCGGCAACATCCCAGCTCCCATTGCCTATAATGTTAACATTCATAGTTTATCAAGAGGCGATCCCCACCTCCTCGAGGAGCTCCCCAAAGTATTCGATGGCACAGGATATTTGCAAGGGAGGGAAGTAAAACTGCACACCAATCGTGCAGCCCGTTGTCCTCCAGCACAGACTCATCACCTTCCACTTGAGGCACCAAGTTGAAAAACAGTTGAACAACCTCGAAGAGGCTGGAATAATTGAGAAGGTGACCAGGCCCACACTGTGGGTGTCCCCGATTGTGGAGGCCAAGAAGTCAAAACAACCTGGTGTGGTGCGAATATGTCGACATGCACCTAACGAATGTTGCCATCAAGAGAGAACTACAACGATCTGACCCCCGTGATAGATGACTTTATGTTCTGGTTATCCCTAGGTGGTCCTAGCAGAAGAGTCCCGTTACAGAACAACCTTTTCAACCCATTTAGACATACGGCTATATAAGTGACTTTGGCATCTACAGCGCTACAGAGGTTTTTTAGAATCTCGTCCACAAGTTCCTCGCATATCTCTCAGGAGTCCTCATTGTCATTGACGACATCATGATCCAAGTCAAGTCTATACCTGGACACAATGTACGGCTCAGAAAAGTTCTACTAAGGATCCAAAACTCTGTCCTGATCTTGCATCACCACAAATGGGAATTACTCAAGCCAAGACTCAATTTCTTTGGCTATGTGTTCTCCTCTAAAGCGGTAGTGCCCGATCCAGACAAAGTGCAAAACATCAAAGATGAACCCACACCAATGTCAGTGTCCGAGAAACACAGTTTTTTAGGCATGGTAGGCATGGTAAGTTACTGTGGGAGATTCATCAAAGATCGGATGACGCTGACTCAGCCACTATGAGACCTCACCAAGTCAGCAGTGACCTGGCAGTGGGGCCCAGAACAGGAAAAGGCTTTTCAAATGAACAAAGATGCTCAGTGGATATGACGTTAGTGTATTCTGACCCCTGCTGCGACACCACCATAGCTGCTGATGCTGGCCCCTAAGGCCTTAGGGACGTGTTGATGCAGCGACACACGGAAGCAGAATGGACCCCGGAAGCCTTTGCGAGCCGATCTCTCACAGAGACTGAGCTGCGGTATTCTCAAAACGATAAGGAGGTGATATTTAATCCATTAAGGGTGACGCCATTTTCATTTGCATGTAAACAGACATCTATTCACAATCACTACCGACCACAAACATTTAATACCCCTATATCGAGGAACGGCATTCAAACCACCCCCACGGATTGAGAAATGGATGCTCCAACTACAAGAGTACAACTGCCAGGTGGAGTGTAGGCTTGGATCCCAAAATCCAGCAGATAACAAAGAACCAACCACGGACCAAAGTATGATGCCCTTTAATAGGCAAATAAGTTGAGACCATGGTACTGTCCTGCACCTGGTGTCAAGCCTCTCGTGAAGCCAACCCGCTGGTTCCGGTGCTGACTGAAAATTGGCCACAGCAACCGTGGGCATGTGTATGTCTGGATTGTGGGAGCCTGCCAGGTGGAAAATACACTATGATAGTGATTGATGCCTCAATTACTTACCTGTAATTTCATTACTCTGAGTCCTACTCCCTCGCTTCCATTACTTACACTATGCGGCATACCTGCCCCACCAGACACCCATACCACGTGATTCTTTACATGGGGACTATAAGTAGCCCCGACCCCCCTCAAACTTCCTGTAATACCACATAGACTGAAACTATTCCAAAAGGTTGGCCTGGACTACTAGGGAGGGAGGGAGGGATGTAAGTAATGGAGCGATCCCTCACATCGAAACTCCAAGGCTCTTGAAAAAACATCAGCATCCCGCCCACAGGCCTTGAGGCCACCTCGCCATCGTTGTCAGGACTTCTTGGGACTTCTGTACCCAGTTTCACTTATCATGGTGTTATTATAAAAATCAATTAGCACCAACCTTGCCGCTCCTGGCACTCATATAATAATAGTTGATAGTATGGATTTTGTTTAACCATATTAATACTAGTAAATAGAACACAATTGGAAACATAAATTGACAAACCCCCTTTTGCCAGGCCATGTCTTGAATTAATTGCAGATGTAAAATAAGTCCTGTACCCATTCATGGGAATGTGCTCCGTGAGCCATGTCTCTTGCAGACATATAACCTGGTAGTTGGACACAAACTCTAACGCTTTTCGGTTTGGGTTCTTATTTCTCAAAGCGGCAATATCCCAGCTCCCATTGTCTATAATGTTAAGATTCATAGCTTATCAAGAGGTGATCCCCACCTCCTCGAGGAGCTCCCCAAAGTATTCGATGGCACAGGATATTTGCAAGGGAGAGAAGTAAAACTGCACACCGACCAATCGTGCAGCCCGTTGTCCTCCAGCACAGACTCATCACCTTCCACTTGAGGCACCAAGTTGAAGAACAGTTGAACAATCTCGAAGAGGCTGGAATAATTGAGAAGGTGACCAGGCCCACACTGTGGGTGTCCCCGATTGTGGAGGCCAAGAAGTCAAAACAACCTGGTGTGGTGCGAATATGTCGACATGCACCTAACGAATGTTGCCATCAAGAGAGAACTACAACGATCTGACCCCCGTGATAGATGACTTTATGTTCTGGTTATCCCTAGTTGGTCCTAGCAGAAGAGTCCCGTTACAGAACAACCTTTTCAACCCATTTAGACATACGGCTATATAAGTTGACTTTGGCATCTCCAGCGCTACAGAGGTTTTTTAGAATCTCGCCCACAAGTTCCTCGCCAATCTCTCGGGAGTCCTCATTGTCATTGACAACATCATGATCCATGTCAAGTCTATACCTGGTCACAATGTACAGCTCAGAAAAGTTCTACTAAGGATCCAAAACTCTGTCCTGACCTTGCATCACCACAAATGGGAATTACTCAAGCCAAGACTCAATTTCTTTGGCTATGTGTTCTCCTCTAAAGCGGTAGGGCCCGATCCAGACAAAGTGCAAGACATCAAAGATGAACCCACACCAATGTCAGTGTCCGAGAAACACAGTTTTTTAGGCATAGTAAGTTACTGTGGGAGATTCATCAAAGATCGGATGACGCTGACTCAGCCACTACGAGACCTCACCAAGTCACCAGTGACCTGGCAGTGGGGCCCAGAACAGGAAAAGGCTTTTCAAATGACCAAAGATGCTTTGTCTCTGGATATAACATTAGTGTATTCTGACCCCTGATGCGACACCACCATAGCTGCTGATGCTGGCCCCAAAGGCCTTAGGGACGTGTTGATGCAGCGACACGCGGAAGCAGAATGGACCCCGGAAGCCTTCGCGAGCCGATCTCTCACAGAGACTGAGCTGCGGTATTCTCAAATCAATAAGGAGGTGATATTTAATCCACTAAGGGTGACGCCATTTTCATTTGCATGTAAACAGACATCTATTCACAATCACTACCGACCACAAACCTTTAATACCCCTATATCGAGGAACGGCATTCAAACCACCCCCACGGATTGAGAAATGGATGCTCCAACTACAAGAGTACAACTGCCAGGTGGAGTGTAGGCTTGGATCCCAAAATCCAGCAGATAACAAAGAATCAACCACGGACCAAAGTATGTTGCCCTTTAATGGGCAAACAAGTTGAGACCATGGTACAGTCCTGCACCTGGTGTCAAGCCTCTGGTGAAGCCAACCCGCTGGTTCCAGTGCTGACTGAAAATTAGCCACAGCAACCGTGGGCATGTGTATGTCTGGATTGTGGGAGCCTGCCAGGTGGAAAATACACTATGATAGTGATTGATGCCTCAATTACTTGCCTGTAATTGCATTACTCTGAGTCCTACTCCCTCGCTTCCATTACTTACACTTTGTGGCATCCCTGCCCCACCAGACACCCATACCACGTGATTCTTTACGTGGGGACTATGAGTAGCCCCGACCCCCTTAAACCTCCTGTAAAACCACATAGACTGAAACCATACCAAAAGGTTGGCCTGGACTACTAGGGAGGGAGGGAGGGATGTAAGTAATTGAAGCGAGGGAGTAGGACTCAGAGTAATGCAATTACCGGTAAGTAATTGAGGCATTGCCTCCTCGTCCCTCCCTCGCTTCCATTCCTTACACTATGAGACGTACAAAGCCAATCAGGACAACCAAAGAAGGTATGCACAAAACAGGTTTATTAAAAAACACAGACATCAAGGAAAACCCACTATTCAGGAACCATGGAGGAAAGAACCTTGTACCCAAAAACATCAGAACGGTCGTACCTCGTGGCCAATCCTGTAATGAGAGGCAAAGGTCAACAGGGAAACCCAAGTGGCGGCCCGGGAAATCTCAGAAATAGAAGCCCCTTGGACCTCCGCACAAGATGCTGCCATGGACCAAGTGGAACAACCCAGAACCCTTAGAGGAGACAGGTGCCCTGTCGCCTCGTAAGTCAAAGAAATCAGAGACCTAACCCAATGACTCAAAGAAGGAGTGGAAGGACGCAAACCCCGATTCACTGGCCCAAAATTCCCAAAAAGGGAATCAGAAAGACAGAAAGGAGCGACCAGCTCCAAATAGACCAGGAGAGCCCTCCGGACATCCAAAGAGTGCAGCCGCACCTCAGACTCTGAGGACAGGGAATCAAAAAAGGAAGGAAGGACCAATTCCTGATCCCTGTGGATTTGAGAATCCCAGACCCTTAAAAGGCGACCAACCAACTGATCAGGATCCAAGAGATTGCCCCAATAGCTCCAGAAAGCCTTAATTGCAGCCCACTGAAAACAAAGGCCTAACGCAGCACCATCCCAGAGAAACAACAGTACCTCAAACAGAGTAGAGGAAGCAGGATCCAAACCCTTGTGTCGACACGACTGACTGAAAGAATGCCAGTGCTCTGGTTCCTTGGTCCTGGCTCATATGAATCTGTTGGTTGAAGGGCGCCTAGCCGCTTACAGAGTAGAGGTCAAACCAACCAGAACCCCTTTACTCAGCAGACCTGAGTGTTCAACCTCCAGGCTGCCAAGCGCATCATGGCCAGAACATCCCGCTGAAACACAGGGAACACCAAAGGGGATGGAGGCAGAGGCAGGAGCCACTCCAACTCCGACCTCATCTCCACAAGGAGAGGAAACCAGGAGGCATGAGGCCAAGCCTTAGCCACCAAAACCACCGGCGCCCCAAGGACAGGACCCTCAGAAGGAATCGGAGAAGAAGGGGGAAAGGAGGAAAAGCATACACAAGCCCGCGAGGCCAAGGGCATGAGAGAGCATCCACCGCCCAGGCCGAACACTCCCGACTGCAGGAGACAAACCGGGCCACCTTGGCATTTCCCACACTCGCAAAGAGGTCCACCACCGGAATACCCCAGTGCACCGTCAGATTCACGAACAACTCCTAATGGGGCAGAAATCCACTGAGGACGGGATGGCCCTGCTGAGAGCATCCGCCAGGGAATTGGACACCCCCTGAATATGAATCACCAAGAGAGCCACCAGATGGGATTCCCCCCAACTGAACAACTGCACCGCCACCAGAGCCGAGACGAGGACCTGGTCCCCACCTGCCTGTTCACATTAGCCATGGCAGTGACGTTGTCCATCTCGACTAGAACAACGGAGCCACGCAGAAACTGGGAGAAGGCCCTCAGAGCCAAACAGACCGCCTCCAATTCGATGACTTCCTGCTCTGCGAGGGGGACCAGAAGCACCATGTCTGATGAACTCCCAATCAGGCACCCCACCCTGAGAGCATTGTGTCTGTGGATACCACCAAGGGAGCCGGAGGAGAGAGAGAGACCCCCTTCAGTAGGTGACGCCGAACCTGCCACCAACCCAGAGCCTTTGTGTTCTGAGGGGATTCTGGAATCGGAGAAGAGAGGGGAAGACAATTGGGAGACCAATGTGCCAGAACATGAGCCATCAGCGTGTGTATATGAAACTGGGCCCACTGAACCAGAAAAACTGTGGCAGCCAAAAAACGGTGATGGATCAAGCCCTGATCTTTTGACTGGGTAGGAGTGTTCTGCTTAATTCAGGCACTCTGTCCATCACCACCCCCTTTTATGAATCGTTTTGGCCACTACAAGTGTGGAAGGGCATACTCAGATGTGAGTCCCTTGCTCACTGCACCATCAGGATTCAAGCAAGCCGGGCCGAAGACGGCTGTAATGCCAGAAACCGGTCCCCGGAAGCTTGTTTCCTTTCTGGTAAAGAATTGGCTTGGTAGTTTGGTCTGCCCTGTTCCCATGATGCACTGGGCCAGGGTCAGACTAATTTGCATGTAGCCAGGTTCTGAGCTGGGATGGTGCAGTGAGCTAAAAAACGGTGATGGATCAAGCCCTGATCTTTTGACTGGGTAGGAGTGTTCTGCTTAATTCAGGCACTCTGTCCATCACCACCCCCTTTTATGAATCGTTTTGGCCACTACAAGTGTGGAAGGGTATACTCAGATGTGAGTCCCTTGCTCACTGCACCATCAGGATTCAAGCAAGCCGGGCCGAAGACGGCTGTAATGCCAGAAACCGGTCCCCGGAAGCTTGTTTCCTTTCCGGTAAAGAATTGGCTTGGTAGTTTGGTCTGCCCTGTTCCCATGATGCACTGGGCCAGGGTCAGACTAATTTGCATGTAGCCAGGTTCTGAGCTGGGATGGTGCAGTGAGCTAAAAAAACGGTGAAGGATCAAGCCCTGATCTTTTGACTGGGTAGGAGTGTTCTGCTTAATTCAGGCACTCTGTCCATCACCACCCCCTTTTATGAAT
The DNA here is from genome assembly GCF_964261635.1 of Lissotriton helveticus. Taxonomy (NCBI): domain Eukaryota; kingdom Metazoa; phylum Chordata; class Amphibia; order Caudata; family Salamandridae; genus Lissotriton; species Lissotriton helveticus. The sequence goes on from NC_136057.1 coordinate 394,511,537, forward strand.
CGCCATATCTCCCTGCACCTGGAGCCAACGAGCCGCCACCTGAACCAGGCCGGACATAATAGACAGAACGTGAGATTGTATCTTGTCCACCCGAACTTTGGGCAGAGTGACCACCTTCTAATCTGTACAAAATAGAGCCCCAATAAAGAGAAGATTTTGGGACAGAACAAGGAAGGACTTCCCCACATTGATAAGAAAACTGTGCCCCCTCAAAACGGCCAGAACCACCTCCGTCTGACTGAGAGCCAACTGGAACGAGAGAGCATGAATCAACCAATCGTCCAGGTAAGGATGGAGAAATATCCCCTGATTGTTAAACAAGGCCAACAACGGAGCCAGAAGCTTGGCGAAGACCCGAGGAGCGGCCTTCAGCCCGAACGGAAAAACCGCAAACTGGAAGTGGCAGTCGCCTATCACAAAACGCAGACATTTCTAATGCTCCCGAGACACTGGAACATGCAGATAAGCGTCCTGCAGATCAATAGATGTCATGAAGTCCCGGACCCCCACCAACCGAATGACAGACTGCAAAGTCACCATCTTGAAGTGAACGGTCCGAACCCAACCATTCACACTCTTGAGGTCCAGAACCGGCTGGAACCCCCCGGACACCTTCTGGACCAGAAACAAAATGGAATAGCAACTTTGTCCCTGTTGCGCCAGGGGAACCGGCACGATCGCCTTCTTCGCCAGAAGATCTCGAACACCCTCCAGAAGAGCCTTCTGCTTCACCGGGGCCAGGAGTATGGATGGTGCTTCAGCCGGGAGGAAGAGTGACAAAGTCGATAGGATAACTGCTCCTGATAATACTCAAAGCCCAGCGATCCCTCACATCGAAACTCCAAGGCTCTTGAAAAAACATCAGCCTCCCGGCCACAGGCTTTGAGGCCACCTCGCCATCGTTGTCAGGACTTCTGTTTGAAGGCATCTGACTGACCCTTGGGACCTGCCATGGCAGATGCCTTCTTGGGCTGGAACTTGCGCCTTCGCTCCAAAAAAGGGTTTTGAGGACTGTCGGTAAGACTGGAAAGAAGAAGCGGAGGAAGGAGATGGATTCCAGAAGCGACGAGAGTGAGAAACCGCGCCTTGCTCTTGTTAGGCAGAGCATGTTTACGGTCTTTGAAGGCCTTTATGATCATACTGTCCAGCTGCTCACCAAACAGCATTTTGCCATCAAAGAGGATCTTAAGGAGAGAAGACTTCTCCGAAGAATCTGCTTTCCAGTCACGCATCAACAGATTCCTACCAGGACCAAGAAACCAGAGCCATGACAGGAGACCGAAGCACATCCATAGAGACGTCAGCCAAGAGCTTGGCCTGCTGCTCCATGTGGACAAGCAAGCCAGAGCAGTTTGTCTCCTCCTAAATGGCTGTGGACAGCTTCTCAAAGTCAAACACCAATGACTGCGCCGCATAAGCAGAGTAAATGCCAGCACGCATTGACAAGTTACCAGCATAGAAGGCTTTCTTCAGCGCCCCATCCACCTTCTTATCAATTGCAGCAGTAGGAGAACAATCCTCCGGATTGATCGCCGTACGACCAATCAGAGTGGCCAACATGGTATCGACTTTGACAGAGTGAGGAAGAGAGACCTCCCCTTCCTCCAGGATGTACAGCTTTTGCAAAAAGCGAGGAACCGATGAGCGCTCCAGATCACGCCAATTCCCAGAAATCAAGTCCTTGATGCGACCATGAAAAGGCATAGCGAGCACAGGGGGCTTAACATATTTATTTTTTATTTATTTGATTTTTATATAGCGCTGGCTAGACCCGGAGGTATCAGAGCGCTTTACATAGGGTTCCACAAAGTTACAAAATTACATCAGTTACCAGTTACATCAGTTACTAGAAAACATTTCAAGAGCGTAAAAACGAGATAAATTAAGCTTATAATGGAAAGGGGGTAGGGTAAAGGGGTAGGAGGAAATAGGGTGGAGAGACGAGGCAGAGTCTGCCCAAATTCGAGCTGGGTAGGTGACGGCCGAGGGGGAAGTCCACAGTCCATCTCCTCTATAGCTATCAGGTAGCTCCACCGGGCATCAGCCAAATACCTAGGTCTCAACGGAAAAACATTTGAAAAGCATAGGGGATGAAAAAAAACACACAAAAATAAACATACTGTTGAAACATGTAATCCGACCCCTCGGGAGCAGAGAAAGGTGAAAATCCCAAGTTCTCCCTAATGTGCTGGAGAATCGCAGGAACATCCTCCCTATGAACAAACTTCCCTGAAGAGGTAGAAGGCCGGGCAGCCCACGAAGCCGAAGAGCCCTCAGAGGGCGAGTCCACTGGACCCACCGCAGAATGAGAAACTTTGTGTTTGGCCAGAGCACGATCCACAGCAGCCTCAATCATGACCAGCACCTCAGAAGTCGACAGCAAGGCAGAAGAATCCCTTGGATCCTTGGACCTACACCGGCGAGTCACGATGAAGAAGACCACAGCACCGCAAAGGACGGCCAGCGCGTGGTACGCGCGTCTCAACAGGTGAGACAAAGAAAAAAATGGATTTTTGAGGGGAGTGGGGGCTACTTATAGTCCCCACATAAAGAATCACGTGGTATGGGTGTCTGATGAGGCAGGGGTGCCTCATAGAGTAAGGAATGGAAGCGAGGGAGGGACGAGTAGATAATGACTGCGTGTCCTCATGTAACCTAACTGGTGCTATGTAAAGCGCTCTGATACCTGATTCAGTTCGGGTCTAGTTCGCGCTATATAAAACTCTGCAAAAAAAAAAATGACTATTCGAAATATCCAGAAGTTGAAATCCTTTACTCCTTTAGTGCACAGGAAGAGAAAGTAACGGCCACTCACAGTTTAGTCAAAGAACTGTGGACAGACAATGGTCCGCCTTTCCAAGGAGAAGAATTTGCGTCCCTTCTCAATTCGGGTTGCCACCGGCAATCACATGAACTGGCCATATTCTCTTTCCTGCGTAACTTCAGACAAACACCACATTCAACAACTGGACAAACCCTGGACACATCTCAATGGGCCAAGTGGCTGTGGATTCTATCACCTATCACTCGGATTGGCATCCCGATGCCAAAGATGACCAACATGTGTACGAGAAGAGGTTAGGTTCCAATGCTTGAGCCAGCCGGTACCAGCGGGAGAAGGTATCCACTCTCAAAGTGGGAGATCTGGTGTTTATCAAGGATCGGTCTCCAGAGAGCAAGTTCCATTTGCCCTTCGAACCCTGGACTGTCACACATCTGCAATGCACCAGAGTTGACTGCTCGGCGTGGTTCAGAAGGGGTCACGAAAAACATATCGCTGTTTAAACGATTCTACACCAACGACACGGCACCTCCAGAGTGGGACAGTGCCGACCACGACCCGGACAATCAAGACACCTTTCCTGAATGAGGGGAGAGTGTTCATTCTTTGCTGAGACCTGCAGGCTGTGAGTTCGATGACTCCAACTACCCGGATGCACAACGTAGTTTTTCCTGGCCAAGCCAACCAGACCTGCCGCCCAGCAGTGATGCGCGCACCAGGTATGGACTCCAGACCTATCCCAAGCCATTGAGTCGGCTGTGAGACCATCCGGTGTGAAGCTGCATCCCAGGGTATCAGGTAAACCACGAGGAGGTATGCTGTTGTTGGTTGATTTCCATGTTTGGGGAGGAATGTAATATCGTTTCAGTGACCTAAATGGAACTAATGGACCTCTGGACTGTGTCCTCCAGAGGTTTCTGTATACTTTCACCCATGCTTCCCACTACAGTGGTCTAACCCTTCTCACCACCTGGGCTAGATAATAAGTACTGGGGATGGCCAGGCAGGGCCAGGGAGACCACCTGCACCAGAACCAAGTTAAAGGGAGATGATGAAGCCTTACGGCTAGAGCTGTCGACTTTGAAGCTGGGGAACTGAGTTTGAGTCTCGGCAACGACGCTCAACATCCTGTGATTCTGGGCAAATCACTAGGGCCTAGATGTAGGTAAACTACATTTACCGATTCTAAAATACCGGATTTTACCGATTCTGTATTTTAGAATCGGTAAATTCTATGTAGGTAATTACTTTGCAAGTATTACCGAATCTGTGCGATTCTGTATTTACCTGGCAGATGCATCAAGCAAAATATCTCCCGGTAAAATACCGAATCGGTAAAACTGGACGTTACCGAACGCTAAACCTGCAAATGCTATGCATCAACCCAAAAGCGATAAAAAATAAAGAATCGCTAACAATATCCCCTCGGTAAATTACCGAATCGCAATTCAGACAATTAGAAATAACGAACACCAAAGCTGACCTCGGAAATACCGAATCGCTATTAAAGAATCGCAATGGAATGCATGAATAATCGCTAAAAGAAAAAAAATACAACTTCTCAGCAGGTGCTGACAATCAGTAACCCTTCACAAATGCCCTGGGAAACCCCACAAGTCATCCAAAATGGCTGCCCTCTACGTGCTTGCTTGGAGGAGGAGGATCAACGCCCAGGCTCAGCGCAGGAGGATGATCCAGGACAGGGTCTTCAGGGTGCGCATCACTTTGCTGGAGCAGACCGAGGAACAGGTCTACGATAAGTACAGACTCAACCGTGCCATGATCATGCGCCTAATAGCAGATCTGGAACCATTACTGCAGCACGAGACCCGTAGGACCAACGCCATACCAGCCCATGTCCAGGTCCTATGCTGCCTGCACCTGCTGGTGTCTGGAAGCTTCCAGGGGGTAATAGCTGAGACTGGAGGCATGTCGCAAAGCGCATTATCACGCTTCTTCCACCGGTTCCTAGAGGCCATGCTGACATTCATGAATCGCCACATCACCTTCCCCACAACCCCCCAGCAGCTGACCCACACCAAACGGGATTTCTACCAGGTGGCACAATTCCCCCATGTGATAGGGTGTGTTGACTGCACGCATGTCCCCATCTGTCCTCCATCAGCCACCGAATACATATACCACAACCGGAAGTCATATCATTCTATTAATGTGCAGGTTGTGTGCAATGCTAAGTACATCATTACGGACCTTGTAGCCCAATTCCCCGGGAGCACACACGACGCTTACATATTCCGTCACTGTGGCCTCCACAGGCGCCTGATCAACGGTGAATTTGGAGAGGGACACCTACTAGGTACATATTGATGCATCATCGTTCACTCCATCCCCACATGTATCATTGCATTCATGCTGATGACCTTTCTCTCCCCATCCTGCAGGTGACAGCGCTTACGCATTGCGTGAATATCTACTCACTCCCTACCTCAACCCAGCTACACCGCAAGAGCAGCGCTACAACAGAGCACACATCAGCACACGGAATGTGGTGGAGCGTACATTCGGCATCCTCAAGAGTCGCTTCCGAATACTGCACAAGACTGGAGGTGCCTTGCAGTACGACCAAGTGACCTGCTGCCAGATCATAGCTGTCTGTGCCATCCTGCACGACATCGCCACCCGCAGGGGGATACCTATAGAGGTGGACGGAGAGGATGAACTACGTGCACAGCAACCCCCCCCCAACACCAACAGGCGCATGTGCCCAACACAGCAGAAGGGCAACGGAGGCGGACATACATCACACGGCATCATTTCTGAGACAGGTAAGAGAGTGCCTTGACAACAGGATTTGATTTGGAAGGGTTTAATGGAAATGAACACCTGACTGGTGCAGAAATATGTAACTCAAACATGATGCAGCTGCAGTAGAAGTTAAACTTAAATTGTCCCTTCTCAACACGGGTGATGCTTGTGGCACTATAGTTGGTCCATGGCTACGTCACCATGGATAGTGTGACTTTGCCACATGTCTACTTGCGTTTGCCGCGTACCCCCAGTCTCTTGTCCTGTGACTCCTCCGCTTTTCCACGATGGGTGTCAGTGGCTGTTGCGCTGCGCACACTGCGCCTCCTCCCGCTGGTCTCCGGCAGGGAGACGCTGCTCACACTGGAGGCTGCCTCACTCCCCTCATCCACTACCACACTGCTGACACTGGCTGACCCAGGCTGCAGTTGCTCCAGTGCAGTGGTCACCCTCTCAAGGGCCCTTGCCACATCCCCACAATAATGCCCTAGGTCCACTTGCAGGGACACGGACCTGCGGGACAGCACAGCTGTGCTGTTGCACAGCTTATTGATGGCCTTGTTGGTGGAATTCACAGCGAGCATGATCTGCTTGTGACGCCGGCGCTCACTTTGTTGGCCTGTGACTACGGCACGTGTCAGTTCCTGCAGGCAAAGCTTGATCTCATTGTTGCCCGCAGCTACGGCAGTGGTATGCTCACGCACAGCGTCAGTCATGTTGCCTAATTTGTTGCACAGTTTTGTCATTGAGAGTTTCATAGCACCCATGTGTCTCCCCTGCAGGCACTGGACACGCAGCATCCGGGTCTCAACAACTCCGTACCCTTCGGACGGATCCACTGGTCTTGCTGCTGCCCTACCCAGGGGCACAGCCCTCTGTCTGACACGCTGACGTGCTGCTGTTTGGGTGGTTGGAGTGACGACAGCCTGGCGTGGGACATTTTGGGGTGCTGAACTATGCTCCGACTCCATCTCGACCAGGGAGGGAACATCTGCCCACAGCTCTGCGGAGTTGTCCGCACTGTTGGCGGTGGTGGTGGTGTCTTTGCCCGCGAGGATGGCAGTGGTGGTGGTGGTGTCTTTGTCCGCGAGGATGGCGGTGGTGGTGTCTTTGTCCGCATGGATGGTGGAGGTGTTGTCCGCGGTGGTGGTGAAGGGGAGGACATGGCTTCATGTCCCTGTGAGCACTCCGCACCACTGTCGTCAGAATCCATGGGGGATGCATCTGTGTGTGAAACAGTGCATAGTTAATATAAATGTATTGTATGTGGATATAGCATTGTTGTCTCTAAATAAAGCTCTTTTTTGGACAGACATTTGGCCCTTTGCTGCTGTATTCATTTCATTCACCTCTGGGATCAGACATGCACTCATTCATGTATTGACTACAACTCCCATGGTGCAACACTGTGGTGAGGGTATGTGTTTGAGGCACGGCTACATGTGCACTGGGTCTGGCATGGGGGAGTGGACAGGGATTGACTACACGCTGCATTGCTACGCTGCCATGCATCTTACCTTGTCCTCCTTCCGTAGCACCAGAGGTGTCCAGATGTGTGACCCCCACAACAGCTTCCGGTTCTATGGTAGACTCCACTAGGTCCTCCAGGGCTGTGTTAGGTGTCACATTGGATGTGCCCCCACCTGTGCCTGCAGCATCCTTGACCCTCTGCGCATTCCTCTCCTTGGCCCTTTTACGCAGGTCATACCAGCGTTTTTTAAAATCGTCGATGCTGCGGTGGGTGACTCGGCAGGCATTGACCTTGTCCTTGATGCGCAGCCACATCTTTCTTTTTTTAGCCTCAGGCACCTTGAGTGACAACTTCCCAAAAAGTTTGTCATTGTTGCTGGTCACACACTCAATCAGGATTTCGAGTTCCTTATCTGAGAACTTGCGCTTTCTCTTTCTGTGTGTGTCCTTTCCCTGCTGGGGGGCCTCCTTCTCCATCTTGACCTGCTTGCCTAGTCCTGGTTGCTGCTGGTTCAGTCTGGCTCCTCAGCCCCTGTGCTCTGCCTCCTCCTCTGAGCTCCTCGGGCACTGAATGGAGCATGGGCTGTCCTACTTCCTGGTTGTGATGTAATCTGCCTGCTTCCGATGTGTCGCGTATTTTTACCGTTTTCGCTATTACCGATTTTGCAAATACCAGATTCACTAATACCGATTCGGTATTTGCTAATTCGGTATTTGCTAGTCTCGTTAATGTACTTTCGCTATTTAATACCGATTTTTACCAATTCGGTAATTACTACCGAATTCATTGATGCATCGCGGTTTGCATGTCCTTAATAGCGATTCCTTATTTTTCGCTATTAACGACATGGAATACCGTATTTTGTGGCATATGCCCCTAATTCGGTAAAAGGTGGGAAACATTCAAGGGTGGCAGGGTGGCACTTTGACACCCTGTTGCACCCCTGAATTGTGCATGGGGCACAGCACATGTGGCACACATACATGCCCTAAGGACATATATGTCTGCCACATGGCACTGTAATTAAGTGCAAAAAATTGTTTTTTTTTAGGGTTTTCGTAATTTACCACCAACTTGTAGTTGGTGGTAAATAACGAATCCTTACAGGTGAAAAGCACTCACTTGAGTGCTTCCTACATTTCAGATTCGGTAATTTACCGAATCGGTATTTAAGAATTCGGTAATTTACCAAATTCTTAAACACCGATTCGGTTAATTACCGAATCTGAAATGTAGCCACCTACATCCCAAATGCCTAATACCAGTCGGTAGCGACCGATATTCGGTAATTTCGGCCGTTACCGACCGGTATTAGGGTTCCTACATTTGGCCCTTAGTCTCCCCGTTCCTAACAAAAATGAATGTGTCCTTCTGTAACGAAATGAGTGTTCATGTAAAGCGATCTGATATCCGATGTCTCGGATCTAGTTTGCACTATATAAAACTCTAAAAAAAAATGTTTAAAAAAGCACCACACTGGCTTAGAGTGATGTACTAGGCCGAATCTCACCTGCTACGCACCCGAGGGCGCCGACTTTACACATTTCTATAAATTCTATTTGCAAAGCATTTTAATACAAGTCTTGCTGAATATATGTCCACTCTACTACCGGTGCTCTTCACACGTGATTAGAGAACAATGCATAGTTCTGGTTTGCACATATTGTCACGCTCGATTAATTGTATTTCAAATTTAAATCGGTGGGCAGTATATGTCAGTGGCGATTCTGTTGTCCACTACCAGCACTCCAGGCTAAGTCATCAAAGCAGCTAAAAATGAAATACCTACCCCAGCAACAATACCATTGCAAAGGTCGGTTACAAAGGCAAATTAGTGTCAGTATGTATTCCTGTTCACGGTTTACATGATACAAATAATTTCCAACAGACACCGAGATCTCAGAATGTACAACTGCTATGTAATTGTTGGGACTCTAAATCATATTTCTATCGGCCGAATAAGTTCAGGGTTTTCGTTTGCAAAGTATTTTGCATACAACATTTCGTAGCGTGCCCAAGCGCATTTGGCTTTGAAGCGCTTGGAGAGCATTTTCACTTTTGCATCAGCTTAAGAATCAAGCAAAAATCCCCAATAAACGTTATATACACACTAATATACAGTTGTTATATCAGTTCAGAAGGTCACAAAGACGTTTTAGCTTAACTACTCTCAAACTGTGACAGTGTAATTGTCATGTGTAGTTTTTGCTTGCGGCTGGGGGCACGAGGATTCGGCGAGTAGCTGTTCTGGGACCGGTTCCCGCAGTATTTTGTTTTGCTGCGTACACCAGAGGCCCGCCTCAGAGCACACTACGTGCTGTGACTGCAGCAGGGATCACGGGCTTCCAAGCTGTAAACAGAGCACTTTCTGAGCATAACAAGAGCCCTGCGGGCACAGCCTTTTTCACGCACGCACAGCCCCAGTTAAGGTGGAACAGCTACTCAGCGACATCAGACTCTGAAAAGTTAAAGGCTGTTTTAGCAGATTTCCCATGGCATGTTCTATATTCGGCTTTTTCTTATTCAGCACGTAATACGCAGGGATTCGTGTTTATATATTTGCTGGAGACCTCAAATGTTCAAAATGTTTCGTCGACACATTTTCGCTTTCACGGCACTATTTTCTTTCAGACAGTGGGAGTCCGGTCACGTGACGATCTATTGCATCAGTTCTGCGGCTGGAAACTTTTTTCTAACTCGCATATTTTTTTTTTCCTCTTGTCGGGCGATCTTGTACTTTGTGTAACGTGGTGTTAGGTTTCAATTTCGCCCTAATCGCCTGATCCTAAAGCTCAGTTTGTCAGCCTGCAATTTTGGAGCCTGTGCCGTTCCTGCTACAGTCGGTGTTAGTTCTGTTGTGCAAACACAGAATGCTTCTCTTGTAAAAAGAGATATTTTAAATCATGAGGAATAAAAACAGTCCACCAGGCAAGCATTAAAGTAGTAAACAATCTCTGCTATTTAAGTAAAATAGTTAATTACCACTCGTGTAGGGTGCAATATGCATTTACAGTGGCATTACAGTGCAGTGCTTTTCGCTAGTCTAGTAGTGTCAGACTGGAAATAAAAAAAAATCAGCCTGCCGTCAAAAATGCCCAAACTAGACCCTCACTGCAGGAGTCTGCAAGTGGGCACGACTGGACCATGGCATCCTCCTATACTGTTCTAAAAAGCAGTCCCCTAACCTGCAGCCTATTGGGGAAATGCTAGACTGGCAAAATGGGCAGATGATTGAGTTGAGTAGTCTAGTGTAGGACTTAGTAAAGTTTCTTAACTATTTGCACGACCGCCAACCCAAAAGTACATAATCTCTGCTATTTAACCCGAGGCAAAATTAACACCACCGTAAAAGCATCCGGACATGTTTTGCATAACGCTTGAATTATTTTATGAAACCACAGAATTAACAGAACACGTGTTTAAAAAATGAACGTTTTAGAGCCAATGTTGCAGATTTACAACATTTTACATTAACAGGAGGAAACGAAATGCATAATTTATAAATCCACTTGGTCGTAGTTTGCATGTTTTTTGGGATCATTTCCTAAATGTGCGTTATGCAGATAGTCCTGCACGTTTATGGTACACGTTGGGGCAGAAAGATTCCTTGCATAGTGATAGAAGAATACCCCTGCCCTGAGTGCCCCAGCTGCGATGATATCTGGATCCTTGCTTCCTTGGTAACGATTTTTGGACATGAGCGATCACAGATTGTGTGTGTGCGCTCTCACCTAGACCTGTCACATGTACTGCAGTCTGCTAAGACCGGAGAAGCGTCTAAAGTGCTACCCTCAAGGGGTGGATGGCTACCGTCTTCACCAGGAGTTAAGTAGCGCGAGAGCGGTGGTGGCAGCATACCATGTTTTCAATTTTTTCGTGATCAGTAGAGAGAACAGGCCTTTTTACCTGTGTCACAGAAGGGTCGCCTCTCGCCCATTTGGATAAAGTTCCACTGCTGTGTGCTCAACTCACTTTTGGCCCCCATTCAATTGTGTGCATGGGTGGAATGTATATGTTATAATCACAACAATCTTTTCACAAAGACGGTCCAAGGGAAAGTTTACAGACCTGTATGGATTCAATCCCCGAATACACTATAGAAAAAGAACCAGAAGGAATCCGTGGGTCTAATTAAACTTAAAGAAGGTAAAATCTCTCCTAAAACTCAGAGGAGTCCATTATAGAGGACGGAATCCCATCACCCACCGAGGTGGCATGCTTCATCATCTGGAATCGCCTCTTGGTTGCAAAACCTAGTGCAACCAAGGGTTACAACCCCCGCCTGGTAGCCCCCTTTCATTTTATCACTGAACGCACTGCAACCATCACCCAATGAACAATCTACATAGCTTCGCTTCTAGAGGATTTATTAGATCCTAGAATCGACTAATTTAAAACATCCCTGAGCTCCCCCCTCCCAGGGAGGGGGTTGTAGCCCTTGGTTGCACTAGGTTTTGCAACCAAAAGGAGATCCCAGATGATGAAGCATGCCACCTCGGTGGGTGATGGGATTCAGTCCTCTATAAAGGACTCCTTTGAGTTGTAGGAGAGATTTGAAAACTGAAACTATTGGTGCTCCTTAGCTTGTTTAAGCTTAATTAGACTCACAGATTCCTTTTGGGGTTTTTCTTTTGGGATGTATATGTGCCTGTGGGAAAGTACTGGGATGTATGTAGTCCTGTGGGAAGATATCGTGCATCAGGAAATAGCGCCCATGGTTGGTGTGCGCATTAGGATACATTCTGCCTCTGAGGAAATACAGTGTATTAGGCAGTGGCTGCTGGTTACATTTGAAAGTGGCGGGGTGTAAAATTATTGTCATACTGCATCCCAGTGAGCGGGCGTAGCGAGCGAGCCGGAACAACCTATGGGGGTTCATGGGGGCTCCCCCGAGAAAAATTTGAAAAAAGAGTAGACAAATGCATTGTCAAGCAAATTTGAGAAAGCAGGAAGGTTAATAAAGCAATGGTGATAGTGCAGTTATTACATTAATAAAGATCCCTCTCAAAGATGCCTCCCAAAGACATGTCCAGTACAGAGCCACAGGCGGGCAGGCTGTTCGGTATAAACTTCAGAGACATCGCTGAGGCTACTTCGCAGAGTCGCCACATGATCTGACTTCTGTCCAGTAAAACCACAGACCCGACCCCTCACTAAGATGTCAGTTTATTCAGTCCTGCGTTGATCACTTATTCTGCACTCCATCAAATACCTCAGGTTGTTTAGGTTAAAAAAGAGATCCCTTCTCTTCAAAGGAGTGAATGCTAGTCTAGGTTTCCTGAGGTAGGCGGGTGGCCACTCCTTTCCAAACCCCACCACACTCGGACATGGCACAACAAATAACACTCCCTAGTATTGTCAATAACTGGAGTCAAGCGCAGATCACGAGTCAAGGCGCATTAACATTCTGCGTTGTCTTGCTGCGGTTTGGAACCGCGGATCTGTAGATCACACACACAGCTCTGCAGCAGGGGCATTTACTTTCCCAGCTATCCTGGTGTACTTTGAACCAAGAGCTTGTAAATCATCCACAAATGCTGGTAGAAGGCGCGTCGACTTTCCGGCTAGTGTATGACTGGGGTTTAACCCCGTGATCAGCAAGCTGCATGTGAATCTGTGTGGAGGTGTATTCACCCACAGAGCTAGCGTCCACTGTGTCCAGTCCAGCTCTGGACCACACGCAGGATGTAACTGGACAGCTGCAGGTGGAGGTGCTCGGTTGTGCTGTGTATAACATTATCCCAGCATGCCCTGGCCTAGGAATGGAGGACAACGCCTGTCATCGCATGCGCACAAGTTAACATGTTCTAAAAGCGCTGACCCTGGGGGGCAATGGGTGGACATGGCATGTTTACAAGGACATTTCACATGCTATTCTGTCAGGCCAATATCACAGGCTCAGCACCAGCTCAGCTACAACAAGCGCCTGGATGCCAGTCTTTCACAGTGTGCTTTCTACTGAATGTATCAACACCCCCCTGCCCGACCAGCCCCACCCCCGTTAGATCAAGCACACCTGACCTTCAGCAAAAAGCTTCCCTCCCACCGGTTCTTATTCCTGTCTTCACGTGACGTAGCTCTGCTCTATAGGCGTTCTATGTCAGATGTAAGTTGCTTGCACAGTTCTGTGTTTTTTCTTTTAATTTTAGGACTTGTAGTTCTCCGTGTACAAGGGGGACACAATAACAAAGTTCAGGATGCAAATTTTCATCTCTCCTACTTTTCAGAAAATGCCTAAAAGCCTATATTTTTCACTTTAACCCACTTCCTTTACTAACCCTTCTTTCAGCTATAGCGCATAGAGACCTTCGGGTGGTTTGTCATGCTTTGCAAACTCCCAATATAACATAACAATGGCTTATGGCTCACAATACTGGCTGAGCTTTGAGCAGCTAGAACTTATAGACGGTTCAATTGACAGTGCTGTGCCACTCATGAGTGCCTGATCATGTAAGACTATGGATGTGTAGGGGACCTAGGTGACGGCACTGGGTGCTCATGAACGAATCCCCCAATCTCCCTGAGCATCAAATGTCATCTGACAAACACAGAGAGTGCCGAGAACAGTGCTAAAATGCGTGGCTAGGCAATATATAAACAGATTAACATTTAAGCAAAGACGCACTTGACCGCATTGTGTGCTCCTGAACAAATCACCTAATCTGCCTGAACATCAGTTCTCACTGTCAAAACGGAAGTGCTGAGAAGCGGGTGAGTGAGGCGTTCTATGAGTAAATGGACCTTTTACGCAAAGTAGCTCACTCTCTGAAAGTTCCAAGACAGACGGGGTTCTCTTATCCGTGCGCTTACAGGGTGCAGGTACTAATGTCTAAAGTCCCTCCCCCTCCCTACCAAAGGTCATATACTGCATGCTTTTTCTCCTCGTGCGTCAGCAGATACAGTGTAAAGATATGGGGAGTCCATGCAGAATAGCATTTTGCCGTTATAAGATTCCCCTTCCCTTTAGTACAAATGGATTTTTTTCTGACCTTTTCTTCTAATTTCATGCCAATGAGCGGTGGTTCCATAAGGCTGAAGCTTACTATGCCTTAAGGAAGAGCGAGCCCGGGTATCGCTGCGTATAACACAAATTTACTTTCTCAAATGTACACAGTCGCTAGCAACCCTTTTTGTGTCCACTCTTATAACCTGGCTCAGTGTCTGCGTGGATTCTCTCATTCATTCTATCTGTGCTGCTTCATTCCCACTCAAAGCCCCCCCACTTCCCACCGCAAACATTTCTGTTCTCCTTGTCCTCCTCCCTAATTTCCACAACACGAGCAGTCCCAGCTCGCTACAAAAACAAAGGCGTGGGAGGCACGCAGTGCACGTGCTTACTGGCAAATGAGGTAGAACGCCTTTCCTAGCAGTTCTGGTGCACTCAACAGTGGCTGGAGAATGCTTTCCATAGCAGTCACCGGCAGTCGCTCTCCAATACTTGCCCGTGGTCCGACTCCTGCGTTGGCGCCCTGGCAACTACCGGCTGCATCTCAGCCAATCCAGGCGCTGCTCCAGCAGCAGCGCCAGGATTGGCTTGAGCAGTAGTGCACATGTTCTGTTTAGGGCTTAACATTTTTTGCGACTAGCTTGAACATGTGCACTAGGTGCTCATTAGAACAGCGGCATGGAACAACCCTCGCTCTTCTAATGAGCAGTGCCTACGGCGCATGTTCGGCTGGTCGCAACATTTTGTAAGCCCTAAACAGAGCATGCGAACTCTTGGTGTGAGCTCCGCCAACCACCTGATACATGTTATGGTGGAATGGATGTCAATCAGACGCTTGCAGCTGAACTCCTGTAGTGCTGCCCCTCCCCTTTCTGAGCCAACTGCCTCCGGTGGCCTGGGAGATAGATTGCATTGTGTGAGTGAGAGAGTCAGACAGAGTGACGGCAACGCTCAACTCGAGTGCGGTGCCACCCTCAAATTAATTAGTGGGGCAACGCCCAAGCGCCCTAATGGACGCATCGCTCCTGGCATCAGGAAATAGTTAGTGTGCATGGTTACATGCATGTACAGGGATCTATGTGAGCATGTGAGCTGGCACAGCGTGTAGGCGAAAGTGCGCAGTGTTGATTAAGTGTGCTGAAATGAATAGATGCCTGTGAAAGGGTACAGTACCTTGGAGTCTGCACGCCTGGGTATGTGTGTGCGCAGAGGTGTGTGTGTACTTGCAACACATGGAGGGCACTGGGTTCCATTTTGAGAGACCCAGGGCTTGCTAAAGGATAAGGCAGAGTTTAATTTTTTTTTTTTTTTAGAGGATTCCCCCACACAGATTTGTGGATTGCTGTATTCCTGAGACATGGGTGGGACACACATTGGAGGGAGGAAGAGCCAGGATTTTTGTTGTATTTCAATAGGAGGGCTTTGATCACTGATTTTATTTTTATTTATTTATGGGTTTTGTATAGCGCCTGAATCACTCCCGGAGGGGTATCTCTGCGCTTTGGACAGAGTTGCTAGCTGGCTGATGAGAAATGTTAAAATAGAGTGGTCTTAAGAAGTTTCTTGAAGCGCAAGTAGTCAGGGCATTGCCTCATAGAGCCCGTACCCCCCAGCATATCCCCCGCCCCAACCTCATGCAATCCCACAATCAAACTAGCCAGTCCAAGAGTGTGGGTAAAACGGCCATGTTTAATAACCATCAAAACATTCATAAACATGACAAACATTTTTTAAAATTCACATTTAAAAATTCAAATATTCACACTTTTAATATTTACAAGTATTATAACTGATCATAACCACCAGTTATGCCATAACTACTTACTCCAGCCCTGTGGCTCACATCTGCTATCTGAGAACCACGCAAGGCGCAACATACCTGCGTCCTTGAGCGGTGAGCCCCCAGTCCTTGTCCGTCATTTCCGGAGGCCCACCCCTCTACCACCAGGCTGCCAAAGAGGCTTGTGTGACCTGGCGCCCTTGCCTCCCCAGCCGGTGTCCCCATTCTCCCTGCGGAGAGGTTACCATCTCCCCCCTCAGTGCTGACCTCGAGAGTATGTAAGCAGGCCTCCCGTTAACCCTGAAAATCAATGTTCTGTGGCCTCTTTTCCGCCACTAGGATGACCAGGGCCCAAACGTCCTTCACCCTCTCCAACTGCAAACAAGTTCTGAACAAAAGAACAAATCCCTTTGAGCCATCATGGTGAAACATCAGGTCCCCTGTGATCAGTCTATGTGGAATATGACACAAGCGGCCCAGGCCTTAGCACAATTTGGCCAATTCACCGTTGAGGCGCCTCACCGACACGCTCAAAGCTTGAGATCTGACTCCAGTGGCCCATGTCCGGTGAGGTATCATACACGACCATGCAATCCGAGCATTAGGAAAAGCTCTCCCTATCCAGGCAAATTCGGTCAATAAGGCTTCCCTGACTGCCATGCGTCCCAACTCCACCATGTCGTTTCTGCCCAAATGTAGGATCACCAAATCCAGGGACTGATGTCCCTCGTGCTCTCTCGTCTCCTCAATCAGCTGCCGCAACTGCTGAGTTCGCTGGCCGCCCACGCCTCGCCATGGGAACGACATCCTTTTTAAACCCGGTCTTTTAGACATTTGCTTCTGCCATAGCCGAACTGTGGCATGCTGCACGAACGAGTGCCCCAACACCCATATCACCTTTGAGGACATACTAGTAGTAGGAAGAGAAAAGGAAACGTCAGTATGGTCATACCAATAAATCGATCCGTTGTCTTAAAGTAATTCGGGCCGCACATAGCACTTAAAACAGGCCGAAGACCAGCGCCTCACCCTATTGACCACCTCAGCCGGTAAGCCAGCACCCGCTGCCAGCGTTGCCGCCCCAATTCTGAATGAGTGTGACGAATACCCGCTAAAATCCAGGCCCAGACACACCAGCGCACGCTTAAAGATTGCCCTGAATTGGTACTGAGACAAGCATTCACCCTGTTCATGTATGAACAGTGCCTGTCCATGCCCTGATGGACAAATCACCAAGTATGTTTCCATCCTGGCACGCCCGCCGAGATCTAGCGCTCTTAAGGTGTGTGGGAAGCTGGTTCCAGTACAGGGGAGCGAGGTAGGAAAAAGATTTCCCACCTCTCCTTTTAGCATCAAAGAGGCCTGGTTAGATCTGAGGAATGAAACAGGGATGATAAGAGAATCATAAAGAGGAGGTCTGGGGTCGTTTGTTAAGGTTTTGATGCATATATCACTGAGGCTAACATTCAGGTGCAAACCTCTAGTCACTCCATTAGCCTGTATTTGGGGCTATCGAGATTGGAGGCTGTCCTACTGTGACAGACTGCTCTCTGGAGAAAAAGTACAACAAAGGAGTGGACACTTCAAAGTAGGTAACACGAAGAGCACAAGCTTCAGAGACAGAGACACTAAACCAAAAGTATGTCTGGAAATGGATTAGAAACATGAACGTTTGAGACTCTCAAATTATAAGACTGAAACTGTACACAGGTATGGTGAAGCTCAGCATGAGTTCTACCTATTGTGAACAGGATTGGCGACCAAGGGCCTGATTTAGATCTTGGTGGCCTTCCCGTTGTCCCACTGCGACAGTGAGACTGAGTACTCCAAAGGGCTGACGTACTGGCGAACTGCCCGCTGTCGCCATTTGAACTGCGGGGTCCTGCCTAGCAGATTTGGGCTGGCAGTGTCCTGTCAGTAGGGTACTGACGGGGGCAACTGTGGTGGTGGGTAGACAGGTAAGTAAAAAAAACATTTACTTAAAACACACATGTTTTGTATGTAGGTTATGTGTAGTGAGCATATTGTGTACATTCTTATTGCACCCCAACAACCTACACACACACAATGAAATGTATACCCTCACACACCACGAACACCTACCTTCGGGTCCTTCAAAACTGGGTGTCAGTCTGTTGTGGTCAAGGTGCAGCAGGTAACAAGGGACCTGGGCATAGGAGTAGAGGATGAAATCGCAGCTGAACATGAAAATGGTGAGTTTTCACCAATTTTCATTCCATTCTGCCGACCCGAAGTAGGAGGGATTCCTGCCGGAATTCCCTTTGAAACAGCCAGCATCCAAATCTGGAAGGCAGGATCGTGGCTGGAGTCCTACTGTTGCCTGTTGATCTCATCCCGTCTTAGGGGTGGAGAGCGAAGTCCTGGCAGTTTTGCCAGAACCGTTGTGGTCTTCTATCCCTTTACCAGCCAGCATCTAAATTGGTCAGGCGGAGCACCAGGGTGAAGGCAGGAAGACCACCAAAAAAGCCCACTCCGTTGCAGTCACTTCAACATGTAAATCGGGCCTGAAGTGTCTGCCAGTCTCCCATGCTAGGTGAGGGGACATCATCCAGGAGGATCAAGAATGCTCATCTGGAGACTGTAGCACCAGGTTTTGCCTGACCCAAGACCATATGGCCCAGTGAAGCGATGGAGATCGCTTGGAGGGAACGAGGTCCAATGGTGATCCTTTTGCGTTCTCAGAAGCGGAGTGCAAGATTTTGGCCCATCTGAACTGCTGCAACGATCAGGCTGCCGGCCAGTCTGTCAAAGTCCATGACCCCCATGCCAGGTGGGAGCCGTGATTAATAATAATGGTTTCTGCACCTGGCATTGCGTTGTGAGAGATGGAAGGCCGTCATCCAAAACAGCATCCTAACCAGTAGAGGGTTGTCACTCTATTTATTCCACTAGTGACCTCTGTATACCAGGTGGGGGACATGGAGAAGAGAGAAGGCCGTCGCCCTGTGTGTGCTGCTGCAAACCTACTTGTGTGTCAGGAGGAAGGGACAATGAAGGAAGAAGAGAGCCGTTCCTGAATCCACGTACTTTTGAGAAGATCCAGCTGGTTATGACCCATGGAGAGTGAGAGCAACTACTTCAACTACCCATCCAGGAGCATTAGACACCTGCACCTGGATTCCTGGAGAGATTTACCTCATCTGAGGATCACCAAATATGGCAGCCAATGTGATCACAGCCTCCTGCCGTATGGGCACAGTCCACCTGCTGAGATGTGTATTTGACTGAACAATAATTTACTAGGGTTGCTGGATGCATTTTGGGTTGTGAGCTTGTGCCCGCCTTAGACCTATTTTTTATTTTTTTTGCAGAGTTGTATATAGCGCAAACTTGACCCGAATCCGAATCGGGTATCAAAGCGCTTTACATAGCACCAGTTACGTTACATGAGGACACACATTCATTTTTGTTAGGCACGGGGAGATTAAGTGATTTGCCCAGAATCACAGGATGTTTGGCGTCATTACCGAGACTCGAACCCAGTTCCCCAGGTCCGAGGTCGAGGGCCTTAGCAGTTAGGCCAACTCCTCTCCACCTATCTCTTCCTTTAAGAAGCCTTGGACTGCTCTACTGTTGAACTGTAATTAAAATGACCCACAAGACTTCATTTTGTGTTGCCATGCTCTCGGCAACCGGGTGCAGAATTGCTTTCCACGTTCCTCTGAAACTTGCCCAACCCACCCCGCTCCTTGTGGTCGAGCTGATTCCGAGAATCTGTCTGTGTACCTCAGCCCCCAGTTGTGCCAGAGACTTAGCCACATTCTGCCCACCGTTCGTAATTCAGCCTGTCACGAGCAACTCCTGAGCCCCGTGACCACACCAACTGATCGAGGAAGCACGAGGCTGTGCCCCGTGACCACACCAACTGATAGAGGAAGCACAATGCTGTGCCCCATGACCACACCAATTGGGCAAGGAAGCATGAGGCTGTGTACATTGTGCAATCAGAGACAGATGTCCCCTGGCCACGATTGCACCACATAAGACTGACAAAGAACTTGTCTGATGAGGAACTTGTCAAAATGAGGAAATTAGTATTGTGCAAATGGGCGTGGCTAGTGCTATAAATATGTGTGCGCTGCGGAGTAAAGCAGCAGTCTCCGTAGAATTGTCTTTGTACCATTCTGGGACCCTGTCCTTAGCTCGAGCTAATAAATAACTTACTTCCCTCCTCGGCTGGTTGTTCTGGTCTCTTTGGTAATGTATGATTTATGCAAGAAGAACCCGTACATTTTAGGTGTCCCCTGCACCGCTGGCTTTGACTCTCCTAGTGGGGAGGGGTCTCCAAAAAGCTGGTTCTACAATTTGGCGCCCCATTGTGGGGCGTCTTCGGTGGTCGTCATCGAGCCTGGTGGTCGTGAGGAGTCCGTGCTCTAAATCCAAGGGAGGCATGCCACTACATCGGCTGAAAATTGTCTTTGTGGGACCAAGGTCTCCGATTGCGTGAATCCTCCCTCCAGTGGGCTACCCGACTGCGGCCCCGACTGACTCCCCAGTTCTGGTTCCTAGTTTTGAGAGATCGGGACCTTTGTGACACCTGCCGTGTGATGGAAGATTAATGGTCAGGTAAGAGTGGGAGTGGCCCACTTCTTTGGTGAATTGTATTTTGGTTTTGGGTATTGTTCGACTTTTGCAAAAGCCAAAGCCAAAGGGTAAGTACAGTTATATGCTGTAAACATTAGATTTTACCCTTTGATGTTTGGAACCAGGATTCAAGTCTAGAGATGCCTGGATTTAGTAAGTTTCGGAAATGGTGTTGTTGTTATTGTACACAGGACTCCGCATTGGAGGAATCTTGTCCGATTCCTCCTTTGGGGACCCCTAATCATGAAGTTTATGCTAAACATGGTGTTGGCCCGATTATGTTTTGCTGACTTTGGCATAAGTATACAAAGGGTAATGCTGAGTTACAATGGCCAATGTACGGTAGTTTTGAACCTCCTGGATTAGATAATTTAGAGGAGAAGTTGTTTCAAAGAAAAGCTAGACCTGCGATGTTTGATTCCTTTCGGGTTTGGTGCAAGGAATCCAAACAGAAAGAAATCAAACTCAAAATGAGTGAAGCTAAAGTAATGCGTATGAGTGTGATTCAGAAAGACCAGGATCATGCTAATCTGAGAATAGAAGAGGGTATAATAATACATGATACATCAAATGCAGGTAGATGGATGTTACATTACAAAGAAGGTTCCCGAAAAGGCCCGGGACAAGGAGGATGACCCTCTCATGTCCTCCATGCTGAATACCCCTCCACCTTATACCCCCGCCATGTATCCGGCCCTTGATCCCGCACAATTGACTCCCGCTACTGCTCCAGTTGTTGCCCCTGCCCTGGTTTGTCGGATACCTCAGCCACTTGTTCCCAACACCCGACTGTTTAGGCCACTGTACCAATGCAAGTCCACCCTTCCCTTCCCCTTGTTGCACCTTCCACTCGTCCCGTACCTGTCCAACCTAACATGCCTTCAACTCCCATTGCAAACAACCCATTTCTTGTTGACAGTCATCCGACACCTTCCCCTAGAACAGGGCTATTAGCGAATGCTTGGTCAGTGGTCCGTGATTATATCCCTTATGTAACTCCGCATAGACCACCCACTCCCAGACGACACACTTTGCGCAGACTAATAGGTAATACACAGGAATAACTCGCTATTGGTCAACAAGCTCGTAGGTGGATGGAAAGTAGCACTATGTACACCGCTCAGGATATATGGATGACAATGGATCAGTGGACACGCATCCAACAGATTGATATTTTTTGTGAAATGTGTGACATACTGATCCAAATGTGGGAAGATTTTGTAGAATCAGGTCCACCCCCAGGTCTGTCTGACCTTCGCCATAAGGTTGGAAAAGGGGACATTCAGAGCCCAGCACTATTATGCAATCTGATCACACTGGTAGCCTACGGAGATTCTTTATCTGGTGTTACGTTAAATAAGGTATTTCCAATGAGGGAGGTACAGCCGGTTTGGAGGGACCGCGATGATTGCATAGATGGCCACCCTGACACACCAGCAAGTTTTAGACAGATGTGGGTCCATGTCCCTTGGAAAAGGTCTGGCATCCTCCAACTTAAAAGCCAATTGCCTGACCCGCGTAAAAATTACAAGGAATTAACTCAGACACTCCAATCTTGCGTGATGACTTTAGCAGATATAGATATGTTAATGGGACAGGTAGTACCGACTGAAGTATGGTCTAAAATACGCCATAATGATCAGGCAGAATTTGGCCATACGTGGAAAGAATTTGAGGAAGCTGACAGGGCTCGAACTGGTGGTGAGAACCCTGGTCCCATGATCTTAGCCCTTCCGGTCCAGATACTCACTGCCATGAAAAAGATGTTGACACCTCACCGTATTAATTGGGACAGATTAGCTGCTTGCAGGCAAAAGAAGGATGAAAGTGTCTCTGACTTTTTCACACGATTCGAAAGCACATTCACCGACTATAGTGGACAGGACATGACTTTAGAAGGGGGACAGCGACTGTTTGTGGATAAATTTGTGTCCAATTTGTTACCAGAGCTTGGGACTAAGCTAAAAATGTTATCCAGTGCATGGCCCGTCTCCACCCCGTCTGGCATTTTGACAATGACCCAGCACTATGAGAATAGGGAGAATGAAGAGCTGGATAGAACGGATAAAAAGACTAAAGACTTAAAGACAAAGGTCTTACTCCAACAAGCATACCCTATCCTGACACACAACAGAGGTGCCCCTAAGTTTCAACGAATAGCTCAGAGACCTGCCCCTGTGACTACTCGCCCGCCGCTGGGACCCAACCAGTGCGCTTATTGTCGCCAGGAGGGTCATTGGCGCGATGAATGTCCCTTGTTGGCTCAGAACAACTCTGTCCCTGCTGACCGCTTCACAGGCCAACGTCACTAGAGAGGACGAGGGCGAGGCGGGCCTAGACCGCAGTTACAGGACAGGCGCCCCCTTATGCAAGAGAACAGATTTGATACCGCAATTATTTTACTGAGGATTATGAACCTGAAGAAGGGACGGGGTTCCTGTCTCACTAGGATTGCCAAAGACAAGAGAAGGGACTCGTGCCTATTCCTGTTGACCAGAAGGGACCGTATGTCCATGTTACAACACTGGGCTCTACGGAGAAATTGTTGGTCGACACTGGTGCAACCAAAAGTTCTATTGATAGGTCTAAAGTCCCTGGGGCCCCCTTGTCTGGCGCAAATAACATTTCTGTGGGATTTTCTGGTACCCCAGTATTTAGCCCCGTTTCATAACCACTGGAACTAACGATAGGACCCTACACAGTTGATTCCCCTTTGGTTTTGACTTCCACATGTGGCAAAAATCTGTTGGGTTTATATCTATTAAAAAGATTACATGCCACCATATAGTGTTCTCCTGATGGGGTTTACATCACTATGGGTCCCCCTACCATACATCCAGTATATTTAGCCTCCTCAGATCTAATTCCTCAGGAACTTCGTGAATGTCCCTCCTGTTCTTTGGGCCCAAGGTGATACTGATGTCGGCCTTTTGTCCATACCCCCTTTTTTGTTACCCTGAAGGAAAATGCTCGCCCTCTCCGACTTCCCCAATACAAAATACCCAAAGAAGGGGAAAGGGCATTACTCCAGATCATTTCTGAACTTGTCGACAAGGGTGTGGTTGAAGAGACAAGAGGAAATGTGTGCAATAGCCCAATTTTGCCTGTCCTAAAACGCACCGATCCTTCCAAGCCCCCTGTTTATCGTTTTGTCATTGATTTGCGCGAGATAAACAAAATCGTAGTTCCCCAGTTTCCTGTGGTCCCAGATATCACCACCCTACTTCCTATGGTTCCCCCGTCTGTTTGTTTTTTCTCTGTCATCGACTTAAAAAATGCCTTTTTTAGTATACCAGTCGATGAACAGAGTAGGGATCTTTTTGGATTCTCATTGGCAGGACGAAGTTTCCGGTTCTGCAGATCTCCACAAGGATATACAGAGAGCCCTTCCATTTATAGTCAGGCCCTCAAGGGCCAACTTGATTCCCTGTCCCTACCCCCTGGGAACCGCATTACTCCAGTACGTTGATGATTTGCTTATAGCGGCAGGCACTGAGGCATTATGTAAAGAAGCTACAATGAAATTGCTCCTGCACCTGGCACAGTTCAATCACAAAGTTTCCCTCTCCAAACTCCAATATTGTCGACATGAGGTGACCTACTTAGGTCATCTCCTGTCGAAGGAGGGATGCCGCCTCACCCCATAACGAATACAAACAATCAGTAAAATGCCCTCACCAAAAACGCAGAAAGAGGTCCGTGCTTTTATTGGTATCACCTCCTACTGCCGTCAGTGGATACCCAATTTTTCTTTACTCATTAAACCTTTATTGACCCTCACACTTAAAGATGTTCCCCACCCAATCCCTTGGACAAATGAGTGCCAGCATGCATTTGAAGAACTGAAAACAGCCTTGTGTTCGCCCCGGGGCTAGGCAACCCTAGTTATCAGAAGCCCTTCACTCTTTTTGTACACAAGCATAATGGCTGCGCATTATCAGTGCTATCACAGTGTTTTGGTCACCCCTGTGCATATTTTTCTGCAGTTCTAGACCCCGTGGCCCGCGCACTACCCAGTTGCTTGAGAGCAGTAGCTGCAGCTGCCATATCCATTTGCCAATCTGCTGGTCTGGTCCTTGATACTGCACTTACAGTTATGGTTCCTCACGCAGTTGACACTTTATTAAATAGGACAAAAACTCAACATCTTACTAGTGCACATTTGTCTGGATATGAATTGACTCTCTTAGCCAGTCATATCACCACCCGCCGCTGCACTACGCTAAATCCAGCTACATTGTTACCCTTTGTTGATGGTGACACTAATTCTGAGCCGCATGATTGTGTCCTCCAGACGGAGGAAGAGACTAAAGGCCGTGTGGATTTTACTGACACACCCCTCACTGACCCTGATGGTACCCTGTATATGGATGGTTCTTGCTTCAAACTTCCTGATGGTAGCACAACTGCTGCCTATGCTATCACCACGTTACAGACAGTAGTGGAGAGTGAGAGAATACCTTACCAATCAGCACAGGCCGCCGAGTTAGTAGCACTGATAAGAGCGTGTGAACTGAGTACGGGGATGGCCATCAACATCTACACTGACAGCCAGTGGCCCATTATTTTGGGCGACTATGGGCTGAGAGGGTATTTTTAACTTCCCACAGTACTAAGATACAGCATGGTCAGCTGGTCAGCAGGCTCTTAGACGCATTGACTCTTCCTTCAAAGATGGCTGTGGTTAAATGTAGCGCCCACAAGAAAGTAACAGATAACATAGGAAGGGTAATGTATTTGCTGACCAGACTGCAAATGAAACAGCTAAAGATGTCTCTACCCTTATGTATGTAGCTGGCCCCTCAAACTGGGTACCGGACAAGGGGATGCACGAGGATACTATTGAAAATATGAAGGAAATACAGGCAGAGGCAACTAGAGAGGAAAAGGCTCTCCGGGAAGAGCAAACAGGCCTATTAAATGAGAATGGCTGTTGCACGGACCTGTCTGAACAACAGTGATGGTTGTTACCCGATGCCTATGTTTTGCCAGTGGTCACTATGGCTCATGGCCCAGCTCACATTAGTGCAAAAGGTATTTGCAAATTTCTAGCTCCGGTATGGCAAAACAAGCACATCCCAAAATATGCCGAGAGGTTAGTCAAGAATTGCATGATTTGTTTGATGCATAACCCAGGTAAGGGTACACCAACCCCTGCTGGGAATTATGCACCCCATCTTACCCCTTCGAGGTGCTCCAAATAGATTTTATACAGATGGAAAGATGCAACAACCTCAGATATGTCTTTGTGGTTGTGTGTGCCTTTAGTAAGTGGATTGAGGCCTGCCCCCTTAAAGACAACACTGCTATCAGCACTGCCAAAATACTGTTAAAAGAATTCTTTCCCAGATTTGGAATGCCCATAATTATCTGGAGCGACAACGGAAGCCACTTTACAGGGGAAATAATGAAGAAAGTGTGTGCAGGGATGGGGATCCGACAAAAATTCCATGCCGCCAATCACCCCCAGTCAGCGGGCTTGGTTGAGTGCCACAATGGAACACTGAAATTGAAAATGGCAAAAATCCAGGCTGACACAGGACTGTCTTGGCCGGACGCCCTGCCCCTTGCCCTCCTATCAACTAGA
The DNA here is from genome assembly GCF_964261635.1 of Lissotriton helveticus. Lineage (NCBI taxonomy): Eukaryota > Metazoa > Chordata > Amphibia > Caudata > Salamandridae > Lissotriton > Lissotriton helveticus. The sequence continues at coordinate 394,537,474 of NC_136057.1, forward strand.
GCCACGGCACATTCTCGTACTGGACAATCTCCGTATGAAATAGTGTTTGGTCGGCCAGCAAATGTTTGGGGAGTACCCCGCCCAAAGAAATATTCTGATATTGAATACCTGTTTTTGATTGATTATTTACATGAATTGACCACTAACCTACGTCTCATTCATCGTCAGGTACAAGACATCCTGCCACCCAAACCGAGGGCCCTGGTCACACCATCCAGCCAGGTGACTGGGTCTGCATCCGCAATTTCCAGAGAACCAATAACTTGGAGTCGAGGTGGAAGCCGCCCCAGCAAGTGTAGTTGGCTACCAGGTCTGCAGTAAAGGTGGCAGGAAGAAAAATTGGGTTCATGGAGTGCACTGCAAGAAGGTGCCTCTACCCCTACCATACGACTGGTGGGTCAAGGAAGGCCTGGTAGACGACGAATGTGAGAAAGTCCCGTGCTTTGTACCCTTCAGTGACGCCAACATTGCCTGGGCTTCATTTGAACGAGAGGACGACGACATCCTGCAATCTGCCGTTCCTCCGCATCTGAGGTTGCGGGACACTCAACAGCCAGAGCCTTTGTTTTCTGATCAAACAACGCCCAGGTCCACGTGGTACATTTTCCGACCCAGAAAAAAGGACTGAAGAGACGAAGATCTCTGCCCTCTGCTTGACTTGGTCCGACAAATCGCTGCAGGGCTGTGATACACCGGCGCATTTGACCGGAGCCAGTGCAGCGGACCAGAGCGTGCCAATAGGACTGTCTGGAATCACTGACCGTTGAAGCAACCACCAATCACAGGCAGCAACTAGGGTAGACCAAGTGAAGCAGACAGTGACTAAAATGAACGCTGAAAGCTTGAAGAGCAAAGAAAAGAAAAAACAAGAGTACATAAAGACAATACGTGGCCGGTACTCGATCTGTCTACTCGTACTCATGACTATTTCACTGGTACTGGCCTGCCTCGGGTGGGTAATACACGCTGCCCTTGCAGCACCTGAGTCTCCTATCAACATGTGTCATTACATACCCATGAGAAAAACAGAAGGACAGGTTTCTTCAACAAAACTTTCATCCAAATGTTACACCAGCTTGTGGTGAACACAACAAACTGTTGGGTATGTGGGTTGCTGCCCCATACTGCAAGCACTGGGAAGTCCCTGATTCCTGCTCCTTTTTTTTCGAGCTGGTTCAGCCTACGGCTGGTACACTGTGTTCTTTGACGCATTCTATTCAGGTGACACATCCACACGATCCCTGGGGAAGATCAGTAGCAGACAAGCATTCACCCACATCATGACTACGGAATGGCCAAGCATGGATAAAGATTCCTCAGAAAAGAATGAATATGAGAAAAATCATGGGTCTTTTTATCCATCAAACATCTTCAATGGTGGGGGAAAGAAAAGACTGCCACCTCTCAGAGACCTCCGTGTCTACCCACATCCCGGACAATACTGCATGAAAAGCAATGGAACAGTATGGGTGGGGCAAAGTGACAGGACCTACACGCTCTAGCTCAATGGTTCGACTCTCCCAGCTCTGGTGTCCTCACTGAATACTTACTTTGTGTGTGGGAACAAGGCCTTCAACTGGATGCCCAAGTCTTGGGCCGGCACCTGTTACATTGCTTGGTTGCTCCCCCCACCTACACCGCCGATGCAACACACCACATCCAGAATAGAGGTGTGATTGACGCTGAAGACACAGCTGACCAAGAGTTTGGGGACTTTGCTAAGGGGTTCCTCCCCTTTTGGGGCCCTATGGTCAATAGTCGCAGTCTTCGACATCTCACAAGGGTGGTAGAGGCCACCATCAACGCGACTGCCGGTGCCCTCAGTAACATCACGGCTGAACTTCAAGCGGACCGCCTCATGACTTTACAGAACAGATTTGCGCTTGACATAATACTGGCGGACTGTTGAGGAGTTTGCACATTGATCAAAACAAGCTGCTGTATATACATACCTGATAATGCACCAACAGTTTATCAAGCAATCCAGAAGCTCCATAAGATTGTTTCCGACATCCATCAGGATGAGGGTTCATGGTCCCTAACCGGCTGGTTTTGGAGCATGGTATCTCAGTGGGGGTGGAAGATAATGATTTTCATTACAATCATTGCAGCCGGATTTTTCTCTTGCTGCCTTTGTGTTCAATGCATGCCCGCGCTGTGTGGGCTCTGTGCCACCTCTTTGGCACGCAAACAAGTGAGTTCACGCCATCACCATGCCATGATGATGATCGAGAAAGAGGTCCATGAGATGATGGACATAGACCTAGACGACGACTGATTGTTGCCTCTGCATGGCAAAAGGAGGGACTGTTGAACTGTAATTAAAATGACCCACAAGACTTCATTTTGTGTTGCCATGCTCTCTGCAACCTGGTGCAGAATTGCTTTCCACGTCCCTGTTGAAACTTGCCCAACCCACCCCGCTCCTTGTGGTCGAGCCGATTCCGAGAATCTTCCTGTGTACCTCACCCCCAGTTGTGCCAGAGACTTAGCCACATCCTGCCCACCGTTCGTAACTCAACCTGTCACGAGCAACTCCTGTGCCCCGTGACCACACCAACTGATCGAGGAAGCACGAGGCTGTGCCCCATGACCACACCAATTGGGCAAGGAAGCACGAGGCTGTGTACATTGTGCAATCAGAGACAGATGTCCCCTGGCCACGATTGCGCCACATAAGACTGACAAAGAACTTGTCTGATGAGGAACTTGTCAAAATGAGGAACTTTGTATTGTGCAAATGGGCATGGCTATAAATATGTGTGGGCTGCGGAGTAAAGCAGCAGTCTCCGTAGAGTTGTCTTTGTACCATTCTGGGACCCTGTCCTTAGCTCGAGCTAATAAATAACTTACTTCTCTCCACAGCTGTCCTGGTCTCTTTGGTAATGTATGATTTATGCAAGAAGAACCCGTACATTCTAGGTGTCCCCTGCACCGCTGGCTTTGACTCTCCTAGTGGGGAGGGGTCTCCAAAAAGCCGGTTCTATACTACCACTAAAAGTCATGTGCTGAAGGGATACCTCGCCCAGTTGTTCAGAGCCCATAGCTGGTCAGGCCCAGAACATGAGGAATAAAAGGTCTCAATCACCACTGTTGGGCCCAGTAACTCCTGCTTGCCCCAGCCCTCTGGACTGGGCTGTGGCAGTACACATGAACCAATGGAACCGAGGGACAACTCTGTCTGGATTCCCAGATGGACAATAACCAGGAAGTGGTAAAGGTTTCTTACTTTGCAAGACCACGCAGCTCTCTAAATGCACCTGAGTAGTAGGGTTTCCATTTGGCTCAAGATCGTCCATTCACTCTTATTACAATGTACAAAACTGGTGTAGCAAATGTATTTATTCATTTATTTTTATTTGAAAGGTTTTATATAGCGCTGACTAGACCCGTGGGTATTAGAGCGCTTTACAGGGCTAGAAGCAGTACAAGAAATATGAACAATTGTTCAGGGTAAAGCATAAACAGTCAAATATAACACCACAACTTGATTAAGATATAAAAAGGTACGGGCACAAGCAATATACATGGGAGGGGGCAAAATGGTAGAACAAAAACACAGTTACAACACCAACAAATGGTTTGGGAATAAAAAGGCAATTATACAACGGTAATAAAAGCACTCGGGTTAGGGCTCAACAGTAGAGTGAGATGGGGGGCCAACACTCTGGGAGATCAACATGATATGAATGGCAAAATAAAAAAAAGTGGGGAAGAGTACTAGTAAGGACTAGTAGAGCGAGCGAAGGATGGGGGATAACGGGGAAATGGGGAGGGGTGGAATGGGGGATAGGTAACAGTAGAGAGAGCAGCTGAATAAAGTGAGGGGGCAAGGAGAGCAAAGGGATATGGCAAAAGTATCATTTATACAGGGGGTAGATCGAGAGTAGAGTGTAGGGAGAGCTTATGGACCAAAGTATTTGTTGGGGAGATGGAATTTGAGGTCTTTTTAAAAGCTGAACTAGGAGGGGTTGTTCAGGGCATTCCCAGAGAAGGAGCGAGATTGGGTAGATTTCTTTTTAAACAAAGGGGGGACGAGGAGGAGAGTGTTGGTGCTTCTCATTGGTCGGGAGCACCCTGCTTTGCTGAGTTTATTAGAAAGGTAGACCCAGGTTTGTTGGTGAAGAGCTTAGTGTGTAATGAAAGCTGTCTAGTAGAGGCATCTGCCTACAATGGGTAGCCAGTTGAGGGCTTTGATGGTTGGCGAGGTGTGATCAAATTGTTTACAGTCAGTGATGAGTCTGGCCGCTAAGTGGAACACGGATATAAGGGGAGCTAGGTGTCTTTAGGGGTTCCGGTGAGGATAGCGTTGCCATAGTCAAGTTTGTAAAGAACTAGCGAGTGGACAACCCATCTGAAGTCATCTAATGCGATGAAGGGTTTAATTTTCTTAAGTTGTGAGAGAGTGAAAAATCTCTAGTAGAATTTTTTATATGGTCATTAAGGGTAAGGTTTTTGTCAATGGTGAGACCAAGTGATTTGGCTGAGTTGGAAAAGGGGAGCGAGCAATTAAGGACATTAGGTCAGAGATCCAGCTTTGGATGGGGAGAGGGTTATTTTTTGGAGATAAGAGAATAATTTCTGTATTTTGCTGGTTCAGTTTGAGATGGTTAGAGAAGAACCAGTCTTGGATCTTACTTAGGGTGTTGTTGAGATGAAGTATGTCTGAGTGGGATCTAATCTTATAGTAGAGTTGGGTATCGTCAGCATAAAGGAGGTAATTAGTTCGAGCTTGTTTCAAAATGAGGGTAAGGAGTGCTAAGAAGAGGTTAAAGAAGGAGGGGGAGAGAATAATTTCCTGGGCCATGCCCAGGGAGACAGGCGGAGGGTTGGAGAGGCAGTCTTTAATTTTGATTTGTTGTGTTATGTGTTGAAGGAAAGAAGAGAACCAATTGAGGACCAAACCATTAAGGCCAAAGTGAGCTTTAAGTGCATTCAGTAAGGAAGAGTGGTTAACAGTATCAAAGGTTGCAGAGAAATCAAGGAGTATAAGAAGCAGGACTCATCATTATCGAGGGAACATTGAATGTCATTCATGATGTTTAGCATATGGGTTTCAGTTCTACAACCTTTTCTGAAGCCGGTTTGAATGGAGTCAAGTAAATTGTAACTGGCTATGTGTTTGTCCAATTGGAGCAATGCACATTTTTCGAGGGCTTTAGAGAGAAGAGAGAGGTTAGAGATAGGGCGGAGGTTGTTGAGATTGTTGGGGTCAGCTGTGAGGTTTTTCAGAATAGGAGTGATTTGACAGAGTTGAAGGGAGTCAGGGACACGACCAGCGGCAAGGGAGGTGTTGATGATATTAGTCCAAGAAGGGGCAATGATGTGATTACGTTCAAGGACAAGGTTAGAATGGAGAGGATCTTTGGTATGTGAAGTAGGCTTCAGTTTAGAAATGATATGGAACAATTAGAGCTCCGTCATAGGACGGAAATTATGCCATGAGGCATTGTTTTTCAGAAGTGAGTTGGGAGGGTGGTCATCTGGAGAGTTTGAGGTGGGTAGGTAAGTGGGAGGAATAAGTGGTTGAGGGGAGTAGGTAAGGGGGGCATGTCATTGGTAACATTAAGGGCATAAGCGGGGTGGTCATAACCAGAGGAAGAAGGAAGGATTGATCAATTTTGGCAATTTTGTCAGAGAGAAGTTGTCAATTTCCTCGCAACTCTCAGTTGAGGCCAACAACTCAGGAGGGGCGGATAACGTTTGTTTTCTAACAATGTTGAACAGTTCTCTGGGACTATTTTTGGTACGCTCAAGTTGAGCTCGGAAAAAGGTTGCCTTTTCCGTGAAAATGTGTTTCTTGTAAGCTGATCTAGCCGATCTGAGGAGGTCAAGGTGAGAGGAAGAGGGGAGTTGTCTCCATGTTCTTTCTGCCAGTCTCAGTTGTCTTCTTTCGCAATTGAGTTCCGGATTGAACCAAGATTTGGACTGAATTTTTCTTTGTTGCTCAAGTTCAAGAGGGGCAATTTTGTCCAAGATGTCGCTAATGGTCTTATTAAAGTGATCTGTGAGTTTGTTAACATTTTGGGAGAGAGGGGGGGGGGTTCAGTTGTGCTTTTAGTTTAGATTTAAGTAGACCGGGGGGATTTGTTTGAGTATTCTGGTACACTTCAAGTGTTTGGTATTTATGGTAGGGGGTAATGGGGCATTGGAAGCAATCTGAAACAGGATGAGGTGATGGTCAGACCAATATGTGGGGATAATTTTGGAAAGGGAGGTTAAGTCAGTGTTGGAAATGATTGCATCTAGTGTGGCCCCTTTGATGTGGGTTGGTTTCTGACAAAGTTGTTTCAGTTCATTAATCTCAAGAAGGTTGGAGAGGTGCATGACAGTGTGATCCTCGAGATTGTTCCAGTGGATGTTGAAGTCTCCTAGTAAAAGAGTTTTTGAGACAGAAAGGGAGGAGTATGAAAGAAGGTCAGAAAATTCATCAGCAAAGAGAAGAGGTTCACCAGGAGGGTGATAGATGTTATGTAGTCTAATCGGAGGAAAACTCTGAGTGGTGAGCTCAGAGCCGAGGTATTCAAAAGTTGAATGATCTGAGTTTTTTAGGGGGGTGATTTGAAGTAAATTTTTGTAGATTAAAGATAGTCCACCCCTTATTCTATCAGGTCTGTCTTTCCGAATGATGGTGTAGCCAGGGGATGGGGGGATAATTGAAGGATAGCCCTCGAGTGTTCATTGAGCCAGGTTTCTGTCAGGAAGGCGATGTCAATAGCCTATGTGAAGATGGTTTCACATATTTCCATTGCATGTCGAACTGACGATCGGCAATTAACAAGCATGCATGAAAGGGGTTTGGGGTTGTTATTTACAGGTTTGCAAGAGTGGGTGGAGGTAAGTTGAGCTGGGGGTCGAGGAGAGACTGAGAGGAAGGGATTCTGTTAATGCCCATAATCACTGGGACACTGGCAGTTTTGCAAGGGAGGAAGGAGGTAAGTTGAGCTGGAGGCCGAGGAGAGATGGGAGAGGAAGGTGTTCTGTTAATGCCCATAACCACTGGGATGTTGGGGGAGAGGGAGATCAGTTATTAAAGGCTTACAACAGTAGGACTTAACTAGGTTCATAAGGTCAGAGGTAGAGAGGTAGTTAGCGGCACGTAATGGTCTGTGAGTTCGATTACAGAGGGGGATAGTGTGCCATAGGATGTGATGGGGAGGTTATGGGAATAAGGGCTAAATGAGTCAGTAAGAGTAGGGTAAGTCCTAGAGCTAAGGGGGTGGAAATCTTCTCTGCGATGTAAAAGTTCAGTCGACATAGCAGTGAATTTGTAGTCTATGTTGAATGAATGAATGAATGAGAGAGTTTATATAGCGCTCAGCTACTCCAAAAGGAGTGTCCCGGCACTGCAGAATCACATAGCTGCTTGCCTAGAGAAGGTTTAGCTTCCGAAGAGCCAGATTTTGAACAGTTTTTTAAAACCCATCAAATCCTTGTAAAGTCTAAGGGACAGCGGAAGTTTGTTCCATGCCTGTGCCCCCAAGAGGTGAAGGATTTCCCCCCCTGTGTGCCAGGCGTACCTTCGGGAAGCAAACAAGCGCCCCCGAGGCTGACCTAAGGGCCCAAGGTGGAATGTACCAACTGACACATCTTCTAAGGTAGCTAGGCCCCTTAACATGAAGAGCTTTAAAAAACATTACTAAGGCCGTAAACTGTATCCACTCCCTAACTGGGAGCCAATGAAGTGCTTTAAGAAGCGGTGCCATATGGGACCTCGGTTTTAGGCACAGAATTGCACTGTCAGCAGCATTCTGCACCACTTGCAGACATTGAAGGTGGGAGTCTGACACACCTAATTAAAGGACGTTCCCGTGTCCACCCTTTATGTAATCAGTGCCTGGATCACGGTCCTCCTACAGTCTAGCGGCTAGAAGTTGAGGGAACTTTCTCACCATCCGAAGTAGTCCAATGCAAGTCCCGACCAGAGCCTGAAATTGGGAGTGCATAGTAAGTGCATCATCAATACGAATTCCTAAGTTTCTTACTATAGGTTGAGCCACACTGGGAGGAGAAAATTCCTCCGGCCTCCATTGGCTCCCGTCGTGCACTGTAGGCAGGCTGTAAAGGCCTATTTCTGACTTGTCAGAATTACACTTCAGCTGCATTCTCTCCAACCACTCGAAGACGTCAGTGAGGTAAGATCTAATCATGCCCCCATCAAACTCATTACCTCTGTTACAAGAGTAAACCAGCTGAGTTTCATCAGGGTATGAAATTATCTTTACACAATAAGACTCTACCAGCGTTGTTAAAGGGAACATATATAGATTGAAAAGTGTTGGGCTAAGACAAGAGCCCTGAGGGTCTATCGCCGAGCCTCCTATGTTGCACTGTGTCGAACGCTGCCGACAGGTCAAACAATATGAGGATCGCTCTACCCCCCTGATTCAAGATCTCATTAAGATATTCTGTCACCTCCAACAATGCCCTTTCAGTGCTATAACCAGCCTTGAAACCTAACTGAATGGAATGCAAGAGATCATGGCTTTCAGCAAACTCCGTCATTGATTTATTTACGTGCTTCTCAAGCAGTTTTGAGAAGACAGGAAGGAGGGAGATAGGCCTGTAATTTATGGGTATAATTGGATCAGCACTCAGTTTCTTTAGAAGAGGCAGGATTTTTGCCTGTTTCCAGAGAGGCGGCATAATACCTGCAGCCAATGAGGAATTCAGGACCTTATTAATGTGTTGATTGATGGTGGGGTCAGAGCTGGTAAAAGGTTCGCGGGACACGCGTCCACTGGTGAGCCTGATTTCAGGCTCATCAGGTAGGAGAGTGAATCCCCAATTTCAATAGCCGGAAACTGTAGTAGCTGTGGGCCTTGTAAGGGTTCACATAGTGGAGAGAAACTAATTAGATCTCCCAATGTCCCCAACCCAGCTATTTTATCCTTAGATGACACCGCGAAGGACTGCTGGATTGCCGTTATTTTGGTGTGAAAAGTTTGGGCGAGCAAGTGTGACCAGTCCGCTGACAGTGAGGCTGCTCTGCTAGTTACCCTTGGAGCCATAAAAAACGTTACGATCCCAAAGATCTCTTTGCTTTTATTTTTTGCAGACGTGATTTTATTCTGCCAATAGCTCACCTTAACCTCTCTCAACATTTTATAATATTGTTTTTGGGCGGCCCTGTAGGTCTCCCTGATTCCTGAAGATAAAGGTTATGCCACTTCCTCTCCAGCTTTTTACATTCCCTTGTACTGGTTCTCAGTGATTCATTGAACCAGGGAGCTGAGTGGCGACAACTTCTAGAGGTACATACTGTTAAAGGTGCAGCCGCATCGATGTTCATCCTTAAACAATCTTCAACTGCCCAGGCACCTCTGCAGGAATGTCTAACAGTCAGTAGCGGTCGGCAGTAGGTGTTTCTGTAGGGCGGTGACTTGGGCAGGGGGAGGGGCAGAGTGGGGGGTAGTAATGTATGGATTACGGAGTTTTACAGGTAAGTAAACATTTAAATAAAAAAAACGAATTTCGTTGCGCGCACTGCATCGCATTTGGTGATGCAGTGCGCGCAACGAAATCTGTTTTATTTATTTAAATGTTTACTTACCTGTAAAACTCCATAATCCATACATTACTGCCCCCACCCTGCCCACGGCACCGCCCTACAGAAACACCTACTGCCGACCGCTACTGCTAACAGTATGGGAGCAGAAGAAGCGAGAGCCCTCTGTAGGAGTTGTAGTGATATCGTGTGCAAGGCTTTAAAATTATAATCAGTGCATGTGGTATCTGAGAGCTCTCTCTTCCCTATAATTGGTATCCAAAATGGGACTTACAAGTGATCCGACCAAATGATCAAAATCGGAGAGTGAGTGTCCAGCTCCATGTTACGGAAGACTTGGTCCAATACATGGCCCAACTTGTGTGTAGGCTTCTTAATAAGGGGTAATAGCCTGCATGCAGACATAATTTCCAGCAGACCAACCACCTGAGGATCTGAAGGTTTGTCCATATGCAGATTCAAGTCCCCTAATATCAGCAGATGTTTATACTTTAAAGCTAACAATGAACTACAGTCCTGAAGGGACCTTAAAACATTTCCAGATGAACCCGGTGGTCTGTAGATCAGCATCCCAGCAAGACAATGTTGGCTAGTGTTTGAGCAATAAGATAAAGGGGGGAGTCAGTGGAGAAGGAGAGTGGGTGATGGGGGTCAGTGTTAAAAGAGGAAGATAGTCTAATGAGCGGAGGGGGTAAAGCAGGAGGTGGGAGTAGGGACTGTATTCTGGGTGATGAAAAAGGGGTTTAGAGTAGGGAAGGGTGGTTCAGTATTGGAGTTAGTAGATGTGAAAGGAGGGGATGAAAGAGTGAGGGAGGCAGGGGAGAACCATATTGGGTTGTGTGGGGAAGAATCTATTGAACAGAGTATTTCGCGTATGGAAGGGCGGTAAAGTATTAGATTAGGGGAAAGTTATGGGAGAGGACAGGAGAGAGAGGGATATCAGGATCAATCTCTACCGGTTGAGTGGCAAGAATGTTATTAGGAGAAGAGAAGAGTACAGTAGGATATTCCATGGGAGGGGGCACTAAAGCTGAGGAAGAGATTGGGGGGAGGCGTGAGAGGGTGACCGTTGGCGAAAGAGAAAAGTGGGGCATGAGAACTAGAAGACAGGACAAGTGGGGTACCACAGAGAGGTAAGTGAGTAAGGCGAGATTTCGTGGGAGATTGAGGGGGTGGGGCTGGGTAGGAGGGGGACTGATGTTATTGATTAAGGGAGTAGGAGGAGGAGGAGAAGGATTGGATGAAGGTGAGAGGACCAGAGGGTTCTCAAGAAGGTGCCCAAGTGTAGGGGAGGGGTAGGGGGAGAGTCAGGGAAGAGGGTAGGGGCAGGGTGGTATGATAGTTGGGTGTCAGGTATTTGGGTTTAGGTAGAGTTAGGAACTAGTTGGGATAGTTTGTAAGACAGGGAACTGAAATGGTTGTCGAAGATGTTGAGGTGGTATTCAGAGGCTTTAATAAGAATGCTACCAAATTTGAAAATGGAAATGTCCATGTCACCAGGAAAGGCAGAAGATGGGGTAGTCGATAATTTGAGTCCATAAGGGATTTTGATTGATTTAGAGATTGTAAGGTGGTGAAGGAAAGTGTTTTTACATTTAGTGTACAAAATAAAGTTAGTTTTTGCAAGAGAGGAGAGACTGTGGTAGGTATCAACTATAAGAATTTCAGGGAGACATATCAAAAGTTTACATTTAAAAACATTTCTGGCGCTTTTGGAGAGATTGGACGGGTATATGATGAGCCAGGAGTTGGGGCCATGTCTGCAGGGAGCAGGTCAGGAGGAGTGGGGGAGGATTGGGGGTATACATGTTCGGTAGAAAGATGGGACTGTGGGGAATGGGAGGCGGTGGGGAGGGGTATATGGTTATCAGAAAGGGAAAGAGAGAGTGGGAAGGATATAAGAATATCAGAAGGGAAACAGAGAGGAGGAGGCAGATTCGGATACAGGAAGGGGAGAGTGAGACCTATTGGGTAGATAGTTAGAGCGAGAGACGGGACCGTGCAGGGGGATGAGGTTAACAAAAAAACAGGAGGGTCAGGGCGAAACAGCATTAGTGAACTATGAAGCAAAACCTGTGCAAACCAGGTGTTGGTCAACTAATGGAACTCAGAGCCAATAGCCAGACAATGTTGGACAAAGATTAGCGTGTTCGACAACATAAAGAGAATTAAGCAGCAGAGTTAACAGGTCAGGGAAACTCGCATTTGTGATCTATTGGTGAGCCCCAGTTAATCCAGGAGATGGGCATCAATGGGGCTAATAAGAGGGGGGCGGCCAGTCCATAACAACAGAAACAAAGCCTCAATCACTTGTGTTATATCAATCTTATGTAATGTTCAAACAGGCCAGGGTATAAAACAAACAGGCATCCAAACAGGCCAGTGCGTCCAAATAAGCCGCAGGTGGATCTTGCAGCAGGAAGTGCGTCAGGTGGGCCGGCAGAAGTCAGGGGCAATGCCAATAAAAACCGTTGCCCCGGTTGTCATCCGTGGTAAAAAGAAAACAGGATTAGAGAAACAGAGGCAACGGTAGGTACGTGCAGGACCTCAGCAGGTTCACGGCGTATTGGTGGAATGGAACAACAGGTAAAAAAGCATCAGGAAGATCATTTCCGCTAGGAGTCTGATTGAAGGGCAAGCAGCATCCAGGGCACTGCCAGCAGATACGAGCAGGGCCTATATCAGTATCAGGGCGTAATCAGAAGAATGGAGAGCTGGGTCATAAAACTTCAAGTAAGATACTTGCCGCAAGAGTGTGTCTGGAAGGCAAGCAGCGTCCAGGGCATTGTTATCAAAAATAGAATAAATGCAGACATCTGAAGGTACACACACACAAGGAACCCAAAGAGCTGAGGCGAGGATTCACATATGGCCTGGTCTCTTAAAGGACATCCTCAGCGGGGTAAATTCCATCGTGGGGCGCTGGTGTGGCCAGTGAGGACAGAATAGGCTGTGGTAAAGTGGCGGTATGGAGCAGACCCAGCTCCAAGATCCAGCCGTTGAGAAGCGCAGAGCGGGAGCCCAGTACAGCCAGATAAGGGGTAGGTATCAGTCTTACCTCGGTCTGTGCCATTTTGAGGTGCAATCTGTTGGTAGAGTCATTAGCGGGATGTGGGTGGGGTCAGAGAGCCAGAAAATTAGGCAGTGGGCTGGTTAGAGGCAAGGTGCGGTATTCCCGACTTGACAAAATCGACGATCATATGGAAGTTAGAGGGGTATCTGGGGGGATCAGAGTACAGCCATTTTGTGGAGCAGAGAATTGTCAGCATCGGCGAAGAGGCAAAATGGAGGACCTGGATAGGCAGCGGGTCGCAAAGGACGTAGGTTGCGGACCCAGAACTCAGAGTATGGGCCGCAATTTAGGTCTGAGTATCCGGTATCAGTGTAAGGGCCACAGCTCAGAATCAGGGCACCGCCATTTTGAGGAGCACCGAGCGGCGGCTCGTCGGCCACAGCAGAGAGGCAAATACAGGGCCACGATAAGTAGCGGGCTATGAGGTGCCAGGGCGCAGACCCAAATACCTTGTATGTGTCGAAGTTCAGAACGGTTGGGAGAGAGGACCCACAAAGCGGTCATTCCAACGACTGTTAGTTCCTTGAACTGGGGAGCAAGTGGATCATCATATTTCGCCCTCTCCACTTGAGGTTTGGTAGCAGCGAGCATTGAAGTGAGGAGCGGGTCAACCAGAATCCCGAGGTCAGGCAGTCGTTCGACCAGCAGGAGCCCAAGCGGCCAGATGCTTGGATGTTAGAGGCCCTTGCAGAGGCAATCCGGGGCGCAATATTTGATGTAGTAAGCAGCAGAGGATCAACAGCAGCAGTAGCGAGGAAGGCAGAGGGACCCTAAAGAGGAGAAGGCCGTGAGAACATGGAGAAGCAGACTCCAGTGATGAGATCTGGCTGCAGCTACGAAGTTGGGCGGGCGGCCTGAGAGGCCAAATCAAGTCCGTCAACAGTCCCTCCCATTTTCATTGATTCAAGAGCACAAATATTGAATTTGCACCAACAGACACTTGCATAGTTGCACTAGATATTTGCTTCAAATGTCATTTTTGCATTGGTCATTTTGTGTAAAAGTCAATGCAAATACCAGTTTTGCACTATCTATTATGGCAATGCCTTGCACTTCTTCAAAAACAAATAGAATCCAAAGGACGGAAGCAAAAGAGTATTACAATATATACCTCTTTTGAACTCTGACAACTCACATGTTGTTGAGTGTGTAATAGAGAAGAAAGCAAGGATAACACAAGAAATTGTACTCAGGATCGCCTCAGTATAGCTGGTATCCCATCAATACACATTTGCGTGCCCAGTGTCATCATCTGGGAATCCAAACAGTTTTCTTCCTGCCTCTCTTAACAATCAGAGAGGACAGTGAAAAATAACCGTATCCTGCTATGCGATGCTTGTTTCTTTTTTTTTTAATGCCTTGCACTTTGACAAAAAAATTTCAGTGTCTTCTTGAGCATAGCTTAACTGTTAATTATATGTTCATAGGACAGATAACAAATTACATTTCCAAAGCTTCCTGTTAAAAATTTCTGATGGCAGTGTGTTTCAAAAAGCTGTGCTAAAGTGTTTTATATATGGTACCAGCATATCGTAACCAAAATACTGTCAGTAAGAAATATGTCGTAAATATAATTTACAAAAATATTGACCCAATGGAGATAAAAATAAAAAATAAAAGTTTTTTAGTAAACAATATTTGGGACATAATATTTCTGCTGCCATAAGTCTGACATTATTTATGTACTGGATGTTTTTATATATTGCATACAAGACCTTAGATCATCCCAACTCTTCACATAAGATGCTGTAAGGTAAACAAAGGTTGTAGGTGAATGTGATACCATAAAATGATAGCATCAACTACGCTACAAAACATAGTGATAACAAAATCACAGCAAATACACTACAAATTACACTGAATCTTATTTACACAGTTGTAACTAGCATGTCAAGTCAGATGTAGTAATGCCCTATGTAGATCTGTAACATATCTAGTCATTCTATGCACTAAAAAGGATAAAACAGCCCTTGAGCTACACAAGAAAGGCAAGAGGTGCCTTTCCTTCATGCAGTACGGAGAAATAGTTTTCATCATGCTACTCAAAATGCAGTATACTTCAGTATAAAGTATTCAGGCGTAACAGTTAAGTAGACTAAAGCCTCCCATCCAGCCATCATTTGAGGTCCATTTAACTAGGTAGAACTCAAGAAGTATTTGTTAATTGGGAAGTAGGGGTAGGCAGGGAATTCCATTCCGTCCAAGGAATTTTGGCAACTCCGCTTTACTCTTGTAACACAGAGTTCTGACCAAATTTTGGCAATCGCCATGTGGTGGAATTTTTTCATGCATGCAGCTCCAGAATGGTAGTTTGGTGAGCGGGATTTGACATCCCCTAGCGTGATTTCCAGTAGCAATAAGGACATCTGACAAGATTTTTCTAATGAGGGCGGTCATGACCATTCGCAATCAGAAAGCTGCTGCTTGAGTACTCAAGCGGCAGCAAAATCAACTTGAGTAGCTGTGCCCTCTGGTGCACAATGTGGCGCAGTTCGTGCTGATTTACCAATGTGGAACGCGCTAAAGGCACTAAATCAAAGGGCGAGCAGAGTGACTGGCCTATTTCCTCTCGTTAGTAGAATTCTGCGGAATCTAGCTGAGTTTTTATGGAACTCTGTGCAATTCCGCAGAGTAATAGTCTGTGAGTTCCACCTACCCCTAGTAGGAAGTACTTTATTTGTTTTTAAGGTCGGTAAGGAGGTGATAGTGCCTATAGCTGGGTGGGTGGTGGGGGTGGTGAAATTCCAAACAATAGGTGCTGAGACACAGAAGCACTGATTAGAGATATGTGTTTTGTTAAAAGAAGGATTTTTCAGTAATTGCAAGTCAGAACTACAAAGAAGATGTGAGCCTCTAAAGATCTTCCAATTTCTTTTGCCAAGTACTGAGATTGGCAGTAATGTATACGTTTCTGAACTAAGCAGGCAAGTTTGAAAGTGGGTCTACTTTCAATTGGAAGCCAGCATAAAGAGCATATAATGGGGGTGATATGATTGAAGCAATCCACCCCAGAGATTCAAAAAGCAGCTGCAAGTTAAGAGGCTTTGAATGGACCCAAGTGAATTCAGGAAACACCAGTTCCTATAATATTTCCATAGTCTAGCTTGATAAGAACACGCCAGTAATAGTGGTGTGGTTCCCCTAATGAGTCACAGCTGTAAGTTTGCATTTTTTGACAAGATATAGATATGTTTAATGGAGGTTGATGCATTTGTCCAAAACGAAGCCAAGGAATTTGAATTTTCAATTTCTGATGATGATAAAAGGACATTCAAGTATATTAGTGGAATCCAACCACTCTCGTTCTGCCACAGAGGAGTCCTGGGCTGAAATCAGGAGGAATTCCGTATTCTGGAGGTTGAACTCAGTGAGTGTGTCATTATCCAGGGCAGTATGTGATTACAAGTCAAGTTCAGTAAAGAGATGTCAGCATGAGATATCTTTGTGTAGAGAGCTATGTCATTTCAATAGTGATGGTAAGATATGCAGGATTCTCTTATGATATCACCAAGAAGTTCGAGATCAATACTGAAGAGGCCAGGAAATAACAATACCCATTGAAGGACAGTCACCGGGCATGACAGTGAATCATCATATTTGATAATTTGTGAACAATTAGCAAGATAGGATTCAAACAGAAGAAGCCATGTACCTTAAATGCCCATACAGTCTTTTATAGTGTAGATGAGCATGTCACAATTAACAGTCAAATGCTGCTGAGGGATCAGAGAAATCAACGGCCACCAGTCACTATTGTTCAGGATGCAAAGAGAATCATGAATGTTTTGCAGGAAAACTGTTGCTGTGAGGCAACCAGCCCTACAGTCGGATTGGAGGACAGCAAGTAGGAGGTTGTCCTTAACAAACTGCCTACATTGAATGTTGACACAGCTTTCCATAATTCTGATGAGGGAAGGAAGCCTAGAAACTAGGCAGTAGCTACATTTAGATCATCTGGGCCAGTCATAGATTGTTTCCTTGTTTCAGAGATAGACCAACAGGGAACTACGTTATTGAGAATCTCTTTCAACAGTTTAGCGGGTAATGGATCTGCAAAGTGATTGCATAGATTAAGCTTGGAGATGATGGTAGGTAGATCTGAATGTGACATATGCACTCTTTAGTATGAAATTCCTTGTACCTGACATAACCAGTGTACAACCGAATTCTGTGTCTACATCCTAGAGTGTTCATGTAAACTATGGTAAACTATGGTATGTGGGAAGCATGATCTTCCCTCTCAAAAAGAGAATTTTTGGAAAATTTACATGCCATAAAAATGGATGCTACATATGCAGTTGCTGGACATTTCCAAAGTAAGTGCAAAAGTAATCCAGATCTCCTTCAATTTTTGGCATTGACAGGATTGACAATCCAGTGAGAGAGGGAGACAGTGAGAAGCTTCTAAGCATACAAGAATCACATTGCATTTTTGACCTTGAAAGGGATGTTCCACAAGGTATGAATATGGATGAGGAACTGGCCATACACATTTGTGTAATGAACATATGACTGTCCTTCAAATCATGACCCTTCCTTTCAAAACACGAATTTGTATAGAATGGCAGCTTCCACAAATCCACACTGTAATCTATTTACCTGTTCTCTCACTTATGAAGGAGTATATGTTTTTTCGAAGTGCCTTTCAGACTTCATCATAGTAGTTTTTTGTAATTAGCACTGTTTACATCACGTTATTTCACAGCTGAGGATTTGTTGTTGGAATGCATTTTGTTGATGTGGTATTGAACCATCTTATTTTAATAGATTAACACAGATTGTCAAGATTCTGAGGATATTAGATTGGGTCTTCGATACATGCATCACTTGGGCTGCATTGCACTGTAACACTTGGAAATGCCACAAGATGTACTTTAAATTGACTTTTTTATCTGCATAGTTTTCTTTTTGTGATTGTCTGTCATAATTTTCTTTTTTGGAGATGATAACCTCAGAGGCTTTAGTCATGGATTGTGATATGACCACACATGTTCGCACAGCTAATTGAGTCACCAAAACGTATGATGAAATACCATAAGATATCATCTTACTTCATACTGTTTATATTGAGCAAAGATTTTGCGGTATATTAATTTTCATGATACACAAATGTGTACGAAAGGCCTGGTTTCACAAAACACTGTAACATATGTTTGCATTTCATAAGGCAAAACTGAAATGTGTATATACGTGTAAGCCCACTTGGGCACCATTGAACCCTTACATGATCACCACCAAATGCTGGATTATGTTAGCATATTATGATGCAAAACAGAAATATATATATATATATATATATATATATATATATATAACGTCATTTCAGGAAGAAGGAACAGAACCTTCGAAACGCGTCGGAACAATTTGAGACGAATCCTCGGCCTCTGAATCTTCTGAGGCTTTCTCATGGACCCTGAAGCTATTTAGCAGGCTGCTGCAGAATAAACGCCTGTTTCTTCTTTACCCCCGTGAGTGTGGCGTGTTTTGTGAAGACAGGAGCTTCAATATATATATATATATATATATATATCTCTCTCTCTATATATGTATGTGTAAATATATATATATACATGCATGTATATATATATATATATATATATATTTACATATATATATATATATATATGTATATATATATATATATATATATATATATATATATGTATATATATATATATATATCTTTATATGTTTAGGCAATGTCCAGGCTTTCTACCGATTACGACAGCACAGTCTTTGTCAAAGCCATACAATGACTTGGCAGTGCGTTAGCATGTATATGTTTAGCGCACCTGGCACTTGCAGACTTCACTGCTATAGGCGCAGAGCGTTTATTATACGTGTAAGGATTTCATTATTTCCTGACACATTTAGCACTTGCCTATCTGCCATCTGCCTAAATTCTGCTGTATTTTAAATTACAGGACCAGCTCTACTGAAATAGTTCATGCACTTTTAAAAACTAACTCGAATTTGAGTGTTACACATTTTAGCATTCAATATGTACAAATGCTAATGATTTGTTTGGAGTCTGTTTCCCGTTTGAATGGGTACGCTCCTTTTGTGCATGTTTCCTTTATGTTCATTATTACACACGAAATGCTTTAAAAAGTCACTGCCACTTCCGGGTCATTGTATGACTTTGACAAAGACCGTGCTGTCGAAACGCGTCAGTCCATAAATACTTGATTTTCTCTTCAAAATCCTGAGTGTGACTCCTTATGGACTTGGTACATGAGAATACTTCAATGTCACAGCGTGTCCAGCGACCGCCTGTCTGCACCAACCCCGTCTCGTGGACGTAATCGGTAGAAAGGCTGGACTTTGCCTAAACAGATTTAAACTTTCCCAATTCCCACCGCTGTTTTGAAATCTCCGGGAGAGATTTCTGGTGTGGGACTTTACTTGAGGTAATGCTAGGAATACTCATCCGGGGCCACAGGCGGTTGCAAACTCCTCTCTGGAGCTGAATGCCACTAGAGATTTCCTGGGATAGGCTTCATTACGACCTTTAAAGCCCCATCATATTGACGAGAATGGCAGGGGTGCTCCTAATCTCGATCAGACACAGCGGTGCCTGATTCGAGTGCGGAGGAGGATTTACTTTGAAGAGTCTTGGGAATGGGAGAATGAACGGCAGTACATCAGCAACACTTTAAAAATATATGTGGAAAAATATGTGAGGTGATACGAAGCAGGCTGGATGTGGCCAAATTGCTCTTTACAGAAACAGACGGTGAGCTCCTTCGATCAGCAACGAGAGGAGAGGGAGCGGAAGGCGTGTTAGAATAAATCTTTAAACCAAGAACTATACAGGCTGGAAAAGCTGCACAAAAAAGAGATTAACCAAAGCTGCAAGGTCATCTCCGTGGACAACTATATAGAAGTGGGACGAGTCCCGAGGGGATTAAGAATTTTGATAACCCCGACCTACCAAAACTCAATCCCTAAACTCCTGGAGGAATGATCGTCTCTGATGGCAGCAACCTGCAAGCAGCTGCTGGGGCTGCTATCTAAGTATGCGGCAATTGAATTACAACAAATTGTCGACGAACTGAAAACACTCCATGAGGCATTGATGAAACATGCATCCCAGGATGAGGTGACAAACTTCATCAAAGATATGGAGACCAGATGGACCAAATACGAAGATGGAATCAAATCCAAAAAACGTTGGAAGTTTGTGAGGGATAGAACTGATTCTAACTATAACGTCCCTGAAGCCTATGGTTTTTTCAGAGAATTTCAAAAGTTTTTTAAATGATAATTTCTAACTATAACGTCCCTGAAACCTATGGTTTTTTCAGTGAATTTCAAAGGTTTTTTAAATGCCAATCTCTAACTATGCCTACAGAGGTAGGACATGTGAAGAAAGAGGAAGAAAGGCGCAGAAAGAACCAAGAGAAATGCAGAAAGAGGCAACAAAAGTCCAGAAAGACAAAGAAAAGTGCAGAAAGAAGCAAGAGATATGCAGAAAGAACCAACAGAGATGCAGAAAGAGGCCTTGTTGCAAAGTCATCCTGTGCCCCCAACTTTATGCTGACTGGTATTGGTGGTAACTGACTATGACTAACCAGGCTCGGAGCCAGTGCTATGCTGAAAGACACTTAGAATACAGTGAAAACACCTACATACACTACAGTACACTATGGGTTGGGGTACCACTGTGATTGGCATGGCCCCTTCCCTGTAGGGCCCTAGTACATAATAGGGCAGGGGGGTTAACACTATCTCTAACTCAGAGGTACAGAAAAAGGCAAGAGAGGTGCATAAACAGGCAGGAAAGGTACAGAAACATGGGGACGGGGTGGAGAAAGAGGCTAGTGAGGTGCAGAAAGAAGCAAGAGCAGTGCAGAAAGAACAGAGGTGCAAAAAGAGGCAAGAAGGGTGCAGAAAAAGGTAGGAGGGGTGCACAAAGAGACAAGAGAGGTGCAGAAAGAAGCAGGAGGGGCACAGAAAGAAGGAAGAGAAGTGCAGAAAGAGGCAAGAGAATTGCTGAAAGAAGCTACACAGGTGTAGAAAGAAGCAAGAGAAGTGCAGAAAGAGGCAATTGAGGTGCAGAAAAAAGCAAGAGCAGTGCAGAAAGAACCAACAGATGTGCCGAAAGAGGCATGAAGGGTGCAGAAAGAGGCCACAGAGGTACAGAAAGAGGCAAGAGAGGTGCAGCAACAGGCATTAAAGGTACAGAAACAGGGAACAGGGGTACAGAAAGAGGCAAGAGAGGTGCAGAAAGAGAAAGAAGGGGTGCATAAAAGGGCAAGAGATCTGCAGAAAAAAGCAACAGAGGTGCTGAAAGAGGCAAGTGAGGTACAGAAAGAGGCAAGAGATCTGCAGAAAAAGCAATAGAGGTGCTGAAAGAGGCATGTTAGGTGCAGAAAGGGGCAAGCGATCTGCAGAAAAAAGCAACAGAGGTGCTGAAAGAGGCAATGGAAGTGCAGAAAGAAGCAACAGATGTGCAGAAAGAGGAAAAAGGGGTGTATAAAGAGGCAAGAAAAGTGCAGAAAGAGGCAACAGATGTACAGAAATAGGCAAGAGGCAGAAGAGGTGCAGAAACAGGCAGGAAAGGGGCAGGAAGAGGGAACAGGGGTACAGAAAGAGGCAAGAGATCTCCAGGAAAAAGCAACAGAGGTGCTGAAAGAGGCAAGTGAGCTGCATAAAGAGGCAGGAAGTCTGCAGAAAAAAACAACAGAGGTGCTGAAAGAGGCAAGTGAGGTGCAGAAAGAAGCAAGAGAGGTGTAGAAAGAAGGAAAAGAAGTCCAGAAAGAAGTAACAAAGGTGCAGAAAGAGGCAAAAAGGGTAAGAGGGGTACAGAAAAAGGCAAGAGAGGTGCAGAAAGAAGGAAGAAGGGTGCAGAAAGAGGAAAGAAGGGCTCAGAAAGAGGCAAGAGGGGTACAGAAAGGAGCAAGAGAGATACAGAAAGAGGCAACAGACATTCAGAAAGAGGGAAGAGAGGTGCAGAAAGTAGAAGAGATTTGCAGGAAGAGGCAAGAGAAGTGCAGAACAAGAAAGACATGTGTAGACAGAAGCAACACAAATGTAGAAAGAGGCAAGAGAGGCACAGAAGAAAGGACCTGTTCTCAGGACACCCCCGCGCCGCACGGCCACCAGCTGTGTGTGTGCCCCTCGCCTCACTGCTGCCCGCAGCCTCGTTGTGTCTGCCTCGTCGCTCCCTGCCCCTCCGCCGCATTTTGCGTGTGTGCGTTTAATCTTACTTTTTCCTAACTGTTTTTAGCCTTGTGATTGTTGTATCTGCTGTCCCCTGCGATTAACCTTTTAATTTTTCCTAACTGTTCTTTGCCTTGTGATTATAGTATCTGCTGTCCCCTGCATGTTGTTGTATTGGCATTGTTGATTGTCCCCCTGTGCCCGCCCCGCTCCCCGCTTCCCGCTACCGTCCAAGCGGCCATGCCCCCTTTTAGTTTTGGGCCCTCCCCGCTCCCGCCTCCCAGCTGCTCTTCCCTCCCTCCCACTTCGCCATAAATGGCAACCGCGCGTACAGAAGTGCAGAAAGAGGAAATTGAGGTGCAGAAAAAAGCAAGAGCAGTGCAGAAAGAACCAACAGATGTGCCGAAAGAGGCGTAAAGGGTGCAGAAAGAGCAAGAGAAGTGCAGAAAGAGGCCACAAAGGTACAGAAAGAGGCAAGAGAGGTGCAGAAACAGGCATTAAAGGTACAGAAGCAGGGAACAGGGGTACAGAAAGAGGCAAGAGAGGTGCAGAAAGAGAAAGAAGGGGTGCATAAAAGGGCAAGAGATCTGCAGAAAAAAAGCAACAGAGGTGCTGAAAGAGGCAAGTGAGGTACAGAAAGAGGCAAGAGATCTGCAGAAAAAAGCAATAGAGGTGCTGAAAGAGGCATGTTAGGTGCAGAAAGGGGCAAGAGATCTGCAGAAAAAAGCAACAGAGGTGCTGAAAGAGGCAATGGAAGTGCAGAAAGAAGCAACAGATGTGCAGAAAGAGGCAAAAGGGGTGCATAAAGAGGCAAGAAAAGTGCAGAAAGAGGCAACAGATGTACAGAAAGAGGCAAGAGGCAGGAGAGGTGCAGAAACAGGCAGGAAAGGTGCAGAAAGAGGGAACAGGGGGACAGAAAGAGGCAAGAGATCTCCAGGAAAAAGCAACAGAGGTGCTGAAAGAGGCAAGTGAGCTGCATAAAGAGGCAGGAAGTCTGCAGAAAAAAACAACAGAGGTGCTGAAAGAGGCAAGTGAGGTACAGAAAGAAGCAAGAGAGGTATAGAAAGAAGGAAAAGAAGTGCAGAAAGAAGTAACAAAGGTGCAGAAAGAGGCAAAAAGGGTAAGAGGGGTACAGAAAAAGGGAAGAGAGGTGCAGAAAGAAGGAAGAAGGGTGCAGAAAGTGGAAAGAAGGGCTCAGAAAGAGGCAAGAGGGGTACAGAAAGAAGCAAGAGAGATACAGAAAGAGGCAACAGACGTGCAGAAAGAGGGAAGAGAGGTGCAGAAAGTAGAAGAGATTTGCAGGAAGAGGCAAGAGAAGTGCAGAACAAGAAAGACATGTGTAGACAGAAGCAACACAAATGTAGAAAGAGGCAAGAGAGGCACAGAAGGAAGGACCTGTTCTCAGGACGCCCCCGCGCCGCACGGCCACCAGCTGTGTGTGTGCCCCTCGCCTCGCTGCTGCCCGCAGACTCGTTGTGTCTGCCTCGTTGCTCCCTGCCCCTCCGCCGCATTTTGCGTGTGTGCGTTTAATCTTCCTTTTTCCTAACTGTTTTTTGCCTTGTGATTGTTGTATCTGCTGTCCCCTGCGATTAACCTTTTAATTTTTCCTAACTGTTCTTTGCCTTGTGATTATTGTATCTGCTGTCCCCTGCACGTTGTTGTATTGGCATTGTTGATTGTCCCCCTGTGCCCGCCCCGCTCCCCGCTTCCCGCCACCGTCCAAGCGACCACGCCCCCTTTTTGTTTTGTGCCCTCCCCGCTCCCACCTCCCAGCTGCTCCTCCCTCCCTCCCACTTCGCTATAAATGGCGACCGCGCGTACGCGCAGCGGGCGTGCCGATTGTGCGCCGAAGGTGCGCCAAAGGTAAGCCCGTCTACGCCCGTCCACGCCTGGTCCGCACCCAGTGCCAGGACCCCTGGTCCCCACCAATGCAAGTCGACCCGACAGACCTACGACGCCGCGGCCCTCAACGCACTCAATGCCGGACAGAAGCTCACCTGCTGCCGGGCCACCCCAAAACGCACTCACGGACCCTTCTCCTGCACAACCTGCAAGTTCACCTGCCTCCAAACCGGCACCGCGCCCGCCAAGCCTAACTCTAGCAGCGACCTCAAGTGCATCCTGCTCAACACCCGCTCCGTCCACAGACACGCCGTGGAACTCTGGAACCTCTTCGACACAATATCACCAGACGTCGCCTTCCTCACTGAAACGTGGATGAACGCCTCCTCAGCCCCCGACATCGCCATCGCCATCCCAGATGGATACAAGATCATCAGGAGGTACCGCGTCAACCAGACAGGAGGAGGCATCGCCATCGTCCACAAGAACACCATCCGCATCACGACCGACGCCAATGACACCCTCGCCACCGCGGAACACCTCCACTTCCAGATACACACCGACCCTAAGACGACCCTCAGAGGCACCCTCGTCTACAGACCCCCGGGACCACGCACACAATTCAGCGAAGACATCGCCGACTTCATCAGCCCGCACGCCCTCCCCTCCGCCGACTACATCCTCCTAGGGGACCTCAACTTCCACCTGGAGAACAACAAGGACCGCAACACCGCCGCTCTGCTGGAAAACCTTGCCAACCTCGGACTCAAGCAACTGGTCAACACCCCCACCCACTACGCCGGCCAAACGCTTGATCCCGTCTTCTCTTCCAGCAAGTACATCACCTTCAGCCACGCCACCGAACTCCACTGGACCGACCACAGCTGCGTCCACTTCAGATTCAGAAAAATCACTACCCACCACCACCCGCAACAGGCACCTCACAGGAGCTGGAACAAGATCACCACCGACCAGCTCACCACCTCCCTCAAGCAGAACCCACCCGCCAGCACATCAGACGCCAACGAAGCAGCCCGCAACTTCACGCAGTGGCTGACCGCCTGCGCCGATGACCTCGCACCACTGAAGAACCCTCCCAGCAGACCCAGAAGCAAGAAAGCCCCCTGGTTCACCGACGAACTCAAGGACTCCAAGAAGACTTGCCGCACCCTCGAGAAAGCCTGGCTCCACGACCGGACCACTGACAACATGACCTCCCTCAAATACGCCACCCGCAAGCACCACCAGCTCATCCGCACCACCAAGAAGAAGCCACTGAAGGAGCAACTGGACAACAACGCCCACGACAGCAAGGAACTTTTCAGCATCGTCAATGAGTTCTCCAACCCCAGCACCGGCAACAACGACATCACCCCCTCACAAGATCTCTGCGACTCCCTCGCCTCGTTCTTCCACTGCAAGATTGCCGACATCCACAACAGTTTCGGCGCTCCACCCTCGCACCCAACCACCGAACCAATGAACCCCACCGCCACCCTCCGCACCTGGACCACGGTGACCACCGAAGACACTGACCGCACGATGAACACCATCCACTCCGGCTCTCCAACCGACCCCTGTCCCCACCACGTCTTCAACAAGGCCGACTCCACCATCACACCCCAACTCCAGGACGTCATCAACACCTCCTTCAACTCCGCCACCTTCCCGGAGAGCTGGAAGCATGCCGAGCTCAGCGCCCTACTGAAGAAACCAACAACTTCCGCCCCATCTCGCTCCTCCCTTTTCCCGCCAAAGTCATCGAGGAGATCGTCAACAAACAGCTTGCCGCCTTCCTCGAGTCGAACGGATCCCTCGACCCCTCGCAGTCCGGTTTCAGAGCCAACCACAGCACCGAGACCGCCCTCATCGCAGCCACAGACGACATCCGAGCCCTGCTCGACAACGGGGAAACAGCGGCACTCATCCTCCTGGACCTCTCCGCAGCATTCGACACTGTCTGCCACCGCACCCTAGTCCAATGCCTCGACAACACCGGCATCCAAGAGAAGGCACTGAAGTGGATCTTCTCCTTCCTCGCCGGAAGAACACAAAGAGTCCGCCTCCCCCCGTTTCGATCCGAGGCCACCGAAGTCATCTGTGGAGTCCCGCAAGGATCGTCACTCAGCCCCACCCTCTTCAAAGTCTACATGAGACCTCTATCCGCCATCGCACGCCAACACAACCTCAACATCATCTCCTACGCCGACGACACCCAGCTGATCCTCTCCCTCACCAGAGACCCCGACACCGCCAGAACCAGCCTACACGAAGGGATGAAAGACGTCGCCGAGTGGATGAAGAACAGCCGCCTGAAACTGAACTCAGACAAGACGGAAGTCCTCATCCTGGGACCATCACCTTCCGCCTGGAATGACTCCTGGTGGCCCCCAGCCCTGGGCACCGCCCCCAAGCCAACCGACCACGCACGCAACCTGGGCTTCATCCTGGACTCCTCCCTCTCGATGACCAGACAAGTCAACGCCGTATCCTCATCATGCTTTCACACCCTTCGCATGCTTCGCAAGATCTTCCGGTGGATCCCGATCGAAACCAGGAAGACGGTCACCCAGGCCCTCGTCACCAGCCAACTGGACTACGGAAACACCCTCTAAGCCGGAACCACAGCCAAACTACAGGAAAGACTTCAACGCATCCAGAACGCCTCCGCCAGACTCATTCTGGACATCCCCCGACGCAGCCACATCTCCGGCCACCTGAGGGACCTGCACTGGCTCCCCGTTGACAAGAGGATCACATTCAGGCTCCTCACCCACGCACACAAATCTCTCCACGACCTGGGCCCCAAGTACCTCAACGACCGCCTGACCTTCTACATGCCCACCCGCCAGCTACGATCGACCAGCCTCGCCCTCGCAACCCTACCACGCATCCGAAGAGCAACCGCCGGAGGCAGATCCTTCTCCTACCTGGCGGCCAAGACATGGAACTCCCTCCCCATCCACCTCCGGCTGACCCAGGACCACCTCGCCTTCAGGAGACAGCTCAAGACCTGGCTGTTCGAGCAGTAGCGAACCCCCTTCCCCCAAGCGCCTTGAGACCCTTCCGGGTGAGTAGCGCGCTATACAAATGCCGTGATTGATTGATTGATTGATTGATTGAAGGAAGAGTGGCTTGCACACCATTAGCACCAATTTAACACCCACATTTAGCAATAAGTAACAGGTGACCATTCTATGTTTGCAAAGGGCCTTCCACCACGCTGTAACACATGTTGCTGCTTCTTTGGTAACGTTTGAGCCGTTTGAACTAGAAACAAGACTTTTTTGGATCAAATCTGCAGATTAGGGAGCAGACAATGAATTATGTGGCTAATGCAGAAAATGTATAATTGTGCGAAAGTCGGTGCAGCCAAACAGTTGCATAATTCCAGTTGCCCTGCTCACACCTCTGACTAGGTCCACAAGTGCTCCTCAGTAATTCCTTTGTTTTTTTCTCTCAGTGAGTTCATAGTTGAGCTTCTATGGAAATGAGGAAGACTAAATTGAGGTTACCACTCCACAACACAGACTACCCTACCTCATAAATACTCTCCATAACACATAATTCCACTCTACATAATTCGTATACACTAAATACCACATACTTTCTATCCACATAATTTCACTGCACAACATACCACATAATTCCACTACACACAACATACATCCACTCCACTCCCAAAAACACTAGTAAAAAACGTTTACATTTACAATGCCAATAGTTCTAACTCTCGCAAATGCGAAACCTATTACATTGCAAACACTTTTTTAACTAGTAGTTGCGTTTGCAGAGTGGTGGAGACAGGGTGCTGGGCCTCCGACCAGCGCTCAAGAATTCCGCTGCATAGGATTTACAGGAGGTACCAGAAGGGCTTCTTGGCTCCCAAAGTCCCTCAGAAGTAAATTGGACTTCATCCCCCATCCCGTAGTTTGCCAGGAGATGCATTTGCAGAGTGGTGGAGAAAGGGGGCTTGGCCTTCAAAGACGTTTTAGCAATCCCACCGTGTGGGACTTACTTGAGGTGACAAGAGGGTGGTTGGGGGCCAACTACCCCTCCAATTTCCTCCAATAAGTCCCACACAGCAGGATTGCTAAATTCTCATAGTAGGCCACGCCCCATTTTCCCAACACTCTGCAAACGCACTCCCTGGTGCGCTCTTGGATGGGGATTGAAGTTCCCTTCACAGTTGGGGTCCTTTACGGGCCAACTAGCCCTCTTGTTAACTATTGTGAGCTCCATACAGTTGGATTGCTAGGAGAGCTCAAAGGCCACACCCCCTTTTTACACCACTCAAACACGGCTCCTGGCGCACTGCTGCTCAGGGGATGAAGTCCACTTGTGTCCTGAGGTCCTCAGGACACAAGAGGACCTCATCACCCCACCAGCAATGCGCTAAGAGGCGTGTTTGCGGAGTGGTGTAAAAAGGGGCATGGCCTCCGACCACCTCTCAGCAAGTCAGCTGTGTGGTGCTTACTGGAGGTACCTGGTGGGTTAGTTGGCCCCAAGAGACCCTTCATATTCAAGGGGACTTAATTCCCCAATGTAGAACATGCCAGGGGCCTGATTGCAGTGTGCTGCCGGGAAGGGGCGGGGCCTCTGGTGAGATGCAGGCTTTTTAAAAATATATATTTTTAGAAGGGGGGCTGTGTGGCCCCCCTTCTTTTAGTATTTTTGGGGCCTTGGGGACTCCATCTCCCAGGGCCTGACCCCTTAAAAAAAAAAAGAAACAGGAAGGGGGCCGCACGGCCCCCCTCCCGAGGCTGATTTCGGACCTGGGGACCCCATCGCCTTGGGCAGGGCCCAGCCATTCTTTTTTTTAAACAAAGGGAGGGGGCTGCGTTGTCCCACTCCCGGGCCACTTCTGGCCCCGGGGACCCCATACCCTAGTGCCAGCGCTTAGCGTTGGGGACGGTGGGGGGAGACCCAATGCCCCCACAGTCCCTGCCTTCTCCCCTCCAACTGCAGGAGGCAGCATTGCTTTTGGCCAAGGGGAGCTGATAACATGAGGCTCCCCTTGCCCAATATCAATCTGCTTTGCTTCATTGAAGCAAGAGCAGGTTTCCTGCTCTCGCTTCAACAAAGCGAAGCAGGAGTTTGCTATGACAGGGCAGTCCCTAGGGCCATTGAGGGCTCCAGAAGGGAGGCCGTGCAGTGGTGGTCCCCGGGGCCCAGGTATGGTGTAAAAAGGGGCGTGGCCTCAAACCACCTCTCAGCAATTCAGCTGTGTGGCGCTTACTGGAGGTATCTGGTGGGTTAGTTGGCCCGCAGGGACCCTCAGTATTCAAGGGGACTTAATTCCCCAATGTAGAATGTGCCAGGGGCCGCATTTGTAGAGTGCTGCAGGGAGGGGGGCGGGGCATCTGGTGAGATGGAGGCTTTTTAAAAATATATATTTTTAGAAGGGGGGCTGTGTGGGTCCCCTTCTTTTAGTATTTTTGGGGCCCTGGGGTCTCCATCCCCCAGGGCCTGCCCCTTTAAAAAAAGAAACAGGAAGGGGGCCTTGGGGCCCCCTCCCGAGGCTGATATCGGCCCCGGGGACCCCATTCCCTTGGGCATGGCCTCTTTTTTTGTATATATATTTATAGGGAAGGGCCACTTTTGGCCCCAGGCACCCCATTCCCGGGGCATGGCCTCTTTTTAACAAAAATAGTTATATACAGAAGGGGGGCCGCGTTGCCTCACTTCCCTGGGCCACTATTGGCGCGGGGGACCTCATCCCCTGGGGCTTGGCCATATTTAAAAAATATTTTTATAGTGAGGAGGGGTGCCGTGCGGCCCCACACCCAAGACTGATTTTGGCCCTGGGGACCCCATCCACCGGGGCCCGGACATTCTTTTTTTTTTAAAGAAATGGAGGGGGCTGTGTGGCCCCCCTCCAGGGACACTTCCCCTAGGGCCAGCGCTTAGCATTGGGGGAGACCCAATGACCCCACAGTCCCTGCCGGCTCCCCGCCTCCTGTGGAAGCCGACATTGCTTTTGGGCAAGGGGAGCTGCTAACATGAGGCTACCCTTGCCCAAAAGCAATCTGTTTTGCTTCGTTGAAGTGAGAGCAGGTGTCCTGCTCTCGCTTCAACAAAGCGAAGTAGGAGTTTGCTATGACAGGGCAGTCCATAGGGCCATCGAGGGCTCCGGGGGGGGCATGGTGTCCCCTCTCCTTACATTTCAACAGCCCTGGGGAGGTGGTGGTGCCTGGGGCCCAGGCATCCGCAATAGACCTCTGTATGTAAACAATTAGTGGTGGTCCCCAAAGCCTGTGGAGGCTCAGCCCCCCCACACATTTTTTTAAACATCAGAGCCCCGGGGAGCTGGTGGTCCCCAGGGCTGCGGGAGGCTGCGTGCCCCAACGTTTAATTGTCAAAGCCCCGGGGAGGTGGCGGTCCCCGTGGTAGTGGGGAAGCAGGAGCCCCCCCCATGCATTTTATTTATATACAATGTTTCTTTGTAGTATATATATGTATATATATGTACCCAGCCCACGACCTTGCGGACCTGCTCTCTCTAGGTTGGAACGTTGTGCGGGGACTCGAGAGGTTTCCTGTTTGCACTCAACTGTACTTAGTGTGTCCAGTACTGCTATGCCTGTATTTTCCAGCAAGATTTAACTTTGTTCCCTCACGTCCCATCCGCCCAGGTATGATGGTTTCTGGGAGCTGTAGTCTCCAGTGTCGCTACAGCTTGGTGGATGTTCACATGGTTGGGGGAGGCGTTGGCTCCTTACTTGGGAGCAGTGCAGAACTATTTAAACTGGGCCAAACTCACTTGCAGTTCATCAGCGGCATCCGAAGAAGGCACACCAAGCCGAAATGCATCATGCCACAACTGCTGTAAGTATTAAAGAAACCTCACTCGAATTCCCTGCCTGTGGCCTCTTACTTCCGTGCTGCTGGAGGTTTCCTTGGATATTTCTGTGTCAACCAGAGACACATAAAGGGGCCCCGTTCTACAAGTTGGCTGCCACTGTTACTGGTTCCTGCGCAAGCAGTCTTTTCTTCGGTCATGGTATTGACTCGTGACAGCCCACCTTCTGAGGGTGAGAACAAGCTAGGGACGCTGCCTAACGGCGGTCTGTGACTGCACAGAGGACTCTGGGTCATTGTACTCAGCCCACGACCCGGCGGACCTGCTCTCTCCAGGTTGGAACGTTGTACGGGGACTCGAGAGGTTTCCTGTTTGCACTCAACTGTACTTAGTGTGTCCAGTACTACTACACCTGTATTTTCCAGCAAGATTAAACTTCGTTCCCTCACATCCCACCCGCCCAGCTATGATGGTTTCTGGGAGCTGTAGTCTCCAGTGTTGCTACAGCTTGGTGGATGATCACATGGTTGGCGGAGGCGTAGGCTCCTTACTTGGGAGCAGTGCAGAACTATTTAAACTGGGCCAAACTCACTTGCAGTTCATCAGCGGCTTCCAAAGAAGGCACACCAAGCCGAAATGCATCATGCCACAACTGTTGTAAATATTAAAGAAACCTCACTCGAATTCCCTGCCTGTGGCCTCTTCCTTCCGCGCTGCTGGAGGTTTCCTTGAATATTTCTTTGTCAACCAGAGACAAATAAAGGGGCCCGTTCTATAAGTTGGCTGCCACTGTTACTGGTTCCTGCGCAAGCGGTTGTACGGCATTACAACGCGGGCTTTTACCCCGCATGCCATTACAACGCAGTTTTTACAATGCAAGCCGTTACAATGACTTGCGTTGGGGGGCGCTGGATAGTGGAATAGTCTAATTTTCTATTCCGACTCCAGCCCATGTTGACAGTAGGGAAGGTGTTGGATAGAAAATTAAACTATTCCCTATTCTTCAGCGCCCTCCAGCGCAAGTCGTTGTAACGACTTCCGTTGTAATATCAGCGTTGTAATAGCAGTGCGGGGTAATGCTCGCATTGTTATGGATGTTTCCCGTGCAAGCAGTCTTTTCTTCGGTCAAGGTATTGACTCCTGACAGCCCACCTTCTGAGGGTGAGAACAAGCCAGGGGCGCTGCCTAACAGCCGTCTGTGACTGCACAGAGGACTCTGGGTCATTGTACTCAGCCCACGACCCGGCGGACCTGCTCTCTCCAGGTTGGAAAGTTGTGCGGGGACTCAAGAGGTTTCCTGTTTGCACTCAACTGTACTTAGTGTGTCCTGTACTGCTACGCCTGTATTTTCCAGCAAGATTTAACTTCATTCCCTCACGTCCCACCCGCCCAGGTATGATGGTTTCAGGGAGCTGTAGTCTCCAGTGTCGATGCAGTTTGGTGGATGATCACATGGTTGGGGGAGGCGTCGGCTCCTTACTTGGGAGCAGTGCAGAACTATTTAAACTGGGCCAAACTCACTCGCAGTTCATCAGCGGCATCCGAAGAAGGCACACCAAGCCAAAATGCATCATGCCACAACTGCTGTAAATATTAAAGAAACCTCACTCGAATTCCCTGCCTGTGGCCTCTTCCTTCCGCGCTGCTGGAGGTTTCCTTGGATATTTCTGTGTCAACCAGAGACACATGAAGGGGCCCGTTCTACAAGTTGGCTGCCACTGTTACTGGTTCCTGCGCAAGCAGTCTTTTCTTCGGTCAAGGTATTGACTCGTGACAGCCCACCTTCTGAGAGTGAGAACAAGCCAGGGACGCTGCCTAACGGCGGTCTGTGACTGCACAGAGGACTCTGGGTCATTGTACTCAGCCCACAACCCGGCGGACCTGCTCTCTCCAGGTTGGAAAGTTGTGCGGGGATTCGAGAGGTTTCCTGTTTGCACTCAACTGTACTTAGTGTGTCCTGTACTGCTACGCCTGTATTTTCCAGCAAGATTTAACTTTGTTCCCCCACGTCCCACCCGCCCAGGTATGATGGTTTCAGGGAGCTGTAGTCTCCAGTGTCGCTGCAGTTTGGTGGATGATCACATGGTTGGGGGAGGCGTCGGCTCCTTACTTGGGAGCAGTGCAGAACTATTTAAACTGGGCCAAACTCACTTGCAGTTCATCAGCGGCATCCGAACAAGGCACACCAAGCCGAAATGCATCATGCCACAACTGCTGTAAATATTAAAGAAACCTCACTCGAATTCCCTGCCTGTGGCCTCTTCCTTCCGCGCTGCTGGAGGTTTCCTTGGATATTTCTGTGTCAACCAGAGACACATAAAGGGGCCCCGTTCTACAAGTTGGCTGCCACTGTTACTGGTTCCTGCGCAAGCAGTCTTTTCTTCGGTCACGGTATTGACTCGTGACAGCCCACCTTCTGAGGGTGAGAACAAGCCAGGGACGCTGCCTAACGGCGGTCTGTGACTGCACAGAGGACTCTGGGTCATTGTACTCAGCCCACGACCCGGCGGACCTGCTCTCTCCAGGTTGGAACGTTGTGCGGGGACTCGAGAGGTTTCCTGTTTGCACTCAACTGTACTTAGTGTGTCCAGTAATGCTACGCCTGTATTTTCCGACAAGATTTAACTTTGTTCCCTCATGTCCCACCTGCCCAGGTATGATGGTTTCTGGGAGCTGTAGTCTCTAGTGTCGCTACAGCTTGGTGGATGATCACATGGTTGGGGGGCGTTGGCTCCTTACTTGGGAGCAGTGCAGAACTATTTAAACTGGGCCAAACTCACTTGCAGTTCATCAGCGGCATCCGAAGAAGGCACACCAAGCCGAAATACATCATGCCACAACTGCTGTAAATATTGAAGAAACCTCACTCGAATTCCCTGCCTGTGGCCTCTTCCTTCCGCGCTGCTGGAGGTTTCCTTGGATATATATATATATATATATATATATATATATATATATATATATATATATACACATATACATATATATATATATTCACTGAAAAAAACATAGGTTTCAGGCCTTATATAGTTAGGAATTAGCATTTAAGAAAACTTTGAGATTCACTCAAAAAACTATAAGTTTTAGGGATGTTATAGTTAGCTGGACATTTCACTCATACAAAACCATTGAAATTGCTCCTTTATAGTTAGTTGTACTAACTATATTTCGCGCACCCGCAATCCACTGCTGATGATGTCACATATTACATCATTCATGACATGGTCAGTGACATCACTGATGACATCTCAAATGACATCACTGATGACATCACTGATGACATCATCCAGTGAATGTGGTTAGGTTCGTTATTTAAATATGCCTTATATATATATAGTAATTTGCATTGAAGAATGAGTGGATATATAGAAATAAATATTTGGATGGAGGATTTAGTAGCAGTGTAATTGACTGTTTACTTTACAATTTATAGTGACTCACTAAATATAGTGGATAGTGACTAAACTGTGTGAATATCTGTATCACTTTGTCAGTTGTTGTGTAAGCTGGTTCTCCAGTTGGTTACTAGCCATGTGAAAGTCTATATTAGTTATTGATTAGTTAACTGAGTATTTGTATTGGAGAGTGAATGTGTGTGTGGTTCGGTAGGGGGGTGTCACTGCCCAAAGATGTGTGAATAGTTGATTCAGTAGATATATGAAGTTAAAACTACATGTTCTAACAGTTGTTTGGGTGAGTGAATATCTTTATGGGTGTGGTGATGAGCAAATATATTTCTCAATGGTACATGTCCAACAAACTAGAAAAATAAAAGGCAGGGTATGTGTCTATTGTTGTATATAAATAAGTATACATAAGACTCAATGATTGTGTGAGTGACTATATGGATACCTGTATACTTGTAATAATGATTTTATAATACACTAAGTATGACTTACTATGAAGTGGTGTTTGTATAAGTGTGTAGCTAAGTAAGTATGTAAGTATGATCCATTGTTTGCATTAGTGAGTAGGATAACTTCATATGTGAATAGGTTGTGTGCTGGTGTGTAATATCGATATAGGTGTATAAGTATTTTTGATAGTGTTCTATTGTTCATTGACAGCATGTATGAGTGAATCTACAGGTAAGTGATGTCATGAAACAACAAAACTACAACTCCCATTGTAAGTAGTATACGGTTTTCTTTCTTCGCAAAGGAGTAAAATTACCTCTCAAGAAACCCACCCCTGTCCCGTGCATCCTGCACTCCAGTTATTCTAGAACAATGGTATGGATAGTAATTCATGTATGTGCCTGTAATTTCACTTGCTTGTGCTTATGTTTCACTGTATTGAGCAAAAGGTTTGTTATATTTCTTCATGGAAATGATTTGTCAGCGCTTAGTAAGACTTTCAGATTTCATCGGGAGCAACAGAAAGAAAAGACGCGCTTTAAAATGACACGCATTTGCCTTGCGCTGTGTGAAGTCTAACACAGCGTGAGAACAGCGTTTCTCTCACGGAGCTCAGGACGTCTCTGGGCGCGGCACGCTCAGTTTCCAGAACGTCCCGGGGTGTGGCAGAACTATAAAAGCCACACCCGGGATTCTGGAAGATGCTTAGTCTTCTTGACTCCTAGAGACATCGCGTTTGAGGAAGTTCACCGGAGGACTCGAAAATCAGAACCCACGCTGAATCTCCTGTTCCAGGAAATCTTCAGACTACAATCCACTGGACAGAAAAGAAGAGCTAAGTACCTAATTTAAGAAAGGCGCCCAACGCTAGCTTTTTGCAATATTTTTTGGACAATTTTTTGGTAAAAACAAACTCGGACACCAAATACTTTCTGAGACTTGGTTATTGTTTAAAGATGTAACGCTTGTTTAATCAAAAGGAATGTTAAGTCTAATGTTTTAAAGAAATGTGTTTAGAGAGTGACATTAACTCTAAAACCACCACAGGGAAGTCGTTTGGACAACAAGATCGTTAAGAGAAGTGAGTAAGGAAACAAAATTGTTTATTTTGTAGGGAACTCTAGTTAAAGGAAAGTGCAAATAAATTGTTGTTGTTTATTTTAGAAAATATAGAAGTCTGGGGCGGACAGTTCAACCACCTTCGACATAAAGAGAACAGCAACTCTTTAACTGATTCCATAGAATGACGACTTCCTGGACGCGAAGTCAAGTCTGGTAGATCGCAGGTAGGAGTTTACGTCAAGACATTAGAAGTGGTAGAAGGAGGTAGAGAGAGTAAAAGAAAGGGTTTAAAAATACATTTGACAGAATTTCTTGTTGTTTGCAGGACGACTACAAGAACACAAATAGCGTCAGATCCGGCCTCGCTCCCTGACTGCTATACATCACCCTAGTGTATTTTAAGGAACCACAGGTTGTAAGGTAGGGTTCTGGGAGATTGGTCCATAGCGTCTCTGCAAAATCGATCAAGCACCTTACAGGTAAGGTTCGAGTTCATCTCAGGTAAGAGTGCTTGATCCCACCTGACAGAAGACTAAGCCCACGAAAAAGGATTTTGCCCAGACGCTATGGATGAATCTCAGCAGATCACTCTGCAGGATATAGCTACAGTGTTGTTAGAAATTAGAGCAGAAAATGCGGATTTAAGAAGAGATTTAACTGCAATCCAGAATAGATTGCAAGCGCCTAATCCCACAATTTGGACCTTTAATTCTGAAAAAAAAATCTCATTTAAAGCCACCAGTCTTTCAACCAGCCATGCAAACTTTGTATAGTGGGAATGCCGCCCCTAACACTTCAGCTAATACTCAAATTCAGGTAGTCACGCCAGTTGCGGTACCTCTAGCTCCTCCTGAGAGATTCTATGGGGACTGTAATAAGTTCACGATATTTCTGAATCAATGCCAGTTACATTTTGTGGCAAAGCCTACAGTATTTCCCGATGACTCCTCCAAGATCGCTTTCATCTTGTCTTATTTAGGAGGTGATGCTGCCTTGTGGTCAGTTCCATATGTAGAAAAAAATGATCCGATTTTAAATGATTTTAGACGGTTCAAAAGAGCCATGAAAAAACTATTTGCTAAACATGTTTTCGTTCAAACTGCAGATCATGAGCTCTTATATCTGAAGCAGGGGTCTTCTGATCTCTTGCATTATATTTCTACCTTCAATAGGTTGGTCATTGAAGCAGAGTGGCCAGAAGAAAAACGTGTGTCACTATTTTATCGTGGTCTACGCGAAGATTTAAAAGATATGATAACACAAATTTTAGATCCACCTACGGATTGTGAGGATTTTATAGATCTTGTAGTAAAACTTAACCATAGGATTTCTGAAAGAAAAGGAGAAAGAGGAAAAACAGATATTAGAATGATGGTGTTCAAAGAAAGGGGGAATCTGAAAACAGAATCTTCGCCTGCTAAATTAGATCCAGTGGAACCTATGCAGATAGGGACAGTTAGAGGACCTCTTACTAAAGATGAGAGAGAGAAGCGTAGGAAATTAAATCAGTGTATGTACTGTGGAAAAGCCGGACATTTCATAAAAGACTGTCCTACACGACCTGTAAGACCAAAAACCAAGACTTCTGAGATAGCAACAATGCAGCAGTCGGAAAACTAACTAACTCGGTAGATAATGAGGTCAATCTATCGAGTTCACACATCACCCTGGCCTCCTTAACTCCAACTGCCTCTCATTGTCATCTCAGCATGCGTATTCTTCTTCAGTCTCAAGAAAATAAAGATCGGTCTTGCTCCATAGACGCTTTGATTGATTCTGGGGCTACTGGTAATTTCATCGATACTCAGTTATTCCAAAAATTAGGACTACAAAGGATAGTAAAGGATTCTCTAGAAATTGTTAGAGCAGTAGACGGAAAAGAACTCACCTCAGGTCTAATTCAACATCATACAGAAATCTTTAAAATGACTTGTGCTGAGAAACATGTAGAAAAAATAACATTTGACATAATTGATGCTCCTCAATTCGGTTTGATTCTGGGCATCCCTTGGTTAGTGCTTCATAATCCTTATATTGATTGGACTAATAGGAGTATACTATTTAAATCTGATTATTGTCATGCCAAGTGTTTTCAACAATTCCCAGGTTCTGAGTTGTTAATACAGGGTTATGATTTCCCCAAGAATTCCAAAAGTATTTTGGTTGTTGCTGGAGTACCTGATGAGTATCAAGATTTGGTTGATGTCTTTGATAAGAAAAAGGCCAATACTTTACCTCCTCACAGAGATTTTGATTGTCAGATAGATTTAGTTCCTGGGGCATCGTTACCTTGTAGCCGAATTTATGCCTTAACTGAGAAAGAGAATGAACATTTACGCAATTATCTTGACGAATATTTAGCCAATGGTTTTATTAGGCACTCCAAGTCTCCAGTCTCTTCTCCTCTTTTTTTTATTCCAAAAAAGGGAGGAGAATTGCGCACGTGCATAGACTATCGTGCAATTAACAATGTGACTGTAAAAAATCGATACCCTCTACCTTTAATTCCAACATTACTTGACCAAATCAAAGATGCCACCATTTATACAAAATTGGATCTGCGTGGAGCATATCATCTGGTGCGAGTCCGAGAGGGAGATGAATGGAAGACAGCATTCCGAACAAAATTTGGATTATATGAATATCAGGTTATGCCTTTTGGACTTTGCAATGCTCCAGCAGCATTCCAGTTTTTTATAAATGAAGTGCTAAGGGACTTCTTGGATATTTGTTGTATCGTCTACATTGATGATATTCTCATCTACTCGAAGGAAAGATCTGAACATGTAAAGCAAGTACGAGCCATTCTTCAGCAGCTTTTACAAAATTCCTTATTTGTAAAACTTGAAAAGAGTTTATTTCATGTAACCACAGTAGACTTTTTGGGATACATCCTTAGTCCGGCTGGAATAGAAATGGATCCAAAAAAGGTTCAAGCAATTATAGACTGGCCCAGCCCTTCCTCTGTGAAACAAATCCAGAGTTTTTTGGGCTTTGCAAATTTTTATAGACGATTCATTAAAGACTTTTCGCAAAAGATAACTCCCATCACAAAATTGTTGCGAAAAAATACGAAATTCGAATGGACCCCAGAAACTGAATCAGCTTTTCAGGATCTAAAAAAACTATTTATAACAGCTCCGGTTTTAAAACATCCTGATCCCTCTCAGCCTTTTATAGTAGAAGCTGATGCCTCTCAATTTGCAATAGGGGGGATTTTGTCCCAAAGAAGTACTAATACTGGGCAATTACATCCAATTGCATACTATTCTAGAAAATTATCCCCTCCTGAACAAAATTATGCCATAGCTGATCGAGAATTATTGGCCATAAAAGCTGTATTCAAAGAATGGCGACATTACTTGCTAGGGGCTCGTCATCCTGTAACTATATACACTGATCATAGGAATTTACAGACACTTAGATCCGCCAAAGCTTTGACTCCTCGCCAATTGCGTTGGACTTTGTTTTTCAATGATTATGATTTCATCATCACTTATCGCCCTGGAAAAGAAAATAACAAAGCCAACGCATTGTCTAGAATAGGTTTAAGTGATGATTTGAATGCTAAAAAAGAAACACTACATCCTATTATTTCTAAGGAACGTTTTCAAATAGGTCTAATTGACTCTGAAGTTTGGTCAGACATAGAGAAGGCCCTAGAAAAACAAACAAAAGAAGAATGGAATAAACTTTACCCTTTATTGCAATGGAAAGAAAATATATTATTCATGAATGATCAAGTATTTGTGCCCAACAAATCGTTACAGGAAAAAGTTTTACAGATTTATCATGATTCAATTTTGTCAATCCATCCTGGGGTAACAAAAATGTACCAACTTATTAAAAGGAGGTTTTGGTGGCCGAATATGTTAAAAGACATTCAGAAATATGTACAAACTTGCACTGTTTGTAGTCAAAACAAAGCAGTTCATAGGTCACCGCATGGTTTACTTATGCCTTTACCAGTTCCACCCCAGCCTTGGCATACAGTGGCTCTTGATTTCATTGTAGAGTTACCTCGTACCACATATGGCTTCACCACCATTCTCACTGTTGTGGATCACTTTTCTAGATATGCTCATTTCATTCCCCTAAAAAAGCTCCCCTCAGCTTTTGATTTGGCACACATTTTTGTCACACAAATAGTCAAATTGCACGGAATTCCCTCAGTGGTACTCTCAGACAGGGGATCTCAGTTTGTGTCACATTTTTGGCAAAACCTTGGTAAATCTTTAAATATGGAAGTGCGCATGTCATCTAGCTATCACCCACAAACTGATGGGTTAACAGAACGAACGAATCAGACAATCGAACAATTTCTGCGATGTTTATTAACCACCTATGATCAGGAATGTCAGAAATTCTATGGGCTACTGAATTTGCTTATAACAATTCAGATCACTCCTCAATAGGTATGTCTCCTTTTTTTTGTTGTGTTCATGGATTTCATCCAAAAGAATGTTAGGTATTGATAAAAATGTTTCTGATACGCCAGCAGTCACAGATTATGTAAATCACTTGGTTTCAATTCAACAAAAAGCCCAACAGCATTTAGTTCTTGCAAAAGAAACTCAAAAGAAATTTGCTGACAAACATCGTTCTGAACAGCCAACCTATTCAGTAGGTGACAAAGTTTGGTTAGCCACTAGAAACTTAAGATTGAAATGCCATAAAACTTTTCGCCCATGATTTATAGAACCTTTCACCATAGAAAAAGTCATTAATCCTGTTAGTATGAAACTGAAATTACCAAACTCGTATTGAATTCATCCTGTATTTCATGTCTCTCTGCTTAAGCCGTGTAATCCTGAAACCCGAATTCTGAATCATCCTCCAGTAATAGAGATAGACGGTGAACCAGAGTATGAGGTAAAAGCAGTTCTAGATTCCAAAAGAGTAAAAGGCAAATTGTTCTATTTGGTAGATTGGAAAGGTTACTGTCCTGAAGACCGCTCATGGGAACCTCTTGTAAATTTACGAAACTCTCCTCAAATCCTAAAAACCTTTCTTAACAGATATCCAGAAAAACCAAAACCAGTTCCAGCAGTATTAGGGGGGATTCTACGGGGAGGGTACTGTCATGAAACAACAAAACTACAACTCCCATTGTAAGTAGTATACGGTTTTCTTTCTTCGCAAAGGAGTAAAATTACCTCTCAAGAAACCCACCCCTGTCCCGTGCATCCTGCACTCCAGTTATTCTAGAACAATGGTATTGATGGCAATTCATGTATGTGCCTGTAATTTCACTTGCTTGTGCTTATGTTTCACTGTATTGAGCAAAAGGTTTGTTATACTTCTTCATGGAAATGATTTGTCAGCGCTTAGTAAGACTTTCAGATTTCATCGGGAGCAACAGAAAGAAAAGACGCGCTTTAAAATGACACGCATTTGCCTTGCGCTGTGTGAAGTCTAACACAGCGTGAGAACAGCGCTTCTCTCACGGAGCTCAGGACGTCTCTGGGCGCGGCACGCTCATTTTCCAGAACGTCCCGGGGTGTGGCAGAACTGTAAAAGCCACACCCGGGATTCTGGAAGATGCTTAGTCTTCTTGACTCCTAGAGACATCGCGTTTGAGGAAGTTCATCGGAGGACTCGAAAATCAGAACCCACGCTGAATCTTTGGTTCCAGGAAATCTTCAGACTACAATCCACTGGACAGAAAAGAAGAGCTAAGTACCTAATTTAAGAAAGGCGCCCAACGCTAGCTTTTTGCAATATTTTTTGGACAATTATTTGGTAAAAATGAACTCGGACACCCAATACTTTCGGAGACTTGGTTATTGTTTAAAGATGTAACGCTTGTTTAATCAAAAGGAATGTTAAGTCTAATGTTTTAAAGAAATGTGTTTAGAGAGTGACATTAACTCTAAAACCACCACAGGGAAGTCGTTTGGACAACAAGATCGTTAAGAGAAGTGAGTAAGGTAACAAA
Organism: Lissotriton helveticus; assembly: GCF_964261635.1. Taxonomy (NCBI): domain Eukaryota; kingdom Metazoa; phylum Chordata; class Amphibia; order Caudata; family Salamandridae; genus Lissotriton; species Lissotriton helveticus. The sequence goes on from NC_136057.1 coordinate 394,578,721, forward strand.
ATAGTTTATTTTGCAGGGAACTCTAGTTAAAGGAAAGTGCAAATAAATTGTTGTTGTTTATTTTAGAAAATATAGAAGTCTGAGGCGGACAGTTCAACCACCTTCGACATAAAGAGAACAGCAACTCTTCAACTGATTCCATAGAATGACGACTTCCTGGACGCGAAGTCAAGTCTGGTAGATCGCAGGTAGGAGTTTACGTCAAGACATTAGAAGTGGTAGAAGGAGGTAGAGAGAGTAAAAGAAAGGGTTTAAAAATACATTTTACAGAATTTCTTGTTGTTTGCAGGACGACTACAAGAACACAAATAGCGTCAGATCCGGCCTCTCTCCCTGACTGCTATCCATCACCCTAGTGTATTTTAAGGAACCACAGGTTGTAAGGTAGGGTTCTGGGAGATTGGTCCATAGCGTCTCTGCAAAATCGATCAAGCACCTTACAGGTAAGGTTTGTGTTCATCTCAGGTAAGAGTGCTTGATCCCACCTGACAAGTGATTAGATGTGTGTATACATCTAGGAATCACTGAGTGGGTTTTTAGATACTTGTATTGCTGTGTCAATGGATTCAAATATGATACTCTGTATTTTACAAAGAGTGATGAAAGATTTTACTAGTGTATAAAAAGGTGTATGTGATTGTCACGTGGATGATGTCATCAGTGATATCATCAGTGATGTCATTTGAGATGTCATCAGTGAAGTCACTGACCATGTCATGAATGATGTAATATGTGACATCATCAGCAGTGGATTGCGGGTGCGCGAAATATAGTTAGTACAACTAACTATATAGGAGCAATTTCAATGGTTTTGTATGAGTGAAATGTCCAGCTAACTATAACACCCCTAAAACTTATAGTTTTTTGAGCGAATTTCAAAGTTTTTTTAAATGCTAATTCCTAACTATATAAGGCCTGATACCTATGTTTTTTTCAGTGAATTTCAAAGGTTTTTTAAATGCTAATTCCTAACTATATAAGGCCTGAAACCTATGGTTTTTTCAGTGAATTTGTAAGGATTTTTAAATGCTAATTCCTAACTATATAAGGCCTAAAACCTATGGTTTTTTCAGCGAATTTCAAAGGTTTTTTAAATGCTAATTCCTAACTATATAAGGCCTGAAACCTATGTTTTTTTCAGTGAATTTCAATGGTTTTTTAAATGCTAATTCCTAACTATATCAGGCCTGAAACCTATGGTTTTTCCATTGAATTTCGAAGGTTTTTTAAATGACAATTTTTAAATGTATTAATTGTTATTTTTTTATACTGATTTACTACATTTTTGCAGGCAGGTGTTCAGAGGGCACGCCCCCTTTTTACAACACTCCATGGCGCTTACTGGAGATACCTGTTGGACTAGTTCCCTCTAGGGGACCTCTAGATTGAACATGAATTAATTCCCCAACTTAAACTGTGCAAACGCGCCCTGTAGAGTGTTCTAAATTGGGGCATTAAGTTCCCTTGCATACTGGGGGTCCCTGGAGGCCAACTAGCCCACCATGAGCCTCCATTATGCGCCAGGGGGCTGCGTTGCCTTTCCCCGGGGGGGGGGGGTGGCGATCCCCGGAAAGTGTGGGGGGATTGGGCCCCCCCACACTTCTTTATCACTATTCCCCCGTGATTTTGTCCCCCCGGGGGTAATTTGAAAAAAATATAACGGGTTTTAAAAAAAGAATTGTGGCCTTGGGGGTCCTTGGGGGACCACCTGGGCAGGCCTAGGGGGTCAGGGTGTTTCTACCCTGCCCCCTTTTTGTGTTCTACACATTTGTTTTTCTGCTTTCTTGTGCCTCGGTCTATCAAGCACAAGATGGCTGCCAACACTTCCTGGTTTGAAGTGTTGAAAGCCAATGAGCATGCAGCTCCTGAACTCAAAAGGGGGGCAGGGTAGAAGCACCTTGACTTCCTAGGCCTGCTCAGGAGGTCCCACAAGGACTACCAAGGCCCCAAATATTTTTGAGTTTATACCTCTCTGCAAGACAGCCCCCTGGCGCGTTTGCAGACGGGGAACTAATTCCCCTTGCATACTGGGTGTCCCTGGGGGCCAACTAGCCCACCAGGAACCTCCACTATGTGCCAGGGGGCTGTGTTGCAGAGAGGTGTAATGAGGCCACGCCCCTTTTTACACCTCTCTGCAATGCAGCCCCCTGGCGTGTTTGCAGAGGGGGAACTAATTCCCCTTGCATACTGGGTGTCCCTGGGGGCCAACTACCCCACCAGGAGCCTCCAGTATGCGCCAGGGGGCTGCGTTGCTTTGCCCCTGGGGGTGGCGGTCCCCGGGGCAGTGTGGGGGGGATTGGGGCCCCCCCACACTTTTTTTTCACTATGTCCCCAGGATTTGGTCTCCCCGGGGGGTAATTTTAAAAAAAGCAGACCGGGTTGTTTTAAATTTTTTTGGGGCCTAGGGGGTCAGGGTTTTCTACCCTGCCCCCTTTTTGTGTTTTACACATTTGTTTTTCTGCTTCCTTGTGCCAGAAGATGGTTGCCAACACTTCCTGGTTTGTAGCGTTGACAGCCAATGAGCAAGCCTTTCCGAGCATGAGCTGCATGCTGATTGGCTGCCAACTGTCTGTCAACACTCCAAACCAGAAATTGTTGGCAGCCATCTTGTGCCTCGGTAGACTGAGGGATAAGAAAGCAGAAAAACAAACATGTGGAACTTAAAAAGGGGGCAGGGTAGAAGCACCCTAACCCCCTAGGCCTGCTCAGGGGGTCCCACAAGGACCCCCAAAGCCTAAAATTTTATTTATGTTTTTAAATCACGGGGGTATGCGTACGGTGCGCGTACGGTGCACGTACACGTACGCGCACGTACGCGCACGTACACGTACCGTACGCGGACTCCGCGATTTTCGGAAAAAAAACTTTAAAAATGTTGGGGCCTTGGGGGTCCTTGTGGGACCCCCTGAGCAGGCCTAGCCGGTCAGGGTGCTTCTACTCTGCCCACTTTTTGAGTTCTACACGTTTGTTTTCCTGCAGCCCAAATGCCGGATTTAAATATCTGCTGCGTCCTGGTAGGTAGACATCTGCTCCGCCCCTCTCTTTCACAAGCGCTAACGCCTCCTGTGTGCTGCCCGGTGCATGGCAACTACAGTTCCCAGAATGCCACATTTCATGTCGTGAGGCATTGCGGTGGCGGAGCGGTCTTTGAGAATCCAACCCCCAAGTTCCTTGGTGCGCCAAATCAAGCTCTCTCCTCCAGTCCCTGACCACAGCAACCCCCAAGTGTCCGGAAAGAAATCGGCGGGGGCTAAGCAGGGAATCCGCTATGCCCAACGTGCAGTCAATGACTACTACACCGCCCCATAATTCTCCGAACCTGAAGGTGGGCCAAGGATATCCAGGTGAGTGGAAACAAAGAAATCCGCCGAAGCAGGTGCCACTAATCCCAGGCCAACTTGATGCTGCAGGGGCCTCTCGCGTGGTACTGGGGAACCTCGCATCAATGTCCGCACATATCTCCGCAGGGAAGAAAGAGGCCACACCAGGAAAAAGCTTGGAGCGAGCTTTAATGAGGAGCACAGTGAAACATGGCGAATGCATTTCGGCTATTTTTGCCTTCTTCAGCGCCAGGGTTAGTAGTGGGAACGCAGCCCAAATGCCTGATTTAAATATCTGCTGCGTCCTGGTAGGTAGACATCTGCTCCGCCCCTCTCTGTCACAAGCGCTAACGCCTCCTGTGTGCTGCCCGGCGCATGGCAACTACAGTTCCCAGAATGCCACATTCCGTGTCGTGAGGCGTTGCGGTGGCGGAGCGGTCTTTGAGAATCCAACCCCCAAGTTCCTTGGTGTGCCAAATCAAGCTCTCTCCTCCAGTCTCTGACCACAGCAACCCCCAAGTCTCCGGAAAGAAATCGGCGGGGGCTAAGCAGGGAATCCGCTATGCCCAACGTGCAGTCAATGACTACTACACCGCCCCATAATTCTCCGAACCTGAAGGTGGGCCAAGGATATCCAGGTGAGTGGAAACAAAGAAATCCGCCGAAGCAGGTGCCAGTAATCCCAGGCCAACTTGATGCTGCAGGGGCCTCTCGCGTGGTACTGGGGAACCACGCATCAATGTCCGCACATATCTCCACAGGGAAGAAAGAGGCCACACCAGGGAAAAGCTTGGAGCGAGCTTTAATGAGGAGCACAGTGAAACATAGTGAAGGCATTTCGGCTATTTTTGCCTTCTTCAGCACCAGGATTAGTAGTGGGAACGCAGCCAATATATATGTCCACACTCACAGGAACCCCTTTGAAATAGAGCCATACGAGGGTAAGTATAAGGTCCACTTTTATTGGAAGGCAGCCTGCCAGCAGGCACCATCAGGGCAGCAATAATCAAAAGTCAAAAGTTAACGCCAGGCGCGTTTCAGGAGTGATCCTTTCTTCAGTGGCGTTTTTTGGCAAAGATGGCTGGAAGTGCTTATAAAGACACACACGATAATTGTATCACCCGCCCATAAGGCGTGGCCTCTTGCAAGGGATCATGGGTGATGTAGTGTCCTTGTATTTTGCCCAGTGGGCGCGCCTCCAAACAACTTGAAATCACAGCCTTTTCAAATTTGCAAATGTCCATGGCGGAACCTGCCCCGCTTTATGTGCTGTCGACCGGAACCTTCGAACTGGCTTCCCCCTGCATGGGCTCCAGTTTGCCCTCGTTCCAACAATGGCAGCAACGCTGTGATGCCGCCATCGACCCGCCAAACGGAATGAGTGGCTGAATGAGTGTCTGAATGGATGATTTGGTGGGTATGGGACTGACTAAATAAGTGAGTGATAGAACATTTCTTAGTGTATGCATGGGTGAATGACTAATCTGTGTCAATGTCCGTATCAGTCTGTCAGTAGTGTGTAAGTGGCTGCATGTGTTGGTGAGTAGCTACATGAGTGTCTATAGGGGTTAATGATTGGGTGCCTGAGTCTCTGTGTGGGTGGGTGGGGGGTGTGTGACTCACTGCATGGATGTGTGAGGGGTGAATCACTGGGTAATGGGTTCATGAGTGAGTGTTCAAGAGTGAGTGGATATCTCAGTGGTATATGTGTGAGTAATTACATATGGGAAAGGCAGTATATGTAAGTGCTGGAGTATATAAGTGACTATATGTGAAAGTGAGGATTGTGACAGTGACTGTTTAGATGAGTGTGTGCTTGAGTCAGTGATTGATAAGATAGTAAGAATGTATTAGTATCTGTATGAATAAGTGAGGTGGTGTGTCTATAACTGTATAGGTGAGTAAATGGCAATGTGATTAATTCTTTGCCTGACCGACTAGGTGTATCATTAACTCTATTAGTGAGAGGCAGTGTGTGAGTGTCTGTATGGGTATATGATTGCATATATCAGTGGCTGTATAGATGAGTGACTGCATGAATGAGCAACTGTATGGGTGAGTGAGTGGATGTGTATGCATCTATGAATCAGTGAGTGGGTATGTACTAACTGGTATTGGTGTGTGGAAGGTTTCGAGAATGGTGGTCTGTATTTTAGAGTGAGTGTATCAAAGATTATATTAGGGTGTGAAGAGGTGCATCATATATTATACATGGTCAGTGACATCACTGATGACATCACTGATGACATCTCAAATGACATCACTGATGAAATCACTGATGACATCATTCATGTGACAATCAAATACACCTCATCACACACTAGTATAATCTTTCATCACTCACTGTAAAATAGAAAGTGCCATATTTAAAACCATTGACACACCAATAGAAATTTCTAAACACCCACTCAGTTATTCATAGAACTATACACACATCTAATCACTTACCTATAGATTCAGTGTTATATGCAGTGAATAATCAACAGAACACTATCAAATATACTTATACGCCTATTTCAACATTACACACCAGCACACATTGTATTCACTTATAAAGACATCCTTCTGACTTATGCAAACAATTGATTATACTTACATTTACTCACCTACACACTTATACAAACACCACTTCATCTATTTATATAGATAGTAACTCACACTTATATATAGATTCATCAAAGTCCGGGTTTTGCGAGTCTGTAATAGCGATTATTAAGCAAAACGGGATTGAAGTACAAATCGCAATTTATTTGCGATTCCTACAGCTTCCTTATTTCCGATTAGCTAATTGCTAATCGTAAATAAGGAATAACTCCCCATTCATTTCTATGGGCCTAAAGGCCCATAGGAATGAATGGGAAGACATATACATATCAATGTGCGAATCGCTATTAGCGATTCGCATTTTGAGTTTGCGATTTCAAAGGTGCAGGGGTGTCCAAAGGACACCCTGTTGCACCCCTGAAATGATCTTGGACGCTGGTGTTACGCACACACATGTCCTAAGGACATGTGTGTGTCTAACATACAATTTAGAAAAATGCACTTAAGTGCATTTTTCTAAGTTTCCGCTATTTACCACGAGGTTTGACTTTGCTGTAAATAGCGGGCCAAAATTGCCAATTCGCAATTTTTCAAAGGTTCATGAATAGCATTTAAGGAATCTCTAATTGAGATTCCTTAAATGCGATCGCAATTAGAGAAATCGCAATTATTTGCGAGTTTTCTAATTGCGAGTTCATGACCCATTGATGAACTCCAAATGCCATTTTTGCGGGTGCAAACGGCCGAATTTTGCGATTCGCACCGTTTGCGCTCGCAAAAATGCTTGATGAATCTATATGTTAGTGTGTTATGAAATCTTAACCTCATATACCTACTGAATGAACTATTCACACATATTTTGGCAATCACACCAAACCACATAGACATTTATTTACCCATACAAATACTCAGTTAAGAAACCATTAACAAATATAGTCTTTAACATAGCAATTAAGACAAAGCAATAAAGACTTTCACACAGTTTAGTAACTACATATTATATATAGTGAGACTCTACAAATTAGTCAAGGAAACAATCAATGACACTGTTACTAAATCCACCATCCACACATTTATATTTATATATCCACTCATTCTTCAATGCAAAGTAGTGTATATATAATACATATTTAAATATCAAAGCAAACCACATTCACTGGATGATGTCATCAGTGATGTCATCAGTGATGTCATTTGAGATGTCATCAGTGATGTCATCAGTGATGTCACTGACCATATAATCAATGATGTAATATGTGACATCATCAGCAGTGGATTGCGGGCGCGCGAGTTATAGTGAGTACAACTAACTATAAAGGGGGAATTTCAATGGTTTTGTATGAGTAAAATGTCCAGCTAACTACAACTGGTGTGAAACCTATGGTTTTTTCAGTGAATTTCAAAGGTTTTTTAAATGCTAATTCCTAACTATAACGAGTGTGAAACCTATAGGGCCTTATTTACGAGCCCCTTGCGCCTCCGGAACGTCACTTTTTGTGACGTTCCAGTGGCGCAGAAGACTGAGTGATATTTATCAGGCAGGACTAAGCCACTTTTTGTGGCCAATCCTGCCTGATAAATATCAATCCCTTTAACGCAGTGTCCTGCGTTAAAGGGGCGTGCAATGGGTGTTGCTGGGGGCGTTCCCAGCAGCATCCAAGGACTTGAGTAATTTATAGCATCCTCAAGTCAGTCTTTCAAAAATTCCAAAGTATAGGACATGATAATCCAAATCCAAATGTTTCTCAAGAAAAGTCATGAACCGTGTCCGTGGGTCATATCTGGCCAAACGGCGATATTCAGAACGATTGAAAATGACTTTTCTTGAGAAACATTTGGATTTGGATTATCATTTCCTATACTTTGGAATTTTTGAAAGACTGACTTTGAGGATGCTATAAATGACTCAAGTCTGCCCGAATTGTGTGGGTAAAATGGAAACCTAGTCACTTTGAATAAGAATGTACTTACGACTCGTCTAACATTTGGAAGAAATATCTAATTATATGACAACAGGATACCGACATAACTTGAAGGAAATAAGAACGCCCTGAAGAAGTTCTGTTGTACAGAACGAAAGGCGTCGACTGGCTGTGGTACATAAACTTAAGGAAAATAAAAGCATTTGAATATACACCAAGATTCAGCGCTTCAATAAGGACTCTAAGTAATATGATTTGATTGGACTTCTTGTGCAAGTGGTGTTGTGCCAAACTTTAGAATATTCTCCACTACTCTCTACTACTCACTCTCTAATACTCCACTACTCTCTAATACTCACTCTCTACTACTCATTCTCTACTACTCTACTACTCTCTACTACTCTCTCTCTACTACTCACTCCCTACTACCCACTATCTACTACTCTCTACTACTCACTCTCTACTACTCTCTCTCTACTACTCACTCTTTACTACTCACTTTCTACTACTCTCTACTACTCACTCTCTACTTCTCACTCTCTACTACTCTCTACTACTCACTCTCTACTACTCTCTACTACTCACTCTCTACTTCTCACTCTCTACTACTCTCTACTACTCACTCTCTGCTACTCTCTACTGCTCTCTACTACTCTCTACTACTCACGCTCTTCTCTCTATTACTCACTCTCTACTCTCTACCTCTCTCTACTTCTCTCTACTTCTCTCTCTACTAGTCTCTACCTCTCTACCTCTACCTCTCTACCTCTACCTCTCTATCTCTACCTCTCTACCTCTCTCTACACGCACATATATACACATATATATACATGCATATATATGAATATGCATTTATATATATGTATGTGTGTATATATATATATACATAAATATATAAACATATATAATCTGCATATCTATATAAATACATGCATACATATACATATACATATATGCATACATATGCATGTTATTTACATGAAAGTTTGAAAAACACTAATACAAGCAAAGCTAAAAAACCACCTCATTACAAACAGAATGGCTTTAACTTAAACAAGGGCGAGATCTATTGCATTTTCAATGCTTGTTTACTTTGGTTCCATCAAGAAGGCATTCAGATGTGTCACACATTTGCCCTACATTCTGAATGTTAGCACTCTAGTTGCTCATTAGATCACTGTAGTAAAGCTACTGCTCACCAGGGAAGTCTGCTGCTGGTATTCAAAGTGCATGTTTCAGTCTGCATGTCAGAATGTTTTAATGAAATAAAAGAGGATTTGAGAAGTCAAAATGTGCCCTAATGTTTCTTTCTTCAGCACTAATCATAATTTCTATGGCAACATGAACCCCCTCATTTTGTTCCTTTTTAAATTAAATGTTTTCCGACTTACCACTTCATTCCAATCAAGATGGCTTCTGGTGTGCCATACTTTTGTCATAAGTAAGACTGTTAGCGCTCTAGTTGTTCTTTAGAACACTCTGGGACATTCTGTCATTGGGCTATACTTGGGCTACATCTGGGTGATATTTGGGCTACATTTGGGCTCTTTTGGCTCTGGTGGCCATCTTGGGAGACTGCATGTCAGAATTTTTTAATGGATAGAAGAGGATTTGAGAAGTCACTAAAAATGTGCCCTAATTTTTCTTCCTGCAGCACTAATCATACTTTCTGTGGCAAAATATACCCCCTCATTTTGTTCCTTTTTAAATTAAATTCTTTAAGAGTTACCACTTTATTCCAATCAAGATGGTTTCAGGTGTGCCATACCTTTGTAATAAGTAGGACTGTTAGCGCTCTAGTTGTTCTATAGAACACTCTGGGAAGCTGCAGTAGAACACAAAGGAATCAACTGACAGTCTCTGTCCTTGTTGGATGTACATGTTTTACTGAGAATGTCAGACTTCATTCTCACATGACTGAGAAAGATAATGTGAATTTACAGAAAATATGCTTTCAGTTTAGCTTATAGATCCCCTTCCAAACCGCTGTGGGAAAAGCATGAGATAATAGTTTTCTTTCAAACATGATTCATGATATCCCAGCAGAAGGCTTTTTCACATGGTAAAATCACCTTAGAACACACCACAATTCCTAAAATGAGTATTGTACCATCAACAAATGATTTATAATGTAACTAAAGCCCTAAAACCTTCTATTAACTGCAATGCTTTTTAATGAGGTGCTATCATGTATATTGGTCCCAAGATGGCTGCCAACACTTCTTGGATGAAGTGCTGACAGCAAATCAGATCTCACGATGAGATGTGTGTTTAGGCTCCGCCCAGATATACACATTTTTCACATTTGATTTTCTCAACAACTACTGGAGGGATTTACACCATTTGAGCAAAAGCGTGATCTGCGAATCAGACTCTACCATTTTGCCAAATTTCTTGTAATTCCGTTAAGCCGTTCGGGCTGTAGCCGTGTCTAATCATCCTATGGAAATTAACATGGGGAAAATACGTTTTGGGACCCCCCTTTATTCTCAGCCCCACTTCACGAATCCCCCCAAAACTTTCAGGGAAGGAGCGGAGCGGGCCATCTTCTTTGAGAAATTCGCGAAGATTCATCAACCGGCGCCAAAGTTATTCCCAATAGAATGTTGCGGATTTCCTATGGAAACTAGGTCCTAACTATATATACCTACTGGCGACCGCCAGGAGGTAATGTATATATATATTTATATATATATATATATATATATATTGTAGTCGCTTGTCTAAACTAGCTAAGATTTAGGGCACTAGACTACAAAAAAACATTGTACACAATTAGCGATTACATTTTTATATTATTTAGGTACAACCAAAGGAACCGGTGTTGAAACAAACTTGTGAATGTTGAAATACATAGTAACTGTGTAAAACATGCTATGTTAAATCAACAACACTAGTGAAGCATTTATTTTGAAATACCAATCACACTGTTATTGTCGATAAGGTTTTGTTGATGTAAGCTGAGGAGAAATCATGGAGAGTGAAGTATTTTGTTTATGTTTATTGAATGTGCGGTTTGACGTTGTATAAATACAAGTAACATACTGAAATACGGGTTATGTGATAAAAGATCGTCAGATCGAAACGCGTCAGTTTCGTTTGCCAATAAAATACCTGTGAAAGTATTACTGCATTGGTGTGGCTTTTTCCTCAGGATTCACGTTTAAGGAGGAATGCGTATGGAGTATATATCTAATCTCCCTCCACTCTGCATATTCCTTGTCCCGTGGTTGCAGAGGTACCCGCAAAGAAAGGGGAAGGAAAACCAAACTACATGCACAAGTTAAGGTTTATTGCAAACCTTGTGAAGACAAAAAAGACATGCAAAGGTGCACAAAAATACATAAATCACTGCCATATATATATATGTATATATATATATATATATATATATATATATATATATATATATATATATATATATATATATATATATATATATATATATATATATATATATATATATATATCCTTCAAAAAACGGCGTTCCTCACGAGCACTCAGGCGCCAGTAAACAGACCACAATCCACTTTAGAAGTCCAGCAAAGTTGATTTATTCAATTCATAAATCACCGTTGACGGTGATTTATGAATTGAATAAATCAACTTTGCTGGACTTCTAAAGTGGATTGTGGTCTGTTTACTGGCGCCTGAGTGCTCGTGAGGAACGCCGTTTTTTGAAGGATATTGATTCCGGCTGCTCCGCCGGTCCGAGCCACCCCAGCAAAGTCGAGGGGTTGCCAGCAGGAGCGTTTTTGTTGGAATATATATATATATATATATATATCTATATATATATATCTATATATATATATATATATATATATATATATATATATATATATATATATATATATATAGATATAGATATATAGATATAGATATATATATATACATACAGAAGTTGAAGCTAACAAAACATCGGATCAACCCAGGATGATAATGACTTTCAGTAAAGAAAGCTACAGGATACAAAAAGCTATGATGAAGTACTGGCATGTACTACGCAAAGACCCAGACATTGGAACAACAATAGGAGACCATCCCCTAGTCTCCTACAGAAGGGCACCCAATCTTGCGGATCAGCTAACTCAAAGTCATTTTGAAATGAAAAAACCAGAATCTTGGCTTGACATCAAGAAACAAGGATTTAATAAATGCACAATCTGCAAAGCGTGCAAGATAGGACGTAACATTAAAAATCTAAAAGATGCGGCTGGCAAGAACTTTACAATCAGAAGTAACATTAACTGTGACTCGTCGTTTGTTGTTTATATGATCCAATGTTATTGTGGCAAATCCTACATTGGAAGTACAACTTGTTCCATCAAAACACGCATACTTCAACACATTCGTGCCATCCAGAACAATGATCACTCCTATGCCATTGCGAAACATCTGGCAAATCATGAAAACAAAACGTGGCTGTATGTTAGATACTTCGGACTCGCAAGTATACCACAGCATGAAAGAGGAGGCAATCGCATTCAAAAATTGAGACGACTAGAGTCCAAATTAATTATGAGGTTCAGAACGAAACAGCCTGCTGGCCTCAACGGCGATGAAGAACTTTATGTTCACCTATGAGAACCATGTTACAGACTAAACTGCACTAAGCATCATATAATATTTTGATAATATTTGACCATGACGCATTCTCATGAACATTACCTATCACCATTTATAAACCATTATTTCTGAAGTTTTTTGTTGTTTACCACAGTCACGACAACTGAGTTACTAATTATTTTCTGCTAATTAAGTTTTGCCAATAACTTATGTTAAAAAGCGGATGTCGTGAGCAGCTGCAAGCATTGGGGACGCAGGGCACTCAGCCCTTTATTGTCCAGCGGACGTTTGTCCATAAAGTTACGCATTGCAATCAACCCTCAGGTAAACAGAGAGTTGATTACACACGCACGTGGAATCACGAGCGTCACAAAGCGTTATTGTCCTAGTAAACTGGGACACGCTTTTTCATGCAGTAACGCCAAATATCGCCTCATTGCTGCAAAAACCCACGACATCAACACAAACACAATGGCATAAACATTAAGTAAAACTACATGTCCCAGCATGCCTTAATTAATCATGGGCGTGCTCAGAGGCTGAAATGTATAGAAATAATGAAGGGACCACACATGCATGCTACCGTGATCAGGAACTACGGTTCGAAACGCGTAGGGTGTTTGTCACGTTTTGAAAAATAAAGAAACTGCAACAAATATCAAGGTGTGTGCAGCGATTTCCTGGTATTTCATATATATATACATATAGATAAATATATATATATATATACATACTTCTAACTCGATCTAACTCGATAAAACTTAATGTTGTACATATATAGCAATCTGATGAGTAATTAGTAAATCTATTGATACAACGGAATCCACTGCAGCTAGAGAACTTTGACGTCACATCGAGATCGCATACTGTAATCAGCAGTTTTCCCTCATCTCCATTGGACCATTGCTGCAACTCAGGATGGGTTCTTTGCTTTTGTTAGGTAATGGTCTTGAGTTTGAGCCTGAGGAAGAACCGTCCATTTGACCCCTAGCAGCATCGGTGGAACTTGGACTCTGTCTCTATCTCTCTCTTGGACACACACTGCCCAGCATCATCAGTCGGAGCATGCACCTATGCACAAGAAATGAGACCTGGGGCATCAGCAGGAAACTGGCTGGGCCAGGGCTGTATGAGTGCAACTGTTCAGGGTGCATTAAACAGGATGGCACAATAGCACGGGATGGGTTGTCCTTGTCCTCAGCAGACAAATTCCTACCAACCAGCTAAAAACTAAGTAATCAAGGTACAGTATAACAACGTGAAATTGCTAGGAGGACTGTGTATTTTGGCATAATTCTGTGCTCTGCCAAGAATCTATTCCTAACTAGATTTGGGATGGTGGTAGGCCTGAGCTCAAAGTAACATCAAGAGAACCATAACCACCAATTCTCTCCAGAAGGCAGGGTGTTCTATATTGCTATCACTAACTGAATGCAAGGCACAGATACTCATATTAATTGACAGTGGAGGCAAAATGTGAATAGCAGTCAAAGACACTGAAGGATGAATTCAAGCGTCTCCACATATCTACACATGTATATATTTTTAATGAATTTTATTTGGATTATATGAGCTAAAGATGTCTCAAGTCCAGAACAAATAATCAATTTATGGAAGAGTATTGATTTCCCTGCCAGTCAGTGAATGTACTTTATAAGGCAGTATCACCAGTACATTCGCAGTCATAGACACTATGATGCATTGCTTGTTTAGGTCAGTAGGTGATTTGAAGGAGTAGAGCAAACTGGCTCCAGAGACTGCGGAAATGCTGCCAACTCAGTGGAGGCTAAGCGGGTGCCGTCCACGCTAGGGAAAGGCCCCTTTTGAGACTCCCCAGGGCTCTGTGTGAGTTGCGGCAGTTCTACACAAAATGGCAGCTGCCGTGTCCGGAGGTCGGCGGAGCCACTAATTGCCCAGGCACCTTACAGGAGCAGAGGGGAAAGTCCTGTGTCGCACGCGATCCCATCAGGTTCTCAGGAGGAGTGGTGTGCGGGAGGCTACGCTGCACGATCGGAGCAGCTTCAGACCGCGACGAGCAAATACTGGGAGGGCAAGATGGCTGCAGCTTTGTAGAGCTCCGTGTGGCTTGGGAGTTTCGTGTCTTTATGTCGGGGCTCAAGCTCCTATCCTCCAACTTGGCTGATGACCCAGTGTGTCGGAACACAGTACCTTTCCAACCTCCCAGCACTGTCCGCTTTGCGGAAATGCTGACTGCGTTATAGCCTGTAGTCCGACTGACCATTGTGAGACTGCCATCTTAAAAGTATCAAAACGCGCCAGAGGACTCACCAAACGGAGAGCCCATCCATAGCGCTTCCAACCACCAAATTACTTAACCTGATCCGGAACGATGGAGGTAATCAGCAGAGCTGTCGGCGCTGCTGATGATATGCCACAGTGGTGAGTACTGCTGTAGATCAGACTCCGAACCGGCGGCCACCGTGGTATCAAGATGGCATCGGTGAGGTCGTAGGTGGAGGGCCCGTTGCGGGGGCGACGCGGAGGACCCGCTGCATCTTCTAGAGGGCGGCGGAGCACTGAAGACACCCAGGGAGCCAAGTCTGCGCTGGAGGCGAGCCTGGCAGGGGTTCTCCACCCGGTGACACCGCACACAAGTGGCAGCGGTGACTCTGAGCATAGTGGAAGACTTGTGAGCCACAGAAACTCCCGTTTGCCCCTCCTGCAGAAGAGGAGAGACACAGTGGGTGATTGATGGAGGTGGCGGGCACATTAAATGCCATGGTAGAGAGGCCTGCACCCGAGGTTCTGAAAGCTCCTGATCGTGCCCTGAACCGGTGAGTGAAGAGCGAAAGCGGCTCATCGCGTTGAGCAGGGACCGGGGTACATGGGGGGACCTTGACTGCCTTATCACTAGGGGTCCCTTTTGATTGTAATCAAACTTCGACACGGCACGCCTGACTTCAAAATGGCGACACAAGTGAAACCCTTACCCACATAGGGTTGCGCAAGTGATAGGATGGGCACCTGTACACAAGAAAGATACATGGGCCCTATGTGACCTGAATTGCTCGAAGAGGGGTGTAATCTCAATAAGATCAGGGGGGGAACCCCTGAAACTATAATTTGCCTGATCCTAAGATGGCCGCCAGAGGCCTAATGCCTGACACATTAAACACTGAAAACTTTGCAGCTATGAGAGCCATGGAAAGATGCCCATATGAGACTGTGGACCGGCCAAATGGAACACCAGGGGCAGAATCTCTTGCCTGACCCCATGTTGGCCCCCATGAGATCAACCTGACTCAACTTTCCTGACTATAACATGACAGTCTATCCTCATTCCCTTTCCTATCCTGCCACCCTCGTCTTCTACACTCGCCCGTCTCTGGACTCAGTGACCTCCAGTCACTGCCTGATCTTCACACTAAGCCGGCTGAACACGAATCACATGGCTGATTTGCGGTGGAACTGCTCCGACAGCTATAGGGGAGATTGGCTCTGGCACACCGCTATGGCTGTCACCTTACTCAGCCGGACCTCGGACATATGTCTTGTCAGTTTTCTCCGCTGCTGTCTCCTTCCTGTGATTTCCCAACTCTGCTTGGTCTTTTTTGGGTCTTTATTTTCTTGTTCGCTATTAACTCCTGTCTTGTCCTGTCTCTTGAATCTATGAACCTACCTCTGACCGTGGAGACCTAGCTTTTTGACCGATGCCCGGTGGAGCTACTTGATAGCTAAAGAGGAGATGGGCTGTGGACTACCCCTTCAGCCGTCACCTACCCAGCAGGTCTTTAGACAGAACTTACTTCGTCTCTCCGTTGTATTCTCCCTCCTACCCCTTTACTCCACCCCCTTCTCCTTTACACTCCATTTATCCCTCCTCTTTAATTGTTTTTCCATTGAGACCTACTTGTTTGGCTGATGCCTGGTGGAGCTACTCGATAGCTAAAGAGGAGATGGCCTGTGGACTTCCCCATCGGCCGTCACCTACCCAGCCGGACTTTGGGCAGACTATCCTTCGTCTCTCCAGCCTATCTACATCCTACCCCTGTACCCCACCCCCTTACCCTTCTAAGCTCCATTTATTTCGTCTTCTGCTCTCTTGAAATATTTTTTCTAATAACTGATTTAACCTGTAACTGATGTAATTTTGTAATTTCTGTGGAACCTTATGTAAAGCGATCTGATACCTCTGGGTCTAGCCAGAGCTATATAAAACTCTTAAAATAAATAAAATAAAAGTAAATAAATATTTGGGAAGATCCGGTAATAGCTTCCATGTTACATTTCACTGTAAAATAGTATGGCCTACCTGAAAATACACTTGTGTGTCTCTATTTTTTAAATTCTATGTTGAAATTCTATATTGTGAGAGGTATGGTACTGTAAGGACCTTGTCAATACATTAGCTACATATTCTTTGAGCGGAAAGATACATTTTAGTTTTACCAATTTAACTGCCATATTTTTAATACAGCAACAATTATACATGCCCATTTAAAAAACAGTAGTCTATAGTTGTAGCCTGCATTCCATACAGCAGATATCCAACAATTTAAGGATCTACAAAGGGTCTCAGACGTAGTTCAGGGAATGTACAACATACATAGATTTCACGGAGTGCATCATTACATAAGATATAAATATAATAATAATCCACATTTGTAAAGCGCAAACAATCACCCGCAAGGGGCTGGGGGCCATCGGAAAGATTAAGCAAGTTATTGCCCAGAATCACATGGTACTGGGCTAATCTGCCGCCGGCGATCGAACCGTGATGTCCAGATTCCAACGTCAGTCAGCCTGGCCGCAGCGCCACACCTCTCCACACATTTGCATGGGCCTGATTCACAAAAATATTGCTGTGAGTAGGCGTGACTTTCTCTTGTATTGGTCATAACTTATTCCTAACTTCCAGGAGTAAGGCAGGAGTACTATTGGCTTGTCTCATTGGTAATCCAGAGGTACTCTAAGAGTAGGTTATAGAAACATCTTTGTGAACTGGGCACCATCTGGAAATGTGATGTAAATGTGTATCTGCACATGTAATATTTTATTTCTTACCTCCATTAAATACAGGTGCTTCCTCTCAATTCCCACTTTGGAAGTACAATTGCTTTTGACACGAGTAAATATGTATTTGCTACCTTGGTGGGAAACTACCTGCAAAAACTACTAATGCCCACATAGTGACTCGTTTGTGGGTGTTAACCAAAAAATAAATGCCCACATTCATGTTTTAACTTGAAACTTGCAAATACATCAGTTCCACTGTAGTGGGGAGCTTCCACGCCCACGCCCACTGTGATGTGGGACTATTATCCAAGCACACAAATAGTCTTGATTTCAATGCAATGTTTCATTAGCAACCAGTATAGTTTTAAGAAGGTTATGGACCAGTGGCCTGGTGCTCATAATCCAGCTGTCAAGCCCCAGCATGATTCTGTAACTGTGAAGTCTGTAATACAATACAAATGTGCAAACAAGTCGATGTAACATTCAACAAATCTTCATTATGTGAGTTAGGACTTAGATTAAGACAAGGACATTTTTTCACATTTGTATTTTATGTCTATGTGGAAATCTTTCTATCAGTGAGTCCATACTGTGTTTGTAGTTCACTGATATTACTTCAGTGAGTGCCAATGTTTAGCTGCTGTCACAAACAAGCATTGGCAAAGCCAATAGGTTTCGCCTACACTGGAGCTATAGGCTTTGCCAATGTCTTTTAGTCATATTGTACAGAAGCATGGAGTGGAGTGGCAGAGTGGATTGGAGTGGTGTAGTGTGGTGTGGAGTCGAGTGGTGTGGTGTGGAGTGGCATGGAGTGACGCAGAGTGGCGAAAAGTGGAGTGGCGTAGAGTGGTGTCGAGTGGTGTAGAGTGGAGTAACATGTCATAGAGTTGTGTGTAGAGTGTTGTAGAATAGAACCTCACAGAGTGGAGTAGAGTGGCGTAGAGTGGCATAGAGTGGCGTAGAGTGGTGTGGAGCGGAGTAGAGTAGAGTGGTGTGGAGTTGAGTGGAGTAGAGAACCGTAGAGTGGTGCAGAGTGAAGTGGGGTGGCATAGAGTAGTGTCATAGAGTGACATGGCATTGCGTGGAGTGGGTTAGAGTGTGTGGAGTGTCACAGAGTTAAGTGTCAAGGAGTAGAGTGTCAGAGTAGAGTGGCATACATAGAATGATCCAGTTCTGGTGGCTCAGTGGACTAATGCGTCTACCGCAGGGGCCTGTGTTTGACCTCATGGTCACAGGTTCAAATTCAGGCGAGTCCACTCAGCCTTTCATCCATCTGAGGTCGATAAAATGAGTACCATTGAGTTGAGTAACAACAAACATCTGTTATTCAGCGCCAAGATACCAGTAGTTGTGAATGTGAGCTTTACAAATACACATGGTATGTTATGTAGAGTAGAGTGCAGTGGCATAGGGCAGAGTGGTGAAGAGTGAGGCAGAGTGGCATAGACTGCAGTGGTGTAGAGTGATGTGGCGTGGTACTGAATAGAATGGCGTATAGTGCACTGGGTTAGAGTGCAGTGGAGTAGAGTGGTGTAGAGTAGAGTGGTGTATACTAGACGTTTTTTATTGCCATTGCTGTGCAATTACAAGTTTACCAAGTTCAGGGCTGCATTACATTTTTTACAACTTAGTAATTTTGACACCTGCTTTGCTGTTGGCTGTTTCCTAAAATGTATTTTAGGCCAGAGAAGGACTATGCTATTCTAAACTAACTACCTGCAATATAACAAAGCTCTTTATGTCCCGGTTTTAATTGTCATTCCACTGCGACCAGTTTTTAACTGATTTTAGAATTACATTTTATATCTGATGATGAATACTTTATTGCTTGATTAATAAAAATCATTACAATAATGGACGTGCATCAATAAAAAAAACTTATTTCAGACGATGGATAGATGGAGAAGGTCTGTTACCTTATGTTTTTTTTTTCTTTTGCCCTTCTTTGTCTCTAGAATGTTGCCAAGCAAATGGAGATGGATAGCTCTCCAGAGGGGCATAATATATGGGCTGCAGGAAAGTTTTACCAAGAACGTAAATTATGCCTTATTGCAGAGTATATCACCTAAGATGAGAGGAGACTTATAACTGCTGACAAGGACAGAGGCTGAATAGGGCTTTCATTCTTAGCACACAAACCAGTCATGTGCAGGGCTCACAATTCATTCAGTCGGTCAATTCTATAGCCTCCCAATACAAAAAGTGGCCCATCCAGAAAACCCTGAAAACCTCTTTCACACACGATGTCTACGTATGTGCCAGGCCAGGTAAGTTGCATGTGCCACCCCATGGCCATCAGAGAGGCAACTTTTGGTTTGCTCACTGAAATGTCACTCCCTGTCCCAATCAAAAAGCAACTGAAGAGAATTTAGAGGTACCCATTTATCAAGAGACACACCCTTGCATGTGGTAGCTATTAGGCATTTTGGGATTGTGCAGTTTCTCAACCTATGGTTTATTAGGGTATTTAGGAGCAGGTCTACCGTGGGGAGTGTATGCCCAGTCATGTTTGTGCCTGGGGTGGTATGGTAGCCATCATTATCCAGTCTCACTCTAGCATTTGCATCTCAAGTTATGCAACGTGACAGATATTTATGGGGATTGTCTGAGGTGTGGGAATCTGTATTTGGGTGCATAATGGTAAAGTGACAAGGGAATTAGAGCGCAACTCTCGCAGAGGGACCTAGACCCTCCTTGGCAACAGGCACAGCCAAGAAGGAAAGTGTGTACACTTAACACATGTGCTAGTATTTTGAGGCAACTAAATTTTACAAAGCCTAAACCACAAAAATAAGGGATCTTTGGTATCACCAGAGACATCCTCAGAGAGTCAATAGAGGTTTAAGATGTTGCATCTCATGATGAAATGTGCAAACTATATGCCTGGTTAAAGGAGTCCTCTTGCAGTCCTCTCCACCACAGAACTAGTGCTTAATTTCAGCTGGTGGTTTCGGGTGCTTGGCACCACCACTTAAATGTCAGTACCGGCTCTTAAGACAGTCTGCCACATGATGGAGCGGTCTGCCTAATTAGGGATAAGCACAACAACAGTTATTAATCGATTATACATTATCAATGACTAATAACTGCCCCCAAGCCATTTTTGTAGATTTAGAGGTCTGGGATAGTATGATTTGTCACACTGTTAGTGTGTGATGGTTAGTAGTTGAGTTGGTATTGTCACTGGCAGCACTGGCAGGGGCAATGGATGGTACAAGGGATCCGAGGGCCCTGGCACATATGTTCTTTTTCCTCTCTCAGCAGAATCCTTTAAAGATGTTTGTTGTCTATACGATCATGGATAACTTCCCACTCTCCACCTCAACTCAAACAAAACTAAGATACCTTTCTTCCTTGCAGCTTCCCCAATGCCAGCCTAGTCTCACCATTATTTTTCCTTCCAGCCCTCTGCCTATATTCAACGACTTACAATCTTTCTCATCACCTTCAACACCTCACTTCACACACTTCTCCTCTGCTTCCTGCTCCTGCCAGTTTCAACCCTCTAGTCTCTAAAAAATTGAACATGTTTTATCTACCAGCCCACAAAGTTTTTTTCAATCTACCCTCATCGCTACTTACTTTGATTGCTTCTCTTCCCTCTATATCACTATCCTCTCGCTCCTCTGTATTCAATCATTATTCATCCATTCCACCTTCCTTAGACCTCTCCACGTTTACTTCCATGCATTGTCTTTTATTTCGTTCTCAGTTGCTGTTTGTTTTATTTACTGTGAATCACTTTCAAATCTCTTCATTGTTTTGCCCCTTTCCTCTCATCCTCTCGTTATTTGTACTATATTATTCCACACACAGTTCTCTTACTGCTTGTACCATACTTTATTTGGACAACACTTTGGTAAAAGTGCTATACAGATATTATATATATATATATATATATGTCTTTAACGTTTTGCCAGATAAGCACCACACGCACTCGGAAGAAGTACAGCTATAGGCGTTTATTTTCCAAAATAACGCTACGCGTTTCAGCACAGAAGTGCCTTGCTCACACGTTTAACCTGTGTCAGTGAGGAACAGATTTAAGTACAAACTTCCTGATTGAAAAATAAAGTAAACATAAAGAAAGTACAATTGACATCATGTTTTGCGGCGGCCATTAGTAAGTACCAAGTGGACCCTATTCCTCTATGTAACCAATATGTCATTGATCAAAAAACATGTATTCCTATTTACAGACTGGTATATTCGTCAAAATAGCTTAACATTGTCTCTGTTTAAAGCTAAATCTGCAACGAATGGGCCAAATTGCTGTTAGACATTGCAGCATTGCCCATGTATCCACCATTTTGGAAAGGGGTAATCGTGATCAATTTCATTTGAAGAATTTAACCTGTATATACTACAAAAATAATTGAAAAGGGGATTGTCATATGCAACAATAAATATCTTGGTACATATTACCCTAAATAAATATTTTTAAGGGATTTACTCGGTCTAGTGCCCGACACTTATGGACCCCATTTCCAGTTCTATTGGAGTTTATAATCAGTCTATAAAGAAGATCTAGTCTGTACAGTAGTGAACAATCAAAGTCTGTCACTAAATGTTCCTTCACAAAAAATCAGAGTGCGGAGTGCAATACAAAGGGATATTTTAGTCCCAATTGATGAATATCAATAAAAGTGAAGGTGAGTATCTTAACTTAACGTGGTGAAGTGATTCTCTTCATAAGTTGGAAGCCTTGTGGGAGTCAGTGCAGTGCTCAAATTAATAAGTGATGTCCCACCAAATGCTCCTAGAAGGAAAATTACAGAAAAATGTAAAAATTATTAAAATGGTTTAAAAGCAAAAGTTTCTCATTCTTATCATTTCAAATTGCAAAGATTACTCAAATAACGAATTTAATTGTACCAAACATAAGACACTATTATACCAGATCAATCTCAATAGTACATTCTTTACAATTGAACCACAGAATTTTGTATTCTATATGCAGATGGGTTGCAAGTTCTTCATCCCAGTTATGTCCCCCGGGGAATTTGGTTTCCAATTCTAATATCCATTTGGATTCTTTCTTCCTCAGGGCAAGTTCATGATTTCCGCCCCTTTTGCCAACATTGACCTGTTCAATTGCATAATACCTCAACAGGTCGTTATTAGATTGATGTCGATCTTGGAAATGTCTGGCAATAGGGTACTTGGGATCTTTGTTGGTAATTGCCCTCAAATGTTCTTGAACCCTTTTCTTTGCCATGCAGGACGTACTACCCACATACCTTTTCTGACATGGGCATTCCAAAATATAAATCACATGGGTAGAACTGCAAGTAAGAAATTGCTTGATTTGCCATCTTTTTTCCGTGCCTGGTATTGCAAAGTCTTTGACCATGACACTCGTGCGACACGCCCTGCAGTGACCACAAGGATAGAATCCCTTAAGCCCTTGAATATGTTGGCCCTTTTTATCACTTATGTCTCCTTTAACCAACATATCTCTCAAGTTACGCCCTCTCCTGTATGTTATAAGAGGCCTGTTAGTGAGTTTAGGGCCTATGATGGTATCTGCTTTCAGGATTTTCCAATTATCAGCCATGATTTTCTGAACCTTATTGGACTCTTGATTAAATGTGGTAATGATTCTGGGAGGTTCTGTTGTTTCATTAGATTTGAGCTTTGGCACCAGAGTATCAGGTCTAAGGACTGTAGATGCTTTGGTGACTGCCTTAGTAAGTACCCATTCAGGATAACCCCTTTCTCTAAAACGTGTGAGGGTGTTGTTTTTTTCTTGTTCGTAATCCTCATCTCTGGTGCAATTTCTTTTAGCCCTGAGCAATTCCCCGTACGGAATGCTCCATTTTAGGGGGTCAGGGTGGGCACTGAGGGCATGTAGAAGGCTATTGCCTGAGGTTTCCTTCCTATGTAACTTGGAGATCAGTTTGCCATCCTGGACCTCAATACTGGTGTCCAAGAACTCAACCCGACTTCTATTGATGTTATAAGTGAGTTGGATGTTATAGCTGTTCTGATTTAATTTGGCAATAAAATCCACTGCTTCTTTTTCAGTACCCTGCCAGATGACAAAAAGGTCATCGATGTATCTCATCCATGTATGGACTTTCCCAAAATCCTCTCTAAGTTCTTCATCCGTCATGATTTCTTCCTCCCACTTGCCCAAAAAAAGATTGGCAAAGTTAGGAGAAAAGGCTGAACCCATGGCCGCGCTGCGAATTTGTTTGAATAAGACTCCATCAAACATAAATATATTATTCCGCAGGCATAGTTTCATCATCTCGATGAGCATTGCAGTGTGGTTGGTAAATCCCAGTTCTCTGCTTTTCAGAAAATAATAGCATGCCTCCATGCCTTGAATGTGGTCAATGCACTAACATCCATGGTTATTAATATGGAGCCTTCTGTCCATATAATTGTGTCTATTTTACTTAGGAAATCTGTCGTGTCTTTTATGTAAGAAGGAAGTTTAATGACATATTCTCGAAGGAAGTGATCAATGTACACTGACAGATTTTCATTGACACTTCCTATGGAGGATATAATGGGTCTCCCTGGAGGTTCTGACAGATTTTGATGGACCTTTGGGAGTAAGTAGAAGATAGGTAGTTTAGGATAATCACTTGCCCTGAGGAAGAAAGAATCCAAATGGATATTAGAATTGGAAACCAAATTCCCCGGGGGACATAACTGGGATGAAGAACTTGCAACCCATCTGCATATAGAATAAAAAATTCTGTGGTTCAATTGTAAAGAATGTACTATTGAGATTGATCTGGTATAATAGTGTCTTATGTTTGGTACAATTAAATTTGTTATTTGAGTAATCTTTGCAATTTGAAATGATAAGAATGAGAAACTTTTGCTTTTAAACCATTTTAATAATTTTTACATTTTTCTGTAATTTTCCTTC
This sequence comes from Lissotriton helveticus, assembly GCF_964261635.1. Lineage (NCBI taxonomy): Eukaryota > Metazoa > Chordata > Amphibia > Caudata > Salamandridae > Lissotriton > Lissotriton helveticus. Next base: position 394,602,939 of record NC_136057.1, read on the forward strand.
TAGGAGCATTTGGTGGGACATCACTTATTAATTTGAGCACTGCACTGACTCCCACAAGGCTTCCAACTTATGAAGAGAATCACTTCACCACGTTAAGATAAGATACTCACCTTCACTTTTATTGATATTCATCAATTGGGACTAAAATATCCCTTTGTATTGCACTCCGCACTCTGATTTTTTGTGAAGGAACATTTAGTGACAGACTTTGATCGTTCACTACTGTACAGACTAGATCTTCTTTATAGACTGATTATAAACTCCAATAGAACTGGAAATGGGGTCCGTAAGTGTCGGGCACTAGACCGAGTAAATCCCTTAAAAATATTTATTTAGGGTAATATGTACCAAGATATTGTATTGTTGCATATGACAATCCCCTTTTCAATTATTTTTGTAGTATATACAGGTTAAATTCTTCAAATGAAATTGATCACGATTACCCCTTTCCAAAATGGTGGATACATGGGCAATGCTGCAATGTCTAACAGCAATTTGGCCCATTCGTTGCAGATTTAGCTTTAAACAGAGACAATGTTAAGCTATTTTGACGAATATACCAGTCTGTAAATAGGAATACATGTTTTTTGATCAATGACATATTGGTTACATAGAGGAATAGGGTCCACTTGGTACTTACTAATGGCCGCCGCAAAACATGATGTCAATTGTACTTTCTTTATGTTTACTTTATTTTTCAATCAGGAAGTTTGTACTTAAATCTGTTCCTCACTGACACAGGTTAAACGTGTGAGCAAGGCACTTCTGTGCTGAAACGCGTAGCGTTATTTTGGAAAATAAACGCCTATAGCTGTACTTCTTCCGAGTGCGTGTGGTGCTTATCTGGCAAAACTTTAAAGACATTGAAATATCTTGGCGGCGGGGTTGCCGAGATACACACGCCACCTGACTACGGGAACCGGATCCCAGCAACCTACCCCTGTTTTTGGAATTCATATATATATTTAGTAGGTAAGCCATGTCACATATGTGGACCTTAAAATTGATATCGTGTAGCAATATATGCGTAGTAAATGATGATGTATATCGTTCCAACATGGCTGCCATTTAAGCCTAAGACCCTGTAGTCCTTCCTTGCTCTTGATTGTGCTATGACGTCCTTTTAAGATTATGCACGTCAATGCTTTCTGTACAACTTGACAAAGCCCTACGGCGAAACGCGTCGTTGCTGTTTAGTTCCTCCACGAATAAATTGGTTTGGAACTACCCCCTGCGAGTGCTGCTTTCCTTTTGGATTATTGTCCTTGGATTTGTGGAGCTGAGATATATATATATATATATATATATATATATATATATATATATATATATATATATATATATATATATATATATATATATATATATATATATATATATATATAGTTCCACAAGTCTCGAAGCCCAGCTTGGCATCCGCTTCCGCTGATCGACGAGAATTCGAAAAAAGCCACAAACTCGGTGATTCTCGTTCCAGTGAGTTTATTGTGCATTCAAACGCCCACCAGTCGCCATGACGCGTTTCGCCTCAGCCGAGGCTTGATCACATGTCATGTCAAGAAGGAGGAAGTGACATATATAGTGTGATAATCACATGGGCAGTACTTCCACTTTTAAAATTTAAAGGGATATACACCAATTCACAATTAATGGAGAAAACAAAATTTAGAGCATAGTGCTCTACATCATTTGTTGGTTCAAGAATGCATTATCAAAACAAAAACGGCATTTCATCACATATGTCCATTTTGCTGATCGCTTTCCATAGATATTGTTCAGGGTAAGAAGGCATGCATATATATAAAAGGGAAATAACCCAATAAGAATATTCAATACAAAAAACCAAAGAAAAGAAAATTCTATTTCTTTAAAAATATGTATAGATCCATATCCTAATTTCATATATTTACACCCTATTTACAAGTATTACATTGACTCTAGTTTGCCACAAAAGACAGACTGAATCTAGCCCTTTGTTAACCTTTGTGTGGGTATAAATACCCTTGGCATGTTCAGGTCATTAAGTATAAAATTGCAACCTTCAATTCATATGTTTTAATATCTAACCCTTTTACGTTATAATCTGATTAATTGTCAGAACAATATCACAATTGGACCAGAACCAAACCTCAATTCTCCATTACATCACCTAAAATTCATGTTCATACCCATTTTCTACTATGTGCTTCCTCGGGGGTCATTCAATTTTTGATAAAGTGACAGTGCATTAAAATTGTATCTATTATTCAAATAGGAATACAAATATTCAGAGGCTGCCTTATATACATATTTACATATAATTTCATTTAGCTCAAACGACAGCCGGTGTCCTGCAAGAAAATTCTTAAAAGGAACCATAGATCATCCAAGACATGTGTAAAGGTCCTCACTATGGTTCAATCCCCCAGGCTGTTTACTATTTAGTTCGAGGATGTAGCGTGTTTCTAAGAGACGAAGTTTCCCATCTCTATCACCTCCCCTCTTTAATGGTAATACAGTATCAACCAAATAGTACTTTAAAAGATCTGCATTACTTTGATGGTGTTTCTCAAAGTGTCTGGCCACGGGGTATGCCTGATCTTTCCCAATGATCGCTCGTAGATGTTGGAGGATGCGCTTGTGGGCCGGGAGACGAGTACTCCCCACATACTGTAGGCCACAAGGACACACTAATACGTAAACAACATATTCGGTCTTGCACCCCAACTTCTGTCTAATGGCAACAGGAGTGTCATGAAAAGGACTGATAAAATGGGTCTTATTTATGCCATGTTTGCATGCCTTGCAGCTCTGGCATTTCTTAAATCCAGTGATACGTTCCCACCATTTTTTGGGAACGTCCATGGTGCTACTGACAATGGCATTGCCTAATGATGGAGATTTCCTAAAGGTGATATCAGGTTTGTTCTTAACCAGATCTCCTATTATGGGATCACCCCGAACCAAATTCCAATTCCGTGAAAAGATCTTACGTATTTCACTGTGTTGTTGACTATACGTAACAATGGCTCGACACTGTACTCTCTCCTTAACTATAGGCTGACTCTCAGCTAGGTCACTGTTATCCACTGGATAAATTCCTAGTAGTTGCTCTCGGGTAGATTTGTTAGTTTTAGTTATAGCAACTTCCACCAGCTTTTTACTGTACCCCCTCTCCAAAAAGCGTGATCTACACTGCTCCTGGGCTAATCTGCATTCAGACTCAGTACTGCAGATACGTTTAATGCGCAGCATCTCCCCATAAGGGATGCTGCGTATTAAATGTTGGGGATGGCTGCTTGAAGCATGTAACAATGTGTTACCGGCAGTAATTTTTCTATGCAGTCTCGTCTCCAATTTATTGTTCAGTCTATCAATGTAGACTTCTACATCCAGAAACTGCACTGAAATATCACTAATTGACGATGTAAATTGTAAATTCACATCATTAGTATTGAGTTTAGCAACAAATTCAACAGCACTGTCCATTGAACCACTCCAGACAAAAAACAAATCATCTATATATCTGAGGTATAGTTGAATATTTTGTTCAACGATAGTCCTGTGCTGTCCCATGAGGGTCTGCTCCTCCCACAGCCCCATGTGAAGACACGCAAACTGGGGGAAAAGCAAGACCCCATGGCAACCCCCCTAAGCTGTTGATAGGCTTGGCCACCAAAGGAGAAGAAATTTTGCTGCAAACAAATTTGTAACATCCCCATGAGCATTCTGTTGTGTTCAATGTCATGCATAGGGCGTTTATCAAGAAAAAATTGAACTGCCTTCATGCCATCCATATGTCTTATAGAGGTATAGAGAGAACATATGTCCAGTGTCATCAATATATAATTTTCTTTCCACTCCAGTTTAGACAATTTGCACAAAAAGTCAGTAGTATCTCTTATGTAAGAGTTCAGTCCCTTCACCCACTCCTGTAAAAAATAGTCAATATACCTTGAGAGGTTTTCTGTTGCGCTTCCAATCGCCGATATTATCGGCCTACCTGGTGGGACCCGAGGATCCTTGTGGACCTTCGGCAGAAGGTAAAACGTGGGTATCACAGGAAATTCCTTTTTTAGAAATTTGAGTTCGTCTAATGTGATCAACCCACTACTCCGCCAGCCAATAAGTTTGCCATTGAGTTCGTTCCAGGCTGCTCTAATCACGGTGATGTTGGTTTTGCGGTAACAGGATGTATCACTCAGTTGTTTATCTGCTTCTGTTAGATATAGCTCACGCCCCCAGAGGACGATATTACCACCCTTGTCCGCTTGTTTTACCACCAACCCTTCGTTGGTTCTCAATTTTTTGATTAGTGAGTTGTAGCACTGGTTCTGTCTTGCAATGGCTTGGCTTTTCTTATTTGTACTGATGTACAGTTTTTTTAGGTCCTCCACTATTAGTTCCTGGTAGATGTCCAGATTGTCATGGACAGAGATTGGATTAAAAGTTGATTTGGGCTTGAAAGACGTTCTTGCTACTTCACGCCCAGAATTCAGATTAGGCGTGAGAGAGGGTATTTCAAGTAATGATTCATTTTGCTCGTTTTGTAATTCCCAAATGTCTTCAAAGGAAGGAGCATCTCCTGCTGATAGAGGCATAGGATTGGTATTAGATTCCAAAGAGGTCAATTTCTTGGCTTTGCTTGGTCTAAGCCGATGAAACTTAGTCAACTTCAATTTCCTTATGAATCTGTAGGTGTCCATGCGAGTTCCTGCATAGTCAAACGCTCGTGGTGGACAAAAGGACAAACCCAGACTCAAAATCTTAGTTTCCTTGGGGGTTAGGACGATATCAGTCAGATTAATTATTGAAGGGGACCCGACTGGTTGCCCCGTTTCTTGTTCGCCCATTTCCTTTGATTCTGTTTCCTGTTTGCACCCCCACCTCTTTTTGTGGCTTCGTCTCCGCTCTGCCCGCTTGCATATATGTGTATGTGTATATATATATATATTCACTGAAAAAACCATAGGTTATAGACCATATATAGTTAGGAATTAGCATTTACAAAACCTTGAAAATTCACTGGAAAAACCATAGGTTATAGACCATATATAGTTAGGAATTAGCATTTAAAAAACCTTATTTTACTCACACAAAACCATTGAAATTCCATATATAGTTAGTTGCACTAACTATATATCGCGCACCCGCAATCCACTGCTGATCATGTCACATATTACATCATTCATGACATGGTCAGTGACATCACTGATGACATCACTGATGACATCTCAAATGACATCACTGATGACATCACTGATGACGTCATCCAGTGACTGTGTGTTTCTGTAAAGTTTAAATATGTTTTACATATTGAAGAATGAGTAGATGTATAAGTGTCTGGACGAAGGATTTAGTAGGTGCGTGACTGAATGTATGAGTGAGTGATTAAATGTGTCTCACTGAGTGCATGGGTTAGTGACTAAACTGTCTTAATTTGTGCATCATTATGTCTGTTGTTCTGTAAACTGCTGCATGTGTTGATCATTAGCTATACGAGAGGCTATATGTGTTATTAATTGGTTGCCCAAGTATTTCTATGGCAGATTGAGTTTGTGTGGGGGTGGCTGGAAGGTGTGTGACTCTATGCATAGATGTGTGAGCAGTTTATTCACTAGGTGTATGAGTTCAAGACTGCATGTGGAAACAGCTACATGGGCAGTTGACTGTGTGCATGAGTGTATTGATGAGTGAATGGATATCTCAATGCTACATGTCATAGTAAGTACATATGTTAAACACAGTACATGTGAGAGTTGGCATATATAAATAACTGTGCATGAGAGCCACTGAATGAGTGAGTGGTTGTATCGATCATTGTGAACTTGTATCAGGGATTGTATAAGAGAGTAAATATGTGTTAGTATATGTTTCAATAAGTAAGGTGTGTTTAACTGTATAGTTGAAGAAATGGAGGTGAGATTGTTTCTTTGCATGACTGACTGGGTGTGTGAGTAACTCCATGGATGAGTGGCAGTGTGTGAGTGTCTGTATACACTGAGTGTATCTAAGGTTATATTAGAGTCTGAAGAGGTTTATCGTATTAGCACAAGAATGATGTCAAATGAGATGTCATCAGTGATGTCATTTGAGATGTCATCAGTGATGTCATCAGTGATGTCACTGACCATGTCATGAATGATGTAATATGTGACATGATCAGCAGTGGATTGCGGGTGCGCGATATATAGTTAGTGCAACTAACTATATATGGAATTTCAATGGTTTTGTGTGAGTAAAATAAGGTTTTTTAAATGCTAATTCCTAACTATATATGGTCTATAACCTATGGTTTTTTCAGTGAATTTTCAAGGTTTTGTAAATGCTAATTCCTAACTATATATGGTCTATAACCTATGGTTTTTTCAGTGAATTTCAATGGTTTTTTAATAGCAAATATCATAAGCTGTCGAATGTCAAGTACGTGGTAAGTGAAAACATTTTCGTGTTTATGCACACTGATCTGCTTTGAATGGTGCCCCCCCCCCCTCATTTCTATTAGGAGTACTCTCTCTTTGCAGTTAGTGAAAGGTAGTTAACGCAGGCCTTTGCCCCCGTTGTAATCCGTCGTGCCTGCTTCTCTCTCCATTTGATTGATTGTTATCCAAGTATTTACTGTTTTAGAATTAGTTCTCTTTGGTTCATTCTCTATTTACAAACAAACACAGAGTCGCAATACTCTGTTTAGTCTTTGCAGATAACGAAAAATCGTGTAAAAAAAAAGAAAAGGAATCGAGCAAAATCAGTAGGCCACTAATGGGATCTCTTTTTGACCTCGCTAAAATAGAAACATTAGGAACAACCCCTCATGACAAATACAAAACTAGTGAGATGAACTGAACTCCACACAATGATGGCTGCAAAACAGCTCGGCTCCGCCACCCACCCCGCCCAAAATAACGATAAAGAGCGGCTGCCATGATTGGTTGCGGAATGGCCACGACGGAGCTACGAAATGGTGCTGCTCTCATGCTAACCCCAGCTTCAGTCTGAAACATCCAGAAACACTGTAGACTACCAATTCGATCAGTTCCGGTAGCGCCCCAATGTAACCCGGTAGAGAAGAACTAGCCCTCCCCTCTTTGACTGATGGTTCTTGTTGCCTGTCCCTTCTGTTGTCATTTAACAGAACTATTTAGCCTGCTGAAAGGGGTTGTGTTTCGACCGCTGGTTGGTGGAGACATTTTGACTATATTCTGGACCTGCGTTGTCGCGTAATGCGTCATATGACGCGCCGCGTTAGCGCATCCGGAAGTCATCCGGGGCGCGCAGCGCGTAACGTAAGCATAACAAGTCATGTGACTTGTTAATAAAACTTTTCATTGGTTCATTTTACTTTTCTTATTCTAATGATGAAAGCCTTGGTCATATCACCTAAAAATTACGCTTTTAATTACTTCCGAACATTATTTTTTCTTAAATATATGTTATAATGTTCCAGGCTAATGTACTTTCCCGGAAATTTTACAACTGTCCTGCAAGTAAAATATATTCTTTTTTCGAGAAAAAGAGCGTTTCTTCGTCCCATGACGGAGCCGTTGAGCAAAAGAGGGTCGACCTGCTGTCTTAGTCGCCGATACGCCTGAATATGAGATTCTTATCGATCACTTTATGGTGCAGAAATAGAAAACACAACAGCCCTTGACCATTTATCTTTACTGCGTTCCTTCGTATTATACCTTTTACCCTTCATGTAATTGGTCTGCTTTATTTCACTTGCCTTTTAATGATTCTAAAACAGTGACTATTATTAAAAACTTTACCAATGTATATACTACTACCATGTTTTCTTTTAAAAACCTTTATTGTGAAAATTTCATTATACAAATACGAGCCTATAACCACGTGGGCCTGCCACGGAGCAAACTGTAATCGTATATGATGAATAGACATTTACACTGTAGAGGAACGTAACGGGCGGGCCATTAGGTTGCAAGAACTAAGGTGTCTAACAGTTACGGAATCGGTGGACGTACATTTTATAATTAAAATACGACAGGGCCAGTTACAATAAAATTATCTAGATATACATTTGCGGGCAAGTACCATGGGTGACGTTAATTCGAACTTTCAACAGTACAGTAATCAATAACACATCAGAACTTAATATCAATAGGGATGTCGAAATATTCAATCAATTCTCGTCCCCGCCCGCCATGTGCTTCAAAACTGCATACGTATCTCGTGATTTCAAGGTTCTGCAACCAGTACACAACAAGGAGTTACGAGTCCCATTTATTCCGGCGCCATTTTGGGCGAGGACGGGCAGGTCCAGGATATAGTCAAAATGTCTCTACCAACCATCGACTATGATGATGTTCATATGCTGTATTTATTAGAGTAACACTCATCTGTCCACATGAAATTAATTTACCACAATCTAAACATGTCATTTTAATCTTTCCAAAGTTCTTCTAAATATTTGGGACCGTTTCCCTTGCCTCTGAAGCTCTCAGTGCCACTTCTTTGATGAATGTACTAGCAGGTCAGGGGTTCTCCTCCAAATCTCTCTTTTATGCAGCACTATAATTAATTGGTGCCACCTCTCCATATGACGATGCATGGTATAGTTACCACAACTATATATTTTTTCGGTTCCTCTGGAGAGTTCATCGTGGCAGATGAAGCGTGTAACGTACCGGGCATTTACCTTTTTTTGCATGTACAGGAAAGGAAAAAAAAATCGAGCGTCCAAGTTCTAAGGTGTCCCAGGGCCATTTTAGTGGACCAGGCCCAAATCCAAAGAACAGGCCGCCATTTTGAGAGTCCTCTTGCAGCCGCCTGTCGCTGTAGCATCAAGAGCAGCCGAAACTCAGCTGAATGGCAACTGAAATGGTAAATGGGCGCCCCACTACATTTCAGCATTGTAGGATGACCACACCAGTACAGCAACTTGCTAGACATCACCTCGGTGCCATCCGGATCTCGGCGCCCCACTGCAGATGAAGTGCCTCTCAACTATGAAACCACCACGGTGACATCCGGATCTTGGCGCGTTGTGCTGCCTTCGGCCTATTCGCACATCGGTCCGCTACTGACGCCATCTCACAGGCTAATGGGGTGACCCACGCCGAGTTTCAGCATTGTAGGATGACCACACCAACTTGCTAGACATCACCTCGGTGCCATCCGAATCTTGGCATCTCAACGCCTAGTGGTATCTTCCATACAGAAAATATTGTTACGCTGCCTTTGGCCCCATTCGCACATCAGTCCGCAACTTAGACATCACCTCGGTGCCATCCGGATCTTGGCATCTCAGCGCCTTGTGGTGTCAGTCAGAAAATATTGTTGCGCTGCCTTTGGCCCCATTCGCACATCAGTCCGCTACTGACACCATCTCACAGGCCAATAGGGCGCCCCACGCCGACTTTTACCATTGTACGATGGCCACACCAGTGGCACAACTTGCTAGACATCACCTCGGTGCCATCCGAATCTTGGCATCTCAACGCCTAGTGGTATCTTCCATACAGAAAATCTTGTTACGCTACCTTTGGCCCCATTCGCACATCGGTCCGCAACTTAGACATCACCTCGGTGCCATCCGGATCTTGGCATCTCAGCGCCTTGTGGTGTCTTCTACTCCGAAAATATTGTAGAAAATATTGTTGCGCTGCCTTTGGCCCCATTCACACATCAGTCCGCTACTGACACCATCTCACAGGCCAACAGGGCGCCCCACGCCGACTTTTACCATTGTACGATGGCCACACCAGTGCCACAACTTCCTAGACACCACCTCGGTGCCATCCGGATCTTGGCATCTCAGCGCCTTGTGGTGTCTTCAAATCAGAAAATATTGTTGCGCTGCCTTTGGCCCCATTCGCACATCGGTCCGCTACTGACGCCATCTCACAGGCCAACGGGGCGCCCCACGCCGACTTTCAACATTGTAGGATGGCCACAGAAGTGCGACAACTTACTAGACACCACCTCGGTGCCATCCGGATCTTGGCGCGTTGTGCTGCCTTCGGCCTATTCGCACATCGGTCCGCTACTGACGCAAACTCACAGGCCAACGGGGCGCCCCACGCCGACTTTCAGCATTGTAGGATGGCCACACCAGTGCGGCAACTTGCTACACACCACCTCGGTGCCATCCGGATCTTGGAATCTCAGCGCCTAGTGGTGTCTTCTATTCCGAAAATATTGTTGCGCTGCCTTCGGCCCCATTCACACATCGGTCCGCTACTGACGCCATCTCACAGTCCAACGGGGCGCCCCACGCCGACTTTCAGCATTGTTGGATGGCCACACCAGTGCGGCAACTTACTAGACACCACCTCGGTGCCATCCGGATCTTGGCGCGTTGTGCTGCCTTCGGCCTATTCGCACATCGGTCCGCTACTGACGCAAACTCACAGGCCAACGGGGCGCCCCACGCCGACTTTCAGCATTGTTGGATGGCCACACCAGTGCGGCAACTTACTAGACACCACCTCGGTGCCATCCGGATCTTGGCGCGTTGTGCTGCCTTCGGCCTATTCGCACATCGGTCTGCTACTGACGCAAACTCACAGGCCAACGGGGCGCCCCACGCCGACTTTCAGCATTGTTGGATGGCCACACCAGTGCGGCAACTTACTAGACACCACCTCGGTGCCATCCGGATCTTGGCGCATTGTGCTGCCTTCGGCCTATTCGCACATCGGTCCGCTACTGACGCACACTCACAGGCCAACGGGGCGCCCCACGCCGACTTTCAGCATTGTAGGATGGCCACACCAGTGCTGCAACTTGCTGGACACCACCTCGGTGCCATCCGGATCTTGGCGCATTGTGTTGCCTTCGGCCTATTCGCACATCGGTCCGCTACTGACGCCACCTCACGTGCCAACGGGGCGCCCCACGCCGACTTTCAGCATTGTAGGATGGCCACACCAGTGCTGCAACTTGCTGGACACCACCTCGGTGCCATCCGGATCTTGGCGCGTTGTGTTGCCTTCGGCCTATTCGCACATCGGTCCGCTACTGACGCCGCCTCACGTGCCAACGGGGCGCCCCACGCCGACTTTCAGCATTGTAGGATGGCCACACCAGTGCTGCAACTTGCTGGACACCACCTCGGTGCCATCCGGATCTTGGCGCGTTGTGTTGCCTTCGGCCTATTCGCACATCGGTCCGCTACTGACGCCGCCTCACGTGCCAACGTATTTTCTCCGCATTTTACACCCTATGCCGCATAACAGGTCATGTGACTTGTTTATAAAACTTTTCATTGGTTCATTTTACTTTTGGTTTCCTAATGATGGAAGGCTTGATCATGTGACCTAAAAACAACACTTTTCATTGGATGAAAACTTTTTTTTTTTCCCAAACGATGAAAGCCCCACCTTGTTTCTGGATGTTTCAGACTGAAGCTGGCGTCAGCATGAGAGCACCACCATCTCGTAGCTCCGTCGTGGTCATTCCGCGAGCAATCATGGCAGCCGCTCCCCACCAGAAGCCTGCAGGAGTCGGAGCCCCCAAAACTTTTGATGAATTCTCAAGGCGGAGGGGACGCTTTCGAGAATGGGGTCCAAGACCTAGCAGACAAGCGTCCGATTTCCAAGGTGTCCCAGGGCCATTTCAGTGGACCAGGCCCAAAAAGGAAACAGCCTGCCGCCATTTTGAGAGTCCTGTGACAGCCGCCTATCGCTGCACCGCAAGAGTGGGTGCAACTCAGCTGAATTGCGGCTTTTGACACAGTGGACCAAAAACGGACGGAATGGCAACTGAAACGGTAAAGGGGCGCCCCACTACAACAGATGACACTCCACCTGGAGAGGCCCGTTCACGCCGCCTCCCCCGGGGCGCCCCGCGCCGTTATTCGGAGCAGCATTGTAGGATACCAAAACCGTTCTGCTGCCTTGGAACTATTCGCGCAACAGTTTGCTACTGATGACCCACCCCCAGCGACGCCCCACGCCGGAAATCTGGACGTTGTGCTGCGTTGGGACTATTCGCACAGCCGACCGCTACTTCGTTGTTTTTCCCTAAAAATGTTTATATGTTATTACTATTTTTGTTTTCTTGTATATATTTATAAATTATTAAAGTTTTATAATCTTACTACTTTGTCGGAGTGCTATATATTTTTAATGTGACACATAATTGTAAAAACTTTGATGTACAAAGAGTCATCCCTGGAATCTTCCGCTTCAGGCTCGGTCCCCTCCCCAATCACAATACAGGATGGTTTTCAGATAATAGCAACGCTTCTGCTGTGACGGATCTCATCGAGTGTGGGCCTTGATCTACTATAACTCCTTTGAAGAGGGGTGATTCTTTACAGCTGTGGCCATAAACTACATCTGCAGGGCTAGCTGATACCCTAGGACCAGCCTGGACAATCGGACACAGAGGAAAAGGAGTGTCAGAGGGTGCGGTAGTGAATAGGGCGAAAGGGAGGTGTCGGGCGGGCACAGGGTGTGATTCTCAGGGAAGAGCAGCGCAGATGGGGGGAGGTTTATTACCCATGCATAAGACAGAGAGCGGGGGTGACCACTGCCTGGGGGAGATGCTTGCGAGGGTGGGGAGCCATGCTAAGGATCGACAGCGTGCACAGAGTGGGTCTGGTCAAGGCATCTAAAATGGCTGCCGTGCACGACAAAAGTGTGGCATTTGAAAAAAGACAAGATGGCGCAGACAATGTTTTTCAACACTTCCTGATTTCCTTCGAATCGAACGTTAACAGACGTTGGGGCATATTACCAAAGTTAAGCGATATTTATCCCTAACGATGCTTAGCAACGATTTTTTTACCGTCAGAAATTATCGCAGATAAACCTTGCTATTATCAAGGTTTATCGGAAATACGATAAAAAACGACCGCAATGCATTAATATCGCTGAAAACTCAGCGATATTCATGCATTACCGAGCTAATGCTCTTAGCCATGTTATCCACCTCCCATTGGATAACATGGCTAAGAACAGCTCAGGGCAGGTGGTAGCTTTTGGAAATATTCGCGCTTATCTCGAATATTTCCAAAAGTTGATAATAGGAGATAGCGATGTTAGCGACTGTTTCCAGTCGCTAACATCTTGGCATGCCCACTTTGCATGTCATTAGTGATAAATATCACTCACATGCAAAGTGGGGCCCAAGATGGTCGCTATATTCTACTAGCCGTCGCTAACTGGTGTTAGCAACAGCTAGGTAATACACATATAATTTTATCTCCGCGAAGCGGAGCGCTGTTACAGATATATATCTTGTTTCTGAACGTTAATTTCTCAAAATGCACTGAAGCACATATATTGAGACCTAGCAAAGGCACATCGGGCTACCAGTCCCTACAATTTTGCCAAGTTTCGTGCAAATCCATTCAGCTGTTCGATCCTACCGAGAGACAAGATGGCGGCCGCTACGGACTGTTTGGAATGTTTACAGACACCGGAGAGCCAATCAGCTTCGCTTCGCAAACCTCCGTAACGCGAAAAGTACGCGAAGCGGTGCGCTGTTACAGATATATATCTTTTTTTGAACGTTAATTTCTCAAAATCCACTGGAGCACATATATTGAGATCTAGCAAAGGCACATCGGGCTACCAGTCCCTACAATTTTGCCAAGTTTCGTGCAAATCCATTCAGCTGTTCGATTATTATTATTTTTATTTTTTTTTGCCCCGCGGGGCCCTTTTAAAACCTCCACATCAAACCTAGGGGGTGAGCGACAATGTACTATGCCCCCTTATGGTCATTTGCCCCTTCGATTTGGCCTCCTCTTGTCTCTCGATCCTACCGAGAGACAAGATGGCGGCCGCTACGGACTGTTTGGAATGTTGACAGACGCCGGAGAACCAATCAGCTTCGCTTCACAAAGCTCCGTTGCGCGTAAAGTACGCGTCCTGGGACGCTGCCAGGTCCGCTGTTACAGATATATATCTTTTTTTAAACGTTAATTTCTCAAAATCCACTGGAGCACATATATTGAGACCTACAAAAGGCACATCGGGCTACCAGTCCCTACAATTTTGCCAAGTTTCGTGCAAATCCATTCAGCCGTTCGGGCTAAAAGTGAGGCCAACCGCCCTATGGAAAACTCAATGTTAAAAACACGTTTTGGGACCCCCCTTTTTTCTCGGCCCCCCCTTGACGAACCCCCCCCAAATTTTCAAGGGCTGCTCAGAAACAAAATGTGCCATTTTCCTGAAAATTTCAGCCAATTCCGTCCACAAACGCCAAAGTTATTAGACATAGAATTTTCAAAAAACCCATAGAGAAAAAATCCTAACTATATATACCTACTGGCGACCGCCAGTAGGTAATATATATATATATATATATATATATATATATATATATATATATATATATATATATGTATATGTATATATATATATATATATATATATATATATATATATATATATATATATATATATATATATATATATTACCTACTGCCGGTTGCCCAGTAGGTAGTTATAGTTAGGACCAATTTTCCATAGGAAATCCGCAACATTCTATTTGGAATAACTTTGGCGCCGGTTGACGAATCTTCGTGAAATTTTCAAAAGTTGTGGCCAGCTCTGGTCTGCTCCTATCCTGAAAGTCTCAGGGTGATTCGTCAAGTGGGGGTCGAGAAAAAAGGGGGGTCCCAGAACATGTTTTACCCATGCAATTTTCCATAGGAACTGTTCATCGCAGCTACAGCCCGAACTGCTGAACGGAATTGCACCAAATTTGTCAAAGAGGTATTCCTTACTTCTGACCCATGCCTTTTGCTTAAATGGTGTAAATCCGTTCAGTGGTTCCTGGGAAAATGACATTTAAAAGTACATATATATCTGTGGCCGAGCAGGATCCGCGCATCCTGAGCGAACCCTAAGCGAACCGTCCCGATCGCGTGCTGAATGCTAATTGCCTGTCAAGTGGTTGTCAACATTCGAAATGAGGAAGTGTTGACAGCCATTTAGTGCCTCAGCAGATACGAGGCTGAAGAAGTTAGTGGAATAAGTGTGAAAAATGTATAAAGGGGGCAGGGTAGAAATACCCTGACCCTCTAGACCTGCTTAGGGGGTCCCACAAGGACTCCCAGTGCCCAAAAAAAAAGTACACGGAGGGTGCGCGGATCCTGCGTAAAAAAATAAAAATAAAACGGAGATTCTTTCATAATTAGCCCCCGGAGGGCCAAATCCTGTGGGGAAATTATTCAAATTTATGGGGGGCCCCTCTGGGCCCCCCAGCCCCAGGGAGCACCACTCCCCCAGGGCTACAAAATAAATGGTTGGGGGGCTCCAAGGCCCCCCCAGTAAAATACATGGTTGGGTGGGGCTCAAGGGCCCCCCAAGCCCCGGGGACCACCACCCCTTGGGGCTTTGTGTATTGTTGGGGGGGTGGCCCCCCCTCCTGGAGCCTTGTTGTAGCCCTGGGGACCGCCACCCCCGGGGCCAGCTCCTGCAGTGTCCCGGGGTGCCCACCCTCGGGACACTGCTGTTTGCTATGGGAGGGCGGGAGCCAAGGCTTCCACCCTCCCATAGCAAACTTGGTTTGGATTTTAAAAAAGAGAGAAGGTAAACCTGCTCTCTCTTTCAAAATCCAAACAAAATTGCTTTTCCACACGGGGAACTGCATGTTAGCAGCTCCCCATGTTGAAAAGCAATGCCGGCTCCCGAAGGACACGGGGAGCCAGCTGGGACCGTGGGGCCATTGGGTCTCCCCTCATGGTCCCCAACATTTTATATGAGCTCCAGGGGATAATAGAAATTAGTGATGGGGCTATTTTTTTTACGTTAAAATTAGGAGGCACGCACCCAGCGCGGCGCTCAACGCGGCCCCCTGGTGTGCACGCGTTGAATGCACAACTCCTAACCTATATGGTGCACGACTCCAGCGCGTTTGATGCATGACTTCTACACGTTGGGTGCGCAACTTCAAGCAAAAAAATAATAATATTTTTTCAGATATACATCAAGCTTATGTGTTTAGATCTTGGGTGGCTCTAAAAAGAGCCCATGTGTTTATTGAGAGATTTTGGTACCTACAAGTAAGTACCTATGCAAAGTCTAAAGTTCAAGAGGAAGACTCTGTTACCCTCATCTGTAGAATGTACACTATCTCTCCTATGGATGCCATCCATATTGAATCGCAGATTGTTGTAGTAAATGGACCCAATCCTATAATCTCGGAGAAAAGCAGAAACAGATTTATTGACATGTTTCCTAGCTTTCTCAATCTGTGGACAAAACTGATTGGACCAGTTCCATTTCTGCCTTTGGCATATGTTAGAATAGACAAAGGCAGTTTGGGGGAAAAGTGACATAAATTCTGTAAAGGTGTCCTTTATAAGCATTTCCAGATATACCCCAGTCAAAGTACCTAGGTCATTGCCACCACAGTGCACTATTATGAGGTCAGGGTGTTGGAGATGTAAAAAGGATTTAACCAATGGCATCAATTGGTACCACTTTAACCCTCTCTGTCCAATTCATTTAATGTCTACATTTGGCAAAGCTAGGTCTTTGTCCATGCCTCTATTTTCTGCATACCTTTGGCTGCAGAAAATATAGCTTTGTCCCACAATCCACACTCTAAGCATCTTGTAAGGAGGTTTGAATGCACTCAGATGGTCTCTCTAACTGAAATGGCAGTTTGAAAACTAAGAATTTTCTAAAATGGTGGGTAAGATGCAGTTTTGCAAAAAGAAGAGAAAGGATTGGTTGTTTGAGGACATTCTAGACTGAAAATTAGGGTGCATGTTTCTGTTTTTTAGAAGCATAAGCTGATATATTGAAAAGTCAAGCACACTTGCTGTTTTGATTAGCAACATTGTGTGCTGAACTTGTGACCTGTGTGCAGAGTTGAGTGTTTCATGAACGGTTACTATGGTAACAGGCAGAAGGCAGATTGGGGGTAGGGTTCAAACTTATGTGAATTGGAAAGGGTTGAATGTGTAACCAATAAAAATGTGTGTTTGCTTTTGAATTAATGTGGGAAACAATGTGATTTGATATTTACATGTATATGTGTGCAGAATGAGAGAGGGGAAAGTTGGCCATTCTTTGGTTTTCCTGAAAGCAGTATAATACAGAGATTCTGTATAAGAACATCTGGTGTGTTCACCCAGTGTCTCTACTTATAGTATTGTAAATATTGTAATAACAAATATTGACGATTGTAAATAAATATAGAACATGTCCAAAATATCGAAAACCAAAATATAGACATCAATATTATTGTTCTTAACAAAATATCGACAACTCTAATATACATTAAAACTACTACTTTCAACACTATAAATACAATAAATGACATAAATACACATATCACATAAAAGTTAACATAGCTTTTGAAATAAAAACAACATAAATTAATAATAACATAACAACTACACAAATAATATTATTTACAAACAAATATTATCAACATAGGCAAGATTTTAAACATATATCGTACTTTTTTATATAATCAATTCCACATCTCCTTCCTCAGCTAAAGAAATACCTTTTCTCTCTATTTGCATTTTCCCAAACAAATAAAATTCAAATGAACCAATAGAAACACA
Organism: Lissotriton helveticus; assembly: GCF_964261635.1. Taxonomy (NCBI): domain Eukaryota; kingdom Metazoa; phylum Chordata; class Amphibia; order Caudata; family Salamandridae; genus Lissotriton; species Lissotriton helveticus. Next base: position 394,620,415 of record NC_136057.1, read on the forward strand.
GAAAAACATAATAGACCAATGATTTTCAACAACCAATTAAGAACACACTAGATAAACAAAAAAAAATAGCTTATTTTACAACTTCAAAAAAAAAATCAGGAAAGAGAAACTCTGCCGGATTTTCACCACTCTCAAAGACTTTTCTAAAATCAAGCCTACTACACCTAAAAAAAAGTAAGTAAATTTGCCTTTCTAAATAAACTGTTAACTTAAAATGTAACCCAGACTCCAATTGCTAATTAAAAATACTAACTTATATATTTTATCTCTTTATATTTACACAACAGATATTACATCAAAAACGACAATAATATCTTCACCTAGGAAAAAACAGATAACTAAAAAAGTAAGTATACTTCAAAAATAATTTCTTAAATCTCACTAAAAGACAACTGAACACCTAAAATGTTCTAACCACCAAAAAGACCCCATTTACACTTTTAATTTTTAAAAAAATGTTTATAAAATGAAACTAAAATGTTAATAAAAATATACTCTATCCTAAAAATCAACACTACCAAATATAAATTAAAAACAGTAAAAAATATATGTTTTACTTTCTTTTTCTCAGAGTACTTACAAAAAACAGCAATCATTGAAAAAGAAAACATCTCCATTCAACTACAACTAACTAACAGTTGGTAAGTATATAATGAAAATGCATTTGTTACTATTCTTCCAAAATTTATAATATTCTTTTACAATTACTTTCATGTACATTTTTTATAGATTTTGCCACCTCACAAAGACTGAAGATGCCCAATTTATAACATCTCAGAAAGGGACATTTTCATTGTGTAATATTGGGGTATGTCTACACCCAAGAGAAGCAAACAGGCCTTAAAGTGAACTGGAAATGTTCAAAATATTACTCAAACAAATGTTAGGGTTGTGCTACCACCAGGGAGACAACTGTGTTACATACAAGTGAGCATAACCATCCGCCAAATATCTCTGAAATTGAAGTGAGATCAACCCTTGAAAATATTAAAGAATTAAGTAGCACCGCAGAACTTCCTACAAGTGTTATACTTGAAGTACTATTATTTAAAGTACCTGGAGAAGCAAGAGGTCAATTACCAACAATAGCGTCTATTAAAAGAACAATAGCTAGAATCAAAAAATCTACAAGACCAGCAATACCCACACCTAAAACTTATCAGGATGTTATAATTCCCCCTGATCTTAGTATAACACATAATGATGAACCTTTTATCTTCTTCGATAACAAAAATAAAGATAAAAGGAATATTATGTTTGCTACAGCAAACAATATAAATAGACTTCAACACAGCCAAACATGGATGATGGATGGCACCTTTAGCATATACCCTAAACCAGCGTTTCCCAAACAGTGGTCCGCAGACCCCCAGGGGTCTGTGAGACATTCCCAGGGGGGCACGCAGGACTCGAATGCCTGTTGTAGTGAAAAATTAAACGCCCATGCGTCCTCACAGCACACAAGAGCTGTGACACAGAAGGCAGAAGGGCACAAAAAAACGAGTGGAACAGAGGACAGAAGGGCACAAAAAACTAGGGGAAAATGAGTGGAACAGAGGGCAGAAAGGCACAAAAAACGAGTGGAACAGAGGGCAGAAGGGCACAAAAAACTGGGGGAAAACAAGTGGAACAGAGGGCAGTAAGGCACAAGAAACAAGTGGAACAGAGGGCAGAAGGGCAAAAAAACTAGGGGAAAACAAGTGGAACAGAGGGCAGAAAGTCACAAAAAACACGAGTGGAACAGAGGGCAGAAGGGCACAAAAAACGAGGGGAAAACGAGTGGAACAGAGGGCAGAAAGGCACAAAAAACGAGTGGAACAGAGGGCAGAAGGGCACAAAAAACGAGGAGAAAACGAGTTGAACAGATGGCAGAAAGGCACAAAAAATGAGTGGAACAGAGGGCAGAAAGGCACAAAAACCGAGGGAAAAACGAGTGGAACAGAAGGCAAAAGGGGCACAAAAACGAGGGAAAAATGAGTGGCACAGAGGGCAGACGGGCACAAAAAACGAATGGCACTTAGGCAAAATACAGAATACCGAAATATAGGGGCAGCTAAGAACAGAAGGCAGAACGGGCAGAGAGGCACGGGGGCAGCGAGGGGAACAGAAGGGAAAACAGGGTAGAGACACGGGGCAGCGAGGGGTACAGAAGGAAAGACCGGGCAGAGAGAGCACGGGGACAGCGAGGGGAACAGAGGGAAGAAAAAGGGGCACGGACCACGTACAGGCAGCGGGGAAGACAGACTACAGCAGTCACAGACACAACAATGAAAATATAGGCAATACAATAAAAGCAATAAAACGTTGAAAGGCACATATGTATAGGTTACCGTTACTTGGCAGGCAGGTAAAAATAGATGCAGCAGTAGGATTTTCGTGCTGCTGCCTGATTGCTTGGTTACCACTAAATAATACACTGCTGTATGCATACATGTCCATGCCAATAGACCTAATTCAGGCTGTCTCCCTCTTGAAATTGCCTCTGCTTCAAAAGGCGTTTTTAAAAAGAAATTTAAATTGTACAAATTGCTTGGGGGTCCCCGGCTTCCAGAAGTCATTCAGTGGGGGTCCTCAGGAGTCAAAAGTTTGGGAACCACTGCCCTAAACCATTCTACCAACTGTACAGTATTCATGGGCAATATCATAACACTTGCATTCCATTTATAGATGCTTTGTTACCAAACAAACAAAATACAACATATACTGAAATGTTAGGTAAAATAAAGCAAGAAACAAACAACTTTTTTCCTCAAAGAATAGTAATAGACTTTGAACAAGCCATGATAAACTCTAGCCTCAAATTATACTCCCACACATCTATACAAGGATGTTACTTCCACTTTAACCAATGTTTGTGGAGACATTTACAGAAATCTGCACTTAGGGGCCGATTCCGATCCGGGGTGTTTTTGGACCGATCCGGACTCCTACAGTCCGACCGAGCGAGTACCATGCGGCGTATGCTGTCAGACTCGGTTCGGTTGGACTCCCATAGAAGTCAGTCTGACAACGCGTTCATGGGCTCCCATTGACTGAATGGGTACGTCGCAGACAAGTGCGCCCCCTACAGTGGGTACGCGTCAGTGTCATCTGCAACGTAAATGCCTGTGTTGGGGAGACCCATGGGTCTCCCCTTGTGTCCGAGTCATAAGGCTGCGGGTGGCGAAGGCCAACTCTATTGCGCCAGTCACTGATGTGGCTGAACACTATACCATTTTAATAGATAGTAAATTTTACCAACAAAATTAACAAAAATTATCTCCCCTCCTAGATTATTTTGAGGATACCTGGGTGGGGAGATTACACAGATCAGGCCATTGACGTCAACCTAAATTCCAAATTCCTTGGCGGAATATGTACCTAACTACACTTAACCAAGAAGCCAAAACAAACAACGCAGTTGAGGGTTGGCATAATGCCTTCCTATCTTCTATAGGACGAAGCACTCCTACCCTACATAAACTTTTACTTGCCATACAAAAATAACAAAGCTTCCAAGAATTAAGAATGGAACAATCTGTCATACAATTAAAAACAAAACTATCTAGATAAACTGCTCAAATGTATCAGTATCTTTAACAACAAGTACAACTTTATCCTTCAACAAGAGGCCTAGAGTACTTAAAAATGATAGTAAAAACTCTAGTTAAAGCATGACACTATTTTAATTACTCAATCTCAACAAACAATAATTGGGATAAAAACAGTGCATCTTTTTAAATCAACAAAATAATTATTTTGTCTCATATATTTTTTTTATTTTATAAAAACATATATATAGACAAAATAATTAAACAACAAAACAACTACAGTATTTAAAATAACATAATATCCCTCCCACAATAAAACATATTTAAAAACACTTACCTTTTCCACTGCTGTAATACGAAATTCCACATCATCCAAAATAATCCTAGTAGTTCAAAATCCATAATGTTTAATACAACTGTGCCAATAACTAGCTCCTCCAGGTAAAAATCAACAATCCAATAACCATAAAAAACTCAAAAAAGTCAGAAAAATCATATAAATCACTCCAGGAAACCCTTTTAATAAAGGAAGTGTATAATAAACATTAGTTGATATAACACCCTTCCTTTAAAAAAAAAAACCACAAGGCTCTGTGGTAACAAAATGCTTTGTCGAAAAACCTAAAATAGAAAAACAAACATTCTGACCCAAACAAATGTACAAATAATACACTTTAAAACACCACTACACACATCATTAACACAATATTAAAGTAAAGTAAACACAAATAAAAATATTCTAACTGGACCGCAAATCCAAAACACAACGCTAACAATTAATAACGAAGTAAACAACTACAAACACCATAACTTCCAAAACATAACTCCACACACCCTAATCACAACACTACTACCTTCAAAACACACTTAATATAGTGAATATAAAAGAAAATTACTCTTACCTTCTCAGACGCGAAGCAGCTGCCAACCGCAAGCTTCTTTCTTCCCAAATAACCCAAAAAGACAACGAGCGGTTACTAAATTAAGATGTCAACTATAAAAATGTTAAATAAATGATGAAACAACTTAGTTAATGTTAAATAATCATTTAAACATTTCGATTGCAATATTCAAATATACACCTTATATTTTTTTTAAAATATATATGTTTTTATCTATTATATCTATTTTATCTACTTTATCTATTATTAAATTATAATAATAAATGTTATGACATAATGATATTTAATATTATAATTATGAATATATATATATATGTTAAACAACAATTACTAAATCATTGTATTGATATTTTTTATTGTTAAAAAATTGTGTAAAATGTTAATAAAATAAACAAATGTTATTGTGTGTAATAATTATTAATATTGATATGTTATTATTTTTTTTGCAAAAACGGTTTTTATTGGCAAGCAGGTGGAGAGATACAATACAGAATAAAGCAAGTCAGGCATCGGTTAACGATGCGATAAAGCGGCACAACTCCAACACTACACCGTTTATAATGAACAGTCCCCAACTGACCCCCCCCCTCCTCCAATTCCCCCCCCCCCGTAGCCAGTGTGTCATGCTCTTCTCTTCCAGTCGATGATGTGTTATCAGCACTCGTCCTGAGTAAGGACCACAATGGAGGTCAAGAGGCCCCCCTCAACGGAGAGTCCCGACCCCCAGATCAGCCAGCGGTAAGTGTAAGTAGTGTGTGCACCTTGGGGAGTGTGAAGAATCCCAAGTTCGGTGCCCTCACCCCGGGGTCCCCCCCTCATCCTCGCTCTGGTCGTCATCCGGCAATTTAAGCGCTACCACCAAGGCCTCCCACGCCCTGGCCACCTCCAGCGCTTTGTCATTGTCAAGACTCCTAGCCTGTCGCAGCCGCAATGTACTCTCCGCTTTCGCCCAGCGCTCTAGTGTGGTCTTCCAGCGCAGGTAGCTGGGGCCTTGAATTGACTTCCAATGCATGGAGATCTCCCGCTTAGCCAGTATTAAACCCAGGTCGCAAAATTTGCTGGTAACTCGGTTGCGAGGGGTGTGAGGGAACCACAACAGAAGGCATGTGCCCATGTCAATATCGATCTGCCGGTCCGTGACAGCATTCAGGCAAGACACTACCGCCTCCCAATAACCCGCTAGCTTGGTGCAGGTCCAGAACATGTGGGCGAAGTCCGCATCCGCGGTTCCGCACCTGGGGCATAGCGAGGAAACCCCCTCGAAATACTGCGAGAGCTTCATCGGTGTTAGGTACGCTCGGTGTAGAGTGAAAAACTGGACCATTTGGAACCTGGCGTTCCTTGTGCCCTTCCATGCTCTGCGCAGTAGCTGTGGCCACACCGTGTCAGGAATAGGACGCCCGATGTCCCCTTCCCATTTGGCTTGTAGCCCGTCTAAGGGCCGCAAGGCCGTAGATGTCAGCCGTCGGTAAAGGCACGTGACGGCCTTATAAGTGCCAGCGGCCGTCACCACATACTGGCAGCACTCCGAAGTCGGGGGTTCAGTGAGCCCACTCCTCCAATATCGGCGAACACCTGCTACCAATGCAGCATGCAGCAGGTACCCACCCCTCGGCAGACCGTAGGAGTCCTGCAGCTCCTGAAACGGGAGCAGCGAGCCGTCCCTGTAGAGGTCGCCGACCATATGCAGGCCAAGTTCCTCCCAGACTGCTAGGGCGGACCAGTCGCCACCATGAGGGAAGGCAGTGCACATCCCGAGCGGGATGTCTGGGGCGTAAGGGCGAACAGCACCAGAGCGCTTGTGCGCCCGAAGCCAGCAGCTACGGATCGTCCGTTCCTCCAAAGTGAGCAAAGCTAGGTCCAGTTTCTGTCCCAGAACTATAAAAGAGATGATATGCCTCGGGAACAATTTTCCTGGCGCGTCCTCCGGGCCACGGAACTCCAAAGCCACTGCCTGGGTCAGCCACTGCAACTGCGCTGCTAGATAGTACCACTCGAAGTCCGGGGCGGCAAGGCCTCCGTCCGCCCTGGGGCGCATCAGCGTGGTCAGCGCAACCCGTCTCCTGCCCGAGCTCCAGATGAATCCCGTCATCAGGGAACGGAGTCCGCTGAAAACCGATACGGGTATCCAGATCGGCAGAGTGCGGAACAGATACAGCAATCGGGGAAGCGCTACCATCTTCAGCAGCGCGACTCGACCCGCGACCGAGAGCGGCAGCGTCTGCCAGAAGCCCATGCAACCCCGTAGGTTCCGAATTGCCCTGTTGATGTTGCCGTCGAGGAGGGCCGCAGCCGAGTGATAGATGTGCGTGCCCAAATAGGGGAGACAATGGTGCTCCCACTGCAAGGCACCCTCTAGCTGGGTGTCATCGGCCCTCGGAGTCAACGGGAAGAGGCAAGATTTCCCCCAGTTAACTCGCAGCCCCGAGAGGCGACCAAAGTCCGACAGGAGCTGTTCGGCCCCGCGAAGTGAATCGCCCGCGTCTGCCAAGAACAACAGGCAATCGTCCGCATAGAGAGAGATGTAATGGGCGTCGCCTCTCAGCGGGAGCCCTGCATACGCCCGTCCCAGCCGGGCATGCGCCGCCAGCGGTTCTATGGCCAGTGCAAATAACAGGGGTGACAGAGAGCACCCCTGTCGAGTTCCTCTACCCACCACATACGAGGCAGAAATGGTGGACCCCGTTTTGACCCGGGCCGTGGCCGCAGCATAGAGCAAGGCAGTCCACTTCACAAAGCGTTCACCCAGCCCAAATGTCTCCAGGAACCGGAGCAGGTACGGCCATTCGACACTGTCGAACGCCTTCTCGATGTCAATTGAGAGGATTGCGGCATTCGGAAAGCTGGCGGCCTCACCCCCCATGATCCTGAGCAGCCGGCGCACACAGGTGGCAGTGGTGCGCTGAGGAATAAAGCCCGCTTGGTCGCTATGCACCAGGGAGCGCATGTGGGTCAATAGCCGCGTCGCGAGAACCCGGCTGAGGATCTTATAATCCGTGGTGAGCATGGAGAGCGGGCGGTACGCCGAGCGGCAGCTCGCATCACCCCCTCTCTTCAGTAAGGGTATCACCAAGGCCTCGCGAGTGGACGCCGGCAAGCGCCCCAAGTCCCAGGCCTCTTGGTAAACCGCCCGCAGTCGTGGAACCAGCACATCCGCGTAGGCCGCATAAAATTCTATCGGGAGTCCATCCGTGCCCGGAGTCTTTCGGCGAGCCATGTGTTTGATGGCCACCCTGATCTCACCCTCGGAGATGTCTCCGCCCAGCTGTTTCACATGCTCCGGGTCGAGCTTGGGTAGCTGCGCCGACACCAGGAACTCCTCCAGCCCTGCCGGTAGGCCCGGCATCCTGCTCACGTAAAGGTGTTCATAATACCGAAGGAATTGGTCGTTAATGTCTAGTTGCGTGTAGACCATGCGCCCCTCCGGGGTGGCGAGCACCACTATAGGGGAGCCACGGGCACCAGGACTGGCCAACCACGCCAGCAACGAACCCACTTTGTCCCGCTCAGCGTGAGCCCGGACCAGGAACTCCTTATAATCAAAGCAGCGCAGCTTTTCCAATGCCGTCGCCACCCCCTCTCGCGCCTCCGAAACCGCGCCACAAGCCTCGGGGTCCGTGTGGTTGCGCCGTTCCTCCGCGCGCAATCGGTCCTCACTGCGCTCCACATCCTGCAGCAGGGTCTTGCGGACACCTGCGGTGGCCGAGATGCAAACGCCCCTAACCACCGCCTTAAATGCGTCCCATTCCACAGCTCTGCTGGAGGCTGTGTCCACATTGGCGTCAAAATACCCCTCCACCCCACTACGCACACTTGCCTTAAACACCGGGTCTTCCAGCGTCAGTGGGTTCAACCGCCACGTTGGAATAGCTTGGCGTCGTCGCATCCACTGTACCGACACTAGGCAAGGGTTGTGGTCAGACACCGTTTTAGTCAAATACTCACTATGGCGGATCAGGCTCTGGATGTCCAGTGAGCACAGAATGCTGTCTAAGCGAACATGCAGATCGTGCGGGGGGGAGTAAAAGGAGTAATCCCTTTCCGACGGGTGGTGGGTCCGCCATGCATCGAGTAGGCCCCAGCTACCCTGCCAATCTCTTCTACCTTGCGCTAACTTGTGAGCCGCTGCCTGCGCCAGTGGCGGGTGAGAGCGATCCAGTCCCACGTCCAACACAGAGTTAAAATCCCCCCCAAGCAGGACCGTGCCAGCCAGGATAGTCGCCAGCTTCCCAGACAGTCGCGCAAAGAAGGCAAGCTGATCCACGTTCGGGGCGTAGACACTGCAGAGTGTCACGTCCCTCCCATCTAGGCGGCCCTGTACAGCAACAAACCTTCCCTCAGGATCAATTATCGTCACTAAAGGCTGAAAGGGAACCCCTGCCCGAACCCATATCAAAGCCCCCCGAGCAAACGCCGAGTAAGTGGTACAAAACACATGCCCCCGCCACCTGCGCTGCAGGGCCCGCCCCTCAGTTCGATCAATGTGAGTTTCCTGCAGGAAGGCGATCTGCACCCCCCTGCGGACAAGATGTGCATGGACCCTGTGGCGTTTCAACATGGAATTCAGACCCCTCACATTCCAGGTCACACACTTCAGGTCAAGGAGGGTCCCCATACCTCAGAACAAGCACAACCCCAACGAAGGCAACTTCCGCATGCACACTGGCTACTCCCCATGAAATGAACCCCGACACATCCCAACAGCCCCATGTCCCACCCCTCCCCAGAATAGGTCCCCAACAGTAGAAACCCATCCAAATAGGTAGCACCCAACAGCAACAATCCCTGGTAACTACCAGAGTCCCACAATAGGTGCGGGAAAAAATGAGGGGGCGGCCTGTTGCCTCTCTCGCCAGACCACCAGCAGCTCACTCCCCCGAGTTCGTGAGGCCTCCCCTACGCGCCCCTTGCCCCCCGCATCCCCTCCACAAGTAAAGCTATCAGCACAACAGGAGGTGGCCGCCCAACTCCAGTCCCGGGCCCAGCAGGCCAATGTCGCCATCCCAGTGCACGAACACAGCAGGTCATACGATACCAGTTCAGGAGAACAGCAGCTTCACTCGTCCATCAGACCATCTGCAGTCCCAGGCGTGACATGCGGAGGTGCGGGGTCCCCAGTCACCGAGTCCTCCGAGGTCCCCCCCCCAGTGCCACCTCGAGACCCCGATTCCACAGCCGTCGCGGAGTCCAGCGCCTGGGAGATGTCGGAGACCGCCTGGAGGGCATCCCTGCGCTCCTGCTCAGTCTGTGATACCGTAGGTGTCCGAACCTTCGGCGGACGTTTCTTGCGTCGCCTGCCCCGTTTAGGCCGCGGTGGCGCCTGCCGCTGTTCCCCAGGCGCGTGATGTGCATCCGCACCGGTCCTGTAGAGCTCCAGCCAGTCCCAGACATCATCGGGGTTGTCGTAGAAGGAAGATTTGCCATCAAGCATGATCCGCAGGCGGGCTGGGAACAGGATAGAGTAGCGGACGCCCTCCTCCCGAAGCGCCTTCTTGACCGCCAAAAAAGTAGATCGCTGCCGCTGGACCTCCCAGGAGTAGTCAGGATATATGGAGACCTGGGCATTGTCCACTTTATAAGGCCCCAAAGCTCGCGCCCTTTGCAGAATGAGGTCTCGATCTCTGTAGTGCAGCAACCGCGCCACCACCGGGCGGGGAGGTCGGCCCTCGGCCGGAGGGCGAGCCGGCACACGGTGGGCCCGCTCTAGAGTGTAGAACGGCGACAGCCCCTCCGGGACAACCACGTCTCGTAGCCAGACCTCCAGATAGCCCAGCATGTCGGTCCCCTCAATTTTCTCCGGCAGGCCCACCACGCGAATGTTGTTGCGGCGGTTTCGCCCTTCTGCGTCCTCCGCCCTCTGTTCCAGCAGGTGCACCCTCTGCTGCACCTCCCCCAGCAAGGCGCCAGCCGCTTTCGACGAAGGTTCCAGCGCTTCAATCCGGGTTTCGGTCTCCTTGACCCGATCTGCCAATTTGCCGTGGTCTGCACGTAGTAGGCCCAGGCTCGTGGACACCTGCCCGATATCACGATGCAGGGCCTCCCTGGTATCAGCGATGGCCTTCAGGATCTGCTCCAGCTGACTTTGCGGCAGACCCGCCGCCGGGACAGCGTCCGAAATGGGGCCCCCATCAACCACAGGCCCCCCAGCAGCCTCCGGGGGGGGCTTCAAGGGGCGTTTCCCCATGAGGGCAGCCGCGTCTCTCCCCCACAGCAACAGGGTCAACGTCTTACCCCGCGTACAGCTCGCCAGTCCGCAATCCTCGGGGCCTCTTGACGTGCGGCACTTCCTCTGGGCTCGCCGGTCCCCAAAACCCAGCCACTCTCCGACGATGCCAGGGACCCCCTCGATATAATGTAGGCCGCCGGCCACCAAGGGCCCCCCCTGCCGCAGCACTCCCTCAAATCCAACTGCGACGTGCAGTTCCGTCAGTCCAAAATGGCGGCAGGGCGGCCGTGCAGGGACCCAAGTGCACGAGGGTCAAGGATCAGCGTGCCCGGGCCCCAAGAGAGGAGCCCCCGGGCGTCCTCAGGTGCCGATCACCAGTTCGTCAGCCGGTGGTGGTAGGGTCCTTCAGTGGAGGATGGCCAGGGGTCGCGCAGGGGCGTCCCCCCCCAGGTCGGCCGCCTCAAGGTCCGGATGCACCCCAGTCCCGGGGCCCTCGGCCGCAGCACCCCCCTCCTCCGGCTTGCACCGTAACGGTCCGCACCTCAAGCCTGCGCTCCACAGGCGGTGCACAGCGGGGGCCCCAAATCAAGTCGGGAGGGGGCAGCGCCGGTCGCCGTGTCCCTGGCGGGCCACACAGGAAGAAGTCCGACCCCAAGCGCGAGCCTCTCGGCCGGGCAGCAGCAGGGCCCCCCCCGGGCCGGGCACCTCACCAGGTCCTCTCGTTTGTAGGCTCCCCCGACGGGTCCCCACAGGCACCCCACAAGGAAGCGGGTCGAATCCCGTCGCCGCGGTGAACTCCGCACCCAGGGCTCCAGGCCACTTGGCAGCCAGTGGCCGGCCAGGTATCACCGCAGGTCGGCCGCCGGAGTACGTGAGGCCGGGGATGCGGCTGATCTTCAGGGCCGCAATATGGCCGGCGCCGCCCACCAATCCGTCGGTGCGGCGCGGGCTCCACGCAGCCGGGGGCTCGCCTCCGCCGCCTCCGGGCAGGCCCCCAGGAGTACAGGAGGAGACACGGGCAGTCTCAGGGCGCCAGGGCCACCAGGATCAGTTACGGCAGGATTAATGGGGGAAGGCCGCTGTGGAGCTCAGCGCTCACACGTCTTCCTCCATCGGCCACCAAGCCACGCCCCCATTGATATGTTATTAATAATATTAATAATACAAATAAATGTACTTTGTATCATAAAATGGAATTATGTTATTGTTTTGTGAAATTTATTATAAGAGGGGTCGATTCAGATTCGGGAAAGAAAACCGTCCGACGATTCGTATTCGTAGCCATTTCTGTACGATTCGTTTTTCTAAAAATACGTCTGAATCCTTGCTAACCGTACGAAAATCATGCGATAATCCGTACGACACGGACTCGGGAAATAAACTGTACAATTCGTAAACATGCTGTACGACCCGACAAGTACGATCCAGACCGGGGACTGAGAACGGGATTCGTACGGGAAAACGTCATCGCGTATGAACTGCGATTTGTATGGAAAACATTGCGTATGAGCGAGCCGCACAATCAAATACGATTCGAATCCCCCCGAACGAAGCGCACGCGAACCCCGTATAAACGTCACGCATGAGCGAGCCATACAAACAAATATGATTTGAACCCCCCTGAATGAAAAGCACGCGAACCCCGGAAAAACGTCGCATATGAGTGAGCCACAAAAGCAAATACGAATCGAACCCACCTGAACAAAGCGCACGCGAACCCCGGAAACACGTCGCGTATGAGCGAGCCACAAAAGCAAACACGAATCGAACCCCCCCCAGAATGAAGCGCACGCGAACCCTTTAAAACAGCACAAGCAGGGTGCAAACGACTCGCACAACACCACAAAACATATCTCCTGTGCACAAACCATTGGAAATTAATGTCCTGGCCAGATCTAAACAGGCAAACAGAGGGCCTAACTCAGAACCACCCCTTATAACACACCCACCAACATTTCAAACTAAGCCCCACCCACAAATGGAACAATAAAAAGGGCCCACACACAGAAACCATGATCCTTTGCAACACACCCATTTAGCCACAGAGACAGACAACACACAAACAACTGCACACATCCACCTTCACACATACGCCCCAATCACATACAGACCCACACCACCCCATTCACATTCATACCCACACACCCACATCCATACACACCCTCACCCCCATCACAATCACCCCACACCATGTCCGCACGGAAGAATCTAAAGTTCACTAAGGAGGCGATGGAGATCCTTGTAGATGAAGTCATCAGAGTCGAGCCATAGCTGTTTGATGCATTGGTCAGACAGACCAGCATAGCTGACAAAACACGCATGTGGGAGAGGATCGTCAATAAGGTGAATGCTGTTGCACTCATAAGACGCACCAGGAAGGATTGCCAGGCCAGGTGGTACGATCTGCAGAGGATAGTCAAGCGGAAGATGGACGAGGACTACGCCCAGAGCCAGCACACTGGAGGTGGTGGTCCCCGCAGACCAGTACAGTACCATCCCTGGGAGGAGAAGGTCATGGCCCTGCTACCACCGGTGGGAGTACATGGCATTGAAGGAGTCGTAGAGCCTAGTGAGTATACAAACAACTCATGTAACATGGGAGTAATGGCAACTACACTCCAAGTACAAAAAATGCCTGCAACAAGCGCCAAGCGCCAGCAGCCCATAACTACAGGCAAAAACAACGCAAATGCCACTAACATGTGTATGTTCCATTGACAAACCAAGGCAACGTCATGTCCCATGCTACAGGAAACACAGACCAAATAATAGACGTTCAGTATTCTGGGAGGGTGGGTGTCACTAAATGCATTGTGGGACCCCAAATCACACCCAATTCCCAGTGTGTCCGCAGGGGGGTGCAAGGTGGGCTCTTGGGCCCCCCTGGATTGCCAGTGTTTCTGGTGTTAGCCCAATCAGGGCCAGGCCTAGTCCATCATGCTTTACAAATGGTCCCATTGTCCCAGGTGCCAGCACCCTACATTGGGTGGGAAGGGTGCAAGGGGGATGCCCAGAATTGTGCAAGACAGAGGGGAGGAGGGTGCAAGGCAGAGGGACTGAAGGGAGCAAGGCGGAGGAAGAGAAGGGTGCAAGGCAGAGGGCCAGAAGGGTGCAAGGCGGAGGGTGAGAAGGGTGCAAGGCGGAGGGTGAGAAGGGTGCAAGGTGGAGGGTGAGAGGGGTGCAAGGCGGAGAGGAGGAGGGTGCAAGGGTTAGGGTGAGAAGTGTGCAAGGCGGAGGGAGAGAAGGGTGCAAGGCGGAGGGGAGGAGGATGCAAGGCAGAGGGCCTGAAGGGAGCAAGGCGGAGGGGAGGAGGGTGCAAGGGGTAGGGTGAGAACTTTGCAAGGGGTAGGGTGAGAACTGTGCAAGATGTAGGGTGAGAACTGTTCAAGGGGTAGGGTGAGAACTGTGCAAGGGGTAGGGTGAGAACTGTGCAATGGGTAGGGTGAGAACTGTGCAAGGTATAGGGTGAGAAGTATGCAAGGCGGAGGGGAGAAGGGTGCAAGGCGGAGGGTGAGAAGGGTGCAAGAGGATGGTGAAGAAGCAAAAAATCTGCCCACCCCTATAAACATCTCTGTGAATGCCCATGTCCAATTGTACTCATCCCATATGGTGCAGTTACACAACCATGCACCATGCTTAATGCACATGGAGTGTGAATGTACTGACAATTTAGCTGACACTGGGCCCTGGTGTAGGCAGCAAAAGGCCCTCCTGTGACCAGTGCAAACACAAACACCAGGACAACAAGGTCAAATATGTTGTGCAGGAACTCACAGCCACTGTCATCGCAGCATGCTCCATGGGGGGACCGCCACACCACGAGGGAGGCCCAGTGCCAAGTCAGACTCCAACTACCACCACAGGCTTTCACATACACCCCTTACACAAACATACCCACCTGGAACAGGCAATGGAGTTCCCCACTGTCACAATGGTCATGTAACACAACTAAACCAATTCAGATCTGATGAAGCATCCCAGCAACCCAGCAACCTCACTTTAGGTCTCTCCTTAAAACTCACCTCTTCCGTAGCATCTACACATAAGCTACCCTCTCCTCGCCCTCTGCCTCTCTCTGAATAAAGTGAATAGCGCCAAGAAACCGTCCGGTGTATGCCGCGCTTTATAAGTAATTTTTACATTACATTACATTACATTACATTACAAATGCATGGTGCACATTCACAAGCCACTTGCGCTTCTTACATGCCGCCGCTGCGTCACCTCTGTGACACAGCTGCGGCACAAAAGAGGCGCCATTGTGCTTGTAATTTACAAGGTGGGAGATGTGTCACGTTCTAAAGCCCTGCGCCACAAGTAGGTGTACTGGCACGGGGGGGCCTCCCAAAAGTGGATATGTGAAATCTACAAGATTCCACTCTGTCACTTATGAGCACATGCTGCGTCAAAACACTATGCATGGCTGATGCAGGCGTAAGGAATGAAGCAACATTGTGCAGATAGGGCCCCACAGACCATTGCTGGAGCTGTCTTGCGCTGGTGACGCTACTCCAGCAATACACCTACTTATACAGCACAGATGTGTAAAGCAGCTGACCCATTTTTTCCAAAATGGTGCTCCACAATGTGAATGAGATGCATCTGTGCTGGCATAGGTGTGGTGCACAATAACTGGTGAATCCCTGCTGATATGCAGGGTGGTGCCAGTTATAGTAAATATGCCCCCCCATGTCAATGACTCAGGAGCACATCCCTCACACCCCAACACTCTCCCCGGTCCCCCATCTCCTCCTGTCCTCCGTCGCCTAGGCCACTCTCTCCCTTAACCATTGAGCCACCCTTCACTCCTTGCTCAGCGCACCTCTCTCTGGAAACTAAACTTGATTCTCTGATCTCTTCCATTTCCCAGCTTGAAGCGTCCATTTCACTCTTATGTGCTAAGATATCCCCCCCTTCTAATAACCTCCCGAGGAGTTCCTTGCTTCCTCGTCCCAATAGAACCAACTACAATCTGTCCTCCACAGACATCACCAACTTATTGGCTACCTACAAGACCATCAATGTCAATTCTCCTCCACTCGCCTCTCCTAACAACTCTACTCAATTTGCCATTCAGACCATCTCTTCCTTCAGAACTTACCAGCCTCCCCCTCGAGGGGGACCCTCATTCAAGAATCTAATCCCTATCCCCCTCATCAGTCCTGACACTCACATCACCAAAACAGTTGTGTCAGAGCTACACTGTATGCTCCATAACTGCAGATCTGCAAACAAACACAAACTGAAAATCTCTGACACTATCACTCACCACAATCTCAACATGCTCTTTCTCACTGAGACCTGGTTTAATGACTCCTCTCACACTTCTTTTGATCTTTTGTTACCTACTGACTACTCTATCCTCAGAAACCACAGAACAGGCAAGATCGGGGGAGGTGTTGCGATTATCTACAGAAACGCCCTCCAAATCAAAACCTTTCTCACCACCCTCTTTCGCACCTTTGAATGCCTTTCCCTAGAACTCCAAGTTCAGCATGGCTCACCCTTCAGGTTCCATATCATCTACCACCCACCTGGTAATTGATCTTCCTTCATAGACAAATTCATCGACTTCATCAGTGATCAATTTTCACAAAGCGACAAGCAGATCTTCCTAGGTGAATTCAATCTCCACTGGGGCTCCGTGGAAGACTCGGCTGCCAACAAGCTTGCAACTTTTCTCTCAGCTAACGATCTTGCCCAACACTGCTCGGAAATTACACACGCCAAGGGCTCAATTCTGGACCTTGTGATATCCAAATCAGACCAGATTACCACTGCTTCACCCATCCATGTTGACTGGTCTGACCATTTTCTCATTCCCTTCTCTTTTCACCTCTCTCACATTTTAACTCTCGCCCAAACTAAAAAAGCCTCTACAGGGTTCCGCAGCACAAAAAACATTGATCTTGAGATTCTATGTGATTCTGCTATGCGTTCACTTCCTAGTCTTGACCCCAATTCGGATGTCAACGATCTCACTCCCCTCTGCCTCTCAATCCTTGCAGCCGAAATCGACAAGGTTGCTCCACTCCAAGCAAAAGGAAAAGACCCACCCCATCAGCTCCTTGGTTCAACAAAGCTCTCTATGATGAAAGGAAAAACCTCAGAATCTTGGAGAAGCACTGGAGACACACTCCATCCACCCCTAACATCTCTCTTTTGCGCTCAGCAAGTTCCAAATACCACCAGCACATCTTCCAGGAAAAAACATCTCATTTCAGATCCCTCCTCGATTCAGCTAAAAACAGACCCAAAACACTTTTCGACCTCATCAAAAACCCAAATTGTTCTCCCCAAACCATCAAGCCTGAGGATACTTCAAATGAAGCAACTGAGTTCGCTATATTCTTTGATCAAAAGGTAAAATCTCTGGTGGAACAGGTCACCCACCCCAACCCCATTGAGGAGCGAAAAGCAAAACTTTGCCGCCATCTCGGATGTTGATCTCCTCAAATGCATCCGTGAAACCAAACCCTCCAACCATTCTTCTGACCCCATACCCAGTGGCATCGTCATTGATCTCTAAACTAACACTCTTTCCTACTGGACTAGGCTAGTCAACCTCTTCCTCATTCAAGGATCCCTCCCAGTTGTCCTCAAAACAGGACAGGTTACCCCCCTTCTAAAAAAAAACACTGCAGGTGCAAATGACCTCAATAACTTCCGCCCCATCACCAATCTTCCTTTTCTTTCAAAGATCACAGAAAAATGTGTTTTAAAACAACTGTCCCAACACATTATGGACAATAATCTCCTCGACATGTTCCAGTCCGGCTTTATTCAAAATTGCAGCACTGAAACAGCCCTGCTGCAAGTGATCGATGATGCGCTGCATATTCTCGATTCGGGGGAATCGTGCCGTCTGATTCTTCTTGACCTCTCTGTAGCTTTTGACACTGTTAATCACAACACCCTCCTGAACATTCTTCATCAGAGAATGGGCGTGGAAGGCACAGTACTCAAATGATTTGCCTCTTTCCTCTCGGACAGATCCCAAATGATTAAGATTGCGAACAGTCTCTCGTCTCCACTGGTGGTTGGTCAAGGCGTCCCTCAAGGTTCTATCCTTGCTCCCACTCTGTTTAATCTATATCTGGAACCATTAGAGAACCTCCTAAGCAAATCTGGAATCCTCTACCATCTCTATGCGGATGACACCCAAATATACCTCAAGGTGTCTTCCCCTCATGATCTCTCACTACTCAGCTCTACTCTCAACGCTATTCACAACTGGATGTTAGTGCATCAACTCATTCTCAATCCCTCCAAAATGAAATTCCTCCTCTTATCTAGCTCTCTCTCCCCGCCTCCTGTTCAATTCTGGTTGGATCAGTTGAATCTGCTCAACAGTAAACCCATCATTGTGGACTGAACTAAATCCTTATGTGTCATACTCGACAAAAGACTCAACCTAATCTCTCACATCAATTCCATGGCCAAGAGAGCACATCATCAGCTGCGCCTTTTATGGGGTATTCATCGTTTCTTCCCGGAGAATGACCTAAACACCTTGGTCCAGTTGCTAGTTCTCTCTAGACTGGACTATTGTAATTCTGTTCTGACTGGCCTTCCCAAATCTCACCTCTCTCCCCTCAAATCCGTCCTCCATTCAGCAGCTCGCTTCATCTCAGTGTCCAAATGAAGTGACCACATCACTCCTATCCTGTCTTCTCTCTGATGGCTTCCCATAGAGGCAAGAGCTATCTACAAAACGGCGTGCATCACCCACAAAGCTGTGCACTCTTCCTCCCCTCGCTATATGGCGAGTAAACTAAAATTGTCTGGAGGCTCAAGACCGTCTCGAAATGCGGAAAAGTTCCTTCTTGAGCCCCCCTCCTTCAAAAGGGAAAAAATTATGGCACAATTGTTCTCAGGTAATGCAGTGAGAATCTGGAACTCGCTTCCTCCTTCGCTCCGTGCCATCACCTCCATCCAGATCTTCAAAGCGGACCTCAAATCTCTTTTATTCCAAAGACACTTTCAGAACTAATTCCCTCCTTCTCAGACCCCGCCAGGAAGTCCTTTAGTCAGTGTTAATTTTTCACATATATTTATATTTTTGTTTTTAAATCCTTTGCTTGCTGCGTTTGATTTTGTCTTCCGTTTGCCTGCTTTGTTTTGATTCTATGGCCTGCTATTTTTTGCCTGGAGGTTCTTTAGTCATTGAAAAATTGTCATTTATATTCATATTTTTGCTTGTACAGTCTGTGCTTGCTGTGCTTGAGATTGTGCGCCTTATGTGTGCCTCGCTCTGAATCTATGGCATGCTATTTTCATTTGTTCCATTCCTGTAACAGTTCTCTCATGTAACGTAACTGGTTCTCTTGTACAGTGTTCTGACACCTTTGGGTAAAGTCCGCGCTTTATAAGAGTGCATTAAATAAAATAAATAAAATAAAAATATCAATCGGAACTCACAACATACCCATCCACAAGTGAACATTGAGGACAACCCAAAGCATGGACAACTACCAGGTGGAACAGTGCCAACTACAATGTGTATGAGAAATGGATGTTGCATTACATGGCATTAACATTGTCTGTCTCTCACACCTACAGGGCAACGTGTGATATCGAACCCCAACAATGGGGAAGACGATTCCCAGTCCCAGGCTCCGCAGGACCCTCATCCCACCGACAGCGACACCTCTCACCACTGCATGGATGACCCCAACCGACCTGGCACCTGTGGTGCCCCAACCCGTGCAGCATCTGGATCAGACACACCTGCGCCAACCACCACCACCATTCATGCCACATCCCAGCAGACAGCTCGGAGCCCTGGCCACACTCAAGAACTGAGTCAGTCTGACAATGAGGGACAAGGTTTGACGGGCACCCAGGAGGGGGCAGACAACACCACAACTGCCATCACTCAGGGGTCCAGTCGAGCTGATGTGCCCACAACGGCAGGCCAGGCTTGTGTGGCCAGGGGTGGCGGTAGTGGCAGCAGGCGGAGGTGATAACCTGACCAGACAGCTGCAGGCCCCGGTATGTCTGAGCTCCGCAACATCATGGAGGCATACCGGCGGGACACCAGGGAGTTTAGCCAGGTAGTGCGGGCCCTCACAGAGATAAAAAACTTGCAGGCCGAGCAATACGCCACTCAACAACAACACCAAGGACGGATGGAGGCAAGACTGGCTGAGCTCCAGGCGGTGCAAAGGGACATTAGCCATTCACTCCGTCGGATTGCTGACAACATCCAGCACCCTCCCTGTGTCACCAGGCAAGACACTTCAAGGCAAAGACGGCCACCAGGCACAGGGAGGGAGGAGGAGGAGGAATTGTCCGACGGAGTGTCCCATGCATCGTCAAGGCCTGCACATGAGGGTCCCCCAAGGAAGGTGGGTCGTCCACGGAAGACACACTGAGAGGCAGCAGGCCATGCGCATCTCCCAGGACACCTGGCCTGGCACCTGGAGTCTGTGTGCAACAGCATCACCTCATTGACTATCCTACTCTCCCACATGGACTTGCTGGTTGCAGTCTGACCAATGATGGCAAGCACTGTGGTCTTGACTCTGTTGACTCAAACTGCAAGGCATCACATCTCCCTTTGTGAACTTTGGATTTCCTCCCTTTTTGTACAGCACCCATCACTAACTCACGTTTCCCGCACAAGAACAATAAATAAAAACAACAAACACTAATGAAATTGATGTTGCAGTTATTTACCATCATTCTACAACATACGTGCGGGGATATGTCAAAGTTTGCCACAGTGTGGAACAAACTCTACCCATCCATACACTGGGATCTGAGTCCGGTCGGGAACACACATAGGTCACAATGTATCATGAAATACATACATGGAGCGCTATACTCACCTGTGATGATTTCAATCTGCTAAGGGGGGGGGCTGCCATACTGCTCAGACATACAGTTTTGGTAGAGTGTAATGAAGGTGTAGAGGTCATGGGTCATGTGGAGGTGCCCAGGGAGGGAGTACCAGGTCTGTTTGGTGAGGTGGTAGAACTATCTACCGCATGCAGTTGTACTGTGGATGTGAAGAATGGTGCACATGGCAAGGTTGGCTGGACGGGGTTGGTGCAATGGGGTGTTGAATGGGAGACATCCATGTTTGTCTCCGGGGCTGGGGTTGTGGAGTGCCTCCTGAGTGTGGCTGAGGAGTATGAAGGTGATCCTGCTGTTGAGAGTGAGCCTATTGTAGGTATCTCAGGTGGACGGTCATGTGGCTGTGGCAGGGGATGTTGAGGATGAGGTGTGCTGATGCACCCTGTATGTGCACAAGTCCTCCTGAAGTCTGATTGTTGTTCCTGTGTAGAGGGCGTTGCTGTAGTACAGCCGGCTGTTGTTGTGTACCTGGGTGACTGTCTGTCTTGACTAGGAGTGGATCTATCTGATGAACATTTGCTGCATGCGGAGGGACTTGCAGCAGGAGGTAGAGATGGTGTTCATTTCCATGGTTATTGTGAGTGAGGAGTGTACGATGAGCACCTGCTTGCCTGTCTGGCCAATGTGTGCTTGTGCGCTGCCGAGGCTGCTGTGACACAAGGAGTTGTCCCAGCCGTAAGGGTACATTCCTCAGATGATGAGCCCAGTCTTGTCCAAAGTCCACCCTCATGTGGCTGAGGTACCTCCATATGTCAATGAACCTCATGCCTTCTTGAATGTTGGATCTGGTAATGGCTGGGTCTTTGGTGAGGGTGAGGAGCAGCTGGGTGTCAATGGCAGAGGACATGATGATGAGATTGTGTGCGCATGTGATGTTGGCGAGGGGGGTCATGGAGATAATGTAGATAGTCACACTGCGAGATGACGCCTGGGCCCGATGACCCCAGTGTACTACGTGCCGAAGGGGGGAGGTAGACTCCCTGGGCCTTGCTGGTGAGGTACTTGGGGCTTTCATCCGGGCCCTTCCTCTGGATCCCAGTGTTGGAGATGTGTGATCTGACACCGTGGTACCACATGGTGTAGAATGCTGGATGAGAGGTCAATGGGGTGAGGGTGGTGTACTCGCCATTGTTGAGCACGGTCCAAGATGGTGTTGGTGGTAGCAATGAGGGCTGTTGCAGTGGGGTGATTACTGTGGAAGATGGTCTGGTGCGGTTTGCCTGGAGATGTTTGCTTGGAGTGAGATGGTCCGTTGCTTGTTGACTGTCTTCTTGATGACATTTGCCGGGTAAGGCAGCAGGGTGACGTTCCAGGCGATCCTGCGGTACAGCCGTACGTCGTCAAAGAAGGGCCTGGCTTCCTGCATGCCTACAGCTCCCATGGAAAGTGGCATACTCAAAGGACACATTCATGATGTCCCGGAGCTCGGCCTCAAGGATGGTGTATGCTGTGATAAAGATGTTGTGTGGGAAGGGTCCAGATGGAGAGCCTGAGTGGATGGTGTACAAGAGCCGGGTGGTGTCTTTGCTGCTGACGGGAGTCCTGGACCTGAGGGGGGGTCCACTACCGACTGTCCCCCTTTGGAGGAAGATCA
Organism: Lissotriton helveticus; assembly: GCF_964261635.1. NCBI lineage: Eukaryota > Metazoa > Chordata > Amphibia > Caudata > Salamandridae > Lissotriton > Lissotriton helveticus. The sequence continues at coordinate 394,642,468 of NC_136057.1, forward strand.
GATCTTGGAAGACAGTGGAAGCAGACCCCCTAGTCTCCACGCTGCTCTCTATGCCTCTTCCTGTAATGAGTGAAGGCAATTTAGATGACAAAAGGACTGTGTTAATCTACCGCCTTCAATTGGCCATTGATACACTTGCACCTGAATGGCTAGAGAGGGTCAGAGACAATGGCAAGGGAGCCCCCTGGTTCGACACTACTCTAAGGGAGAAGAAACAGCTTCTCCGTCAGGCAGAGAGGAGGTGGAGACTAAACAATAAGTCAGTGGACTGCAACATTTATAATAGTCTCCTGATCGAATATAAATCCCACATTCTCCTGAAAAAGGCATCCATGAGGATAGAATTAGCCAAGCGGGAAACAAACAAAAAGAGATTTTCTTGATTTTGAAGGAACATACTCAGAGAGGCAGCAAGGTCCAAGTAAACAATCTTCCCAACTGTGACCAGTTCCAGGAGTTCTTTCTCCAAAAAGTACGAGATATCATTCGAGAGATCACCACTATCTCAAATGATAACAGCATTAAGGACCCTTTGAGCTCTCCACAGCGGTGTGGTACCTTAATGAGCTTCCCTTGCATTGACGCAGCAAGCCTTACGGCCACAGCAAATCAGGTTAAATCTGGTTCCAGAAAGGACCCATGCCCTCCTAGGTTCTTCCAAATGGCTTTGCCTGGTTTAGAAGAGCTGATGTTAGATCTCTTAAATAAGTCATTGGACTCAGGTTATCTACCAGCCAACATGAAGGAAGCCAGAGTTATTCCTCTCCTGAAGAAAGCGGGGCGGATATAAAAACGCTGAAAAACTATAGACCTATCTCCTTTCTAGCGAAGGTATTGGAGAAAAAGGCATTGAAGACGCTTGTGAGCTATCTGGAAGAGTTCAAGCTACTTCATCCAAGACAGACTGGCTTCAGACCACACAACAGTACTGAGCTAATAATGGCGTTAGTGGTGGATGACCTGAGAATCAGAGCTGACAATAAACAGCCGTGCGCCCTGATTCTCCTGGACCTGTCCACAGCATTTGACACGGTCAGCCATTCCATCTTGCTAGACCGGGTGTCGCATCTTGGGATTAAGGGGCAAGCGCTTAAATGGCTTACCTCCATTTTAACTGGCCGCATGCAGAGAGTGCAAATGGGAGACCAGTTATCAATAGCCAGTCCAGTGACTTGCGGTGTCCCCCAAGGCTCAGCATTGTCTCCCCTTCTTTTTAATATTTACCTGGAGCCTCTGGTAGCTGAATTAATGTGGAGAGACTGCCAGGTATTTAACTATGCGGATGACACGCAACTCCTAGTTCAACTGGCTAACACAAGCCAAGCCCAAGATTCAGTCAAAAAACTTCTTAGGTTCATGGTTAACTGGATGGCCAACTACTTTCTGAAGGTTAATCCTGACAAAACGGAGGTACTTATCATGGAAACTCCCAATAAACCCTGGTGTGAGCTTTTTTGGCCCACCGAATTGGGTGAGGCACCTACTCCAGGGAAAGTAGTGAAGAGTCTGGGCTTAAAAATTGACTTGGAGTTGTCCATGGCCCCTCAAGTTTCCTCGGTGGTAGGTACTTGCATAGGCCTACTCCGACAAATGCGGAAACTGGTACCTATTCTTTCAGTCCCGGCGCTTCAATCCATTGTGTCTGCTACTGTTATATCCCGGCTGGACTACGGTAATTCTCTCTACTTGGGCCCCTCAAGAAAGCTTATTAGGAGATTGCAGGTGGTCCAGAACGACACGGCTAGGCTCATTTTCTCTCTTCCGAGAAGAACTCGTGCCACTCCTTTGCTGCACAAATTGCACTGGCTGCCTATTGAACACCGGGTGCAGTTCAAGTGTCTTTGTGTAGCTCATAAGGCCACCTATGGAGAGGCCCCTAAATACATCAAGGATCGACTGGTGAGGTACGTCCCAGGCAGAGCTCTACGCTCCTCTAAAGCTGTGAATTTGACGTCATCAAAATTCAAGTTTAAGACTAGAGGAGGTAAAGCTCTGTCGGTCCTTCTCCCTCAGCTTTGGAATGAGCTTCCCGCATTTTTGCAAGGAGATCCAGTGCTTCTGTCTTTCAGAAAACATTTGAAAACCTATTTGTTTAAAAAGACAATCTCCTCAATATAATGGTTCAGCCTGTGAGGAGCTCCTAGTGGCTGGGTGTTTTGTTCCCTCTTGAAAGCGCTTAGAGACCAGTGGTGATTTGCGCTATACAAAAGCTAGGTAACATAACATAACATAACGTATGTCCTGTGGAAAAAGCACTGACTACCTCTATGTGGCAAGGCTGTTATGTACGTCCACGAGTTTGCAGTGGTAGTAAGTTTCAAGGGATCCCCTTGGCCTTGCAAGGGTGGGATATCTCTTGGATGGAGAGCTGGGGTCAGATAGTTTTCTCACAATGCCGATGAGGTCATTCATGTTGTGTGTGTTGGTGCCTAGGCCATACCTGGAGGTTGTCCTCTTGTCCGTGCTGATGATATGGCGATGTCTGTGTGTTGTGGATTTCAGGGCAGAAAGGTAACTGATGGTTGTTTGTTTTACAAGGTTTGCACATGAGTCTGGCTAGACGTGTAGAGTCCAGTAGGTCTGCCTTGTCCCGGGTGGCTTAACTGTTGTTGTGCTTCACAGGAAATTCTGCCAATGTGGGAAGAGTATTGGGTCAGTCGCTGATCCAGTGTATGCGGTTGCAGGGTGTGGCTGTGTCGTTGTTTGGAGTGTCCTGTGTGAGGGTGCCACACAGCTTGTTTGTGTTGACTTTGGTCAATTGTTCTTGGTGGATCTGTAATGTAGTGTGGAACAGTGTGTTGTTTTTTGGGCAACTGGATGCAAATGTTGATGTACAAATGCAGGATGGTGCTATGGTTGTCCTCCAGCCAGGAGTTGCTGTATCCCTGACCCATGTTGTCTGTGTAGGTGAGGGCCTGCGTGCTGTTGTAGTTGTACAATGTCTGAGGACCAATCTGTAAAGCCTTTTCCCATCTCTGTGGTCTCAGTATATTTTACACATTTTCATATGAAGCCTTTCTGCTCTAATTGCAGATGTGTAAATCCTGTTACCCTACTGACCCCTTGCCCGCCAAGCTATACAATATCCTTGCAAAGAGTCCCAATCACCATTTAAGCTCCATCTGGAACCTTTCCCTCAAATTGGGCTCTAATTCGGATGTATGGAGACACGTGTTCCTCCTGTCTATCTTAAGGAAAGCCAACGCAGATCCTGTATCTACTTGCAATCATAGACCTAACTCTCACGTACCAGCTCCGGCCAAGCTTTAAGTGAACAATTCCTTGCAGCAACTGATGGCCTTTGTTGAAGATAATAGCCTCCTTCACGACTATCAATCCAGCTACAATCCCAGATATAGTATGGATTTGGCCCTCATTGAAATGGCAGACTCTATACGCTGGGCGGTTGACGGAGGTTCCAAGGCAGTGTTGGTGCTGTTAGACTTGTCTACAGCATTTGACACCGTCGCCCATCCCATTCTTCTGAACCTCCTTAAGACCACAGGCATGGGTGGCTTCATGGTGAACTGTATATCTTCCGTACTATCTGACTGCACACAGCAGGTCCAGACCTATCCATCCATCTCCACAGTCAAATCACTGAAGTGGGGCGTGCTGCTGGTCTCTGCTCTGAGCTTCTGTCTTGTAATATTTACTTAACCCCGCTGGCTGCATCGATTGCCATGTCAGAAGTCCAAATCTTATCATATGCTGATGAGCCTCAGCTGCTATTCACCTAGAATGCTGTGTGTGCCGCTAACTTTTGACACACTAGAAAATATTCTCTAGATTATTGTGGCCTGGATGTACCACAATTTCTGAGAACTTAATACAGTTAACACAGAGTTTCTCTTCATTTAACCAACCTTCTCCCCTCTCTTCCAATCTGTGGTGGCCAGAGGAACTGGCCATTGCTCCGGCACACAAGTACGTGGTTAGGAATCTGGGAGTAAGATGGGACAATCAGCTATCCCTTGCAACACAGGAACAAGAGGCGGGTGCCGCTTGTATTCGCAAGATTAAAATCATCAAGAGAATTATACACTATCTGCACATTGTAATCTGTAAAACGGTGCTTCACGCACTGATTACCTCCCATTTACACTACGCAAAAGTCTCATACGTACGTCTCACATTAGGCTTGCTCTGTATACTGCAGACGGGGAAAAGGTGCTGCTGCCTGCCTGGTATGTTGAGTCTCACTTTGACACATATCTCCCCGTGACAAAGACTACTCCATTGGCTGCCATGGCTACACAATTAGAATTCAATGCGCTTACACTCGCCTTCTGGGCAGGACAAGGCCGTGGTCCGGTCTTCCTTAGGAGGAGACTGCGTCCCTATTGTCAATCACGATCTCTATGTTCCAATGACAAGCACTTGCTTAGCTAAACCTAGATCAGGAGGTGAAACCTCTCAGGTAGGAACCACCCAATGTTGGACTAAGCTACCTCTTCCACTGCGTCTGATTTTGTATGAATGTGATTCTCGCTAAGCCATTAAGACCTGAATATTAAGCCTGCTAGATTAGTTGCTCTTCTGTATGCTGCCTCATTTTCGTCACACTACAGCACTGGGACAACCCCGTTGGCTTACATGTGCACTAAATACATGACTATTATAATAATTGTAGATAGCTTAGCAGAATTGTCGGTGTAGGCCTGGAGATCTGTATATGATAGTTAGACTGAGGGTGGTCTGGGGGTTTGTGTGAAACCTGAAGTGCAGATGTTTGACAATGCTGAGTGTGTCCTTGGTGTAGTATGTGACTCTGAGGGGGTACGTCTGATGAAATTTCTAGTCATCGTCCTGGAGTGTTGGTGTGGTCCCTGTGGGTGATCTTGTATCCATCTGTGATGGCAATGTTGATATAGTGGGCTGAGGATGCGTTCAACAAGGTCACTGTAATGAAGGAGATGTGTGGGGCTGTTGTGTTGGCTGAGGTGACAGAGTCCAATGGCGTGTTGGTGGATGTAGCGGGTGTGCAGTAGGCACATGACCTGGTTGTACGGACATGGTCTGTCATGCGGGGAAGCGCATTGTTGGCAGTAGGAGTTGCACACACAGCCAGCAAAGCTGTAATGGTTGCGCTTAGGTGTTGTCTGATAGCAGGTGGATGAATGACTTGTGCTCCCTGTTTTGAGGGTGGCTGGAGCATGAGTCTGTTGTGTTACCAACGTCATGGAAGGACCAGAGGGTCTTGCACTGTGCACGTTGCAGGCATGGATGTGGCGCAACAGTGGCACTGACAAGCTGATGCCTGCATTAACAATGGGTGGAGGGAGGAGCATCTGGGAGGTGTGTGTGTTTCAGAATCAGGGCTCTCGGTGGGGTGATGCCGCAAGGGAGGCAGCAGCAGGAATGGGTGAACACATGATGGTGGAAGGGGTGAGACACCATGCAAAAACTAGCACAGAAAGAGAAGGATGATTGAAAGGCACAATGTAACTGGTGTATGGAAAGGAAGGAGTGTCTGGTTACTCATGGGTCACCGACCTAAAATGGAAGAACAATCACCATAAATGACGGGCACAGGATCAGGCACCAAAAGGCCAAGCTCTGCACAGGGAAACACAGCATCAGCCGGTGTGGGCTGCCTGTTGTGTGTAGCAAGCGGCAACAATACATACACAACCATGTACTTCATGCACAATATGGATCATTAGCCATGATGAACACCATGCATGTTGCCACAGTACACATACTCCCATATGCACAATCTTTGTCAATTATGCCATAGATGACGCGTGCAAACTGGCAAGAGTTCTGTGGTGACTGTGATGATGCACTTTGTACTGTGTGGGACACATTTGCTATACAAATGGATTAAGTTTGTGTGGAGACCATGCTGCTTTAGCCAATGTCCATGTCCAGTCCCATTGCTCAGAAGAAAATAACACTCATGCAAGTAGTATACCTGTAATGCTGGTGAGACAAAGTGCACACGACAGCCTGGGACTGTTGTTTCCATGAATCCTCGAATCCTTGAATCCTCGATGATCGTTGTGGTCCACGTCCCGATAGCCCCTTGGTCTGAGTATAAATTACTGACTCAATAGGGTGATCAGGCGAGGGAAGGAAAGGAAGGGAACAGCAGGGAGGGAGATCTGAAACAAAGATAAACAAGCATAAGCATTCAACACATCTTGCCACTGATTCACAGGATACATCGGGACCTAGACTGTAACTGTTACACCTGTAAAGGAAAACAACAGCCACTGTATCATACTTGGCATCACAGTAATGAAAATTATACTAGATCTGATGTTTCAACATGGACACATAAAAGGTAGCAGAGTTTTTCAGCCAAAATGAAGGGTGTATAACGCTGTGCAGGCTGCTTCAATGCAATTAGAGCCATGCAGTAACAAAGGTACTCACTGTGTATGAATAATGCTCCAATGTTAAAAAATACTAATGCGTTGCAGTGGTACTCACACAAAGGCAACAATCCGTAGATACCCCTGGCAATCAGTGAGGGTCAAGAAGTGAAATTACACATCACCCGCAAGAGCCTTAAGAAGCTCATCCAACGAGGGAGGGAATTATGCCAACACAAGGAAGCCTCACAATAAACAGTCATTGTCTTGTCCAACTGGGCTTTGAAATGCCTAACATAACAAGCTGCTGGTCTGGCAATCAACAGAGAGTAATGAGGAGCAATGCCACAAAACCAACCCTACCGTGACCAGGATATGCAGTACGCCACAAGAGAATCCTGGAATTTACGTGAATTTACGTCACCCGACTGGCGCAACGCAAGTGTTTACAATAGCTACAGCACAACGTTGTGACGTCATCAGCGCAACGTTCCTGGCATCATGGGAATAGAAAGTTAACATCAAATGACAGAAAAGGCTTGCAAAGCAGTGTTCTCCACTGGCCCTAAGGAAGCAACGTGACAGTGACATGACATACTGGCACAAGGGGCAATGCATCCATACGAACAGACTCACAGGACACTTGACAGAACATGTGGGACATACGCTGGCCCACACCTTCACAACATGGTTGATTACAAATCAAACTGTACTGGCACACAAGATTAAGTGGATGTGCCAAACACATCCTGCTGCACACAGTGAGGCTGCAATTCACCATGGAGCCTGTGGTTGTGATGTCTCACACAATGTCAACACGTGGAATCCGCAATGTGTCAGGGTCAAGGTTGACACACATTGATGCCTTCACCAGAGTCAATACTCCACAACAGATGGCTGTCAAGAAGGGTGACTGTCCTGTCATGGGAGTGGTGCAACATGTAATTTGATCCATGGTGATTAGACATGTATGGATGGGTCTTCAACATGCACAGAAAAACTTCCCACACATTCCCAAACCATAACAACCCAAAAAAGTCTGTTTGGTTCTTTTACTTGAACTGACATTTACACATGTCCGTGCATGGAACGCTGATTCGGCCCACGTTGCAATCATCATGAGGAATAGCAGGAGGACTGAGGTGACACAAACAGACAACAGGCACAGCAACCTGGGAATGAGAGACACACAAGGGCTCACCGTTACAAATCTTTGCTAAAGACATGGGCGGGTACAAAACACGAACAATGTAGTACACATGTAAAATTAAATCTAAGTCATTGTGCATTTCAGTGTGGCATGACATCAGCACTTGCGTGACACATCAGAACACACATCAAAGTGAATATGCATACAGTCAGCTGGACACACACATTGCAACACATGCCACTCAATGCTACAAGCTTGCACACTCATTCGCAGTGACTCACCATTATGGGAAGAAGTTGCGTATGAGCTGACTCCGGATATCATCCTCCTCCTCCTCATCACTTGCATCCTCAACGGGTGGATGTCCTCAGGATCCAGGATGAGTGGGACTGCCTTCTCAACTGCCATGTTGTGCAGCATGCAGCACACGATGAAGATATTACAGACCTTGGCTGGGGCATATGGGAGGGATCCACCGGTCTTATCGAGACACCGGAATCGGCTCTTCAGGAGGCCAAACGTCCGCTCTATCACTCGCCTGGTCTGCCCGTGTGCATTATTGTACCGCTGATCTGCAGCTGTTCTTGGGTTCCGGAGAGGTGTCATCAGCCATGGCATGTTGGGATATCCCGCGTCACCTGCAAATATACATCATGTCAATAAGTGGTTCATGAGATGCAGGCAGAGCTAAAGATACTGAAACACACAGGACACACAGAGTATACCCACCACTAAGACATGTTCGATCGTTGCGCAGCTGCAGCATCATTCTTGGCACCCTGCAACGCCTCATGATGAATGCATCATAGCACGATCCTGGAAAACGTGCACAAACATGGGAAATCATCATGTTAGCAAGACACACCACCAGGGCATTTATAGAGTGATAATGTTTCCTGTTGTGGTAAGCCTGTTCCTGAGCCTGTGGTGGCACCAATGACACATGTGTCCCATCAATTGACCCAATAACATGTGGCATCCCAACCAGGGCATAGAATTCACCCTTGACATCTCTCAACTCTTCAGGAGTAGGAAATCTGAAGAATTCATCAATATGCTCCAACATGGCTGCTAACACATCATGCAAGACATGGCTGAACATTGTTTGGGACATTCCACCTACATCAGCATTGGTTAATTGGAACATACCTGTTGCATAAAAATGGAGGGCTGCCATCACCTTTATCTTGGTGGTCAGCGCAGTAGGATACCTGTGTTGCGGGAGGAGATGCGGTGCCAGCTTGTTCATCAAGTCCTGAATCAACGCTCGAGTGAATCTGTAACGTCGGATGCAGTCACGTTCCCTCATGGTAGCCAAGTCTGGAAATGGCCTTGGTAGAGGTGGTGCCCTGCAGGACATATTTGTTAAGAATGGAGAATATCTGACAAACATCATCAATGGCAAGGTACATATCACATGGAAAAATGCTACTAGACATCATGTCACTATGGAGTCTGGCGTGTGCAATACATCCCGGACACATAGGGCAGCTTGCTGGCACTCCTACGAAAACCCAGATACACCTGTTGTTTGCCTCAATAAACATGCCCTGAAACAAGCTGCTGGTCTGGTCTGAGTGAACAACCCAAGATATCACTTGAGTGACACACGTCACCAATCCTGCAGTGGAAGGTTGTCAACCCATCCAGACAGCTGACTGCAAGGCACATGCACAGGTCACATGGAATATCAAAAGTACATCTCAAACACATAGCTATAAAGGTGTGCATGTGACAAAAAACGACGCAGCCCTTGTCAGGATGCAGACATGTGTGCCTTGGGAAAATTGATGTCTGATGACATCAGACCCAAAAACCGTAGAAATGCACATGTGGCATGGTGAGCGTACATGTGAAACCATTCACCATCTCAACACAGACCCATGTTAGATGCACCAACAGCAGATGCAGTTTATGTAACACAAACAACAAGCTCAGATTTAACATGACACACACCGGACATAGTCACATAGTCACATAGGGTCATGCTGAGCGTGAAATGTCAAGTGACAAAGTGCCCCGGTCCCTGGTATTATGAGACAGGTGCCCATAGTGATGACTGTGCCATCCCAGTGTAGATGTGCATGGCTTCAGCTGCATAATGGTACACATGTGACAAGTGTAAAGGTTATGTGTACCACATAGTGACCCATCACACATGACATGTGTCAACAGGTCAGCACACATCAATTGTGCAACAAGATCATATCCCCTGTGCTATATCACTGCCTGACACACCTAGGGCCTGCACATGTAAGTATGAAATGAAAAGAACTTGATACACATCCTTGTTTGAACAGTACCCCTACATCCCTGCCATGTGTGCGCCTCATATCACTATTGTAATGATGACATGCGTGAGCGTGTGAAACGCACCGTACCCCTGCATTCACAAATGCATGTGAAACGCACCATACCCCTGCATTCACAAATGCGTGTGAAACAAACCACGTGAAACGCACCGTGTGAAACGCACCGTAACCCTGCATTCACAAATGCGTGTGAAACGCACCGTACCCCTGCATTCTCAAATGCGTGTGAAACGCACCGTGCGAAATGCACCGTACCCCTGCATTCACAAATGCGTGTGAAACGCACCGTGTGAAACCCACCATACCCCAGCATTCACAAGTGCGTGTGTGCCCATCGTCTCACTATTGTAATCATGCCATACGCGAGCGAGCCATACCCCGACATTACATGCATGTGTGCGCCTTGTCTCACTATTATAATCATGCCATACGCGAGCGAACCCTACCCCGACATTATGTGCGTGTGTGCGCAGCGTCTCACTATTGTAATTGTGCCATACGCGAGCGAACGGTACCCCTACATTACGTATGTGTGTGCGCAACATCTCACTATTGCAATCGTGCCATACGCGAGCAAACAGTACCCCGACATTACGTGCGTGTGTGCGCAGCGTCTCACAGTTGTATTCGTGCCATACGCGAACGAACCATACCCCAACATTACTTGCGTGTGTGCGCAGCGTCTCACTATTGTAATCGTGCCATACGCGAGCGAACCGTACCATGCCATTACATGCGTGTGCGCAACATCTCACTATTGTAATCATACCATACGTGAACGAACCGTACCCCGACATTACATGCATGTCTGCGCAGCGTCTCACTATTGTAATCGTGCCATACGCGAGCGAACCGTACCCCGACATTACATGCATGTGCGCAGCATCCCACTATTGTAATCATACCATACATGAACGAACCGTACCCCGACATTACATGCGTGTGTGCGCAGCTTCTCACTATTGTAATCGTGCCATACGTGAGCGAACCCTACCCCGACATTACGTGCGTGTGTGCGCAGCGTCTCACTATTGTAATCGTGCCATACGCGAACAAACCGTACCCCGATATTACGTGCATGTGTGCCCATCGTCTCACTATTAAAAAGGTGCCATACGCGACGTGAAACGCACCGTACACGTGTGTGGATCTAAAAAAATACATAGGGGACACCTAGGGGACGAGTAGTAGGCCCTGAATGCAGGCTGATTGTCATGGATACTGAGATTTGGGTGTGTGCTACAGGTGTCCTGCAAAAGGCAGTTGGGCAAAAATATGCAATGTTGCAAAATTGTTGTGGAGCTGAAGCTCAAATTTTGAACCATGCAAATGTGTGTCAGGGCCTTATGTTTGAAGGGATTGGATGACACATAGGATGAAAAGTAATCTGGCCTATCACACTGTACTTCTGAGACTGAAAGCCCCTCAGCAGCACTGATTTAAGGCTGCATGTGGCTGTGAGAGAGCACTTGCCTGCACAACATTGGAGTGGACCACACTGCTGCTGTCTCTGCATTCCCTGGACTCTTATGTCGCATACGATGGAGAGGGCACCAGCATTCACTGATGAGGAAAACCAGGCCCTGCTGGATGCCCTCCTACCACAGTACAGCAAGCTGTATGGGAGACCAGGGGAGCATGTGAGTGCTGACTGCAGTACCTTTGACTGTGCACCTGTTGTGTGAGTGTCACAACAGGCATTGTGTACTGGTGGGACAGACATGCAATATGGTTTTGAGAGTGTCCCAGGGGGTGAACATGGTGGTGTCTGTCATGCAGAGCATGATGTAGTTCATTTGTGTTCAGTCCTCACTTGCATTGTGCTTACTGTGACATTCACTGCATAGTGCATGACACATTCAGCCGAGCAAGACCTTGGTAGCTTTATTCCCAAATGTCCTGCGGCGTAACAGTGTTCCCCCCAGAATGACAGCTGACTGTGCTCACAGCTGTGTATGACTTGTGGGGACCTGTGGTGATATTGTACAAATGATGTGTTTAACCTCATGGACATTGAAGTGTGTGAATGTTCCTTGTTATCTGGGTGAGTGTCAATGTGAAGTGTTGCACCACAGATGCATGGCGTTTGCAGCAGCTATAGCCATCTGATGTGACTAGTAAGCAGTGGTGTGTGCCTGACTTGCAAAGTTATCACGACACCTGTGACACCTCTTTGTCAAGTGGCACATGAGCAAAGTGAGGGTTGTATCCACTGTTGTCAGTGACAGGTGAGTGATCTGTGCCAGGGTGTGTCTGTCTGGTCTGCTGAGGGTTGGTAAGTGGAGTAAGATATGTGAGTGCTTGCCACGTGCTGTCCCACACCCTGCAGTTGCTTGTGTTCTCCAGTGTGTGCCATGATCAGTGTGTGAATTGCATCTGTTACGCCATGACATCGCCATCGCCATCCCAGACGGATACAAGATCATCCGGAGAGACCGCGTCAACCAGACTGGGGGAGGCATCGCCATCGTACACAAGAACACCATCCGCATCACGACCGACTCCAACGACACCTTCGCCACCGCCGAGTATCTCCACTTCCAGATACACACCGACCCAAAGACGACCCTCAGAGGCACCCTCGTCTAAAGACCCCCCGGACCACGCACACAATTCAGCGAAGACATCACGCACTTCATCAGCCCGCACGCCCTCCGCTCCACTGACTACATCCTCCTAGGGGACCTCAACTTCCACCTGGAGAACAACAAGGACCGCAACACCGCCACTCTGCTGGACAACCTCACCATCCTCGGACTCAAGCAACTGGTCAACACCCCCACCCACTACGCCGGCCACACGCTTGATCCCGTCTTCTCATCCAGCAAGCACATCACCTTCAGCCACTCCACCGGACTCCACTGGACCGACCACAGCTGCGTCCACTTCAGCTTCAGAAGAACCACGACCCACCGCCACCCGCAACAGATTCCTCAGAGGAGCTGGAGCAAGATCACCGCCGAGCAGCTCACCACCTCCCTCAGCCAGAACCCACCCGCCAGCACAACAAACCCCAACAGAGCAGCCCGCAACCTCACACAGTGGCTAACCGCCTGCGCCGATGACCTCGCTCCACTAAAGAACCCTCCCAGCAGACCAAGAAGCAAGAAAGCCTCCTGGTTCACCGACGAACTCAAGGACTCCAAGAAGAACTGCCGCACCCTCGAGAAAGCCTGGCTCCTCGACCAGACCACAGACAACATGACCGCCCTCAAACAAGCCACCCGCATGCACCACCAGCTTATCCGCACCACCAAGAAGAAATCACTGAAGGAACGACTGGACAACAACGCCCACGACAGCAAGGAACTCTTCAGCATCGTCAAGGAGTTCTCCAACCCTAGTACCGGCAACAACGACATCACTCCTTCACAAGATGTCTGCGACTCTCTCGCCTCGTTCTTCCACCGTAAGATCGCCGACATCCACAACAGCTTTGACATACCATCCACGCACCCAACCGTCGAACCAGCGCCCCCCACCACCACCCTCCGCACCTGGACCACGGTGACCTCCGAAGACACAGCCCGCACGATGAACACCATCCACTCCGGATCTCCAGCCGACCCCTGCCCCCACCACGTCTTCAACAAGGCCGACTCCATCATCGCACCCCAACTCCGGGACGTCATCAACACCTCCTTCGACATCGCAACCTTCCCGGAGAGCTGGAAGCATGCCGAGCTCAACGCCCTACTGAAGAAACCAACAGCGGACCCCACCGACCTCAAGAACTTCCGCCCCATCTCGCTCCTCCCCTTTCCTGCCAAGGTCATCGAGAAGACCGTCAACAGACAGCTTGCAGCCTTCCTCGAGACGAACGGATCCCTCGGCCCCTCGCAGTCCGGTTTCCGAGCCAACCACAGCACCGAGACCACCCTCATCGCAGCCACCGACGACATCAGAACCCTGCTCGACAACGGGGAAACAGCGGCCCTCATCCTCCTGGACCTCTCCGCAGCGTTCGACACGGTCTGCCACCGCACTCTAATCCAACGCCTCAACAACACCGGGATCCAAGAGAAGGCACTGGAGTGGATCATCTCGTTCCTGGCCGGAAGAACACAGAGAGTCCGCCTCCCACCGTTCCGATCCGAGGCCACAGAAGTCATCTGCGGCGTACCGCAGGGATCATCACTCAGCCCCACCCTCTTCAACGTCTACATGTGACCTCTTGCAACCATCGCACGCCAGCACAACCTCAACATCAACTCCTATGCCGATGACACCCAGCTAATCCTCTCCCTCACCAGAGACCCCGCCACCGCCAGAACAAGCCTGCACGAAGGGATGAAAGACGTCGCCGAGTGGATGAAGAACAGCCGCCTGAAACTGATCTCAGCCAAGACATGGAACTCCCTCCCCATCCACCTCCGGCTGACACAGGACCATCTCGCCTTCAGGAAGCAACTCAAGACCTGGCTGTTCGAGCAATAGCGAACCCCTCCCCAAAGCGCCTTGAGGCCCTTCCGGGTGAGTAGCGCGCTATACAAATGGAGTGATTGATTGATTGATTGATTGTTGCCTTTCAATGCCATGTAGTGCATTGGGGTTTGCCCACAGGCCTAATTTACATGGACAATGATGCAAGTCCTGTCAGCATCCTATGCCTTGTCCACATTATCAATGGTGTGCAAGTGTGTGTCTCTGGTACATGGAGCAGGTGTAGTGATGTTGTTTCACTTTGTCTGCCAGACAGGTATCTGCCTACGAGAAGGGGGAGATATGGCTGGAGATCGTCAGGGCTGTCAGGACTGCGGGGGGCCATCGCCGGCGGCTGCGCAACATACAGAAAAGGTGGCAGGACATCAGGTGCTGGACCCGGCGTATCGCCCGAGTCCATCTGAAGATGGAGCCAGCAAGCCGGCATGGTGGAAGCCGTCACCTCACCCCCCACATGCTCCAAGTCCTGGCAGTGGTCTTCCCAGACCTCGATAGGCAGTTGCAGGAGAGACAGCAGCAAGGAGGGGGTAGGTACATGGCTGTTTGTTGTGTTGTGTGTCACCTGCTTCTTGAGGTGCTCAGAAGCCTGGAAACACTCCCACAGTTGGGGTGTCTGGTCAGACAGGTTATATGTGCAGTGTATTTTGAATTCCCCATATTCAGCTGGTGCTCTTTTTCATCCCTTCCCCTCCTTCACATGTGTCCCCTGGTATGTGTGTATTTAAATATGCACATGCTCATCTAGGGTGCAAGTTTTTTAGACTGCACGTTGATTAGCGCGTCATGTGGGAGGGTGGTCTGTGACATGTTTTGGGACCTTGCCTGTGCCATGACCTGTGCACTGTGTTAGGGCTTCACATTTTTTGCACTGATGATGAGTCTCAACATAGGAGTGTGAGGTTTCAACTGCACACCCTTGCAGCATGCATGACCCATGTTGTGTAGTCAGACATGATGTACATTATTTGGGAGATATGTATTGTGCCATGACGGTTCTTAATGTAACAGTCAGCTCATTACAGAACCACGGATAAGTGTGCCCACCACAGTCCCCTGAGACACCCTGGCCTCCTAATCATGTGTGTCATCCAACACTGTGCCCATTCTATGTGGGTTCAGCATGGGTCTGCCTCAGTGGCATTGGTCCCTGGCATAGTTTGTATTTGTCCTGTGTCTGCTACATGTTCCCATTGGACATAGATACACAATTTGACTTGTGCATACTCACACTGGGCAGTGCCTGTGTGCCTATTCACAACAATCTGTTGTTGCTTGTTTATGACTAATATGTATTGGCAGCCCCACAAGATGAGCTTGGGTTACCTTTTAAAATGTTGCTTCACAGTTTTTGTTACCCCGATTCTGAGTTCTCACTTCTTGAGCTGTATCTATCACAATGACTGAGGGATGGGGGTGTTATGCAGGAGAGGTCTAATGGGCCTGCCTGATTTGGCCTTGGCAGTTGTGACCTGTGTGTGAGAATTGGCTAGTCGATGTTTCACCAGGCACTTCCCCTGTGATGGTGGACAGTGCTTTCATTTGGGGCTATGTCATTTATTTCCAGACATCATTGTGCCTAATTAATTTTTGCCACATGTATGTAGTTCTGGTGCAGCGCTGTTTTGTCTCTATTGTGCACACTACTGTGTTGACATTTTGCCGGGGAAAAGGTGTGTCCACGATACAGCAATGATTTTGTTCTTCACAATTGCAAACCCATTAGCTTGAGCATTGTCCTGATTTGGGACATGCGGGCCACTTCACATGACAGCCAGTGGGTCTTATGTGCTAGCAACTGTATGATCAGGTAATAGATGCCCCTGTGAAGACTGACACATTTAAAGTTGTCTCACATTGATGAATGTACCTTGGCACTCCCAACACTTGTTAAGAGTTGTTTATGTTTTGAATGTGTTCATATGACAAATTGTGTAGGTTACACTTATGTGCCTGCATTATAGTTGTCTCACAAGGTAGTGCACAGCAAAACAACATTTGCAACTTTTTGGAATAAGCAGGCAGCTTTTGAAGGAGGCCAGTGTTAGTGATTAATGTTGTGCTTTGATCTCCATATACATGTCCCCACAGTGGTCTTGAGTGCTTGAGACTCCTTTGTTGTCAATTGTACAAACTAATGTGTGTCAAGCCATCAAGACCATGTATATGGCACATATGCTACGCCATTTGTTTCTAACAGGGTTTCATCTTAAAGTGTGCCAGCTATTTCAATGAATGTGTCTATGTTTTTTGTGTGCATTTCCTTCTGAGAGATCTTTCATGCAGGCACATACGTGTTATCTTCACAAGATAGCGAATTAACACATTCAATACATGTTGAATGTGTGAAGTATGGTGAGTCCCAAGATGGCAACAATTTGTGACATTAGTTTTTACCCAAATGTACTTACAGGGCTCTGAGTGTGGTTTCACCTTGGGGAGTGAGGTGTGTTAGTTTGCCCTGATGGGCAACACAACTGTTTATTTCTTTATGAACTTGAGGTGGCATTACTTCATTGTCTAGATCTGCTCTCCTGTAAACAAACAGAAGCTTCTCAGTGTAACTCTCATTCGAGTTGTGGCCTGGTGTGTTCTTTGGATCCTTGTGTCCAAGAAGCATTGTGTCTATACCAACTGGGCAGTACTAGTCTCAAATATGTGCAGAGCTATCTGGCTGTTACTCATGATGCATGCCATGATTTGCAGTGTGACCAACTGATTTTGTGCTCATGTGTCAGATGTGTACAGATGACTGATGCATTTTTGTTTCTTCTCCTTGCCCACAGCATCATCAACCTACACAGGAAGAGACATCAGCATGGACCAAGAGGAGGGACCCAGCCGCAGTGCCAACACAGCTGAGGAGTCGGAGGGAGCCAGAGGCACGGAGGGTGAGGGGAGTCAGGCGGCCGGACCTTTGGAAGGCAACACTTCTTACCATGCGGACGGCTAGGCTTCTGACTCCCAGGAGGAGGGGGAATACGCGGCGACACCATCTACCATCACTGTGTCTGTCCCCGCCTCCTCCAGACCCATCTCCACCCTCCCAGTTGCTAGGGTCCCTTCTGTCCGTGCTGCCCCCATGTCTCCTTCGGCCCGGCACTGCAGCCCTGCCCCTGTCTCCCCTGCTGCCCTCAGTGCCGAGTCTGTGGACCTACTCCGGCACATTCAGGTTGGTCAGACATCAATGCTGACTGTCCTCCAAGGCCACACTACAATACTGACACAGTTGTTGTCATTCATGGAGGGCATGTCACCTACGATGTCTGACCAACGTCGGATTCTATCGTCCATGGACTCCTCACTGACAGCAGCTGTTTCCCTCCTGCAGTGGTCCGTCCCCCCCTCCTTCGACCCATCCACACCCCCCTCTCCGATACCTGTCCAGAGCACACGCAGAACAACAAGATCACGCACACCAACGGACACAACCAGCACACCACCACCAAAGTGTAAGCGCAGATCTCCTGGCACGCAATCTCAGAGGGATGCAGGCACACCTACAGGGACTGGGGTCAGATGGCAGGCACGCAGCCACAGACAAAGTCTGCAAGACTCACAGCCCTCTACCTCCACTTCCATTGTGTCCCCGGGTGCAGGTGGTGGTCTGGCTGAACTGGCAGCAGTGTGCAGCGCTGAGTTTATTTCCACCTTTGGTGCTGCACAAGCCACTGAGGAGGATTCCTCCCCCCTGCACCCACAAAATCTACCCTTCCCTCTACTGTCCCTGCGGTGCCTGGCCCTGACCCAGATGATACCCCCCACGGGTCAACAACCCTTTAGCTCCATCATGTGCAGGCAAGTTTGGGGTCGATGACCTCCCCAACGTCCCCCAACCAGACTTTAATGTGGACTGGCCATTGGCCTTGTTTGAGCCGGGACTAATTTTTTTAATCACTTTCCTTTGGAGCTGAATAAAGCATTTTATTTTTCATTCTAAACTATTGCATTACAGGTACTTGCTTTAGGTGCTGTGGGCCTAGGAGTTGGTGTCATGGTAATGTTTTGGGGTTGTGAAAGATGTCTATTTTATGATGGTAATGAGGTGGACCATGGTATATATGTGTCATCACAATGTCGCAGCAATTAATCTTTGGTTGTGTGTGTTCAGTATGGCTACAGATATTGTCCCAAGGAGTGTTCCTTCCTCAGTGACACATGAGATCTTCTCTACAGACAGTTGCACAATTGTTGTGCTGACATGTTTGCAGATTTCCTATTTTGTTGAACGTTCCCTTCAGCAATGGCCATGCCTGCTCACAGATCACTACTGCTCATTAGTCTGTGCCATCCATGCTACTCACTGTACGTGTGTTTTGAGTATGTAGAAATGCCTTCATGGACACATTCACCCTTTTTCCCACTATGCAGATGTGTAATCACAGCCTACCCCTATGTTGGGATTTGTTATGCAGGGTATTTGTGCACATGACTCACAATTTTGTGCATTGTATCTAAGGGGTTTCAACCCTATTCCTTCCATGAGAGATCACATGTTGGTGGTCTGACCACCACCTGGACATTCATATCAGCCCAGGGATGTACATGACAGTGTGTGTTCCCTTTCGCTCTCTTTATTTGGTGGGCTGTTACATGACTATACGCTATTGTGTCATGATGGTAGGGTGTGTAGGTTGCCTGCAACCTCCATGGGTGGGTATGCATGTGGGATCTGACATCACACCCACATGTGGTGTGTCACGCAGTGTGTGACAGAAATCCATCCTCCGTGTAGTGGGACACTGCTGTAAGTGATGTGATGCTATGGCACTATCAGGACACTCACAGGTTAGGGATGTAAACATACACCCATGTAGTTGTGGTATGTTGATGATAATGCTCCCCCCCTATATCTGAGCACTGCTGGAAGTCCTGTGCACCCACCCCACTTATGTCTTGATACTGCTGGGAGTCATTTCCACCCACCCGAAATACTGAAGGCCTATGCTGGGAGTCCTCTGCACCCACCCCTCATATGTCTGGATACTGCTGGGAGTCATATCCGCCCACCCCAATACTGTAGGCCTATGCTGGGAGTCATACCCCTCATATGTCTGGACACTGCTGGGAGTCATATACACCCACCCCTCATATGTCTGGACACTGCTGGGAGTCATATACACCCACCCCTCATATGTCTGGACACTGCTGGGAGTCATATCCACCCAGCCCGACACTGTAGGCCTATGCCTATGCACCCATCCCTCATATGTCTGGACACTGCTGGGAGTCATATACACCCACCCCAATACTGTAGGCCTATGCTGGGAGTCATATCCACCCACCCCTCATATGTCTGGGCACTGCTGGGAATCATATACACCCACCCCTCACATGTCTGGACACTGCTGGGAGTCATATCCACCCACCTCAATACTGTAGGTCTATGCTGGGAGTCCTTTGCACCCACCCCTCATATGTCTGGACTCTGCTGGGAGTCATATCCACCCACCCCAATACTGTAGGCCTATGCTGGGAGTCATATCCACCCACCCCTCAAATGTCTGGCCACTGCTGGGAGTCATATACACCCACCCCTCATATGTCTGGACACTGCTGGGAGTCATATACACCCACCCCAATACTGTAGACCTATGCTGGAGTTATATACACCCACCCCTCATATGTCTGGACACTGCTGGGAGTCGTATACACCCACCCCAATACTGTAGGCCTATGCTGGGAGTCCTCTGCACCCACCCCTCATATGTCTGGACACTGCTGGGAGTCATATACACCCACCCCAATACTGTAGGCCTATGCTGGAGTCGTATCCACCCACCCCTCATATGTCTGGACACTGTTGGGAATCATATACAACCACCCCTCATATGTCTGGACACTGCTGGGAGTCATGTCCACCCACCCCTCAGATGTGACGCACCGTACCCTAACATTCATGGCGTGTGCAGGTCGTATCACTATTGCAATGGTGGTATATGCGAGCACGTGTGACGCACCGTACCCCAACATTCACGGCGTGTGTGCAGCTCGTATCACTATTGCAATGGTGGTATCCATGAGCGTGTGTGATGCACCGTACCCCAACATTTATGGCGTGTGTGCGGCTCGTATCACTATTGCAATGGTGGTATACGCGAGCGTGTATGACGCACCGGACAGGTACACTTGCGTTGCTGAGGTACGTTGTACTCACCGTCTGCGCCATCGTCAGTTTCTATGCACCAGGTCGTAGGCGTACAGGACTGGGATGACACGAACGATGGGGTTCATGGCGTGTATGTCGCGTACTGGGGTGCGGTTCGAGCCAGACTCTCCTCTTACGGCTGTTTTCGGGTCCCAGAGAAAAAGGGTCGTACGGAGTGTCGCAGACACGAATCGTACTTGCTTGGCCGGAAACTGCTGCTTGTTTACGTATGGACGTAGCGTACTGCGTGACCCGGATACAAATTGTATGTATTGTTGTGTCGTACGGTGTTTGCTACGATTCGCACAGGGATCTGCTTTGGGTTAGGATCGTACTTGATCATATGTACAGGGGAACTTGAAGGTGTACGATTCGTACAGGAAATACGCTCCGTACAGCTATTCGGAGGGCATTTTCCCGAATCAGAATCGACCCCAAAATGTGTTAAATAAAATATCTCTATTTTTTTAACTAACGTTTCATTACTATCACTTTAAAATCACTTAAAAATAGTTTTTCTTATAATTAGTATATTTTAAATATATAATTTCAATTTAATCAAATATATATATAACAAATATTCTTGTAGCACATATAATTAAATAGATTTCCAATATATTTACCATGAAAAATATTATTACATTACATTTAATAACTACTCTAAATTGTACTTATAAATCAACTCAACATACACACAAAATACTATTCTTTATTTACATTTAATTATAATAGATGCCTAATAAATGTACTATTCCAACTCCAGTCTAAATTAAATTGAGGTAGGTGGTGGATACTGATTTAAATTAATGTACTATTTCAAATCCAGTCTAAATTAAATTGGGGTAGGTGCTGGATATTTG
The DNA here is from genome assembly GCF_964261635.1 of Lissotriton helveticus. Taxonomy (NCBI): domain Eukaryota; kingdom Metazoa; phylum Chordata; class Amphibia; order Caudata; family Salamandridae; genus Lissotriton; species Lissotriton helveticus. Next base: position 394,663,698 of record NC_136057.1, read on the forward strand.
TCGCCTAATTAATGTACTATTCCAACTCCAACTTAAATTAAATTGGGGCAGTTGCTGGACACTGAGCCCTATTAATTTACTATTCCAACTCCAGTCTAAATTATATTGGGGTACTTGCTAGACACTGACCCTAATTAATTTACTATTCCGACTCCTGTCTAAATTTAATTGGGGTAGGTGCTGGATACTGACTTAAATTAATATATTATTCCAAGTCCAATCTAAATTAAATTGGGGTAGGTGCTGGACACTGAGCCTAATTAATCTACTATTCCCACGCCAGTCTGAATTTAATTGGGGTAGATGCTGGACACTAAGCCTAATTAATTTACTATTCCCACTTTAGTCTAAATTTAATTGGGGTAGGTGCTGGTCACTGACTTAAATTAATTTACTATTCCCACTCCAGTCTAAATTAAATCGGGGTAGGTGCTGGACACTGACCCTAATTAATTTACTATTCCAACTCCAGTCTAAATTAAATTGAGGTAGGTGGTGGACACTGACTTAAATTAATTTACTATTTCAACTCCAGTCTAAATTAAATTGGGGTAGGTGCTGGACACTAAGCCTAATTAATTTAGTATTCCAAATCCAGTCTAAATTATATTGGGGTAGTTGCTGGACACTGACCCTAATTAATCTACTATTCCCACTCCAGTCTAAATGTAATTGGGGTAGGTGCTGGACACCGAGCCTAATTAATTTACTATTCCCACTCCAATCTAGATTATATTGTGGTAGGTGCTGGGTGCTGAACCTAATTAATTTACTATTCCAACTCCATTCTAAATCAAATTGGGGTAGGTGCTGGACACTGACTTAAATTAATTTACTATACCAACTCCAATCTAAATAAAATTGGGGTAGGTGCTGGACACTGAACCTAATTAATGTACTATTCCAACTCCATTCTAAATTAAAATGGGGTAGGTGCTGGACACTGAGCCTAATTACCTTACTATTCCAACTCCAATTTAAATTAAATTGGGGCAGGTGCCGAACACCAAGCCTAATTAATTTATTATTCCAACTCCAGTCTCAATTATATTGGGGTAGGTGCTGGACACCGAGCCTAATTAATTTACTATTCCCACTCCAATATAAATTAAATTGTGGTAGGTGCTGGATGCTGAACCTAATTATTTACTATTGCAACTCCATTCTAAATTAAATTGGGGTAGGTGCTGGATATTTGTCGCCTAATTAATGTACTATTCCAACTCCAACTTAAATTAAATTGGGGCAGTTGCTGGACACTGAGCCCTATTAATTTACTATTCCAACTCCAGTCTAAATTATATTGGGGTACTTGCTAGACACTGACCCTAATTAATTTACTATTCCGACTCCAGTCTAAATTTAATTGGGGTAGGTGCTGGACACTGACTTAAATTAATATATTATTCCAAGTCCAATCTAAATTAAATTGGGGTAGGTGCTGGACACTGAGCCTAATTAATTTACTATTCCCACGCCAGTCTGAATTTAATTCGGGTAGATGCTGGACACTAAGCCTAATTAATTTAATATTCCCACTTTAGTCTAAACTTAATTGGGGTAGGTGCTGGTCACTGACTTAAATTAATTTACTATTCCAACTCCAGTCTAAATTAAATCGGGGTAGGTGCTGGACACTGACCCTAATTAATTTACTATTCCAACTCCAGTCTAAATTAAATTGAGGTAGGTGGTGGACACTGACTTAAATTAATTTACTATTTCAACTCCAGTTAAATTAAATTGGGGTAGGTGCTGGACACTAAGCCTAATTAATTTAGTATTCCAAATCCAGTCTAAATTATATTGGGGTAGTTGCTGGACACTGACCCTAATTAATCTACTATTCCCACTCCAGTCTAAATGTAATTGGGGTAGGTGCTGGACACCGAGCCTAATTAATTTACTATTCCCACTCCAATCTAAATTATATTGTGGTAGATGCTGGGTACTGAACCTAATTAATTTACTATTCCAACTCCATTCTAAATTAAATTGGGGGAGGTGCTGGACACTGAACCTAATTAATGTACTATTCCCACTTCAATCTAAATTTAATTGGGATAGGTGCTGGACACTGACTCAAATTAATTTACTATTCCCACTCCAGTCTAAATCAAATTGGGGTAGGTGCTGGACACTGACTTAAATTAATTTACTATACCAACTCCAATCTAAATAAAATTGGGGTAGGTGCTGGACACTGAACCTAATTAATGTACTATTCCAACTCCATTCTAAATTAAATTGGGGTAGGTGCTGGACACCGAACCTAATTAATTTACTATTCCCACTCCAATCTAAATTTAATTGGGGTAGGTGCTGGACACTGACATAAATTAATTTACTAATCCAACTCCAGTCTAAATTAAATTGGGGTAGATGCTGACACTGACTTAAATTAATGTACTATTTCAACTCCAGTCTAAATTAAAATGGGGTAGGTGCTGGACACTGAGCCTAATTACCTTACTATTCCAACTCCAATTTAAATTAAATTGGGGCAGGTGCCGAACACCAAGCCTAATTAATGTATTATTCCAACTCCAGTCTCAATTATATTGGGGTAGGTGCTGGACACCGAGCCTAATTAATTTACTATTCCCACTCCAATATAAATTAAATTGTGGTAGGTGCTGTATGCTGAACCTAAATATTTACTATTGCAACTCCATTCTTAATTAAATTGGGGTAGGTGCTGGACACTGAACCTAATTAATTTACTATTCCCACTTCAATCTAAATTTAATTGGGGTAGGTGCTCGACACTGACTTAAATTAATTTACTATTCCAACTCCAATCTAAATTGAATTGAGGTAGGTGCTGGAAACTGAACCTAATTGATTTACTATTCCAACTCCATTCTAAATTAAATTGGGGTAGGTGCTGACACTGACTTACATTAATGTGTTATTCCAACTCCAATCTAAATTAAATTGGGGTGGGTGCTGGACACTGAGCCTAATTAATTTACTATTCCCACGACAGTCTAAATTTAATTGGGGTAGATGCTGGACACTGAGCCTAATGAATTTACTAGTCCCACTCCAGTCTAAATTTAATTCGGGTAGGTGCTGGATACTGACCTAAATTAATTTTCCAGTCTAAATTAAATTAGAGTAGGTGCTGGACACTGACCCTAATTAATTTACTATTCCCACTCAGGTCTAAATTTAATTCGGGTAGGTGCTGGAAACTGATCCTAATTAATGTACTATTCAAACTCCAGTCTAAATTAAATTGAGGTAGGTGGTGGACACTGATTTTAATTAATTTACTATTTCAACTCCAGTCTACATTAAATTGGGGTAGGTGCTGGACAATTAATTTACTATTCCAACTCCAATATAAATTAAATTGTGGTAGGTGCTGGGCACTGAACCTAATTAATTTACTATTTCCACTTTAGTCTAAATTTAATTGGGGTACGTGCTGGATACTGAACCTAATTATGTTACTATTCCCACTCCAATCTAAATTTAATTTGGGCAGGTGGTGGACACTAAGCCTAATTAATTTACTATTCCAGCTCCAATCTAAATTATATTGGGGTAGTTGCTGGACACTGACCCAAATTAATGTACTATTCCCATGCCAGTCTAAATTTAATTGGGGTAGGTGCTGGACACTGAGCCTAATTAATTTACTATTCCCACTCCAATATAAATTAAATTGTGGTAGGTGCTGAGTACTGAACCTAATTAATTTACTATTCCAACTACACTCTAAATTAAATTGGGGTAAGTGCTGGACACTGAACCTAATTAATTTACTATTCCCCCTTCAATCTAAATTTGATTGGGGTAGTTGCTGGACACTGACTTAAATTAATTTACCATTCCCACTCCAGTCTAAATTAAATTAGAGTAGGTGCTGGACACTGACCCTAATTCATTTACTATTCCCACTCAGGTCTAAATTAAATTGAGGTAGGTGGTGGACACTGACTTAAATTAATTTACTATTTCAACCCCTGTCTAAATTAAATTGGGGTAGGTGCTGGACACTGAGCCTAATTAATTTACTATTCCAATTTAAATTAAATTGGGGTAGGCGCCGAACACCAAGCCTAATTAATTTATCATTCCAACTCCAGTCTCAATTATATTGGGATAGGTGCTGGACACCAAGCCTAATTAATTTACTATTCCCACTCCAATATAAATTAAATTGTGGTAGGAGCTGGGTACTGAACCTAATTAATTTACTATTGTAACTCCATTCTAAATTAAATTGGGGTAGGTGCTGGACACTGAACCTAATTAATTTACTATTCCCACTTCAATCTAAATTAATTTACTATTCCCACTCCAGTCTAAATCAAATTGGGGTAGGTGCTAGACACTGACTTAAATTAATGTACTATTCCAACTCCAATCTATATTGAATTGGGGTAGGTGCTGGACACTGAACCTAATTAATTTACTATTCCAACTCCATTCTAAATTAAATTGGGGTAGGTGCTGGACATTGAACCTAATTAATTTACTATTCCCTTTCCAATCTAAATTTAATTGGGGTAGGTGCTGGATACTGACATAAATTAATTTACTATTCCCACTCCAGGCTAAATTAAATTGGGGTAGGTGCTGACACTGACTTACATTAATGTGTTATTCCAACTCCAATCTAAATTAAATTGGGGTGGGTGCTGGACCTGAGCCTAATTAATTTACTATTCCCACCCCAGTCTAAATTTAATAGGGGTAGATGCTGGACACTGAGCCTAATTAATTTACTATTCCCACTCCAGTCTAAATTTAATTGGGGGAGGTGCTGGATACTAAACCTAATTAATTTACTATTCCCACTCCAATCTAAATTTCATTGGGGTAGGTGCTGGACACTGAATTAAATTAATTTACTATTCCGACTACAGTCTAAATTAAATTGGCGTAGGTGCTGGACACTGACCCTAATTAACTTACTATTCCAACTCCAATATAAATTAAATTGGGGCTGGTGATGGACACTGAACCTAATTAATGTACTATTCCAACTCCATTCTAAATTAAATTGGGGTAGGTGCTGGACACCGAACCTAATTAATTTACTATTCCCACTCCAATCTAAATTTAATTGGGGTAGGTGCTGGACACTGACATAAATTAATTTACTAATCCAACTCCAGTCTAAATTAAATTGGGGTAGATGCTGACACTGACTTAAATTAATGTACTATTTCAACTCCAGTCTAAATTAAAATGGGGTAGGTGCTGGACACTGAGCCTAATTACCTTACTATTCCAACTCCAATTTAAATTAAATTGGGGCAGGTGCCGAACACCACGCCTAATTAATTTATTATTCCAACTCCAGTCTCAATTATATTGGGGTAGGTGCTGGACACCGAGCCTAATTAATTTACTATTCCCACTCCAATATAAATTAAATTGTGGTAGGTGCTGTATGCTGAACCTAAATATTTACTATTGCAACTCCATTCTTAATTAAATTGGGGTAGGTGCTGGACACTGAACCTAATTAATTTACTATTCCCACTTCAATCTAAATTTAATTGGGGTAGGTGCTCGACACTGACTTAAATTAATTTACTATTCCAACTCCAATCTAAATTGAATTGAGGTAGGTGCTGGAAACTGAACCTAATTGATTTACTATTCCAACTCCATTCTAAATTAAATTGGGGTAGGTGCTGACACTGACTTACATTAATGTGTTATTCCAACTCCAATCTAAATTAAATTGGGGTGGGTGCTGGACACTGAGCCTAATTAATTTACTATTCCCACGACAGTCTAAATTTAATTGGGGTAGATGCTGGACACTGAGCCTAATGAATTTACTAGTCCCACTCCAGTCTAAATTTAATTCGGGTAGGTGCTGGATACTGACCTAAATTAATTTTCCAGTCTAAATTAAATTAGAGTAGGTGCTGGACACTGACCCTAATTAATTTACTATTCCCACTCAGGTCTAAATTTAATTCGGGTAGGTGCTGGAAACTGATCCTAATTAATGTACTATTCAAACTCCAGTCTAAATTAAATTGAGGTAGGTGGTGGACACTGATTTTAATTAATTTACTATTTCAACTCCAGTCTACATTAAATTGGGGTAGGTGCTGGACAATTAATTTACTATTCCAACTCCAATATAAATTAAATTGTGGTAGGTGCTGGGCACTGAACCTAATTAATTTACTATTTCCACTTTAGTCTAAATTTAATTGGGGTCCGTGCTGGATACTGAACCTAATTATGTTACTATTCCCACTCCAATCTAAATTTAATTTGGGCAGGTGGTGGACACTAAGCCTAATTAATTTACTATTCCAGCTCCAATCTAAATTATATTGGGGTAGTTGCTGGACACTGACCCAAATTAATTTACTATTCCCATGCCAGTCTAAATTTAATTGGGGTAGGTGCTGGACACTGAGCCTAATTAATTTACTATTCCCACTCCAATATAAATTAAATTGTGGTAGGTGCTGAGTACTGAACCTAATTAATTTACTATTCCAACTACACTCTAAATTAAATTGGGGTAAGTGCTGGACACTGAACCTAATTAATTTACTATTCCCCCTTCAATCTAAATTTGATTGGGGTAGTTGCTGGACACTGACTTAAATTAATTTACCATTCCCACTCCAGTCTAAATTAAATTAGAGTAGGTGCTGGACACTGACCCTAATTCATTTACTATTCCCACTCAGGTCTAAATTAAATTGAGGTAGGTGGTGGACACTGACTTAAATTAATTTACTATTTCAACGCCTGTCTAAATTAAATTGGGGTAGGTGCTGGACACTGAGCCTAATTAATTTACTATTCCAATTTAAATTAAATTGGGGTAGGCGCCGAACACCAAGCCTAATTAATTTATCATTCCAACTCCAGTCTCAATTATATTGGGATAGGTGCTGGACACCCAGCCTAATTAATTTACTATTCCCACTCCAATATAAATTAAATTGTGGTAGGAGCTGGGTACTGAACCTAATTAATTTACTATTGTAACTCCATTCTAAATTAAATTGGGGTAGGTGCTGGACACTGAACCGAATTAATTTACTATTCCCACTTCAATCTAAATTAATTTACTATTCCCACTCCAGTCTAAATCAAATTGGGGTAGGTGCTAGACACTGACTTAAATTAATGTACTATTCCAACTCCAATCTATATTGAATTGGGGTAGGTGCTGGACACTGAACCTAATTAATTTACTATTCCAACTCCATTCTAAATTAAATTGGGGTAGGTGCTGGACATTGAACCTAATTAATTTACTATTCCCTTTCCAATCTAAATTTAATTGGGGTAGGTGCTGGATACTGACATAAATTAATTTACTATTCCCACTCCAGGCTAAATTAAATTGGGGTAGGTGCTGACACTGACTTACATTAATGTGTTATTCCAACTCCAATCTAAATTAAATTGGGGTGGGTGCTGGACCTGAGCCTAATTAATTTACTATTCCCACCCCAGTCTAAATTTAATAGGGGTAGATGCTGGACACTGAGCCTAATTAATTTACTATTCCCACTCCAGTCTAAATTTAATTGGGGGAGGTGCTGGATACTAAACCTAATTAATTTACTATTCCCACTCCAATCTAAATTTCATTGGGGTAGGTGCTGGACACTGAATTAAATTAATTTACTATTCCGACTACAGTCTAAATTAAATTGGCGTAGGTGCTGGACACTGACCCTAATTAACTTACTATTCCAACTCCAATATAAATTAAATTGGGGCTGGTGATGGACACTGAGCCTAATTAATTTACTATTCAAACTCCAATCTAAATTATATTGGGGTAGATGCTGGACACTGACCTTAATTAATTTACTATTCCCACTCCAGTCTCAATTAAATTGGGGTAGGTACTGGACACTGAGCCTAATTAATTTACTATTCCCACTCCAATCTAAATTTAATTGGGATAGGTGCTGGACACTGCCTTAAATTAATTTACTACCCCAACTCAAATATAAATTAAATTGGGGTAGGTGCTGGACACTGAGCCTAATTAATTTACTATTCCCACTCCAGTCAAAATGTAATTGGGGTAGGTACTGCCCACTAAGCCTAATTAATGTACTATTCCCACTCCAGTCTAAATTTAATTTAAACATAATTAATTTACTATTCCAACTACACTCTAAATTAAATTGGGGAAGGTGCTGGACACTGAACCTAATTAATTTACTATTCCCCCTTCAATCTAAATTTGATTGGGGTAGGTGCTGGACACTGACTTAAATTAATTTACCATTCCCACTCCAGTCTAAATTAAATTAGAGTAGATGCTGGACACTGACCCTAATTAATTTACTATTCCCACTCAGTTCTAAAGTTAATTTGGGTAGGTGCTGGAAACTGATCCTAATTAATTTATTAATCCAACTCCAGTCTAAATTAAATTGAGGTAGGTGGTGGACACTGCCTTAAATTAATTTACTATTCCCACTCCAGTCTAAAATTAAATTGGTGTAGGTGCTGGACACTACCGTAAATTAATTTACTACTCCAACTCCAATATAAATTAAATTGGGGTAGGTGCTGGACACTGAGCCTAATTAATTTACTATTCCCACTCCAGTCTAAATGTAATTGGGGTAGGTACTGGAAACTAAGCCTAATTAATGTACTATTCCCACTCCAGTCTAAATTTAATTTAAACCTAATTAATTTACTATTCCAACTACACTCTAAATTAAATTGGGGTAGGTGCGGGACACTGGACCTAATCAATTTACTATTGCCCTTCAATCTAAATTTGATTGGGGTAGGTGCTGGACACTGACTTAAATTAATTTACCATTCCCACTCCAGTCTAAATTAAATTACAGTAGGTGCTGGACACTGACCCTAATTAATTTACTATTCCCACTCAGGTCTAAATTTAATTTGGGTAGGTGCCGGAAACTGATCCTAATTAATTTACTATTCCAACTCCAATTTAAATTAAATTGGGGCAGGTGCCAAACACCAAGCCTAATTAATTTATTATTCCAACTCCAGTCTAAATTATATTGGGGTAGGTGCTGGACACCGAGCCTAATTAATTTACTATTCCCACTCCAATATAAATTAAATTGTGGTAGGTGCTGGGTACTGAACCTAATTAATTTACTATTGCAACTCCATTCTAAATTAAAGTGGGGTAGGTGCTGGACACTGAACCTAATTAATTTACTATTCCCACTTCAATCTAAATGTAATTTGGGTAGGTGCTGGACACTGACTTAAATTAATTTACTATTCCAACTCCAATCTAATTTAATGGAATTGGGGTAGGTGCTGGACACTGAACCTAATTAATTTACTATTCCACTCCATTCTAAATTAAATTGGGGTAGGTGCTGGACACTGAACCTAATTAATTTACTATTCCCATTCCAATCTAAATTTAATTGGGGTAGGTGCTGGACACTGACATAAATTAATTTACTGTTCCCACTCCAGGCTAAATTAAAATGGGGTAGGTGCTGACACTGACTTACATGAATGTGTTATTCCAACTCCAATCTAAATTAAATTGGGGTGGGTGCTGGACACTGAGCCTAATTAATTTACTATTCCCACGCCAGTCTAAATTTAATTGGGGTAGATGCTGGACACTGAACCTAATTATTTTACTAGTGCCCCTTCAATCTAAATTTGATTGGGGTAGGTGCTGGACACTGACCCTAATTAATTTACTATTCCCACTCAGGTCTAAATTTAATTTGGGTAGGTGCCGGAAACTGATCCGAATTAATTTACTATTCCAACTCCATTTTAAATTAAATTGGGGTAGGTGCCGAACACCAAGCCTAATTAATTTATTATTCCAACTCCAGTCTAAATTATATTGGGGTAGGTGCTGGACACCGAACCTAATTAATTTACTATTCTCACTCCAATATAAATTAAATTGTGGTAGGTGCTGGGTACTGAACCTAATTATTTTACTATTGCATCTCCATTCTAAATTAAATTGGGGTAGGTGCTGGACACTGAACCTAATTAATTTACTATTCCCACTCCAGGCTAAATTAAATTGGGTTAGGTGCTGACACTGACTTACATTAATGTGTTATTCCAAATCCAGTCTAAATTAAATTGGGGTGGGTGCTGGACACTGAGCCTAATTAATTTACTATTCCCACGCCAGTCTAAATTTAAAAGGGGAAGATGCTGGACACTGAGCCTAATTAATTTACTATTTCCACTCCAATCTAAATTTAATTGGAGTAGGTGCTGGAGACTGACCCTAATTATCTTTCTATTCCAACTCCAATATAAATTAAATTGGGGCAGGTGATGGACACTGAGCTTAATTAATTTACTATTCAAACTCCAATCTAAATTATATTGGGGTAGATGCTGGACACTGACCTTAATTAATTTACTATTCCCGCTCCAGTCTAAATTAAATTGGGGTAGGTGCTGGACACTGAGCCTAATTAATTTACTATTCCCACTCCAATCTAAATTTAATTGGGATAGGTGCTGGACACTGCCTTAAATTAATTTACTATTCCCACTCCAGTCTAAATTAAATTGGTGTAGGTGCTGGACACTGACTTAAATTAATTTACTATTCCAACTCCAATATAAATTAAATTGGGGTAGGTGCTGGACACTGAGCCTAATTAATTTACTATTCCCACTCCAGTCTAAATTTAATTGGTGTATGTGCGGGACACTGACTTAAATTAATTTTTCTATTCCAACTCCAATCTAAATTAAATTAAGGTAGGTGCTGGACACTGAGCCCAATTAATGTACTATTCCCACTCCAGTCCAAATTTATTTGGGGTAGGTGTTGGATACTGAACCTAATTAATTTACTATTCCCACTCCAATGTAAATTTAATTGGTGTATGTGCGGGACACTGACTTAAATTAATGTTTCTATTCCAACTCCAATCTAAATTAAATTAAGGTAGGTGCTGGACACTGAGCCTAATTAATTTGCTATTCCAACCCCAGTCTAAATTAAATTGGGGTAGGTGCTGGACACCGAGCCTAAATAATGTACTATTCCCACTCCATATAAATGTAATTGAGGTATGTACTGGACACTTAACCTAATTAATTACTTTAAAGTAAATATGTAAATATTGTTTAATACAATCCACACCCTTATCCCCTATAAACCCCAAATCCCATTCATAAAATTAATTTTGAAACTCAAAAATTCTAAAAGGTATTTCATACTTAAATTTAAATATTTTTTAAATTAATTTATATTTTTTAAAACACTCCCATCCCTGATTCCCTATAAACCCAACATCCCGCTCCTAAAATTGAATTTGGAATTTGAAATTTAAAAAACTTAATTACATACTTAAATTTACAACATTTAAAAATGTAATTACATTTTTTTAAACACTCCCTACCCTTAGCCCTTACAAACCCAACACCCTACTCCTAAAATTTAATGTAACATTCAAAATGTAAAATATTAATTTCATACTTAAATTAAAAACAAATGTAATTGAACTTTTTTAAAACACTCCCCACACTTATTCCCTATAAACCCAGTATCCCACTCCTAAAATTTAATACAAAATTCAAAATAAAAAAATGTATCATTTGAATTAAACTTTTTTAAAACACTCCCCACTCTTATCCCCTGTAAACCCAATATCCCGCTCCTAAAAGAATATTAAAAAAAACATTATTATACACATTTTAAACACAATTTAATACTTGACACTAGCTATAAAATATTTTTAAAAACATGCAAAAATGATATTTTTACATGTCGATAAATTTCCTTTCGATATTACTTACATGGATATTTTACTGAAGATAGCAAATCAATATTTTTTATATCGATATACAGAACATCGATTTTTGACACTGTCGATATTGTCAACTCGATATTTATGTATATCAAAGTTAAAAACTTTATATTTTGACTGTGCACCGATCTGGAGAGTGGATACCCGCTGCCTGCCACAAAGACCAAGATAATGTACGACCATTGATTTGTATACTTGAGTTATTCCATAAGGGGGTCTTGACGTTAATACGTGAGCTTGAAGCTAAAAAAAGGAGACCTCTTTGCCAAGATTTATGAATAGTTGATAAAATCGGGTTTTTAGGATCAGAATGACTAGTGCTGCTACTATATAGAAGAGAGACCCGAGTCTATGGATTAAAGATGGCGCACTATATGAACCCATTGCGGAATATCTTTAATACCTGGTAAAAAGTAAGAGAATTGAGAGATGTGCAATGCAAGGGAATGGTGTTCAATGGATGGGAGACCCATTCCTCCCTATAGCTGGTGGGCTTTTAATTTTGCCAATGCAAGGTGAGGCCTTGCTGAACCCCATATACAGGTCTTAATCTTGGAATCGATTGAACGAAGCATAGATAAAGGAATCTGATGAGGAAGCATGCCTAAAGTATAAAGGAAACGCGGAAGAGTGACCACTTTAATAGCTTGGACTCTACCCCAAAGGGATAACTCCAAAGTCTTCCATTTGTCAAATCACGTTGCATTTGAGAAAGCAAAGGAGTCAAATTATCTGTAACCATGTTATCCATGCCCTTATTGACCAAAATTCCTAAGTACTTAGGGCGTGAAGCCTATCTAATTCAGAGCAGCGTTGAGCCCAGTATAGTTTCTACTTGTTCTCCTGTTGCTGACTAGGTTGTTGTGTTTTGCGGTCAAAAGCGCCCTGAGACCTGCCGGTGATTTGGCGCTATACAAACTGACATTAACAATAACAATAACAATTTGTAGTTCCATCAGAGATGGGCAAGGCCTCACTCTTGTCCCAGTTAATTTTATAACCTGAGAAGGAAGAGAAGTCATCAATGATATGAAGTAGAGACAGGGAGAGATCAAGGAGGATTTTTAAGATATCATCTGCATATAAATAGATTTTAGAGAGGACAATTGGAAGGGAAACACTTGTGATTTCAGCAGATTGACGAATTTTGGCAGCCAATGGTTCCATTGCTAAAAGAAAAAGTAGAGGGGGACAAAGGGCAGCCCTGGCGCGTTTCCCTCCGTATCGGGAATGTTTCAGATAAAAAACCACCGCAGTTCACCTAAACAGAAGGGTTACCATATAATAAACGTACTTTAGTGATAAATTGATCAACTCACCTGAAGTGTTGCATTATTGTAAAAAGATAATCCAATTCAATGCGATCGAACGCTTTTTCTGCGTCAAGTGAAAAGGCTAATGCATCTTCTGAGAGGTGTTTAGCAGACCATAATGTATGGGCCAATGTACGAAGATGATTTCGAGAGGAACGCCCCGGGACAAATCCCACTTGTGTGTAGTCAATTAGAGAAGGCAAAACTTTACCGAGCCAGGACGCTAAGATGCTGGCTAAAATTTTGTTATCACAGTTTAATAGTGAAATCGGATGGTAACTACTACATGGCAGAGGATCTTTACCTGGTTCAGGTAGCACAGCGATGACTGCCTCGTTAGAAAGTGGGCCCAATTTACTATCTGCCTCCTGAAATGCAGCATGCATTATATCAATTATATTGTGTCCTGCCCTTTGGTAGAATTCAGCAGCAAATCCATCTTCCCCAGGGGCTTTGTGGTAAGGTAGGGCAGCAATGGCTCTAGAGATCACATCTTTGGTAATTCCAACTTTAAGTAGGGCTCTACCCTTATCAGAGAGGGGAGGAAGGGTCACTCCTGTAAGGAAAGAAGACATCTTATCTAGATCTATTTGGTTACCTGGAGTACAAAGGGATTGGTAAAAAGAGGCGAATTCATTGACAATCTCTTGAGGTCTCGTGATTAAGTCACCTTGTGCTGATCGAATAGCTGGAATAGCCATGGCTGCCTCCCTTTGACGCAGTTGCGCAGCTAACAACCTCTCTGCCTTTTCTCCCTGTTTGTAATGTCGCCCCTTCATTCTCTGCAGGGTATATTCAGCTTTAGAGGTAAAAAAGCTATTTATGGCCATACATGCTTGTTCCAGTAATTTACGATTCTGCAAGGTTGGAGTTTTTTTTATACATGCAAGAGTAAAACTGAATGTTGCTTTCTAATTCTATTTGCCTCGTAGCATTCTGTTTATTAGCGAGTGCTGCGTCGGTCATTAACTTACCCATAATAGTAGCTTTAGCCGCAGCACAAATAGTTCTATTGGAAGTTACAGATCCCTGATTAGTCGAAAGATAATTATGGAGATGGGATTTCAATTGAAGTTTACCCTTGAGAGTCCTATGTCGTTGGATGTTCATACGCGATGGTTTGCACCCTGGTCGAGACAGTCCTAGATCAAGAGACAAAAGGACAGGGGAATAATCAGACAAAGCTGCTAATAAAATGCGAGACTCTGTGACCAATTGAACCACTTTATGTGATGCCCAAAAAAAAATCTAAGAGAGAAAATGTGCCATGAGTCAGAGAAAAGAGTGTGTATTCTGTGTCTGTTGGATGACTAAGATGCCAATGGTTAACTAATCCATTATCTGAAATGATATAATCTAATATAGCTCTGTCTGCTGCATTTCCTCTATCGAATGGACTTGATTGGTCTAAAATGGGGTCTCGTGTAAGATTCCAGTCCCCACCAATGAGGAATTGTGAGGCATCAATCTCCGTTAGTAGATGATTCAGCTGGAGGAAAAATTATTTTTTTAGTTCCTGTCGGAGCGTAAACTGATCATAGGCAAATGTAAGAATTCCCAATACTTAATATAGCAAACACATATCGGCCATCAGGATCTGACCATGTTTTGGAGACCGTGACCCGGAGTGATTTGCAAATAAGTATTGTAACTCTGCATTTGTGAGTAGTAGTAGTGTCTGAGGGATCACATTTTTTAATGCTGCCATGGATAACCTTTCCCACCCAATCCCTGCAGAGTTTATCAGATTCTAGCATGTCTAAGTGGGTTTCTTATAATAAAGCCACATCTACATGTTTGCATTGGAGATTAGAGAGTACCTTTTTCCTTTTAATGTAGTGGGTAAGGCCATGAACATTCCATGTATTGGTACAAAGAGAGTGAGTGCTTGTCATTTTGTAGTAGTGACAAAATGAGAAAATATTTCAAAACTCAATAAATTTGTCAACGGAAAGAGAACACTAAATTAGAGAGAAAACAATAAGAGGAAAATTCAGTACCACAGAGATACCAGTGTGTTGATAATGAAGAACAATCAAAAAGTGAGAAGAAATAGTCTAGATAGATGGTATAGTGTAATGGGGAGGGAGAAGGAAAATAAGAAAATACTAGAAAATATCTTGTTAAATAATAAGAATTAGTAGAAGAAAATTATAAAGAGAAAAATATCAGAAATAAGAAGGACAACCAAAAGAAAAGTTTGAATGGAAAATGTAAGAAGAGTAGGTAAGTAGTAAAGTTTAGCTGCGGGTCTGGGCTTACTGGAGCTACCCCATCAGGAGAGTTGAGAATTGATAAGGACTGTGCAGGAAGATAAAGCAAAGATCTGAAGAGCAAAGTGTGTGTAGAGAAGTTATTATATAGTGACAAGTGGGAATAAGGTATAGTGAATAGTAAATACATAAACGTTTAGAATAGTAAGAAAAGAGCTAATATAAATATATACACAAGTAGTATTGAGGAGAATGGAGGAGAAGCACCTGTAAAAATGAGAAGGTATGCACTAATATAATATATAAATATACATTAAAAAGGTATAGGAATTCATTATTGTAAAAGTATAAACAGAAAATGTTGAACAATTAATTAACAGTTTACAACATATAATATAACAAGCAATAAATATGTTTGGATTAGGAATAACAATATAAATTTAAGATAGATAGAAATAAAGAAATGTATGAAAAGAAAAAAGTGAAGGAAAATAGTTGCCAGATAGGATAGAAAGTGAGATATCAGAATAAAGATGTAGAACTATAAGTAAGATGCAGTAGATAATGAGTACATAATATACTAAGGATAATAATATAAATGTAGATCCTAATCTAAATAGAAAAAATATTAAATGAATAATGGTAAGGGCAAAATGCATTAGTAAATAGAAATATGATCTAATATATATTAATAACATATTTAATATTGACTTATAAAAAGGGAAATAGATCAAAGCTAATAAGATGTGAAAGGATATAGTCAAACCTCTATAATTCTATTACAAAAGGATGAGTATATAAATTGAATGTTGAGAGTTAAACAATAAATCAGAAAGTTGAATATCAGATATAATAAATATTATGCAAAGCAAAATTTGATATTACATTGCAGTAAATGCACAGGTAAAGAGTAATCCTGTAACCATTCTAAGTGGACAAACAATTATGTCAATAAGGCAGACAGCCTCCACTACAAGAGGGAAACTCTGATGTGAATATTCAGGAAAGAATTGTAAAAAGGATATGAACTCTCAATCACATCTACAGTGGGTTGTATCATGATGCCGTTCTTCATCCGATACAGACTTTAAGGGAGATCGGGATTTGTCCCTATATGGATCTTGTGTGGAGATAGATACTGACTAAAGGGCAGAGATTTTGTCTTCATAATTATGAATTGATCGTTCAATGTCTCCGCCTCGATGACAAATTTCAATGGAGTTATATCGCCGGGTTTCCGATATCAGTGAAGGATTTTGAGTACCATAAGAAGGCTGATCAATAGGGGTATACTGTACATCCATGTCCTGTGCATCTATAAATCGTTGTAGGCTTTTAGGATTGTAAAAATCTTTGGACTCGCCATGTTTGGTAATGCGAAATCAAGCAGGATCAAACAAACCATATTTGATGTCCATTTTCTGCAATTGTGGCCTCGTAGAGAGGAAAGCTTTTCTCTGTTCATTAGTTTCATGCGAAAAATCAGCTGCAATGCGTAATTTCGTGGCAAGCATAGATATATGAACCTGGTGTGAGTGCTGCTAATAGTATTTGTCGTACTTGCTCATGCCTCAAGAAACAGGCATTGAGGGGTCATGGTCGAGAATCAGAGGCAGTACGTGGAGCACTGATTCGGTTGGCACGCTGGATTTCAAGTGGTGGACTGAAGGTGATGCCCAGAAGCTTAGGAAGGACATTCTACAAGAAGAGCCTGGCGTTCTGACCTTCAATTTCTTCAGGAAAACCAAAAAAGCTGACATTGTCTCATCGGCTATGATCTTATAAATCAACCAGCTTACTGCGAAGAAGCAGAAAATCTTGATCTTTGTTCTGTGTGGAGATGAGTTTGGATTCTACCACTGATAAGCGCTGGTCTAGTTCATCGGTCCTAGTGTTAAATTGCACAATCTCTGCTCGTATGAATTTGGTTTCTGTGGCAAGAGAAGAAATATTAATGTCCATATCTGTCAGACGACAACTGATAGTTGATATTTCTTGTAAAATGCAATCCATAGTCTCTGATGGCATTGCAGAGGAAGTGGCCTAAGACGGGTTAGACATCGACGAGGCTGAACCTTTCATTGTAACACTTTGTGGTTTTTTAAGGACTTCTGCGAAGAGAGGAAGTTTGGGAGTTTTACTCACACTCGTATGATTAGGCATTTGAAGATTGTCTGTTGTATATTAATAAAATATTAAAAGTGGTAACATGAGACCTTCTTGTCTGGATTATAACAGTGGGTAAATCTGACAAATTAAGTACATATAGCTGAGAGATAACTTCCTCAAAAGTCACTATTCTTCACAAAATGTTACCCAGAATGTTCGGAGACAACTCTAGTGAGATTTTGTAATTTACCACACTCCGTTTAGAAAATTCTGCAAAAACAGGTGCATCACAGTTAATATATCGCAGAAAATGTTCCCTCCTAACTTTGCACGTCAGAATTTTATTACAAGTATCAACAGGGGTGAAAGTGTACTGCTCTTTATTACATCAAACACAATGTCACAAGAGGAAACATTTAGTGTGCGTCGAGGAATGTTTCATAAAAAATTCCCCTCTCGACTTCCAAGACATATAATGAGCACAAGTAGGGGCTAGTGACAATGTAAAATGGTGCCAGATTAAATTATGGTAGTACGCCATAAAGAACTAAGGGCTCCATCAAGTGCTGGTCACTGAATTAAAATAAAAATAATTTTCATGTCAGAAACATTTATATGAGAAGCACCAGATTAGGCTGACACAACCTGAGTGAAAGATAACTTCCAGAGGGCTTATAAAATGTTGCTGCTCTGACGTGCTGCATTTAAAAATTCCATGTATGGAGGATCCAAAAATGTGACATCTTAGCCCTTTGTAGAGAAGTGTACTGACAGTTTTCACAAAGCAGAGAGCGTGAAATGAAAGCCCCAACCAGAGAGGGCACTTATCTCGTTTTCCGCATCGTAAACATAATCTCCTCACAGACGCAGCGAGCTCGGAGCACCAGCCACGCAAGGGCTGCGGCTTGAGAAGCATCTAGGGGCCGGGCGCGCCCCCGCTGTCACAGGAATTTCACTCATCTAAATAAACCAGAGAAAGGGGTTACATGGCTGCGGGACTCGAGCCCAATACTGCCGGAGCACTTTCGGCTTCAAAACGGACACCACTGAAGTCCCCTTCCTGCTGGGAAAGCACCACCTCCTTTTGGAGTTCCTCCCGTGGTGGAGCTCTGCGTTCTGGCGACCATTTCCTTTCGTGGCCAGACCACGCCCCCTGCCTTCTCTTTCTTTATATACTCTTAAGAGCACTGCTTGCACTACTTGCCCTATCCTCAACTGGGTTCCTTGAAAGATGTATGTGACATGATTCTGAGCTCGCCTCCAATTGGCAGAGGGATGCTCCTTCTTAGATGAGCCATGATCCCCTTTAAAATCAGACTCTACCAATTTTCCTGCAGGGGGATCCATCATAGTGCTTGTATGGACAATATTTCATTCTGAACTCTAAATGGAACTCCCTCCCTGACCAACCGCACCTACGGGAGGAGCACCCGGTACATTAGAGGAAAAAGGAGACCTATCCTTCATTCGTTAGTTGCCCTAATTAACTTACTATTCCAACTCCAATATAAATTAAATTGGGGCTGGTGATGGACACTGAGCCTAATTAATTTACTATTCAAACTCCAATCTAAATTATATTGGGGTAGATGCTGGACACTGACCTTAATTAATTTACTATTCCCACTCCAGTCTCAATTAAATTGGGGTAGGTACTGGACACTGAGCCTAATTGATTTACTATTCCCACTCCAATCTAAATTTAATTGGGATAGGTGCTGGACACTGCCTTAAATTAATTTACTACCCCAACTCAAATATAAATTAAATTGGGGTAGGTGCTGGACACTGAGCCTAATTAATTTACTATTCCCACTCCAGTCAAAATGTAATTGGGGTAGGTACTGCCCACTAAGCCTAATTAATGTACTATTCCCACTCCAGTCTAAATTTAATTTAAACATAATTAATTTACTATTCCAACTACACTCTAAATTAAATTGGGGTAGGTGCTGGACACTGAACCTAATTAATTTACTATTCCCCCTTCAATCTAAATTTGATTGGGGTAGGTGCTGGACACTGACTTAAATTAATTTACCATTCCCACTCCAGTCTAAATTAAATTAGAGTAGGTGCTGGACACTGACCCTAATTAATTTACTATTCCCACTCAGTTCTAAAGTTAATTTGGGTAGGTGCTGGAAACTGATCCTAATTAATTTATTAATCCAACTCCAGTCTAAATTAAATTGAGGTAGGTGGTGGACACTGACTTAAATTAATTTACTATTCCAACTCCAGTCTCAATTATATTGGAATAGGTGCTGGACACCGAGCCTAATTAATTTACTATTCCCACTCCAATATAAATTAAATTGTGGTAGGAGCTGGGTACTGAACCTAATTAATTTACTATTGTAACTCTATTCTAAATTAAATTGGGGTAGGTGCTGGACACTGAACCTAATTAATTTACTATTCCCACTTCAATCTAAATTTAATTGGGGTAGGTGCTGGACACTGACTTAAATTAATGTACTATTCCCACTCCAGTCTAAATCAAATTGGGTAGGTGCTAGACACGGACTTAAATTAATTTACTATTCCAACTCCAATCTAAATTGAATTGGGGTAGGTGCTGGACACTGAACCTAATTAATTTACTATTCCAATTCCATTCTAAATTAAATTGGGGTAGGTGCTGGGCATTGAACCTAATTAATTTACTATTCCCACTCCAGGCTAAATTAAATTGGGGTAGGTGCTGACACTGACTTACATTAATTTGTTATTCCAACTCCAATCTAAATTAAATTGGGGTGGGTGCTGGACCTGAGCCTAATTAATTTACTATTCCCACCCCAGTCTAAATTTAATTGGGGTAGATGCTGGACACTGAGCCTAATTAGTTTACCATTCCCACTCCAGTCTAAATTTTATTGGGGTAGGTGCTGGATACTGAACCTAATTAATTTACTATTCCCACTCCAATCTAAATTTCATTGGGGTAGGTGCTGGACACTGACTTAAATTAATTTACCATTCCGACTACAGTCTAAATTAAATTGGCGTAGGTGCTGGACACTGACCCTAATTAACTTACTATTCCAACTCCAATATAAATTAAATTGGGGCTGGAGATGGACACTGAGCCTAATTAATTTACTATTCAAACTCCAATCTAAATTATATTGGGGTAGATGCTGGACACTGACCTTAATTAATTTACTATTCCCACTCCAGTCTAGATTAAATTGGGGTAAGTGCTGGACACTGAGCCTAATTAATTTACTATTCCCACTCCAATCTAAATTTAATTGGGATAGGTGCTGGACACTGCCTTAAATTAATTTACTATTCCCACTCCAGTCTAAAATTAAATTGGTGTAGGTGCTGGACACTACCGTAAATTAATTTACTACTCCAACTCCAATATAAATTAAATTGGGGTAGGTGCTGGACACTGAGCCTAATTAATTTACTATTCCCACTCCAGTCTAAATGTAATTGGGGTAGGTACTGGAAACTAAGCCTAATTAATGTACTAATCCCACTCCAGTCTAAATTTTATTTAAACCTAATTAATTTACTATTCCAACTACACTCTAAATTAAATTGGGGTAGGTGCGGGACACTGGACCTAATCAATTTACTATTGCCCTTCAATCTAAATTTGATTGGGGTAGGTGCTGGACACTGACTTAAATTAATTTACCATTCCCACTCCAGTCTAAATTAAATTACAGTAGGTGCTGGACACTGACCCTAATTAATTTACTATTCCCACTCAGGTCTAAATTTAATTTGGGTAGGTGCCGGAAACTGATCCTAATTAATTTACTATTCCAACTCCAATTTAAATTAAATTGGGGCAGGTGCCAAACACCAAGCCTAATTAATTTATTATTCCAACTCCAGTCTAAATTATATTGGGGTAGGTGCTGGACACCGAGCCTAATTAATTTACTATTCCCACTCCAATATAAATTAAATTGTGGTAGGTGCTGGGTACTGAACCTAATTAATTTACTATTGCAACTCCATTCTAAATTAAAGTGGGGTAGGTGCTGGACACTGAACCTAATTAATTTACTATTCCCACTTCAATCTAAATGTAATTTGGGTAGGTGCTGGACACTGACTTAAATTAATTTACTATTCCAACTCCAATCTAATTTAATGGAATTGGGGTAGGTGCTGGACACTGAACCTAATTAATTTACTATTCCACTCCATTCTAAATTAAATTGGGGTAGGTGCTGGACACTGAACCTAATTAATTTACTATTCCCATTCCAATCTAAATTTAATTGGGGTAGGTGCTGGACACTGACATAAATTAATTTACTGTTCCCACTCCAGGCTAAATTAAAATGGGGTAGGTGCTGACACTGACTTACATGAATGTGTTATTCCAACTCCAATCTAAATTAAATTGGGGTGGGTGCTGGACACTGAGCCTAATTAATTTACTATTCCCACGCCAGTCTAAATTTAATTGGGGTAGATGCTGGACACTGAACCTAATTAATTTACTAGTCCCCCTTCAATCTAAATTTGATTGGGGTAGGTGCTGGACACTGACCCTAATTAATTTACTATTCCCACTCAGGTCTAAATTTAATTTGGGTAGGTGCCGGAAACTGATCCGAATTAATTTACTATTCCAACTCCATTTTAAATTAAATTGGGGTAGGTGCCGAACACCAAGCCTAATTAATTTATTATTCCAACTCCAGTCTAAATTATATTGGGGTAGGTGCTGGACACCGAACCTAATTAATTTACTATTCTCACTCCAATATAAATTAAATTGTGGTAGGTGCTGGGTACTGAACCTAATTATTTTACTATTGCAACTCCATTCTAAATTAAATTGGGGTAGGTGCTGGACACTGAACCTAATTAATTTACTATTCCCACTCCAGGCTAAATTAAATTGGGTTAGGTGCTGACACTGACTTACATTAATGTGTTATTCCAAATCCAGTCTAAATTAAATTGGGGTGGGTGCTGGACACTGAGCCTAATTAATTTACTATTCCCACGCCAGTCTAAATTTAAAAGGGGAAGATGCTGGACACTGAGCCTAATTAAATTACTATTTCCACTCCAATCTAAATTTAATTGGAGTAGGTGCTGGAGACTGACCCTAATTATCTTTCTATTCCAACTCCAATATAAATTAAATTGGGGCAGGTGATGGACACTGAGCTTAATTTATTTACTATTCAAACTCCAATCTAAATTATATTGGGGTAGATGCTGGACACTGACCTTAATTAATTTACTATTCCCGCTCCAGTCTAAATTAAATTGGGGTAGGTGCTGGACACTGAGCCTAATTAATTTACTATTCCCACTCCAATCTAAATTTAATTGGGATAGGTGCTGGACACTGCCTTAAATTAATTTACTATTCCCACTCCAGTCTAAATTAAATTGGTGTAGGTGCTGGACACTGACTTAAATTAATTTACTATTCCAACTCCAATCTAAATTAAATTGAGGTAGGTGCTGGACACTGAGCCCAATTAATGTACTATTCCCACTCCAGTCTAAATTTATTTGGGGTAGGTGTTGGATACTGAACCTAATTAATTTACTATTCCCACTCCAATGTAAATTTAATTGGTGAATGTGCGGGACACTGACTTAAATTAATGTTTCTATTCCAACTCCAATCTAAATTAAATTAAGGTAGGTGCTGGACACTGAGCCTAATTAATTTGCTATTCCAACCCCAGTCTAAATTAAATTGGGGTAGGTGCTGGACACCGAGCCTAAATAATGTACTATTCCCACTCCATATAAATGTAATTGGGGTATGTACTGGACACTTAACCTAATTAATTACTTTAAAGTAAATATGTAAATATTGTTTTATACAATCCACACCCTTATCCCCTATAAACCCCAAATCCCATTCATAAAATTAATTTTGAAACTCAAAAATTCTAAAAGGTATTTCATACTTAAATTTTAATATTTTTTAAATTAATTTATATTTTTTAAAACACTCCCATCCCTTATTCCCTATAAACCCAACATCCCGCTCCTAAAATTGAATTTGGAATTTGAAATTTTAAAAATTAATTACATACTTAAATTTACAACATTTAAAAATGTAATTACATTTTTTTAAACACTCCCTACCCTTAGCCCTTACAAACCCAACACCCTACTCCTAAAATTTAATGTAACATTCAAAATGTAAAATATTAATTTCATACTTAAATTAAAAACAAATGTAATTGAACTTTTTTAAAACACTCCCCACACTTATTCCCTATAAACCCAGTATCCCACTCCTAAAATTTAATACAAAATTCAAAATAAAAAAATGTATCATTTGAATTAAACTTTTTTAAAACACTCCCCACTCTTATCCCCTGTAAACCCAATATCCCGCTCCTAAAAGAATATTAAAAAAAACATTATTATACACATTTTAAACACAATTTAATACTTGACACTAGCTATAAAATATTTTTAAAAACATGCAAAAATGATATTTTTACATGTCGATAAATTTCCTTTCGATATTACTTACATCGATATTTTACTGAAGACAGCAAATCAATATTTTTTATATCGATATACTAATTTCTAATTTCTAATTTAAAACACTTATAGAGCGCGGCGTACACCTTGCGGTTTCTTGGCGCTGGAGGTTCAGAACTGAGGGAGAAAGACCATGGAAGGGTGGAGTAAGTATTAGGCGGGGAAAGCCTGGCTGAAAAGGAAAGTTTTCAGGTCTCTACGGAAAGAGAGATACTGAGTTGCAGAACGGAGATTGTCTGGAAGTGAATTCCAGAAGGTAGGAGCCAGAGTTGAGAAATTAGAACCGCCCCATTTTTTGCGTGAGAAGCGGGGGATCTGGAGAAGGAACTTGGAGGAAGACCGGAGATTTCTAGCGGGGACATAGGGTTTAATTAGTGAGGCGATGAAAGCGGGGGCAGTGCCCTGACGGGCCTGAAAAACCATGCATCCTATCTTAAAGAGGGAGCGTTGTTTCACGGGGAGCCAGTGAAGCTCTTTAAGAAGGGGGGTGGAGTGGTGATAGCGTGAAAGGCCGTATATCAGCCTGGCCGCCTGATTCTGGATGGTTTGGAGTCTACGCAGGCTGTACGCTGGAATGCCATGATAGAGGGCGTTGGCGTAGTCCAATCGTGAGATTACCAGGGCGGCTATGATGATCTTAAGTGCCTGGGGAGAGAAGAAGCGGGAGACAGAGCGGATAGTTCGGAGAGTGAGGAAACAGGAGGACACCACAGAACTAATTTGAGAGTGAAGAGTGAGCTGATTATTAATTTTAACACCCAGTGTCTTGACCACAGTGGAGGGGGATGGTGCCGGGCCAAGAGAGAGGGGCCAGAAAAGAGAATTCCAGGGGCTGGATGAACCACCAGTGAGAACCAGCTCGGTCTTGTCGGGGTTCAGTTTAAGGTGGTTGTGGTTCATCCAGTCCCTGATAAATGTCATAGTTGACTGAAAATTAGAAACCGAAAGAGGAGAGGGGGACAGATCAAAGATGAGCTGGAGGTCGTCCGCATAGTTGTAAACCGTGACCTCCAGCTGCTGGAGTGCATAGATAAGAGGAAAGATATAGAGATTAAAGAGTAAGGGAGAGAGAGAGGAACCCTGGGGAACACCGCAGGTGACAGGGAGAGGGGTGGAGGTGAAATCGCCCAGTCGGACCGCCTGAGTGCGGTCCCTCAGAAAGGAGGAGAGCCAGACCAGAGCTGATCCCCCGATACCGGCCGCCTTGACACGGGCAAGTAGGATGGTATGGTCCACCGTGTCAAAGGCGGCGGAGAGATCAAGGAGGACCAGAGCCTGGCGGTTGTTGTCATCCATACCCTTTCTGAGGTTGTCTAGGACTGAAACTACGACCGATTCGGTCGAATGCCTGGGGCGGAATCCTGCCTGGCGAGAGGCCAGCCCCCCATTCGCCTCGGTGTGAGCGCTCAGTACCGCGGTGACATGGCGTTCCATCACCTTGCCCAGGAAGGGCAGCAGGGAGATGGGGCGAAAGTTAGCCGAGATGGACGGGTCCGCGCCGGGTTTCTTCAGCAGAGGGACTATGGTGGCGGCCTTGAGTGCAGGGGTCACGACACCCTGAGCCAAGGAGCAATTGAGAAAGGCGATAGGGGGATCAGGGCAGCTAGAGTATATTTGCTGTAAGATGCGTGCGGGGCAGACGTCCGCCGGAGACCCTGACTTAACTTTGGGGAGTATAGCCAAAAAAGATTCCTGAGTGAAGGGAGGGATGAGGGTAAGAGGGTTTAGGACAGTGGGGGGAGAGGGATCAACAAAAGCAGATGAGGGTAATGGAATATTAGCCTTGATAGTCGTGATTTTGTCCAAGAAGTAGTGATTGAGTTGATCACAGAGGGGCTGGGAGGGAGGGATTTGGGACGAAGTTCGGTCAGAGAATGCCAGGTCATTCACGATGCCAAAGATTACCCTGGGTTTGTTGTCGGCAGACGTTATTTTCGTGGAAAAGTGGTCGGTTTTTGCAGCCAGGATTGCTGATTTATATTTAGCCAGTGAAGCCAGGAAATGGGTTTTAGATGAAAGGCTATAATCTTTCCTCCACTGCCTCTCCGCCCGTCGGGCGCTCAATTTGAGTTCTTTTAGGTGGTCGTTAAACCATCTATTGGAGTCCTTGAGTCGACGGATGGAAATGCGACGTAGGGGAGCCGCTGAGTCGCAACCTCCCGCCAGCCAGGTGTTTATGGCCTTGGCTTGAGAGGCAGATGATAGGCCAGAGAAGGAGGGAATGGAATTACGGAGCAGGGAGGTCAAGGAGGGGAGATCCAGCCTGTTCCAGTTCCGCGCCCAGGTGTTTTTGGCACGCGGGGTTCTGGAAATTGGGTTGTGGAGGATGGAGAAGGAGATGAGGGCATGGTCGGACCAGGGGCATGGAGAGACAGCCACCGAGGCCAATGGAAGGTTGAGAGACCAGACCTGGTCGAGTATGTGCCCGTGAGAGTGAGTGGGGTCAGTTATATGTGAGACGAAGTTGAAAGATAGTAAGGATTCTGTAAATTCTTTTGAGGCCGGGCACTCGTGTGGGTCTGAGGGCCAATAATTAAAATCCCCCAGCACCAAAACCGAGGCATAGTTGACCACCAGATTGGCCAGAAGGTCTTGAAAAGCTGGTAAAAATGAAGGTGAGGGCTGAGGAGGGCGGTACACAAGAAGGCAAGTGATGGGAGGGGAGGATAAGAGGGAGCGGACTACTAAAAAGTCAGCAGGGAGCATAGAGGGAAAAGGAAGTGATAGAAAATGCAAATCGGACCTGGCGATTAAGGCGACCCCACCGCCAGCCCTGCCCGCCGGGCGATCGGCGCGCAGGGCCACGTAGGAAGGCGGAAGGGTAGCCAGGAGAGCAGGGAGGGAGGAGTCACAGTACCAGGTTTCGGTCAGGAGCAGTAAGTCCGGTTTCTCGGAGTCGAGTAGGACGTACAGCTCGTGTTGGTGCTTGACCGCTGACCTGGTATTAAGTAGGATGACAGATAGTGCTGGGGTCGTGGGGCAGGGATCGGCGGTGGGAGGGCAGGGTGACAGGGGGGTGCGTAACGGGGGAAGCGGAGGTGTGGGGAGGGTAGGGGCAAGGCCTAGTGCAGAGACGAGTCTATGGACGGAATTCTGGAGAGGCCAGGGGCCTTGGAGGGCGACGAGGTCCTTAGACGTATAGGATAGAATTTTGGCATAGTGACGTGCCCCTGGCCCCGTCCGGCCGCGGACGGGCGCAGACGGGCTTGACTTATGCGCGACTTCGGCGCGAAGTCGGCGCTCCCGCTGCGCTCGTCCGCTGCGCGTACTAAAATGGCACATTGTTATAGATGGCCGTAAGGGCGGGAAGGGGGCGTGGCCTGAAGGTGGGCGTGGCCAGCCGGCAGGAGGGCGTCACGTGAGCGCTTGATCCGCTACACGGAGCCCTCGAGGTGCAATCAAGTAAGTAGCAGCAAATAAAGTTTTAAAATCACAATATCACAGTTTAAAAAGAGCGTCTCCCGGCTTTCCGCCTCAGGAGATATGAACCCAGTGAGCGCTCGAGAACTGGCGCTTAAGAAGGGCGGGAAGGGGGCGTGGCCTGAAGGTGGGCGTGGCCAGCCGGCAGGAGGGCGTCACGTGAGCGCTTGATCCGCTACACGGAGCCCTCGAGGTGCAATCAAGTAAGTAGCAGCAAATAAAGTTTTAAAATCACAATATCACAGTTTAAAAAGAGCGTCTCCCGGCTTTCCGCCTCAGGAGATATGAACCCAGTGAGCGCTCGAGAACTGGCGCTTAAGAAGGGCGGAAAGGGGGCGTGGCCTGAAGGTGGGCGTGGCCAGCCGGCAGGAGGGCGTCACGTGAGCGCTTGATCCGCTACACGGAGCCCTCGAGGTGCAATCAAGTAAGTAGCAGCAAATAAAGTTTTAAAATCACAATATCACAGTTTAAAAAGAGCGTCTCCCGGCTTTCCGCCTCAGGAGATATGAACCCCTGAATACAGAACATCGATTTTTGACACTGTCGATATTGTCAACTCGATATTTATGTATATCAAAATAAAAAACTTTATATTTTGACTGTGCACCGATCTGGAGAGTGGATACCCGCTGCCTGCCACAAAGACCAAGATAATGTACGACCATTGATTTGTATACTTGAGTTATTCCATAAGGGGGTCTTGACGTTAATACGTGAGCTTGAAGCTAAAAAAAGGAGACCTCTTTGCCAAGATTTATGAATAGTTGATAAAATCGGGTTTTTAGGATCAGAATGACTAGTGCTGCTACTATATAGAAGAGAGACCCGAGTCTATGGATTAAAGATGGCGCACTATATGAACCCATTGCGGAATATCTTTAATACCTGGTAAAAAGTAAGAGAATTGAGAGATGTGCAATGCAAGGGAATGGTGTTCAATGGATGGGAGACCCATTCCTCCCTATAGCTGGTGGGCTTTTAATTTTGCCAATGCAAGGTGAGGCCTTGCTGAACCCCATATACAGGTCTTAATCTTGGAATCGATTGAACGAAGCATAGATAAAGGAATCTGATGAGGAAGCATGCCTAAAGTATAAAGGAAACGCGGAAGAGTGACCACTTTAATAGCTTGGACTCTACCCCAAAGGGATAACTCCAAAGTCTTCCATTTGTCAAATCACGTTGCATTTGAGAAAGCAAAGGAGTCAAATTATCTGTAACCATGTTATCCATGCCCTTATTGACCAAAATTCCTAAGTACTTAAGGCGTGAAGCCTATCTAATTCAGAGCAGCGTTGAGCCCAGTATAGTTTCTACTTGTTCTCCTGTTGCTGACTAGGTTGTTGTGTTTTGCGGTCAAAAGCGCCCTGAGACCTGCCGGTGATTTGGCGCTATACAAACTGACATTAACAATAACAATAACAATTTGTAGTTCCATCAGAGATGGGCAATGCCTCACTCTTGTCCCAGTTAATTTTATAACCTGAGAAGGAAGAGAAGTCATCAATGATATGAAGTAGAGACAGGGAGAGATCAAGGAGGATTTTTAAGATATCATCTGCATATAAATAGATTTTAGAGAGGACAATTGGAAGGGAAACACTTGTGATTTCAGCAGATTGACGAATTTTGGCAGCCAATGGTTCCATTGCTAAAAGAAAAAGTAGAGGGGGACAAAGGGCAGCCCTGGCGCGTTTCCCTCCGTATCGGGAATGTTTCAGATAAAAAACCACCGCAGTTCACCTAAACAGAAGGGTTACCATATAATAAACGTACTTTAGTGATAAATTGATCAACTCACCTGAAGTGTTGCATTATTGTAAAAAGATAATCCAATTCAATGCGATCGAACGCTTTTTCTGCGTCAAGTGAAAAGGCTAATGCATCTTCTGAGAGGTGTTTAGCAGACCATAATGTATGGGCCAATGTACGAAGATGATTTCGAGAGGAACGCCCCGGGACAAATCCCACTTGTGTGTAGTCAATTAGAGAAGGCAAAACTTTACAGAGGCAGGACGCTAAGATGCTGCCTAAAATTTTGTTATCACAGTTTAATAGTGAAATCGGATGGTAACTACTACATGGCAGAGGATCTTTACCTGGTTCAGGTAGCACAGCGATGACTGCCTCGTTAGAAAGTGGGCCCAATTTACTATCTGCCTCCTGAAATGCAGCATGCATTATATCAATTATATTGTGTCCTGCCCTTTGGTAGAATTCAGCAGCAAATCCATCTTCCCCAGGGGCTTTGTGGTAAGGTAGGGCAGCAATGGCTCTAGAGATCACATCTTTGGTAATTCCAACTTCAAGTAGGGCTCTACCCTTATCAGAGAGGGGAGGAAGGGTCACTCCTGTAAGGAAAGAAGACATCTTATCTAGATCTATTTGGTTACCTGGAGTACAAAGGGATTGGTAAAAAGAGGCGAATTCATTGACAATCTCTTGAGGTCTCGTGATTAAGTCACCTTGTGCTGATCGAATAGCTGGAATAGCCATGGCTGCCTCCCTTTGACGCAGTTGCGCAGCTAACAACCTCTCTGCCTTTTCTCCCTGTTTGTAATGTCGCCCCTTCATTCTCTGCAGGGTATATTCAGCTTTAGAGGTAAAAATGCTATTTATGGCCATACATGCTTGTTCCAGTAATTTACGATTCTGCAAGGTTGGAGTTTTTTTTATACATGCAAGAGTAAAACTGAATGTTGCTTTCTAATTCTATTTGCCTCGTAGCATTCTGTTTATTAGCGAGTGCTGAGTCGGTCATTAACTTACCCATAAAAGTAGCTTTAGCCGCAGCACAAATAGTTCTATTGGAAGTTACAGATCCCTGATTAGTCGAAAGATAATTATGGAGATGGGATTTCAATTGAAGTCTACCCTTGGGAGTCCTATGTCGTTGGATGTTCATACGCGATGGTTTGCACCCTGGTCGAGACAGTCCTAGATCAAGAGACAAAAGGACAGGGGAATAATCAGACAAAGCTGCTAATAAAATGCGAGACTCTGTGACCAATTGAACCACTTTATGTGATGCCCAAAAAAAATCTAAGAGAGAAAATGTGCCATGAGTCAGAGAAAAGAGTGTGTATTCTGTGTCTGTTGGATGACTAAGATGCCAATGGTTAACTAATCCATTATCTGAAATGATATAATCTAATATAGCTCTGTCTGCTGCATTTCCTCTATCGAATGAACTTGATTGGTCTAAAATGGGGTCTCGTGTAAGATTCCAGTCCCCACCAATGAGGAATTGTGAGGCATCAATCTCCGTTAGTAGATGATTCAGCTGGAGGAAAAATTATTTTTTTAGTTCCTGTCGGAGCGTAAACTGATCATAGGCAAATTTAAGAATTCCCAATACTTAATATAGCAAACACATATCGGCCATCAGGATCTGACCATGTTTTGGAGACCGTGACCCGGAGTGATTTGCAAATAAGTATTGTAACTCTGCATTTGTGAGTAGTAGTAGTGTCTGAGGGATCACATTTTTTAATGCTGCCATGGATAACCTTTCCCACCCAATCCCTGCAGAGTTTATCAGATTCTAGCATGTCTAAGTGGGTTTCTTATAATAAAGCCACATCTACATGTTTGCATTGGAGATTAGAGAGTACCTTTTTCCTTTTAATGTAGTGGGTAAGGCCATGAACATTCCATGTATTGGTACAAAGAGAGTGAGTGCTTGTCATTTTGTAGTAGTGACAAAATGAGAAAATATTTCAAAACTCAATAAATTTGTCAACGGAAAGAGAACACTAAATTAGAGAGAAAACAATAAGAGGAAAATTCAGTACCACAGAGATACCAGTGTGTTGATAATGAAGAACAATCAAAAAGTGAGAAGAAATAGTCTAGATAGATGGTATAGTGTAATGGGGAGGGAGAAGGAAAATAAGAAAATACTAGAAAATATCTTGTTAAATAATAAGAATTAGTAGAAGAAAATTATAAAGAGAAAAATATCAGAAATAAGAAGGACAACCAAAAGAAAAGTTTGAATGGAAAATGTAAGAAGAGTAGGTAAGTAGTAAAGTTTAGCTGCGGGTCTGGGCTTACTGGAGCTACCCCATCAGGAGAGTTGAGAATTGATCAGGACTGTGCAGGAAGATAAAGCAAAGATCTGAAGAGCAAAGTGTGTGTAGAGAAGTTATTATATAGTGACAAGTGGGAATATGGTATAGTGAATAGTAAATACATAAACGTTTAGAATAGTAAGAAAAGAGCTAATATAAATATATACACAAGTAGTATTGAGGAGAATGGAGGAGAAGCACCTGTAAAAATGAGAAGGTATGCACTAATATAATATATAAATATACATTAAAAAGGTATAGGAATTCATTATTGTAAAAGTATAAACAGAAAATGTTGAACAATTAATTAACAGTTTACAACATATAATATAACAAGCAATAAATATGTTTGGATTAGGAATAACAATATAAATTTAAGATAGATAGAAATAAAGAAATGTATGAAAAGAAAAAAGTGAAGGAAAATAGTTGCCAGATAGGATAGAAAGTGAG
Organism: Lissotriton helveticus; assembly: GCF_964261635.1. Taxonomy (NCBI): domain Eukaryota; kingdom Metazoa; phylum Chordata; class Amphibia; order Caudata; family Salamandridae; genus Lissotriton; species Lissotriton helveticus. Next base: position 394,695,560 of record NC_136057.1, read on the forward strand.
ATATCAGAATAAAGATGTAGAACTATAAGTAAGATGCAGTAGATAATGAGTACATAATATACTAAGGATAATAATATAAATGTAGATCCTAATCTAAATAGAAAAAATATTAAATGAATAATGGTAAGGGCAAAATGCATTAGTAAATAGAAATATGATCTAATATATATTAATAACATATTTAATATTGACTTATAAAAAGGGAAATAGATCAAAGCTAATAAGATGTGAAAGGATATAGTCAAACCTCTATAATTCTATTACAAAAGGATGAGTATATAAATTGAATGTTGAGAGTTAAACAATAAATCAGAAAGTTGAATATCAGATATAATAAATATTATGCAAAGCAAAATTTGATATTACATTGCAGTAAATGCACAGGTAAAGAGTAATCCTGTAACCATTCTAAGTGGACAAACAATTATGTCAATAAGGCAGACAGCCTCCACTACAAGAGGGAAACTCTGATGTGAATATTCAGGAAAGAATTGTAAAAAGGATATGAACTCTCAATCACATCTACAGTGGGTTGTATCATGATGCCGTTCTTCATCCGATACAGACTTTAAGGGAGATCGGGATTTGTCCCTATATGGATCTTGTGTGGAGTTAGATACTGACTAAAGGGCAGAGATTTTGTCTTCATAATTATGAATTGATCGTTCAATGTCTCCGCCTCGATGACAAATTTCAATGGAGTTATATCGCCGGGTTTCCGATATCAGTGAAGGATTTTGAGTACCATAAGAAGGCTGATCAATAGGGGTATACTGTACATCCATGTCCTGTGCATCTATAAATCGTTGTAGGCTTTTAGGATTGTAAAAATCTTTGGACTCGCCATGTTTGGTAATGCGAAATCAAGCAGGATCAAACAAACCATATTTGATGTCCATTTTCTGCAATTGTGGCCTCGTAGAGAGGAAAGCTTTTCTCTGTTCATTAGTTTCATGCGGAAAATCAGCTGCAATGCGTAATTTCGTGGCAAGCATAGATATATGAACCTGGTGTGAGTGCTGCTAATAGTATTTGTCGTACTTGCTCATGCCTCAAGAAACAGGCATTGAGGGGTCATGGTCGAGAATCAGAGGCAGTACGTGGAGCACTGATTCGGTTGGCACGCTGGATTTCAAGTGGTGGACTGAAGGTGATGCCCAGAAGCTTAGGAAGGACATTCTACAAGAAGAGCCTGGCGTTCTGACCTTCAATTTCTTCAGGAAAACCAAAAAAGCTGACATTGTCTCATCGGCTATGATCTTATAAATCAACCAGCTTACTGCGAAGAAGCAGAAAATCTTGATCTTTGTTCTGTGTGGAGATGAGTTTGGATTCTACCACTGATAAGCGCTGGTCTAGTTCATCGGTCCTAGTGTTAAATTGTACAATCTCTGCTCGTATGAATTTGGTTTCTGTGGCAAGAGAAGAAATATTAATGTCCATATCTGTCAGACGACAACTGATAGTTGATATTTCTTGTAAAATGCAATCCATAGTCTCTGATGGCATTGCAGAGGAAGTGGCCTAAGACGGGTTAGACATCGACGAGGCTGAACCTTTCATTGTAACACTTTGTGGTTTTTTAAGGACTTCTGCGAAGAGAGGAAGTTTGGGAGTTTTACTCACACTCGTATGATTAGGCATTTGAAGATTGTCTGTTGTATATTAATAAAATATTAAAAGTGGTAACATGAGACCTTCTTGTCTGGATTATAACAGTGGGTAAATCTGACAAATTAAGTACATATAGCTGAGAGATAACTTCCTCAAAAGTCACTATTCTTCACAAAATGTTACCCAGAATGTTCGGAGACAACTCTAGTGAGATTTTGTAATTTACCACACTCCGTTTAGAAAATTCTGCAAAAACAGGTGCATCACAGTTAATATATCGCAGAAAATGTTCCCTCCTAACTTTGCACGTCAGAATTTTATTACAAGTATCAACAGGGGTGAAAGTGTACTGCTCTTTATTACATCAAACACAATGTCACAAGAGGAAACATTTAGTGTGCGTCGAGGAATGTTTCATAAAAAATTCCCCTCTCGACTTCCAAGACATATAATGAGCACAAGTAGGGGCTAGTGACAATGTAAAATGGTGCCAGATTAAATTATGGTAGTACGCCATAAAGAACTAAGGGCTCCATCAAGTGCTGGTCACTGAATTAAAATAAAAATAATTTTCATGTCAGAAACATTTATATGAGAAGCACCAGATTAGGCTGACACAACCTGAGTGAAAGATAACTTCCAGAGGGCTTATAAAATGTTGCTGCTCTGAAGTGCTGCATTTAAAAATTCCATGTATGGAGGATCCAAAAATGTGACATCTTAGCCCTTTGTAGAGAAGTGTACTGACAGTTTTTACAAAGCAGAGAGCGTGAAATGAAAGCCCAAACCAGAGAGGGCACTTATCTCGTTTTCCGCATCGTAAACATAATCTCCTCACAGACGCAGCGAGCTCGGAGCACCAGCCACGCAAGGGCTGCGGCTTGAGAAGCATCTAGGGGCCGGGCGCGCCCCCGCTGTCACAGGAATTTCACTCATCTAAATAAACCAGAGAAAGGGGTTACATGGCTGCGGGACTCGAGCCCAATACTGCCGGAGCACTTTCGGCTTCAAAACGGACACCACTGAAGTCCCCTTCCTGCTGGGAAAGCACCACCTCCTTTTGGAGTTCCTCCCGTGGTGGAGCTCTGCGTTCTGGCGACCATTTCCTTTCGTGGCCAGACCACGCCCCCTGCCTTCTCTTTCTTTATATACTCTTAAGAGCACTGCTTGCACTACTTGCCCTATCCTCAACTGGGTTCCTTGAAAGATGTATGTGACATGATTCTGAGCTCGCCTCCAATTGGCAGAGGGATGCTCCTTCTTAGATGAGCCATGATCCCCTTTAAAATCAGACTCTACCAATTTTCCTGCAGGGGGATCCATCATAGTGCTTGTATGGACAATATTTCATTCTGAACTCTAAATGGAACTCCCTCCCTGACCAACCGCACCTACGGGAGGAGCACCCGGTACATTAGAGGAAAAAGGAGACCTATCCTTCATTCGTTAGTTGCTCTAGAGGTTAAAAGCTTTTCAGAGGCTTATTGTCCCAATCAATTGAAACATTTGAGAGACTGTCCTCTCCTTTGTGAGTACTTGGTTCAGTCAGAGAGCCCTAGTGTGCGCACCCTTTCCATCCAGTCTATCGTTTTTAACCAGTGTCTAGTTACTCTTCTTAGGCACAACGGTTACTTGTTCACAGGTTTATTCCTGGAGGGCCCAGAATCTGGACTAGGAGGTACAGGATAGGCCCATCTAAGAAACAACCGACAAGAGTGTAATAGGAATGGGTATTTTGACCTAGTTGTGCAGGCAGCCAGCCTTTTTCCTTTGTCCATTGCCTTCCTCTCTCTTGTCATGTCAAGTGTTTTTCACAATTTTGCATGTGTTTGTATTGATATGTATTTGTGTGTGGGTATGTGAGAAATGGTTGTTTAATATTAGGGGTGGGTGAAAAATTTCCCTCCACCGGCAGAGTTCGTGGAGTTTTGCCCTCTGCTTGGAATACAGAGTTGTGACACCTAGGGTGATTTTCAGATGCTAGAATGCCTCCCAGTGAAATTTCTCAATGCTTGCGGTCATGATTGTTTGCGTTGAGAAGGCTGCCACTCGAGTAGAAAACCTGCTCGAGTGGCACAAAGAAACAGCACCCTCTGGTATGCCACATGGTGCTGTTCGCTCTGATTCTACAGAGCCGAACAAGCTCCCAGTGCTAAAAATCAGCACAATGTTCCAAATTCCACCTGGTTGCGGAACCCTGCGGAATTAAACAGCGTGAAACTCTGCAAGTTCCGCCCCCCTAATTAACAAGTATTTTATGAAAAGTCATTGGCTTGGGTAATTGTCAAGTTATTTTAAAATGTTAATGTATTATTTTTTCCAGGTTCTACATTGCTGTGCTGTTTTCATATTTTTATTTTCAATGATTTCTTACATTGTTACTGCCGCTTTGCTGGTGGTGCCTAGGCCTGTGGCTAGTCCGAGGTAAATTTTGAATACATGTTTGAGCAGTCCTTTTCCTGCAAATGGTGCATGCATTTGTTGGTGGTGGCTGGAGATAGGAGCTCCAGGGCAGCCTCCTACTTGATTGTCATTGCTGTGTGTTCCTCCACCATTTTGTGAGAGAGGACGATGTAGGGAAGCTTATCAGAAATCGAGAAGAACCCCACCCCAGGAAGCACCAAATTATATTTTTGTGCTCAGAGGAAAGTAAGTGGTTGGAGCAGACTCTGAGGAGAGAGGAGAATCTGAGGAGGAAAGACGCTGATGCTGTGAGGTCAAAACACACATGATGGGAGAGGCGTTGGCGCAGAAGAGCTGCAGACTACTGATGCTGACACTGACTTTTAACCCTGCTCACCTAGTTGCTTGTTGTCAATGCTGAATTTAACTCCTGCCTTGGCTTCTGGAGCAGAGAAGAGCTATGGAGTGGACAGAGGATTAAGGAACCCACAGAAGAGGTGGAGCATTTGTGCCGACTCACTGCGACCTGCAACTAAATTCTGCCTTGTCTCGGCGAAGTAAGAATGTCTACTGCCTGCTCTCATTGTCCCCTCCAGCTATATATTCTCCCTTTTCTCTTCTGGCTCTTGGGTTGTCCTTACGCTGTCCCTGCTTGTTGTCCATCACATGGGGAGCCAGTCTGAGTGATCCTGCAGCTTTTGGGGAGTGTCTTTGGACAATCAGGGGTTTGGTAGGACTCTTGGGGTGGGTCATCATTTGACTGGGGAGAGTGGCTGTTGGGTTGGGCCTGGGTCTGTTGACTGGCCTTTGATGGCTGTTAGTGGTTCCGGGGGTGTGGCAGGCTGGTATAGCTTTTTTCCCAGTGTGGCCTACTGCAAGCCAGTAAGTTGACAATCTCAAGTGACATTAAAAAAAACATCTCATTAGAAATAATGATCTAGTGAAGCAGTAAATAAAAAAAGTTGTAGCCACAGCTAGCCAGCTAGTTTCAGGCTAGCTCTCTGCAGTACATTTCTCTCATAAAAAAAGAGGCATCTCTAGAACTTTAAAAAGCTTCAGACTATTCACCTTGTAGTATTTACCATTGGATTTTTACCTTTGAGTAAGACCTAGTGCCAAACCAGCTGGTGTATTTTGCTCAAAAATGTTACTTTTCACAATTGTCCTCTGGTATCTGAGGGCATTGGAGGGCCATTGCAATCTATGAGTGCTGGAGTTTTGCTGGTACTTCCTATCATGGGCGTCCGCAGGGGGGGGGCAAGGAGGGTCGCTTGCCCCCCCCTGGATCACAAGTCCGTCCGGTGGGCAGCGCCCTCCCTTGGGGTGTTCAGTCGAGGTGCAGCTGCAAGGCCTGAGGCGGGCCCCCCTCTCCTGGGCCATGCTGCCATGGGCTGAAAGTGTAATATGACCCCCAGATTCTTTTCAGCTGTTGCAGACTGGGCAGGGCTGGTTTTGTGGCGGAGATCAGCAACTCTCTCTTCTCCTAAGCGCTGTATCTGCATGATAATTGCAGATGCTTGAACTGGTGTGAGGTGTGAAGTGAGCCCTGCCACTGCATTAATGAAAGGCAGAGCATCCTGTAGGGCTCACAACGAAAAACAAGCATTTGCAATGCAATAGGTCTCGCATTAGGAAAGTTTGAGCTATTGGTATTGTAAACAATTTTTTTTAATTTATGTTTTGGTTTTTTTAAAAACCGAAATTAATAGCTTTGTCATTTACAATGCCAATAGTTATAACTTTCGCAAATGTGACACCTATAGCATTTGTAATGCAATATGTGTTGTATTTACGTGACTTACATGTGTTGATATTACAAACAATGGCTTTTAATTTTTTTTCAATAATTAATACTTAAATGAAAGTTATTGTAATTTATAATGGCACTAGCTTAAAGTTTTGTAAATAACTTGTGAAGATTATGTTCAGTGTATTTTATTGTGACGAAAATCCAATAACAGAAGTGAAATATTAACCTTTTTGTTACATTTGCAATAAAGCTTGAAACATTGAGAGAACATATGTGAACCTGGTGTTGTTGAATGGTTGCGCTGAGTGATGCTGTGGTGGTGCGGCGTGATGCTGTGGTGGTGCGGCGTGATGCTGTGATGGTGCGGCGTGATGCTGTGGTGGTGCGGCGTGATGCTGTGGTGGTGCGGCGTGATGCTGTGGTGGTGCGGCGTGATGCTGTGGTGGTGCGGCGTGATGCTGTGGTGGTGCAGCGTGATGCTGTGGTGGTGCGGCATGATGCTGTGGTGCTGCGGAGTGATGCTGTGGTGGTGCGGAGTGATGCTGTGGTGGTGCGGAGTGATGCTGTATGCTATGTTTTGTTTTACTTTGCTATGCTATCCTATGCTTTGATTGGCTATGCTTTGATTGGGTATGCTTTGATTGGCTATGCTTTGATTGGCTATGCGAGGGTGAGTGAGTGAGGGTGAGTGGGTGAGGGTGAGTGAGTGAGGGTGAGTGAGTGAGGGTGAGTGAGTGAGGGTGAGTGAGTGAGGGTGAGGGTGAGTGAGGGTGAGTGAGGGTGAGTGAGTGAGGGTGAGTGAGGGTGAGTGGATGGAAGGACTTCAAGTGGTTTTCTTGTGTTCCTATTCAGAGATTACATGGTCTGGTAATCTAAGCTAGTCGGCTATCTATTTTGGAGCAGAGTCAAGGCAAACGACTAGTGCCAATCTGCACTGGCAGAAGAAGCTAACAAGCATTTACAATGCAATGGTTTCGCCTTTGGAAAAGTTAGAGCTATTGGCATTGTAAATGACAAAATTTGTATTTATGTGTTGGTTTTGAAAACAGATAAATAAATGGCATTGTCATTTACATTGCCATTAGCAATGGGCTAATGGGGCTGGGCTCTTGTAAAATGGGATGGGAACAGCCAGGAGCGCCTGGGTGTGCCTAAACAGAGACACGGACAGCGGGGGGGGGAAGGGGGGGTCGGTCGGGGGGTAAGGACAGCGTTTCTAGGTATGCAGAGGCTCGCGATGCTTTCCAAACCTGAAACCACGACTTCCTACCGAATTATAACAATTAATGAGTTCGATTAATAGAGCTCTGGCATAATGAGATGGATGCCGTAATATGTCATGGCGGTCCTTGGCACCAAACGGGGTGCCCTCGCCTCCTTGAAGTATATATTTTAGGAGTCCACCCACTGATAAATGTACTTTAATGTATGTATACCTCACAATTGTAAATTCAGCCAAGATGATAAGATGTGCACCTGTGTACAAAAAGTTAGTGAGTCAAAACGCTAACTTGGTGGGAGCAGAGCTAAAATAGCGGGGGAGCGGCAGCCTTTCAAGTCTGATGCGAGGCAGGCAAATGGTGGTGTGTGACGTGGCTGGTTTGTGCACACGCCTTTCTCACATGAACTGTGGCTAATCCGCACATGGCAGACTTTCCGGATCGCTTACTAGAAATCGACAAAAACAAGCATTGCTAAAGCAATGCTTTAAGTCGAGACCTAAAAATCAGGAAATGTAAACAGGAACAACATCACTTTTCCCAGGCAGAGAAGGCAGTATTTGTTTTAGGTCATGCCTACTAAGCAGCATGTGCACTGTGTTAGGAGGTATTTTGTGGCTTACAAAGAACATAGGCTCTAATGGGCTTGGAGGCTGACCATTGCTTATTTGATGGATTTCCTGGTCACACATTTGCCTACTTCTTATTTGTGTCCCAGCTTGTCAAGCTTGTGTTTATCCCCCCGCTGAGAATGACCAATTTACAATATCTTGGATAGGCTGGCATTGCTGCTTTTATTGCTCACTTTTCAGGCACTATATTTTTCTTTTGTGTGAAGCACTTCATTAGACTGTGTGCATTTTCGAGCTGCCTACCTAGAGTAGGTCTCTCCCCCTACACTTAGTGTTGCTCTGTTGTCAGACTGCTTCTCCTGCCCTCCTCCCTCTTGCACCTGTCTGCGCTTCTACCCATGGCTTCAAACCTACCCGCACCCTTCATGTCGCTTTTACCCTCAACGTCTGTGTAACTTTCACTCCCACCTTAACCCTGTTGCTCTTGCATCCCCCTCCAGAGTGTTGCTTTGGTGCCCCCCCACCACCTTACCTGTGTTGCTTAGCCATTTTAACAACCCCCACCCAGTGGTCCTTCCACCCCTAAACACCCCCAAAAAAACATTGCGAGTTTCATTCTATATTACAGATTCAACATTAAACTGCAACTAAAGACGGAAAAGGAGAATACAAAAGTAACAAAAAAAACATTGGTTTGCAGGTGCGCACATGTGAGATGCACATGCCTACAAAATTGTGGGAAGTCACATTAAAGGTTTAAAAAAAATACCTTTAGCCATGCTTCACACATTGCAGAAGCAAAGCGGAGACCTATTTGCATTGCCAATGCTGGTTTTGCTGGCCACAGCGGTCGCTGGTGGTGGGGCATAACAAGTGGAGACGTTTACAGTGGGCCATTGGACTCTTCCCAAGCTCCCCCGTCCCTTTTCCTCAGCAATGCCACTGATGAACACCATAGACCTGTCAAAGTTTGCATTATGGCAGTCCGCTGCCTTTCCAATGCGACCAGCCTTTCTGGCTAGCTTTTCCTGCAACTCCTACTGATCAGACCATATATTCCATCTAGGGATCTTCGTTCTAAACAGCAAAACCTCCTCACAATACCTAGAACCAACAGAGCTCGATCTGGGGACCGCCTTTTCTCGCGAAATGCAGCAAAGCTGTGGAATGCCCTCCCGCTCTCACTTCGTTTAGAACCCAACTTGCTGGCTTTTCGAAAACAACTTAAAACAGCACTGTTTTCCAAGGCATAGATGAGTTAGCTTACATTGGCCAGATCTTGTCTATTTCTTCTGTTCAGTATCAAGCGCTGGGTTGCTTTCGAGTAGCCATGCGCTATATAAGAGCCTCTTCAATTCAATTCAATTCAAATGCTGCTTTCAAAACATAGTTCCTGTTGGGGTGAACATAGCTGGGGTTTCTTTGGCGCTCACCCAGTATCTCACGTGGTTTTCACTAATTCTTGTATATGTTGCGTTGCTGTCAAGGGTAGAGAGATTCGCCCTTCCCCGTATAAAACCTGTGATTCTACAGATCACTTGAAACAATTGTATCAATCCCCCAAGCACATACATGCTCAACTGTAAATCATACGTTGAAAACAACTTTAGAAAAACAGCATTTGTTCTTTTCTTGTGTTCTTTATTTTCTCTTTTCTTTTTAACCAACATGTGTTTCGTCGTGACAGGGTGTACCCCACGACTTCCTCGGGGCAGTATATGTAGAGCCTTTATTAGCGAGTACGCTCTACACTGTAGCCTCTTCGATCCGCGCCAGGTGGCACGGATCGAAGGCGCTTCAGTGTAGAGCGTACTCGCCGATACACACTCGACTTTAAAAGCAATTGTGAACACTACAAAAGAGAAGACGGTCACTCGCAGTAATACTTGGATATTGAAGCCATGATTGGCACGATTATGAATTTGGAATAATAAACATACAATGATTTATGATGAAGGACCGCAGGACCACGCAACACTGATATGCCTTAAAGATTGTTCAGCTAATATCCGGGACGGAAGTAAAACCGGTATTAAGCATGCGACCAACGAGCTATATTACAGGAAAGACAGCCCTGTGGAAGTCGTGGGGTACACCCAGTCACGATAATACATGTGTTGGCTAAAAAGCAGAGAGAATATAAAGAACGCAAGAAAAGAACAAATGCCATTTTTCTAAAATGTTTTTTTATAATGATTTACACTTGTGCGTGTGCTTGCTAGATTGATACAACTGCTTTCGAAACCAGGCCAACGAAGCCTGAACAGTTGTGAAAAAGATCTGCGCCAAGAATGGCGAGTAACAAAACCCTCTAAAACAAAAATAAGTTCTGCTAAAGACACGGACAAATAATCTGGGCTGGGACAGACACAAACTGCCAGTTCTTTTATACTTTATGAGGAGCCGAAGACCAAGCGACAGGGGTGAATCAAGCATGCCATTAGCAAGTTTCATCAAGGGCATATTCTGGACTGAAGCAATTCCAGGGAATGCAAACTCCAGAAAGGTGAATGCATCCAATAAAGTCTCATTACAGTCAGAGCCACCAACAAGCCACAGCATGCGCCTGCAGTTTTGATGAAGCGCGTGTATAAGGATTCCTTCACTGCAGGGGAAAAGGCGGGAAGGAGAGACGAGCCTTCCAAAACATTCCGCCCACCATCAAAGGCATTTTCAATGTAAGGATCCAAACGCAGGGCTATTCGATGTCAAAGAAAAACAAGAGACTGCCTACCGTAAGGTTCTGCCTCTAAGTGACGTCAGGCGGCCGCACGCACTTCCGCGCAGGCGCAGAGAGTTCTTGGCCGCGCCCGCTTCTCCGCTTGCTGATGGCGTACACGAGGCGATGGACGGCACTGGAGCCCCTCGCCGCGTCGGCCCCGCCCGCCCGCCGTAGCAGCACTGGAGCCCCTGGCCGCATCGCCCCCGCCCGCCCGCCCATCGAACCATTGGGAGCCGGTCAGAAGGAGGGATTCGAACAACAAAAGAGCCCGGTGAGGAAAGGTGGGTGGGGGCGTGTGTGTATGCAGTGTGTGTGTGTGTGCGCGTGCCTGCCTGTGTGTGTGTGTGTGTGCGCGCGCGTGCCTGCCTGCGTGTGTGTGTCTGTGGGCATGCCTGTGTGTTTGCGGGATTCGGAGCCAGGGGACGGGCAGCCACATACAAAAGCGCGAGGCACGCTCACGCAGACAAATCTGAGACAGCAGAGGCTCGTGGCCGAACGCTGTCTCAGATTCCCCCGAAAGTAACAGCTATAGGTCCAGAGCTAGACAGCGCATGCTACGCATGCGCAGCTCTACGTTCGACCTAAAAAACGAGTGACCTTAGTGTCACAATCAGCGCTGCACAGTTTCAATGAAGGGAAAAGGAGAAGAGCAGAAAATGGAGAGAGAGGCTATTCTTTTCTTTTTTTTGCAACTGTTTTCTTGTTTTTTTTCAAACAAGCATGTGCATCCAAAAGAAATATAAATAGAGAAATAGAGTTAAAAATAAATAGTGACATCAGTTGAATATAAGCACTTGGGGGCAGATTTACAAGGGCGAAAACCCATTACAACGATGAGACAACATCGCGGGTGCATTACAGAGCACATTTTACATCGCGACAACCGTTACATCGCATCACATTGCATCGCCATGCTGTTACATCTCCATTGCATCGTTTTTCAACCGCGCATGATAATTTACCATTTACACTACGCAAGTGTGTGAACCATCGCATCGTACAACAATGTTACCATTTAAACATCGCGGTTTTACACATCACACAACTTAATTACAATACAAACTTTTTCCTTGTAAAACTCTTATCTGTGCATTTGATTAACAAAAAATCTCATGGACATAGTCACTCTAGATAACATAATTTAATCTGTTATTATCACAGAAAACTCTTTCGGTAGTCGAGTAGCTGGTGTAGTCGTAAAGAAGTGTTGTGAAACTGTTGAGAGGTTCTCGTTTCGCATCGGGTTCAAAGTAATGCACTTTGCAGCGATTCCAATTGAATGAGCACCAACAGGATTGAGATATAACCCCCGAAGAAGGGCCAGAAGGGCCCAAAATGCATTGGGCAGAAACCATTTACACAACGCAAGTGTGTGAACCGTCGACCATCACATCGCACATGGGTGAACATTTACACTGAAACAAAGCTATGATGGAATCTAAAACAATTTTTGATTCAGGGGCGCGGTAGATGTTCTCTGGGTACTGAAATGCCCAGAATAGTTCCTATACTGTACCATTGTGTCTGGACCTCTACATAAACCAGAGGTCTGTAGTTTTGCCTTGACTGGCCCCAGTATTTCCATAAGGCAGGGTACAGCTGATGCTTCAGACAACAACCAGACCGTGGCTCCAAATCAAATGAAAAGGATAGGAATTGGCATTGTAAAATTAGTGTTGGGGAGTGCTCCAAGGGCAAAATGTTATTTTACCTGAAGAGTTGATAATCCTGCCACCGTGACTGGCTCTTTTGTGCTTCTGCAATGGATGGCAACTTCAGGCTGGTTGCAACCATCAAGTATTACTTGATGCTGTCGAGTCTGCTGACATCTAGCTGGTATTATATAAGTCTTAAAAGAGAAACCACAACGTGATACTTGTAAATGTGGGAGGATGACCCTTCCTGTCATTAAAGTGAGCCAGGGGACAATTGTTCAACTTCTCTACTCGTTGTCAGTAGCCAGCGCACCTGGGCGCAAGTGCACGTGTCGCAGACGCCAACTGGGTGATAGTGAGGCAGCTGAGTGAAGCCGATGTAAACAACACTAATCTCAAGGTCACAGTTGAAGCCCACCACAGAGCAGAATAAAAAGGCTCCCTACCACTGAAGTGCCACCATGCATGCATAATCAAGCCAATGAGGGGGACACTGTGTGGTGTGTAGATTAACCAGGACACTCCGTGAGTACTGCACTGACAAATGAGCTGTAGAAGCTTCTGGAGCCGGCCCGGCGTGAGTGTGATCCGGGCCCTGCGCCACGGCGGACCCAGGCCCAAAACACCTCGCTGCACACTCTTCTTGCCAGCAGGGTCACAGGGCCTCCTCCGGGACCTGGTAGTTCCGCGCAAGGGTTCCTTAGGGGCTCTCCACTGGTCGCGACCAGCACCAGGGCCTCCGCCACTCCGGAGGGGTGTGCTCGTGCTGGGGTGGTGTGTGTTATTTCGGGGACAAAATGCAATGTTAAAGCATGCGGGGTGTTTGTGTGCGTAGTGATTGTGTTTTGTATGCATTTCAATGATGGAGCGAAGTAATGGGTTGCGTTGTGACAGCGTGCGTTGTGAATGTGTGTGCGATGTAAAGACGGCGATGTGAATGTTTGTGATGAAAACGTTTGTGATGTAGCATCATACATCCATCCACAAGCCCCATGCGCCGCCGGTGCATCACGTTGCGTGACGCACCGGTGGCGCAGCCTGCTAAGGGATATTTGCAAGCACAGGTAAAGTCACCCTGCGTGACTTAACCTGTGCTTGTAAATATTGCCCCTGTTCACGCAACACTTTGCGTGTTAGGGGCGGGACATGGGTGTTGCTGTGGGTGTTCCCACGCAACACCTATGTCCACTGATGCATTTCCAGATTTACGAGAAATTGTAAACCTGGAAATGCGTCAGTTTGCTGCGCCCATAGGGGTGGCGTAGCCAAGAGAATAGAGGAGACATTTTTTCATTTCTCCTCGTCTTTTCCTCTTTCAATGTGTGCACACATTGAAAGAGGAAAATGCCTGCAGTGATTGCTTTTGTGCAGGTAGGGGCCCTTCCTTCACAAAAGCAATCTCCCCATGTCGCAGGCATCCTTGCAACAAGGGTGCCTGCGCCGCGCATGGCAGCTGTTTCTGTGCCAGTCCAGGGGAGAGCACAGGAATGCGACATATCATTGTAGATATGTCGCATTTCTGTGCTCTGAAAGTTCTGCAGCGTGGCGCAGCCAAAGGGCTTGCGGTGCCGCGCTGAAGCACTTTCTTGTAGATCAGCCCCTTTGTGTCTTTTTATTTTCATGTAATTTACATAAAAAAAGGAATAATGAAAAATTGGGTCGGTAAAATAATAGTGGAGATGACAACATTGAGTTGGTAGGAGGTAAGGAGGGGTGACCCCACATCCATTCTTACCACCCTGAGAGGAGTGCAACAAACCCTCCAAGATACACCCAAGTTATAACCCCTCAAGCCACTCTCCATTACTTGTTTTACACATCTGAAAAGGTTGCTCTACTCCCCGTCATCATATTTGTTCATATCTGAAATACTGAATTCCTGTGTTCCTGGGTACATCTAAGGAGGTCTGGTGTCCACTTTTGCTTTTAATAGAAGTATCAAGGGAGAGGCACATCTAAAAGGGGCTAGACAAACAAAAGAAGGTAATAGGTGGGGGAGATGACAGAGCAGCAGAGGTGAGATCTGAACATAAGGGGCAAAACAACTACATAGAACAAGACGCTTAAGGAAAGGGAGATGGGGAAGGAGTGATGTGCATGTAATGGCAGAATCAACGAGAGAAGGGAAGAGTCTTGCAGCTAGATTCATCAAGCTCAATTACGCTCGCAAAGGGCCAGAATCTGAGAATCTGGCCCTTTGCGAGTGCAATTTTTTGCATTTGGGATTCATCATCCCAAATGCAAAATTCGCTAATAAAGAATTTGTACATTTGCGAGGAATTGCATTTAAGGAATCTCTATTTGAGATTCCTTAAATGCAATTCATGAACCAATTTTACATTCGAATTCGCAATTTTTGGTCGCTATTTACCACGAAGTCTGACTTCGTGGTAAATAGCGAAAAAATAGAAAAAAGCACTTTAGTGCATTTTTCTCAATTGCATGTTACACACACACATGTCCTTTGGACATGTGTGTGCGCAACACCTGTGTAAATTTGCATATCAGGGGTGCTACAGGGTGTCCTTTGGACACCCTGGCACCCTTGAAATCGCAATCTTATTTGCGATTAGCTAATTGCTAATCGCAAATAAGGAATGACTCCCCATGCATTCCTATGGGCCTTTAGGCCCATAGGAATGCATGGGGAGTCATTCCTTATTTGCGATTAGCAATTAGCTAATCGCAAATAGGGAATCAGTGGGAATCGCAATAAATATTGCGATTCCTACATGATTCCCGTTTTGCGAGTCTGTAATAGCGATTCCTTATGAATCGCTATTATAGACTCGCAAAACGGGTCTTTCATGAATCTAGCTGTTGGTTAGTTAAAAGGAATAGCATGCAAAAAAGAAATGTAACAGGCTTGGGGAGAGTGGCAGGATAGAAGGGGAGAGAATGCTGTAAATAAAACAAGAGCAGTGGTGTAACCCAAAATGATGGGGTCCCTCTTCGCATAATGTGATAATGGGCCCCTGAGTCTACCACATCTCACAGATATTCATTGGCCCTGGGCTGAATGGGAGCCCTGTGATGGGTTGGGGGCCTCCTGAAGTGTCGTGGGCCCATCTGTGCTGCAGGAGCCTGTATTGCGTCCTGGCACAAGAGGTGAAGCAAGGTAAGAGGCCAGGGAGAAGAGTGGTAAATAGCAGTACATGTAGGGCAGAGGTGGAAGCTTGAGGGACAGAAACAGTGAATTGAGGGTAGAGGTGAGAGGAAATAAAACATGAAGAGTTGAGCATGGAAGGGAGAGGTGGACATAAAGGGGGCAGAACCAGTGAACAAAGTTGAGGCTGGAGAGAAAGATGAAAGGTGAAAGGATGTGCTTGGATAGGAGAGGTAGATATAAGAGAAGCTGAGCCCTCATGAGAACTTAAGTGTCATGGAGAGGGCATGGTGAGTGTTGGATGTAAGAGGGCAGGACAACCAAGAGCAGGTAAGAAGCAGGGGGAGAGAGGCAGGGCGAGGTAGAATATAGAGAGGTAGAACCAGTGAGAGAACGTTAGAGGCTGTGACGAGATGAGAGGTGAAAGTTTCAGTAGGTAGGTAATAGGTGAGTGTAATAGAGGCAGAATTACTGAGAAAGGAAAGAGACAGTAGTAGAGATAAAGTGAAGTGTTGAACATGGAAGGGAGACACGGATATAAGAGAGGCAGAAACAGTGAGACAAGGTAAGAGGCAGGGAGGTATAAGAGAAGAGGTGGGTGTAAAGGGGGTAGACCAGCAAAAAACACTAGGAGGCTGGAGGAAGAAATGAGAAGTGAATGGCAGTACATGCATGGGACATGTAAATGTAAGAGAGGCGGAACAATCAAGAAACCTTACACAGAGAATAGAGAGGAAATGGTGAGAGGTAGATGCAGAAGGCCAGAATCAGTGAGAAAGGTAAGAGGCAGGGGGAGAGACGAGGCATACATCATGGAGGAGAAAGGTGGATATAAGAGGGACATAATGAGAAAGAGAAGCAACAAAGTTGGGATAAGCAGAGAGTTTGATGTTAAAGGGCACAATCCACAAAATAAGGTTTGAGGAAGAAACGAGAATAAGAGTAGAGTATGAATGGAAATAGGTGGTGTAAGTGGCAAAATGAGTGGGAAACTAATAGAGTGTTCAGGAGGACAAAAATGTAGAGAAGATGTAAATGGGGCAGAGCCAGTGAAAAAAGTTATAAGGCTGGGGGAGAGATGAGCAGTGAAGGTAGTGCATGGATAGGAGTCATGGCTATAAGAGAGACATAGAATAGTAGTGGGTCTATCAAACAGTCGGCTCTAGTATGTGTCTGAAAGGTAGGCTTTGAACTACGTCAAAAGTTGAGCATCTTTCCTGTGTGGAAAAATACCCATCAGCTGTCGATCCTGAGCGCCCTGTTCAACATATGGGTTTCCTTCACATCGGGAAGGTAGGTTTTAAACCAATTGAGATGGTAAAGATGAAAAACTATTGCTTGTTTTCGTGTGTCAGGGTAAGGATGGACAACTCAAAAGCAGTGCATGTGTGAAGTGAAAAGGAATGTAAACTGTGATGTGAACAGGTAAAAATGAGGAAAATATCACCTGGGTATATCAGTAGTAAAACATTCTCCTACCAAAGTTGTGGGAGAGAAACGCTCCACCCCACCTGGCCACAGCTCAGGTACATGGAGCCGCGCACGTCCGGTCGGTACTCCAGACGTCCTTCTGGGCTGTCTCGGGGACACAACTTTGGTAGGAGAATGTTTTACTACTGATATACCCAGGTGATATTTTCCTCATTTTTTCACTTTTTAATGAGCAGTCGCGAACAAGGTCCTGAAGAAAGCAGCAGGATACCTGAGATGATCCACAATTTAGTCTGCAGAAACATGTTGACCACATATTAAGCCTAGGGGCTATTTGTTAAAACCTCTAGCATCGCACGCTTTTTTATCTTGGGAATAGAAAGGTGGTGATTAAAGCTAGTTTTCCATTCTATTACCCAATTTTACCTGTTCACATCACAGTTTACATTCCTTTTCACTTCACACATGCACTGCTCTTGAGTTGTCCATCCTTACCCTAACACACGAAAACAAGCAATAGTTTTTCATCTTTGCCATCTCAATTAGTTTAAAACCTACCTTCCCGGTGTGAAGGAAACCCATATGATGAACAGGGCGCTCAGGATCGACAGCTGATGGGTATTTTTCCACACAGGAAAGATGCTCAACTTTTGACGTAGTTCAAAGCCTACCTTTCAGACACATACTCGAGCCGACTGTTTGATAGACCCACTACTATTCTTTGTTGTGAAAGTTTGTAATAAGGGGCTATAGTAGTGTGGGGTCTTTAAATTTCCCCTTGGGCCCTTTTCCCTCCCTTTTTGTATTATATAAGAGAGACATAACCAGCAAGAGCACATAGGCAGAGTGGCAAGAGAGAGAAGTGGATGGAGGAGAGAAGAACCACCAAGAGATATTAAGAAGTTGGATGAAGAGGGAATGACGAGGAGAAGGTGGATGTAAGATGTGATGAACCAGCAACAGAACGTTAAAGGTTTGGTGAGAGAGTAGAGATGAAGATTAGATCAGGGAGGTAGAGTTTGATGTGAGAAGGGCAGAATCAGCAAGAGGAGAGGGAAGGCGGAAGGGGAGAGGTGTATGTAATGGGGCAAGAACAGCAAGAGAAGATAAAAGGAAAGGGGAGAAGGAAAAGGCATAGCTGTATTTAGGATGGCATAACCAACAGAGAATATAAAGACTGGGTGGAGAGTTGAGAGGTGAAGAGTAGGGCAGGGAAGAGAGATGTGAATGTAAGAGGGGCAGAATCAGCCAGCAATTATGAGAGGAAAGGTGGGAAGATGAGAGGTAAAGAGTAGATCGTAGAGGTATTAGGGCCAAGAGCAATGTAAGAGTGGCAGAACTAGAGAGAGAAAAAATGTGATCCTTGTCAACTGTTTTCATTATATTAATTTATGAAATGTGTACTGCAGCTTTATGTTCATGAATGTGGTCTTTTAAAACCATACTCCTTATGTTTTGTAAGGATTTAAGCAATGGACATTGACGCTCTTGCTTTTTGGATTCGGTTTACACCTTTTAGATACAAAATGTTGCTTAAATTAGCAGTCAGATTTCAGCATGTTTTGCTTATTTTTGGTATCCTCAAAGTGTTGGTATGATAAATCGTTAATTTAATTGGGGAAGATGCCTATTTTTGTTAAAGTACATCTCGGGCTCTGTGAAATATAGGTATATAGAGGAATGCCAATCTATGTATTAGGGGTCACAGTTTCAGTTGGTTAGGCAAAACTTTAGTGGAGGTACATTGTGTGTTTGTGATACTTGTGCTTAATCATGTCGGAGGATGGTGATGAAGTAAAATGTTGCCCCCCCCCGGAAAAATTTCTGCGGACGCCCATGCTTCCTATAGGTCATGTCCAGGACTATATACTATAGTCAACCGTAGGTTCCTCAATGCTGTGCTGCTCTGGTTTGGCTGGTTCGGGTGGGTTCATTAAACATAGATTGTTTTTTCTCCTATTTTCTTCACTTTGGTCTATAAATCGGGAGAAAAATACAGGTGAAGTAGGGTGCTCTTGAGGTTTCATCTCTGAAAGAGATGGTATAGGACAAAACGAGGACCTATTGTTTGCTCTCACAAAAGGTTAGTAAAAGGCTTCTGTTCTGAGGAGAAATTAGACTAATTACGCCCTACATAAAGTGTTTTGTACATAAATGGCAAGTCTAATACTAATATCAAAGCAGTCTCCTTCGGTAGTACTAGTAATATTCTGGATAAGCCTGGAGCACACCTGCTGGCTCCTTCTCTGTCTTCTGCTCTTAGACTGCGAAGTTGGGCCATAAAAAGAATGTCTGTGCAACACCCAGCTAAGAACAAAGTCAGGGTGCATGAAGAAAGCGCTACATTTGACGTCAGGTCGCCTGTGCCTGCAGGCAAAAGTATGGATGTTCTTAGTTTTAAACCTATTGGGAAGAGGAACAATAAATCCACGCTTGAAGCATTTAGCTGAGAGCGGCAGGCTGCAGGTGGCGGATTCACAGCAATCAGAATCACCCCCTATATTCTATTTTTGAAAAAACTAGAGTTCTCTTCACCAACACAGAGTTTAATAGTGACATACCTACTGAATCTAAAGCTTATAGAATACAATTTTCTTGAGATAAAGAGCCTGAGCAAGTCTTCCAAAATTTAAAACGTGACTTCACCCAAGTTCCAATTCTAAGGCATCTGGATCCAATGAAGAAATTTATTGTGGAAGCAGATGCTTCTGCCTGAGCAGTTGGAGCAATTTTATTGCAGATGCAAGATAATTAAAAATGTTATATCCAGTCTTTTAGCTTCCCTATACTTTATCTCTCCGTAAACATAATTTTCTGTTCTTGAGAGGGAGTGCTTTCCATAAAGCATACCTATGAGGAATATAGACATTTATACAATGGGACCCATGAGTTTTTTGAGGTTAGGAATGACTACAAGAATCTTCTGTGTCTCTGCAACATCCAGTGTCTTAATAAGAGGCAGGCCCGGCATCACCACCGTACCTGGATTCAAGAATGTATTACTGATCCTCTGTCTCTATCCTAATTTTTCAATCAGTTACAATCAAAATCTTCCTTAGAACTGAATTAATGTAGTAGTGCAGTTATCTTTAGATAAGGTTAAAGAAGCGCCAACTTAAAACTTACTTCTTTGGATTTGGAAGAGTTAATAGTTAAGACACCTTTAATACAAGCCATGACCTATCCTTTCAACAACTAGCCTTAATAATTGTTACTAAGGAATTCAACAGGAAGTCATATGAATGTGCCTTGATTCAACCATTTCTGGACACAGATGTGCCAAGTCCATAGTAGAGTTTGTTTTGAGATCCTGCTGGTTTGCAATTAGTGACAAAGAATGTTCAAGAATATACTACCTTTTGTCTGACGTGCTCTCAAGGAAGTCCCACCAGAATAGGCCCTTTGGTTATCTACTTGGTCTTCCCGATGCCACGACAACTAGGTCATACAATATCTACAGATTTTACTTTTCCTATCAAAATCTTTGATTAAGGATGCCAGTAGATTTCTCACTTCTGGTAGGCTCTTTGTTCAGTATTCAAATATAATATCCAAGGGTCTACAAAAACACATGGAACCACTAAGAGGCCTCAAGACCGTAACCATTAACCTATAAAACCCTTGCAGATTATAGTAGGAAATATCCTATATTTGGACGGATTCTCATCACTCACCAATGGTGATGTGCTTCATCATCTGGGTCTCTCTCCTGCTAGTGTCACCCTAGTGGCACTAAGGGCTGCAACCCTTTAAAAAGGAAAGGGGAGCTCGTGGATGTTTTTTTGTATATGTATATAGCTATATATATATAGACCGACAGATATGAGTAATATATTTATGTGGGAATATTAAGTGCCGTGCACAAAGTGTGTTAAAATTGACCATTGAGAGAAAAAACCTTTATTGATATCTCTCAGAGATCAAGATTAAAAACTGTGCAAACGACAGTTTTCAACTAATGACTGTCTGGATGTGAAGGGTCAACATGTTTCAGCACAATCTGACATACTGTCCTATGCCTTCTTAAGGACCACCAAATTGTTACTACTGCAAGACAGTGAAATATGTATAAAATAAATTGTAGTGTATGAAAGGTAGGAACAAATACAACCTCTTCACCTGTATTCAGGAGTAAAAAACAGTTCCTCTGTAAATGACGGACTGTAAATAGTTTCTGCAAAAGAGTAAAATACAACAATTTGAAATGTAAAGGTTGGTACGATCTCAAGTACACTCAAGGATCCAAAGCACAAACAATGTTAAATGTCATGACCAATCAAATCAATTACTTGTGTCATTACTTTGTTCAGCCTTTAGCATCCATTCAGCTCGTTCATCTTAATATCATCCCAAATTCAGTGAAATGGTGCAACACTGCCTAGAACAATACCTACGATATTTCAATAATGGTACTTAAACTAATTGGTCAAATTATCTTGCATTGACTGAATTTTCATACAATAACACCAAACACAGTGCCATCAAGGTGACTCCATTGTTCTGTCTACAAGGTTTTCACATATGGGCATTTCCAGTTTCACCTCAAATCAACCCTATCATTCCAGCTGATAACGAATATCATGATCAGTTAAAAGAACTTTGACATAAGGTAGCAGATCATTTTTTCAAATCTGAAGACGATATCTCCAAGTGTGGCAATCAACTTCGACAGCCTGCTTCAACCTTTTCTCCTGTAAATCATATCTGCCTATCCTCCTCCATTTTCTGCCATTCTGCTTTTTTTGGATCCAGTCCTGTGAATTATGGGCTCCTCAACAATTCTTTACTTTGGATTCCCTGTTAACCTAGGCGTTTTTATGTTGTTATAGCACAAATCTGGTAATCAGGGCCCCATGAGAGTTGGTGGCTTGGATGAGGAGTGCAGAGAGCAGGGTATGTGATAGGAAAGGTTAAAACTACATTTGTTGAGCTGAACAATAGCTTTATTCTGGTGCCCCTAAGAGACAGATTAAAACTGAGAGGAGAATGACCCGTTGTAGTTGTAGGAGGTGTCTACCGTCGTAGTCACCTGAAATAATGTAAGAATACAAAGACAAATGATTAGAAGAGGAATTCAAAATTATATTTCACTGTTGTGCATTTAGTGTATTTTGACTGTATTCTTGTGGTCATGCATATGTGATATTGCACTCTACACATGTTGAACTTGTATAAACAAGAAGGTGCATCATCCTGAGTTTTTGTTTTGAGGCTGCACAGGTTTTAATAAGTAATCTGTTCCTTCCACAGTACATTCCTAAGTGTGTAGGAAACACAGTGACTACAAGAAGAATCCGTTCTCACTTTTGGCAGTTTTGACATGAGAGGAAGGTATGACAGTATCACCAAAACATCCATCTATTGACTTTGAATGCCATGTCATCAACTTTATTTCTTCTTGCTCTCCCTTTATATTAGTGGAATTGGGTGACATAGACTGATTCATGCCAGAAATGCTCATCCTAGGTCTGTCTTCTGAGGATAGGCAGATCTATTTCCCCACAGGTTAGGACATTGTCTTACAAAATGTCCAGAAATACACAATAGAGACATTGGTTCTTTCTTCACTAGTGTTCTTTTCCATCTGGGGAAAGAGTATTTTGTATGTTTAGGTTGCTTCTAAACATTCTCCATTGTAGTGTAGTTCCTATATTCTCAATAGGCTCTGCGCATTGGAATAATATAAACAGCAGTTTAGACATAGGACTGAGGTCATCTAGGTCTCTACTGACTATATTAGACTTAATTAGTTTTGCCAGCTAGCTCAGAGGCCACTAGAAACTTTCTCGAGTAAACAAGGAGGTGTTAATTTCCCTGAATAGGCAAGAAGGGATTAGCTTCTGACAACCGCATAAACATGACAACTTTGCTCCCTCAGAATAAAGAGTATATCTTTAGAGTCGTGTGAAAACAATAGACAGTTATTTCACTCAGTCAATCGTGCATACTTAGTTTCACCAGAGTGCAGAGAAATAGAGAGACGGGCGTTTTCAATAAAAGTTGTTATTTTTTGAGCAGTCCTCTTTCTCATGCAAGAGAAATGAGTTGCCACAATTGCAATACTTATCATGAAGTAAAGTGCGTACAGTAAAAGGAGTATTATGAAATAATACTGTAAAAGCATTGATATGGTTTCTTAGCCATATGATACTTTAAAATGGATAAAATATATACATACATAAAAACATTGACTAACGTACTCAACTGGTGCTTCTAATATACGCTTACCCCGGTGTACCTGACCTAAGCCTAATACGTGGGAAGAAGTAAGTAAGTTGCAGTTTAAGTTAAGTTGGTTTTTCGCCAAGAATCTGAATCAAGAATTCTCTTAAGGATTTAGTCAGCTCCGTACCTTGGTAATAGAATGTAGGAAGTCTTGTATCTCTCTCTCAGGACTCGATCTCCCAGCAACCCGCAAGGGTGACTGGAAACACCGGAGCTGGAATTTCTCAGCAGGAGAAAAGACAGCGTCTCTCTCAGTGCGTCAAATGGGAGGGTCAGCTTCCTTCGGCACTCGCATCAGCTAGGCGTCGGGCAAGTAGATAGCCGCTCTGCTCCAAACCACCATGTGTTTGCTTAAGGCAACATTGGTATATTTATACCTGGAAGGTGCCGGATTTGACGTAAGGTTGGACATAAGACGTCACTAAGAACTAACAGTTCTTTCTGGACTCCAGGAGTTCTTGTGCAAATCAAAACAAAAGTAGGGGGAATTCCCGGGTTTGTTTAAAGAACACGTTGTACTTTCTAGGAGTCTATGGGAGTAGCCTTGCCGTATTTGGACTGCATGGGCTATGACTAGATATGGACATGATTCCTATGCCTTTATAAGGACATGTTTTGTTATAACCATATAAGGGCATGAATCAGGGATATCTTGATTAGGGTCCTAGATAGATTCACAACACCCACTCCACGTATTAATGTCCATCATTACTAAATAGTAAGCAATACTAAACATATAACGATGCATGTGTTTTCCAACCCACCCCAAAATACATAAATTGCATTTGAAATGGTGTATGGTATATACACGAAAATGAGTATTGGTACTGTACGTTTTTCAAGCAGTGATATCATTCAGATAATGCATATAAATATTGGCTGAATGAATTGTGAAAATTACATTCATGAAATGTCTCTGAATACAGAAAAGAAGGTCAAGACCATTTCATCACATATTTACAGAATACTGTACATGTGCTAGAGGCTGAGGTAAAATATTGTCTCTAGTCTCTCTAAAAATAGAAGCTCTGTTCTCTAAGAATAGTTCTACTTTAAGCAGAGTACCATGTGCCAACAAAAAGGTAAATATTTTGGAAGTGGAAAAATAATTTCACTTTCAGATGAAAAAATAGTTCCAATTGTTTTCAGTACTTTCGTTTATCAAAAAACTGAAGGCCGACTTCAGAGTTCAGGGAACGCTGTGTGCTCGTTGATTTAAAAGTTATTCTCGTTGTTAGGAGAGAACATCATATCAGACAGGGTTGCGAAAAATTGGTCTACAACATCAGGTGAAAGTTCGACCAAGTTCGAAAAAGCTGAAATAGTGCATATGTGAGAATCATTGCTGTCATCGATGTCGGGATCAGTAATGCTTCACGCCACCTAATCGTAATGGTGATGTCTCAAAATCAGAATAGGTAGCCGCTGGGGACAACACGTTGCATGAGCCGTTACCGAGCCAAGCAAAGTATCGATATCCATAGGTACTGCTGATGGTAGTGTAAGACAGACGTCCAACATGCATTCTTCTCCGCATAGCAGACATCGAAGCACAGATAAGATGCAATCTTGCCAGATTGGTCTGTATGAAAGAAACCAAGTTGTATTCAGATCTCTTAGTCCGAGGACTCTATTGATTCGGTCTCTGTAGCGTATTGCTAGGATCGTTTCTTCATTCGTTGCTGGAGTTTTGTCTGTGGCTTGGCTTGCCATATCGGACCAGAAGGATCAAAAATAAAATTCCTGCGACGAGTCCCAAAAGAAGAGGCAGGCCGCCGAATAACGAATGCACAAAATTCGGGAAAATGCTCAGAACTGTTTCAAAGGGTGCTAACAGTCCCGAAAAAATTGTCTTAAATACATGTGCGATGCCACTGATATCAGACATGTTTAAAATTTGACCTAACATTTCTACGAAATGCACGGGGCAATTTGTAGATAATAGGGAATGTATCTCTGCCGCTGTCCTTGCAACTTGCAGATCATACGTCTCTTTGGACGAGGTTAAAGGCACAGGTGTCTGTAAAATAATAGACTTCATTCTGCTTAAAGTATCAATTCGAATAGAAGAGATATTTAAGGGAGGCCATATTGCCGCCTCCATGTCTGGATTGCTGCTTGGATACAATACTTGCATACAGCAAATGACCCTGGAAGGGACGGTTACGAGATAGGCTTTTCCTGGCACCATGCCACAACAGCTGTGGTCACTTATTAGAATATAGCTGCCGTTGGAAAGCTGTCTGAAAAAAGGCTCTATCTGTGTTGCAGGAGTGCCGTGCAGGTGACATGAAAGGTTATTTGATGAACCTTCGCAGGCTCCATGCAAGTTAATACCTTGACACAGAAGTGTACCGCTTACTGATTTTTTACAATTGTTACCACTAAGGAATACCTCTTTTTTCCCTTCACTATAACATTTGTGTGTATAAGGTAAATTCTGGGTTGATTTGATGTATCCTTTACCCAACCTTTCATACAGGCCTGCAGGTATATATTTTTGACAATACTTAAACTGGAAAGTTGTTATCGGAATTGTAATTATTCCGTGTATTATCCATTCAATGACAGGTCTCTCTGACATTGTCAATGGTAATCTCTCAAGTTTTTCAATGCTCAGAATCATATAGTCTGCTCCTTTTTGTGCCAAACTGATTTGTTTATCAGTAAGGTTAAAGATAGAGAATAATGTTGTGTTGATTAAACGCCATGGCACGTAGCCTGAACGCAGGTTTTGCAACGTCCAGCCTAGCTGTACAATAGAACGTAATTGGGACTGACCATGTTGTAACATTAGCAAGTCCTACTCTATTATATCAATAGCAGATGATACAATGCTGTCTAGTAAATATATTCTGGAGGACAGAGTCGTTAACCCATTGTCCACTACAGAAAGTGATTTTTCCAAATTTTTACGATCAATTTCTCGTACTTTTTCTGCAGTTTCAATTTGGATTACTTTCCAAGCCTTGTTGTAAGCAGCGTATATACCGGCGTATATGAAACGTTTTTGACGCTGTTTGCGTGGTCCCAGTATGAAATCACGCAAGTCAGCACCTTCTTTAAGTAAAGTCAAGTGTTGCTTAATTTCAGCCAGTGTGGATTTCTGTAGCCACTTGAGGCATAGTTTCCCTACACTGTATGTTGTATCTTTCCCTGGATGTTGTCTCTGGGAATATCTTGGGTCTGGCCTGCTCAGTTTTAACCCCTGTGTTTTGTTCAGGAATCTATCTTGACAGTTATTTGTGTCTATGGGCCAGATCAACCATTTTTTCGAATCAGGATTTGTTCTGTTTTGGTGAAAAATATGGGATACGTCTATCTCTACATCTGTAGTGCTATTACTATCAGGTATGGGCTTTGGAATAGACGGTTTTTTAAGTCTTTTATCTTGGCTAAACCAAGACAGGTTGTTTGTTGAATGGTGTCATTCAGGAATATTATCTGTTCTGGGATCATGCAGGCTCTAAATAATGCTTCTAGACCTTGGACCTGCCAGTCTTTTGTACCCCAGATGGTTTTTGTTTCAATGTTGTTTTTCCAAAATTCAAAACCAAATGTAGACATTTTTTCATAAAATGTTTCAGAATAAATCAATTTAGTATTTGTCAACATTGTTTTCATTCCTGTCTTATTTAACATTTTGAAATAAAACATTTCTGCATCACTTGTGTTAAACCCTGAGAAGTATGGGAATTTCTCATAAAATGTTTTCGAGCTGCCTTTAGGCGGTGTTGCACAATGTTCCCATTGGTTATGATTAAAAACATTTCTAGGGTGAGCAGATTTATGCAAATAGTGATGACCATAATGATTATAACAGTACATTTCTTCATAATTTGATGAACCCTGCAAATTTATTTATTTATTTATTTAAAATATTTATAGAGCGCGACTGTCACCTGGCAGGTATCCTGGCGCTAGTAACTACTCCTGAGGTTTTCAGGCGAGAGGGTGAACTAAGGGCAAGCGGACTCAGAGGGGTGAGCTAGAACTTAGAGGGGAAGAGCCATGTTTTGATTCGCTTCCTGAAGGGTAGGAGGTGAGGGATTTGACGAATATCGGCAGGCAGACTGTTCCAAAACTTGGCCGCAGCTACTCTGAAGGATCTTCCTCCTATCCTGGCCTTCTTGCATCTGGGTACTTTAACAAGGCAAGCGGTTGCGGACCTAAGTGTTCTGGTGGGAATATACCACGAGAACAGACGTTGGAGAGGTCTAGGTCCTACACCGTGTAGGGCCTTGAAGACCAGGCAAAGAACTTTGAAGGCAATACGTTGCTTCAAAGGAAGCCAGTGCAGCTCGGCCAAGGCAGCAGTGGTCGAGGATCTCCTGGTCCAGCCAAGAGCCAGTTTGGCTGCAGCTGATTGAACTCGTTGGAGTCTGTCCAGCAATGTCGCAGGGGATTCAAACAGGAGGGCATTACAATAGTCAAGGCGACTGAGAACAGTGCACTTGACTATCAATGCTCGGGCTGAAGGTGGTAATAGAGGCAGGATTTTGCGCAGTGAGCGCATAAGGGCTGAGCAGGTGGCGACTGTTCTTGAAACCTGCGTTTCCATGCTCAGTTGGTGATTTAGCATGACGCCCAAATTGCGAACACTGGTAACAGGTAGCGGATTGTTAGTGTTTTCCGGGGGCCAAAACTCAGCAGGCAGAGGGCGGGGTATGCGGCTCGCGGGACAGAACAGAACCTCGGTTTTCGAGGAGTTAAACTGGAGGGAGTTCCGGTGTAACCAGCCTGCGGTGTCTCTTAGGCAGTTATGGAAGGCTTCTAAAGAGATGGAATCTTCGCCCTCCCAAGAGAAAAGGAGCTGGGTATCGTCCGCATAGTTGACTGTAGTCATATTGTGCGATTTAATTAAAGTGACCAGTGGTTTCAAGTAAACATTGAAAAGAATCGGACTGATGGAGGAGCCCTGGGGAACACTGTGAGGGACAGGGGAGAAAACCGATTGGAAAGGGGGGGAGGGATACCGCCTGTTTCCTGTCACTGAGATAGGAATGAAACCAGAGCAGGGCCGTGCCATCGATCCCTGCCTCTCTCAGCCTCTCAAGCAAGGTCCCATGATTGACAGTGTCGAATGCGGCAGACAGGTCCAATAAGATCAAGGCCACAGCTTGGCCCCTGTCTGCACGCATTCGAAGCTCTTCCATGGCAGTGAGCAGTGCAGTTTCAGTGCCATGGGCTGGGCGAAAACCAAATTGGAATTCGTCCAGAACGTGATGTTGCTCGAGGTGGGTTGAGAGGCAATTGCTGACCCAACGTTCAAGCACCTTCGCCGGAAATGGCAGAAGTGATATGGGGCGGAAGTTGGACAGGCATTCTGGGTTCAGCGTAGGTTTCTTTAGTAGCGGAGTGATGAGCGCTTGCTTCCATGGGATAGGGACGAAACCACAGCTAAGAGATTGATTACAAATCATCCGAAGGGTGTGGAATAACTCGTGCCCGCATGCTTTCCAGATTTTCGGGGGTAAAGGGTCAAGGGGAGATCCCGAGGTGATGGCTAGTGCCAATTTCTCAAATTCTGCTTGAGAGATCAAGGGGAAAGCCAGGAGACTATTCATCGGAGGGCACAGTGACCTCGGAGAGTCAGGGTTGGTGGGGCCAACTCCGGGGGGGGTTGGGTGGTTATGTGACAGGGGCGTTGCCAGATTGCCGATGATAGTCTCAATTTTATCGGTAAAAAACTGAGCAAGGTTGTCACAGAGGGTCTGAGATGGGGGGATGGAGTTCTTGACGCAGTCAGGATGTATGATATTATCCAGGATCTGAAATATACTTTTTGGGCTGTTGGCAGCGTTAGCTATAGTGGAGCAGTAGTAGTTCGATTTACTCTCTGCAATGGCAGATTTGTAGTCATGGAGTGAGTTTTTCCAGAGGGCTTTATTGTTGTCACAGTATCCGTGTCTCCACTTCCTCTCGGCCTGTTTACAGGCTGATTTGAGGGTTTTCAGGGAATCATTGTACCAGGGAGCAGGTGCTCTACCTTTGGGTTTGCAGAGTTTTAAAGGGGCAACCGAGTTCGAGATGGAGATAATTCTCGAGCTGAGGGATCTATAATTGTTTTCCACCTAGCTGGTAGAAGAGAAACTGTCCTGCACCTCAAAGACTTTAGTGGTGGTGCTAAGTTTCTCTAGAGCTTTCCAGTTTCAATAAGAAAATTGTGGTGGAGAGTAGTTCTTGGGCTTTCTTATTGTGACGTTGGTGATGTAAAGTTTAATGAGCGAGTGGTCCGTCCAGCTCATAGGCAAAATATCGCCTACTTGAGTTAGATCAGGACTCGAAAAAAATAAGGTCAAGACGATTGCCTGCGGAGTGGGTGGGGTCCTTTATCAGTTGGTGAAGCCCCACGCTGTCACAGGACAGCAGAAGGTTGTCTAAACCTATATCTTAGGCCAGAGATTGAAATCTCCTAATATCATAAGTTTGTTATGGGAGGTTGCCATGTTAGTGATGATTGTGAGGAGAGCTTGTTGTTGCGAGAGGGAAAATGCCCCTGGCGGCCGGTAGCAGATAATCACCGTGAAGGTGACTCCTGGGTGGCAGTTTATAGTCAGACCAAAGAGCTCGATTCCGGGTACAGGATCAATGTCAATGGTGTTCATTTGCCAAGAGGCTCGGAAGATGACGCCAACTCCGCCACCGCGGCCTTTGGGTCTGGGGAGATGTAGGATGTTGAAGTTGAGAGGACAGGCAGATGCTAAATCGGTCTCACAATTAGCATGTGTCCATGTCTCAGTTAAAAAAAGTACATCTAGGTGGTGTGACTCTATAAGGAGATTGATTTCAGTGGCATGCTTTGGTAGGGATCTGACATTCAAGAGACCTCCTACGATTAAGCCCTTGTGGGTGAAGTCAGTTAAGGGGGAAGCAGTCTCTTCAAAGGTGAGCTTACCTTCGTGCGCATAGCCTCGTAGATTGAGCAGTGCATCCCGGGTGTAGCAGGGGGATTGAGGGCTGGAATGGGCAGGGTAAGTGGCGCTAGGCGCATCCTCGTCGCGGACGAGCGCAGACGAGCTTGCCTTAAGCGCGCCTTCGGCGCGCAATCGGCGTGCCCGCTGCGCTCGTCCGCTGCGCTTCCGGTATTGACACATGAGTTATAGTGGTAGCAGGTGACGTGGAAGGGGGTGTGGCCAGCAAGAGATGGGCGTGGCTATCGTCTCCCTCGGCGAGCAATGGCGCCAAGAAACGAGTGAATTCCGTTTCCCAACAGCTAGTATTTCAGCTGCTCTGGGAATCAGGTGAGTGTCAAGTAAAAACAATGTGCAAATCAGCAAGTATTAAACGAGCAAACACACAGCATACAATTTTTAAAATAGACAGTAGACACCTCCCGGCTTTTCGCCTCAGGAGTAGCACAAACAATAAAGCAGCGCTCGTGATCAGCGCGCCCTATTTATCTCTGCGGAGGGGGCGTGGCCAGCAAGAGATGGGCGTGGCTATCGTCTCCCTCGGCGAGCAATGGCGCCAAGAAACGAGTGAATTCCGTTTCCCAACAGCTAGTATTTCAGCTGCTCTGGGAATCAGTTGAGTGTCAAGTAAAAACAATGTGCAAATCAGCAAGTATTAAACGAGCAAACACACAGCATACAATTTTTAAAATAGGCAGTAGACACCTCCCGGCTTTTCGCCTCAGGAGTAGCACAAACAATAAAGCAGCGCTCGTGATCAGCGCGCCCTATTTATCTCTGCGGAGGGGGCGTGGCCAGCAAGAGATGGGCGTGGCTATCGTCTCCCTCGGCGAGCAATGGCGCCAACAAACGAGTGAATTCCGTTTCCCAACAGCTAGTATTTCAGCTGCTCTGGGAATCAGGTGAGTGTCAAGTAAAAACAATGTGCAAATCAGCAAGTATTAAACGAGCAAACACACAGCATACAATTTTTAAAATAGGCAGTAGACACCTCCCGGCTTTTCGCCTCAGGAGTAGCACAAACAATAAAGCAGCGCTCGTGATCAGCGCGCCCTATTTATCTCTGCGGAGGGGGCGTGGCCAGCAAGAGATGGGCGTGGCTATCGTCTCCCTCGGCGAGCAATGGCACCAAGAAACGAGTGAATTCCGTTTCCCAACAGCTAGTATTTCAGCTGCTCTGGGAATCAGGTGAGTGTCAAGTAAAAACAATGTGCAAATCAGCAAGTATTAAACGAGCAAACACACAGCATACAATTTTTAAAATAGGCAGTAGACACCTCCCGGCTTTTCGCCTCAGGAGTAGCACAAACAATAAAGCAGCGCTCGTGATCAGCGCGCCCTATTTATCTCTGCGGAGGGGGCGTGGCCAGCAAGAGATGGGCGTGGCTATCGTCTCCCTCGGCGAGCAATGGCACCAAGAAACGAGTGAATTCCGTTTCCCAACAGCTAGTATTTCAGCTGCTCTGGGAATCAGGTGAGTGTCAAGTAAAAACAATGTGCAAATCAGCAAGTATTAAACGAGCAAACACACAGCATACAATTTTTAAAATAGGCAGTAGACACCTCCCGGCTTTTCGCCTCAGGAGTAGCACAAACAATAAAAACAAATAATCATGTTCTGTGAATTTTGCTGACATTACTAAATCTGACATCATATTATTAATATTTTCAAAGTCCCAATCATCAGAGAAAGTACTTGGTTTTACAAAGTCACTTAATGAAACCTTGAACTGGTGTGGATATTTCAAGAGCTCAATCGGGCCTTAAATTTCATAATCCGTTTTGTCCCACGCTACCCCACCGGGTATTGGATTGGCTGTGATGTTCACTGATGACAGTTCTCTTTTTTCGATGTGTGAGGATGTGTGAGGCTTTAGGACCAAGTTGATGTTCTGACTTGCTGTGTCCATTGTACTATATTTTCCATCAATAAATCTACCCAAACATAAAACCATGATGAGCCAAAGAAGGAGGAAAAGTATACCTAACACAATTCATATTTCAATCCATGGAGAAATCAGATATGTTTATTTGAGTTGATGAAAGAGTTCAGTTACTTTGTCTTTGAAAGTTTTTTTTGCTGGCGTTTCTTCATGTTCACTTGGATCATCAGAAAAGTCATCGAAATTGATGAAGTATCCAGATGCAGTTCTGTCAATTGTTGGAATTGCTTCCGGATTTTTATTTGTCTTTGCATTTTTCTTTGTTTCATTAGCATAGTCTGATGCTACATCATTGTAGTCTGGTGTTTCTTGACGAACTATTGCAATTTGGGTTTCAAGAGGCACAAGTTCCATGGCTTTGTTGCATAGTTCTTTTTTGTTCACTGCAGGTTTATCAAAAGTGATTAGTCTCTCAGTTTGAACCTCTTGGATTGTAGCAAGATTTGGTCTTCTGCTACTTCTTGGGAGTCCACAGGGCCTACTACTTATTATTGGCCACATGATTGTGGTTTTACCAGGTCGATGGATACAACTCTGTTCTCCTTTTTACCAGCAACGGGCGGTAGTACTACTGATCTTGTTCCGCTGAAAGCTAAGACAGGTACTGCTTTTCTGTAAGAAGGCCCAAATTCCTTCTTCACCGTGATCTTTTCTCTGACTAGATCCCCAATCTTTGGAATCCAGACAGGTCTTGCTGGGACAGGTGGTTTCTCTTCAGTGGCTGTTGGCTTTACCTTTATACTACTCAGACTTCTTGTTTCATTTAAGTCCTATAAAACAGCCAAACGATCTTTGATATCAAAGGCTTTTTCTTTTACCACTGAAGTCTGAAAATCTAAGTCCTGGATGTGCATTCTAGTACCGAACAATAGTTCGTATGGAGTGATACCTTTTAGAGAATTTCTTGGCAGATTGTTAAACTACGTTGGACACTTGTTAAATGTTTGACCCACCCATCACCCGAACCTAATACCCTCGCCGTTATAGATTGCTTTATGTCCCGATTTTTTCTTTCCACTACCGCATTTCCCTCAGGATGGAAGGGAGAAGAGTACCACAATGCAATGCCCATGCTAGTCATGGCCTCTTTGTAAGCTCGAGAGCTAAACGCGGGACCCTGATCAGAATGTAGCATGCCAATTGCGTATGTGCCGATAAAGACTCGCAAATCTTTTATAACAGTTCTGGCGTCAGCCGAGCGCTGGGGCCACATCCAAATGAATCTCGTGCAGGAATCCACTGCGACCATGATATATTTATATTTGCCATCCCTTTGTAAGGGACCACAGTGGTCCAGGTAAACACATGCTAATGGTTTATCTGAGATTAGAAGGGGTGTCTCTGCTGGTCGTTTCACTGTAGATACTTTCATTCTTTGGCAGATTTCACATTCTAGAACATAGTTTCTAGTCTGTTTCCTCATGCGTGGCCACCAATATCTCTGTTTTAATGATGATACTGTGGCGGAAACACCAGTTCGCGCAGAAGCGAGCCCTTCGTGTGCCGCTAAAATTAGTCCTAACCTGTGTTCCATGTTTGGAATTGCCCTATCCCCCACTCCAGGGATTCGAGCAAAAGGAACATTATTCGCATCAGTTATGTATGAGTACTTTACTGGAAAGCCTTTCGGGAGTGTTTTTCCATAATTTTTTACTGAAGCACTGACAGCTTGCATTATATCGCTGTCTATTTTTGTTTTTGACCGGGTGATAGCAGCTACGGAAGCAGTTTGCACAGCCGCCTTCGCGGCCTCATCAGCCAATGCATTCCCCGCAACGTGAACGTCATCACGTTGATGACTCAGTGTATGTATCACGTGAGTCTTTTGTAGATCTTTCTGTAAAAGAACTACTTGTTCCCAAAGCGTTTTATGCTTGATTGTGCCACCTTTTGCATCTTTGAAGCCGTTTTGAACCCAGTTCTGCAAGTATTCATTGTAAGACTGAACGCAGTAATATGAATCGCACACTATTAGTGTGGGGAATTCGCGATCTGTATTTTCAAGCACCATCTTAAACGCCAGTAGTTCAGCTCGCTGAGCTGTACAATCTCCTAGAGATTGAGTTTTGGTGACCAGTGGTCTAAATTTTCCTTCGTGCCAACGACCTTTAACAATTGCGCACGCAGCACTATATGCTTGTTTACCCCCAACTGCGGGTTGTGCTGATCCGTCTGTATATATTATACAGCCGTAATGTTCCAGAGGCAGGATTTCGGTTGGCAGAGGACATTCATATTCATATTGGAGAAATTCTTGTGTTTTTAAATTAGGATCAAATTCGTATACTACGTCTGATGCAGCAAGAGAATTAACCCATTGTATCCATCTCGGATGTAGTGCTTTAGCATTTGGAATGCTTGCTCTTGTTACTGCTTCTAGGGCAGGTACTGGTGTAACAATTACTATTTTTTTACCTTGTGCTAGGGCTCTTTCTTTTGCTATAGCAGTTTGAACCGCAGTTAGAATTTTTTCAGTAGAACTGAATTTCATTTCAGCTTGTGTGTACAAATGTGATTTGTAAGCTATTGATACCGTTTCTCCCTCATTAGAGGTCAGGTACGTGAATCCGCATCTTCCTGGGATGACTCGGATTACAAGGTTGCGTTCTTTTGCGCGTATTTGCAGTTTTGTTTTAGTTAACATGTCTGTTTGTAATGATCTTAAAATTTCTGTGTGTTTCTGAGTCCAATTGATTGGTTTGAAATCAGGTTTTATTAATTCATAGAGAGGTTTAACCCTCTCCGCATAATTTAGAATGTATGTTCTTCCGAGATTCAGGAAACCTAGTATTGATTGTAAGTTCTTCAGCGTTTTTGGTGCTTGGAGTACTGCACATTTCTCTAAGAAGTTGGCTGCTAGGCTTTTGCCTTCACTTGATAATTCATATCCTAAAAACAGGACAGTTAGGTGAGCAATTCGTGACTTTTTAAAGTTGAATTTATACCCTTCAGCTGCGAAACCAAGTATTATGGTGTTCACTCTTTTCAAGTGTGTCTCCAGGTCATCATCTGTAAGATAGATGTCATCGACATAAGATAATGCCTCATCATCATATATTTGTAGTAACTCTGTTACCCTTGCTGAGAATAATCCTGGGCTATTCTTGAATCCCTGTGGGAGTCGACAGAATTGTTTTTGCGACCCCATTGTTGAGAAAGCGGTCAAATACCTGCTTTCAGGTGCAATGTTTTGACAAAAGAAGCCATTTGAGATATCTAATGTCGTTTTATATTTTTTGCGCATGATGTTATTCATTAGTGCTGCACTGTGTGAGTTTTGTACTGCAAATGTTTTGCAGCAAGAGTTTAGGTGTCTGTAGTCCAAAACTAGACGATATGAATCGTCTGGCTTGGAGACATGAAACAAAGGATTGTTCATTTGTTAGGTGCATGTTTCAATCACCCCCTGATATTCAAGTTGATCTAAGATCTCCCTGACTTGCTTTTTAGTTTCTTGCTTAACAGGATACTGCCTTTGTGCAGTAGATTGATTTTTCAACTGGATTTTACGGTGAGGAGAATCCTCATCCCATCCTACATGATTTTTATATAATGCAGGAGCTTGTGCCACTGCCCATTTTTTTGCAAATGTATATTTTTTATGAATTGGAATATGATTTGAGAAGGCAGGCATAATCATTTCTTCGCCATGAGGGCATTCTCTGACAAACTCTGGTGGCCAGCCTTTCTCAGCTAGAAGGATGTCATAGCCTTTAGATAAGTTGTCCCAAAAGAGACCCCTTCCTTTCCTAGTTTTGTCCCCCTCTATACGCAATGTTATTTCGTATAATTTATGGGGTTTGCTAACTCTGGGGTCTGCAGTTTCCACTTGAATGTATTCATTCGTGTCCCTATCTCTAAGGTTGTATCTTTTCTCAGAGGGCTCCCTCTGGGGAGACTTGCCTCCTGATTCTGGAGATCTATCTCTTCGTTGAGGAGACCTTCCTCTGGACTGAAAACATTTTTCTCTGGGAGTGGATTGTTTATTACCCTCCCAACTCTTTTTTGGAGTATTCAGATTATTTTTAATAAAGGTTTTTTGAGGATTTTCAATTAGTTGTGGTTTTAGTGGTTTCCCCTCAAACTATCTCCACCTAGTTCTTCATAGGATTTTTCTATGATTCTGGCAAGTTCAAAAGGTTGTTCTGCTATATCTGTTTCCTTCAATTTCTGGCGGATCGCCACAGATGCTGCTTCTCCTTTTATGTTGGCTAGTAATATAGCCGAGACTTGCTTAAAGTCTTTCAGTAATTTCATACCTAGAGTTAAAGCAGGTTCTGGACCGTATTCATTTTGAATCTGTCTTAGTACATCTGGTATAACCACCATGGACGGAACACCATGTGTTTTTGTGTAGATCGAAGCAAAGACTGTGCCCCAAGTGTCACAGTCCTCCACATGTGGTGCGATCCCCATTGGAAGACAGATAGTCAGAATTCTGTGTTTTTCATGAGGTGTAGTATCAGGAAATACTGCCTCTATTTGAGTGATTTTCTGAGCTAACCAGAATGGAATTTGTTCCCGTTTTGCGGGTATTTTGCCAATCGCTGATTGTATATTCTGTGGTGTGATTTTATTTGTGTTCCCCTGGTGAGGGGAGTGCTGTGGAATTTTTATTGCTGGTTGGACTGTTGAAGTCCGCATGACATATTAGACTAATTGTCTATGTATTTTAATTAGTAGTTTTAGCTGAGCTAAAAGTTCCCGGTCTCACATTTTTTTAATGTCGGGATGTGGTGTGTAGCTGGCTAGAACCGGCCATGTGGCTCCTGGTCTACCTAGTGGACCGAGCCTGGTAATGTGATTTTGATGTTTTAGGGCGCCATTAAACCAGAGCAGGTGCTCTTGGTAAGTTAGTGGGATTTCACCGTCCTCGAAAGGAGCATATTCCTCTGGAGATTCCTCTATTTTGTAATAGTGGAAATCTTGTGTTACAGCGTTTGCTGCTGGAAAATGTATCCATGAATAGAATACCTCTGTCTGCCGATATTCATGGGCCTCTACCACGAATATGACTGTACCACCTCTCGGTGATAGTCCATTTTCTATAAGTTTAAGAGTTATAGTTCTTCTTACATTTACCGGAATGATTATAGCATTCGGGTCTTCATCTCGGAGACTTATGTCATCCGCTAGGAGTTGAGCTGCTATTCTAGCTCTATCCCTTTCGTCGTCACTTTCCATCATTTTTACTGACAAAAAGGTTTGTTGCTTTGCAGAGCAAGTTTCAAGGAAACAAAGATTAGGTGCACAATATTTTGGAACACTGTATCCTTCAACGTTGACTAAACCAAAAACTAATACATAGGAATCTCTTCCTACTAAGTTCCGCCGGATATTAACCTTTTACCCACTCCAGACGTCTTTTGGAGTTTTTACGGGCAAAGGGGTCTGTGTGAAAAGCACGATTGAGTTACTATAATGTCTTGCGTTAGATTATCGCCTTACCAAACGTTGGGCGTCATGTAGTGTAGTTCCTATATTCCCAATAGGCTCTGCGCATTGGAATAATATAAACAGCAGTTTAGACGTAGGACTGAGGTCATCTAGGTCTCTACTGACTATATTAGACTTAATTAGTTTTGCTAGCTAGCTCAGAGGTCACTAGAAACTTTTTCGAGTAATCAAGGAGGTGTTAATTTCCCTGAATAGACAAGAAGGGATTAGCTTCTGACAACCGCATAAACATGACAACTTTGCTCCCTCAGAATAAAGAGTATATCTCTAGAGTCGTGTGAAAACAATAGACAGTTATTTCACTCAGTCAATCGTGCATACTTAGTTTCACCAGAGTGCAGAGAAATAGAGAGACGGGCGTTTTCAATAAAAGTTGTTATTTTTTGAGCAGTCCTCTTTCTCATGCAAGAGAAATGAGTTGCCACAATTGCAATACTTATCATGAAGTAAAGTGCGTACAGTAAAAGGAGTATTATGAAATAATACTGTAAAAGCATTGATATGGTTTCTTAGCCATATGATACTTTAAAATGGATAAAATATATACATACATAAAAACATTGACTAACGTACTCAACTGGTGCTTCTAATATGTTATGTTATGTTATTTAAAATTTGTAAAGCGCGCGTACGCCCAAAAGCTTCTTGGCGCTGAAGAGAGGATAAAACAACATAACAGAGAAGTACCAAAAAGAGTCGCTATTTCAGATAGGCCTGTGCGAAAAGGTAAGTCTTGAATGCCTTCCTAAAGGCGAGAAGGTCGCTACTCTGTCTCAGGGTCAAAGGAAGGGAGTTCCACAAAGAGGCAGCTAAAAAATGAAAACAGCTGCCACCCTGTTGTTTTTTCTTAAAACGGGGAACCTCAAGTAAATCTTTTTGAGCTGATCTCAGATTACGTAGGGGACTGTATCTTCCGATAAGCTGTCTGATAAACATTGGGCCCTTGCCCTGCAAGGCCTTAAAAATAATACAGCCAGCCTTTAATGTGGCTCTCTGTGCCACAGGCAGCCAGTGTAAATTCTCAAGGCCAGATCTAATTGACTCCCATTTAGGCACCTTGCAAATAAGTCTGGCAGCTTGATTTTGCAAGTGTTGCAGTCTTCTAAGTTGACCAATCGGTAAACCCAGATAAAGACTGTTTGAGAAGTCAATATGAGAAAGAACTAGGGCGTTAACTACCTGAATTAAGGCCGAATCAGTCAGGAGGTGTGAGATTTTTCTAATTTTCCTCAATTGGAAAAAACCAGAAGAAACTACAGTTCCAATCTGAGATTTTAAAGTGAGGTCCTCATTAATGGTCACTCCCAAGCTCTTTACTGTTAGGGATTTTTTTGGAGGAGAGCCCATGTCAGAAGGCCAGAAATGTGGGCTCCAACTAATCTCGCTCTTCCCAGGCAAGATCAGTTCAGTTTTCCCTGGATTTAATTTAAGATGGTTTAGGGACATCCAACTTTGAATAAAGGTCATGGTTGCTTGAAAATTCTCTGCAGCATTGGTTGAGTTTAATGCAAAAACCAGCTGCAGATCATCTGCATAATTATATACAGTAACTTTATGCTCTCTTAAAGAGAACAAAAGAGGCCGCATATATAAGTTAAATAATAGGGGGGACAAGGAAGAACCTTGAGGAACCCCACAGAAGGAATTATTTTTGGGGACTGTAAAAGATCCTAGTCTGACAGACTGGGTGCGTTCGGATATAAAGGATTTCATCCAGGCCAATGCCGAGTCCCGAAGGCCGGCCTGTTCGACACGGTTGACCAAGATGGTATAGTCAACCGTGTCGAACGCCGCAGACAAGTCCAGAAGCACCAAAGCCTGATGTAGATCTTTATCGGCATTAGACCTTAAAGTATTTTGAACGGCCAAAATTACTGCCTCAGTGGAATGACCAGGCCGAAAGCCTGCCTGGTTAGGTTGTAAATAACCAGAGTCTTCCACAAAATTTGAGAGGCTATTGGTGACATGAGCCTCCAAGATCTTAGATAGGTAGGGCAGAAGTGATATAGGCCGGTAATTAGAAAGGTCTGATGGATCAATACCTGATTTTTTTGTCAGGGGAATCAAAAGGGCCTGTTTGAAACTGTTGGGAACTATCCCCGAGGTAAGGGAGTTGTTAAGCAATGGAATCATACTGTCCGGAATTCTCCGGCCAATTTCTCTCATTATTTGAGAGGGGCAGACATCCTCAGGGGATCCTGACTTGACTCTAGTTAGTAAGTCTAAAAAATAGTTTTTATCAATTAAAGGAAAAGAGTGTAGTGTTAAAGGATTAAAGTAAATATCATCCAAAGGGGCGCAAGCTGGAAGTTTGGATATATCATCCTTAATCAATAATATCTTTTCCCTGAAAAAATCATTCAAGGAGTTACAGAGTGTTTGTGAGGGAACTACTGAGGGCGAGGTTCTGTCATCGTTGCATAATTCAGTCACAATCCTGAATATTTCTTTCGACTTGTTAGTCGCATTTGTAATTTTAGTGGAGAAATAGACAGTCTTGTGATTGTGTAGAGTTTTTTGGTAAGCTTTCCTGATTGAACAGTAGATGGCCCTTGCTTGAGGGCAATAATTAGTTCGCCAAGTTCTCTCATGTTGCCTCACTTCCAGTTTTAGTTTTTTTAGCTCTGGCGTAAACCACTTATGTGTATCGGCTCCATGCGAATTGCAAAAGCGGGTAAGAGGAACATAAATGTCAATGGCATTATTTAGCCATTCTCTGAGCCTGTTATCTGCTATCGCCACATTAGAACTCTGTAAGGGTAGAGAGGTCGTTAAAAATTCTAAAAAAGCTGACATATCCAAGGAAGTCCATTTTCGCGTAATGTTACTGGATTGCAGCTTAAATTGAATGATTTTATCAACACAAAAAGAGAAACTAATGCTAAAGTGATCAGACCAGCTACAGGGTTTAATATCGATAAAAGAAACCGGTAGATTCAGGGACCAGATTTGGTCGAGACTATGGCCCTTCTGATGGGTTGTAGTATCAATATGTTGTGTCAAATTGATATCATTCAGAAGGTCCTTCATCTCGGCTGCTTGGGGATCTAATGATATGTTATCGAACCAAAGGTTCAAATCCCCTACCAAAAGTAGTTTAGAGTTGTTCGTGGCCAACATAGCCAGTTGCTCTGCTAAGAGAGAAGGAAATGTGGCCATTGTTTGGGGCGGCCGGTATAGTAAAACCAATACTAGTGTTCCATTGGCCGTGTCTAATTTAGCGACTATATTTTCCACATTAGGTAAGGGTAAAGAGGATAGTTGTCTAAGTTGATGTTTCTTGTTAGCGATAATGGCTACTCCTCCCCCAGCTTTACCTGCCGGGCGTATTGCAGAAAGAATGTAATAGTCTGCAGGCAGGGCAACTAAAATGTCTGGGAGGGAGTCCGGGGTGAGCCATGTCTCAGTTAATAACAACATATCCGGTTTCATATCAGTTAGTAGCAGAAATATATCCAGCTGGTGTCTGATTAATGAGCGAGTATTTAAATAAATGCACCTAAAATTGCAGGTAGTACTTGATATAGTTTTCAGCACCGCATACTTGGCGGCGGGATCAGCGGCCAAATTAGCGGGGTTGGTGATGCCAAGACGAGATGTTCGTTTTGACGTATTGAAAGGTACAGGGGGACACATGGTGGAAATGGGTCTTAACTCTTGTAACAGAAGTATACCTGTAGGGACCAGCAGAATCCTCTGCCCCTAGCCCCGGACGCTCGCGGGCGCGCCTCCGTCGCGCCCGCTGCGCTCGTCCGCTGCGCTCCCTCCAGCACATCACGTTTTATGTGAGGGAGCCTCAAGCGACTGGACCGCTGCCTCAGGTCCCAGTGCTCTCTGACTCCACCCAATATGGCGCCCGTTCTCACCACCAGACCGGCATCAGGAGCCGCGGTAGGTAAGCCGCCCTCCACTCAATCGGCAAGGAGCCGCGATGGAACGGGGCAGAGGGGCCGCTGACCAAGGTAAGAGGCAAGTGAAGCTAGTAATCAGCTACCCTGCCCGTATTTAGAAGCAAAAAACGCTCGCCAGCGTTATTAGTAAAATCAATGTAAAATTACCGCTTTACCCACAATAAATTCGGAAAAGCAACAAGTAATACAGAAACAAACAAAACATAAGTTTTAAAAGCGATTCTGTCAGGTCTGCTTTGTGCAGTGTCTCTCTTCAAATGGCGCCGGGGTGCTGCCACCAGCCCGGAATCCACGAATGAGAAATGCCTCCCTATCGTTTTATGGGAGGGAGCCTCGAGCGACTGGACCGCTGCCTCAGGTCCCAGTGCTCTCTGACTCCACCCAATATGGCGCCCGTTCTCACCACCAGACCGGCATCAGGAGCCGCGGTAGGTAAGTCGCCCTCCACTCAATCGGCAAGGAGCCGCGATGGAACGGGGCAGAGGGGCCGCAGACCAAGGTAAGAGGCAAGTGAAGCTAGTAATCAGCTACCCTGCCCGTATTTAGAAGCAAAAAACGCTCGCCAGCGTTATTAGTAAAATCAATGTAAAATTACCGCTTTACCCACAATAAATTCGGAAAAGCAACAAGTAATACAGAAACAAACAAAACATAAGTTTTAAAAGCGATTCTGTCAGGTCTGCTTTGTGCAGTGTCTCTCTTCAAATGGCGCCGGGGTGCTGCCACCAGCCCGGAATCCACCGGAATATACGCTTACCCCGGTGTACCTGACCTAAGCCTAATACGTGGGAAGGAGTAAGTAAGTTGCAGTTTAAGTTAAGTTGGTTTTTCGCCAAGAATCTGAATCAAGAATTCTCTTAAGGATTTAGTCAGCTCCGTACCTTGGTAATAGAATGTAGGAGGTCTTGTATCTCTCTCTCTCACGACTCGATCTCCCAGCAACCCGCAAGGGTGACTGGAAACACCGGAGCTGGAATTTCTCGGCAGGAGAAAAGACAAATGGGAGGGTCGGCTTCCTTCGGCACGCGCATCAGCTGGGCGTCGGGCAAGTAGATAGCCGCTCTGCTCCAAATCACCGTGTGTTTGCTTACGGCAACATTGGTATATTTATACCTGGAAGGTGCCGGGTTTGACGTAAGGTTGGACATAAGACGTCACTAAGAACTAACAGTTCTTTCTAGACTCCAGGAGTTCTTGTGCAAATCAAAACAAAAGCAGGGGGAATTCCCGGGCTGCTGGAGGCTTGGTTTGTTTAAAGAACGGGTTGTACTTTCTAGGAGTCTATGGGAGTAGCGTAGCCTTGCTGTATTTGGACTGCATGGGCTATGACTAGATATGGACATGATTCCTATGCCTTTATAAGGACATGTTTTGTTATAACCATATAAGGGCATGAATCGGGGATATCTTGATTAGGGTCCTAGATAGATTCACAACACCATCATTAGAATCCGAGATGAGATGGTGAAACCATCTTGATTCTCCACTGTTGTTAGACATCTGTCTGTAATGTAAAATTGGTGATGGCTGTGGTTGCATTGGGTTAATTTACCACTTGAGCAAGGACATCCTTCAATTCTTTATTAAAGCCTTGCTAAAAAGCTATTGCCACCACCTTGTCTACCCATGTGGCTCTAGCCATTAAATGTTAGAACTGACTGGTATGGACAACGGGATCTTGATTTGTTTTGTCTTAATGTAAGAAATCCCATAAGGGCTATCTGCAAGGCTTGCCTTTTTCCAAACATTGACTTAAACGTCTCATAATTAGAAAGCTAATAACTCCTACCATTAATCAAACGTGTCACCCAGGCCATAACTTATTTAGTCAGGTTGTGTCGGAGTTTGTCCTTTCTGCAAGCCCCCCGCCCCCTCCTCCACGATCTGTTGGCTTTTTGCTGTACCCTATTTTTGCTGGCTATAGAACATTGTGTACTTTAACCCTGCCAACCAGTGGTAAAGTGTCTGTGCTCTTCATTTCAACTTGGTAATATTTAACATATACTTTTACCCATGGCCTGTAGGTTAAATGTCACAAGTGAAATGCAGCAATCCATTCTATATCGGCCCCTCGACTCAAAATCCCATCATTCAAGAAAAAAACATAGGTGGCAATTCCTTCTCTGTTCAAGCAGCCACACTATGGAACTCTTTACCCCCAAACATAAGATCCGCAGATAACTATTTTATCTTCAGAAGGATACTAAAGAGTCGGCTCTTCTCCATATAACCACCAAACTTAAACAAATATACAGCATATCCCTGTGTATATAAGCATTTATTTAGATTATACATGTGTACCTAGTTGTGTGTATTCCTTTGTATAAATGTGTATAATAATTATATCAATAAATATATAGATATTTGCTAATTCTGCTTGACACCTGTACATATTACTTATGGTTATATTATTCTATGTTTAACATGTATATAGGTCATTGCATAAATAAGTACAATTTTAATCATAACTATTTATCTACAATTGCTCCGCTATTGAATTAAAACAAAATTATAAAGACAAATAAATTAGCTTAAAGTAGAGCAACTAATGAAAGTCCTAGTTCATTAGACTTAACTTAAATCTAGATATATTACCTTCCTTATACATATATACCTTCCATGTACTTATGTATCTTAAAATATATTACTTTACTCCT
The DNA here is from genome assembly GCF_964261635.1 of Lissotriton helveticus. NCBI lineage: Eukaryota > Metazoa > Chordata > Amphibia > Caudata > Salamandridae > Lissotriton > Lissotriton helveticus. Next base: position 394,739,140 of record NC_136057.1, read on the forward strand.
AATTCAGCATCTCCAATGTCCTACCCTATAGCTCACCCTATATCTCTCTTAATATATACTCTACCTCCACCCTCTGATTCATCCCATACCCCATTCTACTACTATGATCCCCAAAATAGCCCTCCTCTACCCCTCCTTGCATCATCTCAAACCTCTTTTACTATTCAGATCTCCCAAACGAGCCTTCCACCTCCCGTTTACTCATCCAAAAGCTCCGTCCAACTGCTATGATCTCCACTTCCTAGGCCCTTCCCTCTTTTATCCATCCAATATCCTTTTCAATCCAACTAATAGACTCACATGTCCACTGCTCAATTAATTTCATATTTCCCTATACTAATACACCACTAATCTAATTTGGGTTCCGGAGTAGCATGCTACTCATTGAAAAGCACTTCGACGCCTAATCAGGGATAGCAAGTGCTATATAATTGCAATTACAATTAGAATTGTGGCATCCACTGTAGTGGCAACATAAAATGACTGCAGGCATGCCATCAGTAGTGTGGCTGGGCAGGTTTTAACTGCAGATTTGACCTGTCAAAATGATCGCTTTTGACAGGCCTACGCCCACCTTTTAAATATTAAGAAGTCACCCCTATGTTGGCCTTACATGTTCATAAGGCAGAGTGCATGGTATTTAAAAGTAGGACATGGAAAGGTTTAAAGTTAAACATGGTTACCTGTAGCCCAAAAGGCTATTATAGCTGTAGCAGGGTTAGCTGTTTTATAGGATAGCACCGGGATACAATATTAAATGTAATTTTGGCTATCTCCATTTTGGAAACAGCTACAAAGTTCATATTTGGACTTTTTAAAATATTTATTTTAAGCTCAATTCATTGGTAAAGTCAGATTTGCAATAAATATTTTAGAACAGGTACTTTTAAAAAGTTGCCTTTTGCCTGCCTAAAGCTTCTAAGGCTTTTCAATGCCGTCCAGCTGTCACCTGGCTGCTGATGGCTCAGCTGTGGTTGGGCATAATCTGCTCCCGGGAGCAAAAATAGGCTGCCCTGCATGAACAGAGCTGGCTCATTTTAACTTGACAATGTGTAGGAGAGGCTAGAAGGATTCTCTTTTACATTAAAGTGTAAAGTCCTGTCACACCCTGCTTGTCAGGTCTGCTGGGGTTTTTCATGAGACACTTGGGCACATGCGAATAAAGTCTGCAAAGTTGAAAAAAATGGCAATACTACATCTAAGAATTCTATATAAGAAGGCCACCTCCCCAAATAACTCCCAAGCCTTAAAGCAAGTAGAAAAATGGCAGAAGCTAGAAATGTATAAGCTGAAGAAAAAACACCAAGATTATCTATGGAATGCAATTCACATAAAAGAATGGAAGGAAATTCTGGGGTTCTAGTTAGTCTGGGAACCAAGTCGATTAAATCAGGGGTAGATGACCACATTCCATACATAGCTTGCACAGAACATTTGAAAGCCCTTTACAGAGGTCCAAAACTAAATACTTCCACGGGCCATAACAATGGAGGCAAAGACAGTTAAGTCACACCAACAGAGGTGGGTAAATGACTCATCTCTAAAGGTATTAATTCAAGAGCCCTTGGCCCAAACAGCCTTTCAACGGTAATGAATACAGACACGGCAGCTTGGAGACTGTTGGTGGCCACCATAATCAATGCATGATAGTTCTCCCATCTTGGAAGGACTCCTTCATTCATACACTTTATAAGCATGGGCCTAAACATTTACCAAAGAGCTGTAGCTGTAACTGTACTCTACTCGACATGGAAGGGAAAATATTTTCTAAACATTTATTAACTTTCCTTAAAAAATGGGCCATTTCAGCCAGGAGATTATCATTTCACCAAGCTGGATTTTGAAATGATAGCTTTAGTATTTGTAACATCATGGCCATCCTTCTCCAGAGAGTATTATAAAGGTAAAAACACATTTGTATATATTATTGAATTTTCAATTGCCTTTGATAGAGTAAACAGAGCCAAATTATGCTCTAAATTGGAAGCATGGGGAATTGAGGCAGGGCTTCTAAAACGTACAATGGATTTACTCAGAGACACGTAGATTAGAGTGAAATTCTCTCACAGTAAAGGAATGTCCCCAAAAATCCTCACCCAAAACGGGCTAAAACAAGGTTGCTTCTCAGTATATATATTTCTATCTCACGGAGCTGCTGCAGGAAGTGAAGGGTGAGTGCTCCAAACTAGTAAGCACTAAAGTAGAATATCAGGCTTACATAGACAATATTGTGATATTCAACCATGCTATTGGGTTCCAAAACAGCTGTCCTGCTTACATGCATACAACTTGGCTGATGACCTACAGATCAACATAAGTAAAACAAATGTTATGTCTAGGTCTGGGTGTGAAATTCCACTCTGCTTGCGGAGTTTTTCCCACTTTGCGCTACATGTAGTACACGGGGGGGTTCCAAAAAACTTTGCTCCACATAGCGGAGCAGTTTTTTTCCTCACACGCCATCGACAACTTTAAGTTGACAAGCAAGGAAAATCTTCCTCCAGACCACCACCCAGTGACATTTCTCATTGTGGGCGGTCGCTCACATTGAGAAACCTTCCGCTCGCGTTGAGGAAGATGCTACTGTCACAGGACATCCACTCAAGCAGCAGAAAGAAGCAGTGCCATCTTGCGCTGCGCATAGTGCCATTTGTGCTGATTTTCTAGCGTGGGACAAACACCGGGGACGAATGGAGCAAACTAATGCACTCTGCCGCTTGCGGAACTCCATGTAGCGTGGCAGAGTTTTTGGTCACTTCACAGTGTTCCGCGTAGCGAACTCCGCAAAGTCTGCCCAGGCCTAGTTGAAGAATTCTGTAGCAAAAACCCCTGCTACACCTGGTTTATAGGGATGGACGAAATCGACCAGGTGTCCACCTAATCATATCTGGGGATGAAAACTGATACTAAACTGGAGCTATAAAAAGCTTTGTCGCAAAATATGGAGTAAATGCCATTCGATCTACTGTGACTGTGGCTAGCGTATACACTTAAGGCGCCATATGCCAGCTGCCGGTGATTATTAAGAGAATGAAACAGCAAGATAAGGAAGATAAGATAAGGAAGATTGTCAATCTACGGAAAGTCACTCCACAATGCTTAATTATGTTTGAACTGAGCCTGTTGTCGATCACGGCCAAGAAAAATATTAACTGTATCAATTATTATTTAGACAGGAAGGTGGTGTCCAACAACACTGTAAGATGTATTATAAATAAAGAACTGGTTAGTTCACATAATAATTTTCCAGTGGTAGAATCTCATGTGAAGGATCTCCTGATGATTAATTATAATCTGCCATCCCTAAGCAAATTATATAAAATGACCAAAGCCACTTAAGCTTCTGCTAAAGCAAGAAATTAAAATGATCAGCTGTCTTCTTGATGTCAAGGCCCTAATCAAAGTGGCACTCTCTTTGATATTACAGTGCAACAGCCTGTGAAACAGATATGCTGGGTTTACACACATTTTGTGTGCACTTCAAAAGTGGTGAAAAGAATGCCAAAACACTATGGGCCTGATTACGATGTCGGGTGGGCTCATGTCTGCCTGACACTGACGTGGTCTTGGGACCGACCGAACTCTGGTGGGCGGTCCTGACTCTGCCATTACAATGTGATTGCACATGGTGCGGACATGCTCCCATTTCCTAATGCTTGTGCTGCGGTCGTAAACTGCCCATAGAAGAAGCTCCAATGGAGCAATGGGAGCCTGTGTAAGGCGCAGCACTGCGTGGCAGGTCCCCTTCCCTAGCTCTAGTGGCGGAGAAGTTGTTCTGTTGGGAGGACTCCCGTCTGTTGGCGATCTCTGCAATTCATATTTAAGGGGTGTTCAATTCCCTGGCGGACGCTCTCAGCAGAGCTATCTCGTCATATGTGTATTTTTACCTCCGTCAGGAGTTGTTTGTGGAGCTGATAGGGCGCTGGGGTGTTTCAGTTGTGGACCTTTTTGCGCGTGTGGGCAATGCCAAAGTGTCCAGATTTTGCTCCCGGAGTCGGGAGAGTTCGGTGTGGGCAGTGGATGATCTCTCCTGCCCAAGGCCTCAGGGTCTTCTGTATGCATTCCCTCCCTTTCCGCTACTTTTCCATTTCCTTCTGAGGGTCCGGTCCTCAGGGTCATCGGTAGTCCTGATTGCCCCGACTTGGCCTCAGGCCCCTTGGTTCTCTCTTCTGGTGGAGCTGTTAGTCAGAGTTAGAGTTGGAGTGGTTACTACCCCTGACTCCCTCACCCTTGATGTTATCGGTGTTATAGCCGGATGTTCTGTCCCAGTTGCGCTTGGCAGCCTGGAGGTTGAATGCTTAGGGCGGCTGCATAAGAGGGTTCCTGCCAGTTTAACCTCGACTCTGCAGGAGGCTAGGCGCTCTTCTACCAACAAATCTTATTAAGGCACTGGTGTTCTTTCAGTGTGAGGTGTTGAGGTAAGGGTTTGGATCCTGCTTCCTCTACCTTGTTTGAGGTGATTTTATTTCTCCCGGATGGGGCTTCTTTGAGGTCGTCCTCAGTTGGCTGCAAGTAAAGCTTTCCGGCGTTCCTGGGACAATCTCTCTGATCCTGATTGTCTGACTGTGTGACTTTTCAAGGGGTTACGCAATGTTCTCCCTGCCACTCTGAAGCACTTTCCGTCTTGGGATCTGTCTTTGATTTTGGAGGCCTTGATGTTGCCTCCATTTGAGCCTCTGGTTTCCGTGGATTTACATTTCTTGTCTTTTAAGACCACCTTTTTGGTGGCACTTTTTTCTGCTCGCCGTCTGAGTGAGCTGGGCACTTTGTCTTGCAAGCATCCCTTTTGTAAGGTTTTTGATAACATGATCATTTTACGTCCAGTCCTTTCCTTTTGACTTAAGGTGGATTCCCAATTCCATCGGGACCAGGAATTGATCCTACCTTTCTTTTTTGATTCTCCTTACTCTGACTCAGAAGTGCGGCTGCACTCGGATGTCAGGAGGGCTCTCCTGATCTATATGGAACGTGTTGCTTCCTTTCGGCTTTCTGGTTCCTGGTTGTGAATTTTGGGTCTGTTAATTGAGGTTTGCGTCCTTCCACTTCTTAGTTGAGTCTGTGGGTTTCGTCTCTGATTTCTATGGCTTAGGGTCTGCTGGGCACGTTTCTTCCTTGGGGGTGCTGAGTTGTTCCACTCAGGCCATGGCGGAATCCTCTGCTGAGGTCCAAGGAGCTTCCATTTCTGACATTTGCCGAGCTGCCACCTGGGCTTCCCCTTTGACTTTTGCCGCTCATTACCGGATTGGCCAGGAGGTTGACCGTTCTGAGGTGTTTGGTTCCAGTCTTGAATAGCGGTGCTTCCTTGTTGATTGTATTTTCTAATAAACCTGTTATTGTGCATATCCAATTTTGTTGTCCTGTTTGGCTTGGTACAACTCTATGTGAAATGAAGGGAAGCGAGGGAGGGACGAGGAGGTAAGGCATCAATTACTCACTGGTAATTGTATTACTCTGATTCCTACTCCCTTGCTGCTAATCATCACATCCCTCCCTCCCTGATAGTCCAGGCCAACCTTTTGGTATGGTTTTGGATTATTTGGTATTACAGGAGGTTGGAGGGGGTGGGCGCTTTATATAAAAAAAGTTATCTCATGTGGTATGGGTGTCCTGTGAGGCAGGCATGCCTTGTATGTGTAATAAATAGAAGCGAGGGAGTAGTACTCGGAGTAATGCAATTACCGATAAATAATAGATGCTTTACTTTACTCCAATAGATGGTATCATTCATCTGTGGAAAAAGAAAAATAATATTAATATAAGTTAGTGTTAGATGTATTTCACTATGCACTTTTAGCTTCTGCAATGTATAAGTTCATATTATACACATAAAAGTAGACATTTCTTACTCTGTAATAGTATCTCACATTACATTACAGCATTTAATTTTCCCATTTTTACTGTTCTCAGATGTTATACTTTTACACCATAAATGAAGTACTGTATAAAGATTTATCCTTAAAAAGTGTGGAAAAACAATTGCATAGATTGTAACAAAAAAACTGAAATACACAGTATGTCACTTCAAGTAAGGGACACTATGCATTGCACTCACTACAATTATTTAACTGTTTTACCTATAGTTACTGAACTAATCGGAACATACGTCTTGAATATAACTCTTATTATTATAAGTGGTACAATACTACTAATAGATATAAAAGACACTTGAATTATGGAGACCCTTTAGAGGATATCACACCTGGTAGGCCACATTATGTCATAAACACTGATGATCCAGGTAGAACAAATAACGTATAGCACTTTTTTAACAGTAATCCTCCTTGGAACTTTGGTTGAAGAAAGTAAAGATACGAATTTGGTAGCTCGAAAGGCTGTTTTTGTTTGAATTTACGGTTCCTATCATTGCTTTCCGTCCATCCAGTTTCTTTAAATAGACAGTATAGTGTCCAGATGTTATACTGAGTCCTTTGTGATACATGATAGCCATAATAGTATACGTTCTTCCAGAAATTGATATGTGTCTAGCTTTGAAGTTTGCAATTTCTGTTACCAATTTACTTCCATCTGCTATGCATCGTTGAAGCCAGTCAGTCAGTCAAATTCACTTTATTCAGTTATTGAAAACCATAAAAGCACAATAAAAATCCCAATACAATTTTCCCTTGAAAAAATTACAAAAACTTGATTATCACAAAATACAGAGTAATCAAAATCTGGATCAACAAGATACACAGGCATAATTCATTACATTTCAAAATATACTAATTAATAGCGGTCCTTCTTTTTTTCCGTATTCTAACTGCTGCTGCAAAAAAACTTGCTATATTAAAAATTTCCCAAGCATTGGTCAACATTTGCAAATATATAAAAACAGGTCTCGCCTGTATAAAACCTTTATCTTTTAAAATTGGTCAAATAAACCGATTTCGGATGTGCAAAAAGTGCTCACAGTAGAAGACAATGTGCATTGAGTCCTGAGTAGAGAAGTTGTCACATGTACAAACATTCAGGTCCTCAGGCTTGTGCTATCCCATTGGTTCCGCAAGAAGTAGATGTAATTGATTCAATCTGAATCTCACCAAAAGGAAGCGATGATGGGGGGTTAGTAATTACATTTAGATATGGTTCATTTGTGTGTGAGGTGGATAGAAACTGATGAGCCCGCACAAGGGGCTTAGTTAATTCTACAGTCTCTCTATCCATCTCTGATAATTGCAGGTACATACTTTTAGCCCATCGCCGGTCCACCTATTGCAGTTTCTCTGGTGAGCTAAATAACTATGGACTCCCCAAATAAGATGCAGTCCTTTTAACATAACTTAACCAAGGAATGCTATTTGATCGATCAAGGGGTTAATATTCGCGGATAATATTGCTGTTCCCCCCAAGCTCTGGGTAAGTTGAAACATTTATCTATTTAAGTACCAAAGCTACGCCTATAGTGTCTGATATGAAACCTAAACCTGTTTCTTGATGGATTATATAGGTAGGTGTAGATTGTGGTACAGATAAAAGAATACTGAAAAAAAAATTCCCCTATTTGGATGTCGACGACTTCTCTGTATCCCCATAGATCTGAGCCATAGTTGGCTTTAGCCATGCATTTCACCCTGTAGATGTTTAACATGGCATACATAGGCTTCGATCCCAATCTACGTGCAAAATCTAGGACCGCAACAGTAGATCTAGCCATTGCATTTCTTTTGGCTTTCATTTGGGGATCCCATGTACCTCTTTCATCGAATAACACTCCTAAATATAAAAACGACACCACCCGTGTTATTATATTCCCTTCACAATAGTGAGTTTTATATGTCTTGGGTTTCCCCCATAACCATAGTGTGAGACTTTGAGAAATTAACATCCAAATCCAGAGACTTCATGGGCCAACTGCCGTTCTGGCTAAAAGGGCAGCTTTGTATTCGTATAGGAGAGCTGGAATTAACTGCTCTCCTACCCGAGGAATATCCAAACTAGCACCCATTAAAACCGTATCTAAATTATTAATATAGAACATAAATAATAATGGGGCTAGGATGCATCCCTGTCTCACTTCTTTGATAATGCGGATACTATGTGTAAGGTTACCTTTTTGGTCAAATCTAACTTCGGCTGTTAGGTCCAGATACAGATCCGCTAAACAATTTACTATATTTTAATCTAAACCTAGTTTTAATAACAGATGCCACAATTTGGATCTATTAACATGGTCAAAGGCTGAAGAAAGATCCACAAATGCCAAATGAAGTGAACCTTTCTTCGCAACCGTGTATTTTCCAGAAAATAGAAGCAAATTTAAGCACTGATCCGTTATTCCTCTCCCTTTCCAAAACCCATACTGCAGATTAGAGTGGATATTAGCATCATTTAGCCACTTAGTAAGCTTTCTTAAAACCACCCTACCTAGAATCTGCACGGCTGAATCTATCAATGAAATTGGCCAGTAGCATCGCGGATCACCTCTATTCCCCTTTTTAAAAACCGGCTCTATTACCGATTGTGACCAAGATTGGGGTAAACCTAATTCACAGGCTTTATTAAAAACATTAGCTAGTAATTTAGACCATACGGCTATATCAGCTTTGTATAGATCAGCAGGGATGCCGTCCAGACCAGGGACTTTATTCCTCAACATTTGATCTATAGCCACTGCTATTTCACTCTCTGGAAATGTTTCCTATCTACATATGGTGAACTCCCAGGTTCCAAAACACACTGGTCCCCATATACATTTTTAAAATGATTAAACCAGTCCTATTCAGGGATATTACACTCCAACAAACTACCATTCTTGTCTGAGAAGAATGGTCTATTCAGAATGTTCCAAAACATGGCGCTATTTTTTATTACGTCAATTGACATTAATTCATTCAGAGCATCATTTTTGATATTTGCCTTGCGTGCATTAATAGCTAATTTATATTCTTTCCTAAGGGCACCTATAGAACTCTTGTCTTGTGGTCTGTTCTTTAGAGCGGCCATCAAGTTCTGATGCGCCACTGAGCATCTAAGATCAAACCACCTCTCTCCTCTATTGGGGTAGTTCTTACTATCATACGTAAGGTCTTGAGCCACCTGCATACAAATTTTACAACAGGCGGTTAAAATCACATTATCTCTAGCTCTACTGTTGAGACATAACTCTATTTCCGATCCCACATTGGAAGCTAAGTTATCGCAGAAATCTTCAGGGATGACCCTACACCATTTTAATCTATGGCCCTGGCCTTTATTCCTTTTTTATTTTAATTTATTTTATTTATTGTGGGAATATAAGTGCAGTTACAATTAATAGAAAACATTATTGATAAAATCCGGAGATAAAAGCAGTAGTTCTTAAAAAAGACACTAACAAATCATGACTAGACAATACAATAAGTTATGTGACATTAAAAAAAATAAAAAATAAATAAGCTCAGGTTATACAATACGACTGAACAAATTCATAATAATTACATCTTATTGCCAATTCATAAAAATTGATCTTCTGCGGGTAATCAGATGCTAATAGGCTCTAAAAGACAATATTTCAATTATATTGTTACATCTTTGATTTCCTCCAGTCTGTGACTGGGGCCCAGAGTCTTCTTACAAAGTCACGGGTTCTTATTCCCTTTAGTTCATACAGTACAGACTCAATATTATGGATTCCTAGCAACCTAGTGTGCCACATTTGGAAAGAGGGGGCCACACTATCCTTCCAACCGGCCGAAATCAAAAGCCTAAGCACGGCCACAGATATAAAGATCAAAGCTTCTTCCTCTTTCCCAAGTTTTAGGTTAGAATCCGTGCCCAGGATCATTAGGGTAGGGGATAGGTCGATCCTAAGACCTAGCAGCCCCTCCCAAAATTGTTCGATCTCTTTCTTTATTGGTGTTAGGAGATTGCAATTACAAAACATATGAGGTAGGTCTGCTTTGACTATTCCCGCATCTTGGACACAAATCATCCGTCCTGACCCCCCATGCGAATAGTTTCGCCGGTGCGTAATACAGATTAAATACTGTCTTATAGTGCTGGGCCCTTAAGTTAGTAGCTCTGAAGATCTTCTTATTCAGTAATAGTGCCTTATAAACATCTATATCTGGGTTTCCCAATTTTCTTGCCCAGGCTACCTCGGTCTTATCAACATCATCTTTGATCTCTGATATAAGAAGATTATATATGATCTTAATTTTGCAGCACCCTCTAGTAAGCGCCTCCAATAAGGGACAGACATCAGGAGGTAACAATTTTAGTCTCTGAGCCTTCATTATACGAATTATTTGTGTATAAACAAACCAGTGATTATCAGGGATTCCATATCTGCTTTGTATAATATCAAAACTTACTACTCCCTCTCCATCCATTAAATGCCCCAGAGTTTTAATACCCACCTCTCCCCATATTTTAAGGGTCCTGTCAGCTTCGATTGCTGAGAGGAGGCTGGATCTATAAATATGTAAATATGAATTGTTTTTTGGGATGTTGCAGTGTTTTCTACAAGCCGTCCAAACTCTCCAGACACCATCAATAATCTTATATCTTGCCTTCTTGAAGAATTTACGATTAGTTTCACATAACATTAACCCCTGTGCCTTTCTGCCTAACAGTAATTCAAAAATGGGAGGAGGGCGTTCTATTTCTACAGTTAGGTCGTTGTCATATGTCTCAGACCGGAAGAGCATTGTCATTTGTGTCAGCAGACAAGTCCAATAATAAATCTTTAAATTAGGGAGAGCCAGACCTCCCCTATCTTTCGGGAGGGACAGCAGATTGGTGGATCGTCTTATCTTCCCAAATTGCCAGATAAATTTAATGAGAATTGATTCCAGATTTGCAATAATTTTCTCCTCCAGACATAAAGGGATGGCTCGAAATAGATACAAAATCTTAGGGAACATGGTCATTTTGACTGCGTTAACCCTCCCAATCAAGGACAAATGCAGCCCGTCTCACCTTTTCAGCTCAGATTTAAAAGTGGGGTATAATTTTCCTCCACAATTTTCTCAACCGAGGCATTGATTGTCACCCCAAGATAAACTGCTGCTTCTACAAATCTGGGATCAACCTTCACGATCTTTTTTGTGCAAATAATCTGGGTCTTAGATTCATTTAATAAGTATCCAGACCTAGCGCCAAATTCTTTCGTCAAGTCTGTCAAGACTTCTATTGCCTGCTGAGGCTCAGAGGAGAACACCGCGATGTCATCCGCATAAGCTAGAACTTTGTTTTCATACCCATTAAAGATTACAGGTCTTAACCTTGGACATCCTTGTATAGCCTGGATTAGCGGATCAATATATAGGGAGAAGAGGATCGGAGAGCACGGGCATCCCTGACGGGTTCCCCTCTTTATAGGAAACAAAGTCGATTTCTACCCCATTACCGTCACACTGGCGACTGGATCTTGATACATCGCCCTTAGTGCCCTAATGATTTTCTGTCCAAACCCTCTTCCTGCTAAAATATCCTACAGATAACTCCAGACCACCCGGTCAAATGCCTTCTCTGCGTCAAGCAGGATCATGGCCATCTCCCCTCCCGTACCAGCATGGGCATCAAATAGAGCTATAGCTCTGCTGGTGTGATCCGTTGTGCCACGTCCGGGGACAAACCCATGCTGCCAAGGGGAAACAAGACCGCCTATGATCCTGCCCAACCTCCTAGCCCAGATCTTCGAGTAAAGCTTGGTGTCAGAGTTAATCAGCGAGATAGGTCTATATGACCCCGGGTTCTCACTAGGTTTCCCTTTTTTATGGAAAATGATAATATTCGTCTCCTTCCATGAGTCTGGGGTTTGACCTGAGCATACTATCCCAATAAAGAGATCTACAAGTAGGATAATAATTTCGGATTCTATACTCTTATAGACTTCTAGAGGAATGCCGTCGGGTCCTGCTGCCTTTCCCGAGGCCAGCTCATGTAAAGCAGATATAACCACCAATTGGGTGATGTCTTTATCTAGTTCTTCTTGTAATATTGTATCTAGAAGCGGTCCTTGATCTTCAATAATATCCTGTTGTTCACTGTCTCTATTCTCCTCATCGTAAAGTCTTTGATAGAAGTCTCTAAAGACATGTAAAATATCATTAGTTTCTGTATATTCGTTACCATTATCCACAATCTTTGAGATTACATTTTTGGACCTCTCTTGTCTCAGGCGGAGAGCGAGGGCTCTACCCCCATGTTCGCCTGTTTCATAACGGTTGGCCCTTGTAGCTTGATACTCCCCTAATGCCTTTTGAGTGATCAATTTCTGTAATTCTGCCTTTGTAGCAGAAAGGGTATTATAACTAATGCTTCCATCACCACCAGATGCTATAGTCTTAACATGATCGTCTTCTATTACCGATAGTCTCTCAAGTAGTTTGGATTCTTCCACTCTGTCCTCTTTTTTCAATTTAGTTGAAAAACTAATGGTCTCACCTCTTAAAGCTGCTTTGAAGGATTCCCAAACTATATTCCGAGAGGCACTAAATCTATTGGCATCGAAAAAAGCATCAGTCCAAAGCTTTAAGTTGGCAACAAACCTATGATCCGCCAATAGTCTTCTCTCAAAAGTCCAAGAAGGTTTTGATCTTTTGAACCCGCTCATTTTATACTGGATTACCAAAGGATTGTGGTCAGACAGCACCATTGGTAGCCCAGTAATGGTGACTCTATTGATTTCGGATGAGGAGGTAAAAATATAATCCAATTTAGAGTGTTTCTGGGCTGGATTCGAAAAGTATGTAAAACCCGAATTTTGTGGGTTTTTAGTGCCCCATACATCAACTAATGCCAGTGAGCTCATAAGTGCCTTAATCGCCCTGAACACTCTAGGTTTCCGACCTGCATATTTTGAGTTATCATCCCAATTGGCCGAAATATTTAGGTCACCACAAACTATCAAAGGTCCTGACCAGCCAGCTAGCTCTATCTCCAAAAAGTCGAAAATCTCCGGGTCATCCCCATTAGAGCCGTAAATTGCACATAGTGTTAGACCCATTTCCAGCTCTAAAATAACCCATCTCCCTTGACTATCTGCCTTCACTCTTTTAGCCTTGCCCAAAGATTTCCTAACCAACACAGCGACCCCCCTAATCGTTGTAGTTTGTGAGGAACAAGCGACCAACTCAAAGCCGTTTAAGAACAGAAGGTGCCTCTTCGCCCAAGGAAGATGCGTCTCCTGGAGACACAGTACATCAACCTTATTAAATTTAACAAAGTGGGTCAGTCTTTGTCTCTTTCTCCAGTCGTTTAGACCTCCCACGTTTATTGTACAAATACTACAATATGCCATCATATTTTTTGATTTGACTACCCTGTAGGTCGTGTCGCTTACTGTTTTTAGTTATCTGCTTTTCTCGTCCGGATATACCCATCAAAACAGTAGTGCATTTTATATTCCCATTTTCAATTTTTAGCCTGCTACACCTACCACTCCACCAACCCCTGTCCACCCAACCCTCCCCCCTACACCCCAACCCAACAATCTCCACCCACCACCCTCACACTGTGAGACGCACAGAGCTAGTCTGTGCATGTGATGGAAATGCAAAGTTTACGGTGAGGACAATGAAAGTGTACCATCTTTTAACTTTAAAGCCAAAGAAATCCAAAAAAGAAGAAAGAAAATGCATTAAATACATTGCACACTACGAAACCTTAACAGCACTCAAGAGATACATCTAGAGATACATTGAGTTAACCCTGTTACCACATTAAGCCTTTTTATAGATTGACAAATTAAATGTTCTATTTGCCCAAACTATATAGATACTCTTTAGCTTTTACTTCGGAGGAAAAGTACAGCGTTTTCCCATCATTAATCACTTTTAATTGTGCAGGATTGATCAAGTAGGTTTGAAGTTTCTTATCCTGAAAGGGTTTTATCATCCCTCTAAGGCGCCAGCGTCTTTCCGCGGTCACGTGGCAAAAGTCTGGGCGCACAAAAAATGACACGCCGTCTACATTTCTCTTGGCATCAGGTCTTGCCCTATCCGCAATTGCCTGTCGAAGGACAAAGTTACCCAGAAAAATCAATACTGCCCTGGGCTTATCGTCCTCTTTTGTGTTCCTTCTTAAATTGAAGGGAAAGCAATGAACTCTTTGTAGCTCTTTTGGCCAATCCCAACTAGATAGCTCTGGTAAGGCTTGCTGAAATAATTTGATCATGTAACCTCTTATGTCGTTTCCTTCGGCCCCCTCCGGAACACCCAAAACTCTCAGATTGTTTCTTCTAAGCCTGTTTTCCATCTCTTCCAGCTTCCACTGGATATCCGACACCTGCGAGCATTGAGCATCCACCTTCGAAACAGCCCCCGCTACCTCGGTTTCAGCTACCACTACACGCTCCTCGAGATTAGTCACTCTATCCCCAGTAGTAGCAATGGCTTTAGAGAGTTTCCGCACCACTCCCTGCATTTTCCTCATTGCCGCCTGCGATTTCCTGCTATCCTGCCGCGTCTCCTCTCTGTGTGCCAATATTTCTTAATGAATGGATTCTAACAGGGACAGTTGTGTCTGTTCCATTAAGGGCTTCCTATTAAGGGCTGGGCGGAGGAGTGATCCCAAATTAACTCTTTTTGTTTCTGCTCTTGCCCCCTAGCAGACTGTTTAACTTTCATAACAGTTGCTGGCAGATCGTTCTCGGGGTCAGTATCTGTCTCCTCGCATGAGCTATGCTCTTCATCCTCTTCAGACCACTCTCCCCCGGAGACCGAGAAGAAAGCCTCACTGGGCTCACTCTCCTTATCACCAGTACCTCCCGCCATTGCCCCATCAACCTTATCTTCAAATCCAGACTCTGGGGGTTCTGACAGCATTTCTACAATATCAGGGATTTCTTCTATTCTGGCCGGTTTAATCCCCACTTCGCACAATATCGCCGCGTTTTCTATGCAGCTAGGCAATGACTCTTTTAAACAGTCTGCTTCCTTGGGCGCTCCTTCCCCCAATACTTGCGTTGGGAGGGATGTAGCTGGGCTCTCTGATGTATTATGATCAACCTCAGGTGTACTTTCATCTGGATCCCTCTGCCCCTTCTCCTTACCGGCCTTTACTACGAGCTCCAAAACAGTAGCTGTAGCCAAACAGGTTTTGGGGACGCCCTGCTGTCTCTTTCTTTGCTGTTCTGTAATTTCCGCCTCTTCCTCGTCTTTCTGTGCTTTTTTCCTTGTGTTGCCGGTTTTAGAGCTGGGGTTCTGTTTGGGCGCCATTGCACTTCCGTGCTGCCTCTGCTGATTGAATTCTGCCCAACTGCAACCACACTCGGGACAGCAGGATTCTTGCTTTCTCCCCCGCCTCTGCCTGCACCGGGTTGAGCTTCGCGGCTGTTCCCAAAGCCGCTGATGCCGCTGACTTCGCCCACCTCTTGGCTCGAAGCAGCTAGGGAAGACAGCCTCCACCGCCCGCAGTACAGCCCACAGACGCCGTCTCGAGGACCCGATCCGAGCGAGGGTCTGCCGCATATCTCTCCGCTTCACTCCACCTCGGTTCTGCTTCCCTTCGTGATGCCAGGTACTGGTAGATTACTCATGGGCTACTCGTTGTTTGTCAAGGATTCAGGATTCCATACTGGCTGACTGGCGTCCTCGCCGTAAGCTCTCTGCACCAGCCGCTCAGGCAGCCGCCATCTTTATTCCTAATAACTGCTGTGGATACCCACTTATCCTTTTCCAGATTGAGCCCGATACCTCCACCCAATATCAGGTGTATAGGATTGTGGTCACTAAATTGCGACCACACAGCTGTGTAATGTTTAACAAACATTTCCAGGGCAGTATTTATAAAATATAATCAATGGTCACATGCATTCCCCTACCTTTGAAGGATGTGATATCAACCTTATCGCATAAATCATTTGGATATAAAAGACCCAAATCAGCAATGATTTGCTCCAGAAATTCCCCCTGCTGTGTGTGTTCAAAATGTACATCTGAATATATACCAGGCCCTAAGCTATTAGTAACATAACAATTCTTGGAACATAAATGAATGTTAAAATCGCCTAAAATAACAACCAAATAAGAAGTCATGTGTTGCTCCTTATAATCCTCCAAATAAATTTTAAGACTAGACAAATGTTCAATGGTAGAAGTTCTATCAAAACAATTTTAGCAATTAAAACGTTGAGTTGGTGGGTACAATTGCAACCGCTAAACAGTTTACTAGCCCTGTTTACAGTTTTCGATGAGTACCTGTAATCTTAAGGGATATTAGAGTAATCAAATCCCCTTTTGGTCTTCCAACTGACGAAGTCCTCGCTGGTTCAAAATAGGTGGTTTAGCCATCCACCCAGAGGGTATTATCCACTTCCCAGGATTCTTGGAGCCCGATAATTTTATATTCTTTTAAGAAATTGATCCATATGACATCCTCCATTTTATTTCTCAGCCCTGCAATGTTCCAGCTAAGTATTTTAACGGTACCTACTTCAAAGGGATTGCTTACTTGTGTCATATTCTTTATGTTTATTGATGGCTCCCTTGGTATTTCCTTCGCCCACCCTTGAATAAGAGGGATGGTAGTTAGTCAATCGTTACCATCAAGCTCACTCAATATTTCAAATCTATTGGCTGTTTCCACCACAGTAGAGGTTGGATTTTTCCTTATGACACCCCCTTTGGTTAAGGGGGTCATAACATTGCCAATCACTGGGGTAATATTTTCACTCTGGTTTGGTCTGGTACTCACTTTTTCCCTAATTTCTCTCCATTGTGGCCTTAGAGGGGAAAATTAACAGTTGACCCTATCAACCCCTCTGGGAGGATAAAAATAAACAGAGGAAAAGCTTTTATTCCCTCTTTATCACCGCATTGAGCTGGCTCAAAGAGCCAACCAGCTACACCCATCAAATCAAAATTTACAACAACACAGTCTCCACCTATGTTTTTATGTCGATGGCCAACCCATTCAACCCATCTGGCCATTATAATATGAGCTGATGCAATCAGGCCCCCTCTGAGTGTCTGGAACACCAGAATGTAACTTTGCGTTTTGATTCCCCTGTTGTTTCACTAACATTCAGCTTAAGAGGGGGTACCCCAGTTAGGACTGCTACTAAAGGTGTGGCCTCGGGGGTAGATGGAACCTAACATGACGATTCCTACCAATCGGGTTGTTTGGGCCAGTACAAGGCCTAACATCAACTTTCACCGGAGCTCCAGCACTATTCAATTGTTTGGAGTATGGTTTAGGATCCTAGGCAGGTTTATTAAGCTGCTGGGGGCTGTGACAAGATGCACTAGCACCATTTTCCCCAGTTTTGAGTACCCTAACTTCATTAGGATTAACATTTTTACAAGAGGGTATCTGATTTCTGTTCTTGCCCTTCTCCTCCTTGGTGGTATTAGGACAGGCCACCCTTTCTCACTTTCTTTCAAGATGTACCAATTTCTTCATAATCCCATCAACCCCACATTTCATGCAATTAATTAATTAAACTCTTAATTTCTCAAATATGGTATCAGTATGAGTTAACCTGCTATACGTAGGGGTAGGTCCCAAACACGAGGGTTGCCTTTCTACCATATTCCGTTGACTGCCAAGTCCCTCCGGGGCGACAGGGGACCTTTTATTCGTGCCTCCCTTAGGACCCATTTCCTCTTTTTTTTCAAAGGTGCTACAGACAGTTCCCTTGTCAAGGTCACGGACGTACTTTCACCAATCTCCAGAGTCAGTTCCTGACCTAGGTTTGTCACAGCATTATATTCATGAATACAACCTTTAGCCCCCGCTTTAGAATTTACAGAATCAGTTACAGGAGTATGTAAGGTTTCCAAGGGGGGGATGTTTCCGGCCGTACTCCCCTCAGCCATACCCAACTGGATTTCTACATAGTGTATCTACGTGGTAATTGCCCCCACTGCACTAGTTAGGTAAGACATTATCGAGGCACAGTTACGCGGGATTTTAGTTTTTGTCTATTGGCAGGTCATTACTCATTAGAACAAGGCAATTTGCGCTTACCCATGTTGGCTTTTAGACGTCAGGGGTTGCCCAGCCCAGCCTCTGGCAGCCGCTGAATGGGCGCGGCCAGGGCACGCCTGTGCGCGTCCCATGCTGTGGGAGCCCTGCTGGTGTTTTAAAGTGCCTCCGGGCGCGTGTTGCAGGTGTCAGCGGCAGCAGCAGCCGCAGAGGTTCCTGGGACCTTGAGTCCTGTCCCGGTCCTGCTCCCCCTTCGAGTGGCGGTGATAGTTGAAGCATTATTATAAGGTGTTTTCCAATTCTTTGTATATGTATTGTAGACATAACACCTGATAGACAATTTGGGCACGTATTATTTTGGTTAGCATTTTGGACAAATCTGTCAAAAAACACACAGTATTGGAATCTGGTAGTGTTAAGTACAGAAATCGTTCAGAATTATTTTGTGTGGTAGAAGCGCAATCTTCACACTCATGGTTCCATGAATAACTCAGTCCAAATAAGTCATCAACAATGTTCCCTCTAATTTGTTTCCTCTATGTGCGGCAGTGTAAGATTTCTGTGCGCTGCAGCCAATGCTATGTGTGCCAAGAACCAGACCGCGCATGTGGGTGCAGCGACAAATATCAGTGCAAAAATCACTCCAAACATTTTGCTTAAAAAGTTAAAATACAGTTCATTTCCGCACATAAAGCGCCACATGATGGGTTTTAAGGCAGGTTTGCAATTCACATACACACACCATGACATGAATTAGTTACACAAGCAAGCTCACTTTGGCTTTAGCAAAAGCACAAGACTCCAATGGTGGTACAAAGATAAGATTTCACTAAAGATTCTCAACTAGAGCTCTGTTCATAGGGTGGGGAAATGTTGGGAGCCCATACAGCATCGCATAACTGGGGAAACATGCAGGGCGGCACATGTTATGCGCCCCTGTGTCCATGCACCCCTAGTTCCTGCAGGGCATGAACTGTTGACACAGCAACCTCAAATCAATTCTTTGAATGCTCCGAGAACCCTTCTGAATTCAATTTGGAAAATTCTCTTTCCAATAGAGGAAGATTAGGTGGCTCTCCCTCCTCCAGAACACCAAATGATACATGGACATTTAAGAAACGGACATTTATGAATATATTCTACCTGAACTGAGTGAACTGCATGCCTACATACCCAGCCACCTTCCTTTACCCCATTGTAGCACTTGGCTAGGTTAGCAATGTTGATTAGTTCAAGGCCAATTTAGAAGAGATGGTGTGGATTAGAAATACTAATTTTCTTGCACGCAACAACAATACTCAAAAAAAATGTCCAGTTAGTGCCTTTTCTTTTATAAGGGAAAAGTACACTTATTTCACAACCATACGCAACTATTAACTGATGAATATATACATCAGGTTGATGAAAATAACTGTGGTGACATTCGCACATCACATTTTAACCTTTGTGGGTACTAAACCACATAATCACAATCATCTCCACTTGTGTCAGTTATAATATCACATTATAAGGTAGTATCATTATATATAAAGCAGGATGACTGGTATGACCAGGTTATTACCTTTACCACATTAATAACAGTAACCATGTAATACTGTGTAAAGGCTATACATTAAAAGGGATGTCAATAGGTAGAAGGCAGGCCTACAGGTTTGTCACGATGTCACGATGTCACGATTTCACCATGTTTATAAATAGCATTATATTGTGATTTACCCTTGTATCATAATTTAAACCAATGGAATTAATAAACATTTTGAAATGTGTTCTTAAAATGTATAGGCATTGCACTGTTCATTATTAATGCTGTCAATAAAGAAATGCAAATCAGAGCAACCATTTTGTGTGGAGGGGCCTTTGTTCCCTTGGCTGGGTAGCAGGGTGAATTACTTGCCCCAGTTGGTTGGGGGGGTACAAAGGCTTGGAATCTGATGGGGAGCAGAGTATGATAAAGTGTCATCTGTGCACGTCTGAGCCTGGAAAGAAGGAAAAGAGCACCCTTTGAAGCCAAACTAGTGTCACACAGACAGCAAATGGTTCACTGAGTTAAATATGCGCTGCTGACATCTGATGGTAATGCTAATGACATGTTTAAATGCCAACAAGACCAATTCCTCCTTCCATCCCTCCGATATCAGCAAATTCAGAAACTTTAAATTGAGTAAGAGTAAGCCCTGCCACTTACAGGTCTTGGAAACCACAAATGTGTGAAATTAAGCACTATATAAGAAACCAAGTTATTATTTTAATGCTTCTTGACAACTTAATATAATGTAGCTCTATTTCAGCATATGTTGAGCCGCTTGGAGCTTTCTCATTTGAAATTTTCAGACAGCTTAAGCAGCATTGGCAGTTTGGTGGTTCAAAACGTGTAATCATTGTTAGATTTTAGCACTGTGCACTAAACCTCCTTTGAAAGATCTGTTGACAATTTGAATTACATCAAGGCCCAATGTAACTAAGTGGCATTTTACTATAAAGACAGGTCATTAAGTTAGTGGAAAAGAGGAGTGACTGTGGTGGTTTACCCCCTTTTATCAAGAGAACAATAAGTTCAGTTAACTTTATTTACAATCTGCTAATGACTAGCCGGTGCTTTATGTCCCATGAGCAGCTACAGCATTCATCAACCAACTGGAATATGATGTTCTGCTATTTTCTGTAATTTGGTGATATTCCTTCACCCAGGTTATCGAATATCTATTAGTTGTGAATGAAGGGTTCTGAGACATGGAGAAGGTGCTCGTTATGAGCTGGGCCAGGCTGCAGGCATCTGATACATCTCCGCCCTCTACAGCCTCCGCAATGTCAAGGGGAATATGAGGAAAAACACAATTATGAGGGTGAAAGGCTTTACAGGGATCATGAGACCGTGGGACACATCACTATGGTCGTGGGGTGTTTGGGATTATCTGCTTGAGGGGTTCACTTTGCAATGGAGTGCGCTGCAATCATGAGGGTATGGAACCACACCTCCACGTGAGAGCATTGGATAAGTACACATAAGGTTGCACCACAACCCTGGTAGCAAAGAACAGAACTGTTATGATAGAGTCAGGTGGCAGCACAAGGATCCCCAGGATGGGAGGCAGCGCCAGGATCAGGGGGCTGCATGATGGTCATTGATCTTAAAGAAATCGCAGCGGTTATGGCTTCAGGTGCAGATTACATCTCTGGGTTCGTGTGGGCAGCACTGGGTTCAGAAGGATAGCAGTAAGGTCATGGGGCAGCACGCCGTCCCTTCTGGTAGAGGGCATGGATGGGTTTGTGTGGACACCGCTGAGAGCATGAGGGTAGGACTGTCCTCCCGCGCCCGGAGGCTCCCTCTGGGTACATGGAACAGTAGTAAGATCCTGAGATGGGGTGAGAGGGCTGAGTATATGCAAGGGCTCCAAAACCGTGGCTGCAGAGGGCAATCATTAGACCACGGGTCCGAGGACACAGCACCCCAGGGGTGAGCTGTGGGTGATAGGTTGGGTTACAAAGTTGATGAGACGGTGCCAGACGCTCACTCTCCCATCCATCTGCCAGTGACGAGGGGACTGGCAGGGAAGACGATCCCAAATCAGGTCCGGTGTGTCTCCCAGACCCCGTCCCCTTGGGACTCGCCTGCCCACTTGTTTACACAGATTGATAGGTTTGTGTAAGGGAAACTCCCCGCCCACTGCGAGCTCAGGGATGGCATCTGGGGCGAGAGCAGAGCGAGGCGAGGGCAGGGGTTGTCTGTGTCAGTTTGTAAGTGCCAGTCCCAGCTCGTTGGATCACAGACACGTCGCCACCCCCCAGGCTGCAGATTGAACTGCTGCTTTTCAGTCTCCGATCATATGCTGAGTAAACGAGTCCAGACGTCGGCTGCTGGGGAAGCTGAAGCTGCTCTGGGTGTCGGAGTCAGACACTTCCGACCCATCCTGGTCTCTGGGCTGTTGCTGGGGCTGCAGACCATCTCAAGACGAAACACTGCTGCATAACTGTGATTTCTTGATAGGGCACATCTGCATGGCAGTTGAGTGCCTTTGTTAAAGTAATCACATTAATTGCAGCGCTTGGCGGGCGCAGAGCCATGATTACTTTAACAAAGGAACTTAATCGGACCTTTTTTGCGCCGCACGCATTTTGAAAGTCGTAGCGCCACGGTCCTCAGGTGACTGTGCGCGCTTTATATTTTACAGTGCGCGCTCCAGGAGATATAGGTGCGTGCCAGCGCACCCGCGCACGTTAGAGGGAACAGTGGTCATCAATACTTATTTAATCTTCTTCTGAAACTCCAAGGTCGACTACTGATCTACTACATATACCTACCACATCTCGAATGCCTGATGCACAATTTAATACAGTCCTATCATTATGTAAATGTTGCAGCAAACACACAGTGCAGAAATAATCTCTTCTGTGGCTTCTGTTCAATTGCATTTACAAGATATGGTAAATGAAATAGTACATTGGGAAAATCATTTGTATAGCAGTTGATGCCAGAAGGGTTTAGCAACTAGTAACCTAGAATATCTCCCTTATTCTCCACATCTTAACAACTTCCTGGTTGTCCTCCTTTTCAGAAACATCCATACAATGTTTTGTAGCTTTTGCTTTGGTTATCCATTTTTCATAAATGGGATATTGTCGAAATGAGGGGCATATAGCCTTTTTAACAGATTATACTCTTTGATACAACTTGCTTCAGCACTTAGTTTGCTATCATCAAAATCAATCAAATATAAACTGGACAATGTTCTACCTCGAGACAGAATGCTGCATGTGACATACCTTCTTTAAATACAGTTCCACCGATGTTAATAAAAGCTGCATTTACACTTAAATATTTGAGAGATTTATGGATAGTTACAAAATATGCTAGAGAGACTGGCAACTGCACCCGCCGGGCATAGAAGTCTTTAACAAGCAAACAACGTACAATACATCTATGAATCAGCTTCACACCATCAATCTGGTCAAATTTTATTGCTAAGTATTCAACCTCATCCCTATTTGAAAAGTTAATTAAATCAATCCCTTTACCCATATGACCATTTAGTAATTCCTCCTCAACATTTAAATTACACCATCACAATTATTCTACCATTTTTGGAAACGCATAAACACTTTTATAATCCTTCAGCCCTTGGAACAAATTTCTCCAATGAATCCAATTTTGCTTGTAGTTTTTCACTTAACAGTACTGTGTCCCTGATGTTTCATTTTGTTGATTGGTGTTATTTCCAACATTTCTTCTTTCTCCAGTTTAATAATTGCTTGTTAAAATTGGAGTACTTCTGAAGTGTAGGCATTAGGCAGACTATGGATTTCCCTTCTTCAATGAAATTGAACATTAGCTGTGCTGCTGTCTTCTTTGAGGAAAATAGGATTCTATACTCTTATAGACTTCTAGAGGAATGCCGTCGGGTCCTGCTGCCTTTCCCGAGGCCAGCTCATGTAAAGCAGATATAACCTCTAATTGGGTGATGTCTTTATCTAGTTCTTCTTGTAATAATGTATCTAGAAGCGGTCCTTGATCTTCAATAATATCCTGTTGTTCACTGTCTCTATTCTCCTCATCGTAAAGTCTTTGATAGAAGTCTCTAAAGACATGTAAAATATCATTAGTTTCTGTATATTCGTTACCATTATCCACAATCTTTGAGATTACATTTCTGGACCTCTCTTGTCTCAGACGGAGAGCGAGGGCTCTACCCCCATGTTCGCCTGTTTCATAACGGTTGGCCCTTGTAGCTTGATACTCCCCTAATGCCTTTTGAGTGATCAATTTCTGTAATTCTGCCTTTGTAGCAGAAAGGGTATTATAACTAATGCTTCCATCACCACCAGATGCTATAGTCTTAACATGATCTTCTTCTATTACCGATAGTCTCTCAAGTAGTTTGGATTCTTCCACTCTGTCCTCTTTTTTCAATTTAGTTGAAAAACTAATGGTCTCACCTCTTAAAGCTGCTTTGAAGGATTCCCAAACTATATTCCGAGAGGCACTAAATCTATTGGCATCGAAAAAAGCATCAGTCCACAGCTTTAAGTTGGCTACAAACCTATGATCCGCCAATAGTCTTCTCTCAAAAGTCCAAGAAGGTTTTGATCTTTTGAACCCGCTCATTTTATACTGGATTACCAAAGGATTGTGGTCAGACAGCACCATTGGTAGCCCAGTAATGGTGACTCTATTGATTTCGGATGAGGAGATAAAAATATAATCCAATTTAGAGTGTTTCCGGGCTGGATTCGAAAAGTATGTAAAACCCGAATTTTGTGGGTTTTTAGTGCCCCAAACATCAACTAATGCCAGTGAGCTCATAAGTGCCTTAATCGCCCTGAACACTCTAGGTTTCCGACCTGCATATTTTGAGTTATCATCCCAATTGGCCGAAATATTTAGGTCACCACAAACTATCAAAGGTCCTGACCAGCCAGCTAGCTCTATCTCCAAAAAGTCGAAAATCTCCGGGTCATCCCCATTAGAGCCGTAAATTGCACATAGTGTTAGACCCATTTCCAGCTCTAAAATAACCCATCTCCCATGACTATCTGCCTTCACTCTTTTAGCCTTGCCCAAAGATTTTCTAACCAACACAGCGACCCCCCTAATCGTTGTAGTTTGTGAGGAACAAGCGACCAACTCAAAGCTGTTTAAGAACAGAAGGTGCCTCTTCGCCCAAGGAAGATGCGTCTCCTGGAGACACAGTACATCAATCTTATTAAATTTAACAAAGTGGGTCAGTCTTTGTCTCTTTCTCCAGTCGTTTAGACCTCCCACGTTTATTGTACAAATACTACAATATGCCATCATATTTTTTGATTTGACTACCCTGTAGGTCCTGTCGCTTACTGTTTTTAGTTATCTGCTTTTCTCGTCTGGATATACCCATCAAAACAATAGTGCATTTTATATTCCCATTTTCAATTTTTAGCCTGCTACACCTACCCCTCCACCAACCCCTGCCCACCCAACCCTCCCCCCTACACCTCAACCCAACAACCTCCACCCCCCACCCTCACACTGTGAGACGCACAGAGCTAGTCTGTGCATGTGATGGAAATGCAAAGTTTACGGCGAGGACAATGAAAGTTTACCATCTTTTAACTTTAAAGCTAAAGAAATCCAAAAAAGAAGAAAGAAAATACATTAAATACATTGCACACTACGAAACCTTAGCAGCACTCAAGAGATACATCTAGAGATACATTGAGTTAACCCTGTTACCACATTAAGCCTTTTTATAGATTGACAAATTAAATGTTCTATTTGCCCAAACTATCTAGATACTCTTTAGCTTTTACTTCGGAGGAAAAGTACAGCGTTTTCCCATCATTAATCACTTTTAATTGTGCAGGATTGATCAAGTAGGTTTGAAGTTTCTTATCCTGAAAGGGTTTTATCATCCCTCTAAGGCGCCAGCGTCTTTCCGCGGTCACGTGGCAAAAGTCTGGGCGCACAAAAAATGACACGCCGTCTACATTTCTCTTGGCATCAGGTCTTGCCTTATCCGCAATTGCCTGTCGAAGGACAAAGTTACCCAAAAAAATCAATACTGCCCTGGGCTTATCGCCCTCTTTTGTGTTCCTTCTTAAATTGAAGGGAAAGCGATGAACTCTATGTAGCTCTTTTGGCCAATCCCAACTAGATAGCTCTGGAAAGGCTTGCTGAAATAATTTGATCATGTAACCCTCTTATGTCGTTTCCTTTGGCCCCCTCCGGAACACCCAAAACTCTCAGATTTTTTCTTCTAAGCCTGTTTTCCATCTCTTCCAGCTTCCACTGGATATTTATTTATTTTCTAAATTTTTATCGCGCAACAAATACCCTGGGATGTCTCGGTGCTGTGGAGCTACTAGAATCAACCATCATCTTACTGGTTGAACAACCATGTTTTTAAGAGCCTGCGAAAGCTCATCAGGTTCGGGGCGGTCTTAATGGCCAGTGGCAAAAGATTCCAAAGTTTTGGAGTGGCCACCAGAAAGCGCCTGTCTCCCCAAGTGGCAGTTCTTGTACGCGGTACAGAGAGGAGAAGGGTGTTGGCCGATCTTAGTTGCCTCTTGGGAGTATAGAGCTGGAAAGCTTCAGTAAGGAACCTGGGTCCTATGCCATGTACTGCCTTGTAGGCAATGCAGAGGGCCTTGAATTTGATGCGGCTCTCGATTCTCAGCCAATGGAGGTGGCGGATGGCAGGGGTGGTGGGCTTGCGGCGAGGGATATTTAGGAGAATCCTTGCAGCCGCATTCTGGATAGACTGCAACTTCATTAGGACACGCTTCTGAGTATGTAACAATAGAGCGTTCCCATATTCTATTTTTGAGAAAACTAAGGTGGAGACCAGAGTTTTCCCAGCTGAGGTAGGGAGGTAAGGCAGTATTTTCTTAATTTTTTTCAAAATAAAGAAAGCTGAAGAGACAACCTTATTAGTGTGGAGGTCAAAGGACAGCTTACTGTCAAACATCACTCCCAGGTTTCTGGCCTTTGCCACTGGGACAGGTGGAGGGCCCAGCTTTTCAGGCCACCAGATAGACGACCATTCAGGAGAGAGCCTGCCAAAGGTCATGATCTCGGTCTTGTCCGAGTTAAGCCTTAGACAATTCGAGGCCATCCAGGTGCTGACCTCGAGCATGGCTCTTTGGAAGTTGGCTGCCACAGTAGGGCCATCTCTATGGATAGCCAGAACCAGCTGGGTATCATCTACGTAGGATGTGAGCCGTACCCCATGGGCCTTTATTACCCTCGCCAAGTCCGCTACGTAAATGTTAAACAGCATGGGACTTAGTGAGGATCCCTGTGGGACTCCACAAGGGAGTGCAGTGATAGGGGAGTAGAAATCTCCCAACCTAACTGTCTGGGTACGGTTTTCCAGGAAAGATGAAATAAGATCCCTGGCCAGTCCGTTTATTCCCAGAGCTGTGACACGGTCGACCAGAATCAAACACCTGCGCGCATTGAGCCTCCACCTTCGAAACAGCCCCCGCGACCTCGGTTTCAGCTACCACTACACGCTCCTCGAGATTAGTCACTCTATCCCCAGTAGTAGCAATGGCTTTAGAGAGTTTCCGCACCACTCCCTGCATTTTCCTCATTGCCGCCTGCGATTCCCTGGTATCCTGCCGCGTCTCCTCTCTGTGTGCCAATATTTCTTGATTTAATTTAATTTAATTTAATTTAATTTAATTGTGGGTTTATATAGCGCTAGGAATCGACTCCCGGAGGAGTATCTCCACGCTTCGACCGCTGGGGAACCCGTCCTGGCTCACCCTGAGAGATGGTCCCTGATGGGTATCTCTAAGGTGCGACCAAGCATCCCCGGCGGTCTGGGGGGGCCGTTGTGAAGATGAGGCAAGCTGATGCCCAGAGTTGCCGAGTGTGGTTTCTGACTAGAGTAGGCACCGAGGCGAGAATTATTGAGTCCGCTGACCCTGGTCCACGACCCTGCCGCGTCGGGAATCGAACCCTGGTCCCGGGCCGTTCTCTGCTTACAGATCTGCCGCCTCTAACCAGTGAGCCACACTTCTCCACTGATGAATGGATTCTAACAGGGACAGTTGTGTCTGTTCCATTAAGGGCTTCCTATTAAGGGCTGGGCGGAGGAGTGATCCCAAATTAACTCTTTTTGTTTCTGCTCTTGCCCCCTAGCAGACTGTTTAACTTTCATAACAGTTGCTGGCATATCGTTCTCGGGGTCAGTATCTGTCTCCTCGCATGAGCTATGCTCTTCATCCTCTTCAGACCACTCTCCCCCGGAGACCGAGAAGAAAGCCTCACTGGGCTCACTCTCCTTATCACCAGTACCTCCCGCCATTGCCCCATCAACCTTATCTTCAAATCCAGACTCTGGGGGTTCTGACAGCATTTCTACAATATCAGGGATTTCTTCTATTCTGGCCGGTTTAATCCCCACTTCGCACAATATCGCCGCGTTTTCTATGCAGCTAGGCAATGACTCTTTTAAACAGTCTGCTTCCTTGGGCGCTCCTTCCCCCAATACTTGCGTAGGGAGGGATGTAGCTGGGCTCTCTGATGTATTATGATCAACCTCAGGTGTACTTTCATCTGGATCCCTCTGCCCCTTCTCCTTACCGGCCTTTACTAATAGCTCCAAAACAGTAGCTGTAGCCAAACAGGTTTTGGGGGCGCCCTGCTGTCTCTTTCTTTGCTGTTCTGTAATTTCCGCCTCCTCCTCGTCTTTCTGTGCTTTTTTCCTTGTGTTGCCGGTTTTAGAGCTGGGGTTCTGTTTGGGCGCCATTGCACTTCCGTGCTGCCTCTTCTGATTGAATTCTGCCCAACTGCAACCACACTCGGGACAGCAGGATTCTTGCTTTCTCCCCCGCCTCTGCCTGCACTGGGTTGAGCTTCGCGGCTGTTCCCAAAGCCGCTGATGCCGCTGACTTCGCCCACCTCTTGGCTCGAAGCAGCTAGGGAAGACAGCCTCCACCGCCCGCAGTACAGCCCACAGACGCCGTCTCGAGGACCCGATCCGAGCGAGGGTCCGCCGCATATCTCTCCGCTTCACTCCACCTCGGTTCTGCTTCCCTTCGTGATGCCAGGTACTGGTAGATTACTCATGGGCTACTCGTTGTTTGTCAAGGATTCAGGATTCCATACTGGCTGACTGGCGTCCTCGCCGTAAGCTCTCTGCACCAGCCGCTCAGGCAGCCGCCATCTTCATTCCTAATAACTACTGTGGATACCCACTTATCCTTTTCCAGATTGAGCCCGATACCTCCACCCAATATCAGGTGTATAGGATTGTGGTCACTAAATTGCGACCACACAGCTGTGTAATGTTTAACAAACATCTCCAGGGCAGTATTTATAAAATATAATCAATGGTCATATGCATTCCCCTACCTTTGAAGGATGTGATATCAACCTTATAGCATAAATCATTTGGATATAAAAGACCCAAATCAGCAATGATTTGCTCCAGAAATTCCCCCTGCTGTGTGTGTTCAAAATGTACATCTGAATATATACCAGGCCCTAAGCTATTAGTAACATAACAATTCTTGGAACATAAATGAATGTTAAAATCGCCTAAAATAACAACCAAATAAGAAGTCATGTGTTGCTCCTTATAATCCTCCAAATAAATTTTAAGACTAGACAAATGTTCAATGGTAGAAGTTCTATCAAAACAAATATAAAAATTAGCAATTAAAACGTTGAGTTGGTGGGTACAATTGCAACCGCTAAACAGTTTACTAGCCCTGTTTACAGTTTTCGATGAGTACCTGTAATCTTAAGGGATATTAGAGTAATCAAATCCCCTTTTGGTCTTCCAACTGACGAAGTCCTCGCTGGTTCAAAATAGGTGGTTTAGCCATCCACCCAGAGGGTATTATCCACTTCCCAGGATTCTTGGAGCCCGATAATTTTATATTCTTTTAAGAAATTGATCCATATGACATCCTCCATTTTATTTCTCAGCCCTGCAATGTTCCAGCTAAGTATTTTAACGGTACCTACTTCAAAGGGATTGCTTACTTGTGTCATGTTCGTTATGTTTATTGATGGCTCCCTCGGTATTTCCTTCGCCCACCCTTGAATAAGAGGGATGGTAGTTAGTCAATCATTACCATCAAGCTCACTCAATATTTCAAATCTATTGGCTGCTTCCACCACAGTAGAGGTTGGATTTTTCCTTATGACACCCCCTTTGGTTAAGGGGGTCATAACGTTGCCAATCACTGGGGTAAAATTTTCACTCTGGTTTGATCTGGTACTCACTTTTTCCCTAATTTCTCTCCATTGTGGCCTTAGAGGGGAAAATTAACAGTTGGCCCTATCAACCCTTCTGGGAGGATAAAAAAAACCAGAGGAAAAGCTTTTATTCCCTCTTTATCACCAAATTGAGCGGGCTCAAAGAGCCAACCAGCTACACCCATCAAATCAAAATTTACAACAACACAGTCTCCACCTATGTTTTTATGTCGATGGTCAACCCATTCAACCCATCTGGCTATTATAATATGAGCTGATGCAATCAGGCCCCCTCTGAGTGTCTGGAACACCAGAATGTAACTTTGCGTTTTGATTCCCCTGTTGTTTCACTAACATTCAGCTTAAGAGGGGGTACCCCAGTTAGGACTGCTACTAAAGGTGTGGCCTCGGGGGTAGATGGAACCTAACATGACGATTCCTACCAATCGGGTTGTTTGGGCCAGTACAAGGCCTAACATCAACTTTCACCAGAGCTCCAGCACTATTCAATTGTTTGGAGTATGGTTTAGGATCCTAGGCAGGTTTATTAAGCTGCTGGGGGCTATGACAAGATGCACTAGCACCATTTCCCCCAGTTTTGAGTACCCTAACTTCATTAGGATTAACATTTTTACAAGAGGGTATCTGATTTCTGTTCTTGCCCTTCTCCTCCTTGGTGGTATTAGGACAGGCCACCCTTTCTCACTTTCTTTCAAGATGTACCAATTTCTTCATAATCCCATCAACCCCACATTTCATGCAATTAATTAATTAAATTCTTAATTTCTCAAATATGGTATCAGTATGAGTTAACCTGCTATCCGTAGGGGTAGGTCCCAAACACGAGGGTTGCCTTTCTACCATATTCCGTTGACTGCCAAGTCCCTCCGGGGCGACAGGGGACCTTTTATTCGTGCCTCCCTTAGGACCCATTTCCTCTTTTTTTTCAAAGGTGCTACAGACAGTTCCCTTGTCAAGGTCACGGACGTACTTTCACCAATCTCCAGAGTCAGTTCCTGACCTAGGTTTGTCACAGCATTATATTCATGAATACAACCTTTAGCCCCCGCTTTAGAATTTACAGAATCAGTTACAGGAGTATGTAAGGTTTCCATGGGGGGGATGTTTCCGGCCGTACTCCCCTCAGCCATACCCAACTGGATTTCTACATTGTGTATCTCCGTGGTAATTGCCCCCACTGCACTAGTTAGGTAAGACATTATCGAGGCACAGTTACGGGGGATTTTAGTTTTTGTCTATTGGCAGGTCATTACTCATTAGAACAAGGCAATTTGCGCTTACCCATGTTGGTTTTTAGACGTCAGGGGTTGCCCAGCCCAGCCTCTGGCAGCCGCTGAATGGGCGCGGCCAGGGCACGCCTGTGCGCGTCCCATGCTGTAGGAGCCCTGCTGGTGTTTTAAAGTGCCTCCGGGCGTGTGTTGCAGGTGTCAGCGGCGGTAGCAGCAGCCGCAGAGGTTCCTGGGACCTTGAGTCCTGTCCCGGTCCTGCTCCCCCTTCGAGTGGCGGTGATAGTTGAAGCATTATTATAAGGTGTTTTCCAATTCTTTGTATTTGTATATGTATTGTAGACATAACACCTGATAGACAATTTGGGCACGTATTATTTTGGTTATCATTTTGGACAAATCTGTCAAAAAACACACAGTATTGGAATCTGGTAGTGTTAAGTACAGAAATCGTTCAGAATTATTTTGAGTGGTAGAAGCGCAATCTTCACACTCATGGTTCTATGAATAACTCAGTCCAAATAAGTCATCAATACTTATTTAATCTTCTTCTGAAACTCCAAGGACGACTACTGATCTACTACATATACCTACCACATCTCGAATGCCTGATGCACAATTTAATACAGTCCTATCATTATGTAAACGTTGCAGCAAACACACAGTGCAGAAATAATCTCTTCTGTGGCTTCTGTTCAATTGCATTTACAAGATATGGTAAATGAAATAGTACATTGGGAAAATCATTTGTATAGCAGTTGATGCCAGAAGGGTTTAGCAACTAGTAACCTAGAATATCTCCCTTATTCTCCACATCTTAACAACTTCCTGGTTGTCCTCCTTTTCAGAAATATCCATACAATGTTTTGTAGCTTTTGCTTTGGTTATCCATTTTTCATAAATGGGATATTGTCGAAATGAGGGGCATATAGCCTTTTTAACAGATTATACTCTTTGATACAACTTGCTTCAGCACTTAGTTTGCTATCATCAAAATCAACCAAATACAAACTGGACAATGTTCTACCTCGAGACAGAATGCTGCATGTGACATACCTTCTTTAAATACAGTTCCACCAATGTTAATAAAAGCTGCATTTACACTTAAATATTTGAGAGATTTATGGATAGTTACAGAATACGCTAGAGAGACTGGCAACTGCACCCGCCGGGCATAGAAGTCTTTAACAAGCAAACAACGTACAATACATCTATGAATCAGCTTCACACCATCAATCTGGTCAAATTTTATTGCTAAGTATTCAACCTCATCGCTATTTGGAAAGTTAATTAAATCAATCCCTTTACCCATATGACCATTTAGTAATTCCTCCTCAACATTTAAATTACACCATCACAATTATTCTACCATTTTTGGAAACGCATAAACACTTTTATAATCCTTCAGTCCTGGAAACAAATTTCTCCAATGAATCCAATTTTGCTTGTAGTTTTTCACTTAACAGTACTGTGCCCCTGATGTTTCATTTTGTTGATTGCTGTTATTTCCAACATTTCTTCTTTCTCCAGTTTAATAATTGCTTGTTAAAATTGGAGTACTTCTGAAGTGTAGGCATTAGGCAGACTATGGATTTCCCTTCTTCAATGAAATTGAACATTAGCTGTGCTGCTGTCTTCTTTGAGGAAAATAGGATTCTATACTCTTATAGACTTCTAGAGGAATGCCGTCGGGTCCTGCTGCCTTTCCTGAGGCCAGCTCCTGTAAAGCAGATATAACCTCCAATTGGGTGATGAATTTATCTAGTTCTTCTTGTAATAATGTATCTAGAAGCGGTCCTTGATCTTCAATAATATCCTGTTGTTCACTGTCTCTATTCTCCTCATCGTAAAGTCTTTGATACAAGTCTCTAAAGACATGTAAAATATCATTAGTTTCTGTATATTCGTTACCATTATCCACAATCTTTGAGATTACATTTTTGGACCTCTCTTGTCTCAGGCGGAGAGCTAGGGCTCTACCCCCATGTTCGCCTGTTTCATAACGGTTGGCCCTTGTAGCTTGATACTCCCCTAATGCCTTTTGAGTGATCAATTTCTGTAATTCTGCCTTTGTAGCAGAAAGGGTATTATAACTAATGCTTCCATCACCACCAGATGCTATAGTCTTAACATGATCTTCTTCTATTACCGATAGTCTCTCAAGTAGTTTGGATTCTTCCACTCTGTCCTCTTTTTTCAATTTAGTTGAAAAACTAATGGTCTCACCTCTTAAAGCTGCTTTGAAGGATTCCCAAACTATATTCCGAGAGGCACTAAATCTATTGGCATCGAAAAAAGCATCAGCCCAAATCTTTAAGTTGGCTACAAACCTATGATCCGCCAATAGTCTTCCCTCAAAAGTCCAAGAAGGTTTTGATCTTTTGAACCCGCTCATTTTATACTGGATTACCAAAGGATTGTGGTCAGACAGCACCATTGGTAGCCCAGTAATGGTGACTCTATTGATTTCGGATGAGGAGATAAAAATATAATCCAATTTAGAGTGTTTCTGGGCTGGATTCGAAAAGTATGTAAAACCCGCATTTTGTGGGTTTTTAGTGCCCCAAACATCAACTAATGCCAGTGAGCTCATAAGTGCCTTAATCGCCCTGAATACTCTAGGTTTCCGACCTGCATATTTTGAGTTATCATCCCAATTGGCCGAAATATTTAGGTCACCACAAACTATCAAAGGTCCTGACCAGCCAGCTAGCTCTATCTCCAAAAAGTCGAAAATCTCCGGGTCATCCCCATTAGAGCCGTAAATTGCACATAGTGTTAGACCCATTTCCAGCTCTAAAATAACCCATCTCCCATGACTATCTGCCTTCACTCTTTTAGCCTTGCCCAAAGATTTCCTAACCAACACAGCGACCCCCCTAATCGTTGTAGTTTGTGAGGAACAAGCGACCAACTCAAAGCCGTTTAAGAACAGAAGGTGCCTCTTCTCCCAAGGAAGATGCGTCTCCTGGAGACACAGTACATCAATCTTATTAAATTTAACAAAGTGGGCCAGTCTTTGTCTCTTTCTCCAGTCGTTTAGACCTCCCACGTTTATTGTACAAATACTACAATATGCCATCATATTTTTTGATTTGACTACCCTGTAGGTCCTGTCGCTTACTGTTTTTAGTTATCTGCTTTTCTCGTCTGGATATACCCATCAAAACAATAGTGCATTTTATATTCCCATTTTCAATTTTTAGCCTGCTACACCTACCCCTCCGCCAACCCCTGCCCACCCAACCCTCCCCCCTACACCTCAACCCAACAACCTCCAACCCTCACCCTCACACTGTGAGACGCACAGAGCTAGTCTGTGCATGTGATGGAAATGCAAAGTTTACGGCGAGGACAATGAAAGTTTACCATCTTTTAACTTTAAAGCTAAAGAAATCCAAAAAAGAAGAAAGAAAATACATTAAATACATTGCACACTACGAAACCTTAGCAGCACTCAAGAGATACATCTAGAGATACATTGAGTTAACCCTGTTACCACATTAAGCCTTTTTATAGATTGACAAATTAAATGTTCTATTTGCCCAAACTATCTAGATACTCTTTAGCTTTTACTTCGGAGGAAAAGTACAGCGTTTTCCCATCATTAATCACTTTTAATTGTGCAGGATTGATCAAGTAGGTTTGAAGTTTCTTATCCTGAAAGGGTTTTATCATCCCTCTAAGGCGCCAGCGTCTTTCCGCGGTCACGTGGCAAAAGTCTGGGCGCACAAAAAATGACACGCTGTCTACATTTCTCTTGGCATCAGGTCTTGCCTTATCCGCAATTGCCTGTCGAAGGACAAAGTTACCCACAAAAATCAATACTGCCCTGGGCTTATCGCCCTCTTTTGTGTTCCTTCTTAAATTGAAGGGAAAGCGATGAACTCTATGTAGCTCTTTTGGCCAATCCCGACTAGATAGCTCTGGAAAGGCTTGCTAAAATAATTTGATCATGTAACCCTCTTATGTCGTTTCCTTCGGCCCCCTCCGGAACACCCAAAACTCTCAGATTTTTTCTTCTAAGCCTGTTTTCCATCTCTTCCAGCTTCCACTGGATATCCGACACCTGCGCGCATTGAGCATGAACCTTCGAAACAGCCCCCGCGACCTCGGTTTCAGCTACCACTACACGCTCCTCGAGATTAGTCACTCTATCCCCAGTAGTAGCAATGGCTTTAGAGAGTTTCCGGACCACTCCCTGCATCTTCCTCATTGCCGCATGCGATTTCCTGCTATCCTGCCGCGTCTCCTCTCTGTGTGCCAATATTTCTTGATGAATGGATTCTAACAGGGACAGTTGTGTCTGTTCCATTAAGGGGCTTCCTATTAAGGGCTGGGCGGAGGAGTGATCCCAAATTAACTCTTTTTGTTTCTGCTCTTGCCCCCTAGCAGACTGTTTAACTTTCATAACAGTTGCTGGCAGATCGTTCTCGGGGTCAGTATCTGTCTCCTCGCATGAGCTATGCTCTTCATCCTCTTCAGACCACTCTCCCCCGGAGACCGAGAAGAAAGCCTCACTGGGCTCACTCTCCTTATCACCAGTACCTCCCGCCATTGCCCCATCAACCTTATCTTCAAATCCAGACTCTGGGGGTTCTGACAGCATTTCTACAATATCAGGGATTTCTTCTATTCCGGCCGGTTTAATCCCCACTTCACACAATATCGCTGCGTTTTCTATGCAGCTAGGCAATGACTCTTTTAAACAGTCTGCTTCCTTGGGCGCTCCTTCCCCCAATACTTGCGTAGGGAGGGATGTAGCTGGGCTCTCTGATGTATTATGATCAACCTCAGGTGTACTTTCATCTGGATCCCTCTGCCCCTTCTCCTTACCGGCCTTTACTAATAGCTCCAAAGCAGTAGCTGTAGCCAAACGGGTTTTGGGGGCGCCCTGTTGTCTCTTTCTTTGCTGTTCTGTAACTTCCGCCTCCTCCTCGTCTTTCTGTGCTTTTTTCCTTGTGTTGCCGGTTTTAGAGCTGGGGTTCTGTTTGGGCGCCATTGCACTTCCGTGCTGCCTCTGCTGATTGAATTCTGCCCAACTGCAACCACACTCGGGACAGCAGGATTCTTGCTTTCTCCCCCGCCTCTGCCTGCACCGGGTTGAACTTCGCGGCTGTTCCCAAAGCCGCTGACTCCGCCCACCTCTTGGCTCGAAGCAGCTAGGGAAGACAGCCTCCACCGCCCGCAGTACAGCCCACAGACGCCGTCTCGAGGACCCGATCCGAGCGAGGGTCTGCCACATATCTCTCCGCTTCACTCCACGTCGGTTCTGCTTCCCTTCGTGATGCCAGGTACTGGTAGATTACTCATGGGCTACTCGTTGTTTGTCAAGGATTCAGGATTCCATACTGGCTGACTGGCGTCCTCGCCGTAAGCTCTCTGCACCGGCCGCTCAGGCAGCCGCCATCTTTATTTCTAATAACTACTGTGGATACCCACTTATCCTTTTCCAGATTGAGCCCGATACCTCCACCCAATATCAGGTGTATAGGATTGTGGTCACTAAATTGCGACCACACAGCTGTGTAATGTTTAACAAACATTTCCAGGGCAGTATTTATAAAATATAATCAATGGTCATATGCATTCCCCTACCTTTGAAGGATGTGATATCAACCTTATCGCATAAATCATTTGGATATAAAAGACCCAAATCAGCAATGATTTGCTCCAGTAATTCCCCCTGCTGTGTGTGTTCAAAATGTACATATGAATATATACCAGGCCCTAAGCTATTGGTAACATAACAATTCTTGGAACATAAATGAATGTTAAAATCCCCTAAAATAACAACCAAATAAGATGTCATGTGTTGCTCCTTATAACCCTCCAAAAATTTTTTAAGACTAGACAAATGTTCAATGGTAGTAGTTCTATCAAAACAATTATAAAAATTAGCAATTAAAACTTTGAGGTGGTGGGTACAATTTCAACGGCTGAACAGTTTACTAGCCCTGTTTACAGTTTTCGATGAGTACCTGTAATCTTAAGGGATATTAGAGTAATCAAATCCCCTTTTGGTCTTCCAACTGACGAAGTCCTCGCTGGTTTAAAATAGGTGGTTTAGCCATCCACCCAGAGGGTATTATCCATTTCCCAGGATTCTTGGAGCCCGATAATTTTATATTCTTTTAAGAAATTGATCCATATGACATCCTCCATTTTATTTCTCAGCCCTGCAATGTTCCAGCTAAGTATTTTAACGGTACCTACTTCAAAGGGATTTCTTACTTGTGTCATGTTCGTTATGTTTATTGATGGCTCCCTTGGTATTTCCTTCGCCCACCCTTGAATAAGAGGGATGGTAGTTAGTCAATCATTACCGTCAAGCTCACTCAATATTTCAAATCTATTGGCTGTTTCCACCACAGTAGAGGTTGGATTTTTCCTTATGACACCCCCTTTGGTTAAGGGGGTCATAACATTGCCAATCACTGGGGTAAAATGTTCACTCTGGTTTGGTCTGGTACTTACTTTTTCCCTAATTTCTCTCCATTGTGGCCTTAGAGGGGAACATTAACAGTTGGCCCTCTCAACCCCTTTGGGAGGATAAAAAAAACCAGAGGAAAAGCTTTTATTCCCTCTTTATCACCGCATTGAGCGGGCTCAAAGAGCCAACCAGCTACACCCATCAAATCAAAATTTACAACAACACAGTCTCCACCTATGTTTTTATGTCGATGGCC
The DNA here is from genome assembly GCF_964261635.1 of Lissotriton helveticus. Lineage (NCBI taxonomy): Eukaryota > Metazoa > Chordata > Amphibia > Caudata > Salamandridae > Lissotriton > Lissotriton helveticus. Next base: position 394,776,615 of record NC_136057.1, read on the forward strand.
AACCCATTCAACCCATCTGGCCATTATAATATGAGCTGATGCAATCAGGCCCCCTCTGAGTGTCTGGAACACCAGAATGTAACTTTGCGTTTTGATTCCCCTGTTGTTTCACTAACATTCAGTTTAAGAGGGGGTACACCAGTTAGGACTGCTACTAAAGGTGTGGCCTCGGGGGTAGATGGAACCTAACATGACGATTCCTACCAATCGGGTTGTTTGGGCCAGTACAAGGCCTAACATCAACTTTCACCGGAACTCCAGCACTATTCAATTGTTTGGAGTATGGTTTAGGATCCTAGGCAGGTTTATTAAGCTGCTGGGGGCTATGACTAGATGCACTAGCACCATTTTCCCCAGTTTTGAGTACCCTAACTTCATTAGGATTAACATTTTTACAAGAGGGTATCTGATTTCTGTTCTTGCCCTTCTCCTCCTTGGTGGTATTAGGACAGGCCACCCTTTCTCACTTTCTTTCAAGATGTACCAATTTCTTCATAATCCCATCAACCCCACATTTCATGCAATTAATTAATTAAACTCTTAATTTCTCAAATATGGTATCAGTATGTAGCACCTTTGAAAAAAAGAGGAAATGGGTCCTAAGGGAGGCACGAATAAAAGGTCCCCTGTCGCCCCGGAGGGACTTGGCAGTCAACGGAATATGGTAGAAAGGCAACCCTCGTGTTTGGGACCTACCCCTACGGATACCTGCTATCCGTAGGGGTAGGTCCCAAACACGAGGGTTGCCTTTCTACCATATTCCGTTGACTGCCAAGTCCCTCCGGGCGACAGGGGACCTTTTATTCGTGCCTCCCTTAGGACCCATTTCCTCTTTTTTTTCAATGGTGCTACAGACAGTTCCCTTGTCAAGGTCACGGACGTACTTTCACCAATCTCCAGAGTCAGTTCCTGACCTAGGTTTGTCACAGCATTATATTCATGAATACAACCTTTAGCCCCCGCTTTAGAATTTACAGAATCAGTTACAGGAGTATGTAAGGTTTCCAAGGGGGGGATGTTTCCGGCCGTACTCCCCTCAGCCATACCCAACTGGATTTCTACATTGTGTATCTCCGTGGTAATTGCCCCCACTGCACTAGTTAGGTAAGACATTATCGAGGCACAGTTACGGGGGATTTTAGTTTTTGTCTATTGGCAGGTCATTACTCATTAGAACAAGGCAATTTGCGCTTACCCATGTTGGCTTTTAGACGTCAGGGGTTGCCCAGCCCAGCCTCTGGCAGCCGCTGAATGGGCGCAGCCAGGGCACGCCTGTGCACGTCCCATGCTGTGGGAGCCCTGCTGGTGTCTTAAAGTGCCTCCTGGCGCGTGTTGCAGGTGTCAGCGGCAGCAGCAGCCGGAGAGGTTCCTGGGACCTTGAGTCCTGTCCCGGTCCTGCTCCCCCTACGAGTGGCGGTGATAGTTGAAGCATTATTATAAGGTGTTTTCCAATTCTTTGTATATGTATTGTAGACATAACACCTGATAGACAATTTGGGCACATATTATTTTGGTTAGCATTTTGGACAAATCTGTCAAAAAAGACACAGTATTGGAATCTGGTAGTGTTAAGTACAGAAATCATTCAGAATTATCTTGAGTGGTAGACGTAAAAGCGCAATCTTCACACTCATGGTTCTATGAATAACTCAGTCCAAATAAGTCATCAATACTTATTTAATCTTCTTCTGAAACTCCAAGGAGGACTACTGATCTACTACATATACCTACCACATCTCGAATGCCTGATGCACAATTTAATACAGTCCTATCATTATGTAAACGTTGCAGCAAACACGCAGTGCAGAAATAATCTCTTCTGTGGCTTCTGTTCAATTGCATTTACAAGATATGGTAAATGAAATAGTACATTGGGAAAATCATTTGTATAGCAGTTGATGCCAGAAGGGTTTAGCAACTAGTAACCTAGAATATCTCCCTTATTCTCCACATCTTAACAACTTCCGGGTTGTCCTCCTTTTCAGAAATATCCATACAATGTTTTGTAGCTTTTGCTTTGGTTATCCATTTTTCATAAATGGGATATTGTCGAAATGAGGGGCATATAGCCTTTTTAGGTCTCGCCTGTCGATGCGCATGCGCATCGAGCTTGCGAGACTATTGGGGCTTAAACAGTCTTTAACCAACTTGCAAGGAATCGTGGCGATTCCTTGCAGTGCCCGTGAAATTGAAGCTTAATGCGCATGCGCTTAAAAGCGCGTGCACATGCCCCAAGCCGCCTGCCTGCCCCTGCTGCTTTCACACCCTCTCGCCGTCTGTTCCCCCTGCTGCGTCATCAAAGGCTTTCACGGCGGCCGGCCATGCTTTCAGTTTCACTGCCGGCCGGCCGTGTAAAGTGCACTTCAAAGGCCGCTCTCCCTGCTCCGCCCCCTGTAAGTGCTCTTGTTTTACTCGTTTACTTGTTTTTCGAACATTTCTCCCACCCGTCTTCCTTCTCTGTAATCCATCCCGCCCCCTCCAGCTACACGTTCTTTGTTTCCCAGCCTCTTGTTTAACTTATCCCATCCCCTTACTGTTTCTTCTACCCTGTCCCTGTTTTTCCTGCCACCTCCTATACGTGCCCCATCCCCCTTCCCCACTACAGAGCGCCCAAAGCAAAGAACCATTTGCCACCCTCTCCCTGCTGCTGCTCTTCCCAGCGCGTGCACTACACCCCCTTCTCCCAACGCTCTCAGCTCCTTGGCGCAGGTCACGGCTGAGCACACAAGCAACAGACCCTCTGTATTGTCCGTTTGATGCTGGCCTCTGGCTTTCCGTCTCACTTGTTATGTTTCATTGCCTGCTTACTCCTGTTTATTTAATCTTTTAAACTATCTACACTTCTAAACTCCTGCTACATTAACGTTTTAAATTACAAATTAAAGCGTGCGCTCTGCCTCAGGCATCTGAGCCGTCCCTACGCTCCCCACCCACCCCCATCCTTCACACCCCCTGCTTCACAGCCATCTGTTCCTCTCTCCCCGCACACAGCCTCTCCGACTTCCCCTCTCTGCTGCCAGCCTTAGGGCCGCCTCTGGGTTCCCATCCTCGGCTCTGCTGGCATCTCGTCTCCTCTCGCTCCCACCGCTCCTTTCCCCCACTCCTTGTTACTTCTGAATTCCCCGATATTACTGCAGCATAAAGGAGGTGTCTGTCACACACAACCATGAAGGGGCTCACTCATTTTTCACTTGTTTAACTTATCCCATCCCCTTACTGTTTCTTCTACCCTGTCCCTGTTTTTCCTGCCACCTCCTATACGTGCCCCATCCCCCTTCCCCACTACAGAGCGCCCAAAGCAAAGAACCATTTGCCACCCCCTCCCTGCTGCTGCTCTTCCCAGCGCGTGTACTACACCCCCTTCTCCCAACGCTCTCAGCTCCTTGGCGCAGGTCACGGCTGAGCACACAAGCAACAGACCCTCTGTATTGTCCGTTTGATGCTGGCCTCTGGCTTTCCGTCTCACTTGTTATGTTTCATTGCCTGCTTACTCCTGTTTATTTAATCTTTTAAACTATCTACACTTCTAAACTCCTGCTACATTAACGTTTTAAATTACAAACTAAAGCTTCCCCGTGCGTTTTAACCTCTATAGAATCAGGAAGATTTGCCTGCCTGTTTCTTTTATGTTTTCACCTACCTCTCTGTTTATTAAATATCCTCCTTCCCCACATGGTTTCGCAGGTTTGCTGTTAATATAGTTTTACATCATAAATATTTGCTTTCCCGTCCTGGTTCATTTGTGTCCTCCGGCATAAAACCTTTGTCTGCATGTTTCTCTTTAATTTCCACTGCAGCCAGGTAATTTCTCATGTTTCCTGTTGATTTAAACTTTTACATTATAAACATTGTATTTCCGGTTACATGTCCTCCTCCTCACAATACCAAAGCAGTGCCTGCATCTTTTCTTAACTTTGAAGCCTTTGCTGCATCTTTTGTTATTGTTTTTACTACTCTCTGGGCTCTTCAACCACCAATCTGCGCCTCTTCTGTTTATCACGTCATTTGTGCCCTACATATTCATTAAAGATGGACATACCTGCTATGTCGTACGCCCGTTTACTCCTAAACATAACACATTATAAATCACAGCCCTTGCCGCCCGGTTTCCACTCCATCCATCCCTCCCCCCACTCCATCATCCCCCCCACTCCATCCATCCATCCCCCCACTCCATCCATCCCACCACTCCATCCATCCATCCATCCCATTCCATCCATCCATCCATCCATCCCACTCCATCTATCCATCCATCCCACTCCATCCCACTCCATCCATCCATCCATCCATCCATCCCACTCCATCCATCAATCCCCCACTCCATCCATCCCCCACTCCATCCATACATCCCCCCACTCCATCCATCCATCCATTCCCCACTCCATCCATCCATCCATCCCACTTCATCCATCCATCCATCCCACTCCATCCATCCATCCATCCCACTCCATCCATCCATCCATTCATCCATCCCACTCCATCCATCCATCCCCCACTCCATCCATCCATCCCCCACTCCATCCATCCATCCATCCATCCATCCATCCATCCATCCATCCCCCACTCCATCCATCCATCCCCCCACTCCATCCATCCATCCCACTCCATCCATCCATCCCACTCCATCCATCCATCCCCCCACTCCATCCATCCATCCCCCACTCCATCCATCCATCCATCCCCCCACGCAACACCACTCACACACGCAACACCACTCACACACGCAACGCCACTCACACACGCAACGCCACTCACACACGCAACGCCACTCACACACGCAACGCATCCACGCAACCCCACTCATCCACGCAACCCCACTCATCCACGCAACCCCACTCATCCACGCAACGCCACTCATCCACGCAACGCCACTCATCCACGCAACGCCACTCATCCACGCAACGCCACTCATCCACGCAACGCCACTCATCCATTTGCAAAACGAAAAACGTCAAACTCTTCTATTGCGAGACCTATTGCATTTTCAATGCTTGTTAACAGATTATACTCTTTGATACAACTTGCTTCAGCACTTAGTTTGCTATCATCAAAATCAACCAAATACAAACTGGACAATGTTCTACCTCGAGACAGAATGCTGCATGTGACATACCTTCTTTAAATACAGTTCCACCAATGTTAATAAAAGCTGCATTTACACTTAAATATTTGAGAGATTTATGGATAGTTACAGAATATGCTAGAGAGACTGGCAACTGCACCCGCCGGGCATAGAAGTCTTTTACAAGCAAACAACGTACAATACATCTATGAATCAGCTTCACACCATCAATCTGGTCAAATTTTATTGCTAAGTATTCAACCTCATCCCTATTTGGAAAGTTAATTAAATCAATCCCTTTACCCATATGACCATTTAGTAATTCCTCCTCAACATTTAAATTACACCATCACAATTATTCTACCATTTTTGGAAACGCATAAACACTTTTATAATCCTTCAGTCCTGGAAACAAATTTCTCCAATGAATCCAATTTTGCTTGTAGTTTTTCACTTAACAGTACTGTGCCCCTGATGTTTCATTTTGTTGATTGCTGTTATTTCCAACATTTCTTCTTTCTCCAGTTTAATAATTGCTTGTTAAAATTGGAGTACTTCTGAAGTGTAGGCATTAGGCAGACTATGGATTTCCCTTCTTCAATGAAATTGAACATTAGCTGTGCTGCTGTCTTCTTTGAGGAAAATAGTTTCTTGATAAGACAACTTTCTAAGCAATGTTTCTCCTCCTTTGTCAGAACTCCTACTCTAATATTCTTCAGAATATTTCTGTATTCCATGTCTGATGCTGGATGCATATTCTTAAGTAGTTCTTTGTATTAGAAGTATAGCCAAATGTTTATGTTTCCAATATTTCCAAAATAAATCTGAGTTTCATTATGGAGAAGTGTCTTAAACACAGGATGCCCTTTGACAGGGCTAAGTTGTAGTAGGTCACCGAAGACAATTAAGTGCTTTCCTTCAAACAGCATGTCATACTCTGTTTTTAAAGTCTGTTGCATTCTCAAGTGTACGAAGGCAAGCACTAAGTTTGAGACCATGCTCACCTCGTCGATGATTAAACATTTCAGTCTCTTAAGTACTCTTGAGACTTCATGACAAGCTTCACCTGATAACTTTTGGTACTACAGGTTATTGTGATGTTGTGTGCAGCTAATCTAGTTTGTGATGTTACTACACACTACAAATTTGAGCCTGCAGTCCTCTGAAGATAAGCGGTGACAACCAATGTTCCATCTAATTTTTTTCCTCTGTGTGCGGCAGTGTAAGAGCTCTGTGCGCTGCAGACAAGTCTACGTGCACCAAGAAAATTATCATGAATGTAAACGTTGTGATCAGTTATATAAATTTATGGCAATCACCACTCCAAAGTAAAAACAGGAGCATTTCAAGTATACAGCTAACTATAATAGGGACTTGTGACAGTTGTGCAATGTAGATGCACTCCAATGTGACATGAATTGTTTACTCTAGTGGCTCCTACACCCAATTTGGGCAGTTTTATTCTGCTTGTTACAATAGACTCCATATATTACGAATTCTGAGTGTCACTGCCAACAATACATCCGTTTCTGAATCCTGTAGCCAGTGGCAACTGCCACAAACAAAGGGTGCAGGAAACACAGGAGGGGGAAAGCGGGTCATGTTAGGATATATAAAAAATACAATAAAATAAAATAACTTACCTGACGCTGCCAGCCGCCTCCTGCGTCGTGTTTCCTCTTCTCTTCCTGGTGCAGGCAGCCCCTGGGACAGACTCCCATCCAGTCCTTGTGCTGCAGAGCAGCGTGGGGTTCGGCCTGAGTAGGCTGAAAAGACGCTCCGCTCAGGCCAGGGAGTCTGTGGGGGTTTCTCCAGCCCGGCTGTTCAAAGCAGATGGGTTGGAGAAACCTAAGTGCACATGTGTGTTTTGGTCAGCCTGAGACAGCTGTCAAAACACATGTGTGCAATTAGGGAGTGCACATATATCTCCTCCTCCCGCGGCCGCCCCTCCCTGCACAAGCTAACTGAGGGAATGACTGTTGGGTGAAAGCTATTCGCAAGCCATTCTGTCACTTCCAAAGTGTACGTGAATGAGAGATGTGGAATATAGTGACTCGTTGCTTAAAATTGAACTAGGCTTTTTTCCTGTTAGACACAATCATGCTATAAATGGCAAAGCCTAACACAAATAAAGTGGTCCCCACTCACTGGGAGAATGCTAGGGGTACGTAAAGGACATTTATACATTTTTTTGTCTGAAGAAAAGCCCCTATCTTGGATTCTCCCCTGCCTTCCGCGGGAGCTACATTAGAAGCCCTGTAATTTTAAATTTGTCTATTGTCTAGCGCCCACTTTGCGCTTTTTACTTAACAATTTACCCAGCCTCGCAGGGATGTTGCCACGCCCACTCTCTTCTGGCCACGCCTACTTCGGGCTTACAAAACGAGGAGCTGACTACGAGCTCACCATCTTGGATTCTCCCCTGCCTTCCGCGGGAGCTACATTAGAAGCCCTGTAATTTTAAATTTGTCTATTGTCCAGTGCTCACTTCGCGCTTTTACTTAACTACTTACCCAGCCTTGCAGGGACTTTCTCTCGTCTCTTTGCTTTCCGCGCAGCTAAGGCAGACGCTGCAGCGGGACTAGGATTCCTCGCTCGTCGCCATCAGCGAGCCGCTCCCCCTGCCACGCCCACTCTCTCCTGGCCACGCCCACTTTGGGTTTACAAATCGAGGAGCTGACTACGAGCTCACCATCTTGGATTCTCCCCTGCCTTCCGCGGGAGCTACATTAGAAGCCCTGTAATTTTAAATTTGTCTATTGTCTAGCGTCCACTTCGCGCTTTTTACTTAACAATTTACCCAGCCTCGCAGGGATGTTGCCACGCCCACTCTCTTCTGGCCACGCCCACTTCGGGCTTACAAAACGAGGAGCTGACTACGAGCTCACCATCTTGGATTCTCCCCTGCCTTCCGCGGGAGCTACATTAGAAGCCCTGTAATTTTAAATTTGTCTATTGTCCAGCGCTCACTTCGCGCTTTTACTTAACTACTTACCCAGCCTTGCAGGGACTTTCCCTCGTCTCTTTGCTTTCCACGCAGCTAAGGCAGACGCTGCAGCGGGACTAGGATTCCTCGCTCGTCGCCATCAGCGAGTTGCTCCCCCTGCCACGCCCACTCTCTCCTGGCCACGCCCTGAACGGTCCCATAAATTATGTGCATTCCCCGTGCACGCAGCGGACGGGCGCAGCGGGCGCGCCTAAGGCAAGCCCGTCTGCGCCCGTCTGCGACCGGCCGGGACCCGGGGCCACAGACCCTGCCCAACTCGTTTCTTATACTTCCGCACAATTATTTGCACTTATGGCTCCCATTCCCCTTCCTCCATCGTTGTCTTTACGCCTTGATTCACTTGGTGTCCTTGTGCCTCATCATCCTTGCTCACTCCCCCTCCTCTCCCTCCCACTTTCACCCCTTCGTCGTATCAGGCAACCCCCTCCTCCAAACCGTCATCCCCCGCAGCTTCCGCCCTTCTGCTTAACACTCGGTCGGCAGTCAAGCACCAAATTGAACTCTTCAACCTCTTATCCTCAGATTGCCCCGACTATCTTTTTCTTACGGAAACTTGGTTTTCCACAGACTCACTTCCTGATCTCCTGGCTATTCTTCCTGATACCCATTATGCTCTTCGCATGGACCGTCCGGCTGGAAAAGCCGGTGGCGGCGTGGCAATGATTATTCGATCCACGCTTAGATTCCAGCTCCTTGATCACCCTCCAATATCCAACGTAGATTTTCTGGTCGCCCGGTCCACTAATCTTATTGATCCCCTCACTTTCGTCCTTGTCTATCGGCCCCCTCTGTCTATGCCTCAGTTTGTTCCCCTACTACAAGACATCTTGGCCACCTTGGCAGTAAACAACTCGTCAGTTGTCTTACTTGGGGACTTTAATTATTGGCCTGACGATCCCAGAGAAAGTCCAGCTTCCAAAGACTTCTCTGCGACTCTCCAGTCACTAAATTTTATTCCTCACATTTTCTCCCCCACTCACGTTAAGGGTCACACTTTGGACCAAATCTGGTAACTGCGTAGCCCCGTTTCTGTTCCCTCTGTCCTTCCATGTATTTGGTTGGATCACTTTCTGATCTCTTTTAGTATTCCTCTTCCCTCTTTAGCTAAAACCCCTCTTTCCAAGAATCTAACAGCCCGCTGTTGGAATCAGACGGATCTCCCTCTTCTCTCTTCTTCCTTGGCTTCCTCAATGCCTGACATGACGGATCTCCCTCTTGAAGCTCAAGCCGACGCTGTTCGTGCCTGGCTCTCTTCCTCCTGTGACCTCGCCGCCCCTCTTAAGAAAGTTAAATCAGTCCGGCCCCATGAGGCCCACAGATGGTTCACTAGTGAACTTAAAGAGCTCAAACTCAACCTTAGGCGTTCGGAGCGTCACTGGAGGCGCAACTACTGTCCCCTACTCCGTACTAAGTACAAACTATTGCTCAACAGCTATAAAAAAGCAATTGTATCGGCTAAAACAGATTACTTTTCTGAAAAAGTTGCCCGTTCCGTAAATAAACCTCGAGAGATCTTTTCACTTGTCAAGCAGCTTGCCACATCCGATCGCACTAACATTAGTTTTGCCCCATCTCAATCTTTTTGTCTTTTACTCAATAATTTTTTTATTGATAAGATCGCCACTATCAAAGCCAACATTCCCGCAGTTTCCCTAACCCAGGCTATTTCCCCTCTCCCACCGCCGCCTTTTTTGCTGGATCACTTCCCCCCTATCTCTACCGCACAATTTTACTAAGGTCAAGTCCGGCTCTCCAGCTGATTGCGCTCCGGCCCGGATTCTTCAAACCCTCTTCACTCACTGTCCTGGTCCCCCTCTCACATTGCTCAACTCATCTCTGGCTCTCGGCTCTGTTCCTTCCTCTTTTAAAACCGCAACAGTTTTCCCTATTATAAAAAAAACCTGGTTTGGACCCCTCTTCCCCCTCCAACTTCAGGCCCATTTCCCTTCTTCCCTACCTGGGGAAGATCGTGAAAAGCTATGTCACATCCTGCCTGTCTTCACACATTGAGGAGCATGGCCTCTTAGCTTCCCACCAGGCGGGCTTTCGCCCGGGCCACTCCACTGAGACTGTTGTCACCGCTGTCTTGGATGAGCTTAAGGGAAAGGCAGACTCTAATCTTCCCCAAGCGTTGGTGCTCCTCGATTTGTCGGCTGCGTTTGACACGGTCGACCATGCCATTCTTCTCGACCGTGTCAGCGCAGCCGGCATCAGGGGAGTGGCACTCTCTTGGCTGACGTCCTTTCTCCAGGGCAGGTCCCAGGCAGTCCAGCTCGCTGGATTCTCCGCTCCCCCCCGCCCTCTTGTGTGCGGGGTTCCCCAAGGTTCCTCCCTTTCCCCTCTTCTCTTTAATCTGTATATCTACCCTCTTATTTTTTCCCTCCGTGAGCTGGGGGTCTCCGTGTACAATTACGCTGACGACCTCCAGCTCATCTTTGATCTCTCTACTCCTGATTCTTCTCTTTTTTTTAGTTCCACTTTAGTCTATTATTCAGACTGGATGATCACGAACCACCTTAAGTTGAATCCAGACAAGACGGAGCTTGTCCTCACAGGTGGTCCCTCTAATCCCTGGTCCCCTACCCATTGGCCCCTCTCTCTTGGAACCCCCCCCCTCCCAGTTCCCTCCGTCCGTACTCTAGGCATTAAGGTCAGCAATGACCTTTCTATGCATACTCAAGTCAGCTCCGTAATTTCATCCTGTTTTCTATCCCTCCGCCTTATCCGTAAAATCTCCCGGTTCTTTTCCACCAATGCCCTCAAATCCATCATCATGGCCCTCATCACCTCCCGTCTCGATTACGGGAACGGCCTCTACGTTGGCATCCCTGCTTTTGAGATGCGCCGGTTACAGGCCATCCAAAATCAGGCCGCCCGGCTCATCTTTCACCTCCCCAAATTCTCTCACATCACGCCTGTCCTCAAGTCCCTTCACTGGCTTCCGGTTCACTTTCGTTGCTTTTTCAAATTAGCCTGTTTCGCCTTTCTGGCCTACATCCATTCTGCCCCTCTCTGTATTGTTTCTCTGATCACTCCTTACATCCCGGCTCGCACTCTTCGCTCGTCATCTTTACTCCTTCTTCAAGTTCCCCGCTACCGTAAAGCCTGAATTGGTGGCACCCGCTTTTCGGTTTTGGCCCCCCAGTTCTGGAACAGTCTTCCATTGTCCATCCGTTCTATTCCCACTTACTCCTCCTTCCGCAAAGCTTTAAAAACTCTTCTTTTTCTCCAGGCCTTCCCTGGCTAGTCCCCCTGGCTGCTGTGTAGAATCCGATTCCCCCCCCCCCAGCGCCAGGAAGCCGCTTGGCCACAGTGCGCTTTAGCAAGTTTCTTTTTCATTTTCATTCTTTTTCATTTTCATTTGTCTTCAGAACATAAAATAAATCACTAACGTCGCTGCCAAGCCTATGCACCTTCATGTTGCGCATGATGGGTGGTGGAATGCACCTGTTGTGTTGCTGTGATGACGAAGCTGCATTGATGTCTGAAATTGAATACATGTAGATTGAAAAATAGTTGCACAGGTAGATTGAAAAATAGTTGCACATGTGGTTGTGTCTACCATGTCTGAAGTGAAATTGACTCCTGGTCTTGACTGGGTTTCTTCAAGAATCTGATGTCCATAATTTGCTTTTGTTGTTGATAGCATCTGCTTGCTGATTGACGCTGTCCTACAGGAATAATGCAGTGCACTTGCCATGTCTCTGCAGTCATGTAGGTCCCTTAGTCAGCTGGGGGGCTCTCTTCCGAGTTAAACATATTTCATAGGTCAGCCCATAGGCTGATTCCTAAGTTTGCAACAACGTAAATTCCCCCAACCATACAATGAAGGTGGTGAAATGGGTAATGACTTCACAATCGTAGTCAATACAGGAGTGGTGCCCGCATCTATTCACCCACACTCTAAAGGAAAGGTGCAGAGTGTCCCTTGAGCCCACCCCTATAATATCCACAATTAAGTGTTGCATGTCCATATTCTCCCACCACAACTGAACAGTGTTACGTGAATCTTAATATTTTAATAAAATGATGCTAAACTCGCCAGAAAAATACAGCGATCATCTGGACACTGAATATACACTAATTATGTGCCTTAACTTATGATGATCATTTTGTTATACATTAAAGGTAGATTATTTTGCTCACAGATACGTACCCATAGTATCATGCTAGGTGAAAATGCACTACTTGTTTGTGCCAGTCAGAAGAAAATAAGTCAATTTACTTAACTTTGTCTCCTGCCGTGTATCACTTTCCACTGTCTTTGTTTCTCTTGCTGTGTATCTCCTGTCTGTCTTGTGTCAGACTCACCTCCTCTGTGTTGTCGCTCACAAAGCCCTTGCACTTTCTCTACACGCCCATACTCTCTATCTCTCTCCTGCCATTTTCTGTTCTCTCTGTCTGTTTTTCTCTCTCCAGAGTGGTATCGCATGGGTGCCACCTACCCTAATGCAATCAAGGAAAATTAGCCCCTTTCCAGAATTAGGGTGATAATAAAAAAAAAAACACACAAGATGATGGACGGAATGTTGCACAATGGCAAAACATTCACCCCCAGTCACATATCTGGGTTTAATCCATCGTTATTTTGCTCACCAAGCCACCCCAGTTCAGACATGGCCATATGCAAATCTGTCTTGACCCTGTGCCTCATGGGAACAGTCCAGCCCGAACTGCCAAGCCATGTCTTCCCTGGACCGGAATCAAGCATCCTAGGACCGGTTTCTGGCTATCAGCCGTCTTCAGCCAGGATAGCTTGACTCCAGTGGCTTAGTGAGCACGGGACCCACGTCTGGGCATACCCTTCCCACATAGGGTGAACAGCAAAACACACAAGATGATGGACGGAATGTTGCACAATGGCAAAACATTCACCCCCAGTCACAGATCTGGATTTAATCCATCGTTATTTTGCTCACCAAGCCACCCCAGTTCAGACATGGCCATATGCAAATCAGTCTTGACCCTGTGCCTCATGGGAACAGTCCATCCCGAACTGCCAAGCCATGTCTTTCCTGGACCGGAATCAAGCATCCTAGGACAGGTTTCTGGCTAACAGCTGTTTTCAGGCAGGATAGCTTGACTCCAGTGGCTTAGTGAGCACGGGACCCACGTCTGGGCATACCCTTCCCACACGGGGTGAACAGCAAAATACACAAGATGATGGACGGAATGTTGCACAATGGCAAAACATTCACCCCAGTCACAGATCTGGGTTTAATCCATCGTTATTTTGCTCACCAAGCCACCCCAGTTCAGACATGGCCATATGCAAATCAGTCTTGACCCTGTGCCTCATGGGAACAGTCCAGCCCGAACTGCCAAGCCATGTCTTCCCTGGACCGGAAACAAGCATCCTGTGACTAATCAGCCAGGCTAGCTTGAATCCAGTGGCAAAGTGAGCAAGGGACCCACATCTGGGCATACCCTGCCAACTTAGGGCGAACAAAGCAAAACCAAAAGGGATGATGGACGGAGTGTTGAACATTGCAAGCATATGGCCATGTCTGAACTGGGGTGGCTTGGTGAGTAAAAAAACGATGTATTAAACCCAGATCTGTGACTGGGGGTGAATGTTTTGCCATTGTGCAACATTCTGTCCATCATCTTGTGTGTTTTGCTGTTCACCCTATGTGGAAAGGGTATGCCCAGACGTGGGTCCCGTGCTCACTAAGCCACTGAAGTCAAGCTATACTGGCAGAAGACGGCTGATAGGCAGAAACCGGTCCTAGGACACTTGATTACGGTCCAGGGAAGACATGGCTTGGCAGTTCGGGCTGGACTGTTCCCATGAGGCACAGGGTCAAGACTGATTTGCATATGGCCATGTCTGAACTGGGGTGGCGGAGTGAGCTAAAGAATGATGATGGATTAAAGCCAGATCAGTTGACTGGGGGTGAGTGCTTGCAATGTTCAACACTCCATCCATCATCCCCTTTGGTTTTTCTTTGTTCGCTCTAAGTTGGCAGGGTATGCCCAGACGTGGGTCCCTTGCTCACTTTGCCACTGGATTCAAGCTAGCCTGACTGATGACTGCTGATTAGCCAGAAACCGGTCCCAGGATGCTTGTTTCCGGTCCAGGGAAGACATGGCTTGGCAGTTCGGGCTGGACTGTTCCCATGAGGTACAGGGTCAGACTGATTTGCATATGGCCTTGTCTGAACTTGGGTGGCGGAGTGAGCTAAAGAATGACAATGGATTAAACCCAGATCAGTTGACTGGGGGTGAGTGCTTGCAATGTTCAACACTCCGTCCATCATCCCCTTTGGTTTTGATAATAAAAAAAGTCATGCTTAGGCACATAGGCTCCGCACACCACTTAACACCGGTGCTACAGCACCTGCTGCACCAATGATAGTTACGCTCCAGGTGGTCTGCGTCTGCCAATGGTTATTAACTTGTCATCTTTCTGTGCTTCTTAAAGGCATTATCTGTGTCTGTGTCACATCTTTCCCCCACAGACAGCTGTTGGTTCAGCTGCCTCTCTTTAACTCCGCCTCTCTCACAATATCTACATTTCCCCCATCTCTTAGTTGTAAATAAGCCCCTATGTCTGATTTCGAAGTGTAAACCTTGAAATTGGAGCTATTTATCACACCTGGTAAACTCCCCAGTTACAATGGACTTTACAGGGCGAGGTAAACATCTCACACCCTTCCTGTAATCATGGCCTCAGTAGCTTTGATTTAATAAAGCTTAGGCAGTTGTATTCTACATCACAAATATATCACAACAGCTACATTATCAGCAAAGAGTGTGCACCTAGAACAATCAAATTTCTCTTGAGCTTCCATTAACAAAAAGTCACGCTTTTAAAGAGAATCAGTCAGTTTGCAAATGTAATTAGAATTGTACAAGAAAAATAAATGTCAAGAGGGTAAACGGTTCAAATACAGCTGTTGTTGAAAGCAATCCTCTGTGTAAATGGTGGCTGCATTTATGTAGCTGCTAAATCCTGGCCGGACCCCCCACCAGACACTAATGGAGCAAGCAGCAGAGTTTTGTCATCTGTGGCAAAACACGTGCAGAAAAGAGGAAGACTCTGCCTTTTACACACATTCCGCTTCTTCACCTGGCCTTGTAAACTCGCAGCCAATGCACAAAAAGTGAGTTTTTTTCAATCTGCTCCCAAATGGTCCCTTCGTCTCACAAGGAGCAATGAAGTGCACGCTTTGTGAGAGTGGGTGCGTGCTAAGGGAAGGCCATCTGCGTGACCACACACACGTGCAGGTTACAGGAAACAATGGTAACAACTTCAATTAAAAAGCTTTTCCCGGTGCCAGCTTAATCCACTGAGTAGTAGCTTAAATTATGAGCATTTACATTCATTCCTCTATTTTTTCTTTTTCCTTCATATATATTTCTTTCTGTTGTCTAACTCACTTTCCTGTCTCGGGTTTTGCATTGCACTTTCCACCTCATTCATAGCTAATGCTGCTTCATTTTCAATAATTGGTTGCCCAAGAGGATCTTGACTGAGTGGTCCTGAACTTTGGCTGCTTTGTGAACTCTCCTTGGATATCCCAGCAGCCATTGCGTCTTTCTATTCAAGCTCATCATTTACCATTGTCAAATAGTTTGGAAACACTGAACATTGAATGCTGTCTTTCACATTGCTGAAAGAATCTTCAAGGCAGTCACAGTCTCTGAGTAAGTCCAATTTAGAATGCCAAGGCTTGAAGAGTTGTAGTAGTGCTGAACAGAAAAACTCTCTTTTTATCAGGAGTTTGGCAGCTATGTTTTCTGTGGTTAATTAGATTACCTTTTGTATGTTAGGTCAAACAACCGTCACAACCAACTACTGCATATTTCCCTTCATCTACATTTTCTGTTACACTGCTTCTATATCTGTAGTGTTGAATTATTTTAAAAGACACATGTTTTCTATATGTGGACTACTTCTTGGATACTACGTGTCCAACATATTGAATTTCAAAACGCCTGCACTTTCTGGGTCGAACTCTGTTAGGTACTGAATCTTCGGAAAATACTTCAACACTCTATTGTGCATGCTTGCAAGGCCTAGACTTACCCAAACAATTCCTCTAAACTTAGTACAAAGTGGCTGAGCTCAACCGGTCACAACTTTCACAGGAGCCTATCTCCTATGTGAAAGAATTTTTAAGCTGAAGCTGTACAATCTTTTTGATAGAGACTTTTCTGCAGAAATCTACTCCCATATCTCATTCATCTCTATCACGTTTTTTTGAGTCGCCAGATTATAGTGATATATATACTTGAAGGCCTCTGTTCTTCTGAGGTAGTGTGTTTTTCAGTGATTTTCATGTCAGTGCATGTCTGACGGCAGATAAAAAGCGGTTTAAACTTCGTTGGGAAATGACAGGTCTTAGAAATCCAATGTGACACCTTTTGTAACATTTTCCTTTACTCCTGTATTTTTCACGTCAGTACTTGCCACCTCTGTGTGTTTGAAAGTGCAGAACTTGTTGACTCAGGCCTTTTTCATCTTTGTCTTTCAGGTTGGCGCATGTCACATACATTTCTATAAAAGAGTATGGAGTTCTCACTCTCTGTTCCAAATTTCGGTGCATCTTTTATCCATAGGAGTATGTGAATAGGAGGAGCACCTCTTGCTTGGTACTCTTTACGCCAAAAGAAATC
Source organism: Lissotriton helveticus (assembly GCF_964261635.1). Taxonomy (NCBI): domain Eukaryota; kingdom Metazoa; phylum Chordata; class Amphibia; order Caudata; family Salamandridae; genus Lissotriton; species Lissotriton helveticus. The sequence goes on from NC_136057.1 coordinate 394,793,306, forward strand.
AGTAACTTCACCAAGAAGAGGATTTCTTTTGTTGTAGATAAAAGGGAGCATGGCTTGAAACCTGTGGTTAAAATATCTACAAACATTAGCAGAATTCAAAGTTTTCCTGCTTGTCGTCACATTGATGTCCTTAATATTTGAGTTTGCTACCCTCAAAAACTCAAGTAAGTACTCTACACAACTAAGTGTCATAAACAAAGTAGGTGCACCTAGGTTTCTCAACATACATTTCAGTTCTCCATGACAATGATAGCAATACTCATTGGTCCCACATTGGCATGCCATCAAATTAATCATGTTGTGTTCCAACTTCTCATCCTTCCCATGAACTTTGTTAACGAATTCCTATGCAGAGAGATTTCACAGATTAACTCCTGTCTTTAGTATGTGGGTCACAGTATATAAGAGTTCAGGTAAGTCACTCTCAAAAAGTAGATGGAATATGTATGGAATAGATTGGCGAAATCTAGGTTTCTCTGAATATAATCTGGTTGACCTGTCTTCAGCTGCTGGTATTTGCACGGAGTGGTCATCATACCGGCCACCTGCAACAGTGGGAAATTGTTGTGGAAAACAGCGAGCCTCTAAACCTTTCTCCCACACATTCATGGGAGCTCCTTTTGCTTGTTTCATTTAAAAGAGATCAATAGCATCAGCAATAACTTCTTTGTAATGCAATGGAAGGATACTATAGTGTTCATTTATTTCTTCTGATTTAAATCAATCCACTTTTTCAATCTGCCCACTTGTTAGTAAGGTTTAATCCTCCATACAAGTTACATCTCGAGCAACATCAACTTTTGTGCAATAAATATTATTTTGTGTCGGGTATGATGTAGTTTTTTTTTTACTATTGAACATCCACTAATTCTTGACAGAATTTTCAGTTGTTGGTAGGCACACCATTTACTAGATTGATAAGTGGTTCATCAATATCTCTTTCTACCCCTACAGTTTTAATATTCAGTTTAAAATCTAAAGGTAAATAGACAATTCTTCCTTTAAGCCATTTCTTTAGCTCAATTGGTGGCAGCTTCCCTGTCTTTGGTTCCATACGAAATGTTTGCCTGGAATGTGTACATCTATTGTCCTAACTTGTTATGCATTGCTCTGGCTGGCATTATGTTATCCTTTAACTCATAGCAAAACTTACATATAATTTGCTGTGTGGACAAATCAAAGAGTTCCTCTACAAATAAATATAGAGCAAATTCTTGCACTTATCTCTGTTCTTTTGTTAAGTTTATGAGTACAGAACAACATTGTGAGTGTGGCTTTTGTATTGAGTATGTCAAATACAAATTCCCCGTTGGTTTCTATGAAAAAACTGTGTTGAACGCTGCAATTGCTTGTGTAAAGTTATCAATACTAATACCTATGTCCTGTTCCTCTACACCTTCACATACCAACTGAACATCTTTACAAACAATTTCTACCATCGCTACTCTACCATGCATAAGAGCTCTATTAATTTCTCCTAAACATAAGGCACGAGTTTTCACATAGTAAAGTCTCCTGACTAAATTTCATTTTTTAGACTGGACAACTAACATTCTCAAGTGATGAAAGGTGCTTTTTCAGACTGTAAATTAGTATACTTCCTTACTTTTGTGGTATATAAATAAATAATACCGGATCTAGGTTTTACTGGACATAGCAATAACAGATAGCTCAATAAATAAGAGTCAAGATTCGAGGTAGTAGGAGTTTGCAGGTTTAATACAGCATAAGGACAGGAACAGGACAACCTGCACAGGAATAGGATGACAGGGCCCGGCAGCTGCCGGGGCTGAATCTGGGATGAGCGCGCTAACATTTAATAATAGTACACAAGCATATATACTAAAACAGTTGCATTACAATGAATACAGTAGGCGGAGCAGTGGGTGTGGTCAATAGCAGTCGCGAAAGATAAGGGTGAAAGTAGGTGTAACAGGAGGCGTATACATAGACATGTGATGTAAACGTAACAGAATATGTCATAAAGGGGGCGGAAACATGGAGGGGGCTACCTAAGGAGCCGGGACCTCTAACCTAATGGTGCGCACAAACTGACAATGACGTGTTACTAGGAGAAGCTGGGGGCTATGAACTCTGTGCTAGGAGTAGAGACTGAAGTCTGGAGAGTCAGGGCGACATGTACCTAAACAATATCTAGTATCTGATGTTTAGAGAACATGTTGATATAAACTAAAAGTTATCGGGGTAAAGGCTAACAGACTCTAAGACTGGAGCATGCATTATTCTACATGTAGTGCGTGTTGAAGAATATTAAATGACCATAAATACAGTATTTCTCTTACATGGAGACGTAAAGGCTAGACTGTGACGGAAACTATTGATGCGATTCAGTAGCTTAGGAATGCAGAGAAGGAGGGCTGAACTGATAACTAGAATCATAACATATTCTTGGCAGACTCGTAGGCAGAGCCAGGCCGAGCCGGGCACTGTGAGGCAGGAAGTAAGTGAAGGGTCAGGAACACAGGTGGGGGCTGTATCGCTCCTCAGCGAGGGTTCAGGAGACAGGAGCTGAATCTGGTGTCCGGGCCCTTTTGAGGCCTAGAAACGGGGACTTTACAATGAAATAACGTGCACACTGAGAAACGTGGCAACGTAACTTTACATAGGCCTAATACTCGTAGCTTTCACAAGAACTGGAAACTGGCATACTAGAGATGGACACAACTGTAATTGCGTCTTTAGTCGAACATGGGGGATACACATGCATATTAATCATGCACACATAACATAAGATGGGGAACACGTAGGGGCACAGAACATGGCAAAATTTACTTTTCCACATTCCCTCCTTGTCACTACGTTTCCATCAGGAAACATCAATATTCATGATACCATCTATCATTTCATACAGTATCATTTGCTCGTCTCGAATTTTCTTGGAACGGGATTTAGAACGGGACTTGGGACTAGGAATACAAGAGGTAGCACAAATGCCACAAATCGCAGGGCCACATTGTATACATAGGCAGCAACTGAATATGATCGCTACTGCAATACCTAGAAAAGACAATACTTTCCATCCCCAGGCGGAAATTATATTCCAGAACCAACCGGACCATGTCCAGGTGCCTGGATCTTGGTGTAACATATGGGCAATTTTATGGAGTCTGGTTATAGCTGAATAAACAGACGGCGCGTTATTTGGAATGAAAATGCAGCAACTAGATCCGATGACTCTACATGCCCCGCCCCTATCGGCCAGTATGACGTCAAGGACGAGACGATTCTGGAGCACGACAATTCTCATAAAGGATTGCTCTTCGGTTAAGTTACTTAGAGCAGAAGTAGTCTCAATCACTACTGCTTCAAGGGTTCTGGTTAATCTACGTATCAGTTTACTATTCACGACAGTACCTAAATAGGGGAAGACACCTTTATTGACGATACATCGGATTGAGTTTTGACTAACTCTCTCACTATGGGGGTCTATTTTATACATGTCAGAAACCGGTCTAACCGTTTCACCTAGGGGAGGACTTAGACAATCAAACTGGCTGACTTATTTTTCTAGACCTTAGTTTTTTCTTATACTCCTGTTGCGGAGTTTTCTCTAACAGGGGGGGTTCAGTATCATTGTCTTTTGCGGGACAGTCCTTAAGAATAGTACTTTGGCAGTCCTTAAAATCCTCGGAAATGTTCTTTGAAACAGGCTTTAGTCCGTAAAATCTTTTCACATGAGACAGATGCACCCAGCCCTTCCTGCCTTCCAGCTTGACGGCAGTACGGGTGGCCAGGAGGACCTGTCGGGGTTCCTTCCAGCGAGGCTCCAGCGGACTTGAACGATCAAAGTTCCTGACAAGAACCAAACATCCAGGAACGATGTCATGCGGTGCCACCTCGGTATTGTCTGGAAATGCGGCAGCAACCTGTGAACGACAAGAGTGTAGGGCAGACATCAAGGAAGCTAGGTAATCTGTCAGCATATTACTTGAAACATCGGTAATACTTCGGGGTCTAGGTGTACCCCACATGTTAGGGGGGCGGCCAAATACGACCTCATACGGGGACAGACCTGATCTGGAATGTGCGACCATGCGCATGTAAAACAAAGCGACTGGCAGAGCTACTAGCCAGTCTACACCTTTCTCTTTACATATTTTGGCAATGCGGATTTTCAGGGTCTGGTTATGTCTCTCTACGAGACCAGCTGCTTCTGGATGGCGTACACAATGGAACTTCCACTGGTACCCTAACAACAGGGAAACATGTTTCATGAGCTCAGATGAGAATGGCTGGCCGTTATCAGAATATACGACTCTAGGGAGTCCATAACGGGGGAAGAACTCACGAACCAACTGCTTGGCAGTGGTCGCGGCTGTGTAATCTGGGACCGGATATGCTTCTGTCCACCTGGACAAAGCGCATACAACTACAAGGACATACTTGAAACCTCGACATCGCTCCATTTGAATATAATCCATCTGGAGGACCTCAAAAGGGTGGTCAGGGGGCTGGAATCCACCTTGTTCCACCGGGACACTTTTACCTGGATTGAACTGGCAACATATCATACAGGTACGGACTTTCTGCTTGGCTGCAGCTCGTAAATGCTTGTTGAACCAAATGTTCTGGATACTGTCTAACATAGCTTTTTCTCCTAAATGTGCTGGACTATGTGCGGTATTGATAATGACTTGAACCATAGAGTCGGGGAGAAACCATGTGGCTTTTCCCTTCGTTACCCATCCCTGATCTGTCTGGACCCCTCCTTGTTCGGACCATTTCTTGATTTCATCGGGAGTAGCATGTAACTGGATATCTATGACATCTTGAGTAGGGTCCTTAACTGTCATGCATGTAGTCGGATCTGGAGTATGTGTCTGTGTTGGATTAACTGGAATGTCTGGAGTCTGTGCTGTAAGCTTGGCTGTGCGATCTGCTAGATCATTACCTTGAGAAATAATGTCAGTAACTTTCGTATGTGCTTTGCACTTCATGATAGCAATAGATGTCGGTAAGTGTATGGCATCTAACAGAGCTTGAATAAGGAGACCATGCTGAATCTTGGTTCCATGAGAAGTCATGAAACCTCTCTCCTGCCAGAGCACTCCAAAGTCGTGTACGACTCCAAATGCGTAGCGTGAATCTGTGTAAACATTAACTTTCAAGTTCTTAGCATATATGCAGGCTTGGGTCAGAGCAACTAGCTCTGCTGCTTGAGCAGACAGGGTGTCAATACGGTGTGTTTCAATAACTTCAGTGTCAGTAGTCACTGCATACGCGGCTACTAGTTCTCCTGTACTCGTTCTCATACATGAACCATCCACATAAAGTGTCAGGTCGGGATCTGGTAATGGAATATCTGTCAGATCTTGTCTTGGCTTTGTCATAATGTTAACTACTTCCACACAGTCGTGTGTGGCAGGATTCGAATTAACTGACGGTAACAGTGTAGCAGGATTTAGAACGTTGCAGCGTCTGATTTCTATGTGTGGCTGGAACAGTGTCAGTTCATAACCTGTTAAACGTGCAATTGTCAAGTGCTGAGTCTGGGTTTGGTTTAAAAGAACTTCCACGGAGTGTGGAACTTGTACTGTCAAGGAATGTCCTAATACTATGGAATCACTTTGTCTGATAGCTAGTGCTGTGGCTGCAACTGACTTGAGGCACGCAGGCAGAGCCTGGGCTACAGGATCTAATGTGCTCGAAAAATAAGCACAAGGCTTGTATTGTCCTGCTTGATCTTGTGTGAGAACAGATAATGCTGTACCTTCACGTTCTGTGACGAAAAGTGTAAAAGGCTTACTGTAGTTCGGTGTAGCTAGAACTGGAGCTTGGCATAAAGCTTTCTTTAACTCATTGAAACTAAGTGTATGTTCAGATGTCCAAGGGAGGACAGTCGATAGGGCTGCCTCCTGTGTCGTTAACTGTATCAGTGGTTTGGCTAGAAATGCATACTGAGGAATCCATTGTCTGCAGTAAGAAGTAAGGCCGATAAAAGCACGTACCTCCTTCTGTGTCTTGGGCTGAGGAAGACTCGCTATTAACTGGATACGGTCTGGTGTCAACTGCCTACCCCACTTGGACAGTAAGTGGCCTAAGTAGATCACTTGCTGGACACAGAATTGAAGCTTCGAAGGGGACACCTTGTGCCCCATCTCGGCTAGGAAATACAAGACTGTAAGTGATGCTCGCTCGCAAGCACGTTCAGAACGGGCTGTGATCAGTAGATCATCGACATACTGGAGCAGGGCAGTGTCAGTTGGCATGTGAATGTTGTCTAGTTGTCTCTTAAGTGCTTGACTGTAAATACTAGGACTTTCTGTGAAACCTTGAGGAGCTCGTGTGAACATATAGCTCCTTCCATTTAAACAAAATCCGAAAAGAAACTGGCTGTCTGGATGAATGGGGACACTGAAAAATGCGTTCTTGAGGTCTATGACTGTGAAAAATGAGGCTTCGGAATCAATGGCTGTCAATAGGGAAGAGATATCTGGGACAACTGGATACTGGGGAATAATACATTTATTAAGTTCTCGTAGGTCAATCACTAATCGATATACTGGGGGTGCATTTGGATCAGTACGTTTCATGACTGGAATGATCGGAGAATTACATACATTGGAGTTAGTTTCTACAACTACTCCTTGAGCGGTGAGCTCGTCAATAATTTTGGATAAGGCTGTTACAGCCTCAGGTGGCAATCTGTACTGTCTGATTCGTGGTAACACTACACCTGGTTTGAGAGTCACACGATGGGGTGTGATTTGCATATAACCTACATCAGTTGGACCTTGCGCCCATAGATGTTGCGGGACATTAGACAATCTCGGATCAAAATCTCGTAATACATAGTGACCCTTGAAGTCACGTAGAAACAGGCGTATTCCCTCTGGGGAGCAGCAAATAACTGCACCTAATTCTTTCAGTGTTTTAATACCTAACAGATTTTCTGGACATGACTTCGTAAGTAACAGATCAGTAGTTCGGGACAATGGACCTACTTCTAGAGTAACTGGCTTAGATATCTCGTTTACAATAGGCTTTCCTGAAAATCCAAGGGAAACATTTCTAGAGCCTGAGAGCGGAGCCCCTGGAACTTCGGCGTGACTGATAGTCGTCCTACTTGCCCCTGTATCAATCAGAAACTTTCTGTCTTTCCCTAGTACCTGACTATGAACATAGGGACCTTCTTGATCTACAGGAATCTCGATGAGAGGCAAGCCTACCTCCCTCTCTAGGCTGTTTCATGAATATGGCTGATACTCTGGATACTCAGACTGTGCATACTGGTACATCTGCTGTGTAACATGCTGTGTTGCAGCAATAGGCTGCGGTGCTGGAACTGTCTGTTGTGCATTCTGTGGCTGAGAAGTCTGTGAAACCAGTTCTTGTCTAGGCGGACGTGGTCTTTCTTTAGTCTTACCAGTGGCTATATTGTGTTTCAGAACTGCACACTCGTTTATAAAATGACCTGGCTGTTTACAATAATTGCATGTCCCTTTAACGGGAGCTGCAGGATGACTGGCTTGATTCGTACCCCTCTTCTGACTGTCTTGAGGAACAGATTGTGCAACTAGTACTTTCATTTTCGTGTCTTTCATACGTTTTCTCTCGTGTTCTTGCTCTTCTCTGATTCTATTCTGGTGATACTGAAGCATCTGTAACATTTGGGACGGGGTATTAGCTTGCCAGGTACTTTCGACTTTCAAAACTCGATTCTTAACTTGTGGACTTGAATTCTCGACTAATTTAGTAACAAAAAGATGAGGGTATGACTCACTACTTGTCTTGATGCCACTGTTTATGATAAAACATTTCTCAAATCTAGAATAAAAATCACTAGTGTCTTCGTCTTGTTTCTGTTTACAGGCTGAGATTGCATCCCAGTCTTCCTTTTTAGTGGCTAATAATCTTGGCAAAACTTGAATTAACAGCTCTGGTAATTCTTTACATTTCTCTCCACGACCGGTACCTGGTACTCGTATCTTATCTTCAGCTTCTAGAACTGCCCAATCAATCTTTTTCTCTCCCACCTCCCATTCTTTTTCCTTGAGTTTTTCATATATGCCTGCGGGCAACAGGACCTTTAGCATTTTAATAATATCTGGATACGTGTATTCTCCCATACGGAGCATGTCCTTTAATTCTCGGTGGAACCCTGCTGGATCTTTGTCATGACAGGGAATTAGTTTCTTCATCTCTAAGAGTTCCATCTTTGTAATCGGAGTGTAAACAAACACTCGTTGCATTTCACCATCTGTTGTCCTGACTGGGTGTACTTCTCGTAACGGGTTCTGTCTATCTATGTAGAACGGTTTACTTTCTGGAGGTGAGACATGAACAAAATGCGGGTTCAGGAACGTTCTATATTTGTGACGCTGTTCTAGAATGACACTAATTAAATCGGTACCTAAACCTTTCCATCTATACGTTCAGGACATCGTGTAACGGACCTGGATCAGAATGTTGACCCTCATACAGAGTAATGAGGTGCTGGATCATATACATACCCACCAGTCGCTGCTCGGCTGGGGCAGTTTCAGAAACATTTGTGCCACTATTTCGTCTGGAAAAGTGGTAGAATCAGTAATCCATCGGACTGTTGATCGGGCTAGTTCTTGTTCATGCATAGTACTTAACTCACTATAACCGATTCGTGATTTCAGAATATGATCGGTAGCTTGAAATACTTGTTCTAGAGAACCTTGTTCTGGTGCTGGATGAGGAACAGTTTTCTTGTAGTCTAGACGTGAATGTCGGTCTGGAAATCTAGATTTTCCTACATACGCTATTCTGGCGGGATTCTCGTCCTCTACCTCTTCAGTAGAAGAGTCATTCTCTTTCTCGCTTACTTGTGCTGCTTTACGTTGTTCATGTAACTTTATTATTTCCTTACGAATTCTCTTGTACATACTCTCTATACTACTGATAGTTCTGTGTTTACCCTCGGCTATATTATCACTCCACCTTGTCAGGATTCTCATTTCGGCCGGATCTTTGGTCGGATAATCTTGTTCTCTTATTAAACAATTAATCAGAAACTTTAATAGCATGAGCTGGATCTCAGCTTTCCTTTGAGGCATGGCTTCACCAATACTTTCTGGATCATCCCCTGGACGGATGAAACGATATATTCTGTCTAGATCTTCTTTCATATTCGGTAGGGTATCCAAATACCCGGTCACCCGTCTTACACGGATGGAATATATAACTGTACTATCATCACCTGCAACTGGATCATAGCGGCATTCAGTAAGAGCTCGTCGGATATCTGCAACGGACTTATATTTGGGCGTACGCTGTAACGCACATTCATGTAACTCGACTAACGTTAAACGTTGGTGTGGTGGCGGGGTACCAGGAGGACCTCCTCCTGCGGCCCCTAAACTGGTATCATCGACTGATACTCTTCGTGCTGGCAGAGTGGGGAATTGTAATGTAGGCTGGACCGGGGGTACCGTAGCAGGTAGGCCGATGTCTGGAGGAGCAGGAATGGCATGATTTACAGGGACTGGCGGAACAGGATTTGCATATTCTGGGACTGTGTCGTCCAAGTAGGACGAGATGAAAATATCAGCTGCGGTCGGTTTGTGACGTAGCTTGGTCGGAACTAATGGTGGCGGAAAATTACTGGATGCCTCCGGGGTTGCTTTTGGCAAGCCCTCGGCAAGAAGAGGATACATACCCTTAATGAGGGCATTCCTCTGTCTGTCGGACTGTTCGGTTTTAACTCGTTTACCTATCTCGATTAATTCCCTTTCTTGGGCTCGTTCTAAGGATTCTCTACTTAATTCTGACTTTCTGATTTCTTTTTCGGTTCTTTTATGAGATTCTTTGCGCCATAACTCGATGGCATCTTTCTGTGACTGTCTGGCTTTCTTTTTCCATAATGCTTCTTCTACTCGCATGATGCACTCGGCATCCCATGTACCCGATACGGGCCATCTATACTTTTCTTCTAACTGTTTGGTATACTCTACCCATAAATCTAGATATAATATGGCACTTATGCCATGCTTCTGATACATAAAATGACCTGGACTGTCCCTAGGCGGGACAGGAACTGCTTCTTCTAACAGACCTTTTCTAGTTCTTAAATGACGTAGTCTGGAAAATAACGGCATGACTGAACTGTAATCTGGACACAATTACAATACACAATGAACACGATAATTACACCACTCTCATACCACGACATTAAAATACATGAAGAACATTTAAAATAACAGTTCGGACAGAATACTACCTGGAATACTGAAAACAGAATACATGGATTTTCTCGAGAACAGAACTGACTAGAACAGAAACTAGATGCACTGCTGAAACAGTACGAAACTTACCGGTCTCATAAAGAGACACGTCAGGACCCGCATCCACCGAAGTGGACACTTCGTTTTGGGATCTGTGTACCACCAAACCCCTCGGACCAGAGACAATTAGATTGACCCTGTCTAGATACTACCCCAGCAACGGTACTCACCGGGCAGCAAGAACGGAAGGCCTCGGACTGGACTGGACTGCTTCGACGCCGGACGGACGAACTTCGGACTTCAGTTACGGGTGGGCCTCCGGATACCTCGTACCTTGGACTCTCGGCTTGGGCTCTGGTCGGGACTCGCCGCGTTCCTCCACCGCCTCGTCTGGATGCTGGACCGCCACCTCCGTCTCCTCCGTGGGCCTGAGGGATACTTGAAGCAGAAATATCTGCACGTGGCCGGTATGGTTCCGTCACGGCTGCAGAGGGTCAGGGGGCATACGTGGCTTCACCGGCGCGTGGGGAAAGGGCAAGTTCCTGTTCGGGCGCCATTATGTGGTATATAAATAAATAATACCGGATCTAGGTTTTACTGGACATAGCAATAACAGATAGCTCAATAAATAAGAGTCAAGATTCGAGGTAGTAGGAGTTTGCAGGTTTAATACAGCATAAGGACAGGAACAGGACAACCTGCACAGGAATAGGATGACAGGGCCCGGCAGCTGCCGGGGCTGGATCTGGGATGAGCGGGCTAACATTTAATAATAGTACACAAGCATATATACTAAAACAGTTGCATTACAATGAATACAGTAGGCGGAGCAGTGGGTGTGGTCAATAGCAGTCGCGAAAGATAAGGGTGAAAGTAGGTGTAACAGGAGGCGTATACATAGACATGTGATGTAAACGTAACAGAATATGTCATAAAGGGGGCGGAAACATGGAGGGGGCTACCTAAGGAGCCGGGACCTCTAACCTAATGGTGCGCACAAACTGACAATGACGTGTTACTAGGAGAAGCTGGGGGCTATGAACTCTGTGCTAGGAGTAGAGACTGAAGTCTGGAGAGTCAGGGCGACATGTACCTAAACAATATCTAGTATCTGATGTTTAGAGAACATGTTGATATAAACTAAAAGTTATCGGGGTAAAGGCTAACAGACTCTAAGACTGGAGCATGCATTATTCTACATGTAGTGCGTGTTGAAGAATATTAAATGACCATAAATACAGTATTTCTCTTACATGGAGACGTAAAGGCTAGACTGTGACGGAAACTATTGATGCGATTCAGTAGCTTAGGAATGCAGAGAAGGAGGGCTGAACTGATAACTAGAATCATAACATATTCTTGGCAGACTCGTAGGCAGAGCCAGGCCGAGCCGGGCACTGTGAGGCAGGAAGTAAGTGAAGGGTCAGGAACACAGGTGGGGGCTGTATCGCTCCTCAGCGAGGGTTCAGGAGACAGGAGCTGAATCTGGTGTCCGGGCCCTTTTGAGGCCTAGAAACGGGGACTTTACAATGAAATAACGTGCACACTGAGAAACGTGGCAACGTAACTTTACATAGGCCTAATACTCGTAGCTTTCACGAGAACTGGAAACTGGCATACTAGAGATGGACACAACTGTAATTGCGTCTTTAGTCGAACATGGGGGATACACATGCATATTAATCATGCACACATAACATAAGATGGGGAACACGTAGGGGCACAGAACATGGCAAAATTTACTTTTCCACACTTTGCATGGGTCTAACACTTGCAAAATTCCAATTTTATGTTTCAGACTTCTGCATGGAAACTTGCATAGGAAAGTTCTCAATATATCAATTGATTCCTGAAGAATATTGCAAATACTGCTTCCGTTCCATTTGTATAGATGCCTGTCCACGTCTTCCTTGTATCTCTTAAGCTGTCACTCTCAACATTACTTGGCACCATCTCCTCTTTTCCAATGGGAGTACCATCTTTCACTTCAATATGCACCAATGTGTTCTCTTGAAAGTAGCATCCCTCATTAAAGAAAGGCTCAGAACTTGTCGCATACCCAAACCAGAGATGCCATTCTTTCTTGCAAAACCGGCTCCCCTTCCGACCCCTGCCCCCCCAAGATTCTCCATCAAATCATTGATGAGATAAACCCTATCGTCAATGACATTATCAACCTGTCTCTCAGTTCTGGATCTGTTCCTCGCTTATGGAAAAAGGGTGTTGTCAAACCGCTTATGAAAAAAGCTAATAAATCCCCAGTGGACTTGACCAATCTCCGTCCTATCACCCTTCTCCCCGCTCTGGGAAAAATAACAGAACAGTTAGTCCATAAAGAACTTAAATCCTTTCTGGAAACCCACAACTTACTTCATCCTCAACAATCCAGGTTTCGGCCCAAACATTCAACCGAAACTGCCTTAATTGAACTGACTGACACCATCAAAACGCTGCAAGATCAAAGGAAGAAGGCCATTCTGATCCTTCTTGACCTCACGGCAGCGTTCGACACCATATCCCATTCCATCCTGATTAACAGATTAATGGACATCGGCATCTCTGACTCAGCCCTATCATGGATCAGATCTTTTCTCAGCGACAGGTCCCAAACTGTCGCCCTGGGCCCTTTTCAATCTAAAGAGAAAACGGTCTCCTCCGGAGTTCCCCAAGGGTCCATCCTAAGTCCCCTCTTTTTTAACATTTACCTCATCCCTCTCCTCACCCTGATTGAATCATTCGGCATAACTGTCACCTCATATGCCGATGATACTCAGTTGATCATCCCCCTAGACGACAACTCCAACATTGCAGAGCTCAATCTTAAATATTGCCTAACTGCTGTATTCCAATGGATGGACTCCAACCACCTCCGTTGTAACTCAAATAAAACAGAGATCCTCCCCATCGGAAAGAACGCCTCTTTCTGTCCTGCCCTCTGGTGGCCTGATAATTCTGCTGCCCCCCCCCCCCCAGACCGTCACTACCGCTAGAAACCTCGGGGTACTTTTTGACTCTGATCTTTCATTTGACCATCATGCCACGACCGTGGCCGGCAGATGCTTCGGCATAATCAAATCCCTCAGAATTTTTTTTGACTTTCTTCCCCTAGATTCTAGAAAAACGGTGACAGTAGCCCTCATTCTTTCGCGCGTGGACTACTGCAACGGCCTCCTGGCAGGGACCAAGAAGTCCACCCTCTCCAAACTCCAAAGTGTTCTACACACTGCCCCCCGCCTGGTCTTAAAATTACCTCGCAAATCCTCAATCTCTGCAGCTCTAAAGACTTTACATTGGCTTCCCCTGCACAAGAGAATACTTTTCAAGATTCTCATCGTTGCCTTTCGGGCCTTTAACAAAACAGGTCCTGTTTACCTTACTAGACGCTTCCCACACTACAACCCGAGTCGTTCCCTCCGCTCTGCCCAAGAAAATTTCATGGCCTCTACCAGGTTTAACCTGAAGTCTAAAGGAGGTAAAACCCTAAGCTCCCTGGCTATCAAAGCCTGGAACAGCATGCCCAGACACCTAAGACATCAGACACTTTAGAAGCCTTTTAGAAAACTTCTCAAAACATGGATTTTCAATCTCCCCGACGAGTGGACCAAAGCTTCCATTTAGCCTCCCCCCTACCACTCTGCGACCTGGCCTCAAGGACTATTCAGCGCCATGATGCTCCTTCCGGAGCGAACGCCGCGCTCTATAAATACCCCTCCAAATATCCAAATATCCAAATTCTCCTCTAAAAAATTTACAAAAATTCTATTCACAACTCCTTTATTTTTTACTTCTTCTCTTCATAGATAACACTGCTTAATCCAGTGTTCTCATTCTGTTCAGAATCAAAATAAATAACTTCCTCTTCAGGGCAAATGCCTTATACACTATAGCTTCAATATTTTGTTTTTGTTTGACTACTTCTTTTCTCCTTTTATACTGCCTCAGAGTTTGTACCAAATTCTGAATAACTCTACTAATAAACATTCTGACTCTTATTTCCTTATGTTGTTTGTCTCCTTGTTAAACTATCTCCTTTCTTATCAGATTTATTTTCCTTAATTTTACTTGGCTTATCTCCTTTCTTAGCTGATTTGAAAATGTGGTTTATATTAGCATGATTTTGTTCACTTTGCATTTTTCCACATACTATTTTAAGAAACTTCTTAGTTTTCTTACCAGCAGCTCTTGTCAGTGCATTCATCATTGTCTGCGTGGGTGTGTTAGTTGATATATCAGTGTCTGCCTAGGTGTGCTACTGCATGCATCAGAGTGTATCTGGTTATTTCAGCATATGCATCACAGTCTCCTGGGTGTGTCACTGTATGGGTCATTGTGTGTCTGTGTGTCTTAGTGTATGGATCAGTGCGTCAGTGGGTATGTTAGTGTGTGCCTGGGTGTCTCCGTGTATGTATTAGTGTATATGTGGCTGCGTCACTATATGGATCAGTGTATGCTTGGGTATGTCAGTGTAGGCATCAGAGTGTCCTGGGTGTGTCAGTGTACAGATATGTGTTTCTGGATGTGTTACTGTATGGGCATGTCTGAACTGGGGTGGCGGAGTGAGCTAAAGAAGTATGATGGATTAAACCCAGATCACTTGACTGGGGATGAGTGCTTGCATTGTTCAAAGCTCCGTCCATCATCCCCTTTGGTTTTGCTTTGTTACTGTATTTATCAGTGTGTGCATGGGTGTGTTAGTGTACGCATGAGAGTGTGTTTGAGTGTGTTAGTATATGTGTGTATATATATATATATATCAGAGTATGCATGGCTGTGGTAATGTAAGCATTAGAGTGTGTCCAGGTGTTTCAGTATATGCATCAGTGAATGTCTACCTATGGTCTACCCGAGGGGCTACTTATTTCTCTAGAAAAAAGGGAGTTTAAGGCTTGGCAAGGAGTTTTAAATGCCAAGTCGACCTGGCAGTAAAGCACAAGTTACTACTTGTGTAACAATATATCTGTATGAGACATTAGTTAGTGATAGATTCCTTACCTTAGAATATCCCCAGGAGTCAGACTGGATCCGGAAATTTTTGCGTAGCAGTACCCTTGCGCGTCGGTAGGCGTCGTCTGCGGCTCCACGTCCGTCGTCGGCGTCGTGGGCGCCGTGATGACGTCGTCGGAGTACTTAGACGCCACCTCCGTGTGCTGACGTCAGTTCTTAGACACAGCTTTTCCGCGCCAGAACGCAGAGCCATGTTAAAAACCAACACTGGTGCCATTGAAACTAGGGCCCTGAAGGGGATGACCTTAACTCTAGATATCGGTTCGCAGAACAGGGAGGATGGGTGGGTTGGTAAGGAATCTATCACTAACTAATGTCTCTTACAGATATATTGTTACACAAGTAGTAACTTGTGCATCTGAAAGAGACACGTTAGTGATAGATTCCTTACCTTAGAATAGATACCCCAGCAATACCAACCCCGGTGGTGGGTCTGCGAACCAATATTCACACCAGAAAGTCCTGGAGGACGGAACGGCCAAAGAAGCCATCCCTCCGGACTTGACTGTCCAGGCAATAGTGTCTTGCAAACGTGTGCAGCGAGGCCCACGTAGCTGCCTGGCAAATGTCCTGTAAGGGCACTCCCCGGCCCAGGGCAGTTGTAGTCGCCGTGGCCCGAGTGGTATGATCCCTCAATCCAACAGGGGGCTCCTTTTTAGCCAAGGAGTAACATGCCTGGATACACAAGATGATCCACTGGGAGATGGTCACTTTGTGCACCGCCTTTCCCTTCTCAGCGCCCACGTAACCAACAAAGAGTTGGTCATCCACCCGGAACTGGCGTGTGCGATCCAGATAGTAAGAGAGCGCACGTTTTGGGTCCAGACGGTGGAGCCTCTCTTCCTCTTTCGAGGGATGCGGAGGCGGAAAGAATGTGGGCAAGGTAATGGACTGCCCGATGTGGAAGGCCGTGACAAAGTAAGAAGACGGAGAGGACAGTTATGGAGCGGCTCAAAGGGAGCACACATTAGGTAAGTAAGTACAAGGTTCAAGTCCCGCTGGGGCATCACGAAAGGCACAGGAGGAAACATGTGTGATGCCTTTTAGAAAACAAGTTACAATAGGGGACTTGAACAAAGAAGGTTGATCAGGCAGCCTAAGAAAGGCTGAAAGGGCAGAAAGGTAGCCCTTGATAGTGCCCAGAGCAGAGCCCTGCTGGGCAAGAGAAAGAAGGAAGAGAAGAACCTCAGAAAGAGGGGCAAAAGTGGATCCACAGCCTTTGCTGTGCACCATGGCATAAACGTATTCCACCTGCAGGCGTATACCGATTTTGTGGAGGGACGCCTGGCTGCCAGAATGACATCACAGACTTCAGGAGGCAAGTCAAATGGCCTCAACTGTCACCGCACAATCTCCAAGCATGGAGGTGGAGACTGGACAGGTTCGGGTGGAGGACCGTCCCCTGCTGCTGCGACAGAAGGTCCTCCTGAAGAGACAGACGAACCGGGGGATCGACTGAGATACTGAGTAGCTCGGGATACCAGTACCTTCGTGCTAAGTCTGGAGCCACAAGGATGACTTGGGCCTGGTCGCGCTTGATCTTCTTCAGCTCTCTGGACAGAAGTGGTATAGGCGGAAAAGCATACAACAGACCGCAACTCCACTCGCGACGAAAAGCGTCTCCGAGCGAATGCCGCCTTGGAATTTTAATGTGCAGAACTGATGACATTGCGCGTTCTCTTCTGTGGCGAATAGATCTAACCAAGGCTCTCCCCACTGTTGAAAGAGGCCTTGCGCCACGTCCGAGTTCAGATGCCATTCGTGATCCATCATGCACCGACGGCTGAGCTCGTCCGCCCTGGCGTTCAGAGAACCTGCCAGGTGTTGAACCACCAGGGTCATGTCCTGATGTTCCAGCCACTGCCAGAGGCGCAGAGCCTCCTGGCAAAGGGTCCACGACCCCACCCCGCCCTGTTTGTTGCAGTACCATATGGCGGTTGTGTTGTCCGTGAACACCTGCACTACACTCCCCCGGACAGAGGGGAGGAATGCCTTCAGTGCTAGACGAATCGCCCGCATCTCCCAAAGGTTGATATGGAGCCGGGACTCCGCCGGAGACCAGAGGCCTCTGATCTCCGCCTCTCCCATGTTGCCTCCCCAGCCCTGGAGGGACGCGTGCGTCACAACTACGTGCTCCGGTTGGGAAAGGGAGAGGGATCTGCCGCTGACCCAATTGCGGTCTGTGAGCCACCACTGCAGCTGTCTCACAGTGCCCTCCGAGATCAGGACATGGTCGGAGAGGTTGCCCTGATGCTGGGCCCACTGAAACTTCAGGTCCCACTGCAGAGCCCGCATCCGCCACCGGGCGTGATGCACCAGAAGGATGCAGGAGGCCATCAGCCCCAGAAGCCGCAGCGTCAACCTGACCGAGATCCGGGATAAGGGCTGAAAGAGTGGAATCAGAGCCCGAATATCCCAAACCCGCTGTTCGGGTGGAAAACCCCGAAACTGCGCCGAGTCGAGAACCGCTCCGATGAAGAGGAGCTTCTGAGAGGGGCACAGGTGTGACTTCGGCACATTGATGGAGAACCCCAGCTGGTGCAGGAGGTCTGCCGTCGTCTGGAGGTGGCTGACGACTGTCTGGGGCGAGCCCGCCTTCAAAAATCAGTCGTCGAGGTAGGGGAAGACTGAAATCTCCAACCTGCGCAGATGAGCTGCGACCACCGCCATCACCTTCGTGAACACCCGTGGGGCGCCGGTAAAGCCGAAGGGGAGCACGGTAAACTGAAAGTGCTCGTGGCCAACCGTGAACCGCAGGTAGCGCCGGTGGGCCGGCAGGACGGGGATGTGGAAATAAGCATCCTGCAAGTCTAACGGTACCATCCAGTGTGGCTCACTGGTTAGAGGCGGCAGACCCGAGAGCAGAGGACGGCCCGGGACCAGGGTTCGATTCCCGGCGCGGCAGGTTTCTGGACCAGGGTCAGCGGACTCGATAATTCTCTCGCCTCGGTGCCCACTCTGATCAGTGTTCACACTCGGCAACTCTGGGCATTAGCTTGCCTCATCTTCACTAACGGCCCCACCAGACCGCCGGGGATGCCTGGTCTCACCCTGGAGATACCCATTAAGGGACCATCTCTCAGGGAAGCCAGGAAGGGTTTCGCAGCGGTCGAAGCGCCTTGGGACCCTACGGGTAAGTAGTGCGCTATATAAATGCCTATACATTTACATACACATTTACATACATACAGTCTCCTGGGTCCAGGGCAGCCAAGACCTGAGCCAGTGTCAGCATTTTGAACTTCTCCTTCCGGTGGAAGCCGTTGACGTTCGGTAGGTCCAAGATAGATTGCCCTTCTTGGGTACCAGAAAGTAGTGTGAGTAGCAACCACACCCCACTTCTGGCCCAGGAACGCGCTCGATGGCCCCCTTGGCCAAGAGGGCCGTAACTTCCTCCTGCAGAAGTTGCAAATGATCCCCCGATACGCTGTGGTATTGCGGTGGCATGGCTGGAGGAGTCGCCTCGAAGGGGAGGGAGTAGCCCCTTCGGACAATTTGCAGCACCCACCTGTCCGACGTGACAGTGGGCCAGTGGAAGAGGTGATGGCGAACCCTGCCCCCCACTGGCGTCACATGGGCCTGAAAGCACGGACTAGGAGGGTTTTGAGACGGATGCTGCAGGGGAGGGTGTGGACTGGCCTCGCCGTTGTCCCCGACTGCCTCCACAGCGGTTTCCACGGCCGCCACCGTGTTGGATGTTAGTCTGCGGTGCGTGGCTGCCAGCACGTGTGGGGCGCCCCTTCCTTGGCCACGAAAGGAGCGAAAGGCACCCGTTTGCTGGCGCGGTGCCGAGAGGCCCAAGGACCTGGCCGTAGCCCTGGAGTCCTTAAAGCGCTCAAGCGCGTGGTCTGCCTTGTCGCCAAAAAGGCGACTGCTAGTAAACGGCATGTCCATGAGTGTATTCTGGACATCGGCCGAGAAGTTGGCGGACCTCAACCAGGCGTGGCGACGAATCGCCACCCTCGTTGCCATCGCTCTGCCCAGTGAGTCGGGGGTATCCAGCCCACACCGGATAGAATACCGCGCTGCATCTCGGCCCTCCACAAGGACCTGGCCGAGTTTAGCCTGTACCTCCAACGGGCATTCTGGCAGCACGTCCGCGACCGTATCCCACAGAGAGTGGGTGTAGCGGCCCAAGAGGCATGCGGTGTTGGAAGACCGCAGTCCCAGACTTAGGGAGGAGAATACCCTCTTGCCGTATTGCTCATACCTCTTGGATTCCCTGTCAGACGAAGCCGACGGGAATGCGGTCTGGGAATTTGAAGCCTGGATAACCAGGCTCTCAGGGGTGGGGTGGGTGGACAGGAAACAAGGGTCGCCCAGGGCCGGGCGGTGGCATCTGGCCACGTTCCTATCTACAGGCGAGCCTGTAGCGGGCCTGGACCAAGTGCCCAAAAGAACGTTGGTTAAGGTCTCATTAACCGGCAGCAGAGGCTCAGCCGAGCTTGACTGCGGTTTAAGGACCTCAGTGAGGAGGTTAGTCCTCACGGCCGCGACGGGGAGCTCAAGGCCCAAGGCCTTGGCCACCCGCGTCAACACCACACTGTAGGTTGCCCCCTCCTCCGTAGCCACGGTAGGAGGTGAGACAAAACCAGTGTCTGGCGAGGTGTCCAGACCACTGGCATCCTCAAGTCCACCTGTCCAGTCCTCCTGGGACTGACACTCATGTGTCAGAGGGTCCAAAGCTCTCCAAATGGCGTCAAGAGCGGCGCCCAGCGGTGCCGCTCCGGCGCCAGAACCGGATCGAGGGAGGCATCGGGGACTACGCCGCCCGAGGGCGGCGCCGGACGGGACACCTGAGGGACCGGCGCCGGTGAGGTCGTCAGGTCAACCGGCGATGACCCGGATCCAGAAGCGGATCCAGCGGGGCCCTGCGGCGCCGGCGGCATTGGGGCCGAAGCACCCGACCCGCTAGGGCCCCCAGTTGGGTCCACTGGGCCCGAAGGCGCCGCGGAGCCGGTCGGAGGAGTGAGGGACCTGATGGCCATGAGGAAACGTGCGGTCCAGGGACCGGAGGGTGTGGGACCGGACGCGACCCCCGCTACACTAACGGAGCAGCGTGGGTGGTGTCACCCGAACCACCGGCCGCATCGCGCGAGCGTCGGGGGGAGTCGGAAGAGCGATGACGTCTCTTCGACTTCTTGTGCTAACCTGACAACTTCGAACCTGAGGAGTGATGTCAACTCCCGGAGCTATGATGACTCCGCTCCCACGACCTGTCCCTCGACCTCCGTCCGGACCGGGACCTTTCGGGGCACGGGCCGACTGCCGGAGTTCGAGTCACTTGCGGAGTTAGAGCCCGGTAGTCGGAGCAGGTCTTGTCGTCGTGGTCGACGCCGAGACAGTGGAGACACCGGCGGTGAGGGTCGGTGACCGACATCAGTCGGTCGCAGTCCTCACAGGGTTTAAAACCTGGCATCCCTACTGGCACCGCACGGAGTCGAAGACGCGAAAGATGATCAAAAAGGCTCGTAAAAAGTTTAGTCAAAAATTGACTAAGGTACCACTTTTTCCGGATCTGCTCTGCTGGCGCGGAAAAAAGAAGAACTGACGTCAGCACGCGGAGGCGGCATCTGAGTACTCCGACGACGTCATCACGGTGCCCACGACGACGCCGACAGACGCGGAGCCACAGACGACGCCTACAGACGAGCAACGGTACTGCTACTCAAAAATATCTGACGCCTGGGGATATTCTAAGGTAAGGAATCTATCACTAACGTGTCTCTTTCAGATACTGCAGATACAGGCTCTGCAGTAGCAGGCCAAACACATGTTTAAAGGGCTACTTATATAGATGTGTCACTAGGAGTATCAGTACTTCGGTACATATGTAATAAGTGTATCAGTCCCTCTGTGTGTGTTTGTTTCACTGGATGTGTAAGTAATTAAGTCGATAGTGTCTTATGGTTGTTTAAGTGTGTATGTAACTGGCCATATATAGTAATTAGTGGCTCTACTACTGAGAGTTGGGGTATATAACTATGTGTGCAAATGGCCCTGTTACTTCTGGAGACATAAATGCTGTATAGGCATGTGACTGAATGTGTAAGAGCCTCTGTTTCTGTCTGACAGAGTGGGTGACTGACGATATGGTTTTATACATAGGTATGTGAGTCACAGTATGGGTGGTAGACGATAAATAGCTGGGTGATGGATCTATACGTGCTAATGTACCTCACTAAAACTTTAAAGTACATGTATTGTCTTTTAAGCACATAGGATCCTGCCCTATGGCCTACCTTAGGGGGTGACATATATGTAGTTTAAGATGAGTTTAAGGCTTAGCAAGTATTTTTAAATCCAAACTCAACCTGGAAGCAAAACTGTACACACATGCTCTGCAGCATCAGGCCCACCACATGTTTAAAGGGCTACTTCTTCTTGATGGGTGACTTGGTAATGTCAGTTCTTCAGTACATATCTCAATGAGTGTATCATTCCCTGTGTGAGTGTGTCACTTTATAGGTATATAACTATGTCAGCATGTGACTAGCCCTCTAAATACGTCAATGGGTTTGTAAATGTGTATTTAAGTGGTTCTAAGGATTGCTTACTGGCAGTGTTAGTGAGTTTTGGGGTATGTAACTGTGTGCAATGGGCTCTCAGTGCTGGATACATAAGTGTTGTGTGGGTGTGAGTGAATATGTAATTACCTCTGTGGCTATCTGACTGTGTGTATGAGTGGCTCTATACCTTTGTACATAGGTATGCGAGTCGCAGTATGTGTGGAAGACTGGGTTTTTTAACTGAGCGTATGGGTCTAGAACTATGCATTTGACTCACTATGACTTCAAAGTACATCTTACCTTCTAAGCACATAGCAGCCTGTCGTATGGCCTACATACAACCTAACTTCGGGGTAACTCAAAATAAATGGAGTTTAGGCCTTCTGAAGGGGTTGTCAATACCAAATCGACCTATCTTAAAACTCATGACTCAGTATACACATATACTTTGTAAAAGTACACTATTATTAAGAAGGACTGTGACTCACATGTTAGCTGGGAGACTGCATTTATAAGTGGTCATATGGGTCTATAAATGCGCTTATAACTCCTTAACGTCAATCTACATGTGATACCTTTTAAGCACATAGCATCCTGCCCAATGGCCAACCTACAGTCTACCTTAGGGGTGACTTATATGTAGAAAAAATAGGGTTTAAGGATTTGCAAGGGGTTATAGCCCTTTAACTACTGCCGTTGGCCGTCGCGAGCACTATCTCGCTGGTGCTGCGAATGTCCAACGGCAGACGTGGCCCCGCCCATTCCGCGGAACCGCCGCACTGCCGCAATATAACGGCCGCGGCTAAAGTATTAAATGGCAAGCCGGCCGAGCAGGCCCAAGACATGTTTAAATAGTAACTTGTCTGGATGGTTAAGTTGGTTGTGTCAGTACTTGATTACATCAGTGGTGTCATTTGAGATGTCATCAGTGATGTCACTGACCATGTCATGAATGATGTAATATGTGACATCGCGCACCCAAAGCGTACACATCAAGGTGGGTGCAAGGATTCTAACCGCCATTTTAGAAAAGTCGTGAAGGATCTGCATACAGTGTGCGATGGCAACGTGTTTTTCAGTTACATCTTATACATTT
Organism: Lissotriton helveticus; assembly: GCF_964261635.1. NCBI lineage: Eukaryota > Metazoa > Chordata > Amphibia > Caudata > Salamandridae > Lissotriton > Lissotriton helveticus. Next base: position 394,816,129 of record NC_136057.1, read on the forward strand.
AATATTAAGTGATGTGCGCGATTGGTATGTGACCAGTCAACGACTCCTGCTCCAGCGCATTCACGACACATGCACATTACGGTACACGACGTTTGCGTGGTGGCGGGTCCCGCATGTCGTCATATACGCGCTGAAGCGCGCTGGGTGCATAACTCCCGCAAAAAAAAATGTGTGTTCTAAAATGATATGCGTGTGTCTTTAATATACATATTAGGGCAAGAGATTATGTAAGATATTCAGAAAAATAATACATATTTGTACTTATAATAAACGTATGTTATTTTTAAACATATTTTCGCGAAGTTGCGTTGAGTGCGTGCTTCGTGAGTGCAGAGTGCGCGGATCCCATGTGACCTAAAAAAAAAAGAGATTTCATTGGTTCATAATATTTCCCACTGTAACTATTGAAGGACCCCACCCATTTTAATCATTCTTGTTGGAGCATCTTTCGAGAGACATCTCTTTTCCAACAAGAACCCTTTTTCCTTGTTTTTTTTGGTATTTTCTAAAAAATATCAAACAAAATGGCATCTGGACAGGAGCAGGAGGAAGTATCTTCTGAAGAAGAATTCTTGAAGGAGGCACCACGTCCACAGAGGCCAGAATCTGTTGTGCTGAAATTCTTCACTTTTCCACCTGGAGAGAAGAACGTAAATGCGAAAAAGGTGACATGCAAAATTTGTGACTGAGTCCTGTCAAGAGGCAGTGAAAAAAATACTCTTGTGGCACTGCTTCTATGTACAAGCATCTCCGGACCACACATCCTCTCAAGCTTGTTCGGGAGGAAAAGAGGCGAGCTGCTTTGAACCCCTCACCTGCTGTGCCAAGTATGTCTGGAGTGTCCTCAGGAACACCTGCAATGGACATTAGGCCAGAATTCGCCTTTCTCGAGCAACACTGTGTGAAGTGTAAGAAACGAATATGCTTCAGTGAGCAGTCGGTGGATGCAGTTTGTGATGCGCACCGCAACCATCATTGTTAATTTTGTTTTTTTGTAATTTTTGGAATGATGTGTAATTTTGAAAGTTTCCTGTTTTATCCGTTCTTTTTTTGTTCATTTTTTGAAAAAAACACCCACAAAAATACAAAATTGTAAAAAAAAAAAATGCAAAAGAAAAAAAAGTTCTTATCAGAACTACCTTATCTGGTTAAAGAAAGAACTATAATTGCAAGGTAATGTGTGAAAATGTGGTTGAATATATGTATACAGCATGATTGACAAAGAATGCATTAGTAGTGTATGGTGAATTTATAGGTGAAGATTTATGAGGAAGTACTGCAGCGTGACACTGCAAGCTCTATAGCTGCACTGCACTGTGGCACTTCCGAAGCACAGGGATGTGACATATGTACATGAATATGATGCAACTCTGTGCTACCCTCTGCACTGCTGCACAAACTGCAGCCATGCGGTGACACAGGCACAATTGCACCATGGTGCAAGGATGTCTGTGTCGTGCGGAGATTGTTTTTGTGCAGGAAGAGACACCTTCCTGCACAAAAACAATCAGCAAAGGCATTTTCCTCTTTCAATGTATGCTGTGGAATGCAGCATGCACTGAAAGAGGGAAGAATGAGGAGAAATTAAAACAATTCTCCTCGTTGCGCCTTGCTAAACCAACTCTAGGATGGCGCAGCATTCACACACATCTCCAGATTTATGATTTCTCATACATCTGGAGATGTGTCTTGTTCGCTGGGTGTTGCGTGGGAACACCCACAGCAACACCTATGGAATGCGACTTTAACGCAAAGTTCTGTGTATGAAGGGGTCGTATTTACAAGGAAAGGAAAAACCATGCAGGGTGACTTTTCCTCTCCTTGTAAATATGGAGGAGTACCTGGCGCCATCACTACGTTACAAAAAGTGACGTACTGGTGGCACAGGGTGCTTGTAAATCTGCCCCATAAGTGCTTAGTTATTTGCAGACTGATACAATAAGAACATAGTGCTGGATGGGTGATTGAAGAATTGCATGAGACTGACAGGAGGTATCCTACGCTGCATGGGTACTACTTCAGTATTTAATGGAGTGGACCAATAGTATGTATCTGCTTAGAGATTTGTAGGGGTTATGCACAGAATATTTTATGTGTACTTGTGTTGGTGCCTAGGTCATTTTATAAGAATACCACTAGTAACTGGAATGATGACAGTGCTGCAAACAGAGAGAACACTTAATTTATAAGTGCTTACGTATTGGTGGAGTGATAGGATAAGTAGACAGTGGTAGATAAGTGATTAAAGAAGTACATGGGACAGACTGGACGATTCCTACACTGTATGAGTACTAACTGGGTAGTTAGAAGAGTGTTTCAATAGTATGTAGCTAGTTAGAGGTCTGCTTGGATAGTGCACAAAATATTATAGCTGTACTTGTGTTAGTAGCTAGGACTTTCCATACGTTCATGAATAGTAACTAGAATAATTACAGTATTACAAACAGAGTGTATACTGAATTTATAAGTGCTTAGGTATTGGTGGAGTAATAGGATAAGTAGATAGTGCTGGATGGGCGATTGGAGAAATGTATGGGACAGACAGGAAGATTCCTACACTACACAGGTACTAACTGGGTATTTAGAAGAGCGTATCAATAGTTTGTAGCTGGTTCGAGGTGTGCATGCATAGTGTACAAAATATTGTACCTGCACTTGTGTTAGTGACCACGCATTCCTTAAGTATATGACTAATAACTGGAGTAATTTCAGTGTTGCAAAGAAAGTGCGTGCTGAATTTATAAGTGCTTAGGTATTGGTGGAGTGATAGGATACGTAGATAGTGCTGGATGGGTGAATGAAGAAGTGCATGGGTCAGACAGAAGGATTCCTAGACTGCATAGGTACTAACTGGGTGTTTAGAAGAGCATATCAATAGTATGTAGCTGGTTAGAGGTCCGCATGCATAGTGCACAGAATATTGTAGCTGTACTAGTATTGGTGTGTCTATGGTTTTGAGAATGGTAGTCTGTATTTTAGGGTGTGAGGAGGTGTATCAGATGATCACATGGATGATGTCATTTGAGATGACCATGTCATGAGTGATGTAATATGTGACATCATCAGCAGTGCAATGCGGGAGCGGGAGTTATAGTTAGCACAACTAACTATAACGGCCGAATTTCTCTTGTTTTGTACGAGTGAAATGTCCAACTAACTATGACATCCATGAAACCTGTGTTTTTTTCAGTGGATTTCTGAGGTTTTTTAAATGCTAATTTCTAACTATAATGTCCCTGAAACTTGTGTTTTTTTCAGTGAGTTTTATATATATGTATTTAATCTCCTCTCACTCTTACAAGGAAGGAATCAGCACTCAGGCTGTAGTTTGGAAGTATTTAATCTGCAAAGGATGTGATCCACGCGTTTCGGCTCGTCCGAACCTTAATAACGATACAAGACGTCATTGTAGCATCCTTATTTAAATGTACAAATGCCTAAAGTTGCCAACATTAACAAAGGACTACATATTACTTTAATCCAAAAAAGCTGGCGTACATATTACTTTAATCCAAAAAGCTGGTGGCCATATTGGCCTGGTCACGATGTGAAAATTCAGGAATTGATACAATAAAGAAAAGAAAAGAAAACAAGTGTTAATATGCACACAATGTCATTTCAGCATATCTTGCCCCATGACCGCCATACCTGTATGTTCGTCAACGTGACTTATTCATAATAAACATACTTAGGATTTCAAACATCAACATAAACAATGGACTACACATTACTTTAAAGTGAAAGTCCATTATTCTGGGCACGTTGCGTATTATAAAGGTTCTTGCACGAAACAAAAGAAAAAAAGGGGTTTTAATATATACACACTATCCCTAAATAAAGTTCTAGCGATCATAGTTCCATTCCATTCACAGCTCATTTGAGATGGCATGAGTGACGTAACTTACCATGTCATGAATGATGTAATGTCTGAGGTCATTAGCAGTACATTGCGGGGGTGTAAGTTATAGTTAGCTCAGGTAACTATAAGAAATGCGTTACTTACCTGTAACTGCAGTTATCCAGTATTAGTGTCTTTCATAGATTCACATGCCTGAATCATTCCCCGTCGTCGAGACGGGAGCCTCCGGTATATAAAAAGTAATGTCCTAAAGACATACATAGAAAAGAATAGGCCCAAAGGTCTCACCTTAGTAGCCTATCCACGTCCTTTTGCAGGAAGGACCAAACAGAGCAGGCCCCAAGGGTCCCACCTTGGTGGCCTATCTGGGTCCTTTTGTAAAAAGGACCAAATAAAGTAAAACAGCCAATCAGCTACTACCTCCTTCTAGAACCTTCCTGCCAGGAGCCCAAGTTTCTCAGATTTTCGTACGCACCAAGCTAGATAGGCGTAAACTCATTAGAGAGAAAGGTGAGCTCAGCCAGGGGAGGCGGGAGGGTGCATGTGAATCTATGAAAGACACTAATACTGGATAACTGCAGTTACAGGTAAGTAACGCATTTCTTATCCAGTATTTGGGTGTCTTTCATAGATTCACATGCCTGAATCAGAGTAGCGAGCAATACATTATGCACATTCTGTATGAACATCAGGTATGAACATGTAGATAATACATATCACATGACTACAAAGCGCAAAATGCAATGGCATATAAATACAGTAAGAGAATGTGCATACCCGTAAAGGATGGAGGGATGTAGTAGGGCTCACCTCACTGGAATAGATGGCGAAGCACTGCTCGGCCCACTGCTGCATCCTTCATCAGCTCAGTATCCAGGCAGTAGTGGCTGGTGAAGGTGTGCGGGGACTTCCATGTCGCCGCTCTGCAGATGTCTAGTATCGGCACTCCAGCGAACAGCGCCGCAGACGTGGACATGGCTCTAGTCGAATGAGCTTTGACTCGTGAGTCTAAAGGCCGTCCGGCCTTGTCGTGACAAAAGGTGATCGCAGAAGAGATCCATCTTGAGATGCTCTGCTTTGTGAGGGGCATCCCCAGCCTTGGTCTACTAAAGGCAATAAAGAGCTGGGATGACTTTCGAAAGTGTCGTGTCTTATCGATGTAGAATTTAAGACATCTCTTTAGATCTAGAGAATGTAGAGTTCTTTCAGCTGCCGTGGTAGGATTCGGAAAGAACGATCTAAGCACCACTGGTTCATTAAGATGGAAGTCCGAGGGGACTTTTGGAATGAAGCGAGGGTTAGTCCTCAGAATGACTCTGTCCTCTCTGAATTGAAGAAAAGGATCCTGGATGGATAGAGCCTGCAATTCACTGACCCTTCTGGCAGAGGTTAGTGCCAGGAGGAGGGTCGTTTTCCAAGAGAGGAACTTGATCTCAGCCTTATGGATGGGTTCGAAGGGATGCTTCATTAGTTGATGAAGAACCACATTGAGGTGCCACGATGGAGGAATAGGCCGAGGTCGTGGAAAGGACCTGAATAGACCTTTTAGGAATTGTTTGATGAGCCTGTCCGCCCACAAAGATGGGCCTGCAGCCGTCCTTGTGAACCTTGAAATCGCCGCTAGATGCACTTTGATGGATGTATGCGCAAGGCCTGACTGCGCAAGGTGTAACAGGTATGGTAGCAGCTGCTGTGGAGTGGCATGGAAGGGGTGCAAGCTTTGATCCACACACCAGGAACAGAATCGCTTCCATTTTAGTGAGCAGGTTTTGTTAGTGCTGACCGCTCTAGCTTTCGCAAGGACATCTCTGCAATCCTGCGGGATGTTCAGATGGCTGAATTCGCGGTATTCAGGAGCCAGGCTAATAACTTCAGAGAGCTCAGGTTCGGGTGGAGAACCTGCCCTTGAGACATCGTGATCAGGGCCGGAAACTGCTGCAGGCGAAGAGGGGGCCGGGCAGAGAGGCGATGAAGCTCCGTGAACCAGTGCTGCCTCGGCCAGGACGGAGCAATGAGGATCAGAGTGCAGGGTTCCGATTTCATCTTCCTGAGAACCCTGGGTATGAGTGGGAATGGCGGAAAGGCGTACGCAAAGACGTTGCGCCATGCGATGGAAAATGCATTCCCGAGGGTTCCTGAGTGGTGATGCCTGCTTGCGAAGCTTGGGCATTTGGCGTTCTCTCTGGTGGCAAAGAGGTCTATGTTCGGGGTGCCCCACTCCTGGAAGATACGGTCCAGCACCTCCCTGTCCAGTTCCCATTCGTGGGAAGGAGACTTCTCCCTGCTCAGTGCGTCCGCCAAGACGTTGTCCTTGCCCGGGACGTACTCCGCCTTCAACGCTATTCCATGTGCCAGAAGCCAGTTCCAGATTCTTTGCGATTCTTGAGATAACGAGATGGAACGCGTCCCCCCCTGTTTGTTCAGGTAGTGCATCGTCGTGGTGTTGTCCGTCCTGACGAGCACTGGGGAGTGATGAATGCGTGGAAGAAACGCCTGTAGAGCTAGGAAAACCGCCCGTAACTCCAACAGATTGATATGGAGCTTGGTTTCCTGTGTAGTCCATTTGCCGTTGATCTGGAGTTCCTGGAGGACTGCTCCCCAGCCGTCCAGGGACGCATCCGTAGTTATTACGTGTGGCTCTGCTGGGAGCAGGAACGGCAGACCCTTTGACAGATGGTGGAGAGATGTCCACCAGTGTAAATGATTGATAATGGGTCGAGTGACTCGTATGCGGTCCTCGAAAGAACCTGTGGCTTGAGTCCATTGCTTTGTCAGTGCCTCCTGAAGTGGACGCATTTTTAGGCGGCAGTGTGGAATGAGCATTATGCATGAAGACATCATGCCAAGGAGGGACTTGAACGTGCGGACCGGAAGAGTCTTCCGCGAAGCCACTGCCTTGGCCAAGGAGATGAGTTTGATTTTTCTCTCCTGAGAGGGGAAAGCCTTGACACGGTCCGTGTCCAGAGTCGCTCCAAGGAACGTGATGACCTTGGTGGGTTCCAGAGTCGACTTGGCGGTGTTAAGGGTCAGTCCTAGGCGGTGGAAAATATCCAGACAGGCGTTGGAGGATGAAGCTGCGGCGGCCGCTGTCGGTGCCTTCACCAGCCAGTCGTCCAGGTATGGAAACACCTGGTGGCCTTGTTGACGAAGAAATGCTGCCACCGGTGATAGGCATTTGGTAAAGATCCTCGGGCCGATTTGAGGCCAAATGGAAGGACCCGAAATTGGTAGTGCTGTCCTGCCACCGCAAACCTGAGGAACTTCCTGTGCCCTTTGAGAATAGGTATATGGTAGTAGGCGTCCTGGAGGTCTAAGGACGTCATGTAGTCCCCTTTTTCCAGCAGACCAAGGATTTCTTGCAGAGTCACCATACGAAACGATTGTTTCTTTAGGAACACGTTGAGTGCCCTGAGATCCAGGATTGGTCGCCATTTCTTTCCTTTTTGGTGGATTAGGAAGAAGTGAGAGTAGAAACCCTGATTCTTGTGGGCCCGTGGAACTCTCTCTATCGCTCCCTTCTGCAGCATGGAAGCTATTTCCTGAAGAAGCAATCGTAGGTGCCTGTGTGATCGCTGGCACGGTGGCGTTGTTGGGGGGATAGAGGTGAATTCTAGGGAATGTCCAAATCGAATGAGTTGGAGTACCCACCGATCCGTTGTTATAGTTTGCCAATTGCGATGGAAGTATTTCAGTTTCCCTCCAAGTCTTAAAGAATGTAGTGGTGGAGGGGCTAGCGAGGGAGACAAGTCATTGTCTGTTGCCAGCAGGTCGTTTTTGGCCTCTTCCTCTGTAATTGGACTTGCCGTAAGAAGATTGTCATCCTTGTTGAGGTTGTCGCTGTTGAAACTGCGGCTTGGACTGTGAATATGTGTACGAAGACCGATTCTGATAGGAACCTTTGTATGGAGGTTGTCCTCTTCCCCGGTTGCCACGAAAGGACTGGGTCCGGAATTGTAAAGTACCCAGAGCCTTGGCAGTATCCGTGTCCTTTTTTATGGTGGTAAGGGCCGCGTCAATCTGTTCTCCAAACAGATGCTGGCCATCGTAAGGCATATCTAATATCCTGGTTTGCACCTCCTGGCGGAAAGTGGTGGCCTTGAGCCAGCCCTGTCGCCTCAGGACTGCAGCCCCTGCCAGTTGCCGGAAACCAGTCATGGCGGCATCAATGGCACAATCTATGAGCTCTGAGGCAGAGGTCTGTCCTTCCAAGAGAAGTGAATGTGCCTCCTCTCTGACATCCTCCGGCAGATTTGAAAGATAGGGTGCAATGTCCGCCCAGAGTTGGCGATTGTAACGGCCTAGAAGGGCTATTGAATTAGCCACCTTGACCGTCATGGCCGAAGTGGTAGTAAAGCGTTTGCCAACGGCATCTAGTTTCCTGCCCTCCTTATCAGGTGGCGTCGATAGAGGCGAGGCCGGATTTCGAGAGTTCTTCTGCGCCGCTTGAGTCACCACGGAATCTGGCTTGGGGTGACCTGTTAGACATGCCGGTGCCGTGGAGGTGGCCTTGTACTTCTTATCAAGCCTGGGCACCACCACCTGTATAGAAGCAGGTGCTTGCATGATTTGTTTGCCCTGCTTCCAGATGTATTCAATTATGGGGATTGATCTTGAAGTCTTCCTAGTGGGCTCCTTGAAGTCATAAAGGAAGCATTCAGTTTCCTGAGTTTCCATGGACATATGGAACCCCTTGGCAGCCCGCTCAATGATGTTGTGGAATCCACCGATGTCTGCGGGTGGAGACTCCGAGGTCTGTGGATCCGGAGATGCTGGAGAATGTGCCACATAATCTTGGTCTGCATCCGGGTCCGACTGGTCGTCATCGACTTCACCTTCCTCCTGTTCCCTCACTTCATCTTCAGATGAGGGAGCGTCCTGAATTGGTACCTGTGTCTTCTCAATGACCAGGGGAGTTGGTCTATGGCGAGATGAAGGAGCTGGCGCCTGTGCAGCTGGAGGTGCTGACGCAGAATGTTTCTCCGGGAACCTTTCCTTATAATCCTGGATGAGGAATTGTAGGTCCGAGACGATGGATGCGGGGAGACACACCATAGGAGTAACCTGTGTCTGGGATGGAGGTTGGACCTGTTGTTGTAGAAGGTCTTCCTCCTCTTCCGGTTCCTCGTCTGTGGTTTGGCATTTCAGGACTAGGTCCGATGGACTAGTAGCCTGCGTAAAGGAGTCCTCGTCCGACTCCTGACCTTGTAGTATACAGGCGGGAGGAAGTTGTTGTATCCTACCGGGCGAGGTCTGCTGCGGCGTAATAGGCCGTTTAGTAATTTTCACAGTGACATGGCTCACTTGCGGTGGAAAGGCATCCATGGCGTGGGATAGGAGTGCAGACTCCTTCCAGGGTCCTGTCGACGTCGACGCTGGAAGCGACGGTGTCGTGGTAGGTATTTTCGTCGACGGTAATTTAGTCGTCGTCGACGGTGGCTGCGACGACGATGTCTTCTTCGACGTCATTTTCGTCGACGGTAAAGTCCCCACCGTCGACGGTGTACTCGTCGTCGACGGTTTTCCCACCGTCGACGGGGTGATCCTCGTCGACGAGGTAGACTTCGTCCACGGCGTTGTTCTCGTCGACGGTGTCGTCGTCGTCGGCGCCTTTGACGAGGGTCTCGTCGTCGACGACGATATCTTCGTCGTCGATGGAGTGACCGGGATGGTCGACGGCGTAGGTCTATTCGCCGACGATGAAGGCGTCGTCCTCGTCGTCGAGGAGGAAGCCGATGAGGCCGTCGTCGTCGACACTGTCGTCGTCGACGTCGAGACGGTTTTCTGTGCTGAATGCACCATCGACGCTGTCGTCGTCGTCGCCGGGACCAGTGGCTGCTTCCCGGGGACAGGCAGGTCCTTGCCAGACACTGATGGCTTGCCCTCTGAGGACTTTTTAGAAGTCTTCATAGGAGGGGTGTCTGTGGGGCTAGGGGAAGAAACCCTTGGCCTCTTCAAGGAAAAATGCGACACTCCAGACACACTCTCACCTTCGGACACCAAGTCATCAGTCTTGGTCTTGAGCCTGTTGAGCCACAACAGAAGTCGACCTTCTCGGTCCTTGAGGGTCTTGTTGGAGAAGGTCCGACATATTTTGCAGTCCTTTGCCTGGTGGTGAGGGTAGAGGCAATATAAACAAGTCTCATGTTTATCCTCAATGTGAAGTCTTTTCTTGCTGCAGGAGGAACAAGCTCGGAAAAGACCCTTCTTCTGACTATCAGACATAACTGTAGAGAATAATTAAAGTAGTTTTTTGAAGAAAAGAGAAATTCCTGAGGAGAACTCAGGTGGAGACTCCCTAGCACAACGTGCGGTAGAAAATCTGAGAGACTTGGGCTCCTGGCAGGAAGGTTCTAGAAGGAGGTAGTAGCTGATTGGCGGTTTTACTTTATTTGGTCCTTTTTACAAAAGGACCTAGATAGGCCACCAAGGTGGGACCCTTGGGGCCTGCTCTGTTTGGTCCTTCCTGCAAAAGGACGTGGATAGGCTACTAAGGTGAGACCTTTGGGCCTATTCTTTTCTATGTATGTCTTTAGGACATTACTTTTTATATACCGGAGGCTCCCGTCTCGACGGCGGGGAATGATTCAGGCATGTGAATCTATGAAAGACACCCAAATACTGGATAACTGCTGAATTCCACTGTGTATGAGTGAAACCTGAGTCTAACTATATCGTCCCTGTAATCTTAGTTTTTTTCTGCAAATATCTGTTTTTTTTTAACGTTAAGTAAGATGCATATTACAATGGATAGTGGGGGGTTGGAAGCAGGGCCTGGCATTGTACTGCCCCCAGCCAAGCTTGCTGCTCCCGCCTTCCCTCCTCCTAGCCATCCATTGTCCAAGTCCATGCCCCTGCTCCCTTACAACAGCCCTGTGTGGCCGTTGTTCTGCCACTGGCCTTCCCGCCTTCTCTGAACAGTTAGCTTGCTGCCCCATCCACCTCCTCCCTATCCTCTGTTGTCTGAATCCAGAGACTAGCCTCCTCCCTCCTGCCACTGCCCTCCATTTAGCATGATGTACCAGTCCACTCCTCCTGCCCTCCATTGCCCAATTCTATGCCCCATCATTGACCTCCTGCTTAGCCTCTGTGCTTAGCTTGCTGCCCCTATTCTCCTTTCCCCTGCCCTCCAATGTCTGTGTGCATGCCCCTGCTCTATCCTTTTTGCCCACCATGTTCCATGGACCTGCCACTCTGATCTACTCTGAGTGTTCTGTTGAGCTAATAAGAAAATACTAAGTCTGCACACACCGGTAGATTGTCTAAGTAATCAAAATAGTCAAATTAACAAAAGGATGCGTGCGACCCAGTGGCGAGGTAGCCAACCAAGTAACTAATCAAAAATTCTGGTGAAAACCACCAGTGTACTGGATGCACTGCGTGGATTAATGTATTTAAACTTCACATTATTTTTCAAGAGAAACACCAATTTATATCATATTGATTAAAACAAAACATTCATTTCGAAGTTCATATTAAATCATCTGGTATATTTCTGTTGTTCAACTCAACAAAAAATGTTTTACATATGAATCACAACATCAATTGCATGTAATATAAATGCTATACAAAAACAAACTTGAACAACATATGAACAATTCATAGGTGATCCAAAGTTACACAGCCATGCCCAATGCATTTAGGGATTACACTAATCCCTTCTTCAGGGGCCACTGTTAAAAGTAAAAAAACATCAATGAGATACTGTACATTGAATAATGATGTTGTATCAATGTTAATAGATACATCGTCTAACAAGTCCAGAGGTGACAATGAGATCCTTATATGCATGCTACCTAAGGCAATACCGAAAAAATTATGTGAAATGGTGAAGGGTGCAAATCATTCCTGAACTGTGAAAATAGAATCACGACTTTTCATGAATGGTGAGAATTTAACTGTGAACATGCCAAGTTTATACTTGGGTGTATATTGGCGCGTGGACGTGCGCGCATGACTTGTGAGCCTATCACAGTCTGTGTGGACCTGAAGCTAACTGACAAACACCTCAATGTTACTTACTCCAAGGCTGTAACAACAGTAGAACTCGAGTTCAGAGTTCCAACACAATAACAGGATGAAACTGTGTGTGAACCACCAGTATCGATAGAATGTACTCTTGCCAATCAAAAAGCCTCAGACTGAAACTTACTGTCAAGCGTAAGCAACTGTGGAGCGCTTTTCCGAAGTTACATGAATGAAGCAACAACACGTGGACTGTCAAACAAAAGAACGTCACCATGAGCAATGTGCCTAATTATAAACGTCCATGATGCACTCCATGCCAAACATTATGATTACCTTGTCTCAAGAGTTCCTTTTTGTCAACCTTGACAAATGCTGTGTTAGTTCTAGCCTCACCCATCTTCTGAATCAGAGACTTGTGTGGTATGCAAATGGTGCAGCTCCCGACTGCTCCACCGCTCCACCTCTCCACCCTGTGGATATGTAAATAGATAACATGTTTGAAAACCAGCACGCAATGTGCTGTCTGCCTGCTCAATATGCTGAAAATATGCCTTTTTCTGACTCACCTGAGGGTTAATTCTGTTTCTACTCGTTTGCGATGTGCCAAGTGAACCTCATTTCCTGGTGTCCGGAACTCTGAATGACAGCCATTAGAAACTGCTGCACTAAGAGCCGACTGAATGAAATCCCACGAGATTGCTCACACAACAACCTGACTAAAAGAAGGACTATCTGAAAGCTGTTATAGGCGCCATCATGAAATGTACTGCTGCACTGGAATGCTGACTGCAAAAGAGTGGATTGTCAATAATCCCGCAAGATTGCTAACACAACTCGACTGAAAGAAGGACTATCTGAAAGCTGTTATAGGCTTCATCTTGAAATCTACTAATGCACTGGAAAGCAGACTACTAAAAAAAATGGATTGTCATTAACTAACTCGACAAGTCACTCACTATAGAACTTTGCTAAATCAACTTGCCTACTACTTGAATTGATACTTGAAAAAATAGATGTAAAAGACTGGTGAAGTGAAAGATAGTCATGAAACAATAGTGGTTGTTAGAAAAAAATATTGATGTCAGAAAAAATCAAATGATGAAAAATTAAAAGACTAATGGCATGACCAGTTTATATTGACCTCCACCGAGACCCATGAGAAAATGAACAATTGCCTTGGGAAATACATATTCACAATCTAAGTCGAATAATCATAAAAAACACTGCATTTCGATTTTGTCATTGAGCCCGCCTGGCATTAACGTTTGTAGAAATTTTGTCCACCACACTTCTCTTTGTGCTAATACCCTGGCTTTGTCCATACCCGGTTTGAATGCTAATATTTCGAGAATAATGAATCTCACCTGTGCATTAGTGTGTTGGTGTTCTATCCAATGCGACACAAAATGTGATTTTATGCTTTTTGTGCGTATAGTGCTTTTGTGTTCGGTGACCCCAACTTTGATCTTGCGGGAGGTTTTCCCAACATAGAGAAGTCCGCATGGACATTTAATGGAATAAATGACATTACTCGTATTGCAGTCACCATTGTACCTCAGTGTTATGGGTTTCCCTGAAAGTGGGTGATTGATAATGTTACCTGTCATAACATTGTTGCAATTGATGCAGTCATAACATTTATGCATCCCTGTGCACTGTTTCTGCTCTACTGCGCTTGTTGATGACAGCATTTCCTTAATGTTTTTACTGCGGTGTATGCAAACAAAGGTTCTTCTGAGAATAAACCATTAAAATCCGGCTCATGTTTGAGTCATTCCCATCTTGACCTGATAATTTTTCTAATTGTATATGATTTAGTTGAAAATTTTGATACAAAAACATGATGATTTTTGCTGGTTTTCAATCTCATGGCAAGTAATTCATTGCGTTCCTTTAAACGTGTTTTTGTGATTGCTTGATCCAGAATGATTTGAGCATAAAGCAGTTTCCAACTTTTCCTTCTCTGATACAGGGGAACATTGATCATTAATTTCTTGAAGCAAATTTAGAAAATGTGTAGTGTCTTTCACATAGCTTTTCCATGTTTGCACAAATGTCTGTAAAATATTATCTACAAATTGACCAGCTGGCGTGAAGATCGAATCACAACCTGATACTATCGTGCGAAATGGGGGATCCCGAAGATTTTTGTGCACTTTAGGAAGCATGTACAACTTAGGTCTTCTAGGATGAATCACAGTGAGAAAACCACATAGTGATCCATGACATCTGTTCAGCATGCTCCAAAATTTGTTGCAGGGTGTCCATGATCATTGATGTTAGATCTTGATCTAACTTTATATAAGTTGTAGTATCTTGTAAATGTTGAAACACTTTTTGTTCGTATAAACTTCTGTCCATAACGACCAGGGCTCCTCCCTTATCTGCCATCTGAAAGGAGAGTCTGTCATCTTTTGCTAATTGTTTGATGATTCCAACTTCATATTTTTTCAAGATTGTTTGGACCGTTGGTCGAAAATTGAGTTTCGCAAAATCATTGAGAATCAGTGTTTCAAAAGAGTCTAGAAGTTTATGCGACACTGGTGCCATGAAAAAACTTTTGGGCTTAAATGCCCGCAGCTCTGATTCTTGATCGTTACTGGAAGATTCTGTAGTTTCCAATGTAGGGACCACATTTGTAAAAAAATGTTTTACTCTTAGACGTCTCATAAATGTTTGAAATATCTTTATTCGGCAATTTTATCACCATAAAAGAGCACATATACATATACAATTCACATTTACCATAAAAATTTGTAAAATACATAAGAACAGGGAGATCTCATTTTGATAGATTTACAACACAACCAGATTAGTATCGACCAGTAGGGCCCCCCGGGATTTTAATAAACGGGAGCGTATCCGCCATGCATTTCCCAAAAATTTAGCCACCCCACAGATCATGAGGGCAGACGAAGAGTCTGTAGAGAGGACACGGAGTGCCTGTTTATGGCACCTCAGCCCTAATTCACTACAGACCGGTTTCAGCCAAAGCTTCCTCGCCCCTTTGTAGGCTGGGCAAGCAAACAACAGGTGGGCCACCGATTCCTTGGGGGCCGCACAGCCGGGGCATGTACGTGAGAGGCCATCAGAGGCCGACCAACTTGCCGTAAAATCAAGTACTGGGAGCGTCCCATAGCGCAGTTTCAGGTACAGCGATCGATCCAACGGTTTAGTTATTAGGTCTAAAAAGGGTTCCAATTTCCTTACACTCTTAATTGATAAAAATTTGTCCGTAAGTGAACCCACATTCATAGCCCTCGTGGCCTCACTCTGGACCCAATCCCAATAAAGTTTTTTAATAACGGCTTTGGGTGGCGGGGATTGAGACTCCCATGCCTCTCTTAGACCCAGATTGATGGCCAAATCTTTCAGTTTTTTTAGCCATCCTATTTTATTACCTGTGTCCAGCAAGAGTAGATCATCCATCCCTTCTGCATACTTAGCCAGCTCCTCAGTTCTTCTTAGTCGAGACCAGAAGAGCAACGGGCGAAGCCTCACCAGGTCTTTTAAAGATCTTCTGCCCAAATCTAGTCTTAGGGGGATCATTGGTGTTGAAGCAGGGAGAGCAGCCACTTTCCTAAAGAAATTATTTTCTGCCACCATCAAATCTGTAACCCCTTCAAACCCCCAAAGTTCGGAGCCATATAATGCTGAAGGAAGAATCTGACCCTCATAGATGGCCATAACTGGAGAAACCGGTTTACTGGAAGATTCCCGGAGTTCCCTCAGCGTCACCCCGGAAACTCTATGATGACTAAGGAGCATTTTGGAAAGATGATCTTTCCAGGTCATACGGCTGTTTATCCGGACTCCAAGATAATCAAAAGATGTGACCAGCTCAAGGGGGGCACTATTGAGCACGAGGTGATTTTTAAATCTTTTAGAGGGGGCAAAAGCCATCAATTTGGTTTTTGAAGTGTTAATGGTTAAGCCTCGAGTAGTACAAAAGGAGCTAAACAGGTTCAAGAGTTTTTGTAAGCCCACCGGGGATTTAGAGATTAATAGGGTATCGTCCGCGAAGAGAAGTGTGGGGATTTTCTCCCCCGCCAGGGATGGGGCGTCCGTCTCTTCCCCCTTCAGATGGTCCACAACTCCGTTTACAAATAGGGAGAAGAGGGTCGGAGCCATAACACAACCCTGGCGTACTCCTCTCCGCACAGGGATCTTATTTGTTAATTGTCCCTGCGATCCCCATCTAACCCGCGCATAATTCCCCTCATGCAGCTTCGTTATTAGATACAAAAGGCTACTGGGAAACCCCATTTCGCCAAGTATTTGCCAGAGTTTTGCACGAGGGACCAGGTCGAAAGCAGTCTTGAGATCTATGAAGGCCATATACAAACTGCCTTTCTTGATGGTAACCGCCTTCCAATAGATTGCAAAAAAGCGAAAGACCTGGTCCATCGTGCCAACCTTCTTTCTAAACCCCGCCTGCAAGTGGGAGAGAACACTAGCCTCCTCTATCCAGTCGTCAACTCTCGAGATGATGACCCTGCCAACCACTTTCTGGATGATGTCAATCAGACTAATGGGTCTGTAGTTCGCAGGGTCATCTCTTGCCCCCTTCTTGTGCACAGTAACTACCTCGGCTCCTTTCCAGGAGTCTGGTACTTGATGACCCCTCATGATCAGATTCATAATACTGGCAATTAGTTTGGCCCAAACTTCTGGCTCAGCCTTCAGCAGATCTCCGGGGATCCCATCCTGCCCGGCGGCTTTCTTAGGGGTAAGGCGTCTGATAGCCAATAATACTTCTGAGGGCGAAAATAACAGATCTGTATCGTCCAGTTTTACCCCATCACCCAACCCATTCACCCCCAAACTAGATATTTCCTCTATGCCGCCATATAGGGATGAAAAGTGAGTAAACCATTGCTGGCTAGTTATATGAACAGCCAGTGGTTGCGATTTACCCTGCCTTGTTTTGTTAATCAAATCCCAAAAGAGGTTCGGGTTCTTACTGCTCACAGCCAAGGAGAGTTCCTGCCAATGCCGTTCCTCCCACTCCCGTTTGGCCAGAACTAGTGCTTTCAGATAATCCTTTCTGGCCGCTCTAACCAGCAAAGGGTCACCCGAAAGCAGAGCTCTTGTCAGATTTTTCCTAGAGCTCTTACAATGTTCAGTGTACCAGGGTTTGCAAAGAGTAGACGGCATAACCGGAACCCTATTACCTTTCCCCTTGGAAGTAAAGAATTGGCCCACTTGGTCTATTGTTGATTTATAGACAGAATCAAGTAAGGGGTGATGGGGATCAGTAGGTCGGTTGTCTCCCTCCCAGATCTCTAGTTTAGAGGACAAACCCTCAATCAGGGTCCTAATACTATCCATCTCGTCCTCCCCTAGATTGGCCCTGTCCCATTTTAATCTGCGGTTGTTACTACATGGGACCACCTCTTTAGATATTTTTAAGGAGTCACTCACCCCCCTGACATTAAGACCCCCCCAATTGAACTTACAGCACAAGGGGTTGTGGTCACTATCCTGACTAGGAGAGACCTTCATATCAATCAGGTCCGCCCAGAATCCAACATTCATTAAGATGTAATCTATTCGGGACGGGCCTGATAGTCTATTAAAGGTCACTGCCCCTGACTGGTCGGATAAAGTCCTACCATTAAGGGCTCTTAGTTTAAAATCCCTAGTCAGTGCGTTCAATTGAATAACTTTAGGTGACCATTTCTTAATAGTGGGGAGGGAGAGCGTTGGGATGGACCATTTCGAATCCTCCTCTTCAATTCCCAAAGGGTCATCCCCAAGGAGGGGTTCGAAAGTACAGTTGAAATCACCCCCCACAAGGATTTTAGCCGAACAAGAGCAGTTGGCTAAGGCCATTTCAAGGGCTGATAGAGTCAAAGAGGTAGAGTCACCCGGTGTCCCTCTAACGTAAACATTGAATAGGTCAAGCCTGGCTGCATCCTCCCGTCCTCTCGCCGAAAGGTGGAGTATGTCATTACAGTCCACATTGTGGCGTGTGACCCCCCAATTCAGGTCTATTTTTAACCAAACAATGAGCCCACCCGCTGGTCTGCCCTTACCTCTACTTACAGCAGGCACAAAGTGGGTGGAAAACCCCGATTTGTGCAGCGGGACTAAGCTCCATGTTTCCTGAAAGAGGCAAACTTCAAACTGCTCAATGAATGTATGCCACTCCGGGATGTCGAGCTTCCTCTTTAACCCGGCAATGTTCCATGATAGAAGGTTTATTACCCGTTGTCCTCTGGGAAAAGAAATGCTACCCACCACAGTCGGACTCTCATCAGCCGCCCTACTCGTATGATTCCCCTCCTCACTAACCAGTGAGGTAGTGGATATAGGGCAACCTACCATAATAAGTGGAGGCCCGGCTAGCCCATAATCTTCATTAATTACATTGGGTATTGCCGTATGGGCGGTAGGTAAACTATCTACTGCTGCTTCTGTGGACCCTCCGTTTAATCCAGTATCCTCTGCTCCCGAAAGTTCATACTCACCCCCCCCAAGCCCCAGACTTCAATCGCAGTCTTCCAGCCCTGACAGCTGAGAAAACCGATTGTAAGTATCCAACGGGGTAAAAGGTATTAGGTGGTTCATCCTAGAGCCCATGTTCAGTGAATATCTATTAGGAACCGTAGACCAAGCGGTATGAAGGTCGGGCATCCTGATGGACTGGTGCCCATACTGGGGATAATTATTAATATAGGAATTTATAAGGGGCGGCCTGAAAGACCGAGATCTCTTATCGTATTTAGTACTAGTTACTTCAAACCTGGGGTAAAAGAATGTTAAAGCCCGTGGGGTGATGCCAGTTTCTCCATTCCCAGGTGGCCAGTTTAAGATATAATCAACTGCCCGCGGGTCTCTAAAATTAACCACTACTAAGTCCCCCTCTATATTTTTCGTGGTACTCCCCAGCCAATTAATCCTTCTGACATGGACTATGTCCCCATCTATATTCGGAGCTATCGGCCTATGCATCCTCAACCAGTGGATGATTTTATTCTTAAGGTCAACATAACCCTCCTTCTTATTACCTATTAGCGGTGGCACCCCCGATAAAACCACAACGTAGGGCACAGCTTCTGGGGGGATCTCGACTTGTGGAACCCTTTTATGAGCAGATCTACTATTTTCACCGACCTTGACTGCATTTTGGATGTTGCTAATCGGAGCCTTTAAGAGTGGTTTAGAGGGGGCGGCACCAGATGCAGTAGCTGTTGCCTTTGAATGTTTAGACGGCGATAAGTTTTGTGGAGGGGGGTCAACTCTACCCTGGGGCTGGCTAGTTTGCTTAATCGGGGCGGGGACAGAAGAGATTCCAGGTTTCGTTGAGGGTTTAATAGGAGGGGGCCCTGTCGAGGATATAGACTGCACCACCCCATTCCCTTTGAGGATATAGACTGCACCACCCCATTCCCGTCTCATAAATCTAAAAGTGGCAACTTCCAGTTCCAGAGCATTTGTATGGTAAACAGGGATAAAGGATGTACCTTTATTCAGTACTTGTTGCGCCTCAAGCTGCGTGCTTCCGTCTCTTTCTTTTACTACTCCTGGGTTTTTTTTATCTGGTGGTCGTCCTGAGGTTGAACAGCTCCCTCAAAAAAGACTTCGGCTGAGTACTGAATAAATGTTTTGTTTTGATCAATATGATATACATTGGAGTTGCTCTTGAAAAATAATGTGAAGTTTAAATACATTAATCCACGCAGTGCATTAAATACACTGGTGGTTTTCCAGGAGAATTTTTGATTTGTTCTTTTGAGCTGCCACTCCCCTCCCACCTGCCTAGCATTGTCAGATGGCTGTAACCTGTCCCTGCCACCTTGTCTGTTCCATTGTAATGCCCCTGATCCGTCCCTCCTACCCTTTCTGGTCTGTTATGCTGCAGCTTTCTCTCTTGTCTGTCCATTATGGTCAGCTATCTACCATTTCCTCTTTCCACTCTGTTCTCTGTTGTCCATGTGCATGGTCCTGTCCCCTCCCTATTGCTTTCTATGGATTGTTGTGCTGCACTCCTGTCCCGCATGCCCTGTGTGGTGTATTGTGCTGCTGCAAACCCTGATGCCTGCCCTGTAGGGTCAGTTTGGTGCACCTCTCCATGTCCCTCCTGTCCTCTGTGATCCAAGTCCTTGTCCCTACCCCAATTCCTCCCGCCTTCCATGATCCAATGTACCATACTTGCTAACATTTTGAACTTGGTAAGAGGGAGATTTTGAAATAAACTGGGGTATTGATTTCCCCCTTTGACCTACATTGAAAAATAGTTAATTGTACACAGGAGACAGACCAAATAAAGCCCATTTGTGCTTAAAACATTGGACGTTTCCTGGCTGAATCGGGTCTGTTGGCACGTATGGTTATACTACCACTGCCTCTTCCTTCTGCCCACAATGGTCTATTATATTGCCACAGCCTCTCTTGCCAGTCCTGTATTGTTGGTTTGTTGCCCCTGTCCCCCTTTCCACTGCCCACCATAGTCTGCCTGCCCAGTGTTGTCAAAGTGTTGCCTCTGCACCCTCCTACCTGCCTTCAATTTTCAGAGGCCGTGCCCCTGGCCTCTGCCTCTCAACAGCAGCCTAATGAACAACTAGATTGCTAACATTCTATATTTATTACAAAAGTGTGAAACGCCTGACGTCATCTTGATGTAATCAAAACTGTAATACCTAGAGCATTTCCTTTAGAAATTACATATATGAGAGGGTCTTATTTGCATCAAAATTGTGGTTAGTGCTCTAAAAAACTAAAATGAGGACATATTTTCTGAGTTTTCAAATAGCGACAAAGCACTTTCAAATTATTTGTTATGGATGTGGTTTTACTTCCAGAGCTGCAGACTTTGCAACTGGGGAACCAGGTTGGAGTTTCGGCTTCAGCTCGACATTCTGTGATTCTGGTCAAATCACTTTATCTCCCCATGTCTAAAACCAAAATGAATTTGTTCTTGTGTGATATAATCAATGCTCATGTAAAGCACTCCAATACCTGACAAGTCTGCACTATATAAAACTGCAAAAACGCAAACAATAAAAAGTGTTTTGCACACTTCTGTCATTGGGCTACACGTGGGCTACATCTGGGTGATATTTGTGCTACATTTGGGCTCTTTTGTCTCTGGTGGCCATCTTGGGAGATTTATTTGTTATGTAAATGTAAATGTAAATGTATTGCGACTTATATAGCGCACGTATCACCCGAAGGTATCAAGGCGCTTGCTTAGGGAACCCGTCCTGGTATTCCCCTGTGAGATACCCCGGCAGGGTATCCACAAGGTGAAAGCCAGGCATCCCGCCGCGAGGGGCCGTAGTGGAGATTAAGCAAGCTATTGCCCAGAGTCGCAGAGTGTGACCCCATGAGTCAAGTAGGCACCGGAGCAAGAATTGTCGAGTCCGTGGAATTTTTGAGCCCGAGACCCGCCGAGGCGGGGAATCGAACCCTGGTCCACAGCCGATCTTAGCATCCGGGTCTGCCGCCTCTAACCACTGAGCCACGCTTCTCCACTACTCCACAACTTCTATGACGTTTCCTTATTTACTGCAGTCTCCTAAATAGGAAATGCTTTCAGTTTTTTTACTTTGATTCCATCAGGAAGGTATTCAGATATAAATTCTGAATGTTAGCACTCTAGTTGCTCATTAGATCACTGTAATAAAGCTACTGCTCACCAAGGAAGTCTGCTGCTGGTATTAAAAGTGCATGTTTCAGTCTGCATGTCAGAATTTTTTAATGCAATAGAAGACGATTTGAGAAGTCACTCAAAACGTGCCCTAATTTTTCTTTCCTCAGCACTAATCATAATTTCTTTTTTTTTTTTATTTATTTTATTTCCACAATTGAAGCAAGTAGACAATATCGATCATATTCATACAATTAATACAAATAATACTATTTACAGGTTTGTTAACATTTGTACAGCATAAAAAAAACATAAATCAGGTCTCCAAATGATCTTAGATTGCCCCGCAAATTAACATACCTAGTCTTCGCTTCCTAACACCCTTTAACGCATACAAACTCCATTCCATTTCATACAAATTGTATAGCTTAGCTCTCAAAAATTCTAATCATAATTTCTATGGCAAAATGAACCCCCTCATTGTGTTCCTTTTAAAATTAAATGTTTTAAGTGTTACCAGTTTATTCCAATCAAGATGGCTTCAGGTGTGCCATACTTTTGTCATAAGTAAGACAGTAAGCGCTCTAGTTGAAGAACACTCTGGGACATTCTGTCATTGAGCTATACGTGGGCTCATCTGGGTGATATTTGTGCTACATTTGGGCTCTTTTGTCTCTGATGGCCATCTTGGGAGATTTATTTGTTATGAAGTTTCCTAATTTCCTCATTTACTGCAGTCTCCTTAGTAGGAAATACTTTCAGTTTTTTAATTTGGTTCCATCAAGAAGGCATTCAGATGTGTCACACATTTTCCATAAATTCTGAATTTTAGCACTCTAGTTGCTCATTAGATCACTGTAGTAAAGCTACTGCTCACCAGGGAAGTCTGCTGCTGGTATTCAAAGTGCATGTTTCTGTCTGCATGTCAGAATTTTTTAATGAAATAGAAGAGGATTTGATAAGTCAAAATGTGCCCTAATTTTTCTTTCTGCAGCACTAATCATAATTTCTATGGCAAAATGAACCCCCTAATTTTGTTCCTTTGCAAATTCAATGTTTTAAGTGTTACCACTTTATTCCATCACGATGGATTCAGGTGTGCAATACGTTTGTCATAATTAGGACTGTTAGCGCTCTATTTGTATTTGTATTTGTATTTGTATTTTGATTTGTAGAGCGCCTTATCACCCAGGGGTCTCTAAGCGCTTAGCGGGGTGTAGACACAAGTGGACAAAGAGGTGTTTTGGGGAAGAAGCTAGATGGTACCCCATGCCTCCTGGAATAGCACGGTTTTTAGCTTTTTCCTAAAAGGCAACAGACTTGTTTCTTTGCGCAGGTTCTCAGGCAGTTTATTCCATGCACTGGGGATTGTGTGGGAGAACGTGCGACCTCCTATAGAGGATAGTTTGAACCATGGGCAGATCAATAGTGCGGCTTCTGCTGATCGTAGATTCCTGCTAGGGGCATACGGGACCAGACGTTCCTTGATGTATTTAGGGGCTTGCCCATATAAGGCTTTATGCGTAATGCATAAGCCCTTGAATTTGGCCCGTTGATTTATTGGCAGCCAATGAAGTTTGCGAAGAAGGGGGGTGGCATGGGTCCTTCTTGGCTTGTTAAAAATGATCTGGCCGCGTCATTCATAACGATCTGGAGTCTGTTCATTAGTTTTTTTGGAATACCGACATACATGACGTTGCCGTAGTCCAGCCGTGCCAGGATTAGTGCTGATACTGCTCTCCTGAGCGTGTCCGCCGTCAGGATGGGCGACAGTTTGCATAGTTGTCTCATTAGGCCCACACAGGTGCCCACTACAGCTGAGACCTGGGCTGACATAGTAAGGTTGGCATCTACAACTATGCCGAGACTTTTAACTGTTTCTGCGGGTACTGGGGGGTTTCCTAACTCAGAGGGCCACAGGAGGTCACTCCAAGGGCTAGATGATGTCGTAATTGCAAGCACCTCCGTCTTATCAGGATTGATTTTTAAGGAGTTTGCCGTCATCCAATTGACGGTGAATTTTAAGATGTTTTGCAATTTATGATCTGCCGTTGGAGTGTTACCAATTTGAATGATGATCTGGGTATCATCAGCGTAATTGTATATACTGCAGTCCATCTGATTCAGTGATGAAATGAGGGGCTGCAAATATGCATTGAACATCAAGGGTGACAGGGCCAAGCCCTGTGGGACTCCACAAGTGATCCTTGCTGCCTCTGATACCAGGTCATCCAGTTGTACCCTCTGACCCCGTTCACCAAGAAACGAGGTCAGCCAGGCATGGGCCGTGCCCTGGATACCGAAGTCCCACATCCGCGACAGTAGTAGGTCGTGATTGACCGTATCAAATGCCGCGGAGAGGTCAAGCAGCACCAGGGCACAGGGGTCTTTTTTGTCTGCTTTAAGTCGCAGGTCGTCTAGCACGGAAAGCATGACCAATTCCGTGCTATTGTGGGCCCTAAAGCCGGCTTGGTTGGGTTCCAGCAAGGAATTGATCTCAAGATGGTGAGAGAGGCTGGGCAGTACATGCTGCTCCAGTATTTTAGCTAAAAAAGGTAGTTGTGAAATAGGCCTGTAGTTTTTTAAGATCTTGGTATCAGCCCCTGCCTTTTTTAAGAGCGGGATCAATCGGGCTTCCTTGAGGTTAGAAGGAACCTGTCTGGTAGTGAGGGAGCTGTTTAGAAGCGATAGTATATCATCCTCCAATCCTGGCCATGCTTGTTTGAAGACCCTCGGGGGGCAAGGGTCAGCCGGTGGCCTGATTTGACTTGGTTCATCACTCTTTCCAGAGTTTCTTTAGTGAGTAAGGGTAGTGACGTTAGGGGCTGGGTGACTGTGGGGGTAGGTATTAGAGTAGTTCCTGGGCATTCCAGTCTAGGGGTGGACTCGATTTCTGTCAGGAGGGCAGATATCTTGGTGGTGAAGAATGACTGGAATTTATGGATGGCTTCTTGCGTGAAGGAGGGGGGCTGTTCCTTCTTTTTCCTCAGCTCTGTGAGGACTTTGAAAATTTCTTTTTGGGGATTGGGTGCTGTCGCAGTTCTGCTTTCGTAAAAAGCACCTTTCCTAGACCTAATAGCTTGTTTACAGATGGTGAGCTTTTTTTCGTACAGAGCTTGGGAATTAGGATCATACCCCTTTCGTCATGCTCTCTCGCTCTGGCGCAGGGAGCGTTTCAGTAGTCTCAGGTCATCATTAAACCAGGGGGCCCCTTTTCCTTTGTCCCGTATTTTTACCCTTCGTGCAGGTGCCACTGCCTCAATGGCATTTTTCAGTTTTAGGGAAAGTTTGAGGCTGGCCCTCTCCACGTCATCCTCTGGTGGTCTGTTAAGGTGGGAGGATTTCTTTAATGTAGATAATAGAGTATCAATATTGATTGAATTCCACCTTCTCACCACCCGCCACTCGGCAGTGGGGATTTCTCCTTGCCCCGGGAAAGCTAATGTACCCTGCAGCAGGTGATGATCCGACCATATGCAAGGCGAGATAGTGACAGGGCTCAGCACCGGGACTGAGGTCCAAATCAGGTCCAATGTGTGACCTTTCTTGTGTGTAGGGCCTGTCACTATCTGGGTTAGTTCTAGCGCGGTCATAGCCTCATCTAACTGTTTGGACAGTGTGTCTTTAGTGGACTCCTCCCAGTGGAGGTTGAAATCTCCCATTACCACAAGCCCCTCATACCTTGTGCGAAGATCGTGACCCGTCCCAAAAAAGGCTCAAGAAAGGCTGGGGGAGTTCTAGGAGGGCGATAGATGATGAGTATCGCCAGGCAATTGGTTTAGAACACTCTAGTTGTTCTTTAGAACACTCTGTGAAGCTGCAGTAGAACACAAAGGAATCAACTGACAGTCTCTGCCCTTGTTGGATGTACATGTTTTACTGAGAATGTCAGACTTCATTCTCACATGCCTGAGAAAGATAATGTGAATTTACAGAAAATATGCTCTCAGTTAAGCTTATAGATCACCTTCCAAACCTCTGTGGGAAAAGCGTGAGAAAATAGTTTTCTCTCAAACATGATTCATGATATCCCAGCAGTAGGCTTTTTCAGATGGTAAAATCACCTTAGAACACACCATAATTCCTAAAATAAGTATGGTACCATCAACAAATGATTTATAATGTAACTAAAGTCTTAAAACCATCTATTATTTGCAATGCTTTTTAATGAGGTGCTATCATGTATATTGGTCCCAATATACATGGTCTTGGATGAAGTGCTGACAAGCCAATCTGATCTCACGATGAGATGTGTGGTTATGCTCAGATATATATATATATATATTTATTTTTTCAATAATATTTTAAAAACTACTGAACGGATTTACACCATTTAACGAAAAGGGCGCTTTCTGAACCAAGGGCTACCTTTTTGCCAAATTTGGTGTAATTCCGTTCAGCAGGTCGGGCTGTAGCTGTGCCTAAAGTTTCCTATGGAAAATTTCATGGAGAAATCACGTTTTGGGACTCCCCTTCTTTCTCTGACCCCGCTTGCCGGATCACCCCAAAACTTTTAGGATAGGAGCGGACCAAAGCGGGCCATAGGTTTTGAAAATTTCACGAAGTTTCATCAATCGGTGCCAAAGTTATTGGGAAAAGAATGTTGCGATTTTCATATGGTAACTAGGTCGTAACTATAACTAGTAGGATATATATATATATATTTTTTAATCCAATGTGCCTGTGGCATTTAGGAGGTCACACGACAGAGACTCGCCATGCGGCTTTTACATACTGCCTGCCTCGATCCTCATTTGCATATTTACAAGCCGACGCGTTTCAGGTTTTCAACACCCCTTCCTCGTGGGCTGCCGCATACAAACACCTGAGCCTCGCATTTTAATTACCAGCGATCTTTATTAACAACACTGCCTTTCATTGGGCGTCTGCTTGGTGAAACATTGATGCATGCTGGGAAACACAGTTCTTAATGCGAGTTGCATTCGTTTTCTTTGGTAAGTTCAAGTGTTCTTTTGCATTTAGGCTTAATTTATATCCTTAGTAGGTTCAGAGTCCCTTGGCAGGCATTCATTAACTTGTGAGTCTCTGTGCTGACACGTCTTAGTTAGGTACAAAAACGACAGCCTCACTTGCTGGAAACTCCATGTCTGCTCCAGGTTGTGATGGTGCTCCTCCCCACGGCCAGGCCGCCGTGTGAAATCTTTTAATCCAATGTGCCTGTGGCATTTAGGAGGTCACATGACAGAGACTCGCCATGCGGCTTTTACATGCTGCCTGCCTCGATCCTCATTTGCATATTTACAAGCCGACGCGTTTCAGGGTTTCAACACCCCTTCCTCATGGGCTGCCGCATACAAACACCTGAGCCTCGCATTTTAATTACCAGCGATCTTTATTAACAACACTGCCTTTCATTGGCCGTCTGCTTGGTGAAACATTGATGCATGCTGGGAAAAACAGTTCTTAATGCGAGTTGCATTAGTTTTCTTTGGTAAGTTCAAGTGTTCTTTTGCATTTAGGCTTAATTTATATCCTTAGTAGGTTCAGAGTCCCTTGGCAGGCATTAATAAAGATCGTTGCCTGCCTCCAGTGCTCATCCATCTCATTTAATCAAGAGCATCTCGTATGGGGAGATTCTCCGCATCCGACGGATATGCAGTAGAGAGGATGATTGCAATGATAAACAAAGTGAATGTAAAAGCAGGTTTTTGGATAGAGGATACAGTTCAGATGTTATTGAATCAGCGATTAATAAATCTAAATCGCAGACTAAACAGGACTTGTTGAAGTACAGGGACAAACAGAGCAGTTTGAATCCACAGAAAGAACACATAAGACTAATCCTTGGTTTTTCACGACATGAGAAACAGATCAGGGAGATAGTCAGAAAGAACTAGCCTATTATCAAGGGTGATCCAGTAATAGGGGGGTCACTGACTAACAAACCGTTAGTAACTATCCGAAAAGCAAATAGTATGGGTTCATCACTGGTCAGGAGCAACATTGAAACAAAAGGAAAGGGCTCTTGGCTTATGGCAAGAAAGGGGTTTTTTAAGTGCTCTGTATGTAAGACTTGCCAGTACGGTACGAATACTACATGTAACACTACAGCATTTGGTCCCGTAAGAGGCAAAATTAATCAACACCTTACATGCAAATCTGATTTTGCAGTATATGTGATCACTTGCAGCTGCAATCTAAAATATGTAGGGAGCACAAAAATACCAGCTCATAAGAGAATTCTTCAACACATCCACGCTATTTGCAACAACAATGAGAATTATCCAGTTGCCAGGCATTTCAAACTGTGCCGTAATAGCGATCCTAAACATCTGAAATATTATGTTATTGAGGCCATACCACCGCAAAAAAGAGGAGGTGACAGGGAGTCTAAATTAAGGAGATTAGAAACTACTTATATCCTGCAATTTGACTCTAAGCATTCAAATGGGCTGAATACTATGGAAGACCTGTACACTTTCTTATAATATTGTAGGTCACTTAGCTATGTGGAAGGAGAGTAATTGTTTATTGATTCGTATGATATGCCAAAGATGAGATACAAGATGATTTATGTTGTAATACAGAATGTTCATTTGGTCCACCTGATGTGAAGTTCTAATTCGTGTAGAGGAACTTTTAGGATAGTGTTATTTACATATTTATGGTATTAAGGATTGATTTTAGAAATCACTAAGGAGAAAGTATAATTTTATACTTCTGGATATTTATAGTGATTTTTATTGAAGGATCAACCTGAAATGTGAATGTATTTATTACTGTCCTGGAGCTGTTTTGCACGTTAAAACTTCATAGCAATTTTGCACAACAATGATAGTCACCTTGCTGACCACCAGAAATTTCTGAGTGGTTTTCAAGTCTAATAATTTATTCACTTGAAACAAATTGCACTGATTTTGGTTATACGCTTGGATACATTTTATGGATTGTACAAAGTTGGAAACAAGTATATTATGCATTTATGCTGGTATTTTAGTGTGATATATTGATTTTCACAACAGGATTTCTTGTGTACAAATTTAGAGGAATTAAGAAGCTTTGGGGTCATAATTTTTACATTATGTTTTATTAGACCTGAAAAAAGCACTTATACTTGGAGTTTTTCTTCTATGTCTATGTAATGGTTGCACTGCCTAGCACTTTGAGAAGCGAGAAAAAATTCCAATGAGTTGTCATGTGATCAAGGGAGGGAGCTCCCGAAACGCGTAGTGGCGGCACTGGTGAAATAAAAATATTGCACTTTAAAATTGTGTCCACGCTCATCTGTTCGTGAGCAGAAGTGAAGGCGGGTTTTGGAGTGATAGATATATATATATATATATATCTTATTTCTACACGAAAAGTCAACGGTCCCTGTGGGTTGGGGTAAAATTATAAGAGGATCCCTTCTTTTCAAAAGTCAGTAAGTACTGCTTGTATATGGAAGACCTCTTGCTATCAAAGAGGCAAACTATCCTTAACAGCTATCTGCAGACACGTTTCGACCTACCTTAGATGAAAGTCTTACTCAGGGTGGAAATTTTAGAGATGAGACACTAAATACAAAATGTTTTAACAGCCTAACTTTCAACCAATTTGCATGACTAGTTTCAGAACGGGAGTTATTTTATATACCTTACTGTTCCCTATGGAGAGTTTCTCAATGCTAGAAAATGTGGAGCCTCTTTCTACCAGTTTTCCTGTTGGGACCGAAAAAGTCGAAAGATTTTGTAAAGCCCTTGATTAAGAGCAGGAATCGCACTCTACGCAGGAATCCCAGCCAAACACATCCAAAACGCCTCTGCCCGACTGATCGTCAACGTCCCCTGCCGCAGCCACATCACCCCCCACTTGAGAGACCTACACTGGCTCCCCGTCGACTAGAGGATCACCTTCAGGCTCCTCACCCACACACACAAGGCACTCCACAACACCGGACCAGCCTACCTGAACAGCAGACTCAACTTCTACTCCCCCACCCGACAGGTCCGCTCCGCCAGCCTCGCCCACGCTGCTGTCCCCCGCAACCAACGAATTACCTCCGGCGGCAGTTCCTTCTCCCACCTCACCGCCAAGACCTGGAATACCCTCCCTACCCACCTACGGCACACCCAAGACCTGCTCGCCTTATTTATTATTTATTTATTTTTAACATTTGTATAGCGCGGCTGTCACCTCACAGGCATCCTGGCGCTGAGATAACTCCAGAGGGGGGAAGCACGGGGGCAGCAGAAAAATGGCCAGCAGGTCAACATTTAGGAAACAGACAGGTTTTGACCCGTTTCCTGAAAGGGAGGAGTTCCTTCATTTGCCGGATATCTAGAGGCAAGCTGTTCCATAGTTTAGCAGCCGCAACTCTGAAGGATCTACCTCCGGTCCTAACTTTTTTAAATCTCGCCTTCAGAAGGCTCCTCAAGACCTGGCTCTTCGAGCAGTAGCAGCTCGCCCTCCCCCAGCGCCTTGAGACCCTCACGGGTGAGTAGCGCGCTTTACAGGTACTCTGATTGATTGATTGATTATTGTATTATTGAAAATTGTCCTGAATAATTACCTTAACTATATGGTGTGCAGGAGTTTTCCTTACTTTTTGACAGAGTCTTTGACAGAGAGCTTTACCTCTAATTGGATCTCTTGAAACACATATGGGTCTGAATTTATATACTAATGGTGCTCCCTTGTGAGTGTGAGCTTAAGAGAATGGTGTCATTTGTGTAATATATGAATTACAGTTACTCATCCAAAAGCTTTGGTGGATGGTTCACCGTCAGCTTCAATATTATGCCTAGATCAATCATTAATAAATTAAATAAAGTAGGAGAAAATATACCCGTGTAAAAGTTTTAATAAAAGGGCCCTAGGACATGGATATCCCGAGAATGTTTTTAACCATGTCCTAGGGCCCTCTTATTAAAACTTTTACAGGGGTTATTCCTAGAGGCATTTTTAACTCATAACTTCACTTTCACATAGCACCTCACTTTCCTAACACAAACAACCTGCTCCGCTGTAACTCAGGCGTTGAAGCACAGCTGGATTGCGCTAGGTGATCCAGCTGGGCCCCGATGATGAAGCATACCACCTACGAGGTAGGTGGGTGAGCAGTTTCCTAAAACTATTTGCAGTTGTTTTTGCTCCTTCTGAAGGTTTTTGGTCAGGACCGTGGACCTGAAAACCTCAAGAAAGACTTGTCCATTTTGTTTGTTCATATACTACTTAGGGAGGAGGACAAGTTAACTGTTTCCTTACTCTCCAGTTGTTTCAATATGCCTAGTTTAAAGGACAGCAACATCTTATTTTCCTCCATGAAATCTCAAGAGCAAGAAGATTGTTATTGAGTAGCTCTTCTCACAGCAGGTAATGAAATTATCAAAAAATGCATATAGTTTCTGCTTCGGCCCCCTGCATCCTAAACTCTGCTCAAGCAATTCTGGACAAAGAAATTAGGAATACAAGTGCAGAATCTTTATACAGAGCCCCACAGGAACAAGAATCTTGAAGTCTGGGATGGATGTGTCCAGTGCAGTGCAAAATGAAGAAAAAATATCCCATTATATCTGCAGGTTTTATAAACCTTTTCACATAGAAAATAATATGTTAATATTTTGTCCTTACTATTGGAAGAAGTACATTTTAACGCATACCATTCTTATGTGCAGCTACGTGAAATGTTCTTTATTATGAATAATATTCTGTAAGTGACATGAAACTCTCATCAACTTTGAGACTCATCTCCACAAGATAGGCCATCACCTTCAATGTTTAAGTCATAATAGTCACTGTTTCCACGTTTCTGCCCCACAGTTCTACAATGTGAAGCCATTTTTCAAAGATTTCTAAATGTGGCCAACGTTTCACATTCTATATTCATAATGCTAATCTTTTTCATAATCACATTAATATCTTCTTGTGCTCACCAGAGGCTCAAAGTAAGGGAGAAGCGAGAAAATCAAGATGCCACCCACTTAGAACTAGACAGTATGATCATCCACTCTTACATCCACCCATCTGTTCATCCTCCCATTCTATCATCCACACTCTATTCTTGCAAGCTGTTTCCCCTTTCAATCTGTTTACTCTTTCATCAATCCTATCACCATTCCATCCATTCGCTGACCATTCCATCAATCTTAACAATTCATCAATATTTTCCTCATTCCATCCAGCCAATGGTCATTGTTTTCATCCATCCATAAATCAATCCGTCATCTATCGGCCCAGCCATTGTTTCATATATTGTTTCATTGTTCCTTCTAGTAATTTTTCCATACATGCATTCATCGCTCCTTATCTCCTTCCTGCCATTGTTCTTTTTTACCTTTCCTGCCCACCTTTCACATATCCTTTATGTCTCATACCTCCCCTTTTCATTTTCTTATTTTGCCATTTCTCTCTTCCTTTTCCCCTGCATACTTGCATGTTTTCGACTTCCAGTCTTCCTTTCTTTAATAATGTTCTTTTTTTTTCTCTTACCTTTCTGCCCCCTCTCTCTCTCACTTGATTTGCTGCCTTTTCCATTTGCCATCATTTCTTTCTCGGTCTTCTTAAATTAACATGGCTCACTTAGCAGCCCATGAGCCTCTCCTCTCGGTCCTGATTTGGTATTAATGTTATTAGGAGATTTCACCTTCTGAATCAAGAAATTATCTTTTTGGAGGGGCGCTTTACCAGGCAATGGGACCTAGTGAATAACCACCCATTAGCTGCCAAAGCTGAGGGTTGACAACGCTACTGGCTCGGAGAATTAACTAATATCTCTCAATTTACACCTGCTAAGAGCTCCTACGGCATTTCTATTGATAGCGGATGAAATCACAGCATGATCTAACATAACCATATAGTAATGTATGTATGCATATATGTGCTGTGTTTCTAGAGCGCAAACCTAGGTTGAGAGCAGCTGCACGCTTAACAGGGGGCTTGGGCAGATACAGCTATAAGGGGAAGATCAACAACAGACTGTAGTGTCTGGGGCAGTGCTCCATGAGGAGTTGTGTCTTCAGCTTTCTTTTGAAGTGTGATGTATAATGTTTGTTAAATAATGTTTTCAGTTCCTGTGCATTACTGAGCACTATACATAATAAGCGCATGCTTGTACAATCTAGATACTATTATCTTGCTCATGCTTCAACACTAATATATTTTCAGTTACCATATGGCTGAACATTTTAATGTTCTCTCCCACTGGTTTCGGCAGGGATGCCTATAGTTGGAGCGAAAGATATTTTCAATGATTTATTCAGGAATTCACCTCCTGCAGTTCTTTCTTAGATGTTTCAAAGGTGACAATATATAGAGAATTTTGAAGTGGGCACTTAACCTCAAAACATCTCAAGTCTATGCCTTCTCCCTAGTTGTCAATACAAAAAACGGGCTTATCCAGTTGAGGATTCACGTTCAGTCCGAGCTCTCCTCAAATATTATTAAAACATAATGCTAATAGGCCTAAGACTCGGATAAAACTCAGCCAGTATTATCCGAGTGCTGTGGTTACAAATGAGCGCAGAATCAATCCGATCCAGTCCAAAATTAAGGTTCTCAGCACCCTTTCTCAAGATAAAGTGGCCCAGGTGTCAATGCGAGGGTTGATCTTGTTCCACAGATGTTATGGTGTTTAACCATTTGACCACCAGTTACATCTTATTACTAAAAATGAATTCTACTGTTATCGTTTCGGTCTTCAATCTAGTGCTTTCTGAAATATTGGTATTTCTACATGCTGAAGGATCATTATTGAGGGATGCACTTGATCTATAATTCCATTTTTGTGAAAACCCTATGGTTCAAGCTAAGGTTTGATTCTGGAAAAAAAGGTCGATACTGCAGACAGTCATGCTTCTGGTACATGACAAAAGAAAACACTGAATATTGCAGTCTTCTGGCACTGATAAGAAAATACATGTTTAGGGGTACATGATCAACATCCCAAACTCTGGTGCACTCAGAACTGGTAAGGAAAGGCTACTGCAATGAATATGCTATGCTAAAAGACTTCAGCCCGGACGGTGACATGGCCTACCTACCAGCCAAGCCCTCTTATGCATACTTTGTTAATTGCTTGTGCAGGCAATGAACAATCTAAGAGATATGACAGCCTAGCCCAGAAGAAAGACCTGATCTAATTTTGTTAAGGCTCGGACAGTTGCCTTTTTTAACTGTATCCGGCATGGTAGGGACTAACAAGAATGAGTTTATTCACCATCTCTGAAGAGTAAAACTAAAATGCAGATAATTTTGAGATGTGTTGTGCCTCCTTCATCTAGTTCAATCAATCAGGATTCGTATAGCAGGGCTGCATCACCTGTGAGGGTCATGAGGCGCTGGGGGATTACGCTCATGCTGCCTGTAATCCAATTGGTTAAACATCCAGGTCTTGAGGTTCTTCCTGAACAGCTAGGCCGATGGGGAGGCTCTGCGGTGCAGGGGGATGTTGTTCCAGGCCTTCGCCACCAGGTGGGAGAAAGAGCTGCCTCTACTGTTCGTCATGAGGATGCGTTGGGTGGCTTTTAGGGAGAGAAATTCTGACTGCAGTTTCCTAGCAGGTTGGTGTCGGAGTTGAGTTTGATTAATTACCAAAAAATGAGGAGGTCTCCTTCTAAATCCAATTGGGGACAAGGAGAAATAAGTATACAAAATGAACAGGTCCCTCTATTTCCAAAGTGGAAAAAAGCTATTTAGGCTTCCACTAGTTACTCAAGAACCCATTAGTGCCAGTCTCACATATGATAGATTAATTATTAAAACAATATCGCATGAAAACACTACAAAATTAAGAAAAATTGTACAATTTATTCATAGAAAACAATATTTTACACAAGAAAAAGTGCCATACAATACAGATAAAAAGTTAAAAGTGTGTCAATCCACACAGGAAGCAATAAAAGTGCAAGTTGTCAACGCAGCGTTTCGGTATTTGTAATAACACCTTCATCAAGACAAAATTCTAATCAAGAAAAGAAACATACAATTAGTTACAAAAAACGTATACTTCTTTTTTTACATTTTTCATTCAACTCACAAACCATATTTACAATATACATAGTCTAAAACATAATCATAGCAATACTATTAGGCACTCTTTGACACTCTTTATATGTAAGAACAAATGGTTCTCGGAATTGAGTATTGTGGAGCCATTGAAAATCTACATAAATTATTTGAGAGAAACATTAACTTGTTGTATCAGAAAGAAATTTGGATTTCTGGTACGCATACCTTATAAAAGAGTAGAATTTATCAACCTCTGTAATCAATTTGAGGATTATATCATCTTCTAACCATCTCTTCTTCGATGGATTAGATGTTTCTGCTAGATTGCGATATTCTGGTTGTACTTTCCGAATTGTCAACCCTTTTAAATAAATAATTAGATTCATCAATTTATTGTCTCGACCCTTCATTATGGGCATATTATGCTCTCATCATCAATATACATTAGAATGGTTACCTTCAGCTTTCTTGATATATGTATTCTCTTTTGAGGACAAGGGAGCCACCGAGGTCTGGTGATCAATAGTTCATCACTATTTAAAAACGAATAGATAAGATTTATCTATCAGTTCTAATTTTTGCTCTTTCGTTTGTTGTATGAATGACAATTAAATCGACTTACCCACTGTTAATAAATTTAAACCTTAGAAGATGCGCGTGACTGGATATCCTGATAATCGCGCTGATTTCTTGTCTCTGGTATGTGGTTTGTCTTCTTTAGGTGGTGTATTTTAATTACCCGGCTGGATGGAACAAAAATGAATGCGTTCATATAAGAGTAGAATTAGACTCTTCAAGTTCAAATTTATACTAAGGAATATTTTTTCTTAAAAGGATAGTTACTTTGTATCTAATGTTATTAACCTTTCTCATGCTGGCGTCTTGGATTCGGTTTATATTTATCTCGCATTGATGTAGGGTAAAAGTAATTACACTAGTCACTTGTATGTGCTGCCACAGTTAGTTGCCTCGCAAGCCCTGTCTCGTATCTAGTGATAAATCGATGGAATGTTGCTTAATGTTTCTCTATAGTGTTCTCTAAGGTCTACGTATAAACCCCACGAGTCATGCTGTAGTCTATTAGGTGGTTTTATGCTGTTGCATTGATCAACTATGTAATGCTGGTTGTCGTATCTTTTATAACCTTTAAAATGGGCAATTCGACTTGCACTATGCCAGTTTAATTATTCTGTGCACAACATGCCCTCTACTTTTACTGCATTTTATTCCCACATCGTGTACTAGTCTATTCGATGGTAGTGATCGGCTTTAAAGTACTGGTTATCCTATCTGTTATATCCATTAAGAAAAAACAGTTCATCGACCACTGTGCTAGTTTGTGTTATTCTGTACAGAGCGTACCCTCGGTGACTTTTCAGCAAATCTGTCGGTTTCTCTATCTCTTCAGCAATATTATGAGAGTATAAAGGTAATAATTGTAGAGAGGTAGTATTCGCCTGCATACCTAGCAATGGACGATAATCCCTGGCTTTGACTAACCTGTATCGGGAAAGTCTGCCTCCCTGCTGCGCTTGTCGCTCTTTCGTTCTTAGTGGAATAGTGAGCTCGTTTAGTCAGGTATTTTTATATCCATCCTGCGAGGGCTGGCTGAAAGATCGTTTAAAGCCCGCGAAAAATTAGAGCGCGAGGTCCTTTCATGATCACGTCAGTTCCGGAGCGACGTTTTTAGAAAACTACTGTGGTAGTTTAATGTCATTTTCAATTGCATTTGTATCATACGCTCCCTCCTAGCTTTATTTAAACAACACCTCCTACTGCTATATATTTAGTGTTGTTTCTTTTCCGCCCTGAGTTAAAATGAGTCTGTTTGGAAATAATTTTTAGTTGGTAATCATGAATTAATAAATTAATAAACTAGGACCCCCAACCTAAATGTTTAAGAGACTGCCCTTATGAGTTCAATGTATTCAATAATTATCCCATCTCTCTTATTTGGATTAAGTTCTCTTGGCTGTCATATTGGAATGGGGCTAAATCAAACGGCTCCTTATGCGCATGTGATCTCGCGTGATGACGGATAAACTAAGAACTACTCTAGTAGTTTTCTGATTAGTTGAGTTTGAGGCAGTTGTTGTTCATCCAGCCAGCCACGTCTTTCATGCATATTTGAAACCGGTCATTGGTGGCCATTGGTCAGGGAGAGGATGAGTTGGGTGTCGTCGGCGTAGGAGATGATGTTGTGTCTGTGGCTCTTGACTATGTTGGCCAGGGGTGTCATGTATACGTTGAAGAGGCTTGGGTTGTGGGATGAGCCTTGAGGGACACTGCAGCTGATGTTCTAAGGGAGCGAGGAGTAGGGAGGGAGGATGACCTTCTGCATTCTTTCTGTGAGGCAGGATGCGATCCACTTGAGGGCTGCTCCTTGGATTCCAATCTGGTGGAGTCTGTCGATCAGTGTGTAGTGGGATATGGTGTCAAACGCTGATGAGGGGTTGAGGAGGATCAGGGATGTTGTTTCTCTGTGATATAGCAGCATTCTGATGTCGTACGTGGCTGTGACTAGGGCTGTCTCAATGCTGTTGTTTGCTCTGAAGCTGGATGGGGAGGGGTCCAGATGGTTGTGATTCTCCAGATATCTTGTGTTTCTTGATGACCTTGGCTGGTAAAGGGAGCAGGGAGATGGGTTGGTATTTCTTAGGTTCTACTGGGTCACAGATGGCTTCTTCAGCAGTGGCTTCACGTCGGCATTCTTCCATTTCTGGGGAAAGGGGGCCATGATAATAGAGGAGTTGGGGACCTTGTTGAGTTCTTTCCTGATGAGTTGATTGCTGAGGTTGAAAGTATGGTGTGGGTAGGGGTCTGCTGGGGCTCCAGAATGGAGATCTCATGAAGGATGCCCTTTCCTTCTTGGTGAGGGAGCTCTACAAGATGAGCTGGTGTGGGTGTGGGTCGGTCACCGTAATGCGGTTGATGCTGTCCTTGGCGGGGGTTGGAGTGTGAAGTCATGATTTGGTGTTGATTATGAAGGGGAAAAAAGTCCTAGAGGGTGTCGCAGAGAGCTCACAAGGGTGTGATGTTGTTTTCGGTTGCTGAGCAGTTGGTGAACTCCTTGACTATGATGAAAAGTTCCTTGCTGTTGTTGGAGCAGCCCTTGATGTGGGTGACTAGGGTGGAAGTGTTCTTCAAAAGGTGGTAGTATGGGTTGAGGGCACCTTTGAAGTGTTTTCAGTCTTCAAGGGTTTACTGGCATGCCATCTTCTATCCTGTTTTGGAACCAGTTGGGGTGTCATTTTTGTTTCTTCAGGTTGGTGAGTTCCCTGGGTGTGACTTCGTCAGCGCTTGCCATTATCCAGTTCGCAAAATTGTCCGCCGCTTGTTCTGTGTCTTCTGTGGTGGTGGGTAGGCGGGAGATGAAGGTGTTGGTACAACATTGTTCTGATACCCTTGCCCAGCTGCTCAGTGTCTTGATAATGCTGGAGGCAGGGGTGTTGGTGGTTTCGAGATGACAAAGT
Source organism: Lissotriton helveticus (assembly GCF_964261635.1). Taxonomy (NCBI): domain Eukaryota; kingdom Metazoa; phylum Chordata; class Amphibia; order Caudata; family Salamandridae; genus Lissotriton; species Lissotriton helveticus. Next base: position 394,853,969 of record NC_136057.1, read on the forward strand.
GGGCGCAGTGGTGGTCGGTTCAGGTGAGCTCCTCTGTGTGGGTGTATTTTACTCTGTTGCTGTCTGAGAAGATATGTTTGAGCTAGTGTCCAGCAGTGTAGGTGGGGTCAGTGACCAGCTGTTTGAGTACTGAATATAGTTCTCTATATTAGAAGATTTTGTCTGATCATCGGCAGCTGATGATGATGAATGTTACAGTTATGTATAAAGGAAGCAGCTGCACCAATTCTTCCATGAAAACCCTCTGCAAGATGTTGGGTAAGGTCCACATTATACTCTCCTTTTTTTTCTAAAGTAAAAGTATATTCTTCTGCTTGGATCTTCTAAAAGATCCTTCTCCTCAGTCCAATGCATCGCGGTGAGTGGTTCAGGTTCTCAGGGCCATAGCCCTTTAGTCTATGAGATAATGTCTATGAGATAATGTAGGCATCCATAAATTCTTCTGGAAGCTAGTACTGCTCTCACCTTGTACTAATTGAGGTCATTCACTAGGAAGGGAAACAATAGTAGAGCCAGCGTTGCTGTCTCATCCGCTAAAGGATTTACTATGCCTATGATAACTCAGGGCCTCATTTACCAGGATTGACACTTGTCAGGCAAGTTCAAATGAAGATTTTTTGTTGATAACTGTACATAGTGGTCTGCTTACAGTGTTGTGATGGACAACTGATCTATATCTGAATTGATAGAATCTGTATATTTTTCTTTTTGTAGATATTGTTGGGCTGAGAAAAAGATAACAAACAGCTGTTAGTGATGATCATTCACTGAAGGGACAAAGATGTTTATAATTTCATTCCGGGGAGGGGAGGGGGTCATTCTTTGGTGCAGCCCCATGAGGCAAAATAATTGTAGAACGCTTTTTGAAGAGTGTGAGGTGCTATTATATTAAATATTCTCTAAACCTAGTGCAGCTACCAAATACTCAAATATTGAGAATTATAAAAGACTGTAGATTTTCCATGGATTGATGTCTGTATTTTGGTTGCCTATCCATTTGAAGATGCTATGGTGTAGAAAGACTTGGGTTGATGTCCAGGGATACAAATTAGGAACCATTTTAGATGGACAGCAACTCATGCAAGGACACTATCTGTTAGCTGAATATGTGGGGTGGGGTTCTTGAAGTGCATAGTCTTTTTAAGTGCACAAAGTGAAACGACGTTTGTTAAATAGTTGATCGTCACCAGAATGGTGGTACAACCCTGTCTCTGGGTACTTCAGCCACGGAGTACATGACTATGTTATGCAAAGTCTTGGAAGAATGGATTTGTTATTTTCGAAACAGTACTATTATGCCAAATAGGATGCGGAGGTCCATGATTTTACGGAAGGCAACTGGGTGAGGATTTTATCTCAGAGTTTTATTTTAAAATGTAGATCCAGGTTTGGGAGGTCTGTTAAAGTTGTGAGCAATAACAAGCATATTGTTGGCAAGTAGGGAGGTAAATTATACAATATGGGGAAAGCATCTAAATGAGAAGTTTGATGTCTCAAATTGAATCTGTTTTCCAACAGCAACTGAAACTCATCCTCCTCAACAAATACTTTAACCCACGCGCTAACTGAATTGTGTTCCAATGCCCCACTCTCTCTAGGACTAGACCCTTTGTGACAGTCGACTGATTGTTTCAGCTGTCTAATATGTCATTTACCCCTTTAACTCATGCTATTCTAATTTTCTGCATACTTTAACCATCCTAATTGCCTAACGATTCTCTTTGTCTCTCTTTATGCGTGTACTTACTTAAGTTACCTGCTGAACCTAAGTGTGTCACATTATATGTAAAGTAATTTTTTTCATCTTCATCTTATGTAAAGCGCTCTGATACCTTTGGGTCTAGTTAGCGCTATATAAAACCTATAAATAAAAACAGTACTTTATGGATCATCGACATAACAAAGCAGAGTTGAATTTCCTTGAAATGTTAAGCAATGAGTCTGGTCAGGATGATGAGAACTCTTATTGAAAAATTCTGAGGGATAGAAACAAGCTCTCTTGGAGGGTGCTGCAATATGTATTTTTTTATTATGGGTACAGATGTGTTATGTTATAATTCTATGCGTTTGATTGTAATGGTCTGTATGTGAAAGACTTCGATCGAATATACCTAGTAGGGCTTCCTAGTAAAGTATCTTCGCCCTGAATGGAGTTTTTGATTTGGGATAGCAATACGACTCTGTGGATGAGCAAACTACCATTAAGGGTTTGAAGAATGGTGCTGTTGGGTCTCCCAACATTAAAAAGGACTTGGAAAGCACAGTACAGTAAGAAAACAAGTTACTTACCTGTAACTTTGTTCCCCAGTATTGGTACTTTCATAGATTCCCATGCTTTGTATCATTCCCCCGTCATCGGAATGGGAGCCTCGGTAATAGAAACATACCATAGCAGTAGGTACAAAAGTGAAAGACAGGTCTAGGCCTCATCTCATTTTGTAGCCTATCCGCCTCTTTTTGTAAAAGAGACCACAAAAATTGTAACAACCAATCAGAGTAGCCTCACCCCATAGAACCCTCCTGAGAGAGCCTCAGATTTTCGTAGCCGTTGTGTAAAAGTAATTACATTTACTGAAGGCTGAGCTTTCCCAGGGGAGGCGGGTGGGCGTATGGGAATCTATGAAAGTACCAATACTGGGGAACCAAAGTTACAGGTAAGTAACTTGTTTTCTTGCCCCAGTATTATACTTTCATAGATTCCCATGCTTAGTATCAGAGTAGCTAGCAGTAAGCCACAAATGCACATTTTGTTACATGCATATCAGCATAACACAGTATAAGCATTATCATCAAATACAAATGTGCAATAAAGGAAGGAGGGATAGAAGGGAAAGCTCACCGCTCACTGGAATAAATTCCTCAGGACTGCTTGTCCGACTGCTGTATCACTCCTTGTGGAGGAATCCAAACAGTAGTGTTTCGTGAATGAATGGGCACTGCTCCATGTAGCTGCCCTACAAATGTCCTTGATAGGGACACCATAGAACAGAGCCGTAGATGATGACACTGATCTTGTAGAATGAGCTTTGATCCGTCCCCTCAGCGGCTTTCCCGCTGCTTGATGACAGAAATGAATCGTGCTGGCAATCCAACGTGATATCCCTTGCTTTGACAGGGGCAAACCTTTCCTTGGAGCGCTAAAAGCGACAAAAAGTTGCGAAGTCTTCCTGAATTCTTTCGTACGTTGAAGATAAAACTTCAGGCATCTTTGGACATCCAAAGTGTGGAGAGATCTCTCCGCCAGAGATGAAGGTCGAGGAAAGAAAGTCTTTAGTACTATAGGCTCATTTAGATGAAAATCCGAAGGGACTTTTGGGATAAATTTTGGATTTGTCCGTAAGATCAAAGATTCTTTTTTGAACTGTAAGAAAGGCTCAACCATTGTGAGAGCTTGAAGTTCTCCAACTCTCCTGGCTGATGTTATCGCCAGAAGAAAAGCAATCTTCCAGGACACAAACTTCATGTTCGCTCTATCTATTGGTTCAAAAGGAGCCCTCATGAGATGGGCAAGGGCCAGGTTGAGTTGCCAAATTGGAGGAGGAGGTCTCACCGGAGGGAAAACCCTGAATAGACCCTTTAGGAATTGCTTGATCACCCTGGCGGACCAAAGAGAAGGTTAAATGAGAAGGGTTTGGAAGCGCACTCCTAATATTCAAACAAATCCACTTTAAACCAAAATTTTGTGAACAATATAGCTTACAATGGTGCCGCAGCGTAACACTTGCTGTCAATCAAGTGTGGAATCAGTACAAATCTAATGCTGCCAAAACTGGTAGACAACGCTGTGCACTGTGCATGAGTAGTCCTGTCGGGCTCTAATAATCCACTTGGTAAATAAACAAATCAATCATATATATACAATATTTTTCAAAAGAATGCTTATTATTCATCAACATTCATTTATATGTATGTTATACAGTTAATGTTGAACAAATGAATGTTCCATTAATATTTAGATCACAAAAAGAAACAACTGTTGGTCCATTAATACATGAATCCAATTGAATAATAATAAACAATGTTTTACAATCTAAACATAAATCAATACATTCTTGAAGATAACCATCTTTAAAATGCCCGATGCATTTCGGGACAGTGGTGTCACTTCTTCAGGGGCAATCTGTGGAAGAAAAACAATTTCTCAAAATTTTATATTGAAAATGTCAATACTATCAATGAAAGTGACTATGCATTAAGGCACACCTTGCATGGGTCGTGATTAGACGATATGCAGATGCTGTAATACTGTTATTAAAAACAAACCGTATGACTCAAGTGCTCGTGCACAAAATCAACCTCGAGGTGCACAGGAGAGGTGAAATCAATGAATCAATATCAAGAAGGTACCACGTGATAAAAGAAAATGGTGCAACTGATGAAGAATTTTCCCATAGACTACTCCCCGTGAATCCAGATGTTATAGAAAATGTAGATGAAATAAACAAGCTGAAAGAATATTACAATGGAAACTCAACTACCTGGATGGTGCCACGACCTGACAACTGTAAGAAAACCAACAACAACACACTTGTACGACCTTAAGCCAAGGTACCTCAGAAAAATAAAACATGAGCAGCAACACTTGAGTGTCCATATGGGACAAGACAACGCCTACCTGAAAGTATTCAATAATGGACTCTGTCCGGTAAAGGATGCTACTGTTATACTGTAAAATGCTGGAAAGGGCTGCAAAAGATAACAATACCAGCCTCTTAATATAATGATACAAAAGGCTGTGATGCTGATCAATGTGAGATTGAACCATTGTCATTTCTATCACTCACCCCCGCAGAGTCTCTTTTAAGTAACCTTCTTGCTCCTTCTGGTTATTTGTGAGATCTAATGTTCAGTCTTGCGTTAAATGAACCGCATCTGTAGACATGAATATAACGTTGCAGTCAAGAGTAATATAGCGTAACCTAACTAGCAGATAACAGTTTCGAAAGACCGTGAGGTTAAAAACTTACTCGTATTTCACGGTATATACTCCCAAAGTCAGAACATCTCTTGCTCGGTACCTCAATACACACGAGTGAACGGGACCCCGTCCAAGACTCGCGTTTACATGGAGATTAGCTCAAACATTAAAGAAGGACTAGTGCAATACGCGGGGGGCGCCATCTTGGAATGGGTTGAAATGCATGTTTGACGAACCGATGTATACACTAAGAATATACAGGCTAATAAAAACGGTTAAGGAAATAAACGGAACCTGATGGAAATAAGTGGAACCATTTAAAAAAAAAAAAGAAAAAAAAAAAGGCCTAACATTGGTAATATACAGGCTAGGTCGAAAATGAAAGAAAAATTAATGATATACCTTCCACAATGATGAACAAATGCAAGAATGAGACTGGCCAGACGGCACACACTAAAATATAAAGTAGAAAGATCTCTGCTGGTCACCCTATTCAGTGTGAGTGACCTGTAGAAAAATAGTGTAGGGGCTTCGATGCCTAATGATGATGGGAAATCCTCTAAATGGTACAGTGTCTGTGCACAGGTGTGCAAATCTGTGCAAAAGGAAAGCACAGGATATAAGAAAGTGTAAATACCAGTAACCCCAAAGAAACCCAAGGGTGCAAAATAGTGCCATGTGTATTGCTAAACTACATGATATCACAACAATGTTCATGACTATGCAATAAACAATAGGTGAAAGTAACAAGGACCCCCTGTTTGTGCAACAGAATATGTTATACAGGGAAATTAGACAGTGTGAAAAAAGGCATCAAAATTGATATCACCAGGGAGAAAACGACATATAGAAGGCACAACAATCAATTAAAAAGTACAAAATTTTGTTTTTTTTATTAAGTATATATACTCAGAATAAAAACATTTAAATTCAAATACAAAAACAGATAATACATTCGACCTATTCTAATTATAAAAAACAATAATTGACATACAAAGTAAAATAATCAATAACACAATTAATTATAAGTTCATAAAACAGTGGCAAACACTGTTTTATGAACTTATAATTAATTGTGTTATCTATATGTCGTTTTCTCCCTGGTGATATCAATTTTGATGCCTTTTTTCACACTATGCAATAAACAATAACATGACAAATGCAAATGCATAACATGAGACATGCAAATGTAAGAATCCACTGTGGTAAGTTACTGTTGAGGCAAACAGAAAACAGTCACGTCGACATCCTATAATTAGTGAAAATCCAATTTACAGAAAACAGCTCATATCAAAACGATCATTCAGCCCAATTGGTTGCATGGTTCCCAAGGATTGAATCCAATACAATTCACGTTGTACCAACAATTTGTTTACATCTATTCCTGGTTTGCTCTCAATTTGTTCAACAACTTGCACCCTGAGTTGGGAGATTGAATGTGTAGCTTCCTCCCAATGAACCGCTAAGCTAGCAGGGTGCGGAGAATCTGTTCAGATGCCAATGAATGTGACATTTGATTTCAAGACCTCACACACAAGTTTCAAAACAGAGGTTACCCTACACAGATCATTGACACTTGTCGTCAAAAAGCACTTACTAAAACTCGTGACCAGTGTTGACAAAAACAAACAGCACAGCCTAATACCCGAATGGTTTTTGTCTCGAAATTTTCAACTGCTTCTTATGCAGTTAAAAACATCATACATACACGGTGGGATTTACTCCAACATGAGCAGGATTTCAATGGAATTTTTTCAGAAAAAACCCTTTTTGCATACACTAAAGGTAGGAATCTTCTAACAATTTTGGCTAACCCCAATCAACAGAGGGTAGAACAGACAGAACAAGCACACTTAGGCAACAAAAGATGTAAAAGCTGCATTCACTGCAACAACATAACGGTTGGAGACACCTTGACACATCCATTATCTGGCAAAAAGATCAAATTAAGACACTCTTGCGATTGTAATTCTGTCAATATAATTTATTGTATAAAATGCCCATGTGGGAAAGCTTACATTGGCAAAACATCACGTAAATTGAGAGTAAGGATGACGGAACACAAAAGTAGGATCCGGACAAGTAACACATCATCTAGCTTAGCGGTTCATTGGGAGGAAGCTACACATTCAATCTCCCAACTCAGGGTGCAAGTTGTTGAACAAATTGAGAGCAAACCAGGAATGGATGTAAACAAATTGTTGTTACAACGTGAATTGTATTGGATTCAATCCTTGGGAACCATGCAACCAATTGGGCTGAATGATCGTTTTGATATGAGCTGTTTTCTGTAAATTGGATTTTCACTAATTATAGGATGTCGACATGACTGTTTTCTTTTTGCCTCAACAGTAACTTACCACAGTGGATTCTTACATTTGCATGGCTCATGTTATGCATTTGCATTTGTCATGTTGTTGTTTATTGCATAGTCATGAACATTGTTGTGATATCATGTAGTTTAGCAATACACATGGTACTATTTTGCACCCTTGATTTCTTTGGGGTTACTGGTATTTACACTTTCTTATATCCTGTGCTTTCCTTTTGCACACCTGTGCACAGACACTGTCCCATTTAGAGGATTTCCCATCATAATTAGGCATCGAAGCCCCTACACTATTTTTCTACAGGTCACACACACTGAATAGGGTGACCAGCAGAGATCTTTCTACTTTATATTTTAGTGTGTGCAGTCTGGCCAGTCTCATTCTTGCATTTGTTCATCATTGTGGAAGGTATATCATTAATTTTTCTTTCATTTTCGACCTAGCCTGTATATTAGCAATGTTAGGCCTTTTTTTTTTTTTAATGGTTCCACTTATTTCCATCAGGTTCCGTTTATTTCCTTAACCCCTTGGACGCTCATGACGAGCTCAGCTCGTCATGGAGTTTCCATTGATTTCAATGGAAATTCAATGAAGAATCTGAAAGTGCCTTAGCATCCAAGTGGTTAACCGTTTTTATTAGCCTGTATTTTCTTAGTGTATACATCGGTTCGTCAAACATGCATTTCAACCCATTCCAAGATGGCGCCCCCGCGTATTGCACTAGTCCTTCTTTAATGTTTGAGCTAATCTCCATGTAAACGCGAGTCTTGGACGGGGTCGCGTTCACTCGTGTGTATTGAGATACCGAGCGAGAGATGTTCTGACTTTGGGAGTATATACCGTGAAATACGAGTAAGTTTTTAACCTCACGGTCTTTCGAAACTGTTATCTGCTAGTTAGGTTACGCTATATTACTCTTGACGGCAACGTTATATTCATGTCTACAGATGCGGTTCATTTAACGCAAGAATGAACATTAAATCTCACAAATAACCAGAAGGAGCAAGAAGGTTACTTAAAAGAGACTCTGCGGGGGTGAGTGATAGAAATGACAATGGTTCAATCTCACATTGATCAGCATCACAGCCTTTTGTATCATTATATTAAGAGGCTGGTATTGTTATCTTTTGCAGCCCTTTCCAGCATTTTACAGTATAACAGTAGCAGCCTTTACCGGACAGGGTCCATTATTGAATACTTTCAGGTAGGCGTTGTCTTGTCCCATATGGACACTCAAGTGTTGCTGCACATGTTTTATTTTTCTGAGGTACCTTGGCTTTAGGTCGTACAAGTGTGTTGTTGTTGGTTTTCTTACAGTTGTCAGGTCGTGGCACCATCCAGGTAGTTGAGTTTCCATTGTAATATTCTTTCAGCGTGTTTATTTCATCTACATTTTCTATAACATCTGGATTCACGGGGAGTAGTCTATGGGAAAATTCTTCCTCAGTTGCACCATTTTCTTTTATCACGTGGTACCTTCTTGATATTGATTCATTGATTTCACCTCTCCTGTGCACCTCGAGGTTGATTTTGTGCACGAGCACTTGAGTCATACAGTTTGTTTTTAATAACAGTATTACAGCATCTGCATTTTCATCTAATCACGACCCATGCATGGTGTGCCTTAATGCATAGTCACTTTCATTGATAGTGTTGACATTTTCAAAATAAAATTTTGAGAAATTGTTTTGCTTCCACAGATTGCCCCTGAAGAAGGGACACCACTGTCCCGAAATGCATCGGGCATTTTAAAGATGGTTATCTTCAAGAATGTATTGATTTATGTTTAGATTGTAAAACAATGTTTATTATTATTCAATTGGATTCATGTATTAATGGACCAACAGTTGTTTCTTTTTGTGATCTAAATATTAATGGAACATTCATTTGTTCAACATTAACTGTATAACATACATATAAATGAACGTTGATGAATAATAAGCATTCTTTTGAAAAATATTGTATATATATGATTGATTTGTTTATTTACCAAGTGGATTATTAGAGTCCGACAGGACTACTCTTGCACAGTGCACAGCGTTGTCTACCAGTTTTGGCAGCATTAGATTTGGACCAAAGAGAAGGGCCAGAGGTTGTCCGTCTGTACCTCGAGATCGCTGCCAGACGCACTTTAATGGAAGAGTGTTGAAGACCTGATTTGGCCAAAGACAATATGTACGGTAAGATTTTATGAGGAGCCGAAGTAAAAGGATGAAGATTCTCCTTTTTGCACCATGTACAAAAACGCTTCCATTTTGCACGATAGGTCCTGTTTGTACTAGGAGCCCGAGCTTGAGCTAAAATGTCCTTGCAATCTTGAGGGATATCTAAAGCATTGAACTCCCGGTGCTCAGGAGCCAAGCTGTCAATTGCAGAGAGCTCGGGTCCGGATGCATTACTTGGCCCTGGGACATCGTCAGCAGGGTAGGAATTGGACGCAGGAGAGTTTGTTGATCCTGAGATAGAAGGAGGAGCTCTGTGAACCACAATTGGCGGGGCCAAGCTGGGGCTATTAAAATCATGGTGCAGGGTTCTGTCTTGAGTTTCCTCAGTATCCTTGGTATCAAAGGAATCGGTGGAAAGGCGTAAAGAAATGCGCCTAACCAGGCTATCGAAAAGGCATTCCCCAGCGACCCTCGACTGTGATACCTGCTTGCGTAGAATTAGCATTTCTTGTTCTGTGGAGTCGCAAACAGGTCTATAAGAGGAGTGCCCCAACAAAAGAATATTCTGTCGAGAGTCCTCTGATCCAATTCCCATTCGTGGGAGACTGACCTTAGGCGGCTCAATGAATCTGCCTCCACATTGAGAGAACCTGGTAGATGTTCTGCTGAGAGAGATATCTGGTGCTGAATAACCCATTCCCAGATCTCCTGTGCCTCTTTTGAAAGGAGTTTGGATTTTGTTCCGCCCTGCTTGTTCACATAATGCATGGCCGTCGTGTTGTCTGTCCGCACCAGGACTGTAGAATTTCGAATTTTTGGAAGGAAAGCTTGTAGAGCTAAACTAATCGGTCTCAGTTCTAGTAGGTTGATGTGAGAGGTGCGAAGCTCTGGAGACCAGCGATCGCTCACTTGAAGATCCTTTAACACAGCTCCCCAGCCTTCTAGAGAAGCGTTTGTGGTCAGGACTAATGGAGAGCGAGGAACCCTGAAGGAGAGACCTTCCTCGATATTGCTTGTTACAGTCCATCACCTGATCGCCTTCTTCATGACACGAGTAATCTTTATCCTGTCTTCGAAAGACCCCTCTGCTTGACGCCATTGCAAGTCTAGTTGTTCCTGCAGGGGACGCATGTGAAGCCTGCAGTGCGGATCAATGCAATGCAAGATGACATCGATCCTACAAGGGATTTGTACTGACGGACTGAAAGAGTTTGTTTTCTTCGAAAACGGTTGGCAGAAAGAATCAGTCTGTTCTGTCTCTCCTCTGAAGGGAAAGCTCTGCAAGGAGTTGTATCCAGAATGGCACCCAGAAATCTTGCCGACCTGGACGGAAGAAGGATAGACTTGCTTCTGTTTAGGCCTAGACCCAGATGACTGAAAAGTTGAATAAAATCCTCGACTGCTTTTGAGGCTGCTTGAGAGGTTGGAGTTTTTATCAACCAGTCGTCCAAGTAGGGAAACACCTGCAGAGACTGCCTTCTGAGAAAAGCTGCCACTGGTGCCAATACCTTTGTAAATATCCACGGTGCAGACCTTAGTCCGAAAGGTAGGACTTTGAACTGAAAGTGGCTCTTGGCTACTGTAAAGCGAAGATACCTCCTGTGGGACGGATGAATGGGAACATGAAAATATGCGTCCTCTAGATCTAGAGTTGCCATATAATCGCCAGGATTTAGGAGACGCAATATATCCTGGAGAGGAACCATCCGAAAAGAGAGTTTTATGAGATAGGTGTTGAGCTCCCTCAGGTCTAGAATTGGGCGCCACTTTTCTTCCATCTTGCGAACCAGGAAAAACCTGGAATAGAATCCTTTCCCTCGTTGGGTCTGAGGAACCGATTCTATCGCCCCTTTGATGAGCAGCTGTTGAACTTCGAGACGTAGAAGATTTAGATGTTTCGATTCCGTGGCGTGAGGAGCTCTGGATGGTGAAAATTCTTGAAACTCTAGTGTGTGGCCGAATTGTACGATGTTGAGGACCCACCGATCCGATGTAATAATTTTCCAGTTGTGGAGATATTCTGATATTCTGCCCCCCCACTGATGTTACTAGAGGGGAAGGAACAGTAGACAGAGCCATGAAGCCGCTATTGACATTTAGGAGTATCTCTCCCCTGACGTCCCTGTCGTCCTCTTGGTGGTTGGCGAGAGAAAGACGCCGATTGACCTTGGCGCTGTGAGTATTGGGGCTTGTATGACTGAGAGGACTGCGAGTAAGAAGAGTAGCGCTGTTGGTTGCCCCCTCTGTACGATGAAAAACCACTCCCTTTCGCACCCCTGAAAGGAACCTTGCGGTAATGCAATTCCTCCAAAAGCAAAGTTGGAGGCAAGGGTGTTACTCTGCGAGGAGATGTCATCTCTGGAGTAATCTGCTGGCTTTTAATAGAAACGTGGACCCTTTGAATCGTCGTCGATGAACTGATCGGAGAGATGGACCTCGTCGACGGTGGACTGATCGACACTATCCTCGATGTCATCATCGTCGACGTTGAAGATGTAAGCACCATCGTCGACGAGAAGGAAACAGGTACCTTAAACGTCGACAAAGATATCACTGCAGCTACCGTCGACGGTCCCGTCGATGGAGCTGTAACAGAACCCAAGTGAATTTAGGATGTCGTTGTCGACGTACCAGATATTTTCGTCGTCAATGGATGAGATTTCTTATCCGATTTTCCTTCCTGAGGGACAGAAGCAGGTTTTTTGAATACCTTCTCCTTATCAGATAGTGGAGAAGTAATAGAAGGGGTTTTCTGTACCTTCCCTTCTTTGATGACTGTGTCTCCTCAGTCCGTCCCAGCCTCTCCTTTACACCTCGGTGAGGAGATTGTTTGGGACTAGGCCTCTCAGACCTATCAGAGGTCACTTGCAGGGCCTTAACAGGGGGCTCAGAAGATGTTGAAGGGGAGGACATACCCCTTTTCTTGGATCTCCTGGAGGACGCAGCTGAGGAAGAGTCCTCACTGTCGGATGATAGAACCTCCTTATGAGACTTCATTTTCTGCAACCAGGTTAATAAGCGGCCTTCCCTGTCTCTCAAGGTCTTCGTAGAGAAAGTCCTGCAGATCTTACAATCTGTGGCCTTGTGATCCGGGTACAAGCAGTATATACAGTCCTTATGCTTGTCCTCAACGTATAGCCTCTTCTTTGAGCAGGTAGCACAAGCTCTGAATAAAGCCTTCTTCTCCTTATCAGACATATTAGAGTTGAAAAAGAAAAAGAAGAAAATTCCAAATCTGAAGAGAAATCTGAGCAGAGCTCAGTGGAGACTCCCTTAGCACAACGTGCAGTAGAAAATCTGAGGCTCTGAGGCTCTCTCAGGAGGGTTCTATGGGGTGAGGCTACTCTGATTAGTTGTTACAATTTTTTTGGTCTCTTTTACAAAAAGAGGTGGATAGGCTACAAAATGAGATGAGGCCTAGGCCTGTCTTTCACTTTTGTACCTACTGCTATGGTATTTTTCTATTACCGAGGCTCCCATTCCGACGACGGGGGAATGATACAAAGCATGGGAATCTATGAAAGTCCAATACTGGGGCAAGTTTGATGATGTCTGTTGCATGTGCTTTTTCATATGTTTTAGGAGATAAGAAACAAGATCTAGACAAGCCAGACAGGTATGTTAAGATTTGTGAACAAATAGAGGGGTCACCTCCTGCGCACAGGGGCTTGACTGGCTATCGTTAAGCACAGCATTAGAGCAGGATGCGGTTTGAAGATGACACGGTTCATAGGCACCACAGAGACATTGGTATTTGAAGATATGACAATGATGGGGGTCACCTACCTACCACTGGGTCGCGATTGGCCATAGTGGAGCACAGCATGAGAGCATGATGAATTCTGTAAAAATATACAGGTCACAGGCACCCCACGAATTGGTGTACTAGAGACTATGTACTTCACGGGTAATAGACGATCAGTAGATCATAACACATAATAGAATAAGCGCAGCGAACGTTACCGTATTGCATGGGTTTCCACTGAGTGACTTTCTGCCCCACAAATGGGATGTTTCCTAAGAGTGGGGAAACACAGTGGTGAAATGTGTCTTCACCAGTTTTGAATCATAGAAGTATAAACTATTGTTGATTTTGATGTTATGTTATTGTAGCCCTGAAGAATTCGCACGATACCGACTAACGACGAAACATGTGTTGGCTGGGCGTAAAAAATTAAAAGACAAAGAAAAAAACAAAAATCCCCTTGTCGTCTTGTTTGTGCAGTTACTGCTATATGTTTGTAATGTAAATTGATGTGTGTGCATAGGATTGTGATTTAGTATGACTTTTAACCCTAGGGTTGAGTATTGGAGGGTTCAGGGTAATTCCCTCCCCTAGAGCACCGCAAGTGAGCAGAGTTATATGCTTGATAGCAAGACGTGTATTTCTGAGCGCCAAGGAGTGCTTAGTTTTAATTGATCCAAGCACGAGATTATTCATTCTCACCGTATACCCTGCCCAAGTGTGGACCTCAGTAAGGATAAGAGGAAAACTCTGCTCATTAACTCACATTCTCAAAACATTCCCTACGGAGGCCACGCTGCAGTTCAGCTCATTAAAGTGAGGAGTTTAAGATGGCAGAGACAGCAATTTCTGTTTTAACACTTCATGTGACATCGTTTCGGTGACATCTGTGGGCATCGTCTGTGGTAATGAGTCCCCACTGCATGTTACAGGCATGTATTCTAGGAGGGAGGAACTCCCTTTACAGCTAATCCAATCACGTGCTGTAGCCTGCCTGCGTCTCCACTGAAGGAAGTGAGCCGATTAGGGCCACCCGGGTCATCCGAGACCACCTCTCAGCCTTCCACACAAATGAAGAGTCAATCAGACAGTAGAGAATACAAACCAAGTATATTTTATTCAGGTACACTCTGTCGTGTAGTTCCTATAAACAATATACAGGATCTGCGCGTTTAGACAACATACACTGTAGGATTGGTGTCAGACGAACTCTGATCACCCCCACCGGTTATGTTGGCCTTCTTGTACCAACTAGCTCACAGTGGCACTAGAATCTCCTCTTACCAAGGAGAGAATAGTTCTTAGCAACCATTGAACAGGACAACCCTGATCCCTCAGAATCATGGAAACAATATGCTACTTTTCGCTCATTCACTCGTGCTTACTGAGTCTGTCTCAGAGAGATACAACGAATGAAACAAGCATGGCGTTTTCAACAATCATTTATTGAACAGTTGTTATTCTGGTGTAGAATAGATTTGCTGCAACAACCGTTAGACAGTATAGGATATAAATGATTAACAGTACTATAAAGGTAAAAGGATGGTAAAGTTCTTCCATCTTACTAAAATCATGAATACATTCAAGCACATAAAACACATGATAATAAAAGGTGCGTACTCCTACGATGCCGCCCTATCCAGATGTACCCAATTGTACCTAGCATGTGTGCAGGTATTAAGCCAAGAATTCCTCTAGGATTTAGTCAACCCCATTACCTTAAGTGAGGCTGTGGGGCCACGTCCTGGTCTCGAGTTGGACACCCCGCGAGGGATATTAGACCACTGCGAGCTAGAGCGTCTGCATGCAGAAACCTCAGAGTATCTGGTCAGTGTGTCGGCCGGGACGTTTTGTCTCCTCTAGGTATCTTAGTAAGATGTGATGTATATATACCCATAGGTCTCCCCAGGGGTCCTACCTTGCTGTGTTACTCTGTCGGCCTAAGGATCACGTTGGGCATGAACTTTATACATGGATTTTATACAGGAGGAGACAGTCCTGCTGTGCTTCCAAGAACCTTCACGCATAATGTATTCAATTTTGAACTTGGGGAAACCCGCGTTCTGAATGCAGTGTAATATCTAGGTAAAAAGTCAGTCCTTGTAAACCGTTGCAAGTGTAATGTAGTGAGAGAATATAGGTGATGGGTAACGATTTTCCAGAGGCCTATGAACAATAGTTACTTACCTGTAATCTGTGGTTCTCCAGTATTGGTGTCTTTCATAGATTCACATGCCTGAATCATTCCCCGTCGTCGGAGTGGGAGTCCCACGGTACATAAAAAAGCAATAATATGCCATAAATATGTAGTAAATACCAATAAAAACAAACCAGGACGTAAAGTAGCCCAAGCTACAGTATGAAAAACTTCCACATCTATGACTATCCTAGTCATTTTGTATAGTCCAAACTACAGCCAATCAGGCGCCAGCACCCACCAGAATGTTGTCCCCAGAGGCTCAGGCTCTCAGATTTTCTCGCAAGGAGTGAAGGTAAACCAAAATAGCCTAAAAGCCTCTGAGGGGAGGTGGGCGGGTTGCATGTGAATCTATGAAAGACACCAATACTGGAGAACGACAGATTACAGGTAAGTAACTATTGTTCTTCTCCAGTATTAGGGGTGTCTTTCATAGATTCACATGCCTCAATCAGAGTAGCTAGAAGTACATATCCGTGCTAGGCAGACGCCAATGGTTGTAAAGCTTGACAGTCATAAAACAGTGTAAACTGAAAATACACATATCATATAAGCATAGGAGAATGCAATCATGTAAACATGTGTAAAAACATAACATATGAAGCGTCTGACAGCAGTAATGGAGGTGGGAAACAGAGGCTCACCTTATTTGAAAAGATTTCGTAGAACTGCACGACCCACAGAAGTATCGGCTTCGCTGGTTGCCTCCAGACAGTAATGCTTGGTAAATGTATGGCGACTGGCTCAAGTAGCCGCTCTGCAGATCTGCTGAAGAGGAACTCAGGATTCAAGCAAGCCGGGCCGAAGAGGCTGAAATGCCAGAAACCGGTCCCCGGTAGCTTGTCTCCTTTCTGGTGAAGAATTGGCTTGGTAGTTTGGTCTGCCCTGTTCCCATGATGCACTGGGCCAGGGACAGACTAATTTGCATATAGCCAGGTTCTGAGCTGGGATGGGGCAGTGAGATAAATAACGGTGATGGATCAAGCCCTGATCTTTGGACTGGGTAAGAGTGGTCTGCTTAATTCAGACACTCTGTTCATCACCACCCCCTTTTCTGTATCGAAGAGGAACTCCAGCAAATAAAGCCGTAGACGATGACATTGCTCTTGTGGAATGAGCTCTAGGAGCTGTTTGCAACGGTCGTCCTGCTTGCATATGGCAAAAGGCAATGGCAGAAGATATCCATCTTGCAATAGTCTGTTTGAAACTGCCTGCCCCTTATGAATAGCACCGTAGGTGATAAACAGTTGGTCAGAAGAGCGTAAGGCGGATGTCCTCTGCAGATAGAATTTAATACATCTCTTAACATCCAGCGTATGCAACGCCCTTTCCGCCGGTGCTTGCGGGTTAGGAAAAAATGACTTCAGAATTATAGGTTTGTTAAGGTGAAAATCCGAAGGTACCTTGGGAATGTACTTCGGATTAGTGTGGAGTATGACAGAGTCACTAGTAAACTGCAGGAAAGGATGGTGAACTGTAAAGGCCTGAAGATCACTGACTCTTCTGGAGGATGTCAAAGCCAGCAACAGTGCTACCTTCCATGAGAGATATTTGAGATCGGCCTTGTGGATGGGTTCGAAAGGATGACGCATAAGTTGTGCTAGGACAACGTTAAGATGCCACACGGGAGGTGGTCGTCGTAATGGAGGGAACATCCTAAAGAGTCCTTTGAAGAATTGTTGTATAATCCTCGCAGAGTATAAGGAATTAGTACCATCCTGCCGATATCTAGAGATCGCCACCAGGAAAACTTTCAGGGTTGCGTGAGACAGGCCTGATTTTGCTAAATGTAGGAAGAAAGGTAGAATCTCTTCCGGCGTTGCTGAAAAAGGGTGAACCCTGTTTGCGTGACACTAGATGCAGAAACGCTTCCATTTTAGACGGTATGTCTTTATGGTAGCCGGTGCCCTTGCCCTGGCCAGAACCTCCTTGCATTCCTCTGGGATGTTTAGGTGGGCGAAATCACGGTACTCAGGCGCCAAGCCGCTAATCTCAGTGATGTTGGATCTGGATGATAGACCTGACCGTTCTGCATGCTGAGTAAGTTCGGGATTGGATTCAACTGAATCGGTTCGCACTCTGACAGAAGAAGAAGTTCTGTAAACCAATACTGGCGCGGCCATCTGGGGGCAATCAGGATCAATCTGCACGATTCCTTCTTCATTTTCCGCAGAACCCTGGGGACTAGTGGAATCGGCGGAAAAGCGTACACATATTTCAGAGACCAATCTATCGAAAACGCATTCCCCTGAGAGTCTTTGTGGGGATGCCAGCTTGCAAAGAATTGGCATTTGCTGTTGGACTTTGTCGCAAAAAGATCTAGGTGTGGACGACCCCACAGGCGAAAGATGCGTTCCACTGTCTGCTGATGTAGCTCCCACTCGTGAGTGGAGATTGTCGTCCTGCTGAGTGTGTCTGCCAAGACATTCTCTATTCCCGGAACATGCACTGCTTGAAGATTTACATTGTGCTTTAAGGCCCATGCCCATAATTCTTGGGCGTCCTGGGAGAGGAGAAGAGATCGAGTTCCTCCCTGCTTGTTGACGTAATGCATGCTTGTTGTGTTGTCTGTTCTTATCAACACACTGGAATCCTGAATGATTGCATGAAACGCCTTGAGTGCTAGAAATATGGCTCTCAGCTCTAGACGGTTGATGTGCCATCGCTTTTGTGGAGCAGTCCACTTGCCGCTGATTGTGAGCCCTTGAAGATGCGCTCCCCAGCCCTCGAGAGACGCATCCGTCGTGATGGTGAGGCTTGGTGACTCTTGAAGAAATGCACACCCCTGCTGGAGATGACGTTTTTGTGTCCACCAGCGTAGAGAGTTTTGCATTAGCGGTGTGATCCTGATAAGATCTTCGAACGTTCGAGACCTGTAACCACTGCAGGGTTAGCTCTTCCTGGAGAGGTCTCATTCTGAGGCGACAGTTCGGTATTAATGGGATGCAAGAAGATACCATCCCCAGAAAGGACTTGTATAGCCGAACAGAAACTGACTTTTTTGATAACAGATTCTGCGCCATGTTCTTTATCTTCATTTGTCTCTCCTCCGAGACAAAGGCTTGGAGTTTCTGGGTGTCCAATGTTGCTCCCAAAAAAGCTCGTCTTTGAGAAGGTCTCAATTGGGATTTTTTGAGATTGATGGAAAGGCCCAGAGATTGGAACAGGTGTAGACACTGTTGTAGATGAGATTGCACGACTCCTCGAGAATTGCCCTTTATAAGGCAGTCGTCTAAGTATGGGAAAATTTGGATTCCCTCCAGCCGGAGATGCGCCGCTACTGGAGCCAGAACCTTGGTAAAAAACTCTTGGCGCTGACCGTAGTCCGAAAGGAAGAACTCTGAATTGGTAATCCCTGCCAGCCACCCTGAAGCGCAGGAAGGTAGAATGGGAATATGGAAATATGCATCTTGGAGATCTACGGTGACCATGTAATCTCCCGCTGCCAAAAGATGCAATATTTCCTGGAGCGATAGCAACCTGAAAGTTAATTTTCTTAAGTACTTGTTTAGAGCGCGAAGATCTAGAATCGGGCGCCACTCTCCGTTTTTCTTCCTTATTAGAAAAAATCTGGAGTAAAACCCCATTCCCGTCATCTTCTGAGGTACGCTCTTGATCGCTCCTTTTTGCATCATCAATCTGATTTGGGCAAACAGCTCCTTCAGGTGAGCTGGGGGTGGTCCTTTCGGGGAAACATTTGGAGGAAATTTCTCGAATTCTAGGGCATGACCCCGGCCACAATATCCAGGACCCATTTGTCTGATGTTATTGACTGCCAATTTGAGTAAAATTTGGATATTCGTCCTCCAATTCTTTCTTGAGAGCAGGGCAGCGGTCTCATTGGCGCTTATCTTTTCTGCGGTAAATCGCTTTTCCCCTGTTCTGGGCATAAGCGGGCTTTCTCTGGCCGTAAGATTGATAGTGTTGAGTGTGGTATCGTTGATTGTTTTGTCTGTAAGAGGATTGTTGGTTATATCCACCTCTGGTAGAGGACGATCCTCGTCCTCTTGCTCCTCGAAAGGGCGGCTTGCGGAAATGAAGGGTGCCTAAGGATTTTGCTGTTTCAGTATCCTTCTTTATTGTTTGTAAGGCGTCCTCCACCTGAGGGCCAAACAGATATTCACCATCATATGGTAAGTCCAGCACCTTATTTTGGACTTCTTGTCTAAAGGAAGTAGACCGTAGCCAACCCTGTCTACGAAGAACCGCAGCTCCCGCTAGCTGCCGAAAGCCCGTTGAGGCTACATCCACTGCTGAATCAATAATCTCTTCTGAGATTCTTTGACCTTCCTGTAGAATCTTGATCGCTTCAGCCTTAGAAGGTTCAGGTAGGAGATCAATAAATGGTGCAATGTCCGACCACATCTGTCGGTCATACCTTCCTAAGATGGCCAATGAATTTGCCGCTCGAACTGTCGTAGCTGCCATAGTGGAGACATGTTTCCCTATCGAATCTAGGCGTTTGCCATCTCTGTCTGGCGGGGCTGTAAGAGGAAAAGAAGGGTTCCGAGCCCTCTTTTGAGCTGCCTGGACAATCACAGAGTCAAGTTTCGGCTGTCCGATAAGGCACGCAGGAGATTTGTCCGGTGCTCTGTATTTCTTTTCCAAACGTGGCAGGACTGGAGGAATGGATGCTGGGGTTGCCATGACTTTTATACCCTCCTGCCAAATAAAGTCAATGATGGGTATAGACTTAATCTGTTTCCCGGGCTGATCCTTAAAGTCATATAGGAAACAGTCTTGTTCCTTATGCTCCATATTGATATGAAAACGTTTAGTTGCACGTTCCATTAAAAGGTGGAAGCTAACCACATCCACTGGTGGTGAAATTGTGACTGCTTGATGTGAAGGGGAAGGTGTTTGAACCTGATATTCATCCCACTCCGACTCATCCTGTACCTCTCCTTCTTCTCTTTGCTCCTCCTCATCCGAAGACTGAGGATCTACTTCCTCCACCTGAGACTGTGAAGTAGGTGAAGCAGGATTTGTTGGTTGCAAACCTGGCACCGGTACTTCAGTGGCCGGAGTAGCGGGCACTGAGCCCGTAGTTTCAGAAGGAGGAAACCTTCTATAATAATCGTCCAACATGTATTGAAGGTTGGTCAGTAAAGCAACTGGTACTTGCGCGACAGGTAAACTGTCCATCTGGGGTGCCATCTGTACAGGTGGTTGTTCATCCTCCTGTTCGTCTTCTTGCAATTTGATATTCAGCTCAGAAGGACTAGTGGCCGCTCGGAATGTATGAACCACGTTCCCTTTACTGTCTGAGTCTAAACGTCGGTCAGGCACCTGTGATGATGGCTTTGGTGTAAAGAACACCGTCGACGATGACCATACCTGCAACGCAGTGCAAGATGACAATTGCGTCGTCGACGGTGTGTTTTCCGCTGCTTCAGTAGCAGACAACAAAGGCTCCGTCGACGGGACCGACTTCGTCGACGGGACGGACTTCGTCGACGGGACGGACTTCGTCGACGGGACGGACTTCGTCGACGAGACGGGCTTCGTCGACGGGACGGACTTCGTCGACGAGACGGGCTTCGTCGACGAGACGGGCTTCGTCGACGAGACGGACTTAGTCGACGGGACAGACTTAGTCGACGGAATGGGCTTCGTCGACGGAATGGGCTTCGTCGACGGAATGGGCTTCGTCGACGGAATGGGCTTCGTCGACGGAATGGACTTCATCGACGGATCGGGCGTTGTCGACGGGATGATCGTCGTCGACTGTACAACCTTCGTTGACGTCTTCGTCGACGGTGGCAACTTCGTCGGCGGAATGGAGCTCACCGACGAAGCCGTCGATGGCATCTTCTTCGTCGACGGCAGAGCCTTCAGAGGAGCCGACGACGAGGTGTCGACGACGGCCGTCGTCGACGAGATTGGTCTTACCGTTACATAGACCATGGTAGGAGAAGAAGCTGTCGTCGTCATAATCATCGATGGTTTAGGAGATGAGAAGGTCATCGTCGACGTGGATGATGCATCGACGGAGGTCTTCGTTGACGAGAAAACAGAAGAAGGCGTCATCGACGATAAAGAAGTTTCCTGAGGTGAAATCTTGTCAGTTTTCTGAGGCAAACTCTTGGTGGACCGTTTTTGAGGTATAGAAGAAACCTCCAAGTCCTTGCCTGAGGGGGCAACCTTAGAAGTGGAAGGCCTGTCAGAACCTTTAGAAGGTTGATGCTTCTTAGCAACCTTAGCCCCAAGAGATGGCAATACCTCAGACGCAGGCCTCTTTTTAGACGCTGAAGTGGAACCAGAGGCAATACTGCCAACCTCAGACACAGGATTATCAGAATCCTTAAGCCTTAGTAGCCACAAAAGCAACCGACCCTCTCTGTCTCTGAGAGTCTTTTGAGGAAAGGTTCTGCAGATCTTACAGTCCTTGACTTGATGATCTGGATAGAGGCAATAAATACACTTTTTGTGTGGGTCCTCTTTAAAAAGCCGGAGGTTACCACAAGATTCACAGGCTCTAAACAGAGACTTCTTTGAAGACATTCTTGAAGAAATGATCCAAAAGGAAGATAAGTTGAAAGAACTGAGCAGAGCTCAGGGAGACTCCCTTCACACAACGTGCGGTAGAAAATCTGAGAGCCTGAGCCTCTGGGGAGAACATTCTGGTGGGTGCTGGTGCCTGATTGGCTGTAGTTTGGACTATACAAAATGACTAGGATAGTCATAGATGTGGAAGTTTTTCATACTGCAGCTTGGGCTAGTTTACTTCCTGGTTTGTTTTTATTGGTATTTACTACATATTTATGGCATATTATTGCTTTATGTACTGTGGGACTCCCACTCCGACGACGGGGAATGATTCAGGCATGTGAATCTATGAAAGACACCCCTAATACTGGAGAAATTATAGAACCTATATGGAATATAACAACTTGAGCGGAGTCCAGCCTGACAAGCCTCCTAGGATTGGTGCAGAGGGACTGACTTCAGCAAAGGATTAGTTACTTACCTGTAATTCTAGTTCTCTTCCAGGGGTATCCTCATCAAAGTCATAAGCATTAGAATATTCCCGCCCATGCGCGGGACCCCGGAAACACTATGTTATATGTGCCCCACATATATATAACCATATATATATATATATATACATACATATATATTTATTCACCAAGTTGCTCCGTTACTGAAGGCACACCATTTAACAGCCGGTGCGAGTTCCAGGGACGGGCTTTCCCTGCTCGTCAATTTCTCACCAAAGAAATAATTACTCGCACTCCACCAGGAATACAATTCTTTTGCAGGTTTATTACGATGCCATTATAGCAACAGCTATAATGGCATCGTAATACACCTGCAAAAGAATTGTATTCCTGGTGGAGTGCGAGTAATTATTTCTTTGGTGAGAAACATACATATATATATATATATCAAACACACACGTTCACGTTTATCCAAAGAACGAAGTCCAGGCCAGCATAAGTGTTCAAAAACCGGATTTATTCCAGAGCCTTCACTCTGTGTGTGTGAAGGCTCTGGAATAAATCCGGTTTTTGAACACTTATGCTGGCCTGGACTTCGTTCTTTGGATAAACGTGAACGTGTGTGTTTGGTTTATAGGGAGTGGCGACCCTGTCCATGGCCCGCCGCTGACAGAGGCCACCTCAGCTTGAATGCCAAAACTTTTCTTGAGATATATATATATATATATATATATATATATATATAAATAAGCAATTTGCAGCCTAATAAACACTAGAGCTGAATCATGCTGTAAAGAATTTCCACCATACATGAATAACATGCATTAGAAACATGAGAGACAACAATAAAGTTTGTTTTGGAACTGTTTTAATGCTCAGAAAACAGAAGAAATTCTTATAAAACACTGAAAGCATAGGAAGCTCCCAAGCTGCATTGCAAACACACAGTCTAAAAAGACTGAAAAGCTAACCTGTAGCTGCATGCAATAAACTGACACCGTGCCTTTAAGGTACTCCTGACCCCCAGCTTCCCATCATGCCTCAGGGGTGACAGTTAGGTCAGTTGTTCTTTGCGGAGACTGAAAAACCATGAAACTAAGAGGTTAACAATATCTCCAACATAAAATAGTCCTTTGCCCGGGGAGGCGGGATGGTTGCTTATGACTTTGATGAGGATACCCCTGGAAGAGAACTAGGATTACAGGTAAGTAACTAATGCTTCTCTTCCAGGGGATCCTCATCAATAGTCATAAGCATTAGAATAGAATAGCGAGCCTCACCTCATCTCCCTGCGGGCAAAGGAAAACACAGTAAAGATACAATCAGTAAGCTTAGTTAAAAAACACCAAGCTAGAATTGTACAGTAAGAGCATACAGAGAAAAGGATATTCATTTGTAGCCGGAGGCTGAGGCAGCCTCCGAGCGCACCTCCGTTGTGTCCATATTTCGCTCATCTTGGTCATCTAGAAGTTTTTTGAGTTTTTGCGGGTCCGTGAAAACCTGTGGAGATCCCCGGATAAATACTCGAAATTTTGCTGGACCTATAAATCCAAATTGGTGACCCATTGACCGTAACTGTGGGCGAAGAGCAAGAAATGCCATCCTTATGTCAACCGTTTCTTTACTATAGTCCTGCGAGATGTACACCTTGTTTGACTTCCAAAGGATATGGTTGTTTTTCCTGACGAAGGATAGTATCTGCTCCACGTGCTGGTATCGCAATGGTTTACATACGATGGGTTTGGGGTCTTTTTGAGTCTTCGTGATCCTGCCCGGAACTCTGTGTGCTCTATCGAATTCAAGTGGCTGATCGAAGGTAAGGTTGGTCGCTTGAGAGAACCACGACTCTAGAAAGGAGACGCATGATCCGTGAGCTTCCTCTGATCCCTCCGGAATGCCAAATATGCGGAGATTGCCCCTTCGATTCCTGTCCTCCAACTCAGACAATCTCCTTGTTCTTTGTTCCGAAATTATAGTAAGGCGTTTAAGGGCCCCGCAGGTCTTGACCTCTGTATCCTCCAAATGACTGATTCTTGTTTCCGTTTCAGTGAGTCTGGAGTTAGTGTCCCGAATATCCTATCTGATGGCTGCAACTTCTTCCTTTGTGGATCTTGCCAGATCCCGTACTTCTTCTAACTTACTCAGTATAATGTCCATAGTGTCACTGACATCTTTCCTGCCTTTGATGGGTGATACAGGGTTTGGCGGTTCAGCCTTGAGCCTCTTTAGGTTCTTTGTCGTTTCTTTGTCCCCCATGGTGAGACTAGCTACGAGTGCTCCGTTATGAGCGCCTTGAGTGACGATACCCATCTAGGTCGCTTATCTTCCTATGAGGCAGTTGCGCAAACTGTAATCGTGTGGGCTCCTATGCTCCGGTTTGTTTGGCCAGACTGTTTGTTGTTTTAACTCAAGAGCTAGCGCCTAAGTATTCGTTGGTTTATCCGCCTTCGCGATGCTTAAGTCAGTACTGCTGTATAATGCTCAATAGTGACAATGCTGCAACAATCTAGTATGTTTCAGGAATGTCCGTTCATTAATACACCTTCTATGTACCAACCTTCAACTCCCATCACGGTAACACATTGGCCAGATGTGTCAGGATCGCCGGGTTGCGCGCTATGTGAATAGGTGCTTAGTAGGTGAATAGGTGCTTAGTAGAGACATTGGAGTATATGTCAGCCTGCCATTTTGGAATTCTGGAATTCTGACACACCTTCGCATCTCAGCTTTGAAAGTTAAGGACCCCAAATGCAGAAATTCGTGGTTTACACTCATTCAGTGGGGGAGCTGCTTGTTAGGAGCATTAAGGATAAGCAGTGTTGTCTTGGAGGCTTTGCTGCACAGACTCCGTTGTTAGCGGTAGATTTGAGGCTGTAAGCCCGCCATTTTGGTTGTTTTGGGTTCCAGAAAGCTCTCAATAATCATTAATCAATAATCACCATCACAGACAGGAGCTATGCTCTGCCATCAGAGTATCATGAGTATCATGAGTGACAGTGAACCAATGTGAGGAAGGATATATACTTGTATCAGTGTATTCTTGGCAAACCTCCGTTAAGCGCCGGCAGCGCCCACCATTTTCCCTCTCAGATCAGATCATGCATCCAAATGTGTATTAGTGACACCGCGTGTAATAGCGTCACAAATGGGTCAAATGAGTCAACGCCTCGTTGCTCCTTATTCACAACTCACAGTCACAATCAGGAATTTTGCATCGCCATCATAATATCATTAGGAAGGAATCCGAGACCTGCTTGTATTTTCTCCGAACCTCCGTTACGCGCCGCCAATGCCCGCCATTTTCTCACATAACATGCATCCAAACGTGTATGAGCGGCAAAATTGAACTTGAACCCTGTTGCTGATTCCTAGGTGCGCGTTTACATAGTGATGCGATCTCACAAGTGCCCCGTTGCCGTGTAGCTGGTGCCAGAAGGCGCAGATCAGTGTTCGATCGCTCCTTACTTTAATCGCCGATCACTGAACGCATCCGCCATTTTAATATTGTATGTGTGTTACCTTGAAGTCTGCTGACTGTGTTAAGCAGGCACTCTTACTGCAAGGAGGGTCGGAGGCCTTGAGGACCCCAGGCTGTCTCCAGTAGCCACGCTGTCTCGATGCTGCGGCTGCAGAGTTATCCCCCAAGGCTTCCTCGTTGCAGGCAGACACCAGGTCTTGGCGGGGTAACGGCCACGCTGTGTTCAAGTCTGCCGTTTTCACGGGAAACGGTAAAGCACCACCAAAGTCAGGTAACAGTTTGCCCTCACATTCCGATTACTAGATCTGGTCTAAGTGTCAAGTTTGCCCAAGTTCAGCTGCTTTAATTCCGATGGAAGGTGAAGCCATGGGAGGAGGTGGAAACCTACGCGGCCATTTTAAGTCACAAACATATATGCCCCAAACACATGTGACCTGAAATTCTGGTCGGACCTAACAAAACATATCGACAGTATCCCGGACTCAGCAGTTTATATTCTTGCAGGAGACTTAAACCTCCCCTTTGATCCGACTCTTGATAGGGACTCCCGGTGTTCTTTCCGCAGTAACAAATCACACAAGGCCTTCCTTAACCTTTGCAACCGATTCCATCTAATCGATCCATGGTGGCTACAAAACCTAGATGGGAGAGACTACACGTTTTACTCTTCCCCCCATGACTCATTCTCTCGAATTGACTATTTATTTATTACAAAGAACGCCATTTCCAGTATAGAAGACACGTCAATAGAACCGAGAGTTCTATCCGATCACTCTTGCATCACTCTATCCATCGCCAACGTGAAACCATCCACCCGCCAATCTCTTTGACGCCTTAATGATGAAGTTCTTGAACAAGAACATCATCGGACCACCATTGAAGCTGCCATCAGGGAATATCTGGTACACAACAACAGGGGGGACACCACTGATTTGACCCGTTGGGAGGCATTAAAAAAAAAAGTACAATTAGAGGGGTCATTATTAAAATTAAATCAGCCATTAACAAAAACCACACCAAGAAGCTGGAAGACCTTGAGAGAGAGACAGCTTCGTTAGAGGCCAGACATTTGCATGATAGGAAAGAAGAGACACTTAATAAGGTGGCCAACAAAAAGTATGAGTACAATAAGATAGTGAGTGAGAGAGCAGGGGTGTGGCTAAACAGGAGAAAACGGTTTAAATTATGTGAATCGAATAAAGCTGGTAAAAGTGCAGAAAAACACGATAAACGCTATCGTAGATCAGTTGGGTGTGGCTCACTCCGACCCTATCAAAATTGCGGATATATTTAAAGATTTTTATGAACGCCTATACGCCAAGAACACAGAAGTCGAAGGTAACAAGATCAAAGACTATTTAGGAGAATGCAAGCTACCCTCTCTATCCTCAGACGAGCAAGCAGTCATCAATAGCCCAATTACAAGCTTGGAAGTTGAGAAAACCATAAAATCGCTAAAAAGTGGAAAGGCTCCCGGGCCCGACGGGTTCACTGCCAGATTCTATAAATGCTTTTCTTCTGTTGTGAAACAACCACTCCTGCACATGTTCCAGGAGATCAATGAGACAGGAGAAACAAAAGGTACATTATCAGAGGCCATTATCGCGGTCTTACCCAAGGAGGGGAAGGACCCAACACTGCCCAAGAACTACAGACCCATATCGCTCATTAATCTAGACTGTAAGCTCTTAGCTTACAGGGAGTGTCAACCAAACTCATACATCCGTCCCAGGCAGGGTTTTTGAAGTACAGGCTTTCCAGTGACAACACCAGAATTCTAGCACATGTGCTTGAGAAAGCGAAGCTACTAACCATCCCTACTGCAGCAATCACACTCGATGCCGAAAAGGCATTTGACAAGGTAGACTGGACGTATCTGGAGGCGGTACTAAATAAATTCAACCTGGGAGCATCATTTATAATGATGATCATGTCTCTATACTTTTGTCCATCTGCTAGAGTTAGAGCGGGGGGGTCGTTTTCGTCATCGTTCCGTCTACATCAGGGAACCAGGCAGGGTTGCCCCCTCTCCCCTTCATTATTTCTATTGGCTATTAAACCGTTTCTACACCATATAAGGTCCAATAAAGACATATTAGGAATTCCCTTCAAAGATTGCACGATAAAAATAACGGCCAATGCGGATGACGTTTTAGTTGTCTCAGAGAAGGCGGATGAGGCTATACCAGCTCTCCTCTATACTATCGAGGAGTTCCCGAAGGTGTCGGGCTACAAACTAAACAAAGAGAAAACAGAAGTCAAATTACTAAACAATCTAGGCAATAAAGAGATTTTAGGGGATTCTGGCCTAACCTGGCAACTGGGTTGTTTCAAATACTTGGGGCTGGACTTTGACAAAGATCTAATATCTACGCTAAGAATCAACGAAAGCATACTCATAAAGAGAATTTCCACACTACTCGACGGTTGGTCTCCTAAATATTTATCCTGGTGGGGTAGGGCGGAAACCTTGAAGATGATGGTAACCCCTCTGGTAAATTACTTAGCAAGCATGTTACCAATGACCTTCTCAGATGATTTCTTACATAGGATAGATAAGCTATTTGGTACCTTCCTGTGGCAAGGGAAGAAGCCCAGGATATCAATGAAAAATCTACAACTAGCTAAAGAAAAAGGCGGCCTGGGCCTCCCAAACTTCAGACATTACCAAACTGCGTTACTATGTAAACAGGGTGCCCAATGGTTAAGCGTCGAACCGAACTACACTCCACTCTGGCTGGATGTTGAAAGAGCCATCCTTGACAATGTTCCCCTCCCTGCCCTACTCACCATGGACCTTACACATCTGCCCCATTCGAAATATATCCTGTTGAATACAAGACGGGCCCTTCTGAAATTTGAACAATCCCAACACACAGGCATAAAATTTAAAAAAATCAACCTCCATATCCCTATGGTATAATCCTGCACTGAAAATCAATGGAGAACCTCTCCGATGGGAGCGCTGGTCTAACAAAGGCATCAACCTGGTGAGCGACCTTTATGAAGGTTGCAATCAATTACCGTTCTCTTCCCTCCAAACCAAACACTGCCTCGTGCCGATAGACTTTTACGACTTTCTGAGAGTAAAGTCACTCCTGTCTACTCGTTCCTTGACACCCTCTGTACCATGGCTCTGGAGCAACATTACTCGCATAAGAGCGGCGGGACATTTTGCCTCAAAGGTTTATAAACTTCTCCTCCCCCTACCTCAAAAAGCGCACAGAGGGAATGAGACAAGATGGGAAACAGAACGCAACAGGTCTGACTTTTGACTGGGACATAATTCACACCACTGCCTTCAGAAATAAGGGGCTATATGTATCAACACTTTTCTCCATAGGCACAGAATGGACAAAACCCTTTGATACATCTGGCCCTAAGTCTCCTCTATACTGTCACAGACTAAATACATGTTAATTAACAGGACATACTGGACACCAGATAAGCTTTATAGACTTCACCTAAGAGACAGCCCTAAATGTTGGAACTGCGACTCAGGAGTAGGAGACCTGGCCCATATGCTTTTTAATTGCCCTTCCTTGGGAAATTACTGGGGAAGACTCTTTAGTTGCATAGAACACATTTTTAATATTAAGCCTTCAAAGGAATTTGTGTATGTCATATTAGGAGTACTAGACCCGAGACTGACTAATGATAATGATGCCAGCTCCTTGATCTATTACTAACTCTAGCTTGCAAAGTTGTGTTATGTAAGTGGAAGAACACCTCTGAAGTATCGTTCAAACTGTGGCAGGAATGGTTGTCCTTTTTAAGAGGGGAGGATAATCCTGCTCTACATGCCTCCCCATGGCGTGCTTCTCATAAAAAAATTATGGCAAACACTTGATGCCTCCTCATTCATTTGATCCACCATAGGTACCTTAGGTAATTCTATATGCTTCCCTGTGAAGTGTATTTACAGATACACACCATGACTGCTGTAGAGGAACAACCAAACGGATGTATGACGTTATAACGCATACTTTTACTCCGCAGACCATTACAGCGCGACTTTTACTCCGCATACCGTTACAACGCATAGCGCCTTGGGGCGCTGGATAGTGGTAAGTATCATTTACTATTCTAACTCCAGTCCCCGTGGACCCTAGGGAAGGTGTTGGATAGTAAATTATACTTATTCCCTATCCTAGAGCGCCCCCCAGCGCAATGCGTTGTAATGGTATGCGGAGTAATGGTCGCGTTGTAATGGTAGTGCGGAGTAAAAGATCCGTTGTAACGGGTGTATACCCAACCAAACACATGATATTATTCCCAAAGATCACCCGAACTGTGAGACAAATATAAGTGCCATTGATACGAATCCCTTAACAGGTCCATTGTTTATGCAACTGTGTATACATACATTGACTGTGCAGCGTTTATTGATTTGTATTATGTCTGTTTTTGTTGGATTCAAGTATGTATGCAATTTTTCTACAATATGTATGCAACTCATGGTATTTTACTATATGACTCAATGTATTTACATGCTTTCTTTTTTTTTCTTTTGCTTTCTTGTCTTGTTTTCCTTTTATTTCTTTTTCCAAATAAAAACGATTTGAGATTAAAAAAAAACACCAAGCTAGGATAGAGTAAACAAAACCACTATCCAAACAGATTCCTCAAGGAGGCCTGGCCTACTTGAGCATCAGCCCTGGAATTAGACTCTAGGCAGTAGTGCCTCGTAAAAGTATGAACTGATTTCCAGGTTGCGGCCTTGCAAATTTCTGACATAGGGACGTCATGCAAGAATGCAACAGTGGCCGCTTTCCCCCTGGTGGAATGAGCCTTGGGAGGTAAAAGCAAGGGCCTTTTCACCAGCTGATAAGCTAAGGTAATGCATGAAACAATCCATCTTGAAATGGATCTCTTAGCAGCTGGGAAGCCAGTTCTCATGGAGCCATAATTAACAAACAATCTGTCTTCCTTATCTCTTTTGTACTCTGTAAGTAGAACTTAAGTACTCTTTTAAGATCTAAGAAATGAAGCCACCGCTCAGCTGGGGTCGCCGGATCAGGGAAGAAAGATGGCAGGGAAATGGACTGATTGATGTGAAAATCAGACACCACCTTAGGGAGAAAAGAAGGATGTGCCCTCAAGACTACTCTGTTATGGTGGAAAACAGTGTAAGGCTCATTGGCACATAGCGCTTGTATCTCGCTTACTCTGCGCGCTGATGTAATCGCTACTAGAAAAGCGGCCTTCCAAGATAAGTGCTGCAAGGAAGCTCTGTGGATGGGCTCAAAGGGAGGGCCCATCAACTTAGACAACACCAGGTTCAACTCCCACAGAGGAGAAGGGTTTCTAACAGGGGGATACACTTTCTTTAACCCCTGTAAGAAGTCCTGGACCACCTGCATTTGGAAAAAGGAGGGCTGACTAGGTGACTTCCTATAAGCTGTAATGGCAGATAAATGCACCCTGATCAAAGCATATTTAAGACCAGATCTTGCTAGGTACAGAAGGTAAGGGAGAATAACATCCTCCTGTCCCTTCGTGGGATTAAAAATGATGCTCTCTACACCAAAGAAAAAACCTCTTCCATTTAAACGCATGTGACGTTCTTGTGGATGGTCTTTTCGCTTACTTTAAAATATGCATACAATCAGGAGGCAAATTTAAATGTCCGTATTGTAGGACTTCAGGAGCCATGCTGACAAGTTCAGTGAGGGAAGGTTGGGATGAAGAATCCTCCCTCCCATCTTGGACAGCAGGTCCGGCCTGCAAGGTAGTCTCCTGTGTGGAAGCACCGACAGATGTAGAAGGTCCGGGTACCACCACTGCTGTGGCCAGTCTGGGGCTATCAGAATCATGGTCATGTTGGATCTGAGTAGCTTGGCCATCACCTTCGGGATCAGGGGCAGAGGAGGAAAGGCGTAGGCAAATGTCCCTGACCAGTCCATCAAAAGAGCATTCCCTCTTGTTCCTGGACGGTGGAACCTGGACGCGAAGTCGTGGCATTTTGTGTTTTCGTCGTCCGCGAACAGATCTATTTCCGGACGACCCCAATGATGGAATAGGTCTGCCACCACCTCGTCGTGCAGCACCCAGTCTGGCTGATCTTCGAAGTGCCTGCTGAGGGCGTCTGCCTTGATGTTTAGCTCTCCTGGAAGGTGCACTGCCACCACCGACAGGTTCCGGGCGAGCAGCCAGTGCCAGATGGCCTGAGACTCCAGGGAGAGCGGACGTGACCGAGTTCCACCTTGCTTGTTCAGGTAGAACATGTTTGTCGTGTTGTCCGTCTGGACCAGGACTGAATCGGACTCGATCGCAGGCAGGAAAGCTTTCAGAGCTAGATGGACTGCCCGGAGTTCCAGCATGTTGATGTGGTAGGTCTATTCTTTTGCCGACCACCGTCCTTGAATCTGAAGGCATCCCATGTGCGCGCCCCAGCCTTGCAGAGATGCATCTGTCACCACCGATTGCACTGGTAGTGGTAGGTGAAAAGGGACTCCCACCATCAGATTACGCTGCTGGGTCCACCATGAGAGAGAGGATCTGGCCGCCTGAGAGAGAGAGATCTGATCCTCCCAGCGACCTGTCGACTGATCCCACTGGTCCTCCAGAGTCTGCTGTAGAGGACGCATCCTCAGTCTGGCGTTGGGAATTAGGAAGATGCAGGACGCCATGGATCCTAGCAGGGATGACACCTGCCTGACTGTGGGAATCTGCGCTTGTAGCAGAAGCCTGCATCTGTGCTTCATGGAAGACAGTCTCTCCTCCGAAGGATACGCTCTTCCCACGCTTGTGTCCAGAACGGAGCCGAGGTAGTGGATGGCCTGGGTGGGCTGCTGCACCGACTTGTCCATGTTGACATGCAGCCCGAGGTCGTGCAGCTGCTGCAGACAGAACTGGAAGTTGTGACTCACTTGCAGTGGGGATGGACCTTTTAGCAGCCAGTCGTCCAAGTATGGATAGACGAAGAGACTTTTTCTGTGAAGAAAAGCTGCCACTACTGCCATGCATTTGATGAAGACACGCAGAGCCGACTTCAGTCCAAAGGGCAGGACCTTGTACTGATAATGTTTGTGGCCAACCACAAACCGCAGGTACTTCCGATGACGTTTTGTGATGGAGATGTGGAAGTACGCATCTTGGCGGTCCACCGAACACATCCAATCCCGAACTTGTAGATGTGGACATATTTGGTGAAGGGCCAACATGCGAAACTTCTCCTTCACTATGACCTTGTTCAGTAGTCGAAGGTCCAGAATTGGTCGAAACTTGTCCTCCTGATCTTTTTTGGGGACAAGAAAGTATCTGGAGTAAACTCCTTTTCCTCTTTGAGAGGGTGGAACCTCCTCTATCGCCTGCTTTTGGAGAAGAGCTCTCACCTCTTTTCGAAGCAGCTGTAACTGATGAGGACGAGACTTTTTTGGTGGTATGTCCTTCGGAAGCACACGGAAACTTAGCGCATATCGATTGAGCAGTATATTCAGCACCCAGGGATCTTTTGTAATGCTGACCCACTCTGCCAGATGTTGAGAAGCATTTCCCCCCACTGGAGTGGGCAACGGTGGCGGAGGAAGCCACTGCTCAGGACTTCCCGCCTCTCGTCGTGGCAGAGGACTGCTGTTGGTGAACACCTCTACCTCTGTTGGACTTTCCTCCTCGAAACTGGTTCTTCCCCTGGTTCTTGTTTTGGGACCACGGAGGTGTTTGAACCCTCTGTTGAGGCCCCTTGCGTTGGTTGGATTTGAAACGGCGCTTAAGCTCCTTCTTCTTCTCCAACCCAACCGCCTTAACCGTGTCCAACACGGTTTTCATCCTACTCATCTCTTCGTCAGCGTGAGTGCCGAAGAGCGAAGAGCCAGAGAATGGGAGGTTCATGATCCTTTGCTGAGCATCTGGCTTCAGTCCTGTCAGTCGTAACCAGGACGATCTCCTGGCGCATATTCCATGCGCGTAAGAGTGCGCTGATAGCACCACACCATCCGCCGCTGTGCTTATAACTTGGTTAGCCACCAGAGATCCCTCTGTGACTATTTCATCGAAGTCCTTTTGGTCCTCCTTTGGAAGCTTGGTCTTGAAACGCTCCAAAGAGTCCCAGAGAGCCCTGTCATACCTGCCAAGTAACGCAGCCGCGCTGGAGACTTTAAGGGTTGCAGTAGCTGAAGTGCAGGCCCTGCGACCCCAAGAGTCCTGGGACCTGCTCTCTTTGTCTGGTGGAACAGATGAAGTGGCCAAAACCGCATGCGTTTTCTTCGCTGCCGCCACAATGACAGAGTCTGCAGGAGGATCCATCTTGACGAAGACCGGATCCGAGGCAGCCGGCTTGTATTTTTTCAAGAGACGAGCCGGCACCGCCTTAATGGTTGCTGGAGTCAAAAAAGTGTCCATGACAGGGTCAAGGATCCCAGGAACCAATGGCAGCAAAGGTCGAGATGCTGTCTTCTGATGGAGTCTCGAAAATCACTATTGTCGTGACTTGCCGGACAGACATCTCAATATTGAGCTTCTGCGCACCTCTCTGCAGAACCTCATGGTAGGTGTTAATATCATCTATGGGAGAGACCCTGGAAATTGGGCTGTCCGATAGTGTGAGGGAGTAACCCCTCCTGGAGGATCGGGTAGAGGAAGTCGAGGTAGTAGATGGTGTTCTGTGGAAAATGACTATTTATTGTACAGTTATGTCCCCTCATACACCCTCTTCAGTCACGTCCCCGAGCCCATCTTGCTACAACACAAACACCCGGGAACACGAGAACACGAGCACACGAGCACGAACTGATCACACGCTGATCATGCACCTCACGAATATGCACACGCACTCTCCTTCCCCAAAAAGGGTCAAAGATTACACCCTTATGCTCAGGGCGATTCCGAGAACCAGTTTCCTCAGTTAAACCATACATTTCTGTGGTCAAGCCAACGCCGAGAACAAGACCCCCCATCTGTGACCATTTCCCTATAATCAGACCTATTCCGAGAAATAGCCCCCGTTCTGTTAAACCACGACAACCAATTCCGAGAAGAAGAGCCCCCGAATGCTGAAACATGACAAACAGACATCCTATCACGACTCTCTCTCTCTTATCTAAGGAACCAGCCTAGCGTTATTTCTTCACACCTTTGCCTCTCTTGTGCTTCCTCATTCTGAATCTTGACTCAGCCTTATTTCCTCTACCATGTGCCCCTTTTTCCACGACGTTGTCTCCTTTTAGGGTCATGACTTCTGTTTTATTGCCACATATTATCCGGGCCTACATGACTTCTGTTCTATTTCAATGTACGATCCGGGCATGCATTGAAGGGAAGCTCCTTCCTCTTTTTCTGTTATATATACTGTATGTTCTGAGAATAAAGTTAGAGATTCTTCCGATCCTCCTCAGGTGACGGAGCTCTCTCTTAACTCGAGTTACTGAATAAAGACCCTGAATTCGAACCACCACGGACTCTGCTCTTCATACTTGAACTTATTGATATTGCCTAGAAATTCCGATCAAGGTAAATTACTAAAATATTTACCACAGCAAATTGGCGCCCGAACAGGACCTTCCCTTTCTCCCCACACGCCGGTGATGCGGACCTAGACCGGTCTCTTCAAAACATCGACGGACTTCCAAGTGCACACTGCAGGGTGTTGCTGCATGAACTCCTTCGTGTCGAAGAGGGACCGAGCCACGGCCTAGCCATCCATACAAGGCGGTGAGGACGACAGCGGAAGTCTCGACCCAGAGACCGAAACCTGTGAAGATTGCCGAGTCCGAGGTCGTCTGAAACCCGACCAGTCCCTGTCCTTGAGCGCTGCGTAAACAAGTGTCCAGATCTTCAAGATCTTCAAGTTCTCTGCACCTCGGTGAGTACTGCTGAGGGTGTATCAAGACGGGTTCTGAGTTTTTCAGAGCACGGTAAAGACGGGTTCTGAGTTTTTCAGAGCACGGTAAAGACGGGTTCTGAGTTTTCAGAGCACGGTAAAGACGGGTTCTAGGTTTCTAGAAAACGGTATGTTTGTACTCTGATACTCAGAGTATATCGAGATTTCAAGTGTAAATCTTTGTTTGTGTTTGATACAATGACTTTGTTCTCTAAACTGTGTAAACTAGGTACCCGGAAGGGGTTACTGGAACAATCTGTACCAGTCCCCCCGAAGGATACTCCTGGTTACTTTATGTATACTAAACATGGGATTGGTGCCATCTTGTATTTGGATCTTTGGGAAGGTTATACTAAAGATTTAGACGTTGCGATCAGATGGCCAAAGAGTGGCACATGGGATTTGAATTGTATTATGGCAGTTGAAAAGAAGTGTTGGGAAAAGAAGGCAAGACCTTCGATGTTAGAAAGCGTTGAGATATGGCGAAAAGAAGCACATCGAAGGGAACAGAAAGAGCAAGGGAAAGTTGAGAAAGCAAAGAGAATGTCAGAAGAAAGTAAGATGAAAAAGTTACAGGATCAGAACGATGATATTAGTTTTGAACAAAAGAAAAGGGAGGCCTCGGCCTCTGCGACGGGTATATATCCTGTCCTCTCACCGAAAATAGGGTCCGAGGTTAGCTCAGACTCTAGTGTCCCTACAGCACCTCCACGCCCTAAGGTTTTTCCCGTACCCGATGATTTTATTACTACCTACTTAATGGAACCTCCTCCTGCTTATACCAATCAGGTAATCGCCAGACGAATAGTCGCCCAAACTGAACCCACCCCTGACACCTCAAGCGAACCACCACCCACGTTAGAGTGCGATTATGACCCAACCCCAGGGGAAGGGTCACAAGCAAATATCTCTCTTCGCCTACGAGAGACTCTAGAAGGTTTACAAGAAGTGCCAAATGTCACAAATTGCCTAAACAAAATTTACGAGGCTCTCCGAACGGGAGAAAACTTAGAAACGTTACAGGAAGCTATTAAAAATAGACCCATAGCACATAAAAAATGCCTCTCACGATTCATGATCACTTGTTTTATCAGAATGATAGCTAGCGCAGGAAAAAGAGTTCCTGATGATTTATTACAACTAGATCAAGCAGTAGTCGCAGGAAATTATAATAAAATAAAAGAAATAGATCTCTTTATTCCTCTCTTCACGAGCAAGGTTTCTGATTACCATCAAAAAGATGCCCACGCCCCAGGAAACAGAGAATGAAAGTACAAACAAAGACAGGGGAGAAGGAACTTCTTTTCACGGTGCAGTACGTTCCCGTATCCCTCATTCTCAAAATAATGGACAATTCAAACTTAAAACTAAGAAATTGTCAGCCCCCACAGATAAGTTGTTCCAACGAACACAAGAAGCCCTAGATGATTGGATGGACGACGAGCCTCCACTCACCACACAAGAAAAAGAACTCGCTAGATCAAGCACACATTGGGTATCTCAATACTCTATATATGGCCCAGATATAGTTGCCCAAATGTTCTTATCAATCCCTCTAACTTCTCAAAGATTAGCCAGCATCTATATGGTTCAACACCTCATTACAATGTACGAAGACACTGGTTGCCCGCCTAAAAAGTTACACTCTCTCTTACGGGACTGTTTAGAAGGGAGGTGGGTGGCCAGGGGACAAGAGTTTCTAAATATTTTCCTTGACCTACGACAGCGATATGTTCAGTGCTTTACAGACAGTTATGATATAAATACCCATCAATATGACCAAGGACAGTTCCTTCTCCGAGAAGTACACCCCGTAGCAGACTCCGCAGGGAAGTTACAACAAACATTTGTTTACACCCCTCTGACAAAACTAGAGATACTAGAAATGAAGAAAATGGTCCCTTCTCATGAAAAGGATCCCTCGGGTTTCCACAGGGAACTCAAGGATATCCTCCAAATGGGTTCCTTTACTTACAAAGACCTCAATATTCTACTCAAGGTCCTATTACCACAGGGAACGTATGACAAACTAAAGGGAAAGGACTGGGAGATTGAAGGGAAAAAGGTAACATGGACGGAATTAGAGAAAGAAGACATTACTCGCAATCCTGGACAAGGCTTAGGACCCCTAGTTCAGGAACTCCCTCGCT
The DNA here is from genome assembly GCF_964261635.1 of Lissotriton helveticus. Classification (NCBI taxonomy): domain Eukaryota; kingdom Metazoa; phylum Chordata; class Amphibia; order Caudata; family Salamandridae; genus Lissotriton; species Lissotriton helveticus. The sequence continues at coordinate 394,891,713 of NC_136057.1, forward strand.
GTCTCCCTAAAATACTATCCCAGTTACTGACCACTAAGAAAGAAGATTGGGATGCTATCTCTGCATGCAAACAGAAACCAGACGAGGATATAGGGGACTATTACACAAGATTGGAAAAATGTTTTCTAATCAACAGCGGTCTCTCCTCAGGAGGAGACGCCTATAGTCGATTATTTGTCTCCAAATTCGTAGAAAATGCCTTACCGACAATTAGAAATAGAATACTGAAGGTAGAGAGTACTTGGCAAGCAAGCTCTCCTTCACAAGCCCTTCAGATGCTCCAATATCATCAAAATAGAATTAGAGACGAACAAGAACAAGAAAAGAAAAGGACAAAGGATACTAAAATGAAGGTATTGGTAGCACAAACTAATACGATCCAACAGACTCCTAAACAACCCCAAGTTTCGCAGGAAAAAGTTACTTGTAACTATTGCAAAAAGCCAGGTCATTTTGTGCGTGACTGTCCAGTATTACAACATAATATTGCCACTGGGAAGACATAACCTCGTAACTACCCCCCTCGACCTTCTGCTCCGCCAACTGATACAAAACCTACTACCCAACTCTATCAGTATCCAGTATCATCCTATCCTGAATTCCCCACAATTTTATGAGACTGCTGGGGGGAACACGATAGTCGTCCACTGATCCCGGTCCCGGTTGACCAAGAGGGTCCCTATGTATATGCTAAACTCCTAGGTAAAGAAGCAAAATTTCTGATCGACACCGGGGCTAGTAGGACGACAGTGCAACACAATGAAATTCCCAAGGTACCCCTCTCTGGCTCAAATAGTATTTCCTTGGGTTTCTCAGGTACACCTGTCATCAATCAAGTTTCTGAACCAATATCACTTCAAGTTGGTCCTCTTAAAACTTCCACCGACTTAGTGCTTACAAAATCCTGTCCCGAGAATCTCCTTGGCATTCAGACACTAAAAGAACTAGGTGCTATAATATGTTGTTCCCCGGAAGGAGTCCGACTATTCCTCCGAGATTTTAAAGGCCATTTCACCACAAGAGAACTAGATGTCAGACTAAGAAACATTCCCGTCACATTATGGGCTACTGATCCAACAGACGTAGGATTTATGGATATTACACCACACCTAGTGACATTGAAAGAAGGCGTTGTCCTACCCCGTGTCCGTCAGTACAAATTACCCCCAGATGCAGAACAAGCCCTTATCCAGATTATTGATGACCTGATACAAAAAGGAGTAGTCAGACGGTGCGCCACCAGTCTACAGACTCGTGGTTGACTTACGTGAACTCAACAAATGTGTAGTACCACAATACCCCGTGGTCTCAGACATCAGTACTCTGTTAACAGCCATAGATCCTGAGGCTACACATTTCACTGTAATCGATCTGAAGAATGCTTTCTTCAGTGTACCGATCCACCAAGACAGTCAGTACCTATTCGGATTCTCCTTACAAGGTCGTAGCTTCTGTTTTACAAGAGCTCCCCAAGGATATACAGAAAGCCCCAGTATCTACAGTCAGGCACTTAAAAGACAGTTAGACGACATTGTTCTGCCCACCAATACGACATTATTACAATATGTCGATGACCTACTGATCACTGCACGCTCCGAACCGGAATGTGAACAAGCATCACGAATTGTCCTAATGTTCCTTGCACAACATGGCCACAAGGTGTCACCCTCAAAATTACAATTGTGTTTACAGCAGGTGGCCTACCTAGGACACCTGCTGTCAAAGGAGGGTAGGGCACTCACACCTGAAAGAATTCAACTCATTTTTAACATTCCTGTACCCAAGACACAGAAGGAAGTCCGTGCCTTTATTGGCCTCACGTCTTACTGTAGACAATGGATTCCCCAGTTTGCATACTTGGCCAAACCTCTGATACAGCTAACAACCACAACCTCTTCCCCACTGCCATGGACACCTGATCATACTTTTGCTTTTGACACCCTCAAACAAGCATTATGCTCTGCACCTGTCCTAGCTACACCCGATTATGCCAAACCTTTTGTCCTCTTTGTCACAGAACGGGAAGGTACAGCCTTGTCAGTACTCACACAAACACAAGCCAACAAACATCGTCCCTGTGCTTATTTTTCTAGTACCCTCGACCCTGTTGCACAAGGTTTGCCTGCCTGTCTGAAATCTGTTGCAGCTACAGCTCTAGCAATACGACAAAGTGACTCCATAGTACTAGGACACTCTCTTGAAGTACAAGTTCCACATGCAGTGGAATTACTCTTGAATAGGACACAGACACAACACTTGACCATAGCTCGCCTTACAGGCTATGAAGTCACTCTGTTCCAACCCCACATCGTCATCAAAAGATGCAATATCCTCAACCCAGCTACGCTACTGCCTGCTATCCCAGTTGATAATCCGATCCATGACTGCCTAGAGGTAGTCGAACTAGTCACAAAACCCCGGTCTTATCTTACAGACGTCCCTCTAAGTACACCAGAACACACACTGTTTGTAGACGGTTCTTGTATGCGCCTCCAATCAGGCGAACTTTCAGCAGCCTATGCTGTCACTACTGAAAATTCAGTCCTTTTAGCCGCCAGAATATCTGTACAATCAGCACAAGCAGCAGAACTAATAGCTCTCAGCCAAGCATGTGAATGGTCCAAAGGAAAACGAGTCAATATCTACACCGATTCGCAATGTGCGTTCGGGGTAGTCCATAATTTTGGCATCCTTTGGAGGGAGAGAGGTTTCCTAACCTCTCATGGAACAAAAATCCAACATGGAGATCTTATTCTCCAGTTACTAGAATCAATACACAGACCCACAGAAATAGCCATAATGAAATATAAAGCACACACCAAGATCACAGATTCTATCACCAGAGGTAATGCTCTAGCAGATGCCACAGCTAAACATGCTGCTCAGACAAAAACACTAAACACCGAAACCACCACCAGAACTATCTGTCCAGTTGTCGACCCCACCAGAGATGTAGTGGACATCCAAAACCAAGCCACAGAGACCGAAAAGAAAAAATGGAAAGAGGAGGGAGGTTCACACACAGATCAAGGTTGGGTTACAAAGGATAAGTCCAAATGGTTTCTCCCTGACCTAATGGTTCCCGTAATGATAGAAACTGCCCATGGTCCCGCCCATCTAGGAGAAAAAGGAATGTTAGACAGTCTGAATTTGATATGGCACAACAAGCATCTGCGTGCAGCAGCCAAACAGAAAGTGCGAACCTGTATGATTTGCTGTCAGTTCAATCCAGGGAAAAGTATCTCAGTTGAACAAGGAGGGTTCCATCCTCCTGATCACCCCTTCGAAGTCCTACAAATGGACTACATACAGATGGAGAGATGTCGGGGATATAAGTATGTCCTCGTAGTAGTCTGTACTTTAACCTGATGGACCGAAGCATACCCTGTCCCAGACTATGGTGCCCAGATGACTGCCAAGCAATTGGTAAGGGAATTTTTCCCTCGACATGGGTTGCCAAGAGTTATATACTCTGACAACGGACAACCATTCTCCTCCAAATTGATGGAGGCTGTCTCCTTGCTGCTAGGATAAACCTGGAAGTTCCACTGTGTTAGGCATCCCCAAGCAGCAGGCTTAGTTGAACGACACAACCAGACATTAAAAACGAAGTTGGCGAAGATTTGTGCTGACAAACAAATAGACTGGGTGACAGCCCTTCCGGTTGCCCTCTTCTATATGCGAATGGTGGCACATTCCCGGACAGGCCTGTCCCCCTACGAGGTCACATTTGGGAGGCCTCCGAATATCTGGGGTGTACCATCTCTGAAAAAGATAATTGACATTGATGCAAATGTACTGACAGATTACTTGGCTTCTTTGATGTCTGCACTACGTTCTTGCCGTTCACAGGTGGCTGCAGCTTTTCCAGACAAGTCCACGCCCGACGAGCACTCCCTTCGGCCTGGTCAATGGGTGCTCGTCAGAAATTTTGATCGAACCAGCCCTCTGGAGAAAAGGTGGACGTCCCCCAAGCTGGTGCTGCTGACGACGAGGACCGCTATCAAAGTCGAGGGACGGAAAGGCTGGCTACACGTCTCTCATTGCAAACCCTTCTACGGACCAACTCCAGACACTGTTGCTGATCCCGAGACCAGAGACACTGAAAAACCAGACTTTAAAGACACTGAAACAACAGACTTTGTTTTACCCCTTCCTGAACTTTTACCCCAAGAACAGTACAAATCGCGGCTGCGATCCTACCCCAAACAGACTTGAGACATTGCATCTGAAATCCGGCTTGCCAGTGGCTATTTAAGCCCAAGACGGACGCTTGGTGAAGCGGTTGCTGGGAAGAGTCCGGTTACGGGGAGAGGTGTGGCGCCGCGGCCAGGGCGACTGACGCTGGAATCTGGGGATCACGGTTCGATCCCCGGCTCCGGCGGCAGATTAGCCCAGCACCATGTGACTCTGGGCAATAGCTCGCTTAATCTTCCCGACGGCCCCCAGCGCCTAGAGACCCTTACGGGTGATTGTGCGCGTTACAAATGTGGACTTTACTTTACTTTACTGGTGCATTTATTTCCTCTCTCAAAGACAAAGCAGCCAAAATCATGAAGATAAAGACTCTTTGTGCAAACTTATTTAAAAACAAAATCTCTTTTCTCCTCCCCATCCTGATTCTCATTTTCTGCATCATGGCTTGTCTAGGTTGGTTCCTTCATCTAGCTTTCCCACCATCTCCCCCCACGCCTTTGAACAACACTGCTATGCACTCATATATAGATCTCCCTCCACACCTCAAGAGCAGACGAAATGAATTCTTCAATAACACGTTCATCACCACACTCCATCAACATCAACTAGTAATTAACAAGACCAATTGTTGGGTCTGCGGCCTAATGCCACACTCCGTACATGGAGGAATGTCTTTTATTCCTCTCCCTTTCGGCTATGCTGGATCTACCTATGCCCTCTCTATGATATTCTCCGCCTCTATTAGAAACATTCCTGAGACCCAGATCAAGAACACTAGTACCTGGAATGAGATAAAGACAAAGACAGCATGCGCCGTAAGTAGAATGATAACACTTACCACTACATGGGGACGAGCAGACAATAATGAAAACACCAGTTATTCCCTCTTTAATGATACTACCTCCTTTAGGGAAACATTCTCAGTCCAGACGAGACAGGCAGACCAGGGCGGATGGGCGGTGTCCCATAAGGGCCTATTCTGTGTAAGAGGAAAGGGCAAGGGTCAGAAAATGGGAGATAGTGAATCTAACAAGACGTACACCTTACCTGATCCTAATTTCCCAACGATGACCACTGCCCCCAACACATATTTTATCTGTGGACCTCACGCACGCACTTGGCTACCTCAAGGCTGGTCCGGAAAATGCTACATTGCATTTCTCCTTCCCCCTACCTACACCGCCCCAGCAGATTATCATCTCAGTGACCCTCCGTCTGTGATTAATAGACGGCGAAGGGGGGCCATAGACGCTGAAGATACAGCGGACCAAGAGGCCGGCGACTTCTTTAAAGGAGTCATCCCATTCTGGGGGCCTATGATCAATAGCCGCCACATAAGACAACTGACTCGTGTAGTCCAGGGAGCCATAAACGCAACAGCTGGTGCATTAAGTAATATCACCGCTGAGATGGCTGCCGACAGACTCATGACGTTACAGAACCGTATGGTCTTAGATATCATACTGGCTAACCGTGGTGGTGTATGTGAACTGATCGGATCCAGCTGCTGTGTATTTATCCCAGACAATGCACCCTCAGTGTATTCTGCTATTTCCCGCCTTCATATACTTTCCAGAAAACTAGATGCAGACACTGGTGCCTGGTCCCTGACAGGTTGGCTCTGGGACTTCCTGTCCTCATGGGGATGGAAGGCGCTTACAGTCATAGGTCTCGCTCCAGCCATTCTCTTCACCTGCTGCCTCTGTATTCAGTGCGGTCCAGTACTCTGTAGTACCTGTGCCACTGCCTGTATTCCAAAAACCCAGTCCAGAAAGAAAAAGAAGGAAAGAATCATGTTGCAGGAACAAGTAAACGGCCTAATGAGTATAGAGGTGGATTAGAAAAGACAAAGAGTTTTAGAAGGGTATATTATGGGACAAGGAGGGAATGTGGAAAATGACTATTTATCGTACAGTTATGTCCCCTCATACACCCTCTTCAGTCACGTCCCCGAGCCCATCTTGCTACAACACAAACACCCGGGAACACGAGAACACGAGCACACGAGCACGAACTGATCACACGCTGATCATGCACCTCACGAAGTTGCTCACGCACTCTCCTTCCCCAAAAAGGGTCAAAGATTACACCCTTATGCTCAGGGCGATTCCAAGAACCAGTTTCCTCAGTTAAACCATACATTTCTGTGGTCAAGCCAACGCCGAGAACAAGACCCCCCATCTGTGACCATTTCCCTATAATCAGACCTATTCCGAGAAATAGCCCCCGTTCTGTTAAACCACGACAACCAATTCTGAGAAGAAGAGCCCCCGAATGCTGAAACACGACAAACAGACATCCTGTCACGACTCTCTCTCTCTTATCTAAGGAACCAGCCTAGCGTTATTTCTTCACACCTTTGCCTCTCTTGTGCTTCCTCATTCTGAATCTTGGCTCAGCCTTATTTCCTCTACCATGTGCCCCTTTTTCCACGACGTTGTCTCCTTTTATGGTCATGACTTCTGTTTTATTGCCACATATGATCCGGGCCTACATGACTTCTGTTCTATTTCAATGTACGATCCGGGCATGCATTGAAGGGAAGCTCCTTCCTCTTTTTCTGTTATATATACTGTATGTTCTGAGAATAAAGTTAGAGATTCTTCCGATCCTCCTCAGGTGACGGAGCTCTCCCTTAACTCGAGTTACTGAATAAAGACCCTGAATTCGAACCACCACGGACTCTGCTCTTCATACTTGAACTTATTGATATTGCCTAGAAATTCCGATCAAGGTAAATTACTAAAATATTTACCACAGTTCTCCTACTTCTTCGGTGTGCACTACTCCTCCTTTCTCTCGATCTCACAGTGCGTTCTTCGCGTCTCGGAGAACGTGACCTGTCGTGCATTCTCTCCGGAGACCTCTCATGCCTGTGTCTAGGAGGGCTTGCTCTGTCCGCTTCGTCCACCAGTCTCTGAAGAGGAGACCTATGCACCGAACTGGCATACTCCTGCATCTGTAACACAACAAAATGTCAGGGGGTCAACATGTATAGTGATGCCTATTGACAGTATTAGCCAGAAACCAAAGACAGAAAGTTATATTCTAAAACTCCCAAGTGTACTTAAATTAAGGGTCAGCCAACCAAAAGACAACTCATAGTGTTTGGTCCGGATGTCCATCAGTCACCACACGGAACCGCCCTTCATCATTTGGGTTTCCTCAAAGGACCATCTCACAGTGAGAGCCCGAAGGTTAAGGGACCATAGCTGGATTAGATCCCTCCCTAGAGATGTAAGGGTCTCACTCAAATGTGATGTTGGTAGTGTAGATGGTATAAACACGGGTGACTGGTGTTGCAGTGTATAGAAAGTGATGGAACAAAAAAATGGAAAAAAGTGAGTGACTTTAAAATAGGATAAACGGGCACTGTAGATAGTTTATTCTAGTGCTGCCCGTTTGTCTACTCTAAAAAGTAGGCAAGGTAGTTTAATAGATGTTGGACTACCCAGCTGCATATTTGGTCAACATGTTTCTGCAAGTGAACGACAGTAATTGTCTCTTGCTTTCATCAGGACCTTACAACTGGATACTACTGCAATGTGAATTAAGATAAAGAAAAAATCATAAAGTGACACCCAGAAAGCATAGGAATAATAACAGAGTTCACCTGAAAATCCTAGGTGTCCGTTACGTTCACTGCCTTATTAATCAGAATGCTGTTCCGATTCGTAAGGTGTGCCGACCTCACCCCACCTGGCCGCGGCTCAGGAAATAAGGGGAAGCATCGCTCTGTCCGTCGATACTTCAGGCTGGCGTCTGAGCCATCTGCCTAGATGACCCAGAGTCCTTCCAATGACTTACAGGCAGATACTATCTTGGGGACAACTGGACTGCAGCAGGAGTCTCCTTTGATCTTGAAGGAGACTTACGGACGCGGGCAGCAGGTTCCGGAGTTGGCGACCTTGAAGAAGCCCTCCTGGAAGAGTGAGATGAAGAATGGCGTGATGCTGACTCCGTCACCAGGACCACCGATCCATCTCCAGACCTCACCGAGGCATGTCTCGACGTCGTACGTGCTCTCGACGTCGTACATGCACGCCCTCCAGACTTCGATCTAGGTTCCAGCTATATTCTCGACGTCGAACGCCGTCTCGACGGCGACCAGTGCCGATGAGAAGCAGGTGAGTGCTGTCTCGACGTCAAACGGCGATGAGAAGCCGACGACGGACGACGTCTCTCACTCAACACCGAGTGTCTTGTAGACGACGACGGAGCTGTATCCAGTCTCGACATCGAAGGTCTGCGAGACGACGGCGGAGGGATTTTCCTCGCCCTCGACGCCGAACGCCATCGAGACAACGACGGAGACCTCATCCTCGACGCTGATCGTCGCCCAGTTGACGACAGCGGAGGGGTCCTTGTTCTCAACGTCGATCGCTGATGGTACTGCGATGACAGAAGAGAACCTGCCTTCGACGTCGAACGTCTTGCCGAATCCGACGGAGGGTCTTTGCACCTCGACGCCGATCGTCGCCGAGTTGACGACGGCAGAGGGGTGACACTCCTCGACGCCGATCGTCGTCGAGATGACGACGGCGGATGGTCTCTGCTCCTCATCGTCGCCGGGTTGACGACGGCGGAGGGTCTCTGCTCCTCTACGCCAATCGTCGCCGGGTTGATGACAGCGGAGGAGTCTTGTCTCTCGACGCCGATCGGCGCCGGGTTGACGATGGCGGAGGAACTCAAATCTTCGACATCGACAACGTACCTTTTCTCGATGGCGAGCCCGCTGTTGAGGGTCTTTTCTTTGAAAATGTAACCCACTTGAAGATCTTTCAGCGCCGAGCCCGACGCTGAAGCTGAAGGACGAGAGGACTTACTTCTAGAAGAGGTTCTAGCCCTCTTGGAGCCCTTCCTGACTGGAGACCTTCCTCTAGACTTCTCTGCCAGGCCATAAATGTGAATTCTTTCCCTGTCCTGCAAAGTTCTGTTGGACAGGTTCTGGCAGTGAGGGCAGGCCTTCGGGTCATGATCTTCATGTAGACACAGAATACAGACTTCATGAGAGTGTGTTTTAGCCTTCTTTTTACCACAAGAAGGTCAAGAGTCAAAAAGAGATGGCATTTTAAGGTGTTAAAAAAGCCTAAACCTGTCTAAAAAAGACAGCCTCTTACTTCTACAGATGAAAAACGTCGAAGTAAGGAATAAAAGTTGTTAAAAGTGAAAAGATTTTCTGAAGAAATCAAAAAAGAGTGGAGCTGTGTTGCCAGGATCCTTCCTGAAGGAGCCGGAAAGAACAACTGACCTGTCAGCCCTGAGGCATGATGGGAAGCTGGGGGTCAAGAGTGCCTTAAAGGCAAGGTGTCAGTTTTATTGCATGCAGCTACAGGTTAGCTTTTCAGTCTTTTTAGACTGTGTATTTTCAATGCAGCCTGGGAGCTTCCTATGCTTTCAGTGTTTTATAAGAATTTCTACTGCTTTCTGAACATTAAAAACAGTTCTAAAACAAACTTTGATGTTGTTTCTCATGTTTCTAATGCATGTTATTCATGCATGGTGGAAATTCTTTACAGCATAATTCAGCTCTGGTGTTTAGTAGGCTGCATTGGTATATATATATATATATATATATATATATATATATATATATATATATATATATATATATATATATATATATATATATATATATATATATATATATATATATATATATATATTCACTGAAAAAACCATAGGTTTCACACCAGTTATAGTTAGGTGGAAATTTTACTCGCATAAAACCATTGAAATTCCCACGTTATAGTTAGTTGGACTCACTATAACTTGCGCGTGCAATGCACTGCTGATGACGTCACATATTACATCACTCATGACATGGTCAGTGACATCACTCATGACATCACTGATGATATCTCAAATGACATCACTGATGACAACATCCTTGAGACAAAGTGGCAGACCTCCTATCAGCATAAAATAACCTTTGACACACACATTCAAAAATAGAAACTAACATTTTCTTAAAAAAGGAGAAACCAATACCAATTACAACAACTTATTAGGTAATTCCAACATCTACATACACATCCACTCATTCACCAACAGTTCTATATAGTCACTCATGCATGTACTTACTCATCATATGTACTCATACGCCTATACATCCTGTTACACACTAATACTCATCCATATAGTTACTCACACACAAATTCACACATGCAAATAAACTATCAAAAAAACATTTACTTGATTATACTGCTATATACACACCACTACACATACTTCTACAGAAACTGAAACATATTTACTCTCTTAAACAATCAATTATGAAAACACATACTCACTAACCCACCCATACATACAATCATCCACCCATACAGTCTTGCACACATGCTGTCTTCAAAATACATACAAATAGTGAGTCACTCATTCATGCATCTGTGCTCTAAGTAATATCCCCCACCGAACCATACAGACACTGATACTGATACTCAACAAAACAACTAATAACCCATATACACACTCATGTAGCTACTCACCAACCCATGCAGCCACTTATACACAAAGTGAGACACAGATACAGACATTTAAATATTTAAACATTACTCGCTAATATATGTATTCACTAAGATACATTTAATAAGTCAGTTAACCAATCAATTTTATACAAAAAAAATCCATTTAGACATTTATTTACCCATTTATTCTTCCATCAACCTTTAGACATACATATATAAAAAATATTATTTTTTCAGAAAGATACACATTCACTGGATGATGTCATCAGTGATGTCATTTGAGATGTCATCAGTGATGTCATAAGTGATGTCACTGACCATGTCATGAGTGATGTAATATGTGACGTCATCAGCAGTGCATTGCACACGCAAGTTATAGTGAGTCCAACTAACTATAACGTGGGAATTTCAATGGTTTTATGCGAGTAAAATTTCCACCTAACTATAACTGGTGTGAAACCTATGGTTTTTTCAGTGAATTTAATAGGTTTTTTAAATGCTAATTCCTAACTATAACTGGTGTGAAACCTATGGTTTTTTCAGTGAATATATATATGAGAACAGAGAATCCAATTGTGGCTACAATATATTTCCTGCCTAAGGTTCATAAGTCCCTCGTACGTCCCCCAGGAAGACCAATTGTTCACAATAGGATCATTGTTAGAATCGACATCAAGATTCATTGACATCTTTTTGATGAACTATGTGACTGAACTACCCTCTTTTCTAAGGGATACTATGGATTTCCTAAAAAAAAATTCGGAAAGTGAATGGAGACCAACCTATCTGATGGCAACAATTGATGTTGCCTCTCTTTATACATCAATACGCCATGAAGATGGCTTAAAAGCCATAAGGAATGCACTAGGAATTCGTTCAGTGAACCTTCTGGAACACACAGCGATGCTAATGGACATGCTTCACTACTGTCTGACACATAACATCTTTCTGTTTCTGGGGAAAATGTATCTCCAAAAGCAGGGAACCGCAATGGGGACTTCATTTGCACCCACATATGCCAACCTCCTGATGGGGACATGGGAAAGTGAGGTGGTGAAGAAAGAAGAGGAAAATCCAAATGGTTCTAGAATCAAACTTTGGTGTCGTTTTATAGACGACTTGTTCGTCATCTGGGAAGGCGACAACAGATCCTTAGAACAATTTATTGAATCTCTAGAGGTCAATGACTACAATCTACACTTCACTTCAGATATCAGCCCCACTCGACTCATTTTCTTGGATGTGGAAATATTTGTAAAGGAAGGTAAACTGTGCTCTAGAATACATTGGAAACCTACTGCGTGTAATAGCATCCTTCACGCAAACAGCGGACATCCTGTCAAATTGAAGTGGAGTATTCCCTACGGCCAAATGCTTCGAGCCAAAAGAAACTGTTCCGAACAAATAGACCTAGATGAGGAAATATCGAAAATGAGTCTTCGTTTCCTTGAAAGGGGATATCCGGAAGAAGTAATATCCGCCGCAAAATCAAGGATGATAACAAAGAACAGAGGAGAACTGCTCATACCTAACAATCAAAGGTTTGAAAATAACTTTAGCAGGGAAAGCAATCAGGATACAGAAGTGACAAGATTAATCATGGACTTTGACAACCAAAGTAAAGAAATGAAAAAGACATTACGAAAGCACTGGGAAGTTTTGCTTCTAGACAAGACGCTGAAAGAGAAGTTGACACCCGTTCCCAGTATTACCTATCGGAAAACCTCTTCTTTAAGAGATATTCTAACCCAAAGTCATCTGGAATTGAAGGAACCTGGAAAACAAACCTGGCTAACAGCTCCTGGGTTTTGGAAGTGTTATAAGTGTAAAGCCTGTGAACATGGCGTGAATATCAAGGAGTACAAATTGAAAAATGGCCAAATGGAGAAAATAAGGGAACACATTACGTGTGAATCCAAATGTGTGGCCTACAAACTACAGTGTCCATGTGATAAGTCCTATATCGGGAGCACGATTAACAAACTGAAATTAAGAATACTACAACATCTAAGAGCTATTAAAAACAAGGACACAAGCTACCCGATGGCCACACATTTTGCAAAATATCATCAGAGCAACCCAGCCCTATTGAAATACTCAGGGATCAAACTAAGTAGAATTTCAGAGAGAGGAGGAGATCGAACTCTTCAACTCCGAAAACTGGAATCAAGAATGATCTTGGGCATGGGAACTGAGGTTCCATTTGGTCACAATCTGGATGCGGAACTTTTTGTACATCTTTGACAATATACATATATTTTTTGTTGAGGATTAAGAACTCATATTCACAGAACATGTATAGAATAATGTAAATAGTAGAAATGAGTGTGAGGGAAATTGGACATTGTAAGGAGGTAACATTCAGAAATTGTCATATTAATGAAGAATGATTTAAACTTTTTTGTCAGGGGCAATTCTTTCAAGGAATAATCTTTCTTGGTGTACTGTAGAGCTCTTACTGAAATATCTTGAACTTCTTGTTACTCAAGGAAAGAAGTATTTATAATGGGTGACCACGATGGGATCGAATGAATTAATGTTTTGTACTTTACATGAATCCTGAAGGGTCGAAAACATCACCCGATCTGGAATCGCCATAAGATTAATAATTAGAAAGGAATAAGTATGTACACAATTTTAGAAAAACCGTCCTATATAGAATGTAAAATAGTGTAAATAGTGTACATATATACATATGAACAGACTTGGAGAAAAGAGTCCGCAAGAAGGTATCAAACTATGATTTAGTTCGTGAATATTTTTTCTTTGAAATGTACTTTACAAAATATACATAGTAACAACTTTCTGATTACTTGTAAGAGCAAATGTACACTGAATCTGAAAGGAAAAAAACCCCAAAAAAATCGCCAAAGGGGAAAAAAGGTGTATCTAAGAATACTGTAAATTTGTAAATATCATCATTTGATTTTGTGACAAAATCTGAGAAAGACATACAGTACTTTACAATGATATGAACTACCAATAATGATTGTGTAAATATGCCGTCAATTAACTGTGCCGGGTTGGCGGTCTAGATGACCAAGGAAAGGGAAAAGGGTACTTAGCACTGAGCACTTTAAAAATGGGGTCTAGACCACAGGACTCTATGGTCCAGTAGAAGGCTAGGAGTAGCCGAAACGCGTGACCGTTAATTGATGCACTTTAATTTTCACATGGTGTGTGAATAAAATATCTTAAAAACTAACCTGTTGCAGTGCCGTGACTCCGTCCATGAAGACTTGTGGTGAGGAGAGACGAAGGGGATATATATATATATATATATATATATATATATATATATATATATATATATATATATATATATAAAAAATTTCTATGGCAAAATGAAACCCCTCATTTTGTTCCTTTGCAAATTAAATGTTTTAAGTGTTAACACTTTATTCCAATCAAGATGACTTCAGGTGTGCCATACTTTTGTCATAAGTAAGACTGTTAGCGCTCTAGTTGTTCTTTAGAACACTCTGGGACATTCTGTCATTGGGCTATATAGTTGGGCTACATCTGGCTGATATTTGGGCTACATTTGTTTTTTTTGTCTCTGGTGGCCATCTTTGGGCTACATTGGGCTACATTTGGGCTCTAACATATATATAGCCCAATGTAGCCCAATATATATTTTTTCAAAGTTAATTTTCGTAAAAACCACTGGAGCATATATCTTGAGACATAGCAAAGGCACATCGGGGTACCAGTCCCTACAATTTTGCCAAGTTTGGTGGAAATCCATTCAGCCGTTCGGGCTAAAAGTGAGTCCAACCGCCCTATGGAAATTAACATGGGGAAAACATGTTTTGGGACCCCCCTTTTATCTCGGCCCCTGCTTGACGGATCCCCCCAAAACTTTCAGGGAAGGAGCGGAGCGCAGCGAGGCAAAGTTAAGGAAAATTACAGGCAGATCCCTCATTCGGCGCCAAAGTTATTTCCAATAGAATGTTGTGGATTTCCTATGGAAAACGATCCTAACTATAACTACCTACCTTTCTTTCTTTCTTTGTGGAAGATGTTGGGGAACATATATACATATATATACATATACATATATACATATACATATATATACATATACATATATATATACATATATATATACATATATATATACATATATATATACATATATATATACATATATATATACATATATATATATATATATATATATATATATATATACATATATATGTTCAAACAAAATGCCTGTGACATGAGAGGCACACTGCAGGGCTCTCCTCTCCGGGCTGAAATGTCACAGCGCGCTTCTGCACGTTGCAAGGAGTAATGTGCCCGACGCGTTTCTGGGGGACTCCACCCCCGTCATCAGGGGCTGCTTCCAGTCAAATCTCGATGTAATTCACGTGATTTATGGACATTTTCTATCAGGCAAATCCATAGGCAAGCATGTGGCCTGTTGAGTTGGAATTATGGGATTTGTAGTCCGTGGTGAAGAATACACCTCGATAATCTTGGGTGAATGGTGCTTCAATTTGATGCCTTGAGTAGGCTTGCTTTTTGTGCTTTGGCGCGCTGTTATTAAAATGACGAGTCCTGCGCTCCTGTTACAGCCAAGAAGTTTGGATGCTTTGAGCTTCATCCTGCCGCTCCTCATTACAGAGCAGCAGGCGATGGTGCCCTCTCCGCGGCCCCTGATGACGGGGGTGGAGTCCCCCAGAAACGCGTCGGGCACATTACTCCTTGCAACGTGCAGAAGCGCGCTGTGACATTTCAGCCCGGAGAGGAGAGCCCTGCAGTGTGCCCTGCAGTGTGCCTCTCATGTCACAGGCATTTTGTTTGAACATATATATATATATATATATTTCCAAAGTTTCCCCGAGCTTTAAAGACGCACTCCATGAGTGATTGTTCACAGAACCTTTATTAAGAACCTTTATTAAGTGGGCTCCGGTCCACACCAACGCTGCCTTAAGTAATATTGGCAGAGAAAATAGATTTGGAACATCAGACTCCACTGTGGAGAAAAATCGGGACTGTTATACCCAGCATGCTGTTCACTGGAGATCACATGCTCATACAGGGAAATCAAATTGAAATCCATCTCTGGTGTTCCAAATGGCCTTACCCCATGACGAAGGCGCAGGTGTGCGCTGAAACGCGTTGGGACATGAATCAATTGGGGCCCACAAAACCGCTGCCTTTTAATAAAGGTTCTGTGAACAATCACTCATGGAGTGCGTCTTTAAAGCTCGGGGAAACTTTGGAAATGTTTGAACACGGCAGCTCCGGCCGTGGAAGATTGCACCGCCGATAAAGAGCGCAGGAAGGTCTGTGTGGATGCACATCGTGGCAGCCTGTTCCAGCGTGAGTGAATTATAATTAGGCAGCGTTGGTGTGGACCGGAGCCCACTGGAGGGCTATGATTTCAAGTAATATTGGCAGAGAAAATAGATTTGGGACATCAGACTCCACTGTGGAGAAAAATCGGGACTGTTATACCCAGCATGCTGTTCACTGGAGATCACATGCTCATACAGGGAAA
Source organism: Lissotriton helveticus (assembly GCF_964261635.1). Lineage (NCBI taxonomy): Eukaryota > Metazoa > Chordata > Amphibia > Caudata > Salamandridae > Lissotriton > Lissotriton helveticus. The sequence goes on from NC_136057.1 coordinate 394,907,892, forward strand.
TTACATTGAAATCCATCTCTGGTGTTCCAAATGGCCTTACCCCATGACGAAGGCGCAGGTGTGCGCTGAAACGCGTTGGGACATGAATCAATTGGGGCCCACAAAACCGATGCCTCTTAATAAAGGTTCTGTGAACAATCACTCATGGAGTGCGTCTTTAAAGCTCGGGGAAACTTTGGAAATATATATATATATATATATGTATGTGGGGCACATATATAGTGTTTCCGGGGTCCCGCGCATGGGCGGGAATATTCTAATGCTTATGACTTTGATGAGGATCCCCTGGAAGAGAAGTTTGATACCAAGCTTCTCAGTATTCAGTGAAGCCATCGTGGTACTGTGGAGTTCGTGATGACGACCTCCGAGCACCATATACTCTTAATGGCAGGACTGCACTTACAGTGCCCAAGAATGGACCAGGGTACTGTAGGGGTACAGGGCTCATGCACCTGTACCCACACCACTGGCATAGGGCCCCCAGCTAGAGGGGTAACTGAGGTATGCCAGTGCAGTGTGTTGTGTGCATGGCACACAGGGATGTATGCCATGTTGACTCTGTTTTGGTCTGTACCAAGACACGCAGCCTGCATAGGCAGTGTATGTGTCAATGCACAGGGCCTCTAAGGGTGGCACAATAAGTGCTTCAGCCCTTGGGAGCCTTCTCTGCTCACAGTGCCCTGGGGTACCTAGGGTACCATTTACCAGGGGCTGACAGGTGGTCAGAGATGCCAATTAGGTTTAGGTTTTAATGCAGTTTTAGGGACGGAACACAGGCCTTGGGTACCTGATTGGCAGGAGCCTAGGGCACACTCAGTCAAAGTACATCAGCAATTCAGCAGAAATTGGGGGCATACCATGCAAGAAAGAGGGCACTTTCTCACAGCACGCCCTAGTTTTTCACAGGTCTTTGAAAGACCATTTTCATATTTACATACCTTGGTAAACTGTTTAACAAGACTTAGGTTTTTTTCTGGTTCCAGTAACCCCTGGGCCCCCACTTTGCCCATTCCTTACATTTAGATTTTACTTTTACTGCCATAGTGTAAGAATGCATTTAATGAAAAATATATATAAAGTAGGGTTGCCAAAAGAAAAATAGCAATCATTTGTTGTCTAAAGAGCCTGCAAAGGCCTTGTCTTGACACTAAATAGGATTATAAATAAAATCATATGTAATGTGACTTTTCTGTCTTTGTTCCCTTCAATTATCAGTCGTGGATAATTCAGGCAGCCCTAGAACAGATTTAAAAAGGCTTTCTATTTAAATTTGTTGTTCCACGTATGCACAGATAAGTGCTGAAAATAGGCTATAGGTGACTGCTTACTTTTGCAATATCTGGGACATCAATATAATGAGCTGGACACCCTAATCACAAGACTGGAAGTTTGTTGCAGGATGAGCACAATATTTATTTCCTCCACCCTTGATCCCTAAACAGGGCCGAACTGGGAACACAAACCGGCCTTGGCAATTGAGTCGGACCGGCCGCGGAGGTGGGGGAGATAGGGCCTGGGGTGCGCGTGGAAAACACTGCAGCTGCTTTTGGTACAGGGGACCGCTATTGCAGCACTGCTGTAAAACTGGCCCTCTGTACCAAAAAATGGCACCCACTGGTCGAAAATCTGCCCCGTCCCTGAATAATGCCATAATAGCAATAGTTTAGCTGATATCTTGAACCAGAGCTTTCCAAACTGTGAGTCCCGACACAGTACTGTGTCGCCTGCAAATGGTGGGTGTGTTGTGGGATGACATCGGTATTAACGGGCACTTAGCACATCACTGCTGCTAATAAAGAGGCATTACTGTAAAAGCTTTGTTCTCACTAAGCCTCATCTATTGCATAACGTCTCCCAGTAAATGGTATTTTAAAGACCTGCGAAGTACTTGGGTGCGGCTGGGTGTGTGCAAGGGAAGCTGGGGTGAGGTGACAGTGGGGGACTGACAGAGGGAGGGAGACAGAGCGAGGGAGAGAGAGGGAGACAGAGCGAGGGAGAGAGAGGGAGGGAGAGAGAGAGAGAGAGAGAGGGAGGGAGGGAGAGAGGGAGGGAGAGAGAGAGAGAGAGAGAGGGGGAAAGAGAGAGAGAGAGAGAGAGAGAGAGAGAGAGAGACAGAGACAGAGAGAGAGAGAGAGAGAGAGAGAGAGAGAGAGAGAGAGAGAGAGAGAGAGAGAGAGGGAGAGGGAGAGAGAGAGAGATGTGTGTATGCCGGGTCTGGTGGCTCAGTGGACGAAGGCATCCCTGCAGAGGCCTGGGTTCCACATCATGGTCTCAAATTTGCTTGAAAATGCACCGTTTGCCCACTTTTATTTCAACATTTTCTTCCGGGGGGTGGACCCCCCCGAACCCCTCTTAAGTGGTACGGGTTCGCTCGCTACGCTCGCTCACTACACTGCCTTACTGTGTCCCAAAATGATACATCTCCAAAAAGTGTGTCACCAACATGAAAAGTTTGGAAAGCTGTGTCTTAAACCCTATGACAGCCCTAAATAATATGCGTTGTTGCACCAAGTGTCTGGGAATGCACCCTGCATTCAGACAACTCATTCACGCCCTTCACTTTCAAACTCACCCTCCCCTCACAGCGATCACAATGTACTCACGCTGATCACCATGCACTCACGCCATTCACCCTTCACTCACAATAACCACACAGCATTTATGCCACTCGCAATGAACTTACACCTTTCTCCCACCACTTACCCTGCAGATACATGAGCACACTTCTCACTCTGTACTCACACTGCACTTGCGCTTTTCACCCTGTACCTCACCCTGCAGTCACACAAGCACACTACTCACCCTGCACTCATGAGACACTTCACTCACCTGTCCCCCTCACTGCTCACGCTACAATCTCACTCAAACAAACCCATCACTAACCATACATTTATTCGTCCCACTCTGCACTTCTATCTGCACCCAAATTCATATGGTCACCTCACTCACCCTGCAGTCACTCCTCTCACCCTACTCTCACACTGTTGCATGGCTCACCGTGCACTCACATGGGCACTCCTGTCACCCACACAGCGCAGAGGGTTAATGTGCCTGCTACAAGGAACGTGCACCATGCAGTTCACAGAACTGAGTGTGAGTAAACTACGAGTAACCCCATTTAAAAAATGAAATGTTTATCAGAAAGGGTCTATGGATAGATGAGGAGCATTGTTGGTGAGTGGTAGTGAGGGAATTTATGGAGGAGGAAGTGGGGGAGGGGCGCCAAACAAAGACTGTTGCACATTGCGGGACCAGTGCTAGGGCCTGCCCTGCCTGGGAGACTTCCTGACTCTCCCCCATACACCTCTCCCCTCCACCCCCCCCCCAAATTCGAGTCTAGTTGTGCCCCTGCATGTTGGCACTTCATAAATAGCGCCATTCCAATGATGAACGTCGGTGTCTGCGTCAACCGAGGGGGTGACATAAGAAATCCATTGGACCAATCCGCCGAGCGCTGCCTGGAAGTGTTTTTTTATGTTTTTTCTCAGTTTGTGGAAAACAACTAATATTGGGTCACTGGATATTTAGAAATAAAACAGATGCAGACTTATTTTTTTTTTACTATTTCTCAAGCTAATTAACTTGTCAGCTGAGATGTGAGCAAAATTGTAAATTTGTCATATATTTATATTTTGTTTGTACATTCTGTGCTTGCTGCGTTTGATATTTTGGCCCTTTTGCCTGCGTTGTTTTGATTCTATGGCCTGCTATTTTTCGCCAGGAAGTACTTTAGTCATTGTAAATTTGTCATCTATATTTATATGTTTGTTTGTACATTCTGTGCTTGCTGTGTTTGATATTGTGTTCCTTTTGCCTGCGTTATTTTGATTCTATGGCCATGGGCGTAGGAACTGTGGGGGATGCGGGGGACATATCCCCCCCAGATTTTGGAGTGGGGGGGACGCAGGGGACAAACACATTTCCCTTCTTCGCGGAGTTGCGTGACCTAATGGCCCTGCACTTGACCTGGCGCCTCTCCAGTTACCTGTCTGTGAGCCACCAATGATCCGAGATAGTCACAGCATAAGGTGACGTCAGAGGCCACTCGCCCCCCTGCCTCTGCCCTTTTCAACTCTTTGTGTAGCGCAGCACCCTGAGACTCCTGTAGCCAGTGCACTGATTGATTTGCTGACCTCGGACTCCTCGCCCCCCCCCCCCACCCCCCCCTGTTGCCGGCTTGAAGACGGAAGGGCTGCAGCAGCACGCTCCCACTAAGTGTGAGGTCCCTCCTGCGTGAGTACCTATCCCATTGAAGTGACTGACTTTTGGTCAGTGCTTAATTTGTAAAATAATAAGTGCCGGGGCTCATAGGTTTTCTCAAAAACTTACAGGCAGGCTGCCTGTGCAGTATTAAGTTGTGGTGCATGTGCAATAAAGATAACCGCATCAGGATGCCCTTCCCATGCAAAGTAAAGAGTTGTAGGGAGCCTTTTCAAGCAGATTAAAACACCTGTGTGTTTTATTTGCACAGAATACACATATGAACCTTGGTTTGCCATTCAGACTTCTTGAGGTGTGGTTTGCCAAGCAAAATATCTGTCTCTCGCATGCTTTGGTGTTCTGAAAAGCTGGAGAATGCTAAAATAATTCTCCTCACCTTTCATTCTACAGGTCTCAGCAAACTGCACTCCTACAATCGTGCATATTCACAAGCCACATGTTTACTGACTAATCTACTTGGGATCGCCAGGCTTATTTGGAGCCCTCCCTTTTTCATAATGATAGCGTTTTTAATTTTTCCTGCACGGCCCAAAACATTTAACTCCAGCTGCCCCACCTTGGTGACAATCGTCAAGTAATGTACGTTTATTTCCTACAGTAGCTTCAAAAGAACGTACCTTTAGATGCATGCATTGTTTCGATGCCTAATCACTCCAAATCTGGTTCCCATTTAAAACTGGGACGTTCAGTAGGCTGTAGATGTGAAGCACGTGTATTTGTATAATTTTCCTCCATCTGTATCTGATGAGGTACAAATCGAGCAAACACAAACAGCCCCCTAGACCTTCAGAAACCAATAGGGAGCTGCTGAAGGCCCACGTGACAGGTAACAGACACGAAGATGCCATGGTACTTCCAATCTTTACTCCCTGAAGAGGCTCTCTAACTTGCTTGTAAGGAGAAGGATTTTAACCCCGGAAATATAGTCGGCTCATGGAGAGCCTGTTTGCTTTCTTTACTTTTTAAAAAGCTTTAAAATGAAAGTCAGTCAGCGATGTGCCAGCCAGCATTGACAGATGACGTAGGAAGAGCCTTGTGCATATATTTTTGAAAACATTACATTCACCACCACTGCCACATAAAAGAAATTTATAGCCCCGGCCCTGTCAAAAAAGTGCTGGTGCTAAACACCGGAAAGCACCGGCACAAATTAAGCACTGCTTTTGGTTCAGTTAACTTGTAAGTAAAGCCAAGAGCTCTTACACTGCATTCATCTGTCGGTCTGTTGTGCTCGTTTTTCACCCTGACTCATTCTTGCTTTCTCGTTGCGCCTCTCCCTCTCTTCTGTTCTGTGACTCCACTTTTAGTTTGCTATTTGCTGAACTTCGATTTTACCTGACATTGACATGTGATCAGCCAGGTGTGACATGATAGTGAAAATGTTGTGCTCCCCAGTTTTAGAATTCCAGTGGCTCTGCCTAAAACCCATATCCTCCTCTTGTGTAACACAGCCTCCGCTCCAGTGCGCTGGCCAGCAATGACATTCCACAACATAACACAATGATGCGATGCAACCAGTGCGCTACTGAAAGGAAGAGCCGTGTCGGCTCAGATGTTCTCATCATGTCACAATCTGAGTGCCGTTTAACTGGGTGCGCACTCATGTTTTATGGGCTTAAAATAAATGACAAAAGACTTAATGCTGCCATTTAAGTTATACATGTGCTGATGTACATATCACTGCTGACTCAGCCTTTCATCCTTCGGAGGGCACTATACTGAACACCAGGTGCTGGATGTTGTACAATAAAATGCGATTTATAGGTTCTGGTGCCATTTACATATGATTTGGTCTATTGATTTAACAGATGAATAGACTCTCAGTGGCATTGTATCCACACACGGACACGCACGCGCGTTGCACCTCCCCCCCCTCCCTCCAATCCCACAAGTTACAAAATTAACAGTTGCACGAGGGCCAGGTAGGGGGGTGTAAATATTCCCGGAACCCCAAGGCTGCATCATTGGAGAATAACACAAGATATCCAATAGGCGACTTTCTATTTTTTGGAGCAAGCTGCACTCAAAAAATGTTTCCCCAGAAGAAAAGCGTTTTTTTAAAACAATTTGTTAAATATAAGAAGAGCGTCTAAGCATTTAAAGACACTCCCAGGATACTTTTCAGCACAGTCAGCTGCCTCACAAGAGCACAACGTATTTAACCGCTACCGCGCTAGCGGGTTTTCCCGCTGTGCGCTGAAATTTAAAAATCGCGCGGTTTGTGACAAAGCCAGCTCGTCATCCGCGTAGCGCAGGTAACGCCCATGACGAGCTGGCTTTGTCATCCGCATCGAAGGGGTTAAGATCTGCGGAGGTCTGCACGGGTTAAACATGTTTACCTATCCTTTAGGGCCGCCATGTTCTCAGCTTGTGTCCAGCTAGTTTATGAAGTACATGTTAACATGATTGGGAATGGGGCCGGTGATAACTTGATCTCCATCTCTCAGACAGGCATGGCCACGACACATCAATGCAGAGCAAAGCAGGGCCTGCTGCAAGCCTGGCTTCATCTGCAAAGCCTGTCTCTGAAAGAGGGATTCAATGCTCTCAGACCACCCTGGACTGCCATTAAAACATTAGCTAGGTCAGAAAATATTTTGGTCATTCAAACCTTTGCACTCTTCTTGCCCTAATATTTTAATCCAATATTTATTTACAGAGGGTAACATTACAATTAGATTGTCTGTGGCTTGAAATCCGGGCTTGCTATTTAATGTTCAAGATGTTTGCAGTATTTGAAAAGACACGCAGTTTGGTGGTTTAAAATGAAATGTGTAATTCTCCCCTTCAAGAGGTGAGCTTTCGGTGGGGGCGTTCTCCTTTGCTGAGCACAATCTAACAGTGGGAGTAATATGTCCTTGAATCTGCCCCTAGGTGTAGCTAACAAAGGGCCCTGATTCCACCCAGCATGTTAAAGTGTTGTTTACTTTCCACGAAGAGAGCCCTGGTTCATTAAGCTATGGGTAAAGGTGAAGCCCAGCCATGTGGGTTGGTGCTGCTGAAAACTAAATGCATTGGCATGCAGCTTAGACAACAGTGAAACTAGCCCTTCCGCACTTAATGGGACTTAGTCCACATGTATGACATGCCGGTGAAATCGTCCGGGAAGGGGGGGGGTGAATTACTACTAGAGAAACAGCAATACAATCAGCTGACATGAAAAAATAGTATGATCCAGAAAACCAAGATGCTGTTGTGATTGGATATGTTCTCTGCCACACATTACAAGTTTTTTTACAATACATGTGAAAAACACATGACTTTAGTGTTGGTTAAAATTCTTAATTTAGGGGAACAATTATTAATTTAAGGAATAAGTTACTTCAAGTGAATTTTGACATTTTTTCACATACCTCCAGTCTCTGCAAATATTTTGCCTCGTTAGTACCAGTGTAACATACAAATGCAGCAATGAGAAAGGTGACCAGTCAACCTTTGCAAAGGGCCCGCCACTTTGCAGCAACATAAGTCACATTTAATCAGTAATGTTTGATCCCTGTGAGCTACAAACCGCTTTTTAGTTAAAATTGTCAGATTATTCAGCAGACGATGAATTATGTGGCAAATATGGTACAACTATAATTATGGTCAAAACATTTGCAAACGAGGATATTTTGCTATTCATATTTCAACTGCGGAAAAGAGAAAAGTACTGATGACAGAACCTGCTTGGCTCAGAGACAAATGGCCTGTGATTCCACTTTTAAGCGTATTTGGGACTTTCTGTGACTGGAAACATATCCCACTTTGTGAATGTATTTTAATGTCAATAACTCATATTAAACCTTAAATAAGCATGTGCGGCTATTGGTTGAATTAGATAGCGTAGTAGTTTGTAACTGGTCAGTGAAATGCTAAATAAATACTAAATACAGGGAAGATTTGCTCTTTCTGGCCACACCTCTGACTCCACCCATAAATCTAATCCTCAGGTTATTCTGGGCCTCTGATTCTCTGCCCACAGTTCTCCTACTTTTTCCCCCACTCTGACCACTGCTTTCAGCTTATTATGTTTTCAATGTCGAACCCCCAGAAACTGGAGTATTATCAGAGTAAGGGTTAAGCGCGACAGTCGCAGATCACAGTTAGCTCAGGTGGGAACTGGGGTTTGAAATTAGGAATCACGGGCTGCATAGGGGCGAGGGCACTTTCCCTGTGCCTTGCCATTTTACTAATGAAGCCCAATAAAGGTACCGGATGACACTATCAGGAAAAACGCTATTTTGTAGTCCCTGACTTTCCTTAAGCACACTAATGCATCTTGGGATGTGTAGTCTTGCATTACATCAGCTTAACCAAGTGGACTAATATACCTGAGAGCAATTTCAGGAAAAGGGAAGACCCATGGCTTGACCACTGTGTATCTAATGATATTATAGAGTACGCTGATAACATTGATGGTAAGCTACATTTATTCAGGCAGAACCACTCTGAACCCGGAGAGAAATATGAGGGCCCTCTTTGCAGGTGTGGCAAGTGTAAACTGAGTTGCCCCATTATCAAGTCTTTTACCATTAATGGCCTGACAGTGTTCCCAAATTAAAAATTGATTTTCCCACTTAAGCCTCTTGTGCTTGTGTTTGTGATTCACAAAAAGTGCAAGAGATTTACTCACAGTCTTGAACCAGCATTTGAAATGTGAGTAGCCCTTATGACCTTACTGCACCAGTCGGCGCCTGGCCACCTTTAGAAGTGTCAGGCCTGCTAGGGCATCTTCTTGATAAAACGTGTGCCAAGTGCCACATGCCCTCCGAGCTTTCTGTTTGTGTTTGTTTGTGACGGCTGTGGGTCATCTTGAATTAGGGACACTCAAGTTTCAGGAAAAATTATGCTTTTGAAGACTGTATAAATTAGATTTTCAGCTGAGTGACTTTTCAATTTTAAAGCTCCAAGTGGACAAGAATTATAGATGAGGTCATCAGCCACTTGTGGCTCTTTAGCCAGCAGCCCTTTGCATTCTGGTACTTGTAGTTTTATGTTTTCTACTATAGGCATGGACTTTGAAACCTAGCCTTACATAGTGCAGCTGAAAGTCAACCAGTGGTGTTAGAGTTAGCTGGTTTCTTGGCTATTAATGCTTCGTGAAGTAGTATTCTTTAAAGTGGTTTGTTCAATGTGTAAAATGTCCACCTGCAGGGGTCACACCTATCATACAAACAATGAACATAGTATTTGCACTATTTTTTATTTGATTTTTAAGTCTGGGAATTGGCAATTTGGTACTCACTCCCTTACATATTTTGGGTGCAAGGGCAGGCTATGGCAGAGTACCGGTGGACTATAGGCTAGAGGTTACCTGCACCATGTTTGAGCCTTCGTGCATCTCACACACACTCTCTCCTAGTCCTGTGTTTCACAATTCTCTATTGCTCTTAAAACTATGTGGAGTTTTACACCTGATGGTATCTGGGCTCAGGATACTGCTAGTGAAGATTTTATGTCAAGTCCCTCAGTTTCATTTCTTTGTACTTGTCACCATTTAACAACTGAGCAGGATCATCTTAGTACCGCATTTGAGTAGCCAGTACATCTTCCAAGTCCACTACTTGGCTGCCTTTCTTAATATTTCTCTTTATAACTATGCGATTGTATACATTTAACGCGCGTACGGTCTCACACAATGGGCGATTTGTATAGGGTCACTGGAAAGTCCGCAAGGTTGTCCCTGTCCCCCCCAGAAATTTAGTGTCTCCTACGCCCATGTCTATGGCCTGCTACTTTTGTTTTGTTCCATTCCTGTAACAGTTCTCTCGTGAAACGCAACTGGTTCTATTGTACAGTGCTCTGACACTTTCGGATAAAAATGCATTAAATAAATAAATCTGCGATGCTGTAAAAAAACAAACCTTCCCCGAGCACGAGTTATACTTGTCCCGGGCCTGGTATCCCCCCTCCTCCTCCTTTCCTCAAACGTCATCCTCCCGCCACTCGAACAACCCCCACCCCTTCCCTCTCCAAATGCACACTCACTAGCAGGCTAGTCCCCGATCGCCCATTGATGCCATAGGAAGGAATAGTACTGCGCGGAGAGAGGATATTACTACTTAAATACACACGCGGTAGTAAAGCAGCACATTCTTACAAGCAGCGCGTTATATCGGGCCCACCACACCCAGTAAAACCGAACCTTGTTGATGAACTAGCGCTTCAACGCCTCATTAGAGATAGAGTGCGCTACAATTGCACTACAATGCTTTGCGCGGATTGAAGGGATTCAAAGTCCGGAGTCTAAGAGATAAGATTTCAGTAACAGGGCCCCTGGAGGAGAGGCATGTATGCGTAACGCACACTCCGTAGTTCCAAACTGTCATAAGAGGCTCGGGTAATGCACAACACGTCACCAGGCAGCCTCCTCGATCGTACGTGCCAACATTTGGGAACACCTTGGTTTGATTTCTAGGTGAGGAACTGGGGCGACACAATGTCCCATTGGTTTACAGTGATATGCGTGAAGCGAGAGAGTAGTCATTCTGCCGCAAATGAGTAGTTACACACTATGCTACTTTATGGGAGAGAGAAAGATGGCGGCAAGGGTTAACTTAGCTGTCAACGTTGGAAGGAAGTTACTTTGGAAAAAAATGTTCTCGGTGAGTCTGGGATTCGGTTTTGTTGGGAGTCCAATGTCCCAAAAAACACGCAGGCACGGTCAAGCTTCAAAACTCGGGAGCGCTCGCCTTAAATCGAGTGTTGGAACTACACCGAAGGGCATTAACAGTGTTTCTCGTAGTTGATTCAAGGCGTCTGGGCTTTGGGGGTAGTTCAAAGTGCTCTCCGCCTCTAACACACGGCAGAGGCACAAAATACACTGTAAGTACCCGAAAGCAGATTTACTAAAGTATTCCTTCTCCACTGGGATTGAAGAGATTACAACGTATTTATTTCCAGAACAGATAAAGTCAATATAACTGCAACTGTATCTCTTCAGCTGCTTCGGCGGACCTGTCAGGAAGGGGTCCGGCGAAGCAGGTCTGCAGCACAAGGCACTCGGTCCGCCAGGGGGAGCTCCTGGCACGCGCAGGGACTCGTCTGCTGTGGTCTGCCCCTCACCAGCGCCACCTAGCGGCTGACATCGAGATATGCAGCCTACCCGGAGTGTTCTTTTACACCAGGGTGGAGTGAACGAGAGAGTCAGAAAAGAAAGAGTTCTCAAAAAGGCAAGATGGATGGGCTAGCGGGAGACTTTTCTGTGCGAAATAGGGAGGAGCGACATCGGTGGGGGAGTGGGAGGGTAATAGATGCCTTCCAAGCAACTATTTATTTAAATTCGTGATTTTATATAACGCGAATGCGCTTCATATAAACGCTTTGCAACGAAGCGGCCAAGTTACACCATCCTGAATGAGGTTAAAAGATATTTAAAAAGATGCTTGAGCGATGGAGAGCAAAGCAGATCAGAAGGAAAAGTCAGAGAATAAACTCGTGGGTGTTGAGTATGTGCGTATTTGGCTATTTCCTTTCCCCTCCTGGGTTAATCACCTGCTGGCAACTTATCGCGGGCAGTGGGAGCCAGGTATGTGTGGAAAGCCCACCTCCTCATACGACAAGACCCTCTTCTTCACCTTGAAATAAAAACGGCAACACCTTGTGGAAATAGTACTACGTATGATCGACCTCGTCTGGCTGGGCCAGGGTAAACTTCGCATTTTCCATAGCCGTTTAGTGCTGAAGTGAGAGGGTGGCTTTGCTTTAGACTCGCCTGGCCACCAACCTTTCCTTGAGGGTGCAACAGCAGAAGTGCTCAGCGGTGAAACTCGTTGCCTCCGTTCAGGCCTGCCGTAAAATGAAGGGCTCGCGCAGAGCCAACACTCCTGTCCTTAAAGTTAGTTTCATTAGATTACCTTTAAATGCACATAACATTACACTATTGATCTATTAGTGTGCAAACTATTTTGCAACCAACCTAATATCTATCGCAGCACGAGCAGCTGGCCCCTCCCTTTACCTCCCCACAGGACATGCCTGTACTTGCCCCTGGATAGAGTATAGAGCTGGGAGATCCAGTGTAAGGATGAGACACCGCTCAATGGGTGGACATGAAGCCAGGCGGGCAGCACATCAGGCAAAACTGGCACAGCCCTTACCCACCCACCCACCCCCAACGTGATGGATCAGAAAAGGCGCGTAGAAAGGAGCTGATCTGGTGGCAGAGGCTCGATGACTTGTGTGCACGGGAGCCAATACATGTATGGTTAATTGCCCCAGTTTCCAGAGAGGATTCTCCAGACGCAAGGGCCAGCATAAACATAGTTCGACATTAAATCAACCTCACTCATTAGCAAACGCATACATCCCCCAAGTTCGAAAGAAGTAACTCACACACTTCGAACGCTCACGAGCATTACACACGCACTGTCAACCGCCATCAGCTGATCAAACCTCACGCGCCTCTGGGGCGACCATCCCTCCTCCCAGCCGTGTTAAGTATGCCAAGTGTGGGAGTGCCAGCCTTACTCTGAGGCACTGGCATCCGACGTGTCCTCATTTTCAGGAAAATGTACAAAGGCAGTGATGTTGTGGCGGACGCACCCTGAGTCATTGACACCTAAGCAAGTGTGCAAGAGTGTAAGTGTGCGTCGCACAAACCCCAGCTAAAAATACTTTCCGATGGGCACAAAAGTTTACCGAGTGCATACAGGAAAGTAGGCTCCTTAAACACTTGCGTCACACATTTCCCCCTCCCCCACAGCACAAAGTCAGTCATGGGGACACTTTCCTGCAACTACAAACTGTACGTGCTGCTAGTGTTGCCCCGCCCCTCGCTGCTACAATGCTATGCCATGGGTGCCTGTCGAGTGAGGTTGCACGGGTTCTGTGGAGTGTTTCCGTGCTTTGGGTGTTATCTCAGCGCTTTAAAAACAAACCAAAAACACCCATGCTTCTTCCTGCTCTCCGCTGCTGCTCGTACGAGTGTGCAGCGCCCCTCCCTCCTCGCTGTAACACGAGCCCCCCTCCCCTGCGCGCACAGAGTGCGCCACTCGTTCACTTATCCCACCGCGGTGTCCGGTTACTCCGCGGCGCTGGCTCGGGTCTCGCCCTCTACCGGCGTCAAGTGTCACTGTGCCTCGGCGGGTACTCGGCCTTGAGGCGCCTCTCGGGTGACTGGGGCTCCAGTACTAATAACACAACACGCGCTCTCTTCTGGGATACCCTGACCAGCCTCAACCCCAGACATCTCGAGCTAGTCTCTCGTCACGCTCTCCGCTGACTGGTACAGTAACCGCAGCGGAGCCCTGTTACCCTGGTGCACGTCCCATAAAACCGTGCAAGGGCAGAGGCTAGGATTCACTTTAGTAACTGCTGGTGGATGCCCGTCGTGTCCTCTCCAAAAACCACCCTCCGTGCGTGCCCCGCTCACGCCCAGCTCAAGCTCCAGATACTTTACTTACTCCGCGAGTGTCGGGTTTTTCGGCATTTACATAAAGAGCCAGAGCCCCGCCCCTGTACTCTATTGCTCACAGATACCCCGCCGACTATCGGGACCAGTCCAAGGCTCCAGCGCATCCTGGCTCCTAAGGTGTCCTTATGTAACGTAACTGGTGCTCATGTAAAGCGCTCCAATACCTTCGGGTCGAGTTCGCGCTATATAAAATATGCAAGAAAAGTGCCTCAAGTCTTTCCTGTCTGGTCATTAATTAGAAGCGCCCAGCCGTGATACTTAGCGCTCATTGTTACTCTGCCCGCAGTGGGGGCTGCCCGGCTTTTCTACGGGAGCCCAGCCTGAAGACCCTATTGGCTCTTTGTTCCTTTGGTTGGGGTCCTCCTGACTGTTCCACTGTGCGTCAGCAACCTCTCTCAAAACTCTCGTGCTCACCGTTACTCCAGTGGGTGCCGGAAAATATCCTGGCGGTACCTTTACGTGTTAGAGCCCCCCCCACTCCACTTGGTGGGTACCGGCAGATACCTTGGCTGTACAAGTACGTGTGAGAGCTCACCCCCCCCCCAGATACTTCAGAGCTTAATATTACGTCTGAAGCGCTCATCTTCAACAGATATTTTAGTGCTCACTGTTACTCCGGTGGGTACTCGCTGTACCAGTACGTGCCAGAGTCCCCTCCCACTGATACTTTGGTGCTCACTTATACTCCGGTGGGTACAGGCTGTACCAGTACGTGCCAGAGTCCCCTCCCACTGATACTTTGGTGCTCACTGTTACTCCGTTGGGTACTCGCTGTACCAGTATGTGCCAGAGTCCCCTCCCACTGATACATTGATGCTCACTGTTACTCGGGTGGGTACAGGCTGTACCAGTACGTGCCAGAGTCCCCTCCCACTGATACTTTGGTGCTCACTTATACTCCGGTGGGTACTCGCTGTACCAGTACGTGCCAGAGTCCACTCCCACTGATACTTTGGTGCTCACTGTTACTACGATGGGTACAGGCTGTACCAGTACGTGCCAGAGTCCACTCCCACTGATACTTTGGTGCTCACTTATACTCCGGTGGGTACTCGCTGTACCAGTACGTGCCAGAGTCCCCTCCCGCTGATACTTTGGTGCTCACTTATACTCCGGTGGGTACAGGCTGTACCAGTACGTGCCAGAGTCCCCTCCCACTGATACTTTGGTGCTCACTGTTACTCCGTTGGGTACTCGCTGTACCAGTACGTGCCAGAGTCCCCTCCCACTGATACATTGATGCTCACTGTTACTCGGGTGGGTACAGGCTTTACCAGTACGTGCCAGAGTCCCCTCCCACTGATATTTTGGTGCTCACTTATACTCCGGTGGGTACTCGCTGTACCAGTACGTGCCAGAGTCCACTCCCACTGATACTTTGGTGCTCACTGTTACTCCAGTGGGTACAAGGCTGTACCAGTACGTGCCAGAGTCCACTCCCACTGATACTTTGGTGCTCACTTATACTCCGGTGGGTACTCGCTGTACTAGTACGTGCCAGAGTCCCCTCCCACTGACACTTTGGTGCTCACTGTTACTACAGTGGGTACAAGGCTGTACCAGTACGTGCCAGAGTCCACTCCCACTGATACTTTGGTGCTCACTTATACTCTGGTGGGTACTCGCTGTACCAGTATGTGCCAGAGTCCACTCCCACTGATACTTTAGTGCTCACTTTTACTCCGGTGGGTACTCGCTGTACCAGTACGTGCCAGAGTCCACACCCACTGATACTTTGGTGCTCACTGTTACTCCGGTGGGTACAGGCTGTACCAGTACGTGCCAGAGTCCACTCCCACTGATACTTTGGTGCTCATTTATACTCCGGTGGGTACAGGCTGTGCCAGAGTCCCCTCCCACTGATACTTTGGTGCTCACTTATACTCTGGTGGGTACTCGCTGTACCAGTACGTGCCATAGTCCCCTCCCACTGATACTTTGGTGCTCACTTATACTCCGGTGGGTAGTCGCTGTACCAGTACGTGCCAGAGTCCCCTCCCGCTGATACTTTGGTGCTCACTATTACTCGAGTGGGTACAGGCTGTACCAGTATGTGCCAGAGTCCACTCCCACTGATACTTTGGTGCTCACTTATACTCCGGTGGATACTCGTTGTACCAGTACGTGCCAGAGTCCACTCCCACTGATACTTTGGTGCTCACTTATACTCCGGTGGGTACTCGCTGTACCAGTACGTGCCAGAGTCCACTCCCACTGATACTTTGGTGCTCACTGTTACTCCAGTGGGTACAAGGCTGTACCAGTACGTGCCAGAGTCCACTCCCACTGATACTTTGGTGCTCACTTATACTCCGGTGGGTACTCGCTGTACTAGTACGTGCCAGAGTCCCCTCCCACTGACACTTTGGTGCTCACTGTTACTACAGTGGGTACAAGGCTGTACCAGTACGTGCCAGAGTCCACTCCCACTGATACTTTGGTGCTCACTTATACTCTGGTGGGTACTCGCTGTACCAGTATGTGCCAGAGTCCACTCCCACTGATACTTTAGTGCTCACTTTTACTCCGGTGGGTACTCACTGTACCAGTACGTGCCAGAGTCCACACCCACTGATACTTTGGTGCTCACTGTTACTCCGGTGGGTACAGGCTGTACCAGTACGTGCCAGAGTCCACTCCCACTGATACTTTGGTGCTCACTTATACTCCGGTGGGTACAGGCTGTGCCAGAGTCCCCTCCCACTGATACTTTGGTGCTCACTTATACTCCGGTGGGTACTCGCTGTACCAGTACGTGCCAGAGTCCACACCCACTGATACTTTGGTGCTCACTGTTACTCCGGTGGGTACAGGCTGTACCAGTACGTGCCAGAGTCCACTCCCACTGATACTTTGGTGCTCACTTATACTCCGGTGGGTACAGGCTGTGCCAGAGTCCCCTCCCACTGATACTTTGGTGCTCACTTATACTCCGGTGGGTACTCGCTGTACCAGTACGTGCCAGAGTCCACTCCCACTGATACTTTGGTGCTCACTGTTACTCCAGTGGGTACAAGGCTGTACCAGTACGTGCCAGAGTCCACTCCCACTGATACTTTGGTGCTCACTTATACTCCGGTGGGTACTCGCTGTACCAGTACGTGCCAGAGTCCCCTCCCACTGATACTTTGGTGCTCACTTATACTCCGGTGGGTACAGGCTGTACCAGTACGTGCCAGAGTCCCCTCCCACTGATACTTTGGTGCTCACTGTTACTCCGTTGGGTACTCGCTGTACCAGTACGTGCCAGAGTCCCCTCCCACTGATACATTGATGCTCACTGTTACTCGGGTGGGTACAGGCTGTACCAGTACGTGCCAGAGTCCCCTCCCACTGATACTTTGGTGCTCACTTATACTCCGGTGGGTACTCGCTGTACCAGTACGTGCCAGAGTCCACTCCCACTGATACTTTGGTGCTCACTGTTACTACGATGGGTACAGGCTGTACCAGTACGTGCCAGAGTCCACTCCCACTGATACTTTGGTGCTCACTTATACTCCGGTGGGTACTCGCTGTACCAGTACGTGCCAGAGTCCCCTCCCGCTGATACTTTGGTGCTCACTTATACTCCGGTGGGTACAGGCTGTACCAGTACGTGCCAGAGTCCCCTCCCACTGATACTTTGGTGCTCACTGTTACTCCGTTGGGTACTCGCTGTACCAGTACGTGCCAGAGTCCCCTCCCACTGATACATTGATGCTCACTGTTACTCGGGTGGGTACAGGCTGTACCAGTACGTGCCAGAGTCCCCTCCCACTGATATTTTGGTGCTCACTTATACTCCGGTGGGTACTCGCTGTACCAGTACGTGCCAGAGTCCACTCCCACTGATACTTTGGTGCTCACTGTTACTCCAGTGGGTACAAGGCTGTACCAGTACGTGCCAGAGTCCACTCCCACTGATACTTTGGTGCTCACTTATACTCCGGTGGGTACTCGCTGTACTAGTACGTGCCAGAGTCCCCTCCCACTGACACTTTGGTGCTCACTGTTACTACAGTGGGTACAAGGCTGTACCAGTACGTGCCAGAGTCCACTCCCACTGATACTTTGGTGCTCACTTATACTCTGGTGGGTACTCGCTGTACCAGTATGTGCCAGAGTCCACTCCCACTGATACTTTAGTGCTCACTTTTACTCCGGTGGGTACTCGCTGTACCAGTACGTGCCAGAGTCCACACCCACTGATACTTTGGTGCTCACTGTTACTCCGGTGGGTACAGGCTGTACCAGTACGTGCCAGAGTCCACTCCCACTGATACTTTGGTGCTCACTTATACTCCGGTGGGTACAGGCTGTGCCAGAGTCCCCTCCCACTGATACTTTGGTGATCACTTATACTCTGGTGGGTACTCACTGTACCAGTACGTGCCATAGTCCCCTCCCACTGATACTTTGGTGCTCACTTATACTCCGGTGGGTAGTCGCTGTACCAGTATGTGCCAGAGTCCCCTCCCGCTGATACTTTGGTGCTCACTATTACTCGAGTGGGTACAGGCTGTACCAGTATGTGCCAGAGTCCACTCCCACTGATACTTTGGTGCTCACTTATACTCCGGTGGATACTCGTTGTACCAGTACGTGCCAGAGTCCACTCCCACTGATACTTTGGTGCTCACTTATACTCCGGTGGGTACTCGCTGTACCAGTACGTGCCAGAGTCCACTCCCACTGATACTTTGGTGCTCACTGTTACTCCAGTGGGTACAAGGCTGTACCAGTACGTGCCAGAGTCCACTCCCACTGATACTTTGGTGCTCACTTATACTCCGGTGGGTACTCGCTGTACTAGTACGTGCCAGAGTCCCCTCCCACTGACACTTTGGTGCTCACTGTTACTACAGTGGGTACAAGGCTGTACCAGTACGTGCCAGAGTCCACTCCCACTGATACTTTGGTGCTCACTTATACTCTGGTGGGTACTCGCTGTACCAGTATGTGCCAGAGTCCACTCCCACTGATACTTTAGTGCTCACTTTTACTCCGGTGGGTACTCGCTGTACCAGTACGTGCCAGAGTCCACACCCACTGATACTTTGGTGCTCACTGTTACTCCGGTGGGTACAGGCTGTACCAGTACGTGCCAGAGTCCACTCCCACTGATACTTTGGTGCTCACTTATACTCCGGTGGGTACAGGCTGTGCCAGAGTCCCCTCCCACTGATACTTTGGTGCTCACTTATACTCTGGTGGGTACTCGCTGTACCAGTACGTGCCATAGTCCCCTCCCACTGATACTTTGGTGCTCACTTATACTCCGGTGGGTAGTCGCTGTACCAGTACGTGCCAGAGTCCCCTCCCGCTGATACTTTGGTGCTCACTATTACTCGAGTGGGTACAGGCTGTACCAGTATGTGCCAGAGTCCACTCCCACTGATACTTTGGTGCTCACTTATACTCCGGTGGATACTCGTTGTACCAGTACGTGCCAGAGTCCACTCCCACTGATACTTTGGTGCTCACTTATACTCCGGTGGGTACTCGCTGTACCAGTACGTGCCAGAGTCCCCTCCCGCTGATACTTTGGTGCTCACTGTTACTCCGATGGGTACAGGCTGTACCAGTACGTGCCAGAGTCCACTTCCACTGATACTTTGGTGCTCACTTATACTCTGGTGGGTACTCACTGTACCAGTACGTGCCAGAGTCCCCTCCCACTGATACATTGGTGCTCACTTATACTCCGGTGGGTACTCGCTGTACCAGTACGTGCCAGAGTCCCCTCCCACTGATACTTTGGTGCTCACTTATACTCCGGTGGGTACTCGCTGTACCAGTACGTGCCAGAGTCCCCTCCCGCTGATACTTTGGTGCTCACTGTTACTCCGATGGGTACAGGCAGTACCAGTACGTGCCAGAGTCCACTCCCACTGATACTTTGGTGCTCACTGTTACTACGATGGGTACAGGCTGTACCAGTACGTGCCAGAGTCCACTCCCACTGATACTTTGGTGCTCACTTATACTCCGGTGGGTACTCGCTGTACCAGTACGTGCCAGAGTCCCCTCCCGCTGATACTTTGGTGCTCACTGTTACTCCGATGGGTACAGGCAGTACCAGTACGTGCCAGAGTCCACTCCCACTGATACTTTGGTGCTCACTGTTACTACGATGGGTACAGGCTGTACCAGTACGTGCCAGAGTCCACTCCCACTGATACTTTGGTGCTCACTTATACTCCGGTGGGTACTCGCTGTACCAGTACGTGCCAGAGTCCCCTCCCGCTGATACTTTGGTGCTCACTGTTACTCCGATGGGTACAGGCTGTACCAGTACGTGCCAGAGTCCACTCCCACTGATACTTTGGTGCTCACTTATACTCCGGTGGGTACTCGCTGTACTAGTACGTGCCAGAGTCCCCTCCCACTGACACTTTGGTGCTCACTGTTACTACAGTGGGTACAAGGCTGTACCAGTACGTGCCAGAGTCCACTCCCACTGATACTTTGGTGCTCACTTATACTCTGGTGGGTACTCGCTGTACCAGTATGTGCCAGAGTCCACTCCCACTGATACTTTAGTGCTCACTTTTACTCCGGTGGGTACTCGCTGTACCAGTACGTGCCAGAGTCCACACCCACTGATACTTTGGTGCTCACTGTTACTCCGGTGGGTACAGGCTGTACCAGTACGTGCCAGAGTCCACTCCCACTGATACTTTGGTGCTCACTTATACTCCGGTGGGTACAGGCTGTGCCAGAGTCCCCTCCCACTGATACTTTGGTGATCACTTATACTCTGGTGGGTACTCACTGTACCAGTACGTGCCATAGTCCCCTCCCACTGATACTTTGGTGCTCACTTATACTCCGGTGGGTAGTCGCTGTACCAGTATGTGCCAGAGTCCCCTCCCGCTGATACTTTGGTGCTCACTATTACTCGAGTGGGTACAGGCTGTACCAGTATGTGCCAGAGTCCACTCCCACTGATACTTTGGTGCTCACTTATACTCCGGTGGATACTCGTTGTACCAGTACGTGCCAGAGTCCACTCCCACTGATACTTTGGTGCTCACTTATACTCCGGTGGGTACTCGCTGTACCAGTACGTGCCAGAGTCCACTCCCACTGATACTTTGGTGCTCACTGTTACTCCAGTGGGTACAAGGCTGTACCAGTACGTGCCAGAGTCCACTCCCACTGATACTTTGGTGCTCACTTATACTCCGGTGGGTACTCGCTGTACTAGTACGTGCCAGAGTCCCCTCCCACTGACACTTTGGTGCTCACTGTTACTACAGTGGGTACAGGCTGTACCAGTACGTGCCAGAGTCCACTCCCACTGATACTTTGGTGCTCACTGTTACTACGATGGGTACAGGCTGTACCAGTACGTGCCAGAGTCCACTCCCACTGATACTTTGGTGCTCACTTATACTCCGGTGGGTACTCGCTGTACCAGTACGTGCCAGAGTCCCCTCCCGCTGATACTTTGGTGCTCACTGTTACTCCGATGGGTACAGGCTGTACCAGTACGTGCCAGAGTCCACTCCCACTGATACTTTGGTGCTCACTGTTACTACGATGGGTACAGGCTGTACCAGTACGTGCCAGAGTCCACTCCCACTGATACTTTGGTGCTCACTTATACTCCGGTGGGTTCTCGCTGTACCAGTACGTGCCAGAGTCCCCTCCCGCTGATACTTTGGTGCTCACTGTTACTACGATGGGTACAGGCTGTACCAGTACGTGCCAGAGTCCACTCCCACTGATACTTTGGTGCTCACTTATACTCCGGTGGGTTCTCGCTGTACCAGTACGTGCCAGAGTCCACTCCCACTGATACTTTGGTGCTCACTTATACTCCGGTGGGTTCTCGCTGTACCAGTACGTGCCAGAGTCCCCTCCCGCTGATACTTTGGTGCTCACTGTGGGTACAGGCTGTACCAGTACGTGCCAGAGTCCACTCCCACTGATACTTTGGTGCTCACGTTTACTCCGGTGGGTACAGGCTGTACCAGTACGTGCCAGAGTCCACTCCCACTGATACTCACTGTTACTCCGGTGCGTGCCGGCAGCTTCCTCGGCCGTTGCATTAAAGTGCCGGAGCCACGGACTGATGCTCCGGTGCGCTCGATCCGGCGAGTATCTTTCATTAAGCCTTTTTTCCCCTCGACCTATAGTGCTCTCTGATACCCCCTCGCGGATACTCTAATGCTGTCACTGCGGCCGTGACGGGCTGTCATTACTATTTCTATACGTCTCGGGGATCTCGTGCAGCCCATCATTCCCCCTGGTGACAGGGCTGTCATTCGGCTTCACGAAGAGCCACAGCTGCCCTCCCCCAGATACTGCAGTGATCTTTGTAACTGCCCCGGGGACTCCCCTGACGGATTTATTAACTGTCAGCACCACATATTCCAATGCGAGAAGTGAGTCAGTGAATGTAAGGTCTGAGCTGACTGTTCCGTAAAGTGTCAGCAACCCCTCCCAGTAAATAAAGAAATAACTTTAATGCGCTGTTACTCTGGTGGGTAACCGTTCCATTAAGTACCAGAGCCCCTCCCGAATACTCGCTACTCCAGCAGGCTGTCACGGCTGGAGATGTTTGCAGCAAGCCCCGGGCCCCGCCTCGGTGCTCCAGCCATTGCCAGAAGCCCCTCCCCGACACTGCCCCCTTGTTATGGTAGTAAAAGTCAGGCTGCCCGCTGTTTACACACGGCCTCCCTCCCATCCCCCCGGTTCCACCTTTACTGGGGTTTGGCAGAGGAGAGGCACAGGCCGTCAGGCGGCGGGAGGGACCTGCCCAGGCCTCGTCCAATCGGCGCCCTGCCCTCTTTTAAATAGACCCGAGCTGTCCGTCAAGGCGCCTGTCGTCAGCCTCTTGCCATCGCCATATTGGGAGAGTGCGAAGGCTCGGCTGTGCCCGCAGACTGACGCTGCTCTCGCCGGGCTCGGTCTGTCGCAGCCAGGGTCGCGCCGCTCTCGTACCGGGCGCCCTCAGACTGCTGGCTGTGTTTTTTTCTCACCCTGGGATTGGATCGCTGAAGTGGAGGAGCCGGTGCAGGGAGCCTTTGCCTGGCTGCAGCTCTCCAAGATGTCAGACGTGCGAGTGTCCAGCAGCAGCCCGTCCCTGGAGCGGATGGAGCCGCGGCTGGCCGAGATGCTGCCCAAGCCGCCCACCTGCAGGAACCTCTTTGGCTGCTTTGACCGGGTCGAGCTGAGGCGAGAGCTGGAGAAGCACCACCGGGAGAGCGAGCTGAAGTTCAAGGAGACGTGGAACTTCGACCCCCGGGAGGAGAGACCGCTCCCTGGCAGGATGGACTGGCAAGCGGTGCCCAGGAACGCGGTGCCCGAGTACTATAGCAGACCCTGCCCCAACAAGAGGGCGCACTCGGCTCCGAGCCTGGACGTCAATGGCAACCGCTCGGACACATTTCAGGGAATATCTGGGGACTTGAGAGAGAATGGAGACAAGCACACGGATTCGCTGGAGCACTGTTCCGGGCAGCGGAAAAGACCAAACACCGAAGGTAGGAGAGCAGACTGTGTGCTGTTCACTGAGGCTTGCTGGGCAGAGGCGCGGGCAGGGTCCCCTGGCACTGTCTGCGCAGGGGCTTATCTAGCCAGGGAACAGCCGGCCCAGGTAAAGAGCGCTCCTCTTCGGAGACGCACTAGCTTTACACAGTGTTCGTAGTGCACCGGCACCCACTGGGTGGTGTCTGTTCACGCACTTGACAGTGGGGCTGGTCTGCTGGTGCCTTGCACTGGACGGCAGGAGCAGAGGTCTTTAGGGCACCTCTCGGGGTGCAGTGATCCCGGTGCGCTGTCATGCAGTGGCCACTTCTTGAAGTACCTAAATAGCCCATGCCCACGTTTAATGCGGCGTACAGTTTATAGTATAATTTTTTAATATGGCTTATTCGTAGAATCCACTAGTGAAAATAGGTGTTTCTACGCTATTCCTGTCGGAAATACAATTGTCACTCGAAACACAACTGAAAATCACGACACTAATTGGTTTAAAACGTCGACAGGGTGACGTCAGTTTTAATTTTTATAAACGCCGGGTGGCATAGACAAATGTAGCAGAAAAAACTGCTGCATGATAATGTGTTGCTGTACATCATTAACAAAATGCTCGTTTTGGGAGAAAAACACTTCCCCAGTGACAGAACATTTTCTTGTTTTAAGTCATAGAGCCGCACACCCCAGCCCTGATACCCTGCGTTACCCGTAATGTTGGTACATAACTCCCCCACCCGAAGCTGCACTTCATATCTTGACGTTTGTGCAGGCACAGGCCCCTGGCTCGACTCTGCACAGAGCGCCGTCACTTGGGGGCTTATTTACAAGGGTCTTGCGCCACTTTCCCGTCATTTTTAACACTGGAAAAGTGACGCAAATGTGGCGCAAGAGACTTGTAAATCTGGCCCTTAGTTTACAGGCTGTTCTCGTCTGTGTTAAATTGGTAACGCGGTCACCGCCTATCTATCTACCTAAGACACTTCAAAGTAAAAAAACAAAAAACACACAGGTGTTTGGGGACAGACCTTAGGCTTTATTTTCAAAAGTATTTATTTGTTTAGGCTTAGATTGCTCCCGAGAGCAGATGTGTAATGCGCTCTTAACTCTGTGTCTAGATGCGTGTCCTCCGTCGAAATCCAGCAAGACAGAAACGGACGACCCACCCTGCAGTTCAGTGGAACAGACGCCCAGCAAATGCAACCCCCGACGACATCAAACGTAAAAAGCCTCTTTTTGTAGGTGGGTACGCCTTCTGCTTGGGGAGATGTTGTCTGCGTGTGTGAAGTTGTGTGTGATGTTATTTCGGTCCTGATAACCATAAAAATAATATTTCCAATCGAAGTCTGTTGTTCAGCCTTAACTATATACTTTTTATGTACTTGCCCACGCCCACCAGGGTTTAAAAATCAACAGTCACAGGTGTTCTTGCAACTTGCAGGTACTTAGTTGTTGGAGCTGTGGTTGGAAACAGCCAAATAATAACACAGTTTTCACTAGTTACCGTTTATATAACATTTGTGTTTTGTCCTTGCAAACAGTTTTTTTTTTAAACAAAGACGCTAACATATGCAAGGTGCAGGGCACAAGATACATAACTGGCTATTAATTTGTCTGAAGGATTTGAAAAGATGCCGGTATGGGGGTTGGGTGAACGAACCGTGGTGCCAAAGGTTACCTTACCATCAGGTGTTAACAACTTTAAGCATGGGCACAGTTTTTCACTAAACTAAGTAAATACTACAAAATACCTATGTTTTCAAGAAGATCGGTTAGACTCAATTCGTGTTTAAAAACGCGATGACTCCGATAGATAGAGGTAGGTGACAAAAAAAAGAAATGCAGGCCACCAGCCTGCTAGAGCCGTCAGAGACCCGTGCTGGGGTAAACAGCCCAGGAACACGTCAGCAGGCTTGTGTGTATGCTAATGCGATACTACTGACTGTTTGTTTGGGTGTTCGGAGGGGAAATGAACAGCTCAGAACCACACCGAGTGGAAACCAAAACTCGAAGCTCTGCACTGAAAGACCGAAGTGACCCCAATCTGGCAGATTTGTCATTCTTTTATACAGATGTTGTTAACAAGGGCCTCTTACACTATCGGTGTTATGCCAGTTGCGTGGGCTCTATAATCTTTCAGCGTAAAACAGACTGTTTCAAAGAAAACATAAGACATTTTACTTAACTTCTGGCGCACAACTCTGGCTTGCATGGTTTCTTTGTTTGTCTTAAACCGAATGCTACAAATGTTTTTCTTCAGCTGTACTTTGCTACATTGACCTCGCCCCAACACTGCTACTGTTATTAACTTGCGTCTGTGTTTTTGCTTTTTTTGCAGATAAGAATATATATGTATTCCTTGCGAACCAGGGAAGATGTATAAAGTTTTTTTACAGACATATCGAGAGACTCCCTTCGACTGGGACATCTACTGTTTAAGCACTGAAAAAATAACACTAAAGTTAGGCAGCCACAAAAAGGACTGCCTCTAAAAAGCATTATATGTAGCATCTTGCAATTAGGAGTTTCTTATTTGCTTCGTTGTACTACCTGTGTATATAGTTAAGTTTTCATGTAGCACATACAAACTATGTTGGGGGAGAAGTCAACATTGATTGCAATTTTTTTTTTCTGCGCCCCTGATGTTGCAAATTATGCCTTGGCCTGTTCTGTTGATTTCTAACCTAAGGCGTCATTTTTTTTTATTGAATAATACTTTTATAACGACGCTCAAATGAAGAGATGTGGTGTCGTGTGCTTGTTTTAATGTTTAATCTCGAAGGCTGCGTTGGTCGTCCAGTGTGATCTTAATATATCTATCTAGATATATATTGTAAATGCTGCCAGGCCTGGCTACAGCATCTGGGAGCCGCCCAGTTTCTTTAACTATTGCCGGTTATATTGAGCTGTTTAAGTGTCCTTGCGCCTAGCGGTACAAGGAGACAAGAAATAATTAAATCCATTGTAGCGCTTAGTTTTATTAGGCCATCAGCTAATTTGACTATTTTGGAACAGACTATAAACGTCAGCCTCAAATCTCCCTCACTAAATTTGTACTAAATGGTATTCCCATCATCCAACAGTATTTCTACATTGCCTGTGTATCTGTATGTATATATTAAAAAAGATATAAAGTGTACCTGTGTACATACCTCTGTAAAGACACTGAGAAAGTATACTAACTTATTTATGTAAAAGATTTTTTAAACAAAGTATCTAGAAAGGTTTGTTGGTCCTTAAATGCCAGAGTGTCCTTTTTGTGCATTTGTAAAAGCTCTATTTGTTAGACTTTAGTTGTTTTCCTCCTCTCAAAATAATGACTGTGCTTAAGGTATGCAAACTGAGCCAGGTTTTATATTTTTTGTAATGCGTTCTAAAGAATATTCTGATTATTGTTCCACAACAAGCAATCAATAAATAACTGCCATACTCATGAGCACGGTGTTGTTTTATTTAAAATGTTAACGGAGAACTGTGTGAAGAAGTATTGCAACAGGAAAATGGATTTGTAATTGTATTTTGCTTTCAGGCTATCCGAAGCAAGCTTATCAGAGTTGTGAGAAGGTCTGGGTATTGGGTCCAGAGCAAAAAACCTTTCAAAACATTTCAACAGATCACATGGCATCTTCGATTTCCAGGGAGAGTCCATCACCTTAACTGTAATCCTCAAACCAGATCAGCACGTATGTTCATGGGTAAGGTCTAGTTCCCTCTGCTCCTATTGGATGGACGATGTATCACAAATGGCCTTCAGTTGTTATAGGATTGTTTGTCACTATCCTCTAGTTTTTCACTATCCTCTAGTTTCAATGTGGGTACTCCTACTACTAGAGTTTGCCTCAAAATTAACGTGAAACGTGTGCCTGTCACAGATAGTTTGGGCCCTTGAACTCCCATCCCACCAGCTTTCAGCAGGAAGGAAATGAGAAAAAATAGTGCTCCATTCACACTCCTTCCCCCTCCCCCCCAAAAAGCAATGGTTTATAGGAAGGCGCTCCCCAAATGTACATACTTTTGATGAGGTCAAATACTCTAAAGCAGTCACAATGTTCACCAAGATTCAACTGGATACCTGCTTTCCTTCACAATGTAACTCGCTTGGTATTTTCTTCTATAGTAAGTGTTGCGAGTTTATGTTCAAAATAGATATCAATCAAAAAACCAATACTAACAGTCTCTCAACAATAACGGTCTCTTTCTTTTGCTTCCTGAAGACGAGAAAGTGTGCTTATTAAGAAAATAAATGTAAAGCACACAGACAAAAGTCCTACCATAAGATGAATAAGTAAGCAGAGATCAAAATCATTAGATACACTAAAAAACAACAACTGGAGTACCCCAAATAATAATCACAAGCTGACTTGGACAGCTTTTTTCCCGCCAAAATGTTGAAAACCCGTTTTTTCTAGTGAGAAACGTTTTCCCGCCAAAATAAATCTTGGTCACAGCTTTACTTGGCCTATAGGGGCGCTATAGTCTTTAGACCCAAAGCGGGCTCGACGAACTGTTCTCTCTCCAGAGATAAAGTGTAAGAAGTCACTACTTGAACATACCTCTGTGTATCTGCAGTGGAAGAGGCTATGTTGAAACTCCAGTTTGCTAAGAAGTTCAGCAAGTGACAAAGCCTATCTCTACAAACAGCTTTTAAATTCGAGTGGGCGTTCAGTAAAGACCCAGCGATTTGATTCACACATCAACATTTTCAGAAAAATTACGATTAATTGAATTGGTATAGCCAAGGCAAGAATACAGTAATAGTAGTGTTACATACATGTAATAACGAGGAATATTATACACCGAACCGAGTGGGTTTACCTGTCCAGATATGCAGTGGTGTAGTGACAGCAGAAGGACAACACAATCGTTTTAAAGTTGAGGTTTGGTAGCTACTTTGCTAAAACTGCTACGAAAAACTTTTTCTGGACAATGTTCTCCAGTACCGACGTGCAACACGTTTAAATGTGGCCGAAGACAATTCCACGCAGTTATAAATGTGGTCAGCAATTTTACCTCCATCGGATTTAAGAATGAGATCCACCTCTTTTTAGTATGATCTGAAAGAAGATTGTCATCTTCGGTGTTGCACCATAGTGGTAACACCTGTCTAGGAAAATTTTCCTTAAAATGCAAAGGGAAGAATAAATAAAGTAACGTATTGGCACCTCCAAGGCTATATTCACTTCGGACTTTAAATTATCCCTTGCACGGCATCCTTGTCAAAATACTAATAATAAAGGGGAGCTGGAGTTGTGTGGAATTATCTTTTCCGACTTCGCCCAGGGGTTCGTTGGATACCTAGCTTAGGCGAGTGATGCTTAGAGACGAGACCTAGAGACAGACCCTGCTCGTACCAACACCACAGGCCTTTCATTACTGCAGGTGTATGGAAGCAATGCACCCATCACCCTTAGACTGATATAGGGTTCCCAGGCGTATTACTAGAAATGCGAGCAGAGCATGTGACGCTGTAAATGAGAAACAGTTGCATTTTGAGCAATTCTACTGGAGACAAAAATACAGGGAGGGGTGGGTAGGGAGTCCTCCTTTGGTAGATAAGCACCCGCCCAGCACAGATCAATGACACGCACTTCTCTTGATTGTGGATACAAACAAGCCCAGAATAAAAGGATAAGAAGGTTGCGGTCACATTTCATCAGTGCCCAGCTCTGTCCAATGTGCATGGCAGGGAATTCTGTTTAAGTGGGTGACAAATGCAGAGTATAACTAACTACCACTAAATGCTATATTAATTTATTTTTCTCGATGAGCGCCAAGATCACTGGGAAAAAAGGGCTCCTGTGTCAGTACTGATGCTGACTCTTGAAACGCTCAGGTTTTAAAACAGAACAGTTCCCCATATATATGCTTATCCGCAGTTTTACTGATTCAGGGAGACGTAAGCAGGTGCAACGGACGGTTACCAAATGCACTGGTATTCAGTGTATTGATCTCTGAATAATGGAGTAAACGGACCACACCGGATTCACGACTTGCATGCAGATGTCAACAGCGAGCGTTAAACGCGAGCACATCTGCCGTGCATTAGAAATGAAAAGGGTGTTAGCATCAATCCTATCGAGACGGCTAGTGCGGGGACGCTTCTTTATATTCATTACTATACATTCCGCAATACATCATCTAAGAGAAATGCATCCTCAATTTAAGCAGCAGGTACGATGCGTGCATTAAGGCCAATTACCTAGCTAACCGGGATACACGAGGTAACAAAGGCCGTCTTCTGCCAAGCAAGGCCGCAGAGGTCCATAGATTAGAAGCATCCATCACACCAATAGTACGGTCCGGAGGAAGCCCGAAGTC
The DNA here is from genome assembly GCF_964261635.1 of Lissotriton helveticus. Taxonomy (NCBI): domain Eukaryota; kingdom Metazoa; phylum Chordata; class Amphibia; order Caudata; family Salamandridae; genus Lissotriton; species Lissotriton helveticus. Next base: position 394,937,296 of record NC_136057.1, read on the forward strand.
CCTCAGCAGGCGCCACGCAGCCCCGGCTTCCCTCGGTCCACAAGCAGCACTACCTTCTTCAGTAGAGCAGCAGAGGCACGATCTGACTATGCATCACAGAGTTCTGCACAGCGGGGATCGCTTCCTAGGCACATTTCAATAGCACGTGCTGCCAAACAGCAGAGACCAGCACGGAACACCAGCATGTACCCACAGCAGCACATTTCACAGCACAGCCCACGTCTCCCACCCCACACCAGACGGCACTGCTCGGCTATGTCTCCCAGTACATCAGATACCAGCACTGCCTAGAGCCTTGGCACGTCTGTCAACAAACCTGACAGCAGCACTGTCTCCCAGCGCATCAGTGCCCTCGTGTCACTAAGTGCTCTAGACACAGCTCTGCCAGCACGCCTCAGAGCCCTAGAAGTCAGAAATGAGAAGCCCTTTTCTGCGGCTGCTACGGCTACCTCACCAGACAGCAGCACGGCCTCGCCATGTCTCAGAACCCTAGCTGTCACTAATGAGAAGCGCCTTTTCTGCGTCTGCTACCTCACCAGACCGCAGCACTGCCTCGCCATGTCTCAGAGCCCTAGATGTCACAAATGAGTAGCGCCTTTTCTGCGTCTGCTACCTCACCAGACAGCAGCACTGCCTCGCCATGTCTCAGAGCCCTAGATGTCACAAATGAGTAACGCCTTTTCTGCGTCTGCTACCTCACCAGACCGCAGCACTGCCTCCCCATGTCTCCCAGTGCACCAGCCAGCAGCACTGCCTCGCCGTCTCCCACACCAACAGACCGCAGCACTGCCTCGCCATGTCTCACACAACCAGACAGCAGCAATGCCTCGCCATGTCTCAGAACCCTAGCTGTCACAAATGAGAAGCGCCTTTCTGCGGCTGCTACGGCTACCTCACCAGACAGCAGCACGGCCTCGCCATGTCTCAGAACCCTAGCTGTCACAAATGAGAAGCGCCTTTTCTGCGTCTGCTACCTCACCAGACAGCAGCACTGCCTCGCCATGTCTCAGAGCCCTAGATGTCACAAATGAGTAACGCCTTTTCTGCGTCTGCTACCTCACCAGACCGCAGCACTGCCTCGCCATGTCTCCCAGTGCACCAGCCAGCAGCACTGCCTCGCCGTCTCCCACACCAACAGACCGCAGCACTGCCTCGCCATGTCTCACACAACCAGACAGCAGCAATGCCTCGCCATGTCTCAGAACCGTAGCTGTCACAAATGAGAAGCGCCTTTTCTGCGTCTGCTACCTCACCAGACAGCAGCACTGCCTCGCCATGTCTCAGAAGCCTAAATACCACAAATGAGAAGCGCACATTTTCTGCGTCTGCTACCTCACCAGACCGCAGCAATGCCTCTTCATGTCTCCCAGTGCACCAGACCGCAGCACTGCCTCTTCATGTTTCCCAGTGCACCAGCCAGCAGCACTGCCTCGCCGTCTCCCACACCAACAGACGGCAGCACTGCCTCGCCATGTTTCACACCACCAGACAGCAGCACTGCCTCGCCATGTCTAACACCACCAGACAGCAGCACTGCCTCGCCATGTCTCACACCACCAGACAGCAGCACTGCCTCGCCATGTCTCACACCACTAGACAGCAGCACTGCCTCGCCATGTCTCAGAGCACTAGATAACAGAAATGAGTAGCGCCTTTTCTGTCTGTGCTATCTCAGCAGACAGTAGCACTGCTCCACCAGAGCCCTACTGCATCTGATGCCAGAGCAAACCCTGACTGGCCATGTGTCCCAGTGCACCAGCCAGCAGCACTGCCTCGCCATGTCTCTCACACCACCAGACAGCAGCACTGCCTCGCCATGTCTCTCACACCACCAGACAGCAGCACTGCCTCGCCATGTCTCAGAGCACTAGATAACAGAAATTCGTAGCGCCTTTTCTGTGTCTGCTACCTCACCAGACAGCAGCACTACTTCACCAGAGCCCCACTGCATCAGATGCCAGAGAAAACCCTGGTTCGCCATGTCTCCCACAACACCAAACAGCAGCACTGCCACCATGTCTCCCAGTGCAGCAGCCAGCAGCACTGCCTCGCCATGTCTCCCAGTGCACCAGACAGCAATACTGCCTCACCATGTCTCTCAGTGTACCAGACAGCAGCACTCTCACCATGTCACCCAGTGCACCAGACAGCAGCAGCACTGCTTCACCATGTCACCCAGTGCACCAGACAGCAGCAGCACTGCCTCACCATGACTCCCAGTGCACCAGACAGCAGCAGCACTGCCTCACCATGACTCCCAGTGCACCAGGCAGCAGCACTGCCTCACCATGTCTCCCAGTGCATCAGACAGCAGCAGCACTGCCTCACCATGTCTCCCAGTGCACCAGACAGCAGCAGCACTGCCTCACCATGTCTCCCAGTGCACCAGACAGCAGCAGCACTGCCTCACCATGTCTCTGTCTACCAGACAGCAGCCTGTCTCTCCATGTCTCCCAGTGCACCAGACAGCAGCAGCCTGTCTCACCATGTCACCCAGTGCACCAGACAGCAGCAGCACGGGATCCCCATGTTTCTCAGTGCACCAGACATCAGCAGCGCTGCCTCACCATGTCTCCCAGTGCACCAGACAGCAGCACTGCCTCACCATGTCTCCCAGTGCACCAGACAGCAGCACTGCCTCACCATGTCTCCCAGTGCACCAGACAGCAGCACTGCCTCACCATGTCTCCCAGTGCACCAGACAGCAACAGCCTGTCTCACCATGTCACCCAGCGCACCAGACATCAGCAGCACGGGATCCCCATGTTTCCCAGTGCATTAGACATCAGCAGCGCTGCCTCACCATGTCTCCCAGTGCACCAGACAGCAGCAGCACTGCCTCACCATGTCTCCCAGTGCACCAGACAGCAGCAGCGCTGCCTCACCATGTCTCCCAGTGCACCAGACAGCAGCACTGCCCCACCATGTCTCCCAGTGCACCAGACAGCAGCAGCCTGTCTCACCATGTCACCCAGTGCACCAGACAGCAGCAGCACTGCCTCGCCATGTCTCCCAGTGCACCAGACAGCAGCAGCACGAGATCCCCATGTCACCCAGTGCACCGGACAGCAGCAGCGCTGCCTCACCATGTCTACCAGTGCACCAGACAGCAGCAACACGGTGTCTCCATGTTTCCCAGTGCACCAGACAGCAGCAGCCTGTCTCACCATGCCACCCAGTGCACCAGACAGCAGCAGCGCTGCCTCACTATGTCTCCCAGTGCACCAGACAGCAGCACTGCCTCGCCATGTCTCCCAGTGCACCAGACAGCAGCACTACCTCGCCATGTCTCCCAGTGCACCAGACAGCAGCACAGCCTCACCATGTCTCCCAGTGCACCAGAGAGCAGCAGCACGGGATCTCCATGTTTCCCAGTGCACCAGACAGCAGCAGCCTGTCTCACCATGTATCCCAGTGCACCAGACAGCAGCAGCACTGCCTCACAATGATTCCCAGTGCACCGGACAGCAGCAGCACGGGATTTCCATTTTTCCCAGTGCACCAGACAGCAGCAGCCTGTCTCACCATGTATCCCAGTGCACCAGACAGCAGCAGCATTGCCTCCCCATGTTTCCCAGTGCACCAGACAGCAGCAGCACGGTCTCACCATGTTCCCCAGTGCACCAGACAGCAGCAGCCTGTCCCACTGTCACCCAGTGCACCAGACAGCAGTAGAACTGCCTCACCATGGTCCCAAGTGCATCAGACAGCAGCACTGCCTCACCATGTCTCCCAGTGCACCAGCCAGCAGCACTGCCTCACCATGTCTCACACCACCAGACAGCAGCACTGCCTCGCTATGTCTAAGAGCACTAGATAACAGAAATGAGTAGCGCCTTTTCTGTGTCTGCTACCTCAGCAGACAGCAGCACTGCTCCACCAGAGCCCTACTGCATCTGATGCCAGAGCAAACCCTGACTGGCCATGTGTCCCAGTGCACCAGCCAGCAGCACTGCCTCGCCATGTCTCTCACACCACCAGACAGCAGCACTGCCTCGCCATGTCTCAGAGCACTAGATAACAGAAATTAGTAGCGCCTTTTCTTTGTCTGCTACCTCACCAGACAGCAGCACTACTTCACAAGAGCCCCACTGCCTCAGATGCCAGAGCAAACCCTGGTTCGCAATGTCTCCCACAACACCAGACAGCAGCACTGCCGCCATGTCTCCCAGTGCAGCAGCTAGCAGCACTGCCTCTCCATGTCTCCCAGTGCAGCAGCCAGCAGCACTGCCTCGTCATGTCTCCCAGCCCACCAGACAGCAATACTGCCTCACCATGTCTCCCAGTGCACCAGACAGCAGCACTGCCGCTCCATGTCCTCCAGTGCACCAGACATCAGCAGCCTGTCTCACCATGTCACCCAGTGCACCAGCCAGCAGCACTAGACAGCAGCACTGCCTCACTATGTCTCCCAGTGCACAAGACAGCAGCAGCACTGCCTCACCTTGTCTCCCAGTGCACCAGCCAGCAGCACTGCTCGCCATGTCTCCCAGTGCACCAGACAGCAGCAGCACTGCCTCACCATCTTTCCCAGTGCACCAGACAGCAGCAGCACTGTCTCTCCATGTCACCCAGTGCACCAGACAGCAGCAGCACTGCCTCTCCATGTCTCTCAGTGTACCAGACAGCAGCACTGTCTCTCCATGTCTCTCAGTGTACCAGACCGCACCACTGTCTCACCATGTCACCCAGTGCACCAGACAGCAGCACTTCCTCACCATGTCTCCCACTGCACCAGACAGCAGCAACAGGGTCTCTCCATGTCTCCCAGTGCACCAGACAACAGCAACACAGTCTCTCTGTTTCCCCGTGCACCAGACAGCAGCAGCACTGCCTCACCATGTCTCTCAGTGTACCAGACAGCAGCAGCCTGTCTCACCATGTCACCCAGTGCACCAGACATCAGCAGCATTGCCTCACCATGTCTCCCAGTGCACCAGACATCAGCAGCATTGCCTCACCATGTCACCCAGTGCACCAGACAGCAGCAGCCTGTCTCGCCATATCTCCCAGTGCACCAGACAGCAGCAACACGGTCTTACCATGTCACCCAGTGCGCCAGACATCAGCAGCGCTGCCTCACCATGTCTCCCAGTGCACCAACAGCAGCACTGCCTCGCCATGTCTCCCAGTGCACTAGACAGCAGCAGCACGGGATCCCCATGTTTCCCAGCGTACCAGACAGCAGCAGCTTGTCTCACCATGGCACCCAGTGCACCAGACATCAGCAGCGCTGCCTCGCCATGTCACCCAGTGCACCAGACAGCAGCAGCCTGTCTCACCATGTCTCCCAGTGCACCAGACAGCAGCAACACGGTCTCACCATGTCTCCCAGTGCACCAGACAGCAGCAGCCTGTCTCACCATGTCACCCAGTGCACCAGACAGCAGCAGCGCTGCCTCACCATGTCTCCCAGCGCACCAGACAGCAGCAGCCTGTCTCACCATGTCTCCCAGTGCACCAGACAGCAGCAACACGGTCTCACCATGTCTCCCAGTGCACCAGACAGCAGCAGCCTGTCTCACCATGTCACCCAGTGCACCAGACAGCAGCAGCGCTGCCTCACCATGTCTCCCAGTGCACCAGACAGCAGCAGCCTGTCTCACCATGTCTCCAAGTGCACCAGACAGCAGCAACACGGTCTCGCCATGTCTCCCAGTGCACCAGACAGCAGCAGCCTGTCTCACCATGTCACCCAGTGCACCAGACAGCAGCAGCGCTGCTTCACCATGTCAACCAGTGCACCAGACAGCAGCACTGTCTCGCCATGTCTCCCAGTGCACCAGACAGCAGCACTACCTCGCCATGTCTCCCAGTGCACCAGACAGCAGCACAGCCTCACCATGTCTCCCAGTGCACCAGAGAGCAGCAGCACAGGATTTCCATGTTTCCCAGTGCACCAGACAGCAGCAGCCTGTCTCACCATGTTTCCCAGTGCACCAGACAGCAACAGCATTGCCTCACCATGTTTCCCAGTGCCCCAGACAGCAGCAGCACGGTCTCACCATGTTCCCCAGTGCACCAGACAGCAGCAGCCTGTCCCACTGTCACCCAGTGCACCAGACAGTAGTAGAACTGCCTCACCATGTCCCCAAGTGCATCAGACAGCAGCACTGCCTCACCATGTCTCCCAGTGCACCTGCCAGCAGCACTGCCTCGCCATGTCTCACACCACCAGACAGCAGCACTGCCTCGCTATGTCTAAGAACACTAGATAACAGAAATGAGTAGCGCCTTTTCTGTGTCTGCTACCTCAGCAGACAGCAGCACTGCTCCACCAGAGCCCTACTGCATCTGCTGCCAGAGCGAACCCTGACTGGCCATGTGTCCCAGTGCACCAGCCAGCAGCACTGCCTCGCCATGTCTCTCACACCACCAGACAGCAGCACTGCCTCGCCATGTCTCAGAGCACTAGATAACAGAAATTAGTAGCACCTTTTCTTTGTCTGCTACCTAACCAGACAGCAGCACTACTTCACCAGAGCCCCACTGCCTCAGATGCCAGAGCAAACCCTGTTTCGCCATGTCTCCGACAACACCAGACAGCAGCACTGCCGCCATGTCTCCCAGTGCAGCAGCCAGCAGCACTGCCTCGCCATGTCTCCCAGTGCAGCAACCAGCAGCACTGCCTCGTCATGTCTCCCAGCCCACCTGACAGCAATACTGCCTCACCATGTCTCCCAGTGCACCAGCCAGCAGCACTGCCTCTCCATGTCCTCCAGTGCACTAGACAGCAGCACTGCCTCACTATGTCTCCCAGTGCACCAGACAGCAGCAGCACTGCCTCACCATGTCTCCCAGTGCACCAGACAGCAGCAGCACTGCCTCACCATGTCTCCCAGTGCACCAGACAGCAGCAGCACTGCCTCTCCATGTCCTCCAGTGCACTAGACAGCAGCACTGCCTCACTATGTCTCCCAGTGCACCAGCCAGCAGCACTGCCTCGCCATGTCTCCCAGTGCACCAGACAGCAGTAGCACTGCCTCACCATCTTTCCCAGTGCACCAGACAGCAGCAGCACGGTCTCTCCATGTCACCCAGTGCACCAGACAGCAGCAGCACTGTCTCTCCATGTCACCCAGTGCACCAGACAGCAGCAGCACTGTCTCTCCATGTCTCTCAGTGTACCAGACAGCAGCACTGTCTCACCATGTCACACAGTGCACCAGACAGCAGCACTTCCTCACCATGTCTCCCACTGCACCAAACAGCAGCAACAGGGTCTCTCCATGTTTCCCAGCGCACCAGACAGCAGCAGCACTTCCTCACCATGTCTCCCAGTGCACCAGACAACAGCAACACAGTCTCTCCATGTTTCCGAGTGCACCAGACAGCAGCAGCACTGCCTCACCATGTCTCTCAGTGTACCAGACAGCAGCAGCCTGTCTCACCATGTCACTCAGTGCACCAGACAGCAGCAGCATTGCCTCACCATGTCTCCCAGTGCACCAGAGAGCAGCACGGGATCCCCATGTTTCCCAGTGCACCAGACAGCAGCAGCCTGTCTCACCATGTCACCCAGTGCACCAGACATCAGTAGCACTGCCTCGCCATGTCTCCCAGTGCACCAGACAGCAGCACTGCCTCGCCATGTCTCCCAGTGCACCAGACAGCAGCACTGCCTCGCCATGTCTCCCAGTGCACCAGACAGCAGCAGCACGGGATCCCCATGTTTCCCAGCGCACCACACAGCAGCAGCTTGTCTCACCATGTCACCCAGTGCACCAGACAGCAGCAGCCTGTCTCGCCATATCTCCCAGTGCACCAGACAGCAGCAACACGGTCTTACCATGTCACCCAGTGCACCAGACATCAGCAGCGCTGCCTCACCATGTCTCCCAGTGCACCAACAGCAGCACTGCCTCGCCATGTCTCCCAGTGCACTAGACAGCAGCAGCACGGGATCCCCATGTTTCCCAGCGTACCAGACAGCAGCAGCTTGTCTCACCATGTCACCCAGTGCACCAGACATCAGCAGCGCTGCCTCGCCATGTCACCCAGTGCACCAGACAGCAGCAGCCTGTCTCACCATGTCTCCCAGTGCACCAGACAGCAGCAACACGGTCTCACCATGTCTCCCAGTGCACCAGACAGCAGCAGCCTGTCTCACCATGTCACCCAGTGCACCAGACAGCAGCAGCGCTGCCTCACCATGTCTTCCAGTGCACCAGACAGCAGCAGCCTGTCTCACCATGTCTCCCAGTGCACCAGACAGCAGCAACACGGTCTCGCCATGTCTCCCAGTGCACCAGACAGCAGCAGCCTGTCTCACCATGTCACCCAGTGCACCAGACAGCAGCAGCGCTGCCTCACCATGTCTCCCAGTGTACCAGACAACAGCACTGCCTCGCCATGTCTCCCAGTGCACCAGACAGCAGCACTACCTCGCCATGTCTCACAGTGCACCAGACAGCAGCACAGCCTCACCATGTCTCCCAGTGCACCAGCGAGCAGCAGCACAGGATTTCCATGTTTCCAAGTGCACCAGACAGCAGCAGCCTGTCTCACCATGTTCCCCAGTGCACCAGACAGCAGCAGCATGTCCCACTGTCACCCAGTGCACCAGACAGCAGTAGAACTGCCTCACCATGTCCCCAAGTGCATCAGACAGCAGCACTGCCTCACCATGTCTCCCAGTGCACCAGCCAGCAGCACTGCCTTGTCATGCCTCACACCACCAGACAGCAGCACTGCCTCGCCATGTCTCACACCACCAGACAGCAGCACTGCCTCGCTATGTCTAAGAGCACTAGATAACAGAAATGAGTAGCGCCTTCTCTGTGTCTGCTACCTCAGCAGACAGCAGCACTGCTCCACCAGAGCCCTACTGCATCTGATGCCAGAGCGAACCCTGACTGGCCATGTGTCCCAGTGCACCAGCCAGCAGCACTGCCTCGCCATGTCTCTCACACCACCAGACAGCAGCACTGCCTCGCCATGTCTCAGAGCACTAGATAACAGAAATTAGTAGCGCCTTTTATTTGTCTGCTACCTCACCAGACAGCAGCACTACTTCACCAGAGCCCCACTGCATCAGATGCCAGAGAAAACCCTGGTTCGCCTTGTCTCCCACAACAGCAGACAGCAGTACTGCCGCCATGTCTCCCAGTGCAGCAGCCAGCAGCACTGCCTCTCCATGTCTCCCAGTGCAGCAGCCAGCAGCACTGCCTCGTCATGTCTCCCAGCCCACCAGACAGCAATACTGCCTCACCATGTCTCCCAGTGCAGCGGCCAGCAGCACTGCCAGCCCACCAGACAGCAATACTGCCTCACCATGTCTCCCAGTGCACCAGACAGCAGCACTGCCGCTCTATGTCCTCCAGTGCACCAGACATCAGCAGCCTGTCTCACCATGTCACCCAGTGCACCAGCCAGCAGCACTGCCTCTCCATGTCCTCCAGTGCACTAGACAGCAGCACTGCCTCACTATGTCTCCCAGTGCACCAGACAGCAGCAGCACTGCCTCACCATGTCTCCCAGTGCACCAGACAGCAGCAGCGCTGCCTCACCGTGTCTACCAGTGCACCAGACAGCAGCACTACCTCGCCATGTCTCTCAGTGCACCAGACAGCACCACTGCCTCACCATGACTCCCAGTGCACCAGGCAGCAGCACTGCCTTACCATGACTCCCAGTGCACCAGGCAGCAGCACTGCCTCACCATTTCTCCCAGTGCACCAGACAGCAGCAGCACTGCGTCACCATGTCTCCCAGTGCACCAGACAGCAGCAGCACTGTCTCTCCATGTCACCCAGTGCACCAGACAGCAGCAGCACTGCCTCTCCACGTCTCTCAGTGTACCAGACAGCAGCACTGTCTCTCCATGTCTCTCAGTGTACCAGACAGCAGCACTGCCTCACCATGTCTCCCAGTGCACCAGACAGCAGCAGCACTGCCTCACCATGACTCCCAGCGCACCAGACAGCAGCACTTCCTCACCATGTCTCCCAGTGCACCAGCCAGCAGCAACAGGGTCTCTCCATGTTTCCCAGTGCACCAGACAGCAGCAGCACCTCCTCACCATGTCTCCCACTGCACCAGACAGCAGCAGCACTGTCTCTCCATGTCACCCAGTGCACCAGACAGCAGCAGCACTGCCTCTCCATGTCTCTCAGTGTACCAGACAGCAGCACTGTCTCTCCATGTCTCTCAGTGTACCAGACAGCAGCACTGCCTCACCATGTCTCCCAGTGCACCAGACAGCAGCAGCACTGCCTCACCATGACTCCCAGCGCACCAGACAGCAGCACTTCCTCACCATGTCTCCCAGTGCACCAGCCAGCAGCAACAGGGTCTCTCCATGTTTCCCAGTGCACCAGACAGCAGCAGCACCTCCTCACCATGTCTCCCACTGCACCAGACAGCAGCAACACAGTCTCTCCATGTTTCCCAGTGCACCAGACAGCAGCAGCACTGCCTCACCATGTCTCTCAGTGTACCAGACAGCAGCAGCCTGTCTCACCATGTCACCCAGTGCACCAGACAGCAGCAGCATTGCCTCACCATGTCTCCCAGTGCACCAGACAGCAGCAGCACGGGATCCCCATGTTTCCCAGTGCACCAGACAGCAGCAGCCTGTCTCACCATGTCACCCAGTGCACCAGACATCAGCAGCACTGCCTCACCATGTCTCCCAGTGCACCATACAGCAGCACTGCCTCGCCATGTCTCCCAGTGCACCAGACAGCAGCACTGCCTCGCCATGTCTCCCAGTGCACCAGACAGCATCAGCACGGGATCCCCATGTTTCCCAGCGCAACAGACATCAGCAGCTTGTCTCACCATGTCACCCAATGCACCAGACATCAGCAGCGCTGCCTCACCATGTGACCCAGTGCACCAGACAGCAGCAACACGGTCTCACCTTGTCTCCCAGTGCACCAGACAGCAGCAACACGGTCTTACCATGTCACCCAGTGCACCAGACAGCAGCAGCGCTGCCTCACCATGTCTCCCAGTGCACCAGACAGCAGCACTGCCTCGCCATGTCTCCCAGTGCATCAGACAGCAGCACTGCCTCGCCATGTCTCCCAGTGCACCAGACAGCTGCACTGCCTCGCCATGTCTCCCAGTGCACCAGACAGCAGCACTGCCTCACCATGTTTCCCAGTGCACCAGGCAGCAGCAGCCTGTCTCATCGTGTATCCCAGTGCACCAGACAGCAGCAGCACTGCCTCACCATGTTTCCCAGTGCACCAGACAGCAGCGGCCTGTCTCACTGTCTCACCATGTCTCACAGTGTCCCAGACAGCAGCAGCACGGTCTCACCCTGTTCCCCAGTGCACCAGACAGCAGCAGCCTGTCTCACTGTCACCCAGTGCACCAGACAGCAGTAGCACTGCCTCACCATGTCTCCAAGTGCATCAGACAGCAGCACTGCCTCACCATGTCTTCCAGTGCATCAGACAGCAGCAGCACGGTCTCACCAGGTCTCCCAAGCTAGACCACCAGGCAGCAGCGCTGCCTCATCACGTCTCCAACAGCATCTGACGTCATAGGGGAGTACTTCCTCACCAGGTAGCCCCATGCCACCTGCAAGTCTCCTGGCTGTCCACATGACCTATGTCGGACTAGAACAGAAAATATGCTGGCACCAAAAAAAAAAGTTGTCGAATCAGATAGATAAAAATGTGGCGCACACACGCAAATCGGGGCAGTTTAGAAGTTGTAAAGACACGCTTTCTGCAGGCTATATTTGTGGTAATATCAGGTAAATTAACTGGAAAAAACGGCCCAACAGGACACAGAACAGGCCCACAAACAGCACAAATCCCAGCCCTTGAATGGACCTGTCAGACCAGCTTTTTTGACACTGCCATCTTGCCCTACAGGCCATTTCGCCCCTGCACCTGACAGCATATCAGTCTCACTGTATCTGTATGTGCACCAGGCTGCAACAGTGTTTCTACTGGCTCGTCCCACCTGGCGGGACCTGCCAGGTCTAGTAGCTCATCGGAAGAATCTCACCTCCTCCTATACCCTAGCACACTGATTAGCATGGCATGCGGCACCACCTCACCCTCCCATTGAGGTTCATACAGGCATGGTTCTGGGGTTGAGGGGACAACTGGACCAGCCCCTCCAAGTGAGCCTCCCCGGCTAAAATGAGCACCTATTTGTTATTTTTACATGTTTAAGATGTGCCTGTAAGACCCACAGTCTTAAGTACTAATTTGGGGCTAAACAAGTTGGCTGTGCCGAATGTTAGGGAAGCCAGTAGGGGAAGAAGGTGAGTATTTTTATAAACCCACAAACCACGATGAACACTCAATTATTCTGATACACTTCCATAAAAGACAGGGAATACAACTCCAATCATAAGTTAATTGAAGAGCTTAAGAATTAAATGACAATCTCAAAAGGAGGTTGCCTTCCTAGAACAAGCATTTACAATGCAACGGTCTCGCCTTTGCAAAAGTTAGAGCTATTGGCATTGCAAATGACAAACTTTTTATTTGTGTTGGTTTTGAAAACCGATAAATAAATGGCATTGTCATTTACAGTTCCTCCCGGCCGTCGGTCTGTTCAAGATGGCGGCTGACTGACCACCACAAGAGAGCTGTTTCTGTGCCCCGCCCCTAACCCAGCTGTAATTGCGAAGGAAAGAAATAGGGCTCATCAATAATGGGGAATTATGATGAGAAATTCCCCTACCAGGTGAAATATAGGACATCAGCGTGGTCTGGAGTACTTTGACGGCTGAAGCGTCGGCTTTTCTCTTTATTTGGAAACGCCACAGCATTGGTGGAGTCTGTGCGAGGGAAGCTGCTCACTCCCAGCGGCACAGCCGAGAGAGCAAAGGAGGCGGAACCAAAACCCCAGTAATGGCCACTGGACAGCTGGGCGCCTGAGTGTGACTGCGGGGGGATCGCAGTGCGAAGCAGACGCTAATCAGTTTTTCGTGAGGGGCAGTGCAGGAAGTGGTGTTTGAGGCGGATGATGTGTTCCTGCCTCGGGGTGACTCACTAGTGAAAGGCAATGCCGGTGCCGACTCTCAGGAACTTGCTGCTGTCTCTACAGCCATAATTGCACAGGATCAACAGGCAGAGCAGCTGGATAGCTCGGCTGGAAAAACACAGCTTGTCGGAAAGGAGGTGGAGCAGCCTATCGGGCATTAGGGAAAACAGACTCAGACACTGAGTGAGCAGCTCGGGAAGCTGATGGAGGACAGCTTGCACATATGCCCAGGTAAAGATGAACTTTCTATAAATAGCGTGTTACCAAGTGTGCCTATTATGAAAGATACTGATCTCTCACTTGAAACTGTGGCAGGGAAAACAAGGGCTAGCGGCAGCAGGGGGGAGGAGGGGGACTGCGCAATTCACTAGCGGGAGCGATAATTGCTACCATATGGCAGCGCTTGCTCCCGCCAGTGAATCTCCACACGTGCACGCGTTGCCATTGAAGGCATTGGAACGCTTGGACGTGATTGGCGGAAAAGCCAAAGCGATAGCAATAGGCCATTTTGCCTAAGCAGCGCATGTGCGCTGTGTTGGCGAGACCAAAAAAAGGCTTGATCCAACTCAATTAGTAAATCACCTAGGATGGAGATGCACCTCAAATAGGAACAATCTTAACCCCTGACCATATCGAGAGTGCACAAGTCTGACACCATTAAAATGACACAAGGAAGTGAAAGTAAAGCAAACAGGAGACAGGGTCAATAAGTAAATGAATAATTAGAATGAAAGGCCTTAAAGTGATACACAATTGGTGGATATTTGCTTATCAGAGCAGATGGCCCAGCATTTATTTTCAGCAAATTTCAATCAAAGAAATCACACCCGAGTAAAAGTGAGACTGGGAGTACTCACTGATCAAGGGAACCAGTTACTTAAAAGGATACAGATTGCTTGAACAGCTTCCAGTGCTTGTTCAAAAATGACTGTACCCATTCCACGGCTCTTGCCGTCTTGGTCTTCTTTTATATCCGCGCGTTTCACAGTTCCTGCCATGCTAAACACCTCTTTCATTTTCTTCCATCCAACTTTAAAATCAAGCTGAAAAACAAAACATATATTATGACCCTATAAAAATGCTGCCCAAACTAACCTATTGCTGTGAGTGATATAGGAGGGGTGTGGGTGTGTGTGTGTGTGTGTGTATGGGGGGGGGGATTTACAATGCAATAGGTCTTGCATTAATTAAATGTAGAGCTTTTGGCTTTGCAAGTGGAAAACAAATGCAGTGTCGATCGCCAGTTTCCCTATTTATTGACTTTTGCAGCAACGGCGGCATATTGCGCTTTAAATGTGTAGAGCTAAATTGTGGCACTGTTGCTACACAAGGCAATACATAGGAAAAAAATTATGCGGCAGCTGTATTGTCTAAATATTGACTATCAATTAGCTTATGTTTAAAGCTAAAGCACGATGTGCAGCCATTGCCACAAAGCGGAAAAATGGCGGGGTTTCAAGCCCATATCGTGATCACAGCATGTCTCAAAGACAGGTGAAACTTTAAAAAATAAAAAAAACACACAGCCCATCAGCAATGTGTGTTTCGTAAATAGTAACCCTTTCCCTCGGCAGGAATATCAGGATGCCTGGGTGTTTGGAGTGGACATATATGTATAAAACACAACAAAGAATATCCTGCTAAGCAGCACCATGAACGCATTAACAGCATTGCAGTCTCTTCAATTTTCAAAACTTGAGTCAAGAATGCAGGTCCTTTAACACAAGAGACACATTTGAAGACATTTATTATATCAGACTTACATTTGCAACAAATACAGTGTTTCCGAGTTGACCAGTTGACGAGTTTATGATCTCTGGGGGTATGTTGGGATGATTCACAATATTAGGAGGTAAATTCATCATCCCCGGTCGGACATCCGCACTGTGTCCTGCTGAGAATCCTCCACCACTGCGGCTTAAAGCACGGCGAGCATGTTCTCCTTAAAAATTCCTGGAAGGGGGGTGGGGGGGGGAGAAGCTGGAGGGAGTTGAAAATATCTACAATACTGCAAATGTGACAAGTCTTATCAAGAGTGCCTATTACTAGAATCCGATAACGTCTAAGACAAGTTGGTTTAGATGAGTTATGTTCCTTCCAAGTACTTTTTTTTTTCCAAGTGGGACACGGAGCAAAAAATGAGTGATAAACTACCAAAATGACAGTTAAAGGCATGATTGAGCACAGCTTTAGAAAACCTGCTTTAGTGGCATATCTTGACAAAATCAACAGCCTCACCTCTATAATGTGCAAGGGTCTTCCACTAAGATCGTGCTTGGCCTTAACTTCCACTGCTTTCTTGACAAATTCTGCATCTTTGAACTCAATCACACTGTAGAAAACAAAATGTTTACTAACCAATAAAATGCACAAACGTAAATTGATATACAAATATATATTTATATTGGTTAGTTACCCACAACCCTACAGCAAGGGATATTTTCAAATACATGTAAAGAAATAAAACAAATTAGTAAACGAATATCCTCATACAGAATAGCTTGCAACAATGTATAGGCCTACACATTTAATTAAGTTAACCCTGTGAGGTTCTGTAATTCTCGAGCCTAACTCCATTTTGTGTTGCCCTCACGTAGGCCTGTGAAGGTAGCCTGGTGAACAAAGTGGCCTGGCCTTCTTAGTCCATGTATACATTAACTAGGTTTCTTTCTGACTCTGGAATGAACTGTAAGAAACTGACCTCTTCACCTGAAACTGACCTCGCAAAGCCAATTTCCCTGATCGATCTTTGTCTGAGATTGCCAATCAATGTTCAGGACATCGTTAACTTTTAGTTTCCTTGCACATGCCTTATCTTGTTCATCATCTGTTACTGTTTCTTTTTTATGTTTCTTCATTACATGGGTTATGCTTTCAATTATAGGTTTGTCCGGCTTTTGGAGATTGAATTTGGGACATTCCTAATGATTAACTTTTGGGTTGGGATACTGTACATGTAATTATGCCATGCCCTGCAGTGCCATCTAAATCAGATTAACTTTTGTGAACTATGTAATTATAATGTTTTGCCCATATCCCGCTAAAACCCCGAAAGGCTACTCACCTGCTGACCCTCCAGATTTTCCATTTGTTTAGGAATGTAATTGGTACAACTCTCTTATTGCCTGGGGCAGGATAAAGAGTATATAAGACGTGAAGTAAGACCATTCTAGCAGACTGCCTCATTCAGTTGCTAAGGCTTCTGTGTGACGTAGTCTCACCTCATTTAAGGTTAATAAAAATGTTCTTTTATATTTCAGCTTCATGCCCAAATTCTTTATTATTGGTTTGAATGGACTAAGTATCAGTGAGACCCCTGAGAAGGAGTTCAGATTTCTTCAAATGGCACAGCCAACGCGGGCCTCATCAGAGAAGTGGCTATCTGAGGGAGTGATCTTGTCAGAAGACAGAAATCTACTGAGGAGGACAGGACAGGACTCTACTAAGGAGGTACTCTGTGCACGGAGGTTCTGGGGATTCTTTGTCTCTGCAGCCCAGTATATTTCTGATCTTCCTGATTTTGATCCTCCACATGATGTCACTCCTGACTGAGAACCTTTTTGGCGTGAGTATTTTAAAAAAAGACCGTTAGGTCATTTTCATTTCATAGAGCTTTATTCGGAGCATAAAACATGTCCATAAAAGCACATACAGTTGCATATACAAACATTTCATAGATTAAAAAATATAAAGAAAAATACAGTTGTAACAATAATTATCCAGTGCGGGATGGAATAAATATATTAAAACACAGTCATTAAAAACACATGCTTTTCCTTGCGCTGATAGCCTTCTGTAGGAAAATAGCCGTAAAAAAGCAAATGTCCGGATGATGCATATTAAAAAGCAATTTCATAGATTCTGTGATAGTTCTTACTCCAAATCTATTCAGAATAGGCTTTAAATAAATTTTCCGCAATTCACTGTACATGATACAAGAAAAAAGAAAGTGCACAGTACTCTGTTCTGTCTTGTGATCACATGGACAGGGTCCCACAGGGCGCGTTTTTATATTAGGGCACGCAACCAGATGGTGTGCAGTTCCCATCCTCATTCTAGTGAGTACAAACTGGTGTGAGACTCTAGTCACCTGCGTCAAGTATGGATGTAATCCACTAAACTCATTCAAGCCATTATACAATTTACAGGTAGTAAGTTTTGAATCCTCCAAGGCACGCCTCTCTAAACAGGAATTCAAAAACATAGTCTTCAAATTTGACTTGGAGTTATCAGATACACAAAACCGATCATTGATCACATCATATCCAAAGACAGTTTGAAAATTTTCAATATTATATTTGATCCAGGGGATCTTCATGTGCTGGTCCAAGGTGAGGCAATCCTCTATGATAGCTCTGTTTAGTGAGGTGCCTTCATTTAACCAAACAGATCGCCACAATAATAAGGGTCTTAGCATGATTAAATCATTCAAGAAATGGGACCCCGTTTCCTTGTGGACCAGGGTATTAGAAGTAGATTTGGGCAGACACAGGAGCCTTTTCAGGAAGTTGTTCTCCTCTATCTGTAGGCACCCGGCAGATGTTACACCCCAAACTCCTGCCCCATATAGGGCCGCAGATGGGCATTTAGATTGATAGATTTTTAGCATATCTGCTATACGTCTATTTCCCAATTTCTTTGCGAATACGAAAACCCCATTGGCACTTCTAATCATCTTAGTTTTAACCGCTTTGTGTTCGATGTCCCAGCTACCATTTTTTGAGAAATTAATCCCCAAATAGCAGAAATTGTCTACTTTTAAAACCTGTTCACCTTCTATAAAATAATGGGAGTTTGTTTTCGTTTTTGACTTAGCTCGGCCAGAGCACTCCATCACATAGGTTTTAGATCTATTGATCACCAATTTTCTATTTTTGATGAACAGAACAAACCTGTCCATCAATCGTTGGAGACCCAGGGGTGTCCTAGACAACAGTACGGCGTCGTCCGCATAGAGTAGCACTGGGATGTTAAGGCTATTAACTCTAGGGGCGTCAGCCGTAACTGCTTGTAGGGCAGCATCCACCTCATTGATAAAGAGAGTAAACAGCAGGGGTGCTAAAACACACCCCTGCCTGATTCCTCTCCCTATCCTAAATTTACTTGTACATTCCCCATTGGGCCCATATCGGACGCTAGTGCTAAGGTTTTCATACAGGCGAGCTAGAAAATATACTATACTGTTGGGGGTTCCCATGTCAATCAATTTGGCCCAAAGTAGGGCGTGGTCAACCATGTCAAAGGCACTGCTTAAGTCGGCGAAACATAAGTACAACGACCCACTCTTGGCCTGTGTATATTTCCCGACCAAAAGTTCTAAATTTAAGCACTGCTCTATAGTTCCACGCCCCTTTCTGAAACCAAACTGGCTATTAGTTAAAATCTCATTCGATTCCGCCCATTCTTCTAATCTGGCTAATAAAACACGACTCATAACTTTAACTGATGAGTCCAGTAGGGATATTGGACGGTCATTTTTTGCTTCGCCCCGGTCTCCCTTCTTATAGATAGGGATTATAATTGATTCTGCCCAAGTAGGTGGTATTTTTTGCTAAATTACACACTGCTTTGTGTAAATCATTGACAACTGTGTGCCTAGTTCCGTCAAATATATTATTGTAGAAATTGATCAACAGAACATTTCTACAATCATTTTGTACAAGCCAAAGGATTTGGGAATGAACCCCCACTTTTACATACTTTTTTACTAGTACAGGCAACTTCACTGAAATCAGAACTAGCAGACCTCCTCTAGATCTTCCATGAGGTGAGGCCAATGCAGGAAGTTCATAGGAAACAAAGCCATCACTCCCTCTATATTCTCTACACCATGTTTCCTGTAGACAGATAATATCAAATAAGCTAATAAAATCATTCCAACCCAACATATCCTCTTTGGCCGTCAAACCAGCAATGTTCCAGCTAGCCATATGACACGTTGCCTTACCCGTCTCTAGGCTGACAAGGGGCATATCATCTGAAAATATGGACACGTTATTATTTACATTAAAATGCTCTGCGTTAGGCTCTACATGTTCATCTTCACCCCCATTAAACATACAATCCTTATTCACAGTATTAATGTTTTCAGTTGAGGGCATTTTTAACTCTCCGGCATCCACTCTCACCTGGACTAATTTACCCTTATGTCAATCGTTTTGGTCCAGGAAGCTCAGTGACTGAAACCTGTTCTGGGTAGGGACTTGGTAGAACATCCCATTAAGTGGTGACATTATACTATCGCTTACTGGTGGAAAATTAGGCGCTTGTGTTATAAATCTATTCCCGCCATGTACCGGGTTCATCATATGCATTGGAGCAACAAATGGGCCGTCCTGGGGGGCAAAACAGGGGATATGTTGCCCTAATCTGTTTCCAGTTGAGTAAGAATTATTATTATTCGAGGATCCCTCCCAGCTGTTTACTGAATGCAACCTGTTTAAGTGGTTGTAAAAATATCCCAGTGGCCTTGCGACAACGTCTGTCTCTGACTGCGTGATCGAGGCCGCTCTTAAGAGGACCGTCGCAACATGTTGCGGATGTTTAAAATTGATAATCACGCAGTCACCCCCACATGTTTTTCTGGTATTACCTATCCAGTTGACTCTTCTAATAGAGATGATCTGATCTGAGTAGCCAACTGGATAACCACAGTGCCGACTAAGCCAAGAAATAGCTTTGTTTTTAAGAGAATCTACCGATTCTTGGGTATAAGGGGCCTGTGTAATAGTTGGGACATTCGTTAAAACTACAACGTATGGTACGCAATCAGGTGGGAGGTCCACAGGGCGCTTATTTACTCTAGCTGAAACCCTACTTGTTCCACCATTGACAGCCACTTGGGCTTTATTGGCTAACGCAGCTGGCACATGACCAGACTGCTCCCCATTTAAAGATAATGTTGGTCTAACCACCTGGTTAGGACTAACCTGTCCTTTACTTGATGACCCCGCTCTCTGTTGCTGCTGAGGCGGTCTACCCTTATCCTGTGCAACAGAAGTTGTTACTATGGTAATTGGAACAGGTTGTTCTTTAGATGGTTGTTTCCCGTTATTAACTATAACAGGAGGGCTAATTAGATTTCCTGGTTGCCCCTTATCCTTGGTAGATATATCTTTAAAAGTTGATACCGTTTTATCCAGGGTAACAGATTGATGAGCAACCACATCCCTTAGTCTTTGAACTTCCCCGCACAGGCCCTCTATTTTAGCAATCAGTGGATCAATAATCATTTTAAATTTCTTGTCGATAGAACCCATCAGTAAATCTAATTGGACAGGGTCGATGGTGACACAACTTTCTTTAATTGGTGAACCTATATCCTCTGGGTTATCCTTATGGGTTAAATCCTTTTTATGTTTTCTACCTTGATAATAATTTCCCCTTTTAGGTACAGTTTTCCTGCAGGCTCTCATTAATCTTGAGGCCCTCATTGAATGTTGAGGGGTGCCCTCACAAGTATCACACAAATCACCTCCCACCTCAATGGAATTGCTAAAAACCTCGGTACTATCTACAATGGTATTGTTCTCATCTGCCCCAATTAATGTAGCATGTTCACTGGGAGTATTAGTATCCACAACATTGAGGTCCAAGGACTCGATTAAAGGGGGGATTTCCGGAGTGCTTTTCCCCAGCGATTTCCTCCTATCCGTATTTATTCTGTTAACCACCTTCAGCAGATAGTTATCGGGTAGGGTGTATTGAATAGACATGGTGAATGGGTAATCCGAAGACAGTTCACGACGAGTAAATAAAATCAAATGTTCGAATGTTAAGTCACAATATACTACTTGGATGTACTCACAAGTAGAAGTAAGGGGGGTGGCCCGTCCCGTCCCTGGTCGTCCCCGGACGGCCACAGACGGCCCGCCCTCTGCCCGGGCTCAGCCCGGCGCCGCCCGCGTGCGTCCCGCGAGGCGTTAGGGGGGGCTGTTGCTTTGTAGCGCCTCCGGGCGCAGTGCTCGCGTCAGCGATGGAGCGCCGGGCCCCGGGGCAGCTGGGATGTGTAGTTCTCCCGCTAACACCCGGTCCCGGTCTGGTGCAAGGAAGAGACTGCTGCCGCTGCCCACGTGGCGCTGTGGCAACCCACTCGCAGGGACAGGTAAGTTCAAGCTGGCCGTTGCCCTCACGGCGTGTGTCCGACAGTTTCTGGCCCCCAAAGCACACTCAGCGGGGCTGCTGCTTTGTAGCGCCTCCGGGCGCAGTGCTCGCGTCAGCGATGGAGCGCCGGGCCCCGGGGCAGCTGGGATGTGTAGTTCTCCCGCTAACACCCGGTCCCGGTCTGGTGCAAGGAAGAAACTGCTGCCGCTGCCCACGCGGCGCTGTGGCAACCCACTCGCAGGGACAGGTAAGTTCAAGCTGGCCGTTGCCCTCACGGCGTGTGTCCGACAGTTTCTGACCGTTAGGTCATTTAGAACTTGGCAGTTAGAATTTGGACAACTATTTGTTTGGTATAGCTTTGGAATTTTGGAATTTGTGTTGGCCAACTTTGGATTTGTATAGGTTTGTATATGCGAATTGCAATTCGTGTAGGCAGGTAATGAGGAGACGTTTCTCTACTTTGTATAAGATTTGAACGGTGCAATGTACGGAGAGTACCGTAAGCACTATTTTGATTATAATATTTGCATATTCTGCAGTATTTTTGGCATACCTGTTTTCAAGCTCACATCAGAGAATATGTTGCTTTTTGGAAGGTACCATAGTGTGATGTGAAGTAAATTAGCCGGCTCCCCTAGAGGGAATACCTAAATAGGTTTAGGTATAAAAACATATTTCTTCTTCTGTGATTCTGTATCCCCAGGGAATTAAAATATGGACATAATACATACAAGGATCCTCTGTTCTGTGCAATTTTATGAATGGAGATATGCAGAGCGATTTTTGGTGTTCTGCCAGCCAAAGCTAGTGAATTGAGTGTATCTTGGCTTCTCGGAAATAAAGGTCTGTGGGGCTGTTTTTGCAGTTTTTTGGAACACTATTGAGAAGCGCTTCTTGTAAATATGACTTACAACTAGTATTTACAAATGGTTTGGTTTAAGTACAGTCTGTGGGCTGTTCTTTGTTTCTGTCTTGAGTATTGATCTGTAAGTTAAATGTGTGTTTAAATGTCTATCTGGTTTTCCCATTAGTGCAACTTCTGTAAGTAAATAGCGATGGCGCTATTTATGAAATAAATGACTAAAAGCGCGCTGTATTGTGTGTCCTGAGTGTTTGACCCCTTTCTGTTTATGTTTGAAATGAGCTCAATGTGTGTTTGTGGTTTTTTCTTGATGTTTGCAGTCTGTTATGCAAAATGTTAATTAATTAATATTAATCAGAAATGAAATAAAAATCCAGAAATGAACCATGTGATATGCTAAAAAAGCTATATGTTGCCATTTAATTTATAGAGTAAGCAATTATGCACATGTACAATGTTTTAAAGATAAAATTAAAATTCACATTCACTAGGAATAAAAAAGCCCTCAAAAACGAAATTGTGTGTTTTGCAAAAAATAAACTTACAGCATTTTCCTTAGATATATTGTATTAGATATTAACAGGCACACACATCATCTGAATACATTGGATTTTGCTGTATTGCACACGCATTTTGAAACTTGAAATCTCTTAGTTTTAGTTTTAAATAGACAGCCACCGTGCCCACGTTTTCAACACTAAGAAACAGCTGTTGCTGCCGCTAAGCAAGCAACACGAAGCAATAACGAATAGACAGGAATGTTTACTCAGTCAGGACTTTCCCAGTTAAACACAGGTGAACCTTTGCATTTTAGAATAGTGTTTTAAAAAGGTTACAAAAATAAGGTTCATTATTTTGTATTACAGGAAAACATTTCAATTAAGGGTTTCCTTTCTTTAAGCATTTTTTGTAAGCACATTTTTGGTTCTAATATTAAAATAACTGTCCTTTTAAATAAAAGTGGCGCAAAAATTTGTCATGTTTCAAGTTAGGCTTATGTGCTTAGGCTTGTGAATGAATGCGTTTAAATATGATAGGCAAGGGATGCAGCTTGCTATTATATGTGGAATTATTAAAAATGGTTTTATTAAAAGACAAATTACTAATTATGGAGAATATTTTTTTTAAATAAGTGCTTTTAAAATCGTTTTTTTAATATTTATAAAGCTTAATACTCATACTATGACCTCCTAGCATTAAAATTTAATTTAAGTTGTGTTGAACTGCAAAAATGAGAACATTTGCCTATGGAATTTCACTTGGCGCAGGCGTAAAAAACTCATTTTTCTAAGGATTTACATGAGATATGTCTAATGTCCAATCTCTGCAATCTGTACAGAACATTCTGAGGATGATTAATATGTAGCACAATTATAGGATATTTATTTGTAAGTGCCACAAATATCAAAGTCGAATTTGGGTAAATAGACTATTTAAACAGCATTTTTTTCATTTAAAGTAGCTTTTAAAGTGCCTTAAGCTTCAGTAAATGCATACATTTAGGTATGATACAAATTTGCAGGTTGTTCTCATTTGGGGTTGCTCTTAATGGCTCAGTGAGCCAATGTGCCCGGTGCATAGGTTTGAGCTTAATATCAGGGTTGAAGGTTTTAACTCTAGCTGGACCTACTGAGACCTTCATCCATTTGAGGTTGATGAAATGAGAACCATTGCATAGGGTGGTAACAAGCATTTGTTCTAAAGCTGGTATGTTGTGTTGTTGTGTTCTGCGAATTATTCATAGTAGATGTTTGTGAGTCTGGGAATAGGAGTGGATTGTGGCACCTAAAGGGAGTAATATATATGGTATGTGGTTTTGGATAGGATTGGTTATTGCAGGTTAGAAAGAGTTGGGAAGGCTTTTTTTTTTCTTTGACAGCTTCAGAGTGACAAGCCGCGGAGTGCGCGAGGCAGATTTTGACCTTAAGGTCTGTCAGGTGGGGGTTAGGAGTAAGTGAAAACAGATGTTCTGCTGAGGTGTTATTCTTAGCTCTTGGAGGACTGTGCTAGGCTTTCATGTAGGTCGACATCTGCAGCCTATTAAATCAAAGCATTGTTTCCGAGAAGTGCATTCCTGAGCGGCCTCGCTCAAAGCAGGGCCTAAAAGGGGGTGATACATTTGTATTTCTGTTTTTGAAAAATTATGTCCATATAAGTTGCTTTCATTTAACAGAACAAGAAATGTTGCATTAGTTTTAGAAGATGGTTGGTTACAGTTGATATTTTGTGTGTTATGTGAAGTGTCAGCAGTAAGTTGAAGCAAGATGTGGATTTTGTATGACTCCTTTGAAAAGAAATGTTCCTGTGTTTTTCACGTTTTTGTATTTTTTCCTTCTATGAATTGTTCCTGTTGGTCCTGTGTGTCAGAAGCGACACAGTAAGTCGTATTTGACAGCCGATCTCCACTAACTGGTGATCTCCTGTCAAAAGGAGGGTGTGTAAAGTAAAACAAAGTGTAATTTTAATTTTAAGCCTGACAAATTAAGCAGGCCCGAACATTGGGGTTTGGGCTGCATGAAGTGCGTGCGTCACCGCTCATTTACATGTGCTATTGTAATTTGTCTATGCTTTTTGTGCTTGGTATACAGCACATATATCTGATGGCTTGACATGTGTGTTTTTTATTTTATGTATGTTTTTGTTTTATGTTGCTGCTTTTGATACTATTACAAGTTCCCCTGTGTTGTGAAGGGATTTGCATTTGCAGCTGTTCAGGCATTGACAGACTATTTAAACGCTCCTCCCCTAGCGCAGCGGGATCGCGCAGCGGGCGTGTCTTCGCGTGGCCGGAGTCGTGCCAGAGTCCTGCCCGTCTGCGCCCGTCCGCGCTAAGGACGCGCTGGACGTCGCGGTACTCTGGCTAAGGACTATTATTCTATCCTGGCTCTACCATGTTGACGTACTCGCGGGATTGTCTGCTTTCCATCGGTCAGGTAAGCCGCTGCTGTACCCTTTCACCGGTACACCCATTGCGTGGCCCGTATCATTGCCCTTGTAATGGGTGGGCTCTTGACTCTCCGCGTCCTCTCTCAAGGATTATTTCCTCTGAGACTCGCCGCATTACAGACATCCCTACTACTTTGAAGATCCTGAATCTAAACGTCAGGTCCGCGCTGAAACACTATCAGCACATCTATGACCTCATTGAGGAGGAAGCTCCAGATGTATTTGCCATGACGGAAACATGGCTACAGGACGCTGATACCGCTATCACCAATCTAGCCTGCCCACCCGGCTATTCTATGTACACCCTGAATAGGCTGTCTAGGGGTGGGGGTATCGCGCTAGTGGTAAAAACTATCTACCCTTGCGTCTGGAGTGCCTTAAATATTTCTGGATGTGAAAGTGCCATGTTCAAGGTCTCTGTCAGCCCTGAGTTCACCCTGTCCGGGATGGTCGTTTATCGCCCACCCGGCAGTGATGTGGCGTTCAGAAATGCTTTCCCTGATACTGTCGGCCCTTTGGTCGCTGACTGTGCCAACTTTTCTATCATGGGCGATCTAAATCTGCATTTCGACACCCTCTCTGGCATGACAGTGCGTTCCATCTCTTCTGACCTTGAGGCCTTTCAACTCCTCCAGATGGTTTCCCAGCCTACCCACCTGGGTGGACATATTTTGGATCCCCTGTTTACCAATCTGTTGGGGATTCTAGTTACTTCTGTCTCCCCGGTGGAATGGACAGACCACTTTTTGGTGTCCATTTCCTGCCCTGTTTCGGCCACTCTTTCCACCTCTACGGCCAGACGGGTTCAGAAGAGGGCTTGGAAAAAGCTTAGGTTAGAGGACTTCCATCGTCTTCTATTAGAGGAGCCGCTGGGTCTTTTTACGGATGTGGAAGGGGGGTATGACCTCTTCTGTTCATGGATAACTAGGGCCTTGGACTCTCTGATACCTATCGTTTCTACTAAAATCAATCCCAGAGAGTCGAGCCCCTGGTACGATGGCACTCTCCGGGCCCTAAAGGGTGCCTGTAGACGAGCAGAGAGGGCTTGGAGGAAAACCTATGGGGCTGATCTAAAAGCCTCATATACCAGGTCCGTTAAGCTCTACCATCGAGCTACCTGCCGAGCTCGTGCGGCCTTCTATGCCACCGAATTCTGGAACAGCCCAAATCCGTCAAAAGCTATTTTCAAGGCCGTAAAACAACTTACGGCGAAGCGGACCTCCACTACGACCGTAAGCTCCCTTTCCCATTGTGAATCCCTTGCATCCTACTTTTTGGGGAAGGTCCAAGCTATATATAGGACATTCCCTAGTATAGGGTTCACTGTGGAAAGTGTTAATCGGGTTCACCATCAGACCACACTGCTTGTTTTCCCCCCCCTTACCTCGGATGGTTTTGACAAACTTGCGTTGCAAGTTAAATCTGGGTCTCCATCTGACCCAGTAAGGCCTGCTCTCTTCCGAGACCAAGCTTTTATGGGGCGTACAGTTGTATGCTCCCTTGTCAATCTCTCCTTGGAAACTGGAATTGTACCATCTAAGTGGAAACAAGCCGTGGTGTCCCCGATTATTAAAAAGCCCACCCTGGACCCCTCTAAGCCTGAAAGCTATCGCCCCATCTCGTTGCTACCCTGGCCAGCCAAGATCACTGAAGCCCACGTCAACTTGGCCCTGTCTGAACATCTGACTCGGACCAATGCCCTCGACCCCACACAAAACGGATTCCGTGCTGGGCACAGTACGGAAACTGCGTTACTTGTGATGGTGGAACATCTCCGGGCAAGGTTGGATGCTGGTCAAACGGCGGCGCTTATTTTGTTAGATCTTAGCGCCGCCTTTGATACGGTAGACCACAGCATCCTCCTGCGTCGGCTCGAGGAGACTGGTATTGGCGGTCAGGTGTTGCAATGGTTCCGCTCCTTTTTAGACGACCGCTCCTTCTGTGTTGCCATCCCTCCCTTCAAGTCCAGTTACCAACCACTGGCCATGGGGGTTCCGCAAGGGTCCTCGCTGAGTCCCACGTTGTTCAATCTATACGTGAGACCGCTGGCTGATGTCGCTAGGCAGTGGGGCCTTACTTTGGTCTCATATGCCGACGACACTCAGCTGGCGGTTACTCTCAGCGGGGATGCGGAAATTGAGGCCCCCAGGTTTCAGTCCGGACTGAAGGCGGTGGCTAGTTGGCTGACAGGCAACTGCCTTCAGCTAAACGCCACTAAAACAGAGGTGATGGTCGTCGGGAAGGGAGTGGAGCTGTGGGGTGACCACTGGTGGCCCTCAGAGCTGGGTCCTACTCCGATCCCGGTATCGGAAGTGAAAAATCTGGGGGTGTGGCTGAATGCGGGCCTCTCCTTTATAGGCCATACTAAGAGAACTGCGGCCTGCTGTTTCGGTCTCCTGAGGGGCTTGAGACCTGTTCTCAAGTTCTTTGACGCCCCGACCAGGCAGCTGGTGATCCAGGCCACTATCATCTCTCGCCTGGATTATGCCAGCTCTCTCCTGGCTGGGGCCAACCAGGCTGAACTAACCCGTTTACAACGGGTTCAGAATGCTGCGGCAAGGGCGATTGTTGGTTTACCCAGATTCTGCTCAGTGACAGGTGTCCTTCGCTCCCTACACTGGCTCCCGGTTAGAAAGCGCATCCTTTTTAAGGTCTTGTGCCTTGCTTTTAAAATCTTGAGAGGTACAGGCCCGGAAATCCTGTCGAGTTGTCTGTCTTTTTATGTCCCTGCCCGTTGCCTCCGCTCTCAAGGTCTGGCCCTTGCGGTGGTTCCCAGATTCAGGCTTAGCCGCATGGGAGGCCGCTCGTTTAGGGTAATGGCTGCGTTAGCATGGAACTCCCTGCCCGTTGAAATTCGCCTGCTGGAGGACCTTTTGACTTTTCGGAAGGCTTTAAAAACCTTCTTGTTTTAGTTGTTTCTTAGTCTCTGTTCTTGCCTCTTGTTGTGTTACGGGCTACCTTGTCTCTGCGCCAGGACGCTCCTTGGCTGGAGTATCTGTGCGCACAATAAATAGACGTAACATAACATAACATAACATAACATAGCATGACGATGCATATCGCTGCACAACAGTTGGGTGGATTTGCTCCGATACTAAATTTCACAGATGTGATATTTTCATGCTGTGAACAAGACAGACAACACTTCACCAGTGTATGTCAATTTGGCTATAATAGTATTGAAGAAAAATAAAAGAGATATACAGGATCAAAGTGTGTCACCTGCAGTTAGTCACGTTACTGCCCCTTCCCTCAAGGAACAGGCAGCCCTAGATTTATGTTTCCTTGATTGGACCTAAGGATGAAATTATAGATCTGTGACTCTTGTACAAGGTGACCTAATTTATATATTGCATTAGTCTGCGTCCAAGTAGTGTATGGCTTTGTTCCTCAAAGGAAACCAGGTTTCATTTTCCCTGAAGAAGGAACTGGAACATTTGCTGAGATTACCGTATATGGTGTAGCGGCCAACGGTAGAATAAAAATTTGTGTACTATTTTGACTTTTATGTATCACCCATACTCTTGGTGTTGTGTCACAAACTTGACTATCACCTGAGTAATTTCTTGTTCTTCCTATAGATTTTTCTTTTGCCGCTTCTCCCCTTGATCGATGTCGCATTGTGCCTAGTTATTGGGGATTTTAGCTGTGTCCTAGTCCCATTTCCCTTTTCCGTATTCCTTTCACCAGTCAGCCCATTTATTATTATTGGTGTATTGTTCAGGTTCACACTTCCAGACTGCAGTAATGTACCAGGGACCCCTATATTATGTATAATTCCCTTTTGTATGACCAGACTGGTTTTCAAGATATTTCTTCAGGCCTACTTTGATGTTTTCCAGTCTGACTGTCAGGGTAGTGATGGACTGGTTAACTGACTTGATACTATAGTAAGACAAGTTTTCCACCTCAATAGGAGATACCTTAAGTTTATTCTTTGAACATGACAAATTCAATGCCTATTTTAATTTGGTTTTCAGTTCCCTTTTGTTCCTGCTGCTTTAATTTTTGGTGGGATCAGATGTGTTCTAATCATGGAAATACTAGGACTCTCTAGTTCTTGTCTTTTGTTTCTACATTTTGATCATTAGCCTTTGTATTGCATAGTCCACTTAAAGCACAATTATTAAAGGGAGGTATCTACATGTCCCTGATAATCTGTATCATGTGATTTCTCTTTTGAGGTGTTTTAGATAAGGAATTTAGGAACACCTAGAGGTAACAATTGAGGGAAAAAAATGTTTACCCCATTAGACAATGCCACTATATGTGAGGACATCCATTCAGATAGAATTCCCATGTAGCTATCTACCCTTAGATGGCAGAGAATAATGAAGAGAACCCAATTGAAGAGGCTAGAGGCACTGTTTTGCCTACTGCCTTTGTCTTTGTATTCTATGAGAATGACAGTGTATTTTAGATCACAATAGTCCCATATTGTATGGCCACTCCTTTAAAGATTGCAGGGCACCTGCTTGCAGTCCCCTTGTTAAAGACAATGAACTGTTTTTGTACTAAATTGAAGAAAACTAACAACTGTGTCACATTTCCTACATCACTAGGTTCTGCGGTATCAAGTCATAATAACCTGCAGAACATTTATTTGAGCCTAATTTCCATCAGTGACAGCTACAGATGAATGGCAGACGTCTTGGCCCTACAGTCCCAGCACCCAGAAAGTAGCAAGGCTGGACAGCGATCGCCAGCGCGCCATCAATGGTATCTCCAAAGCATCGTACTTGCTCCATCAGACGGCATTGGACATCACAGAACCAGAGTTTCAGTGCAAAAGAGCAAAAGAGAAGGATCCCTGTTTTGAGGCTTCAGTTTTCTAACTGTCATGTGCTGGTAACATCTGACAGTGTGCAGTCCCTTGAGCCCCTTGGCCTGAGTTTTGGCCATTCCCCTTTCTTTCCTTTGCTCCAATGGAAGAGCAGTGCACCGGAGGATCCAAGATTGACAAAAGGCACTACATTATCGTGCCCATGAAAAAGCAGCCCGAGCGTCCTCTGGCACTGAATAATGAGTGTTGGAGCCTGAGAATGTAGACCCGGGTCTGCACGAGATGATCTGTGCCCATGACCAATGAAGAGCACATTATTTGTAGTGTCTGCCGCAGAGGAGAGACACTGGTGCACTGCCTTGAGACATTGAGACTTTCGAGTGAGCTGTGGGTGTTTGCCAGGAGGGCACTCCAACTAAGCAGTACTATTTTCATGAAGAGGCCTGAATCGAGAGGCCCAATGCGGAAGAAGACAATGGAAGCAGATTTGATGGACGATAGAAGCCTGCCAGAGAGGCTTTGAACGGACTTTGGGCACAGTTGCACAAGCGGTTCCAGTGCAATTGTATAAAGTAAATGTTAATTAAGTTCTCATTTGACTGAATTGCCATGGAAGAGGAAGTGGCTCCGCCTCCAGCATCCAAAAATGGTCCCGCCATTTATAGTCTTTGTGCTACTATGTGTGTTCGGAGACCTGTCCAGAGAGAAGTAGAGAATAATAGGATGATGCTACAGCAACACTTAGATGACCTAATGAAGATTGATATGGACCTAGATTCAGATTAACATGAGTTTAGGTTATTGCCTACGTAATGGCAAAAGGAGGGTCTGAGGTTCTGTAATTCTCGAGCCGGACTCCATTTTGTGTTGCCCTCACGTAGGCCTGTGAAGGTAGCCTGGCGAACAAAGTGGCCTGGCCTTCTTAGTCCATGTATACATTAACTAGGTTTCTTTCTGACTCTGGAATGAACTGTAAGAAACTGACCTCTTCACCTGAAACTGACCTCGCAAAGCCAATTTCTCTGATCGATCTTTGTCTGAGATTGCCAATCAAAGTTCAGGACATCATTAACTTTTAGTTTCCTTGCACATGCCTTATCTTGTTCATCATCTGTTACTGTTTCTTTTTTATGTTTCTTCATTACATGGGTTATGCTTTCAATTATAGGTTTGTCCGGCTTTTGGAGATTGAATTTGGGACATTCCTAATGATTAACTTTTGGGTAGGGATACTGTACATGTAATCATGCCATGCCCTGCAGTGCCATCTAAATCAGATTAACCTTTGTGAACTATGTAATTATAATGTTTTGCCCATATCCTGCTAAAACCCCAAAGGCTACTCACCTGCTGACCCTCCAGATTTTCCATTTGTTTAGGAATGTAATTGGTACAACTCCCTTACATGCCTGGGGCAGGATTAAGACTATATAAGACGTGAAGTAAGACCATTCTAGCAGACTGCCTCATTCAGTTGCTACGGCTTCTGTGTGACGTAGTCTCACCTCATTTAAGGTTAATAAAAATGTTCTTTTATATTTCAGCTTCATGCCCACATTCTTTATTATTGGTTTGAATGGACTAAGTATCAGTGAGACCCCTGAGAAGGAGTTCAAATTTCTTCACCTGCCTGCTTAAAGCAGTCAGCTGCCCGTAAACAGCTGCCAATATAGAGATGGGCTGCCCTCTAAGAGGTAAACATATTCCATAACACGTTCGTTTGCTGGATCCAGTTCACAGGTAACCTGGATGGCAGGTTACTGGCGAGCAAAGATGCAGGAGCAGCATACTAGTTTGACTTTTGTAAAAAAAACAACAACAAAAAACCGTGCTGAGGAGAGTAGCATTGTGTTGTACAGCTAAACAATCTAGTTAATTCATATGACAGTTTGTCATGTTTCAGCACACAAATAATTATGGTGGGCGACTTTAAATAGCATATAATTAATATGTTAAATCGGTCTTAAATCCCTTCCAAATATATGTATCCATCCAAGTCGGAAAGCAGCAGAACCTGACAACACCAATTCATTTTAAAATAGGACTTGCCTATTGATCCACAGCACTATTGTGTGCAGCTCTGCAAACTGCTTGGAGGATGCCAAAAGTACAACATTGCACTACCTGAAATTGACCATTCAGTATAGTGTCGAAAATCCAGAAAACAAATTCAGATTACAAGATCCAACGCCTAGTGTAGGTTTCTGAAAGGGGACAAAGTTTGTAAAATGGGGTGCCTTCAGCCTTCCAGTTAAATTTTAAATAGCATCCAATTATTTATCAGTGCAGGGATCCGAGATCTTCCATACAGAAACAGTAAAATGAAACTTACTTTCCAACACTGGTACAGGTATAATGCAAAAATAAAACTGCTGAGGAAGTTTAAAACCTCAAACAAGTTATTGCCCACGGCACTTACCCTTGATTTTCATTCAGCATCCTTAACCGCTACCGCGGTTTCCCGCTGTACGCGGGAATTTCAAAAATGGCTTGATCGTGACAAAGCCAGCTCGTCATCCGCGCACCGCAGGTAACGTTGATGACGAGCTGGCTTTGTCATCAGCATCGAAGGGGTTAAAGAGCTCCACGTATGTAACCTCACCAACTACATAAGACATACAAAGGGAAAATACCAAGAAACAATGCATTTAAAAACACCAGCATCTTTCTTTACTGTGCCAAATGCACAACTCTACAAAGAACCTATTTGTCACCAACAATGAAAACATTACAAATGTCAATCAATGGCTACATAATTCAGCCAAATTCGAAAACGTAGCAGCCACATACTCAATAGCAATGCACAACTATAACCCAATTCATACTACAAAATCATATTTCTGCCACTACAGTAATATTACAAAAATCAGCGGCCATTTATCCTCAATTTAAAACAATTATATAGCATGTTTCATTGACGTGTCATCTCAAGCACAGCAGCTGTTTTAAGGTGACTTTCTACCTGAATGAATTCAATCTTGAAAAAAGTTTACCTTCAATATAAAAACAAATTTACAAGCGAAATGTTCACAGGAGGCAACACTTTCTAAAATTCGGTAATAAAAAACAGTCAATTAATCATGTCACATTACAACAGACACACCAAGCACAATTTCTCACAGACCTGCCTTACACAGTATACAGTTTTGTTTTACGTTGATAATGACCCAGTAAGTGGGACTGCATAATTTCATTATTCTGCCAAGATTATGCAAAGTGTAAACAAAGAAAAGCAGTAAGCAATTGTAGTTCGGTCTCACCTGAGAGCGTATTGACAGTGTGCAATGCAGACAACTTGAATTCCAACGCCAAATGTACTACCAAGGAGGTACAAACAGTGTCTGAAGGACATCCATCATTGTGCACACAAACACTAGATATTAGGCTTGCCAGTAAAAATTACCTACAAGGAACCATTTTGGAAGCATGGCTGCATGCATGTGCCAAACTGCCAATCTATGTAAGCAGTATTCAGCAGAAGAGCACTACATTTAACATTGCTCCTCAGCAATGCTGGTTGTCTTGAGGGAAAAGGGGAAGCAAAAAGAAATTAAAACCCTCAGCAAAAAAAAAAAAACGTCGTGGTTAACTTTAAGGCAAGTTACGTTTGTCTCTCATGATGTCTTTGATTGTTTGCCATTTCATGTCATATGGGATGTTACTAATAAATACTCTATTGCGTCCCTGTCCCTTCCGGTCACCAGAGCCCGATCCTTGGTCCTTTTGGAACGGTTGAAACCGGTTTCCTTTCCTAGACTCTGTAGATTTTTCCTTCAATTCCAACTTCTCTTTCACTTGCTCTTCAGACTCGCTAGTAAAAACAAGCATTTACAATGCAATGGTTTCGCCTTTGGAAAAGTTAGAGCTATTGGCATTGTAAATGACAAAATTTGTATTTATGTGTTGGTTTTGAAAACAGATAAATAAATGGCATTGTCATTTACATTGCCATTAGCTTAATCTCTCGCAAATGTGAGACCTATTGCATTTTCACCCACACATACACACAGAGCCACACACACACACACAAACAAAGGCACACACAGAGCCAGCCGCACACACACACACACACACACACTCACAGAGCCAGCCACACACACACACAGAGCCAGCCACGCACACACAAAGCCAGCCACGCACACTCACACAGCCAGCCGCGCACACACACACACAGCCAGCCGCACACACACACACAGCCAGCCGCACACACACACACAGCCAGCCGCACACACACACACAGCCAGCCGCACACACAGCCAGCCGGTCAGGTCAGGTCAGGTCACAATGACAAAACGGCCCTGGGTTGTTTGTGTTTGGATTGTACAATTCAAGCTTGGCCTTGATAGTACAGGTTTGCTTTAGCTCTATTTGTAAACTGGCCTGGAAAGGAAGTTAAATGTGATATTTCCGAAAGAACCGCATTTCCTTACAGCAAGTGAACACACACCCTGTACACTTTACTCGAAGCAGATAAGCTTGTGTGATTAAAGTGAAATGTGTAAAGGATGAAAATTGTATTTATTACTTATCCAATAGTAAAGGTTTTTCCTACATACAAAAGACACAATTCATTCTCATGGTTGTGCCTTAAAGCATCTGTATTACGTTCTTAAGACCATCAGCAGAAGTAGAGACCTTAGACTAACGAGTGTAGAAGTGAGGCTAACCACATGACACTGAGGATTCATGCTGTCTGGGGTAAACCATGAAGGATCATTTGCCTTCAAAAGACAGCTGAGCTAAGGAGTCTCATTACTCATTCTAATGACTGTCAACAAGAGAACAGAAACACACTCTAAATACAGACTATTTATGACATTTCTCTTAGTGGTGCAAACAATGAAGTAGAAAAATCCAACCTGTCAAATTATTTAATGAAGAAAAATATTAACAATGGTTACTTTCAATACGTATCCCTGTGTAAAACCTGACATGTAAAGTAACGAATAGCTTCTTTAACAGAGTAACCCTCAGAAATCAACGCGAAGCTGCTGTACCGTTTACAACCAAAGGGCTTGAAAAGGTTTAATGTAAGGCATGAGCTTTTCAGAGCAACTGGAAAAATATTAACAATGGTTACTTTCAATACATATCCCTGTGTAAAACCTGACATGAAAAGTAACAAATAGCTTCTTTAACAGAGTAACCATCAGAAATCAACGCGAAGCTGCTGTACCGTTTACAACCAAAGGGCTTGAAAAGGTTTAATGTAAGGCATGAGCTTTTCAGAGCAACTTTGTTGGGGACCTTTACAACTAGAACCTCAAAGATAAGTCCCTGTGCCAGACTCTGTAAATAACTGAAGAGTGCAGAGCACGAATGGAATGTGATGGCAATCAAAGGACATGGTTGGTCTACACTGTTAGCAACTGTCCACAGTGAGGGCAGAAGTGAGTACCAACAGTTCTGATGGCAGACACGTGAAAAAAGACGGAGCAGCTCCATGCCTAGTTCGCACGATTTGCGGCAGGGGTGTAGTGTGTGCAGGGGCGGCTGGTTTGTACCCAGTGTGCAGGAGGTGAGTGTGCAGGCGGCGCAGCATCTTACCGAGCTCGCAGGACTTGTGGCAATTTGCAGGGGGCCGCCGTATGGCGCTAAGGTAAGTGCCCAGTATGCAAGAGGAGAGTGTGATGTACCCGCCGCGCGCAGCCCCTCGCCTAGCTCGCAGGATTAGTGGCATGGTGCAGAGTGTACAGGGGGCGGCTGAGGTGGTGCACAATGCTGATGTTAGTGTGCAGGAGGAGAGTGGTGCACACGCCACGTGCAGGACTTGTGGCAATGTGCAGGGGCGGCTGAGGTGGTAGTGTGCAGGCGGCGCAGTCCCTTCCTCACCTAGCTCGCAGGACTTGGCATAGCTACCACCAAATGCCCGTCCGTTCCACCCCACACAGGAGCTGTGGTTACTTTGAAAAGTGTCCCAACTCTTCGTAAAGAACGGACTCCAGCTGATACAAACAAGAGATTCAAGACGGATTTCGGAGCAACCTCATCCGCCATATACCTACCCGTGCCGGGCTATCAAGAAAGGAAGTGGCAAGCACACCAGTGCCCAAACTTCTTCCGGAGCAATAGACATAGAGGAAGTACAGATGTCAAAAGCGCAATACAGGTGGCCATATTGAACTAGTATTACAAAAAAAAGGAGATGAAGCATTCTAAAGCGTCGCGCGTACGTTTTGCTACTCTATTAAAAATAAGTAATTCTTTTCTTGGTATTTCGGAGCGTAACACAACATTGTCGACTCGGAAAAGCACATAGTCTAAGATGGCAGCTGCTTCAGCTAGTTTACTTACTCTGGGGACGGAGCTCCTCCGATTTCTCCGAAAGCCCACACGAACTCGCTAATTGTTAACTTCGTACGTGGCCAGCCGCACACACACAGGCCGGAGACACGGACAGCGGGGGGGAACAGGGGGGGGACGGAACGGGCACACGGACAGCGGGAGGGGGGGCGGGATAGGTTTAAGAAAAGCGCTTAGCGGCTCTCGCCAACCACTCCGGCTAAAGGCACTTTCAAAATGACAAAAACATCACGGGACAAAAAAAAAAAAAAAAAATACACGCCCACAGCCACATGACGTCAGAAAAGAGGCAGGATGAGAAAAACATCGCCGAAACGCCCACGAATCGCCTCGAACGATGACAGGCAGATCTCACTTCCAATGGCTAGCCTCCATTTTTGGAGGTAGCCAATGGGAGAGTGAGGCGGTGCCCAAGCCACAATACTCTAACAAAAGTTTGCTTTTCGCCAGGTCGAAACCTAAAAAAGCCAAAACAGAATTAGGTTTATCTCGTTGCAGGCACATGTATTTGATATAAAACAAATGACGCATCACATGGCAAAAGAAAATACTATGTCATGCTTTATGGTGGAGAAAGCACAGGATTTAGAAGACTACTAGTCTCCCATTAAACTACCAACTAAATATATGCCCTCAAAACTACAAGATCAGACAGAAGTGTTATAACCTCGCTGATGTGAATATGTGACGTTTTCTCGCAAACAATTACCCGCATACCATCACTCCGCAATTATTATACCGCAAGTACAATCACCTCGCAAATCATCACAACGCAAACTTTTACAACGACTATGCCTTTACCACGCATGCCATTACAACGCAAAGGCATGCATGTTAAAGGTATACTCATTGTACAAGTTTTAAAGGTAAGTGAGAGTACACTACCCTACCCTACCCTACACCCACACCCTAATGTAGAACCCCTGCACAACCCACCCTCGACACCCAGTCTTTTCCCTACATTTACACTACCCAGCACGACCCCACAAAACTACCATAAACCACTTTACTTCCGTACACAAACAGTACAACACTAACTTAATACACTACCCCTCAACGATTCTACAATACACAAACACCACATCACTACCCTACAGTATACAAACACTACCCTAAACCCTAAAACACTACCCTACACTACAAAAACACTACAACACTACCCTAAACCCTAAAACACTACCCCCAGCATGACCCTACACTACACTACACAAACACCGCAACACTACCCTAAACCCTAAAACACTGCCCCAGCATGACCCTACACTACACAAACACCACAACTACCATAAACCCTAAAACACTACCCTACACTACACAATCACCACAACACTATCCTAAACCCTACACTACACAATCGCTACAACAATTCCCTTAACCCTAAAACACTACCCTGCACGACCAGACACTACCTTACACCCTAAAACACTACCCTACACTATCCTACACCCTACACTACACAAACACCACAACACTACCCTAAACCCTATAACACTACCCACAACACGACCCTACACTACACAACCACCACAGCACTACACTACACAAACACTACCCTACACTACACAATCACTACCCCAGCACGACCCCCCACCCTTAAACAAATTAACCCAAACCCGTCGCGGTTCCGCTCTCCTCCTGGTTCCTTCTTCATGAAGTCTGGTTTTTTTTCACAACGTGTGTGCATTTACCATACATGCCTTTCCATCGTAATTCGTTGTAAAGGCATGCGTGGTAAATGCACACGCGTTGTGAAAAAATGCGGAGTGATGGTATGCCGGGTCAATGACCTCATGGAGTAATGGTATGCAGAGTCAAAGTCCGCGGATTTTTTTTTTTATAGTAAACGTGTATTACCCGCTGATGTAGGTTTATGGATGTGCCATTAGAATAGCTGTTCCCGTAAATCTGCGAAACGTACTGCGAATACGCAAATTGATAGTCGTCACAAAATCCAAGAAGCCGATATACACTACCTTAAACCCTAAAACACTACCCTCCACTACACAATCACCACAACACTACCCTAAACCCTCTAACACTACCCCCAGTACGACCCTACACTACACAAACACCACAACACTACACTACACTACCCTACACTACACAATCACTACTCCAGCACGACCCCCCACCCCTTAAAAAAATTAACCCAACCCCCCTTACCTCTCTTTCGTCGTGGTTCCTCTCTCCTCCTGGTTCCTTCTTCATGAAGTTTTTTTTTTCACAACGCGTGTGCATTTACCATACATGCCTTTACAATGTAATTCGTTGTAAAGGCATGCGTGGGAAATGCACATGCGTTGTGAAAAAAATGCGGAGTGATGGTATGCGGGGTCAATGACCTCGCGGAGTAATGGTATGCAGAGTCAAAGTCCGTGGAAAAAAAGATTTGCAGTAAACGTGTATTACCCGCTGATGTAGGTTTATGGATGTGCCATTAGAATAGCTGTTCCCGTAAATCTGCGAAACATACTGCGAATACGCAAATTGATAGTCGTCACAAAATCCAAGAAGCCGATATATGTTAAGTTTGTCGCGTTGAAGAACCTTTGCGAACCGCCATTATAACAAACCCCGGAAGTAGTATTGCAATAACCAGTGCATAATACACAACGGCACAAAGTTGATCCATCCGGTTCAAAAGTACCATCGTAGATATAGTCCGACGCCTCACAGTTGTAACGAATTGACCAGACTTATCTCACTCGTGATACGGGTCTACGAGATTTACAAACCAGCAGGACACATCGTCACAGCTTACCTTAAAAATAATGCATTTCCAGTGCTTCAAACGTGCGGACGTTTCCCCTCCCCGCTTCAACTGAATTGCGTTGACCGCACAAGCCCCTACCGGACTACGGTCACCACCCACAAGAGAGCCTGGGATACACCATCAATAAGTGAGCCCTGCTCCATCCCCTACCACGGCCTAAAATTCGAGAACATGTTTTTCAAGGCCTACTACTTTTACGTAACCCCGTCTTTAGGACAAATCAGCCGCTTATGTGGGGTCTATTTTACGCGTACTACTAGCTTATACTCGATAACCTAGCGTCTACCCAACACGGCCTGCCCGGCAATCTCAAAGACAATAGGTAGGCCGTACGCTTGAACTCCATTGGAATCGCCGTTCTCCTCCGCCCGTTGGTCGTCACAGTTGTTGACCTCCTCGCTCCCGTGCTCCTGCTGGGGCTCCTCTTCCTGGGCCCCCTGGGCTAAAACGGCTTCCTGCGCCTCGTCCCGATCCATGTCTTCCATCCTAACATGCCCCTTGATCTCACGAAGGCTTCCACAGCAAACAGGCCGCTCAGTCTGCACCGTTGGAAAGAACCGGTGCATTGGGCTGCAGTGGGTGTCGTCAGAGACAACTTCTCGCTAGAAGGGGAGTATTCTTTAATTTAGCATGAACATGGAAATAGGACAAATAAGCAAAAGAACCCAGTTAAAATGGCATCTTACAAATGTTTAAAATATTCTACATATTGAATTAATTGAAAAAATATTGCGGAAAAGCACGTAATAAAAAGGACCGCTCGCAGCAAAAGATTCAAAGCCATTTTTTTCTTGAATAACGCGCGGTCAATATCTGAAGAGTTTCGGTTGAATACATGACAACTAAATAAGTAATGATCCCAGCTTCCAGTAGGACAGTTAGGAGCTGTGACCCAAAATGAAAGAAATAGATGTTTTTTCCTATTTCTGGTAATCGTGGCACCCGCGGTTTACTTTTAAAAAGTTAAAAGTAATGCGCAAGTGCCACAATTATACTAAAATGAAAGAAATTTCACTTTTAGCCCCGTCCTTTTCAGACGGGCTCTGCATTATTTACTGCTGCGGTAAAAGGTTAATTATCTTCTTTATGGGGCGAAACATATGGCTCCATAAAGAAAATAAGAAACCTTTTACCACAGCAGTAAGTCAAGGAGCCCAGTCTGAAAAGGACGGGGCTAAAATAGAAAGAAGAACGTCACTAGGACCTCTTCTCCAATGGCTGGCCACCGTTTAGGAGGCCAGCCAATGGAGAAGGGGGGCGGGGCTTAACCCTCGCTAGTGAAGTTCTCCCTAAAACATAACATCTTGCAAGCTCGATTGCGCATGTGCGCAGTACGCCAAGCGAGACCTAAAAAGTAAATCATGTACAATGAAAACATCTTGCAGTAGTGTTTTCTTTTCATCCCGAGAGGCCATTCCTATCTTGCAGTGTTTCATAAAAAATGAAATTAAACGAAAAGTGAACAAAATAAATGTTGCATCGTAAACCATGGGTCAAAAAAACAGACCACTCAATAGTCATTCCTTTTATTCACATGCTGTTTATGCGGTTGGGTACATGTGCCAGTATTATACCCAATACAAGGATTGGTGTGACCTGCAAGACATTGGTTTGACCCCCCAGCTGGGGCATGTCAGCATTCCATACTTATAAGACTGATAAAATGGGTATCACTAAGTGAACAGTGTTGCTTATTATTTTAATTTTTACAAAATAGACAGTAGGAAGTGCTACATAATACAAGTTAGTATGTATTTGTTTAACCCCTTTGCCGCGGCGCAGTCCCCCGAAGTGCGGGCGAATCCCACACGTGCGCAAATCGGACAGCCCCCGGACGTCCTACGCACATGCCCACCATGACGTCAGACAGCCCCCGGCCATCCGACGCATAAAAAGGGTTAAACTAGAATAAACAAAGGTTTCAATTGAAGTAAACAACCAGACTATCCATATTTCTGCACACTCCTGTGGCAGACAATTACCTCAATGTTTAAACAAACTTTGTATAAACATTGAAGGGGCACTAACTTGATATTTGTGCTTCATGCCCATGATGTACATATGTCAAAAGGCCATACTGTGTATATTTCACTTCATGATATAGATCTACATATACCTATATATAGATAGGCAGTACGCACCTGGGTCCCTTGCTTGCCACTTGCCTGTGACCTCTAGTTCCTGCTTGTTCCAGACTGATCCAGTGACACTGACCTTGCCCGGGTTTTCCTGCTCACTGTTCTTCCTACCAACAGAAGCCATGCCCACCTCAGGACCTACTTAATGCAGGCTGCAGAGCGACTGCAGTAAAAGGCACCTAACCTGCCACTTGCCTGTGGCCTCTAGTTCCTGCTTGTTCCAGCCTGATCCAGTGACTGTCGCTGCCTGGGATTTCCTGCTCACAGTTCTTCCTGCCAACAAACACCCCGCCCACAGCAGGACCTACTTAATGCAGGCCGCAGCATGACCATAGAGTGGATGAACTGCTGGTGTGCCAAAGGCAAGCCCATCTGCACACATCCACGCCAGGACCCCTCACAGCGCCACAACCCCATCCCCTCTTGAACCCCGCAGATACACTATCGCCGAGCTCTACACACTCAACACCACAACAAAAACTGCCACCCTACCAACCCAAGCTCTATGGTAGGACCTTTAACCTGCCACAGGACACACACCATTCCTCTTCCTCACTGAGACCTGTCCAACCCCACTTCCATGCCAGACATCACCACCACAATATCCAAAGAATAAAAGTTTTCCCATCATGACTGTATCAATAAGACTGGCAAAGTCAGGGGCACCCTCGCCTACCGTCCTTCAGGGCCACGTCCAGCATTCTGCAACTTCCTCGCACCCTTGGCCATTGACTACAACAACATTTTCCTCAGCGAGATCCATTTAATCTTGATGACCACAATGACATCAACTCTACCGACAGCTTGAACAACATCGAACTCACCCAACTCGTCCACGACCCCACGCACACAGCAGTCTATATGCTAGACCCCTTCTTCACCTCAAGCGATCTCATCAGATACAGCCACTCCACGGAGCTCACCATGACCAACTACTCAATCGGCCACTTCAACATCAACAACTCACAGACATCCGTCCCTAGTCTGCCCAACGACCCCATCGCAGCTGGAGCAAAGTCTCAAAGGTGACATGGATCAATGCCCTCAACAACACCCAGCCCATCTCCTCTAACAACCTAGACTAGAATGTCAGAAACTTGAACAATTAGATCACCATCTGTACCAACAGCATCATTCCAATCGGCAACAACACCCAAGCAGCCTAGGTGATAAACAGAAGACCTCAGAACCGTTAAACAACATTGTAAACAACTGGAAAGGAGATGGCGCACCAGCAAGGACACGACTGACAAGACCACTTTCAAGACAGCCCTCAACCTCTACCACAGACAGTTGAGGGAATCGAAGAAAAAGGCCATAGCCTCATGCATTGAATCAAGCTCCAATAACAGCAAAGAACTCTTCAACATAGTAAAACAATTCTGCAACCCCACAGCTGCAACAAACATTAGTCCGTCACAGGAACTCTGCAACAACCTTGCATAATTCTTCCACGACACGATCACCAATATCTACAGAAACTTCAAACCCCAGTCCAAGGCCACCAACTAATTCAAGCAAAGCAACAACCCATCTACCATCACAGCCACTGACGAACCGGATGGAGCCAGATCGCCCCACAGGACACCGCCTCCATCATGAACTTGGTCCACTCAGCGGTCCTAACCGACCCATGCCCCCACATCTTCAACGTCCGCCACGTACCTGCCACTTTGTTCAACACCGTAATTCCCACAGTCACCTTCTCCTAGGACTGGAAACAAACAGATGTCAATGACCTCAACAACTACCGACCGATCTCCCTGCTCCTACCCAAAGTATTAGAAAAAGCCATCAACCAACAACTCTCCTCGCATCTGGTTTGGAACCTCCTACTCGACTCCTACCAATTCGGATTCCAGCCCTTACTGCGGCTTGGGGATGGTGGGCCACAAGTCTTCCTCCCCTTAGAATTCAGCCCTGGTAGGATGGGGTTCCCAGGGCCTATTAAGGCTCAGAGAGGGGGACTGCCAACTTTCCTCCTCTTAATATATGTTTTGGCCCAGGGGGAGACCCAGTGGCCCAAAAGCCTATCTTAAGCCTTGTCACAAAAGGCTGTGTGTGGCCAACCCTCCGCCATGCACAGCTAAATGCCCTGCACAGCATGGGGTTGGCTGCCTTTGGGTGGGTTGGCCACAGGCCATGTGTCCAACCTCCCGCTGTGCACAGCCAAATGCTGTTCATAGCATGGAGTTGGCTGCATGCAGGGGTTGGCTGCAGGACCTGGCCAAAGGCCATGTCCCGCGACCAACCACCCTATTTATTCCACGCCCAAAGGCCGTGCACGGCGGTGGGTTGGCTTTATGTATGGTAATAAAATATTACTTTACATTAAAATAAAACCTTCAGAAATACACTGAAAAATACAAAGGTAAAAGTAACATTTTCAACTCTAAAAACCACAGAAATTCATCAGGTATAGTTAGCTCACGAAACTATAACTTGCACCCTTGCCTTGCACTGCTAATTGCCCCCTCGCCTTGCACTGCTAATTGCCCCACATATTACATCACTCATGATATCTTTTATGACATTGAGAATATCACTGCACCATTTGCAATTAAATTATTGATGAGAAAACTGTGCATGGCGTGGGCACAGGTTAAAGTTACGTAAGGGCACGAGTTATAGTTACTTGAGATAACTACAAATGGTGATTTTTTTTTTTAAGAGTTTAAAACGCTAGTTTGTTACTGAACATTTCCCCCAACTATAACGTTATTTTAATCTTTATTATTTTTTTTTTTTTAAGGTACCTCATTAGGGCAGTCAGGGGGTGAATTTACCAGGGGCATACGTTATAAAACACAAATAACAAGACTCAGATTATGCAACATGGTAAGGTACTTTTTTAAGATAAAAACACATCATCCACTTAAGTTAATAGCATCACTTGTTGTGAATAATGCAGAGATTCAAGTTGTCAATTAC
This sequence comes from Lissotriton helveticus, assembly GCF_964261635.1. Lineage (NCBI taxonomy): Eukaryota > Metazoa > Chordata > Amphibia > Caudata > Salamandridae > Lissotriton > Lissotriton helveticus. Next base: position 394,981,092 of record NC_136057.1, read on the forward strand.
CGGTGATCATATCCCCATATGTCCTACAATTAAGATGGCCAACATGTAAGAGCACCATTTCAGAGCTCCGTCGGCTGGATAATCCTATTTTTGTGTAATTGTTTTTGTCTCAGTCCCCTACAACCCCTGCCTGCAGCCTGCATTTCTTGAACTTACCTCATGTAGAAAACTGCTAGAACGAACCGCCAGGGAACGATTTACCCCATTCCACTGCTATCTGTTTGTGGGTGAGTTGCTCTGACCAGCCCAAGGCAGCTACTGTGGCAGCCTAGGACAGGCCTGCTTGGGAGACGGGTAACAGTACACACCAAAGGCACACTGCATCTCAGCACTTACACTGGGTCCTCAAATTCCGGGGAGGTGGACATCCACCCAAACCTGCCCCCGTTGTCCTGCAGGGCAATTCTCTCCTACCCACCATTGCAGCCTATCTGTGATCATTGGGATACACTGCTTCCTTGCTGTGCCAGTGGGCACATATTGTGGCTCCGCAGAAACCACAAGACCTGAGATGGCCACCTCTAATATCCCCCACCCTCTCACTGACACCAACACCACCATCTTACTTCAACAGGACTCTAATATGTCCCTTTCCCTCTCTAAGCAGTGAAGACAGCGATTAAAAAAAAAACTGTGGTTTTGGGGAGTCATAGAAACAAAGGAAAGATGTATCTTCAACACAGTACATTGACAATGAAAGAGGACATCTTGCTCTTAGTCTTCATAGCTCTGATACAAAAAGAGGACACAGGCTCTTGGCCATTGTTGCATTAACACAGGAAGGAAGGACTCCTTCTCACTGGTGTCTTCGTATTCGGTTTTTTACATTGATTTTTAATCGGTTGAAAGGAAATATCTCTTCCCTCTAAGACTTAGTACTTAAACAGCTCTACCACGCTCTTAATTCAATGTGATTGTTAACCATGTTTAATATACCATAGCCCTTTATCTTCACCTCCCTCTCTCTACAGACCGTGGAGAAGTCAAGACACAAAAACAACCACCTTGGTGGCAAGGCACCCAAGGGGGGCACTGTAGAGAAAGCTTGCACAACAATCCCAAGACTTCTCTGACTTGTAACAAGGAGCAATCTCAAAAGGAGTACTTACAAGCGCTAAACATCCAATCTACAAATGCTCAAAAACCAGGCGACGAAGGGGGCTGACCAGACTCTTGAGCTGATCATCATTTGTCTGTGATCACTTGAGCAGGCTTGTCTTTCTCAAACAACGGGACAGACAGCTTTCCAACTAGAGGCAATGATGCCCAGACCAACAGGGAGCACCACAAGTGCTCAGACCACCTAATGGATATCCCCACAAACAACATGCTTCCCTACCACTAGCCATGCTGGAACATGCCGATCGCAACAAGGAGCATCTGGCACAAACTCATTCAAAATAAACTATTCACCTAAACTATTCAAGCATGCAGCCAAAATAATCAAGCACAAACTATTAAAAGAAGTCCCAGAAACACTTGTCTCCAATATTTATTTCTGGATTATTAAAGGAGCCCTAAAATCCGACCTCATCATTTTTACGCGCTGCACAGCTGGATGGAGACTATCGCTTAACTCCTGGATGTCTCATCCTCCAACAAAATACCACACAGCTTAGAACTATTCTCCCCCACCCCCTTTTATAACGCTTAAGTAGTGATATCAATCTATAGGAATATCTTGGAGTAAGCTTCAGACCCAAGTCTCGATATGTTTGACCAGCTCTTCCACATATTTAAAAGCTCACACCAGCTCCGAAAATCTTGCAATCCCCCACAATGCTGCTCACGATCTCCAGCAACCCCTACAGGTTCCTGACACCCCACCCCCCAAAACAGATGGCACTTATCACTCAACCTGAAAATACCTGAATTAAACACCAGTAAACCCAACAATCACAAACATACAGCTTATAAAATAGTATGGCAGTCACACAGCAGATCATAACCTAGACAGCAGGTTACCCCACCAAGGAACTGGAAGTTCCAACATCGACAATCCCTGACCAGGACTCCAGAGAGAATGGCATGGGGAGCTACGGGAAAAGAGAACCCTGAGATGGTCTTGAATTTCAGACTCAACTGTACCTCGCAATTGTAACTCCACCTCAAGCGGCTAAATCAGAAAATTGACAATCTTCACAAAGAACCCAACGTTATCTTGATGTCCCTAAAACACACCTCACCAGATACACAAGCCATAAAAAAATGTATATAGCATCTGTTAGCCTCCACTCATTAAAGTCACTTCCCCACACACCCAGGATCCACTAATCAACCATGGGCATCCATACCAACTTCAAACTCCTGAACCACTCACAATCAGGATTTCGCTGCAACCATAGCACTGAGACCGGCCTCATTGCAAGACGACATTCGCATTATCATGGACCGAATACACTCTACAGCCCTAATTCTACCCTAACTCTGCACCGCATTCAACGTGGTCGCTCACCACACACTCATAACCTGACTCCACAATGCAGGAATTCAAAAACCAGGTTGCCAATGCATGCGCTCCTTCCTGACCGGAAGAATGCAACGGATCAGGCTGCTGTCTTTCACCTCTGAACTCAAAGACGTCTGCTGCAGAGTCCCACAGGGCTTAACCCTCAGCCCCACCCTCTTCAATTTACCTGGGGCGCCATGCAAAGCTCACTTGTTCCCACGGACTCAGCATCATCACATACACCGATGTCACACAACTCCTCCTGTCCCTCTCAGAAGACGTCATCAACACCAAAAACAACTTCAAATGCTGCATGCCTGAAGGCGCCACATGGATGCACACCAACTGGCTGAAACTCAACACCAAAAAGAAGTCCTGATTTTCAGACTCAAAAACTCCACCTGGGACACCATCTGGTGGGCATCGGACTGAGATCTACCCTGACACCCACCAAATGGGCACCAAACTGGGGCATCATCCAGGACACCAAACTTTCCTTTACCAAATCTGCCTGCTTCAATATCCTACGTATACTCAGAAAGATCGTCAAATGGCTCCCCTGGCCTTTCCATGAGGAAGACCGTCGCCCAGGCTTTGATCATGAGCAGGTTAGACCACAGCAACACCCTCTACCACTGAATGCCCGCCCATCTCACAAACAAGCTCCATACAGTCCAAACCGCCGCAGCAAGACTGGTTCTCAACCTACCCTGCCACACCCACATCACGCCTCACCTCTGGGAATTCCACTGGCACCCCATCCGGAAACACTGCCAGTTCAAGATTCTCATCTTCACCTTCAAAGCACTGCACCAGAAGGGATCCTCTGACCGCAACCGCCGTCTGCACTTCCACCAGCCAACCCAGAACCTCAGATATACCTTGCTATCACTCGCACACAACCCTGCATCCACAGAAGTAGACAAGGAGGCCGCTCAATCTCCTATATAGCAGACAGCACCCTGCCTAGGACATCAGAGCAGCCACAAAGCACACAACATTCCACATTAAACTAAAGACCTGGCTCTTTCACTGATGCTCTTGACCTGTCACAACTATTCAGTGCCTAGAAACCCTCAGTGGGGATTAGTCTGTGCTCTACAAATCCTTTTATATTATGTACACATTACATTACAATGACAATAGACCCATAAGAAGACATAACAAGCTATCCATGGCGGACCATGTATTCCTGCTCAAAGAGTACCAGGTAACTTTGCATAGAACCCCACAGACCCACTCTGCACCGTCCTATGGAATACTGGTAATGGTGAATAAAGTAAGTCAAAGGGAAATCCCTGGAGAAACTACTCTTTTATTAACTCTATTTTGTTTTATTTATCACACTCAACCAGACAACCTCGTTTGTAAATAAAATGTATAAATTCCACACTAAAATGTAACGTTTACAGTCTTTTTATTTTTCATTAAAAACGGAAGAAGACACTGTCCTCCACACATTCGTTAAAATTTCAGAGAAACTTCCTGAAAGTGTACACAGTTAAAACAATCTGGGTTTACAATACATAACCATACTACCAAAAAATTCACAGTATTTCATCTAATGCATACAAGTTAAATTAAACATTTGAAATAAGCCTATTCGTCGCCTAAGCATAATACATCAGTTAATCATGGATGCCATTCACAGAACATAGACGGCTGGGCACGATTGCCGAGGTGCGGCCCCCGTTGACCCTGCACACTGGTTCGTGGTCACCCCACGAGAACCGATCGACGGGATCCCGGGCTTCCTCCCTCCCCCTCCCGCTATTGCCTGGTTCCTCCGTGTACAAACGGCAGCGGCGGCCCTTTTCTCTGGTCTGTGCGGCATGAGCTCTTAGCCCGCAGTAAGATGCAGAGAACCGATGATCTGAGCCACGAATGACTATTGACCCCCCCCCCCATTTCACTGGATTGAGGCTGATATCGGGCGTCACTGCCTTGCTGCCCCGCCGTGAAGATGTTTGAAATGGTCCCCTCGACATCTGTGCTTCAGCTGTGGTCTTGCCCCTGATTCTCTATCCTTGGGATACAGCTGATGTCGGTGGCCTTACAGTTTTTAACAGTTTGTGGTCGTACTTTATTTTGGTTTCTATGGCCCTCAGCCATCTTGACTATTGAATTGCCCCCCCCACTCGGCCTCGTCTTCTCCCCACTAAAATGGCACCAATCTGGTAATGGTAACTGAGGTAGGACTATACCATTATGCCCCCCCTGTAACAGGAATTGAAATAGGACTGCACCAGAAAAACAAACAAGGGGCGATTGCAGTTCCCTTAACCAGGCCTGACTAGGTGGCGGCCATCTTTGAACAGACTCCGACCCGACAATTTATTTTTTATTTTTTTATTCTTATAATTGACATTGAAAATACACTTCTCAAGTCTTTTTCCTTCCTGTATATCCTTATTTATTTATGTATCTATTTACTTATTCTAACGTAAAGCCCCTTTGCACTCATTATGAGGTCTAGGTCAAGTGACTATAGTACTTTGTAAGATTCCCAACTTAGTTGACATTTAGTTGCTCAATTTACAGCCTTGCCTCCCTTAGCTGACTCAAATACTTCCCATCCTTATTCCATCACAGATATTCCTCTGTCGCATTATTTTATAATCTTATTCTCTGAAGTATTTAACATTGTTGTCTATTTTAGTATATTATTATTATTATGTTGTAATCCTTATTCCATCCTTATTCCTTGTCCATTTCTATGTTGTAATACCTATCCTTTCTATTTTATTATACTTTTTATTACTATGTTATAATCCTTATTCCATCACAGATATTCCTTTGTTCCTTTTTTTATTATCTTATTCTCTGAAGTGTTTTAATATTGTTGTCTATTTTAGTATTCTTTTTATTACTATGTTGTTCTTTTACTATCCTATTCTCTGAAGTGTTTTAATATTGTTGTTTATTTTAGTATACTTTTTATTACTAAATTCTAATTCTTTTTATTGTCGTTTTTATTCCCCTGTCCTAGTTTTCTTTTTACTATTTTATTCTCCGAAGTGTTTTAATATTGTTGTCATTCTTAGTATACTTTTTTATTACTATGTTGTTCTTTTATTATCTTATCCTCTGAAGAGTTTTATTATTGTTGACTACTTTAGTATACTTTTTATTACTATGTTGTTCTTTTATTGTTGTTTATTTGACCTGACTTTGCCGTTCCCCCATTAGTTACTCTATTCTGTGCCCTGCCACACTTCCCAGTAATTTTTTATGCTGGCCTAATGAATCGCTCCCATATCTCCACCTTTCCTTTTCCTGCGGTGTCCTATCTATTGGCTTAATCTGTACGCCTCCTCGCCCTCTACTTTCCCTCCCAATCATGCCTCCACGCTATCTTTCCCCTTCCTCCTCAGTATATCCTATCTCGAAAATTGGTCCCAATTCCTGGTCTATCCTCTACCCTTCCCATCTCACCAAACATGGCAAGAAAAACTTCAAACACAAGCTCCTCAGCCTTCACCCTGCAACCCTTTTTGCTGATTTCCACAATTCAATCAACTCCTCCTTAATCACTAACTACATCTTCTTCTCCAAACGCCCCTCTAAATGGAAAAGCTTATTTCTCCAACACCTCCCAATCTCTAACTCCCGTAATATTCCTTATGGTGTTAAACTCTCCACCTCCCCCTCCTATTCCTTTCCTGGAAACATTGACATTTCCATCTTCAAATCTGGTAAAATTCTCATCCAATCGTCTGAAAATCACCTATACATCTTCGAACTCCACTTTAGCGTCTTATCCCAATCCCTTGATCAATCTTTGAACCCCCCCACCCACCCATGCTACCCCCAGTCCCTTTATCTCCCCCTTTACCTCCTACCTCTCTAACTCTTCTCTCCGATCTTCCTACAACCTCTCTTAACAGTGTCATCTACTCTCAACCTACACTGTCTACTCGAACTCTCAATACTGGTACCAGCATCGACTCCCTACCCACCCCAGCCTCATGTCCCCTCCCCTCAGGTTCACCCAATCGTCCAGCCAGCCTTCTTCCCCTCACTCTACCACAATTGTCCCCCATAGCGGACTGCATTATCACCAGCTCTGACTCCCTACCACCAAGCTCCCCCTCATCTCCCCTTACGGTCTCCTCCACCCTACTCACCATAGTCTCACATTCCCCCCTCTCTGGCTCACCCAATCTTCCATCCTGCCCTGTTCCCCCCCCTCATCTCTCCTTACGGTCTCCCCCACCCTACTCCCCATAGCCTCACGTTCCCCCCTCTCTGACTCACCCAATCTTCCATCCAGCCCTGTTACCCACTCCAAACCGCAACTGTCCCCCTTAATTGACCACGTTACCACCAGCTCTGACTCCATACACCCATTCTCCCCCTTTTCTCTCTTTTCCGTCTCCCCCTCCTACTCCATGATCCCTGAGCCTCTCTCTCAACCAATACTAACCACTCATACCCCTAACTGTATAAACTGCTCTGACCCTCTTATCTCGCAATCTCCCAACCTCTCTGCTTCTCTCACCAACCGTCACCAATGGCTCCCTCTCCCCCTCTTTCCTCTCCCCTCCCTCCTCCATCCTTGACCCCCAACCCTACCCTTCCTCTCCCACCTCCCTCAATCCCTCTTTCATCCCCATCTCCCTACACTTCTCCCCCGCTCCTTCACCTCTCAATCCCCCAGTACCACCGCGATACCGCCGACTCCTGTATCGCCCACCTCTTGGATGCTATACATCCCCCCCCTCCGTGTCCTCGCCCCCCATAATCCCACTGCAACTCTGACAACTCCCCCGCCGACCACTTCCTCTCACACGCCCTTGGTCTCTCCTCCTACCCTCCTTAATACACCTACTTCCTCATCCTGCTCTATCCCTCCCCTTCCTTTATCTAATGATCTTTTTAAACCCAATTCCCCAACCTCTCCTATCTCCTTGATCCCTCCCTTCCCTACCACGAAAGATCAAACCCTTCATAACCCTTTTCTCCTCCCCCCCCCTGGTTACACCTCCCTTCCTCTACCTAATCCTAACACCTACTCTTCACCCCTCCTAAAAACGCTTGATCCACTCCACTCCTCTCTCCTTTCACTATCACTCCTTAATATCGAACTTCTCCTCTCGTCCCTTCTTTTAGATCTCTCCTCCCTCAGATCTGAAGTCTCTCTCCTTACCAAAGCCCACTCTTCGTATCACAAACGCACATCTGTCCCTTCATTTAAAAGCGCATCATCACTCAGCAGCTCCCCCTCTACTTCCCACAGCAACAACTCCCCTATTATAGACATCATCGAGCACTCTTCTCTTGTCGCCCTCCTCCCTTCAAACTCCCCGACTTCACCCAAACCCATGGAACCCACCAATGCACCCCTACCCGTTATGGATGCCTTGATTTCTACTCCCCAACATTTTACAGACCCAGCATCCCTGGAGATTAACCTATCCATTAATCCTCCCATCTCCCCCCTTCCCCCACCGCCCTCCAGTCCCCAGTTCCCTCAATCTACTATCCCTGTCCTTCTAGGAACGAGTCGTCTCCCCCTTCACCCGATATCTCCTAGACCCCCTCAACAACTAACTTCTATCCTCCCTGATCCCAGCACGCAATCCCCCGACACCGCACCCCTCTGCTGCATGCTGATTAACTGCCGATCCGCTTCCTGCCATGCGACTGATATTGCTGAAATCCTTCTTAACGAAAACATTGATATTGCATTCCTTACCGAAACTTGGCTTAACCCTCACTCGACTCCTATCCTTGACCTGCTCGTTCCTCCTGGCTATTCCATCATTAGAAAAGTAAGAATAAAGCAAATTGGTGGAGGCCTTGCCCTAATTCATAAAAATGAACTGAATCTCACTCACGTTCATCTAGAGGACCCTACCTCTTTTGAATACCTTTGTGTTGATCTTACTTCTACTGACTCCCCTACCATTCGGCTACATACTATCTATCACCCACCCGGTAACCCCATCCCCTTCAGCACTGAGCTGTCTGATCTTATCACTCAATCCTTACTCACTCACTCCAAGAATCTCTTTCTTGGCGACTTTAACATTCACTGGAATAATAACGATGATCCATCAGTCATCCTCCTTAAAGAGATCATGGACATTACTGACCTGACACAACTCTGCCAATCCCCTACTCACTCTAAAGGCGCCACCCTTGATGCCATTATGACTAGCAAGGACCTGGCCTCTCTCAAAGATTCTTCCAGTAGACTGGTCTGATCATCACCTTATCCTCTTCACTATGAACTGCTCTATCCCCCTCTCCACTCTTACTGACACTTTACCCTTGAAACTTACTCGTAATCTTCACCTTATTCCCCCCCGGTGAGTTGGAATCCTCTATCAAATCTCGCTTTCTCCCCCCCCCTTCGCGCAGCACTAATGACCTAACTGAACATTATAATAATTCTATCCTTCAAGCGCTTGACCAAATTGCCCCAATCAAAATGAAACAACAAAAAAAAAAATCATCCCAAATCCTGGTTTAATTCTGACCGTAATAACGAAAGACGGGCCCTCAGACAATCGGAACGCTCTTGGAGGAATCATCCCTCCCCTGATAACCTGACACTCCTTAGACACGCCAGAGCCAATTACAAGAAACACATCTTCTCTGTAAAAGCTTCTTTCTTCTGCACACAACTTGACCAGGCTAAAAACCGGCCCAGAGAACTCTTTAGCATTATTAAAAAACAAACCTCCTCTGGCCCCCCTAAAATAACAGTCACTACCGAAAGATGAGAAGAAATCGCCTACTTCTTTTCGAACAAAGTCAACTCTATTGAATTATCCTTCTCTTCTCCACCTCTCCCATCCCAATCTACCATCAGCCAACAACACCCCCCTATCATTCCTACCTCAACATCTGCCCCTCCATGTCACGACCCCTCTATACCCCCACCAATTCTACTCCACCCGGACCCTATCGCTAAAGACACCTTTCCCAAAAACAATGCCTCCTGGACGGAATTTCAGCCAGTTTCAGAATCTTCTGTCCTCAATATCATCTCTAAACTCAAACCATCTTCTCACACCAATGACCCACTACCCGCCCAGTTTGTCCAAGAACTTAAACCCATCATTGCCCCATCTGGACTAATATCATCAATTCCTCCCTCGCCACGGGTTGCGTGCCAGCATCCCTTCAACTTGGTCAAATCTCTCCCATCCTTAAAAACCCCACCGCTGATCCTAATGACCTGAACAACCTACGCCCTATCTCTAATCTTCCCTTCCTCTCCAAAGCCCTTGAAAAATGTGTACTTTTCCAGTTAGACAAACATATCACTTCCTTCAATCTCCTCGACGTTTTCCAATCTGGTTTTAGAAAAGGTTGCAGCACTGAAACTGCCATGCTCAGTATCACTGATGACATTCATCGCTCTCTTGACAAAGGTGAATCCTCCCTCCTTATCCTCCTTGACCTCTCTGCGGTGTTCGACACTGTCCACCATCCCACCCTTCTTAATATTCTTAAAGACCGCTTCAGGTTTGAGGGCACTGTTCACCAATGGTTCTCTTCCTATCTCCTAAACAGATCCCAACAAATTAAACTCAATCACTGCCTCTCCAAACCTCAACCTGTCTCACTTGGGGTCCCTCAAGGCTCTATCCTTTCTCCTACCCTATTTAATTTATTCATGGAACCACTCACCCTCATCCTTAAACAAGCTAATATTAGTTATCACCTATATGCGGACGACACACAACTTTACTACAAGATTAAATCCCGTCATGACATTCATCTCCTCAACGATACCTTGAATAAAGTCCAAGCCTGGTTCCATCTCAACCATCTCAAATTGAATCCCCAAAAAACTGAAGTCATTCTTTTCACCCCCAAAAACTGCTCTCTGCCCATTCAATCCTGGATCAATGACATCAATGCACTCAACTGCTCCCTCTCCACTTCTAACTCGGTCAAATCCTTGGGCATCAGCATTGATAACAATCTTACTCTCATCCCACACATTAAAAATGCCGCGAAAGGTGCACTCTTCTCCCTTCTCCACCTTAAAAAAATCAAACCTTTCATCCCTGCAGACGATTTCAAAATTGTTGTCCAATCTCTTGTACTTTCCAGACTTGATTATGGTAACGCCACCCTTGCCGGCACCCCTAAAGTCCACCTTACCCCGATCAAATTTGTCCTCAACCTGGCTGCTAGACTCATCTCCGATTGTAAACGCTTCGATCACATTTCTCCTATCCTCAAAAACCTTAACTGGCTCCCAATTGAAGGTAGATCCACCTTCAAGTTGGCATGTATTACTCACAAAGCCCTTCACCAGAACACTCCCTCTTACCTCTCCAACAAACTGCAAAAAGCTGGGTGCTCCAGGTCCTTGAGAAGCACCAACGCCCTCATCCTCATCCCCCCGAGACTTAATTGTACAAAGACACAATCACGTGCATTCTCTGGTAATGCCCCTACGATTTGGAACTCGCTCCCCAAAGATCTTCGCTGCAACCCCTCCTACCCTCTCTTCAAAAAAAGACTCAAGGTACTTCTTCTAAATAAATATTGGGGCACCTAATAGTCCCTATTCTGATTCAGTCCTCATTTCATTCTCCTCAACCCACCCTGCCTCTCTTCTTTTCATACTACCTGATGCACTGGGCCGGGGACAGACTAATTTGCATATAGCCAGGTTCTGAGCTGGGATGGGGCAGTGAGCTAAATAACGGTGATGGATCAAGCCCTGATCTTTGGACTGGGTAAGAGTGGTCTGCTTAATTCAGACACTCTGTTCATCACCACCCCATTTTCTGAATCGGGAGGAGAAAGGAGGCGAGAGGAATCATAGGGCACCCGTTGCATAATTAATAAAAGCGTTTAAGAGCAGAGGCCGCGGCACCAGTGTGGATTTATTTACATGAACTGGAGTTTGTTGGATATATATATATATATATATATATATATATATATATATATATATAGTATAGAGATTGCGTCTGACTAAATCCCCCTCAGATAAATTTTTTTTATAAATAGCACTTGCTTCCATCATAGGAAAATAAGAGACGCACACAGACTTTACACCTTTAATAGATTTGGCAAGGCTTGCATTGCAGCAAAGTAACTTTTTAGGGTGCTCATAAATTCACCAAGTCACAGGCCTGTATTTCTGCTATTCTGGCTTCACACGGATTGAATGATTCTCTAGTTGATCACTTTGAGGAGAATATCATCAAGATCTAGATGAACGTTTCTATAATTTTTCCAGGAGCTGCTGACTTGTCCATCCACAACCTTCCACCTTGCAATTCCCCTGCATTATTGGAAATCGTTGCAGCCACCTCAAGTTCAAGTGCAGGAGATGCTAGACAAAGCTAATGCTGGATCCCCTTTCGACCCTGACCCACCCCCCAATATCACAGCCAACCTTTCAGCCATATTAACGTCTTCTATCACAACTTTTTAATCTGTCCCTAGACTTAGCAAAGCTGCCGCAGAATTAGAAATCCGCACAGGTAACCCCCGTCAATACAAACACCAGCGATCTGGGCAATTACTGACCTATTTCGCTCCTCCCCCTTTTAGGCAAAATTTTGGAGGGTCTTGTAAATAAACAACTCTTATTTAGAGGATCACAGCTTATTGGATCCCTTTCAATCCAGCTTCCGAGCTTTCTACAGAACGGGAACTGCATTGGTGGTTATAGTTGACTATTACATTCACTGGATGCTGGCACCTCAACTATGCTAGTTTTACTCGATCTGTCATTCGCTTCTGATACAGTCTCCCACCCCATTCTGATCCGTAGCCTCTATGAATCAGGCATTAATGGGAAATCATTGCATTGGCCTATAGATTTTCTGGCAAACAGGACTCAGATGTTTTTATTTGACTCTTTGAAATCCCAAAGCATGTCTATGAACAAGGAGGTCCCCCAGGGATCTTGCTTGAGCCCTACTTTAACATCTATGTGACCACCTATGCTCAGAGTTTTAAATCCTGTGGCGTTGAGATTATATCCTATGCAGATGATACACAATTAATCATCTCATTGGCGCAAGGTCCAGATAATGTGAAAATAAGATTTAACGAGTGCACGAGGAAGATAGCCACCTGGATGACGTACAACTGTTTACAGCTCAATGGAGGTAAAACGGAGATTCTGTTGTTTGGAAAGGCTAAGGTCTTCTGGTCAGCTGATTGATGGTCTTTCAAGCTGGGTCCTGCTCCCTGTCCTAGGAGGGCAGTTCAAAATCTCAGTTTTATGACCGATTAGAACCTCTCCATGAAAGAACATGTTTGGATTGTCTGTGGCACCTGTTTCGCTATTATGTGCTTGTTTAAAAAAGTTCCAGTAGCTTCCATTGAGGTCTAGAACTCTAATCCAAGCCCTGATTACGAGTGGCCTGGACTAAGGGAACGCCTATTGGTAGCAGCCAATGATGCACTCCTTTCCAAACTGCAGGTTGGAGAAAGTACAGCAGTGCATTTTGGTTTGCAACGTTCGTCCTGGTACTCCTTTGATTCCCACTTTGAACACTCTTCAAAGGCTGCTGGTTAGGAAGTGGTCCCTGTTCAAGCTTCTAAGTCTGATTCAAATGTCTCTGGTAAGCAAGGGCTTGGTTTACCTATGTAGGAATCTCACTCTATACTGCCCCAGCAGAAGTCTCAGATCTAAGGACAAAGCGTTGTTAAGTTCCAGTTGCATCCAGTTGTTGGTCGGTCTTTCTCTTACCTGGCCCCCTTTTACTGGAAGAAATTTCCTTACTATATCCTATCCTATACTGACTTTGGAAGATTGAAAAAAAATTTGAAGACCTGGTTATTTTAACTGGTTGCCTTGCCTCAATTCAATGGACGCGCTGAGATACTCCTTCGGGAGTGAGTCGCTCATGCTATATTAAGTTCTTTTAACATAACTTAGTTTTAAATTATAGCATATTGCAAATCTGTAAATAAACCACTGTTCGTAATAAAAGCTGAGCTTGCAGCTCACTGTATTTCTTTTAAAAGCTTGTTATAATAGTAAAGGATGTGTATTAATGAATCCTATCTACCATTTTTAACAACTTGGACATATGAATACAAATCTTGCTTTAGTGGTTGACAAGTCTTCCCCACAACCATATTGTAGGACGGCAAAGTGACAGCCACTTTGCTCCTACTGCTCCACTGGATAAAATACTTGCTGTTTTTGAACTGCGTGCACCTCCAAAGCTCATGTGGCATTGGTGAGTTTTCGAGGTGGGAAAGAGGCACGTCTACTCAGGGAGGGAGGCAAAATTGGCACCCTCAGGTTACACCTAAAAAAGATAATGAAATGGCTTTACAATGATAAGAATATATAAACGGGGAGAGAAGTTGGCCTAACAGCTAGGACGGTAGACCTCAAATCTGGGGAACCGGGTTCGAGTCTCGGCAAGGAGCGCAACATCCTGTGATTCTGGGCAAATCGCCTAATCTCCCCATGCCTACCAAAAGTGTCCTCATAACGCAACCTGTGCTCGTGTAAAGCGCTGCGATACTAGATACCTTCGGATCAGGTGCTCTACATAAAACTCCGGAAAAGAAAATGGAGGCTAATGTTTGTCTCGCTGTTTAGATCTTGTCCTAATTTGGAATAGGATCTACAAATTCATAGTTCTTTATTATTTGAAGGTTAATCTTATGGATGCTGCGTAGCAAAAATCAACAGCTGAGTCAGCAAAATGTAATGGTACATGCCTGAGTATAGTTCGAGACATAGTATACGGCCAAGTAACCTTTTTTCAAATGTGAAACTAAATTCACAACTGAAGATGCCCTGTAGAAATCTGGCTGGAGGTTAATTTCTCCTTTACATGACATGTACAGTTCTAGAATAGTTTTGGTGTGTGGCTTTTTAAAATGTCAGTTGATTGCACTTCAGCCATAAGAATGCAGATGATATTGAGAGGCTCATTTAGAACAAGGTACAGTTGAGTAGAAGGCTCGGTAGCATTTCCAATAACAGGAGAATCAAGGCAGGTTAAGTTCAAGACTGACTTAAGAGATCAGGATGGATAGAGCGTGACTTTGGGAGGGTGTCATTTGTGTAGGATATATTAATTAATGATGTAGTTTATTTGGGTTCAAACGTACAAGTGTTGACCAACAGCAGGCAACAAAAGCGCCAGAGGATTTCATAGATGTTGCTAAGTTTATGATCAAAGACTGATAAGTGTTTGCGAGCAGCATTAGAAAGTATATGGAAAGGAAAATGAGATGCCAAAATACTACGGAGGAATTTTGTGGTTGGATTGTTTTGTTGCTTTTAGTTATTTTGGAGAAAAAAATAAAAACCTCATTACATCACTTCACAAGACAGTGGGTCTTGTTTAATTGTGCAGGAACTGAAAAAGTTCTTAAAGGTTTGCAGCCTTAGTGTTTAACAGCCACACATAAAAATCCTAATGCTATATATCAGGAATGGGGCTAGCTAGAAATGTAATTAAACAACTATTTAATAGTTATTAAAACCCCAATCTACAGGTAAAGTCTGGCTTTAATAAAAAATTAAGGAAAAGTAACTTTTAGAAAGTTACCTTTTTCCAGCCTGCAGTTGCTGAAGGCCAATCTGGATTTGCTCTCTAATTTCTCCTAGCCAGTGATAAGCATTTGGATAGACATGGAAAAAGGTGTGAAATGCCTCCCAGAAGCAAACAACTGGCTGACCCAAATGAGCATGTATGACTCCCTGAACCTTACAAAATATAAAGGGGGGACAAACATTTTTGACCGTGTCAAATCATGCTTAACAGGTCTGCTGGGGTTTACATATAACAATTGCAGTGCACTTGAAAGGATGAAAACAGGATGCCAAGGCAATTTTATGTATGCACTGCGGGAGCCAGAAAGCCCTGCTTTTGTCCTACCAGACTTCGGTCTCTGGCTTTTGCACATAACACTTGGGTGCACTTGGAAGGATGGAAACAGGATGCTAAGACAATTCTTGTGCATCCACTGACTCGTTGCTGGAAAACCCTACTTTTGCTCTACCGGACTTCTGTCTCTGGGTTTATTGGGGGTACAACTGCTGCCTTCAACTGTATTTTAAAATGTGGGAAGCCACTAGGATTAATACCGGTCCTTAGGAAGAACAAAAGAGGGTGTGACCTACTTTCTGTGCCCTGGCAGGAGCCCCGAAAGGCTAGACCTGCTCCCTCTTGTAACCAGAACAAAGAAGCGAAATCCAAGGGTCATAAGGATGACCCACTGTTCAAGCTACAGGGATAAACCACTCTACAAGAGATCTTTTCAGCAAATGCCCACCTGACCAGAGGCAATTGAACTTGGACTAGACCCGGCTGTTGGCCCCTGCTTGACACCCTGTGAGCCTTCAAGTGTCTAGCCTGGCATGCTTAGAGGTGTACTCCTGTGGAGGATTCGGGCTTAAATAACTAAGTCAGAAGGTAACATTTTGACTGTGACAATCCTGGTTGGTGTATATCACATAAGCTCCATCGCGTTCATCCTCAAAGTGTACCACAATCAGACTATCTTTGGCAATTTGTGTTTATTGGAGCTATTCCGAATTAGAATTTTAAAAATACATATCTCTGGTTGTCCTTATATGACTTCAGTCATTTTGGTGATATTTTATTTATGAAATATTACTCAATTTTCCTAATTTGGTTAAGAATTGTTAATGATTTGCAACTTTACACATTGTCCTAAATTAAGTTTGTCTGCTCTGTGCCACGGACCATGGGGCTCAGTACAGGTGTATTCAGTCACTTTAAGAGTTCATCCGGACTAGAGTTGTACTAATTCCTTGAGGTGGGTAGTCAATCACCCCAATTAATAATCCTATTTTTACAATTGTCAATATCAGTCCGGTGCAGTTAAAAAAAACAACTATATGTAAGGTATTATTTATCTGTTAGACCTGGCATCTTTTGGTGTATTCTCCTGTCTTTTAGCTTTCTGACCTCCCAGTATTGACTCTGTTTTTGCTGGTTTAGTGTCTCTGTGCACTTTCTCACTGCTGTTCAATGTTAAAGTGCAAGTGCTCCTATTGTAAATTGTGTTAAGGATTTGTGATTCCATGATTGGCATATCTGATTTGCTAGTAAGTCCCTACTAAATCGCACTAAGGGTGCCAGAGCCTATAAACCAAATACTGCTAGTGGGCCTGCATCACTGGTTGTGCCACCCACACTAGCAGCCCTAAAAAGGGTTCTTCGACCTGCCACTGCAGTATCTATGCGCACTTTGTAACTGTCATGTCAACCTGGTAAGTGCACCTGCTTGCCAGGCCCTAATCTTACCTTTTCTTACATACAAGTTACGGCGAAGGTAGGCCCAAAGTACCCCTGTGGACAGGGTGCAGTGTATATTAAAGAAGGACATGTACTGGTGTGTGACATGTCCTGATAGTGAATTCCATCGTAATTCGTTTTTCGCTATGGAAATGCTATCTGTACCATAGGACAGACTGGGAGTTTACATATAACATCTTATAAGCACATCTTCCCTTTGGAACAAGGTAGATAAATCGGGTTTAGTATGCCTGAACTCAGAATATAAAAATGTTCTTTTAGTAAAGATTTTTTTGTTCGGTGTTTGAAAATACCACTTTTAGAAAGTAAGTATTTTCTTACTTCACCATCCTGTTTGCCTCTGCTGGGTGTGTAGATTGACTATCTGGCTTTGAAGTGAGAGGGGCTGGGTATGTGCATTCTTTGCAGACAGCCACAGGGGGTTGAGGTGTGTCCTGTCTTTCCTGGGCTGAATAGACCTAGGCTGCATTTAGAGTAGTGGGAGGCGATTTCTTTGCACCTGAATCAGCCTAGTCTGCCTTGGACAATGCGGTCTCCACCTCCTGCCAGGAAGCCGGGCCAGAGATCCCAGAACTGGTTTGTGCTGGGCACAGATACGCTCTTCCCAAAAGAACAAAAAGAAACTGAGTATAAACATTGCGGCCCAGACCCGAGAATTTTGGAACCCACTGGGTCAAGGAACCTGCCAAGAAGAGCTAGAAGAACTGCAAAGAGGAGTGCTGCCCCTTTGCTGTGTTATTGCTTTGTTGGGTTGGCCTGCAGTTGCTGCTTCTGCCTTGGGAAGTGAAATGACTGGACTGAACATTCTTAACTTGTGCTGAGTATCTCCAAGTGCTTGAAACCGAACTTGCCTCTTGTTCACGAAGTCTCAGGGACAGCAAAGACTTCACTTACCTTTGGGTACCGCCTCTGGAACCGTGGGTTTCAGTTGCCACAGAGGGGAAAAAGCAGCTGACTCCATGTCCTAAAGGCACCACAGAGGGCACTGCCTCATCTTGCACTGCAACCCTGGTCTGACCGACGACGACCGACGCTGCTTGCACCGTGACTTGTGGGCACCGAACTCCGCACTGCCTTGCTTCGCCGCCCTGGTCTCACCGACGTTATTGCACTCTGACTTCGAACACCGTGACCGCACCATGGATTGGGGGCATCGCTCATAATAAGTCACACGACACACTGCCTCGTCCCACACTGTCGTCTGGACCAACCGACACCAGCTCCCTCCGGCTGGCACTGTTGCTTGCACCGTGAACTGTCAGCTCCACCACGAGCACCGCCTCACTCCGCACAGCAGCCCTGGTCCCACCAATGACGCTGGACGACCGTCACCGAGCCGCTGCCTGCACCGCGACTTGAGGGCACTACACCGCTACGCTTCACCTCGCGACGGTTGCCACAACCAGCCCACACCAACGTGATCAGCCGCGACAAAAGGGTACTGTTTACGAGTCTACCGACACCATGACCGATGCAGTCGGACGGAACTGTTGGGTTGTTGTTTTCAGCACCACAGTAGAATCGGGAGGAGCTACCAACTTCAAGGAACTGCATTTTAAGGTTATTCTTGCAAAGTGCATATTTTTAAGAACTGTTTGTTAGATTTTTATCATTTTGAATATATAAAGTAATGGATATTTTTCTAAACTGGTGTGGTGTTCTTTTGTAGAGTTTTCACTGTATTACTGTTGGTTATGTGCAAATGCTTTCCACACTGCCTCCGAGATAGCCTGACTGCTCGTGCCAAGCTACTAATGGGGTGAGCAGGGGTTATTTCAATAGTGTATCCCCCTTATCCTGACTAGAAGGAAAGGTCCCTCCTTGGACAAAAGTGCACACCTTTGCCAACTAGAGACCCCCATTTTTTACATTTGGAACTTGTAACTGTCTAGAAAAATGTCCAAAATTGAATCAACTACTAGCAATCATTGTATACAGGTGGTTTCACTAACTTCCAAATAAGTAATAGTGCAGTCATGCGAAATCTGGCTTTTGGAAAGTCGCATTAAGCAAGGGCCTCAATGGTGCCTAACGTTTTTTTAAAATAACGAGAGACAGAGTGATCTACTGAACCACAAGTTTACATCAAAAGTAATTGCCAGGTTAAGAAAAGTTTTTTTTTTTAAATGACGCGTTCTACCACATATAGTTCTTAATTCTGAATAGGACGCAAGGAAGCTAATGAACAATGGACAACAGTCTGAGGACAGCAAACCGTGTTTAAAAGTATCCTCCCTTGATTATACTTCACACTGATTCATAGTAGAATTACGGACAGGAACATATTTGGAAAGGTGCTTCAAGCATACTTAACTGGGCTTACAGAGTGGGGTGGTCCATTAATCTTGCCTGCAACAAATGATGGATGGAATGCTGAATGATTCAAACATTCTCCACCAGTCAAGGGATCTGGGTTAAATCCATGGTTCTTTTGCCCACAATATGCAAATCAGTCTTGACCCTGTGACTCATGGGAACAGTCCAGACCGAACTGCCAAGTCCTCCCTGGACCGGAAACAAGCATCCTGGGACCAGTTTCAGGGTATGTCACCCTTTATCAGCCAGACTAGCTTTACTCCAGTGGTACAGTGAGCAAGGGACCCACGTCTGGGCATACCCATCCCACTTAGGGCAAAAAGTGCAACTGCAACAAATGTTGGACGGAATGCCTAATGATTCAAACATTAAACCCCAGTCAAGAGATTTGGTTAAATCCATTGTTCTTTTGCCCGCTACGCCACCCCTGTTTTGATCCAGTCATATGCAAATCAGTCTTGACCCTGTGCCTCATGGGAACAGTCCAGACCGAAATGCCAAGCCAGGTCCTCCTCCCTGGACCGGAAACAAGCATCCTGGGACTGGTTAGTCTTGCCTAACATTTTCCATGGAATATGAGCTATTACTGTTGAAGTGTAAAATATATGATGTGAGGCATCTCCAGTAGCAAAGTTTTTACATTTCTAAAATGTTTTTTGTATGGGAAATCAGGGAGCAAACTTGCAACCCTGATCTCCCCAAAGGACAACGTACAGGGCTGCAGACTTTGCAATTGAGGAACCAGGTTCAAGCTACTGTTTGGGCACAACTTCCTGTGATTCTGGGCAAATCCCTTCAGGACGGATTACAAGTGGATTGGTGAATTCCAACCCCTGTTTAAACCCCTATTTGAGCATGGATTGGAATTACGAATTTTGATTTATTTAACGCATCCAATTATAATGAGATGCTTTAAATAACAACTTTTGGTAAACCCCAGCTGGACAAACATGCCAAAATTTAACAGGGAAAATGGTATTTACCCCCTTCAGTCCCTGCATTTTATGCGCGATCTCCGGAGAATCCCGAGACCTGCCACACAGGAACCTATGAAGGTGGACATAGACTAGTAGTCTCGATTTGAATGTGGACCTGACTTTGAGCGGGTACCAGAGAACCATTCCATACCAGTAAATGTATGGCCTTTCATAATTGTAATACTTTCTATATTTTTTTCACATTGTTCAGCAGAGTGACGAACCACAAGGTCCTGAGGAATGCCAAGAACCGTTTACATCTAACAAGGCAGAAACATGTTGACCAGATACGAATAATAAGGACCGTCCATATCCCTATTCTCACTTAGCTGTTTTTAGGTCGAGGACCGGAAATGCTGGCTTGCCAGCTTCCGGGAGGAGATCTTATGTTTCTTAGTAGGGTCGTTTAACCCTCCTCTCTCCTCCATTGGCTGGCTTCCTAAACGGAGGCCAGCCATTGGAGGAGAGGGCCGTCACTTAAATTTAGCCCCGTCTCTTTCGGATTCGGGGGCGTAAGTTTTGCTGTTCTTTAGCTCGTGACGTCGTCCG
This sequence comes from Lissotriton helveticus, assembly GCF_964261635.1. Classification (NCBI taxonomy): domain Eukaryota; kingdom Metazoa; phylum Chordata; class Amphibia; order Caudata; family Salamandridae; genus Lissotriton; species Lissotriton helveticus. Next base: position 395,001,632 of record NC_136057.1, read on the forward strand.
TCACTCAGGACAGCAAAACACGCCACCGAATCCGAAAACTTTCAGAAGCTTGAGGCCGCCATTTCTGCCCGACCGCCAGACGCGACAGACCCTCCGTTGTCCCGATGCTGCATCCTGCCTCGGTTTCCTTCCTTCCACCTTGCCTCTCTCAGCCTCCTCCTCTCCCTGCGCTCTTTCCTCCGCCGGACCCACATCCCTTCCTCCCGCTTAAAACAGCAGCAGGCCGCTCACCCCACAAACAACACGGCGCGTGCACGCACTGGGGATAACGCAGGGCTGTGGTGATATGGGTAGGGCAGCCCTGCCATAACTAGCATCCCCGGGCTCAGTGTGCAACATTTGCCCGACGCTACTGGAGTTCTTCGCGGGACCGCAACTCTTCAGGAGGGGTGAGTCTGGCACGCGCTGGTGTATTTCTCCTCCCTCCCCTGCTGTTCTGGTCTGCTGTGGCTGCTGGGCTGGCCGCTCTGCCCCTGCCGCTTCATTTCCCTGAGACCGCGAGGGATCAGGGCCCTCCGGCCGCATCTGCTGAGGGTCGGGCGCTGCAGCGGCCACGGCGGGGACAGGTGCGGGTGTGCGCGCGGCGGCCGCCCGATACACAGCAGTACCCTCATCTGAAAACGGGGACTCCCGGGGACACCTGGAGGACCAACGTGGCAGTCGCCTGCATAAAAATAAAGCGGTCCCGCCTGCATTGCGAGAAGCGAGAAAATGGCTAATCTGCCTGGGGTGAACAAAGGAGACCTATTACACTGTGTGGCCCCAACATCTACATGAGTGCCTTTTGCATTTACACCCTGCCTGCACTGAGTTGCCCTCTTTCTGCAGCTGCGGCCTCCGTACCACCAGGGAGCAGTGCTGCCATTTTCCCTTGCCCTACCTGTGGATCTACGCTCATATCCAGGATGTGAATTGGCTACGTCACTGTGTGACCCTGGGCACTGAATTATCCCGGACTGCTGTTCCTTCCCCCAAATTAACAAACACTGAAGGCGCTTAGAAGTACGATAACCCGCAATGAAAAGCGCTATATGAAAGTTGGAGACTGACATTTATGGCGGCCCCAGGGGAGGAGACGCTTCACAGGACTGCCGTGGCTGGAGAAGGGCTGCGGTGACTCTGCCGTCAGAATCCCGCAGTGTGAGAGAGCCCCGCAACGGAAGCAAGAAAGAGAGAGGAGCCCTGCAGAAAACCGGTGAGTGCCTGCAGAGACCCGGTGCCTGCAGAGACCCGGTGAGTGCAAGACCCGGGTTGTTGGTTTCAGGGAGGTGCGGGGCTCCTCACACCCATCACCGAACGGCCCCGACTGGCAGTGGGCCGCTCGAACGAAGCTCCCACGTGCCCCCTGGATCTACTGTTGACCCTCTGCTCTGAGTTTTAATTCATCACAAGTGTATCTATGTTTTGTACCCAAGTCTCGTGACCCTCGGTATTATTGAACTTTTACAACACCTTTCATGACCCTGACCATGGAGCCGCAGTCGGACCACGGTGATTCGAATGATAAAAGAACCCTTCACTTCCCTTTAGCCTTGTATTTCTTTGTGTTTATAAATCCAGTAACACAATAAAAGAGGGCAGCACAAAATATGCACTGTTTATGTCTGGATTGAAGGTGCAGCTGTTAGTCCACCTATTGTTAACAATTATTTAAAATATACGAGGCGGGTCTCAGAGATGCCACCATCGTCTCCGGGCGCTTTAGGGAGTCTGGCTCACCGCTCAACAACCCAGCAGCTCTGACTCTTCACCCTGAACATCCCCCGGCAAGTACGGCTCGCAGGTGACCAGCTACAGCGGCTCTAACTCTTCCGTGAACACCCCGGGCTGGTATAGCTCACCCATGTATTATAAATCACCCCGAAGAGCCCAGCAGGTCTACCTCACCGTTGAACACTCCAACGAACCCAGCCCACCCCGGAACACCCCAGCAGCCAGTCCAGCTCACTCTTGGAGCTAGCCCCAAATACCACCAACCGGTCTAACCCCCCTTTAACATTCCCAACATGTATAGCTCACCCAGTTATAGTTCACTGGTAAAAATATTTGGAGGTCCGAGGGGCCGTGCCTGAAACTGCTGCACTCGGCAGACACGGAGGAAGGAAGGGGGAGAAGTCAAGTGTGACCCGGCAGCTGAGACAGCCCGGAGCGGCCTCACTTTAGCAGGCTCTGCAACCCTGAGGGTGGCGGGGGGCGTCCGACTGGGAGTGCCATGAGGTGGCATGCGGCAGCGGGCACACGTATACACAGGAGCGGCACTCCTAGCGAGGCAGACCCTCTGAGGGGGCGGGGAAGCCCTCGGCTTTTTCGAGGTGGCATGCTGCAGTGGTCACGCATGTAAACACAGGAGCTTCGGCCGGCACCGCCTCTCCCTGCCGGGATATCTTTGCTTTTCAGCACGCTCATGATGCAGTCCTCCTCCTTCTCCTCAGATATGTGCCCACCATCCCCGGTGCCTGAAAGGATCCCCCACTGCCTCTGGATTCAAGGCCCGCAGAACGGCCCTGCTTTTAATTCCAAGAGGCATTGCGCAGACTGTTAATTTTTTTGAGATGGCATTTGGGTTGAGGGAGGACGGGACTCTGCCTGAATAGTGTTGATGTAACATATAGTGTTGATGTAACATTCCTTGGGGCTTTTTTTTTATTTTAACCTAAGATGTCAATCATTCATTCGCTGATTTAAAATTAACCTCTATAGGTCACGCCGTGTGTTTGTCGAATGCGTCTTTATAAGTCTTTAACTTTGTAGTATGCACTCTAAACCTTCATTATATATGACTGGGTGTGCAACGGACTGTCAGTGAATATTTCCACATATTCCTCATGGCGAACTTGTCCAAGGTTTCAAATCCCGTGACCTCAATATCGGAAGTGAATACGATCCAAAAATGGGACAAATGGCGCCAGTGACATTCATTCAACCCAATTTTCTAGGCGTTAAGAAAGAGAAAGCCACAAAACTGTTCAATTTTTAGCATGAATTACACTACCGAAAATTAACATATCCTCGGCAGAGATGAATGCAGGTAAATCCTCTTTATGGAGCTAAAGTAACAGCCTCTCTACTCATATAGTAGTGGACTGTGGGTGTCGGCCAACGGTTTTCGGAACTTTTTGGGGACCTCCTTGATTCTTTGCAAGAGGAGAACTTGTTCTATCGCCCCCTTTTGTTCAGAAAGTTCTTTCATCAAGATGGTTCTGTGAGGGGAGAGTGCACAGGCACAGCTTGACGAGCGAAGGCTTTCTGCTGAATGGGACAGAGCGTCCCAGTCGAAGGATCTGCAGGGCCCACTGGTCTAAAGTTCCAATCCCCCATTCCCACGGCAGCCCCTGCTCCTCCCTGAACATGTGTCTTCTTTTTAGAGGAGTTAACTGTAGGCACGAAGAGGAGGTGTGGCTGCTGTCTCCGACAAATACATTGTCAGCTATAGCTACAGAATTTCCTATAATGCGGATGAAATTGCTTCACTCTGTCGCCTCCTCACGGTCTCCCACCCCCTCAGTATGCCGGGGAGCCCTGTCGCCTGTCTCCGCCCCCTCCCGTTGCCCCCCATTATTTGCGCTGATCCCACTCAGAGCTCGCACAAATCCCTTCTCCGTGTCTCATTACTTTGCGCACTCATCCCCTGATTCTTGCTTCCTTTATCCGTGTCTCTTCCGTTCACTCGCGTTTTCTCCGCTCACTCTTCTTTCCACTCTTTCCTGGCCTTCCCTATTTTCTCTTCAATCTCCTTTCCCTTCTCTCTCCCGCGCACCCTCTCCTCTTCATGTCTCACTCTGTCTCCTCCTCACGGTCTCCCACCCCCTCAGTATGCCGGGGAGCCCTGTCGCCTGTCTCATCTCCCTTATCTCACTTGCTCCCACACCTGTCCATCAGCTCACCTCTTTCTCTCTTTGTTAAACAGTACAGGACCCCATTCACCAGTCTGTTCCCCCTCACCAGCGTTTGTTGCTTAGTGTCCACCCCTCCCCCAATATCTGTCCCTCGTACCAGTATCTATCCCAATGCATGTCCCTCCCCGTACATCTGTTGCCACCTACACTCATTTCTGTCTCCCGCCACCAGTGTCCACCCTCACCGCTGATGTCTGCCCCAACACCAGTGACTGTCCTCACACAGGTGTCTGCCTGTTCCCATACACTAGTACCAGTCCCTCTGCAGCAGCGTCTGTTCCCCTTCACCAGTGTCTGTTCCCCTTAACCACTGTCTGTTCCCTTTAACCACTGTCTGTTCCCTTTAACCACTGTCTGCTCCCTTTAACCACTGTCTGCTCCCTTAAACCACTGTCTGCTCCCTTTAACCACTGTCTGCTCCCTTTAACCACTGTCTGCTACCTTTAACCACTGTCTGTTCTCTTTAACCACTGTCTGTTCTCTTTAACCACTGTCTGCTCCCTTTAACCACTGTCTGCTCCCTTTAACCACTGTATTTTGCCATTAACCACTGTCTCTTCCCATTAACCAATTTCTGCTCCCTTTAACCACTGTCTGTTCCCCTTCACCAGTGTCCGTTCCCCTTCACCAGTGTCCGTTCCTCTTCACAAGTGTCTGTTCCCCTTCACCAGTGTCTGTTCCCCTTCACCAGTGTCTGTTCCCCTTCACCAGTGTCAGTCGTTTAGTGTCCACCCCTACCCAATATCTGACCTAACACCAGTTATCTTTCCCTCATACCATTCTCTATCCCCATACATGTCCCTCCCTGTACATGAGTCGGTATCAAAGGGTCGCCTCTTTCCCGCTTTCCAAGAAGCAGACTCAGTTATAGGTGAGACTCTATGTGTGGGTGGCTCTGTGTGTGTGTGTGTGTGTGGGTGGCTGTGTGTGTGTGTGGGTGTCTCTGTGTGTGTGTGGGTGGCTCTGTGTGTGGGTGGCTCTGTGTGTGTGTGTGGGTGGCTCTGTGTGTGTGTGTGTGTGTGGGTGGCTCTGTGTGTGTGTGGGTGGCTCTGTGTGTGGGTGGCTCTGTGTGTGTGTGTGGGTGGCTCTGTGTGTGTGGGTGGCTCTGTGTGTGTGGGTGGCTCTGTGTGGATAGCTTTTTTTGTAGGTGGCTCTATGTGTGGGTGGCTCTGTCTGTGTGAGGGTGGCTCTGTGTAGGTGGCTCTGTATGTGTGGGTGGCTCTATGTGAATGACTCTGTGTGGGTGGATCTGTGTGGGTGGCTCTGTGTGTGGGTGGCTTTGTATGTGTGGCTCTGTGTGGGTATACATGCAATAGGTCATGCATTTGCAAGCGATTAAGCTATTGGCATTGTAAATGACAATGCCATTTATTTAACAATTAAGCTATTGGCAATGTAAATGACAATGCCATTTATTTATGATTTTAAAAAAAATGTCATGAGCAATGCCAATAGCTCTACCTTTAATAATGCCGAGACCATTGCATTGTAAATGCTTGTTAATCTATCCACTGGGGACACTCATCCAGGTGATAGTTTGAAATCAATTTTCCTGTATTTTTGCACTCTGCCCCTCACTCTACCTACATTGGATAACTTAAAAGACCTCACATGCCTCTCCTTTGGGAGAGTTCTAGCCCACACTGGGTGCCTTGCGGTCTCAGTGTGCAAGAGGGAACCCAATGATGAAGCATGTCACCTCCGGGTGAGTGAGGGTTCTCGTATTAACACTTGTGTGCGTCTGTCCCCTCACCTTCACAGAGAATAATCATTTTATAGTGTAGCTACACTGGTTACCCTTATGTGAGTACTGATTATATGGAGTGGTACCGTGAATGGTAAGAATTCCTCCATAGAAACCCCTATAGTGAGATTATATTATATGGTATTTACTGTACCATGCGGATTTTGGTACGTTTAATATCAAAACCCACATTTTATTACCCACAAACTCGTAATAGATTGTATTTATTGTACACAATAAATAAAATACCCCATTGTATCAATATTTAGCACATGCCATAAATAACCAAAACTCACAATATGGCTCAATCTCCCCATCCCTTTAAAAACAAATAATATGTCCTTGCATAATGTAACTGGTGCTCCTGTAAAGTGCTCCAATTCCTTTGTGTCGACATTGTGCTATAGATAAAAAAAGACTCCAAAGATATTTCCGAAAGAAGCTACATCCACATTGTCTATATGTCACTACCACAATATATTTATCATATTGCTAGTTGCAGACCCTTGACGTCGGATCTAGTAAAATGCGATTCCTTTACAAATGTTTAGTATTGAGAAATTTGCATCTCCCTCTTGTATTTCTAAGAGATTGCTGGAAGCCGCCAAAAATACCGACAGTGCATAATTAGACGGGAGACTCAATTTTAAGCAACAAATGGCTTTCCTTCGGCTTTCTGGTAATTAAAACAAAAATAGTAATAATAATAAACCATGTTAGATTTCCGCGATATTTCCTAAAGATAGTGTTTCCCTGCTCCAGTGGCGGTGCGTCCATTGGGGCGTTGCCCTCCCAATGCACACCGCCGCCATCCGGACTGCCAATGTGTGCCTAAATCACACATTCAGGAACGAGTTTCTGGCCGGCCGGTTACTGTGCCGGACCAGAAACCATCAGGAAAAGGGGGAGGCGGGGCTGTGCAGACACGCTAGTGCCATGTCCTCTTTCGGACAGGTCATTGTCCTGCCCGGCGCGGACATGCGCACTAGCCTCCCCCTTGGGAGACCGGGGGTTGCCTCATGCCGCAGCCCCCGGTCTCCTAATGGGGCGGGGATAGGATGCGCCCACACGACCAAGGCAATAACAACGACAGCAGCAAGTGCCCCCTGGCACAGAGGAAACACGAGCAGCTGTAAATCCCCCCCAACTACCCTTCAAAGAGCAGCTGTAAATGGGGATTGCTAATTTATCATTCTGTTTTCAAACACCAGCATGACAGATTCTCAAAATACACGTGCTCTATCCACTATGCACTTTCCATTTTTGGTGAACGCACAAAAAAAAATCTTTCCTTTTTCTAAAGAAAAGTACATTTTTGTTTCAAAAATCCGATTTCATCTATTTCCCCCCAAATGTCAGCTTTCAATTTCCATAGACAATTGCATCACATTGTCTGATTCTGCGCCGTCAGAACAGGTGTTACCAGGACGTGCCAAGGATGTCAACATTGTACCAGCGCCACAAGTGTGCAGCGGCTGCCTACCCTCGTGCATAAACACCACACAGTGTCAGTCACGGACGTTAATATTCTAATGACAGCCACTGTTATGTGACATAAAGGCCACAATTAGCCCCGCGTGCTCATGCTCTGATGAGGATAGCCGTGCGACCCTTATGCTATGGTTCACCCAAGGATGCTCTATATATGCCAAGATTGACCATTAATGTAAATGTTTGTATTTTATATAGCGCACTTCTACCCGGAGGCCTCGTAGCGCTGTATTCATACCGCTGCAGAACCCATCCTGGCTTTCCTGTGAAATGTCCACTCCTGGGCACCCCCAAGGTGAAGCCAGGCATCCACAGCGCTGCTGGGGCCGTTGTGGAGATTAAGCAAGCTATTGCCCAGAGTCACAGAGTGGGACCCATGATTAGACTAGGCACCGAGGCGAGAATTATCAGGTCCGGGGAAATTGAGCCCAAGACCCGCCGAGGCGGGAATCGAACCCTGGTCCCGGGCCAGACCTCTGCATCAGGGTCTGCCGCTCTAACCATTGAGCCACACTTCTCCACTGTGCCAGTATGTCATCAGTGGACATAATTGTGCCAGAGTTGAACCCCTTGGGACATGAACCAGAGGGTGGCAGTGATGAACTAGAGGGTGACAGTGATGAACCAGAGGGTGGCAGTGATGAACCAGAGAGTGGCAGTGATGAACCAGAGAGTGGCAGTGATGAACCAGAGAGTGGCAGTGATGAACCAGAGGGTGACAGTGGTGAACCAGGGGGTGGCAGTGGTGAACCAGAGGGTGGCAGTGGTGAACCAGAGGGTGGCAGTGGTGAACCAGAGGTGCTGTGATGAACCACTCGATGTTCACATTTTTTCTCAAGGGTGTTCGGGCATGCGCGCTGCGCTTGTGAGCTACAGTGCAGAAATCATTTTCCGCCTCACCACGTTCAAATGTCACCAGCCGCCACTGCCCTGCTCGAATTTCGGCTCGTAGGCTACCTCGCCCGATTTGGCCAACGAGATGGGGTAACTGCCAGGGTGAGAGCACTCCATCCCAATTGATGAGGCACCACACACCAAATTGACAATCAAAAGTGGGGGCTTTAGAAATACGCTGACTGGAACGGCTGTGTGGTAAAAAAAAAAGTAGTATATATATTTAAACTGAGAGAACAGGCGTGTTCGAGGCAGGGTAATCTAAATAAGTATTTTTGGAGCAAGAGAGACTTTAGTCGTACTCCGTTCATTCACCGATTCCTTCGCAGAATTCCAAGTCTACATACACCACCGTATGCAGACAAACAACAGCCTAGCTCAGACATGCCAACCCTCCCGATTCAGGCGTGAGACTACCGATTTCAGGGCTAGTCTCCCGCCTCCCGATTCCTGCAAGCAAAAACCCGATTCCTCGGGGGTTTCAGCTGACAGAGCTTGGTATTGTGTAACGTGTTAATCTTCCAGCAAAAGTCAGAGTGGCGATGCAGGGGATAGAAGGGGTGAAAAATCAATTAAGCCTCATTAACAAGCGCATGGTCTTTTAAAGACCTGTGAAGTACTGGTGCAGCTGTGTGTGTGCCCAGGAAGCTGTTTCAAGGGGCGGGGGGGGGGGGGGGGGGGGGCTGGGGGTTAATGCACTGCCAGCAACCTGCCAGGCCAGGCAGTGTTCAACACTTGCATCACCCTTTCTCTGCCTGCCATTGCGCTCGATGCTTCTGAAACGTAAGAAAAAGAACGTGCATTTGCGTTTCAAATGTCCGATCCTACAGCAGCCCACTTCCAAAGCCCATACATGCCTAAAACCCGATTAAAGGCCAAATTCTCCCGATTTAAAAAAAAAAAATCTCCCACTTAGCTGTTCTGAAATGTTGGCATGTATGACTACCACATCCCCTATTTTGCTGACGTTGCGTTTTTTTTAAAACTGGATTAGCGTGTACGGGACCCAATGAGCAAGCTCTGCGCCCCGCAGGCCACGTCCCTGCAGCCAATAGAAATTGAAGGTGGTGTCTATAAGCTAATACGGTAGACTAGACAACCGCTTGGCTCGGAAGAGGAAAGGTGTTTTCTCTTTTATAGACTCCGCAAAGTGGTTCTTTTTCTCTTAGCCTAGCGAGCTTTTTCTACAGACATTCTTCCAACCTTTCTATTTCAGTCAGAGCGTTTTAAATATATTGTGATTGTATAGGGGTTAAAAAAATAGCAACTGTATTTTATTGACTTGAATCGCACACTTTTTAAAATAGGTATAACCGTTCAGACGCTCGTTAAGTTCACGTTGTGACTGTATTTCTTTAGCATTGATGCCCGGACTTTGAAACAGGTTTTTAATTGGCGATTCCGGTTTTTAAGTACAAAAATATAAATCTCTTCGCTACATGGAATTTCAGAATGGGGTGATTTTATAATCCCTCTGCGTTTTGCAGCGTGGTTTTGCGAACCCCCTCTCCCCCCTAAACTCGTCACAGGCAATTTCAAAAGGGTGATTTGATAATACATTTGCTGCATTGTTGGACGTTTTGCGAGCCTCCAGTTTTTCAGATGTATTTCTTATTTTTACTCTTAACTTTTTAACATCTAAATTATTGTACCAGATCATAGCAATTCTGCAGTTTAGAAAAACAAATCCAACCTAAATGTATGTATGCAGTATGTGCATAGCACATGCCTAGCCAGAAAAGGCAGTAGAGCACTTTAAAGGGTCAGAGGCAAGCACACAGTCAATTAATGACTAGAGGTAGCTGGTTTATTTATTATATTTTTATTTATAACGTTTTATATAGCGCAAGCTAGACCCATGGGTATCAGAGCGCTTTGCACAAAAAAAAATTGCATAACATCGCAGTACATGAGATGCATAAAGACAAAAGCAAAGACAAAATACTTATGTATCCAGTGAGGGGAGAAGAACAGTCAGAAAACCACCATCCTTGACGGTCACAGTGAGTGGGGAGTCCACTAGGTTATTGATGCCTGGAGCGGTTGCCTTGGTCGGTAAAGTATTGGTTGAGAAGAGTTTCAGGTCCTTTTTGAAGCAAGAGAAGGGGTTACATCTGAGATCGATCGGGAGTGCGTTCCACATCCTGTGTACGTGGGTACGTTGCCAGAGAAGGACCAGTACTGGATCGTTTTCTTTTTCAGTTTCGGAGGGATGAGAAGAAGTGAGTTGGTGCTTCTCAGAGTTCTAGATTTCCCTGCTTCTACCAGTTTGCTGTTTAGGTAGTTTGGTGATTGGGTGTGAGGGGCCTTGTGAGTGAGTGAATTCTTTATTGTTTAGTTAATTAAAACCATTACAATATATAAAATTCCACAGTGTATAAAAAGCAGAACAATAACACTGCAATATAAAATCTATAAAATCAGATGTAACTTGCTTAAAGATAAGCTTGTTGGGGGCCCTAGCTCAGCCACATTAAGAGGAGTTTTTGTATCAAAGTTAGGTCTTTGCCAGTAGGCCTTGCTTTTTCTCAAAATTAGTGATGAATTTGACTGTTCTGCAGATTAATTGTGGGTCCACTGAACCAAAAATGTGGACAATCGCAGACCGACAGGTGCGTACTCCGTGTTCATTGAACTTGGCTTTTAGCCAGCACCGACGATCTTGATTCATGGCTTGACAGATGCAAATCAAATGGATGAAATCTTGTTTCCTTTCACCACAAAGTTCACATTCTTTACTTTCTTGGGGCCTCCATTTCGGTTGATCTGCATTTGTTGGAAGGTTGCCTAACCTTAAATTGAGATATTTGCGCTTAATAAGTGGCGAGAAAGCAAGGTCTAAGTAGGCTGCTGGTACAGGCTTTTTATATGAATTAATGGTCATCCAGGCGTGGGTTCGATGACTGAAAGTTGATTTATCGTTATGGAGCGAGTGCCTTTTGGCAGTCTTCTTAACCACCTGTTTGAATGATAGTACTGGTAGCTTAGATTCCCAGAAAGTTTCCAACTCAGTTGTTTCTAACGAAAGTCTTAAGTACTTTACGTACTCGGAGTTCGGACTCTTTTGGATTGCATTCCACATGGCACAGTAGACTTCATTTTCCTGGTTCCTCCAGACGTCATACCAAAATTTGACGGTCTCATACTTTTTCAAGAGCACTTGCGATTGCAACCCAAATTCAAGTCTTACTTGTGCCGGTGATGCGTTATTTGGTAAGATAAATACACGTTTGTAAACTTTGGTTTGTATTTTGTCAATGAGTGTTGCACTTTTACCGTGATGTAGTACACTCCCATATGCTATTGTAGGCAGTAACTTTGCTTTCATTGTAGTTAGCAAAGGGGAGACCAATGGGCCTTTAAGCTCAATCGCTAAATTGGTGAAAGCATGTAATAGAGCGGTGCCCTTTTTTTCAATGTATTTAAAGTGTACCGAGAAATTAAGGTGCTTGTCTAATTGTATCCCCAGATACTTATATCTATCCACCACTTCCAGTTTGACGTTGTCTATTAGCAAGATTGGTGGTGGTTTATGGCGTCGTGTTATAACCATAATCTTGGTTTTCTTGCTATTTATTTCGAGTAGATTCTGTTTGGTGTATCTGGTCAGTTCTTGCAATAGACGTTGTAAGCCTATTCTCGTCTAACTTAATAGCACCACATCGTCGGCGTAGGATAGATGTGTTACACGGAGATTGCCTAGCCAGGGAGGATGGGCATTGATCTGGTCTAGGCTTATTGACAGGTCTGCCATAAACAGATTAAAAAGATGTGGGGCCAACACACAGCCTTGTTTTAGGCCATCAACGGTGCCGATCTTCCGGGTTAACCGCTGCCCATTGTCGATTTTTACCTGCATCCAGGTATTGGTATACAGGTCGATGATGGGCGTAAGGATTGAGTCCGGCAGGCCCTGGTGCTTTAGTTTAGCTCAAAGTGTTTGCCTGCTGACACGGTCGAATGCCGCCTTGAAGTCCACGAAACATGTGTAAAGTTCCAGGTGGTTTTGTAGACTTTTTTTCTGCAATCAAGCACAGTGCCATAGCATTTGCCATAGTTCCCGTACCGCGACTAAATCCCGTCTGATTCAGCGGTATTTTGTTGTTTGTTTCAGACCATTGAGCTAGATCAGCTAGTACAAGTGATGCATAGTATTTTGCTTCAGAATCAATGAGGGCTATTAGGCAATAATTATTTGGATCTTTGCGATCTCCACCTTTGTAGATTGGACTTATGATAGCTCCCCTCCAACTATCTGGGATTCGGCCGGTGTTGTTTATCAATCGGAACAGGAGGTTGAATTTGCTGGCCCAGTACCGGGGGTCCTGTTTGTAGATGGCCTACGGGATGCCGTTCGGACCTGGTGCACTGTCTAACCTGCTTTTCTTGATTATTTGTAGTATGAGAAACTCATCATCTTGCTGCAACAGTTGTTCCATACATTCGTGATGGTCGATCGTGTTGTTTGGCTGGACAGCGATTATATCTTCCTGCTCCAGTATTCCGGACGTTTCGATTGCGGATATTGTAGTTGTTATTAAATGTGTCGATGACTTGATTGAAAATGTATCGACTATGTGTTGGGCCCATACAGTTTCAGTAATGCAGGTCATGCTTATTGGTTGAGCTGTTCGGTTTAGGGAATTGATTTGTGACCAGAAGGCCCTGGAGTCTGATTTTTTTACGTTGTACAACAGTTTGGAACAGAAATCATTTGCTTGGTTTTGTTTTTCTGTCCAAATCAATTGCTTATAATGTTTCCTTGTAATCCGGACTGCTTTCCAGATACTGGGATTCATCCTATGGTCATGTGCTTGACGTGTTAGTTTTTGCAGATGTTTCCTCAATGAAAGTATAGTTTTATCGAATCTGGTATTGCTTTTGGAAGGGATCTTCTTTTCAAAGTTAATACTGGTCCTGGGAAGCTTTTCCAAGTAATCCGTCCAAGTATCTGAGCACAGGACATTCTCATCGGTGATCGTTTGTAATAATTTCTTGGCGTCCTGCGCTATTTGAGGGAGTGATTCACTAGTCCACTTTAAACGCTTCAGATTGATAGTTGAAGTATTACCTGCTATCATAGGTGCTTGTGAGTACCTGGTTGTGGTCAGCATGATCTCAAGGTGTTGCATAGAGTGGTCACTATCTAAGGAACAGATTATTTGGAAGTTTTTAAAAACATTTAGCAAGGGTAGTGTTACTAATGTATAATCCAGGATGGAGCTTGCATTATGGCCTGTGTAGGTGATGGCAGGAGGGTTGTCCTGGTTAGATCTACCATTTATTACCCGTAGCCCAAGGTGTTCAAGATCCCACATCAACTGCCTTCCCACTTTGACTGTCTTCTTGACCAGTGGGATCTCCTGGGGTACAACATTCCACATTTCATTTGCTACATTGATATTATCCTCATCTTCTGGTTCATGTAGGAGGTTGGAATTAAAATCGCCAGTGAGAATAATCTCCCAACTTGTTTGTTCAAGGCGGATGTTAGATGCAACAGTTACGACGCGTTGAAAGAGCGCTTTTTTACTGTGTTTTTCGGGTGGGCATATATGTTAATTAGGATAATACATCTAGATTTGCCCTTTATTAAGCACTCCAATTTAATGATTTGCATATCTAGTGTCGAAATTGCCAGTTGTGTGGCATTGATCTTCAGTGCGGTTGAGATAGAAACCGAAAGCCCCCCACTTGCGCGCCCGAAACGCTGGGGGCGGATCGCATTTACGTGGAAACATATTCTGCCTGGTACATCAATTGTTGTTTTTTTTATTTTTATTTTTTTTGCAGAGTTTTATATAGCGCGAACTAGAACCGAACCGAAACAGTTATCAGAGCGCTTTACATAGCACCAGTTACGTTACATGAGGACACACTGGTTCTGTTACCCACGTTTCCTGTAGGGCTATGATGTCGTATGAATTCTCAGGAGGCTGCCTTACTGTGCTTCTTTAAGATGTCTTTTGCGCCAGCGATATTCCAGGAGAGGAGTTTTATAGAGTTTCCTTCGGTATCGCCTGGCTGACAGTGGGTTCAATTGATGTTAGTAAACAATTTATGTTTCGGATGTTCAATGTCAGGCGATTAAGCCTCCCTGGCTCCTTGAAGCACTGAGTGCGTTGGTTGATTTGTCCGAGCTTGATTTTCTCTTTTGCTATACCTTCTAGCAGCGGAGACGGATAACCTGAATTTACCACTTCTTTCAGAGTGATTCCCCACTCTTCAAATTTAACCATTTCAGATAGGATGCGTTTGACTATTCCTACATCCCTCCAGGTTGTGTCATTTCATTTGTCTCGCTGTCTTTTGAAGCGATTAATTCTATTGAGAGTAGGTCAGCTGATGCTAGGTGGCTGAGACTTGGAATTGCAGATGTCAGGTGGAGTATATTCCCGCGATTTAAGAAGTCTTTTGAGCCTTGTGGTTCGTAATTGGGGACAAGGAGCAGCTTTCCTGTGTTAGCTGATTTCACCTCACTAGCTTGGTCATTGGCGATGCATGTTTTACCGTTTTGTTGTGGTTTCGTTGAATTATAGCTTTCATTATCCTTTGCATTGATGTGCAGATATCTTACTATTTGATTGTATACGTCATTTTGAGTTTGCATAGATGAGGGTGGAGGATTTACTTCTCGGTCAGCACGTTTTACTCTGACCATTTCCGACTGACACCCTTGTTCCTCTGCGGGAATCCCTGGGCGTAATCCTGTCCTTTTTACATTTCTTATTTCTGGTCTTTGCTGCACTACTTTTTTGTCCGTGGCAAACATTACTTGAATGTTATCGTGAGTTTTTCTGTCCACCTTTATTGTTATTTATCTGTTGTTTTCCATATCGCTTTTCCCAGCTGTGGGATTAACACTTGGGATTGTGATCAAGATAGCAGGCGCTTTATGATTTTTATCTGTGCCTTTAGCGACAAGACTGTAGGGTCTGCAATTGCTTGCCTCGTTCTTGTTTTGTCCATGGTCATTTGTGAGGTAGAGTTTATCCTCATGACACGTGCTGGCCTTCTGGCATGGGGCGAGTTCTGTTTTTTGCGGCTCGCTTCGCAAACTCTCTGAAGATTTATTTTGTTGCGCTTCGATACTGGACCCTAGATCATGGACAATGTCTGTACAACTATTGGCAGTAAATGTGCTCGGGTGATCAATGTTGGTAGAATTCCCTTCTCCAAGGACTTGGACAAACCCCTCTGGGTGTATAGTTCTTTTAGGTGATATAATGTGTGCTCGATCGTTAGAAGTTTTTTGCCTGAGATTGTGTCCCTTATCTTTGGTCAAAGTATTCCGATCGTTTTCTCTCGTTATTTTTGGCTGACTAGTCCCTTCTTTGGTATTATGCTCGTATTTTGATTTTGTTTTAGCCTGATCAAAGACGGGGAAGTTAATTAACGACTGCTTGTCTGTAAGTACGCACTTTGAGGGATGATTTCTGTTTTTTCTTGCCCTTTTTTTCTGCCGTTTAGTTAGGCTTTTCTGGTTTTTATGATTTTTTTCCCCATCCTCTGTAGATTGTTCTGTTTCTAGTAATTTGGAACGGTTGGTTTGTCTGATTGGAGTAGTAACACATGTTGTTTTTGGTTCCTCTGTTATTTCATCAAGTATTATTATTGGGCCATTTTGTTTATTTATTTCATCTGCCATTTGTTGCAACGGTGCAACAATGTTATCTGCTTTAGTATTCCTGGGTTTAATTACGTTGTTTGTATGTGTGTTTTGACAGTGGTCGAAAGAAATGAGATCACAGCCAATTGAGGTACTGTTATTAATCTGGTTGGCATGCTTACATTCCAGTAGGATGTCATTGAGTATAGATGGCAAATCCTGCAATTTTTCCAATATTGGGTGGCAAGTACATGCCTTGGGTGGTGTACATGGGCGAATCTGATCCTTAATGAAATTGAATGTGCTGGCCAGGACGTCTAGTTTCTTATTTATGCCAGATATGTGTTCCGCCATTGAACTCCTATGATGGATTTGTATATCGAGTTTATCTGACTGCATATTGAGAGTTTTGATAGAGGTTTCCAATATACACCCCAGTGCACTGTGTAGCGTAAGTATGGATTCCAGATTGTCTTTAACATCTTGTCCTGCTTCTTGCTGGCACTGGTGCACTTTATTGTGTTTATTGATGACTTCCGGTTGTCTTTGTTCTTTGGGTGTTGTAACATTTTTCCACCCCTCAGTTGTTTTTTGCCAGTTTCCAGGACTTTTTGTTAATGCTAGATCAGCCATTGTAGAAACACTTGGGATTTCTATTATTGATGTTTCCTTTTGACCGTCTACGTCAAGATCATTAAATGAATCTATAAATATTTCATAGTCCAGTTCCTGGTTCATTTCGCTGGATATCTCAATTATGTTTTTACTTAATTGTTCCTTGGTTAATGAGTTTTTTTAATACGAATCCTTAGTTATTGTATCCTGGTCCTCCTTTGAGATAGTTATTGGTTTATCATGGGTGTTTGTTTGCACAGTGTTACTTTCTGTTGTAATGATGTCCGAGTGGTCCTTATATGTTAAGGTTTTTTCGTGGTTATTTGTAGGTATTTGGGGTGCCCACCCGGGGCGACGCTCCTTTATTTTTTCTATGCAATTTATTAACGCTTGGTTTGAGAATGGGGCCAATCTTGGGGTTGAATGGTTGTTTGGATGAACCTTGTATGATGAGTCATGCGTGCTGGTATTGTGTTGTTTCTCACTTTTACTTCTGGGTTGTTTGCTTCCAGTCGTAGATAAACTTGTATCACTATTATTTGGTGTGCATTTATTTGTGTATCCTTCGATGGGACGGTCCAAGAACCTGTTTGATAATAGTGTTGGTGTTAGTGATTTCTCTAGTCCCTCTCCCTGTGCTGGGTCAAGTCTTTTATTTTCCATATGCACTTGAGCTTGAGTTAGCATCATGTGTTTATTTTTATCGTGGGTGGCTTCCATGCAGTTATGAGACCCCTCTGTTCCATCGGCCCTGTCTGTAATGGTACTAGGAGCGGACAAAGAGGTCTTTGTATCCGTCGACTTTATGCTTAATATATTAGGCAACATTGGTTTTTGCAGTCCTTTTGGGGTTGCCGGCATTGAGTATATGGCTGACATGGGGTCTTTCAGGAATAAAAATTTGCCAGTGGGGTTCATTGTACCAAAGATTGGATAGATGGGGGGGGATTAATGTGGGAGTTACGCTTCCCTTCCGGGAATGAGTAGAAGGTTTGGTCTTAACTTTCTTTTTTGCATATTTAGGAGGATTTGTACGTGTTCTCCCTGACCTCATCTCCCTTTTTTACCGACCCTCTGGCTCTATGAGTTCTTTGCTCGGATGGAAACGCCTAACAATGGCTGGAGCGGCGAGGTAGCTTTGATTTCCTCTGCTGCCAGCTCAGATGTGGACTATTTGCCGGGATAGCCTGACCGGGGGTCAGCCACACGCCTCACTCGTGGGCCCAACGCTACCCCTACCGCCAGAGACCGCCAACAACTGTTTGGAGAAACAGGCGCCAAATCTGGCAGTGCTTCCAGCTCCCCGCCGTCTCTTCCCCTGTAGCGACGTGCAGCTCCCAGCAACCCTCCTGTAGTTCCACACCTCCTCGATCAGGTGCATGCTGTTCGCGTGATCGCTGTTCCTTCGGACAGGGTCTCTTGCTCTTTGGTCCGACACGACGCCGGATCTCCGGATCAAGTTTGCCCCCGGTCTGCTCCCGCTCCCGCCTGGCCTGGCAAGAACAGCAGCTCGGCTTGTCACAGTGCCGACTTGATTTGACTGCGGGCTCCCCCGCACCACCACCACCACCTCCGGAGTCTGCGGCGGTGTGCGGAAACCCACGGCAGCCACCCAAAATCGCCTAGTAATCGCTTTCCCAGGGTGGGCGGTCTGGGAACAGGATGGACTCGGACAGGTGTAGGCTGGAGCAGCAGCTGCGCAAGCAGCCTTGAACCGCCCCTCAGACCAGCGGCTCACTGGTCTGCAGCACTGACCAACCGTCCCGATCCTGGGGCTGAGGCCGGCCGGAGCAGTGCGTGCAGCCTGCGAGTAGCCTGAATCCGCTGCTCCGACCCGCTCAGACCCCCGGCTCTCTGCCCGCCCCTGCTCCCGACAGCTCAGAGGGCTCTCACACAGGGGGATGCGGCAGGCAGGCAGGCGGGCAAGCAGGTGGTGTGGCTCGGCGCGGTTTCTCTGCCCGCGACCCAGGCCCGGGTCCGGTACTTTTGCTGCAGAACTCTCCTGCTGGCGTGTGACGTCACGAAGGCGGACCGACCAAACTTGTGAGTGATGCAGGCCAGTTTGAAAATACATCTACCTTTCATGGGAAGCCAGTTGAGTGCATAGAGCGTTGGTGAGATGTGTTCAAATCTTTTAACACCAGTTATGAGTCAGCCTGCAATGTTAAGGACGGACCTTAGTGGGGCTAGGTGAGCTTTTGATGACCCTGTTAGGATGGCGTTTCCATAGTCCAGTTTAGAAAGGACTAGAGATTGTACAATTGTCTTGAGATCATCTTTAGGAATGAAAGGTTTAATTTTCTTGAGGTGTTTTAGAGAGTGAAGCACACTTTTTTTCAGAGTTCTTGATGTGGTCCTTCATTGACACGTTCTTGTCCAGGGTAATGCCTAGTGACTTTACTGAGTCGGATAGGACGAGGGAGCAGTTTAGAGTATCAAGCTCCGTGAGCCAGACTTGAATTGGTTGGTGGTTACTTTTCGGAGAAAACAGTATTAATTCTGTTTTGTCCGGGTTCAGTTTTAAGTGGTTTGCGTTAAGCCAGGGTTGGATCTTGGTAAGCGTGACATTGAGGTGTCGGACGTCACTGGGCGATTTGATTTTGTAGTATATTTGTGTGTCATCAGCATATCAGTGGTAATGAACCGCTTCTTGTTTCAGAATAATTGCAAGGGGTTCCATGAAGAGATTGAAGAGGGATGGTGATTGGATCGATCCTTGCGGAGCTCCAAGTTTGACTTGTGTTGGTACAGAGAGGCAGGAGTTGATTTTAATCTGTTGTGAACGGTGCTGAAGGAGGGAAGTGAACCATTCTAGTCCTGTGCGATTAACGCCACATCGGTTCTTCAGAGTCTCAACTAAAGCTCAGTGGTTTACTGTGTCAAATGCAGCTGATAAATCAATAAGGATGAGGAGGCAGGCAGTACCTTCATCTAATGCTCTGTGGATATAAATGCAATATTGAGCATCGCGTTTCGGTGCTACAACCTTTCCTGAAACCCGACTGAAAGGTGTCGAGGTGGTTGAAGTCGTCAATATGTTTGCTAAATTGTTGGAGAACGCACTTCTGCAATGTTTTAGCTAGGGACAGAAGGATGGAGATAGGTCTGAGGTTGTGGAGTTCTTTGGGGTCGGCCCCTGGTTTCTTGAGTATGGGTGTGATTTGTCGTAGCTTAAGGGAGTCAGGGATACAACCTGATGTGAGAGAGGAGTTGATGATTTTTGTCCAGACAGGGGCAATGATGTGGTTGAGTTTTTTTACTATTGTGGATGGGAGGGGGTCCATAGTGTGGGAAGAAGGCTTTAAGCTTGCAATTTAGTTTTATTTTATTTATTTAAAACATTTTTTATAGCGCTAGCTTAACCCGTAGGTATCAGAGCGCTTTATACACCCTGTAAACAAAAACAGACGGAAATTGCATTACATAGTAGGCAGGCAGTAAGGAAGCAAACCAGAGATAAAAAAATACAGCATGAAAAATAAGGTGGTTAACACAGTCCGGTCACTAACTATCCTTGAATGTCAAGAGAGAGGAGTAAACTCAGATATTGAAGTCTAGGTTAGTTGACGTTGCGATTTATATTGAAGACTTCGATTTCCGACATGGGTTAGCAGTACGACCAATTAGCGTAATTTTTCTGTTGGAAGCGAGTCAGGTTGTCCGTGGTAAGATTTCGATCTCTATGGTCCAGGGTGGTTAAAGGGGGACAGGTTGCAAGGGAGGGAGGGAAGATTTGAGGTTTGGATGAAGGATTGCTCAATTTTTGTGACTTAGGGAAGAAGCAGGCAATTTCTTCACATCAATCTTTGGTGGCCTTTATTTCTTGTGGGGGTTTGCTGTTTGTTTGACTTTTGACACTGTTGAAGAGTTCTCTAGGTCTATTCTTTGCCTGGTCTAGTTGGCTGTGGAAGAAAGTGGCCTTTTCTCTAAAAATTAGTTTTTTATATGCCGACCTGGTTGATCGAAGTTGTGCTAGGTGAAGAGTCGGAAGGGTTTAGTCTCCAAGTCCATTCTGATTTTCTGAGTTGTCTTCTTTTGTTATTAAGATCCGTATTGAACCAAGATTTAGATTTGTTAGATCTCAAATGTTTGAGTTTGAGTGGTGCTACTTGATCTAACACCTCTGTCATTATGGAATTAAAGTGGGCTGTGAGGTTGTCGGCCATCATATTGGAAGGCTGGGGATGGGCATAAAACCTGGATTCCAGTTCAGTTATGGGGACTCCTTTGATGTTCCTGGTCCAGTGCTTAGGTTTGTCAGGTCTTATTGGTTGGTTTCTGATATGTGAGTCAATATTAAACAGTATGAGGTGGTGGTCGGACCAGTCAATGGGAGAAATCGGTCTCAAAGAGACCAGCTCATTTTTGGTAATAATCGTATCCAGAGTTGCTCCTTTGATGTGTGTTGGTTCATTGCAGAGTTGTTTGAGGTTGGTAATTTCAAGCAGGTTGGAGCGGTTCTGGGTTGTAGTGTCTTCTGAGCTGTTCCAGTGAATATTCCAGGAACAAGTCTTCTGTGTCTGTTAGGGAGAAACACGTTTTTAGGTCGGTTAGTTCTTCAGTGAAGAGGGTACATTCACCAGGAGGACGATAGATGGTGTGAAATTTGAGACGGGCGTGGTGCCTTTGGCTGTAAGTTCAACACCTAGGTACTGTGGTTCTGAAATTCTGGACCCTACTGTTGTCCCGGTATCGAGGTCTGATACCCGTGTCCCGAAACATCAACGTACCATGACGAATTTGGTGCAGACGAACCGATAATGATTAGGACATCATTCCTATGCATTTGCGTCATGATCGAGACATGCTAACACCCCTGAATCGTAGTTTCCGTCCCGACCCCTCAGACTCCATTTTGTAAACGGTATCCATCTTGTGTCTTGCCCTCATGATAAGTCAAGTAAAGGTCGAGCTTGATCTAAAAGGACACGTCCACCTTCCCAGACTCCCCCCTGACCTGTCCCAACTGACTCCATCGCCTCCAGCCGAACCTGTTTGGGCAGCTCCTCGCCCAGTGGCCAAACACGATAGCATCAATGCACAACATACCACAAACCATTCACCGCGTACAGATCATGTTTTCTGCACACATACACACCTGTCCACGCTCCCTGTTTATGGCCAGTTTTATGACTAGGAGGTGCCTTCCTTTATTGGGGTTTCACCGATATCTGATGGGAGTTCCGGGCCTGGCTGGGTAATCTATCACGAATTGGACATCTAAAATACGGGCTTGCCTACATGACTTCGCTCTTTTGTATTATTGTAGAAATATGTGTATAGCCATATCATAAACTCAAGAATTCTTGCTTGCAGCTATTATTTTTGTATATAAGGAGAAGGCTGGTTCTGTAAAAACGAACAGTCTCCTGAGAACACATGACCCGTGTTTGTCGTGCTTCTAGGACACCTGTTACTTGGTAGCTATCAATAAAACTTGATCTCTGATTGCGACTAGAAGACTCCGTGTTTCTGTGGTCCGGAACAGGGAGAACTCAGAGGTCTTCGGGTGTTATCCCCTGGCACCAAACGGGTTCCTAAAAACCCGTTACCTCAGTTGGCGCCCAACTCGGGGCGGTATCAAGCGGCGACGGTCCAAGCCAGATGTTCGTGAGGAGCTTCGTATGAAAATTCCAGAGGACGGCCAGCCACTTCAGCGACCCCTGTATGTCGACGTGGTTCCGAAGGTCTTTTGCTGCGAGGTTCCCCGCGTCCCGACGGCTACGAAGGACTGCTGCCCTGACTATCGCCTTGTTTTGGACCCAGTGATCCTTGGTAGAGCGAAACGATAGACGAGTCTTCTAGCGACGTCACCGATCTTCAAATACTTCTGTTAAGTATAAGTGGAGCGTCTCCCAGTCCTTAGTTTGTCCTTAGTTTTTGGTATCCTTGAGATACGCTTTGATTTGGTACTTGCAAGCCCCAAAGCCGAAGGACTTGTGTATTCACGAGAAATATCGTAACAGATAATCCTTTGAAGTTTGAAGCTAGACTAGTGAGCAAAGATGCCTGGTTTTAGCAGACTTGGAAACTTGTTTTGTCTTGGTTATAGTAAGGACTCCCGATTAGAGGATTCCTGTCCGGTTCCTCCGATTGGAACTCCAACATATGAGCTCTATGTAAAGCACGGCGTAGGTCCTATCACATATAATGAAGTGTGGATAAAATACACCCGCAAGGATGGTGTTTTAAAATGGCCCCAATATGGTAGTTTCGACTCAGAAATATTAGATAACCTAGAGGTCAAATTATTCAAGAGAAAAGCCCGGCCGGCGATGTTTGACTCTTTCCGCTTATGGCGCAAAGAAGCCAAACAGAAAGAAATAAAATTAGCAAAAAGGAATAAAAGAGGTATGTCAATGGTGCAAGCTGCCGTTGCATACAGGGATAACGAGGAAGAGCAAGAAAGCGAACAAATACTTAGGAGCAAGAAACTAGCAGTAGATAAATGCTACCCGATGTTACCAAATAAGGGACAAGGTCAAGAGGAGAGATCCGAGAAAGATCCATTAATGTCCCACTTATTAAGCTCACCTCCACCGTATGCGTTAGACGCTACTACAACACCAAAGCATTTTACTATACCGCGCCCCGGCGCACGTAACCCAGCTCTTGCACGAACGCCAGCTCCTCTTCAGCTGGTTTCTACTTCTCCGGCGCAGCCTTCTCAAGGGCCGCCATCTTCGCTACCTACTCCATCTACTTCTACGACTTTGCCTACAGCTCCAGCTATTGTCTATGATACTACGTCTGCTACTACTTCAACTTCATCTGCTTTTGCCTCTACTTCTTCTTTGCCTCAGCCTGTTTTTTCCGATGCACTTGCTCCTCCGCAAGGTTCTCCTTCTATTAGACAAAGGGTGACAGGTACCGTCACTGGTCTGCTTTCACCTTTCTTCGGGTCGCCTAAAACGACCCCTAAAACAGAAGATAGACAGTCCCGTAGTCAACTGCCTGATTACGAGGAAAGAAAAGTGCTGAATGAACTAGCCCGTAAATGGATTACGGATACTGTTAGATATGATGTTCAGTCTGTTATGGAAGTTTTCCGTCAATGGAATGCACCCACTCAGAGATACGTATTCGAAGAAATGTGTGTATATCTGGGCGAAGATGTGAAGACAAATGATCCCAAATACACAATGAACGAACTATGGCGTAAACGCTTTAAGTTCTATGAAGGTATGATTATAGGTGCAGATGTTGAGAAAGCGATAGAGTTATTGCTCTCTTATAGGAGTAAGGGAAACGTCTCTAGATCATGTCACGAAGACGATGCACCAGGCGGGAAAAGAGCGAGACAGTACCCCATGAGAGAGGTTCCTCCGGTTTGGAGGGAATGTGATGCGAATGCGAATCCACCAATTCTGCCTCATTTCCAGCGTGTATGGGTACATGTCCCCTGGAAAAGATCCGATGTCTTAGCACTCAAGCAGACACTGCCTGATCCTCGTAAAAACCCGACTGGGTATTATAAGGAGTTATCACAAACTGCAAGCTCATGTATAATGAATTTAGCGGACATCGACATGTTGTTTGGGAACGTTGTTCCACATCCTTTATGGAGCAAAATACGTCATACGAACCATGACCAAGAACTAGGTGACTCATGGGCGAACATTGCCGCTATAGATGCTAGACAAATAGGTGGTTCTAAACCAGAGCCGTTAATAGCTGAACTTCCCGGTAGAATTATCGCGTACATGAAGACGATAATGCCTGAAGTACGCGTAAACTGGGACAAGCTATGTGCGTGCAAGCAGAAGAAAGATGAGAATGTGTATGACTTTTCCACAAGATTTGAGGAAACTTTCACCGATAATAGTGGTCAGGATATGGCTACCGAGGGTGGTCAAAGATTGTTTGTAGACAAATTCGTACATAATTTAATCCCTGAACTGTGTAATAAACTGAAAGATTCAGAGAGTGCTTGGGCTGTCTCTACGTCAGCGCAAATTTTAGCTACAGCCCAGTACTACGAAAATAGGCGCAAAGACGAGCTAGATAAAGTCGACAAAAAGACAAAAGATTTAAAAACTAAAGTTCTTCTCCAGCAAGCCTATCCGCCTCGTACGACTAGTCAGCCCAATTATCAACAACAACAGCAGTATTCGAGAAACGCGCAAGGGAACGAGTTTTCCCATCAGCGTATTGCTTATGGCCCGAATCAATGTGCGTATTGCAAGGAAGAGGGTCACTTTAAAGGTAATTGTCCGGCTCTTGCGCGACGTTCGAGCGGTGCTTCAGGTGTAAGGGGAAGAGGTGTTCAACATGCCCCTAGAGGCAGGGGCCATGGAAATTTCACCCAGAATACAACTTCCTTTCCGCCTCAGAATTCGATGAACAACTTTGATCAACAGAATAATGCGTTGTCTAGGTCAGCTCAGTACTATGCTGACGACTATTACACCGAACACGAAAATGAGGGTAACGATTGCTAGGACAGCCATGGACAAAGAGAGGGAGTTATTTCAGTTCCAGTAGATCAGAATGGACCTTATGTCAAGGTAATTACCTCAGGAGTGTCAGAACCATTTCTGCTGGATACTGGTGCTACAAAAAGTTCTATCATGCACTCGAAACTTCCTGGCGCACCTTTGTCTGGCGAAATGAATGTTTCAGTAGGTTTCTCTGGCGCCCCTGTTAGAAACCCGATCTCCAGTCCTATATCCCTTTCTATTGGCCCGTGCGAATTAGAAGCACCCCTCATTCTTACAACAGGTTGAGGTGAAAATTTGTTAGGTTTGGATTTGCTAAAAAGGTTATATGCGACTTTGTAATGTTCCCCCTTGGGAGTACAACTTACTTTAGGTAAGAAAGTCATTTCTCCAATGTATTTGTCAAAGGACAATATTCCGACTGAATTATCATCACTTCCTGATATACTTTGGGCTAATGGCTCCAATGATGTAGGTCGTTTGGAGATAGCACCGTATGTCATAACATTGAAAGCCAACGTTAGGTTGCCACGTATTCCCCAATACAAAATATCTAGCGAATGCGAAAATGCATTATTGACGATTGTTTATGACCTGATTGATAAAGACGTCATCGAAGAAACAACAGGAAATGTTTGTAACAGTCCAGTTCTGCCCGTCTTAAAGCGTACTGATCCTTTACAACCGCCTGTGTTCAGGTTCGTGATCGACCTCAGAGAAGTGAACAAGATAGTTATCCCACAGTTTCCAGTTGTCCCCGACATTACTGCTTTATTGACGATGGTTCCAGCTTCAGCAAATTGGTTCTCGGTGATCGACCTGAAGAACGCTTTCTTCAGCATCCCGATTGCCGAGGAGAGTAGAGATATTTTCGGATTCAATTTAGGAGGACAAAGCTCCCGCTTCAAGTGCGCTCCTCAAGGCTACTGCGAAAGCCCATCAATATTCAGTCAGGCCCTGAAAACACAACTAGACACGATTATTCTACCGAATGGTTCAACTCTGATTCAGTACGTAGACGATCTGCTGATCGCTGCGGACACTGAAGAGATTTGCAAGAAAGCTACGTTATCATTATTACGTAACTTATGTGACATGAAGCACAAAGTCTCTCTTTCCAAACTACAATTTTGCCGACAAGAAGTAACCTACTTAGGTCACATCTTGTCGAAGGAGGGAAGGAGACTGACACCAGAAAGAATACAGGCAATTGCAGAACTGAGTGCCCCAAGGACACAGAGAGAGGTTCGAGCCTTCTTGGGCATTACATCGTACTGTAGACAATGGATACCGAATTTCTCACTACTAGCCAAACCCTTGCTGGCACTACTCTGTAAAGACACGCCAAATCCTATGCCTTGGTCTGAAGATTGCCAGACGAGTTTCCACAAGTTGCGTGATGCATTATGTTCGGCTCCTGTGTTGGGAAACCCCAAATACAGTAAGCCTTTTACATTATATGTCCATGAGAAGGAAGGTTGTGCATTATCAGTTTTAACACAACAATTTGGGGACAGACAGCGCCCATGCGCGTATTTTTCGGCAACTCTAGACCCTGTGGCTAAAGCCCTACCAAGTTGTCTGAGGGCTACCGCCGCAGCAGCTGTCTGCATTCGACAATCCGCTGGATTAGTCATGAACAATACTCTGATCGTTATGGTTCCGCACGCAGTAGACATTTTACTAAACAGGACGAAGACACAACACCTTACTAGCGCTCGACTATCCAGATACGAACTTACACTGCTAGCAAGTCACATCCACATAAAGAGGTGCGATACACTGAATCCCGCAACGTTATTACCCATTCCGACAGAAACAGACAAGATTGATAACCATGACTGCTGTTTTAGGACAGAAGAAGAGACAAAAGGGAGAGTAGACTTACAGGACACTCCCCTTCCTGAATGCAACGATACTTTATGGGTTGATGGTACATGTTTCAAGCTGCCGAATGGTGATACCACTGCAGCATATGCCGTAACGACATTACACAACATTAAAGAGACCGCGCGCATTTCCCATAATTCTGCACAAGCTGCAGAGCTAATTGCGCTTACCAGAGCGTGTGTGTTAGCAAAAGGAAAGCGAGTGAATGTGTACACTGACAGCCAATACGCCTTTGGTGTGGCTCACAGTTTTGGGAGATTGTGGCGTGAACGTGGGTTTCTTACGTCACATGGTGCAAAGATACAACATGGACAGTTAGTTAATGAGCTCCTCGAGTCACTGACGTTGCCACTACAAGTTGCCATTGTAAAATGCAGTGCACACAAAAAGATTCAGGATGATGTTGGCCGCGGGAATGCATTTGCAGACGAGGTTGCGAAAGAGACTGCAAGGAACACAATGAGTCGGATGTATGTTGTAGGTCCCGCTAGATGGATTACTGATGTGGGAATGTGTGAGGATACCATCGAAAGCGTGAAATCTATACAAGCCGAGGCAACTGAGAAAGAGGTGAATGAATGGAGAGAAAGTAAGGGTAGGTTAGATGCGAATGGTTGTTGGGTCGAATTGTCAGAACACCAGCGATGGCTACTACCTAACGCCTATGTACTTGCAGTATTAACAATGGCTCATGGATTTGCGCACATCAGTTCGAAAGGAATCTGTAAAGTATTGGCCCCAGTATGGCAAAATAGCAATATCCCGAAATATGCAGAGAATGTGGTCAGAAACTGTATGGTGTGTTTGAAGTACAATCCCGGTAGGGGAACCCCAACTCCAGCTGGTAATTTTGCACCTCCAACGTATCCGTTCGAGGTTTTGCAGCTCGATTTCATTCACATGGAGAGATGCAACAATCTGAAGTATATGCTCGTTGTTGTTTGCGCTTTCTCCAGGTGGGTGGAAGCATACCCCTTAAGGACAATACTACCTTGTCAACTGCCAAAGCCCTTGTCAAAGAGTTCTTCCCGAGATTCGGCATGCCTAGAATCGTCAGGAGTGATAATGGAAGTGAATTCGTAGGACGCGTGATGAAGAGAGTGTGTGAGTGTTTAGGCATACACCAAAAGTTTCACTCTGCGAATCACCCCCAATCAGCTGGATTAGTAGAATGCTACAATGGCACTTTAAAGCTCAAATTAGCCAAGATCCAAGCCTGTACAGGTCTTAAATGGCCTGACGCCTTGCCCCTAGCACTCTTGTCAACCAGAATGACCGTCCATTCCAGGTTAGGACTTAGCCCCCATGAGATAGTGTTTGGCCGCCCAGCCAACGTCTGGGGCGTGCCAAGGCCAAAGAAACTCAGCGAAATAGAGCACCCCGTACTGCTTGACTATTTGTGCGAATTGACAACTAAATTGCGTGTTTTACACCAACAGGTTCACAGTTCCTCTCCACCAGCCTCTGACGATCCAGGTCACTCCATCGAACCCGGCACGTGGGTCTTGGTGCGGAATTTCCAGCGCACAAACAACGGACAGCCGAGGTGGACCGGACCGTACCTGGTACTTCTTTCCACGAGATCAGCTCTTCGGGTCGAAGGCAAAAAGAACTGGGTGCACGGGACCCATTGTAAACGGGTCCCTCTGCCCCTTCCTTACGACCGGTGGGTCAACGAAGGAATTGCCGACTCCGAGACAGAATCCATACCTCGCTTCATCCCTTTCAGCGATGCACGTTTAAAAGAAACTAGTACCGAAAAGGAGAGTGATCATATTTTACAAGGACTTGTGCCACCGTCTATGCAGTTGGACACTACCGAACCTGAGACATTGTTTGAAGACCACACCGTACCTGGGAAACAACAATATAATCTAAAGTCAAGACAAAGAGACTAATAAAAGGCAAACTAATGTGATTTCCCTTCCCCCAAGAACTATTTTTTGATTTTTTCAGCTCTCTCACTCTCAGGAAACTTGCTCATTTTTGATTTTCGAACCGCCATCCGGTTCTGCTGCTAGGGTCGCGGTTGAAGTCTGGGGAGTGCAACTGGGGACGTCTAGGTCAACGGTTCTGGTTGGTCCAAGGGAGTTACCCCGGACTGAACAGAGCGCACTCCCTGGCAGAACCAACCTTCCACCGCGGGCAGCAACTAGAGGATGGAGTTTCCTAGGGTAAAGAGACCTACCAGACTCACGAACTTTGAAAGACAATTATGCACTGTACTGGCCAAAAGAAGGTTTTTGATAACGTGTATTTTAATGTTGTGTAGCATAACGATGTTTTTGACTGGTTATACTCTATTCGTATTCCAAGTTACTTTTTCAAATGACACCCGGCCACCGCCTCCTCCCACTATCTCTCCACACTACTTTCACCCTCTACCTGAACACGAATCTGCCAGAAGACTCGAATTTGTAAATAACTCATTCATTCAACTTCTACACCAACACCAGTCCATAATGAACACATCGAACTGTTGGGTATGCGGACTCATGCCGCACACGACTGATAAGGGTATCCCATACTTCATCCTGCCATTCAGTTATTATGGTTCTCTGTGGGCTTTCCAGACCATGTTCCTATTCGCCCTAGAACCATACCCGACCCGTTCTACTGAGAGTGATTCCAGTAACAAGGCACTAGTAGCAGGGATAAGAAATATGAGTAGAGAGTTCGACACCTATCTTACGATTCCCAAAGATGAACTCACTGCGTACACTCGTTGGAACGTAACTAAATATGGGGTTTACCTGAGTAAGAGCCAGACAGCAAAGAAATCCCGCCCAGTTTGAATAGCACCCAACCGAGGTCACTTATGTTTATAAGGTATCGGCAGGGATCCCAAAGCACAATTAGGAAAGAGTATATGCACGGAAACATATGTGTTCGCTTCCCGAACTTCCCCTATACTATTAGCAGCCAAAGGCACGTATTTCGTCTGCCATGACCAAGCCTACACCTGGTTGCCCCCTGACTTCTCAGGTACATGTTTTATCTCATTTCTGCTGCCTCCCACCTACACGGCCAGAGCAGATTACCATCGGACAAGGACAGCTAGAGGGGTCGTGAGTAAAGACGACACCGCGGGTCAGGAATTCGCTGACTTCGCAAAGGGTTTTCTGCCATTTTGGGGGCCTATGGTGAACAGCAGGAATATTCGCCAGTTATCGAGGATAGTTGAATCCGCCGTGATTACAACGGCCGGAGCCCTTGGCAATTTGACGACCGAACTTCAGTCGGATCGACTTATGACCCTTCAGAACCGAGTTGCCCTAGATATCATACTCGCCGATCGTGGTGGTGTGTGTAGAGTGATCCAATCCAGTTGTTGCATTTTCATCCCTGATAACGCACCGACAGTGTACCAGGCCATCTCTAAGCTACACGAGATATCTGGTTCCCTTCACGTAGAAAAAGGGGACTGGTCCTTACTAGGGTGGTTCTGGGAACTGATCGCTACCTGGGGATGGAAAACACTGATCTTCATTGGGATGATCTTAGCACTTCTGTTTATGTTCTGCCTGTGTGTACAGTGCGCTCCTGCACTATGTGGCCTCTGTGCTACCTCATGTGTACGGAAGCCTGTGTCAAGGGACGAACTGAGCAACAGAATGATGCTACAGCAGCATCTCCACGAATTCCTTCATACAGACTTAGACTCGGATTAACATGAATTATTGCCTTATATGAGGGCAAAAGGAGGGTCTGTGGTTCTGAAATTCTGGACCCTACTGTTGTCCCGGTATTGAGGTCCGATACCCGTGTCCCGAAACATCAACGTACCATGACGAATTTGGTGTCGACGAACCGATAATGATTAGGACATCATTCCTATGCATTTGCGTCATGATCGAGACATGCTAACACCCCTGAATCGTAGTTTCCGTCCCGACCCCTCAGACTCCATTTTGTAAACGGTATCCATCTTGTGTCTTGCCCTCATGATAAGTCAAGTAAAGGTCGAGCTTGATCTAAAAGGACACGTCCACCTTCCCTGACTCCCCCCTGACCTGTCCCAACTGACTCCATCGCCTCCAGCCGAACCTGTTTGGGCAGCTCCTCGCCCAGTGGCCAAACACGATAGCATCAATGCACAACATACCACAAACCATTCACCGCGTACAGATCATGTTTTCTGCACACATACACACCTGTCCACGCTCCCTGTTTATGGCCAGTTTTATGACTAGGAGGTGCCTTCCTTTATTGGGGTTTCACCGATATCTGATGGGAGTTCCGGGCCTGGCTGGGTAATCTATCACAAATTGGACATCTAAAATACGGGCTTGCCTACATGACTTCGCTCTTTTGTATTATTGTAGAAATATGTGTATAGCCATATCATAAACTCAAGAATTCTTGCTTGCAGCTATTATTTTTGTATATAAGGAGAAGGCTGGTTCTGTAAAAACGAACAGTCTCCTGAGAACACATGACCCGTGTTTGTCGTGCTTCTAGGACACCTGTTACTTGGTAGCTATCAATAAAACTTGATCTCTGACTGCGACTAGAAGACTCCGTGTTTCTGTGGTCCGGAACAGGTAGAACTCGGAGGTCTTCTGGTGTTATCCCCTGGCACCAAACGGGTTCCTAAAAACCCGTTACCTCAGTACTCAAGAGTCAGGTGTTCTGTGGATTTTAATCTGGTAAGCTGTATTCCTCCTTTATGGATGATAGCTAGGCTGCTACCTGTTTCTTTTGATCAGTCTGGTCTGATGTTGTTGTAGTTTGGGGGGGTGAGAAGGTCTAGGATGGGGGTGGAGTGGTCATTGAGCCAGGAATCTGTGAGGAATGCGATGTCTAATTCTTCCGCAAGTATAACTTCAACAATGTCTGTGGCGTGTTGAACTGCTGATCTACAATTGAGGAGCATGCACAATAGAGGTCGGAGCGCCTCAGTGGTGGTGTGTGCTATAAGTATAGAAGTGTATTGAGCAGGGGGCCTGGGCGAGAGGACAGGTCTTGGGATCCTATTAGTGCTCACTAAAGCTGGGATTGTCAATGGGGGCGAGTTCTGGCTTATTTCAAGGTAAGAGTCGTAGATCTCATCTGCTTCACGTTCTGAAATGGGTAGGAGAGCTCGGCCGGGATGATGTGCCTGATTCCTCATAGGATTGGTGGGCCATGGGGTGCGAAGTGGGGCCATGGAAGAGGCAGTAAGGGGGAAGGTGTGTAGTTACCCGCAGTGTGTGAGCAAGGAGGATTAATACGATTGGGGAGGCTTTGATGTAGGTGTAGGATATCTGCCGCCAGGGAGTCTATTTTCTGCTCCATTCGGGTCAGTAGCTGGGAAAGTGTGCTGAGAGGGCATGATGTCTTCGTCAGGGGCAGTGTATGACTAGGGTCTGTGGAAGGAGAGGGTACTGGGTTGTGGGATTGAGTGGCATCACTGGGATTAGGAGTGTTGAAGAACTGGGCCTAGAAGGGCCTGGCGGCGCAGGGCATGCCTGAAATCTCCGAGTTCACCTGCCTTCTTGTACAGAGACACGGAATACTCTGTTAGCGTAGAAAACCAAATTTATTAGCTGCAGCTATGCACAGTTGTCCCAGAAGTACACCAATAGTAGGTTCTCAGGAGACTGCCCCTTAACTCCGTGGCTCACAGTCTTTTATAATCATATACACCCACAAAAAAATACTCCCCATGCACCAAATATTAGCCAATAGGAAAACATTCAAAACAAGATACCATGTGACCAGAACGTCCCCCTTGAGTCGTGTTCTTGCCCAACCCCATAAGTCAATCAATGACAGCACCTATAGGTCAATCAGTAATGGTAGAACCTGTTTGTGGGCTTCAAAGGACAACTTGAGAAATAGGATAATGCAGGGAAAGAATACCGAAGGCCAACAGATAAGATAGTGCAGGGAAAGAATACTGAAGGCCAACAGAGGGTTGGGACAAGGATTAGTCAGTCTAGACAAGGATTAGTTAGTTTGGCTAGTTCCTGGAATTGACTTCACAACAAGGAAGGGGGGATATTTGACACGTAGCAGTACAAAGGGCAAAAACACTTGGTTTGCCAAGCTGCCTGAGTGAGGGCAACACAAAATGGCGACGGAATACAAAATGGAGTCGAAACTGAATAACCTCAGACCCTCCTTTTGCCATTACGCAGGCAAAACACAGACTCACGTTAATCTGAGTCAATGTTAATAGCCATGAGGTCGTCAAGCTGTGCTGCAACATCATTTTCATATTTTCTGCTTTCTGTGAGACAGGTCTTGTGACACACAGTGTGGCACTAAGGCCGCATATAGCGGGACCACATTGTAGACAGAGGCAACATGAAAAGATAATAGCCAAAGTCACTCCAATGAAAGTCAGTACCTTCCATACACATGTGGACAATAATCCCCAGAACCATCCTGTCAAAGACCAGTTTCCTTCGTCCTGGTGAATGGACTCAGCAATCAGGGGCAATTTAGAGATGGCCTGGTATACTGTAGGGGCGTTGTCAGGTATGTGAATGCAACAGCTGGATCCAATCAATTTACATACCCCACCACGGTCCGCAAGAATGATATCTAAAACCATTCTGTTCTGTAATGTCATAAGGCGGTCCGCCTGAAGCTCGGCTGTGAGGTTACTCAGTGCCCCCACAGTTTCATCTATCGTTGCCTCAACAACTCGAACAAGATGCCTTATGTTTCTGCTATTGGCCATAGGGCCCCAGAATGGGAGGAACCCTTTGAAAAAGTCGCCTCCCTCTTGTTCTGCTGTATCTTCTGGATCAATGACGCCTCTCCTGTACCTATTTTTGTGATGTCCTGAAGGGGCGGTATATGTCGGAGAGAGGAGAAAAGCCACGTAACATGACCCTGAGAAATTAGTTGGTAACCATGTATAGGCCCTGTCATGGCAAACAAAATATGTTCCCTAAGATGCCACTAACGGTGGAGAAGTCTGGAATGCATAGGTATATGTATGTGCACAGGAGCTCTTTCCCAATTGGGCCTTAGCATTCTGACCATTTCCTTGGAGACACAGGTGGCCTCGGTGGGGTACAGTCCATATGGGCGGGGATCTTTTTCGCCTGGCCCTATCTGTAAGGCTAGTAACGTAACGGGTCACGTTCCAGCCAATGTATGCCCGTCGTTCGTCGGCGGGGAACTCATTAATTTTACTATAATACTTAGACATAGCCACCATTCCCTTCGCCAGAAGGTCATGACTAACGTCAACCCCACCCCCATATGGACCAACAGGGTGCCGGGGTTGGTTCTCGTAAGTATTAGAGAACATAGATGTATAAGCCCAAGCGGACCCCGTCAGGGAAAAAGGTCAAACTAAATATGGCATCCCTTTATCCGTAGTATGGGGCAAGAGTCCACGCACCCAACAATCGGTGGTGTTGACTACCAATTGATGTTGGTGCAACAATTGAATGAATGAATTATTAAAATATTCCATTCTCCTACTTTGCTCATGTTCTGGTAATGTATGTAACTGGTGCGGGGAGGCACTGGTGCGAAAAGGCACGGAATGGTAGGTAGGTGTAGGTGTCTGCTGCATAGTATAAGTAACCTAACCCACACAAGCTAATATAATACATACAAAGATTAAAATACACAATGTTTACCACATCTATTATATAATAATTTGCAATATTTCTTTTTCATTTTATCCTTCTTATCATTTTCCTTTAGTATAGCAGAATCCATCCTCTAAATGTTGCTCGTGGCAGTCTTCCTTCTTCACTCAGCTGTGATTATCAGCCGTCCTATGACACTGCAAGTCCCGCAGGCCTATTGCCACTACTCGGGTCACAAACTAAGACCCTTACTACGACCCTGCAACCTAATTGGATGGTCAGTGCCACTGCAAAGTGCAATCAAAAGAAAAAAAATTCTCAATTGTCTCTAGCCACTCTAGGCCTCATTGTATCTCGTCTTATTTGGCACAGTCTGGTCCTGAAAAAATGTCTCTGGATTGGTTGTGTTCAACCTGAGATGTGGCGGTACAGCTTCCTGTAAAACGTCATCATCCTCTTTCTCAGATCGAGTCCAATCTAGGCGTGCATCGCTAAAAGGTACGATTCGGGGGACCCTTTCACCTTCAAAATCGCCAATACCTTCACGGACCCACTGGTCATAAGGCAAAGGCAAGGGTACCTTCTTACAATGCATACCGTGGATCCAATTTTTCTTTCCGACCACCTTCACAGCTGTGCGTGTTGTCAACAATACTTGACGGGGCTCTCTCCAGCGAGGTTCCAAATTCTTTGATCTATTGAAGTTCTTCACGCACACCCAATCGCCGGGTTGTATGGTATGGCCAGGATCAGTGGAAGCCTGAGGCAAGACGTCTTGTATCTGTTGGTGAAGGACACGCAATTTAGTGGTGAGGTCATGTAAATAATCAATCAACAAGGGATGCTCTATCTCGGAATACTTCTTTGGCCTTGGGACTCCCCAGACATTTGCTGGACGTACAAACACAACTTCGTAGGGACTGAGTCCCATACGGGAATGGATAAGAGTATTATCCAATACCAATCCAGCAGACTGGCGAATGGAAACTGCTGCTGCTGCTGTGGCTTTCAGACAACTAGGTAACGCCTTGGCCACTGGGTCTAATGTGGCCGAAAAATAGGCACATGGGCGCTGCTTCTCTCCAAATTGTTGCCTTAAAACTGACAATGCGCACCCTTCTCTCTCGTGAACGTAGAGTGTGAAAGGCTTACTATAATCAGGAGTTCCTAACACAGGAGCAGAGCATAAAGAAGTACATAAGTTAGTGAAACTTTTCTGACATTCCGCAGTCCAAGGGAGAGGTTGGGGTGTATCTTTGAGAGTGTCAACAGAGGTTTCGCTAGCAAAGAAAAACTTGGAATCCACTGCCTACAATAAGAGATAATGCCCAAAAAGGCACGCACCTCCCTTTGTGTACATGGTACAGACATTTGAGCAATTGCTTGGATACGTTCTGGGGTCAATCGCCGTCCCTCCTTCGACAAGAGATGGCCTAAGTAGGTAACCTCTTGGCGACAATATTGCAATTTAGAGGGTGAAACCTTGTGATGAAGGTCAGATAAGTGACGTAAAAGCGAAATAGTAACCTGTTTACAAATGTCCTCAGAATCAGCAGCAACCAACAGATCATCTACGTATTGAATAAGGGTGGCACCTAGGGGCAAAGTGAAAGCATCGAGCTGAGTTTTCAAAGCTTGACTATAAATGGAGGGACTCTCACAATAGCCTTGAGGAGCACGCTTGAACCGGAAGCTTCGGCCTCCTAAAGAGAAGCCGAAAATATCCCTACTTTCCTCAGCAATGGGAATGCTGAAGAAAGCATTCGTGAGGTCAATAACAGAAAACCAAGCAGCCGAAGCAGGTATCATTGTCAATAGGGCAGTGATGTCTGGGACGACAGGGAATTGGGGTACAACAATCTTGTTGACCTCCCGGAGGTCAATCACAAAAGGATAAACGGGTGGCTGAGAAGAGTCAGTACGTTTAAAAACAGGTAAAACAGGACTATTGCATACATTTCCCCTTTTCTCCTCAACCACTTCTTTCTGAACCAAATCATAAATAATAGCCAAGAGAGCTCTTTCACCATCACTGGAAATCTTATACTGGGGAATGCGAGGTAACTTAACATTGGATTTGAGAGTGACGATGTAGGGCGGAATCTGCAGGATACCTACATCATTGGGGCCTGGAGCCCAGAGGGTGGCAGGAAGAGAGCTCAATTCAGGGGGGAGTTGGTCTTTAGACAAATACGCCGGGGAAATAAATTTCTTACCTAATGTGAGGTTTACACCAGAAGGGGAACAATGCAATGTTGTGTACAGTCTTTTTAATAAGTCCAAACCTAACAAATTTTCAACACAACCAGTTGTTAAAATAAGCGGAGCCTCCAAATCATAAGGACCTATTGAGATGGGCAGAGGACAAGAAACTGGGTTATGAACTGGGGCACCAGAAAATCCTACAGAAACATTTGTTAAGCCAGACAAAGGTGCCCCAGGGAGTTTAGAGTGGATGATAGAAATCTTCGTTGCACCAGTGTCCAATAGAAACGGTTCTGAAACACCTAGTGCAATGACTTCAATATAAGGCCCATTTTGATCCACTGGAACTGATATGACTCCCTCACTTTGTCTATGGCTGTCCTAGCTAGTATGAAAACCTTGACTCTCATCCTCGGTATAATAATCATCATTGTAATAATGGGCAGACTGAGCATTCTGCTGATCAAAATAATTCATGGAGTTTTGAGAGGGAAAGGAACGCTGGTCTTGAGATGATGTACCTCGCCCCCTACCCCTGGGAGTTGACTGGTAGCCACCTCGGCCTCACGGCCCAGGCATACCACCAGCACGCTGCAACAAAACCCGGCAACTATTCCTGAAGTGACCTTCCTCCTTACAATAAGCGCATTGATTTGGACCCAGTGGGGGCCGGAGAACAAAGGGCTCAGGTTTCTGTAACAGCTTCTGGAATTGGGGAAGTGGCTGGAACTGACGCTGAGCAGGACGAGGGGGATAAGCCTGTTGCAAAAGAACTTTAGTTTTTAATTCCTTAGTTTTTTTATCAAGTTTGTCCTTTTCCTCTTTATTCCTATTTTCATAATACTGAGCAGTAGCCAATATCTGAGCAGAAGAAGAAACGGCCCATGAACTTTTGGAATCCTTTAGTTTATTAGAAAGTTCAGGGAGCAAATTAAACACAAATTTATCTACAAACAATCGTTGGCCACCTTCCGTGCTCAAATCCTGACCACTGTGATCAAGAAACGTCTCCTCAAATCGAGTAAAGAAGTCGGAAACTCTTTCATCTTTCTTTTGCTTACTGGCAGCTAACTTATCCCAATTAACTCACAGAGGGGGCATCATAGTTTTCATCAAAGCAATGATCCTAGCGGGAAGGTCTGCAATTAAAGCATCAGGTTTAGCACTACCCACTTGGAGTCCATCTGCGGCAAGGATAGCAGCCCAATCACCCCCCAATTCTTGAGCATGGTCTTCTTTCCGAATCCTAGCCCATAATGGTTGTGGGACCACATTTCCCATCAACATGTCTATATCGGCTAAATTCATAATGCATGCATCAACAGTCTGGGACAGCTCTTTGTAATAACCAGCAGGATTTTTACGGGGGTCTGGTAAGGATTGTTTGAGGGCCAGAACCTCAGATCTTTTCCAAGGAACATGTACCCATACATGTTGAAAGTGAGTGGGTATACCAAGATTATTGCTCGGGGTGCAACCGCTTCTCTCCATACCAGGGGAACCTCTCTCATAGGATAGTGTTTCAGTTTCCTTTTAACAGAAAGATCGGGTTCAGACAGAGACCGGTAGCATTGTTCTAAAGGTGACAAGTGTCCTTACACCATCCTCAACCTCAGCACCCACAATTATCCCTTTGTTAAAGTCAGCCTGAACATCTAGCAGACCCTGGGGAGCTAATCCTAATCCCATGTCCTCCCACTCTTGTCCAAGAATGACACACATAATATCAAAAACATGTCTTTGTGTTGGCGCATCCCACTGCTGGAAAGTGTCCATGATATCTTGTATACCATACTGGGGACCATTCATGATCCACTTGCGGGCAAGGAGATCTAACGCATCTCGCTCTTCGGGACCTGGGAGCTGACTACGGGTCTGCCTACGAGGAAGAACAGGAGTGATGTTGAACGACCCAAAGAAAGGGGACAAAAAGCCAGAAACGGTGTCAACCATCCGCTTACGAACTGAGGGGAAATTCGATATCAGGACAGGAGACAAGGTATTATGCGGGGCAGAAGAGGAGGTGGAAGAGGGGCTGACAGGAATAAAGGGAGGCTGAGGCAAAGGAGTCTGAGGCAAAGGAGGTGGCGGGATTGGCATTACCGGAAGGGGCAGTGGCAGAGGTGCAGTGACCGGCTGGGGAACAACAAGTGGCTGTGCGGGTGGCAATAGTAGGGGTGCATTAGCACCCTGTGCATAGGCCGGGGGTAATCTCAACAGGTGGGACATTAAAGGATCCTTCTCGGGGTCAACATCTTTGCCTGCAGGGTAAGTTGGCAACACCGGATAACACTTATCTATTGCCATACGATGTTGTCTATCTGAGACCTCAATCGCATAATCAGTCTCATTGTCTTTGAACTGCTGGGCAGCCTGTATAACAGTCATGCCCTTTTCCTTCCTATCTCTTTTCATTTGTTTAAGTTCTTTCTGCTTGGATTCCTTGCGCCAAAGGCGAAAGGAGTCAAACATAGCTGGCCGGGCTTTTCTCTTAAACAATGCAACTTTCAAATTATCTAATATATCAGGCTCAAAACTACCATTCTGTGGCCACTGCAAAACACCATCTTTTCTCGTATAACGGACCCACACTTCATTAAAGGTGATGGGGCCTACACCATGTTTAGAATAAAGCTCGTAGGTGGGAGTTCCAGCCGGAGGAATTGGACAAGAGTCCTCCAGTCGGGAATCCCTATCACAACAACAACAACACCATTTTCTACACTTACTGAAACCAGGCATCGTTATTTCACTGGCTCCTTTACAAACATCAAGGGGTTAATCAATCTACACAGCACAAATGTACTCACCTCTCGGCTTCGGCTTTTGCAAGAGCCGAATCAAAAACAAAGAAGTGGGAGCTACCCACTATTACTTAACTAAATGTTCTCTTACGTCAACAGAGGTCCGTCTAACGTCTCGCAATACCAGTCATCACCAAAGGGACCAAGGCAGGGCGGCAGTCAGAGCAGCAGTCACCAGCAGCCGTTGGAAAGGAGAAGCCGCGGTGCAAAGACCTTCGGTCCACTTTCGACATGCAGGGGTCAATCATGTGGTGCGCTTCCTCCAGAATTTCCTTGCGGGGCTCCTCACGACCCTCGGGCTCGACCGCTACCTCTGAAGCCGCCCCACGTTGGGCTGCCAGTTGCAGAACCAGGCCTAGAAGGGCCTGGTGGCGCAGGGCACACCTGAAATCTCTGAGTTCACCTGCCTTGTACAGAGACACAGAATACTCTGTTAGCGTAGAAAACCAAATTTATTAGCTGCAGCTATGCACAGTTATCCCATAAGTACACCAATAGTAGGTTCTCAGGAGACTGCCCCTTCACTCCGTGGCTCACAGTCTTTTATAATCATATACACCCACAAACAAAATACTCCCCATGCACCAAATATTAGCCAATAGGAAAACATTCAAAACAAGACACAATGTGACCAGAAAGTCCCCCTTGAGTCGTGTTCTTGCCCAACCCCATAAGTCAATCAATGACAGCACCTATAGGTCAATCAGTAATGGCAGAACGTGTTTGTATGCTTCAAAGGACAACTTGAGAAAAAGGATAATGCAGGGAAAGAATACCGAAGGCCAACAGATAAGATGGGGCAGGGAAAGAATACTGAAGGCCAACAGATAGTTGGGACAAGGATTAGTCAGTCTAGACAAGGATTAGTTAGTTTGGCTAGTTCCTGGAATTGGCTTCACAACAAGGAAGGGGGGTATATTTGACACGTAGCAGTACAAAGGGCAAAAACACTTGGTTTGCCACGCTGCCTGAGTGAGGGCAACACAAAATGGCGACGGAATACAAAATGGAGTCGAAACTGAATTACCTCAGTGGGGATAGATTGGACGGGAGGAGTCAGGTCATTGTTGCTTCTAGTCAAGAGGTTAGAAGGAGTTGTTGTGGGTCTAGAGTCAGAGGGAGGGGAGTGAGCAATGGTAAGGAGGACGTCTGTGTCCGGGGGATTGGCAGTGTGATTAGAAGTGAGGGCAGTTAGGGCATGTGGTGGTGCATCGGGGGGAGTGAGCAGTGGCTAGACAGAGGTCAGTGTCCGAGGGATTAACGGTGACTTTGGGTATGGAGATGATTTGGGCAGTCAGAGTAGGGACAGTAGTGGAGTTGGGGATAATTTGCGAGGGTGGTCAGGTCTCCTGAGGTCAAGGGGGCGGGGGGTGCCTGTAGTAGGTTCAGTCACGGAAAGAAAGTCGTTAGAGTCCGGTCTGGCTAGCTCAGGGTCAGCCTTGTGGTGTTTATTAACAGTGCGTTTACTGGTGGTATCGGTTAAGGCCATTGTAGAGGGGGTTTGGCGGCGGAGTGTGATGATAGGGGTAGTGAGATTATAATTAGTGATGGTGGATGTCCATAAGTTGTAGCGTGGGTTGTCAGGAAAGGGAGATTGGGTTGATTCCAGTTTATTTGTCGGGGTGGGGGGAATGGGTTTGATGGAATTGGTGAGTTAGAGAGGCGAGTAGTGTTGGGAAGTGCCAATCAAAAATGGTGAGGTGTGGATCAGTGGCCTGTAGGAGAATGTTTCCT
The DNA here is from genome assembly GCF_964261635.1 of Lissotriton helveticus. Classification (NCBI taxonomy): domain Eukaryota; kingdom Metazoa; phylum Chordata; class Amphibia; order Caudata; family Salamandridae; genus Lissotriton; species Lissotriton helveticus. The sequence goes on from NC_136057.1 coordinate 395,042,490, forward strand.
GTTCTGAAGATAGAAATTGTGAGTTCCCCATTAAAGGTAGGGGTGACTGTTGTGGAGATTTTTTCGCCATAGGGAATATTAACTGATTTTGTGGCTTGAAAGTGAAGAAGGAAGGTGTTTTTCCACTTAGTCAGGCGATTTGTGTTAAAGATTGCCGTTGGTAGCAGTGTGGTAGTTATCTACTATAAGTGTTTCCGGGTACTGTTTTAACGTACTGTGCTTTAGGTTCTTTTTAGCATTACTGGTCAGATTTTCTGGGTACTTTATGGCCCATGAGTTGGTTCCATAACGCATGAGTTTAGAGTTCCAGGTGGGGTTTGGAGGGTGCATATTTAAAGGCTTAGCGTTCAGGCTCAGTATGAAACTATGGGAGTAGAGGTTGGTTGCGCATTTGCATCTTGTTGCTGTGAATGGTTGGACTAAATAACGAGGGAAGTGTCAAATTATTGATCAATTCAAGATGGTTGTTATCTTCTTTGACCATATGTTGTCCCCTTTTTCTAATTCCATGGAGGGATATAAAAGGCCATTCCAAGTATGATTGTGTAGAGAGCAGACAGTACAGTGGAGGAGAGGCAGAGCAGCCCAGAGTTAGAACAACAGTACCCAGGAATCTCAACCGATGAAGTGTCTGGTGTAGTCTACTGCTCTTTCCTTGAGTTGGGGAGGGTTGAGTGGACCTTTCTTCCATTTTTTAGATTTGCCAGTCAGCCATCTGAGAAGGGGAGCAGGTGTTCTTTCAGGAACAAGCTAAAAAATGGAAGTTGGATTGTTGCTGCATTGTGATGTAGTCTTTAAAGAAGTGTGTCTTTTTCACCTCTTTCCTAAATTGAGCAGCATTGGGATGATTCTTTTGGATACAGTTCCAATTATTTATTAACCCTGGGTTTCACTCCGCTGAATCCCGCAGAGTTACTGAAAAACTCTGAAAGATTCTGCGGAGTTCCGCAAGTGGGCAGAGTATCATCTGCCTAAGTGTCTTGCTATTTATTTCCAGTTCTGTCCAATAAGCGGCAGTGTGTTTTTAGTAGCTTGCATCAGGCTCTTGGCTATTGGATTTACTGCACCCCTTCAATGAGTGATTCATGTAATAATGTTCCTAAACCAAAGACATGGCAGTGAAAATGAAAGGTTAATGTGCAGCACGCGGCAACTAGCAACACTTGAGTGGCACCCTCTGCTGCTGCGCACTAATGCGCCTGGTAATTACCATTCCTCTGTGGTGATGCTGGCAGTGGCACATGACTGCTGGTGATTCCCAGAATTGATTAGCAACTTTTATAATTGGGGAAACAAGGCAAAGTACAAACTCTATAATTTCTCTCGTAGTGTCATCAGCACTTTCTGAAAGTGGTACCGTAACTGCAAGGCACTCTTTCCATTTCCCACCCTGACTGGTTTCTATTCCTTATTGTAGTCCAACGTTAATCTTTCTGTTCTTTTCTAAGGGCCCTTTTACTGGTAGTCTAAAATACAGAACCGTAGTGTTTTAAAGTTTTATTACTAGGCGGTTTTCCCCCAAGACCACCTGTTATGTAATTAGAAATAGAATGCATACCACAATCACAGATTTACTGTTGCTCTAAGGCAGAGGTCTTCAAACTGTGGGGCGCACCCCCCTGGGGGGGCGCCGATGGGTTCCCAGAGGGGGCGCAGATGCCTCTGCAAGTATATGTAAATGAAGATGGCCGGGAAGTGCAGCGATGTTTATTTGCTGCATTTCCATTCTGTCTTCATTTACTTGGAGCCGAGAAGTGTGAATGGCGATCAGAGTGGCGTGGGGGCGGGTGTCAGTGAGGGTGCTGGCAGGGTCAAGAGGTTGCTATAAAAAAAAAAAGCCCAATCCAGCCTCCAAGCTGTAGCAGTGTAGGCTATTTTGTATTGACACGCTCTGAAAAAGGTAGAATGTTAGCTCTGTGTGCTTTATTTTTTTTCTATTGTAGTGTAATGCAGTAGTTAAAAGGAGTCTGAGATTCCAAGGTGTCACAGAGGTGAAGTCTGTTTAGTGGGTGCACTCCAAACAAGCCATTTAGCGCCTAATAATCTTCATAGGTGCCCCTTAATGTGGTGCAGCTGTTTAGAGCAGATTCATGCCCTGCATGTCATGAGAAGAGCACTCACCAGGGAGTCCAAGGCCTCATCTGCATATTCTGTCTCACTCCAGAGGGCCATCACTGGAGGGCGTGAGCAGGCCCACAGTCAGTGGTTGCATGTGAATAACACATTTTGAACTTCTGGAAAACAGTGTGTTTCTTTCAGCAAATGTGTCTACGGTTATTTGGTGAGAGTCTGGAACTTTGTTATTCCATAAGAAGAATATTCTAGTCACTGCGTTTTGTTTGGGACCTCATTGCCCTAATTTGTGAGCATTATTTTGGGCTCTTCAAAATGAAAGAAATATTCTTTTTTGATTATTGGCAAAAATAATTAAATGTGTGCCAGAGGTTTTCCATTCGTGACAGAAAACATTTGACCTATGGAATAATTGGAGTGTGATTAAACTAACCTAGAAAATTACTGACTTGAGTAAACTAAGCTGCATCCACCATACGAATTTGCTGGTAGAAAACAAATAATACATATTTACCGGCTTTCTTCTTTCTTCATACGCCAAAGCTTCCATCTTATTTATTTATACATTTTTATATAGCGCTTCCTGATTGTATCACCAGTGTCTGTACCATGTCATATGTTGTCTTTTTTTTTGTTTATACCCGAAACAAAGTAATATTATATTGAATGTTCTGTAAAATTAAATACCACCTTCTCTAGGTGCTCTTCTACAAATGTAATCAAAACTAGGCCTTTTTTAGTGCTCCATATCTGAATGCAAACCAAGCAAGTGTGAATTTTCCTTGGTTTTACCACACTCACCTCTGTATTTCATTGGAACTGGCAGAGCTGGCGCACATTGGGTGCACACCGGGGTAACTTCTGCTTGTTTCCTGCCACGAGTAAGCTAGCAAGGGGGGGGAGCGGTGGATTGTGAGGGGGGAGGAGAATCGGTGGATTTAGAAATATGTGAAATGCAAATCGCTCCCTCCGGAAAGCAATGCTGGGTCTGGTGGCTTGGTGGACTAGTGCGTTCTCTGCGAGGGCATGTGTCTGCCCTCACCCCAATCCACCTCCCTTTTACTCATACCTAGCCTCCTACTGCTATGAGCTCCAAAACAAAAAACAATACAAAAAATTAATTCCTTCCATCTTCTATCCCTCCACTATCCCTTTCAATCCAAATAACAGAGCAACATGTCTACCACTCAAATTAATTTCATATTTCACTATACTACTTCACCAGTAATCCTTTATGTCTTGCAGGGTAACGTGCTACTGCCGAAAAAGCAGTACAACACCTCATGAGGTGTAGCAAGCGCTATATATATATATACAAACCTTTTTCCCTCTTCTGCCCCTTCTCTATCCTTCTCAATCCAAATCACTGACTAACAGTCCACCACTCAAATTACTTTCATATTTCATTATACTAATTCACCACTAATTCTGTATGGGTTCCAGAGTAGCGTGCTACTCGATGAAAAAAACACTTCAACACCCCAGGAGGTGTAGCAAACGCTATGTAAATGCACTTACAATGCAATACAAAGGGTTTTGTGTTTTCACAGTCATTTAAGTGAGCATAAAATAATGTAATAACAGCTTAATAATTATGTGGAAAATGCTGCTGCTGCAGAAACCCATGGTTCCTGTTGCCCTGACTTTAAGGGACTTAATCAATTAATGGCTGGTAAGAAGATTGGTTTCTTCATTAACTTTCTGCACTACCACCACACCTTTCACTTTCAGGCAGAGTCTCCTCAAAGTCAGCATCAATCATTCAGGGGCAGTTTTTTTGTGAATGCGTAGTCCATGGGTGGCAGGTAGAAAGCCAGCAGGGTTGCATTCAGATGCAGAGCCCTAATCCTCTCAACATTTGGGGCCTCACAGTAATGGTCTATGAGACAGAGGAAACGATTGAGATACTAGATATTGTCAAAGAGAATGCCCAGAATAGGGCGCACTGTATGGGGGCTCATTTTTATGTTTCCAAATGGCCAGATAGAGCTTCTTCAGAGATACTCCAAAGAAGGGGACAATATACGTGTTTTTTTTAAATTTTATTTTTAAAGGGCCATTCATTAGTGAATCTGGAACTGCTGCCAGGTGTGTAAGTGCTGGTTATCATTAAGGAAGCAATTGAGGCCAGACTGGGGTCCAGAAGTTTCAGCGGCCCACTGCATCACAATTAAGACTGTGTACCTCTAAAAAAAGGGCATGGAAGCTTATTTTCCTTTCTAGCATTAGGACCGAGGTGATGGTCCGTCATGGTGGGGAAGCGGTAAAAGATTCAGAGGCTATTGCCTGCTACTCAGGACTACATTTATGATTAGTGCAGCAGGTGTGGTTGCATTAGGGGTCCAGGAGAGTGAGGGGCTTAAAACACCTCAATTATGGGGATAAGTATGTTTGGGATAATACATGTTTTTGTTTGATGCATTTGCTGTTTTATAAATCTCATAGTTAGTGCGGTTTATACGCTATAGAAAAAGTACTCTTGAAAGTATGTCATAAGCCCGACCGACCCCTGCAGGCAGCCATGTCCCTCCTGCTACCCCAATCCTTGCCATAAATTGTGTGGGGGGGGGCGGCCACAAAACATTTTACTTTGGGGGGCTCTGTGCAAAATAGTTTGAAGACCTCTGCTCTAAGGCCTGACACTTTTAAACTGTGGATCTGTTTCACGGTACCATGCAATCACCCTCATACTCCTTTGAAAAGGTAACAGACATAAAGCAGTGTCACAAACACCGCACAGACAGCGTGCAGAGTTTGTGCTCTGTTCTATGACATTTTATCGTACACACCGCACAGACAGCGTGCAGAGTTTGTGCTCTGTTCTATGACATTTTATCGTACATGTTTCAATACGTACGGAAGTGCATATGGGAAGCAAGCGAGCAGCTGACTGGATAGGGATGATGGTTTGGGGACCTGATGACTCCCTGCCACCGGCTCTTAAATTATTATTCCTGTGCTAGGCTTACATATCTGTGCATTCTGGGAGTTATAGTCTATGTTTATTTTAATTGAGCTAATTAGACAAATGCACCCAGGAACACTGATCTGTAAAAAGCAAGGTGCTTAAATGAGAAAACTGTCCTGTCATCTGGTCACCCTACGCCTGAAGCTATACGCTGAACTCGTATCTGTGCAAGGAAGCTGGACACTTGAGTGGGTTCCTATGCCAAGGTATGGGGCACTTTTTGAGCTGTGATCTACAATTTCTGTCTTTTGTGAGAGGTTAGCAATATTCTCCTCTCATGGTGCACCCAGACCAAAGCATTTCAAACGTCCGCAGATAGCGGAAGTAATAAAGGCACCGGAAGTAAACAGTAATGGTACCAAAGTCGGACTGCGTGCAGGAGCAGATCCAAAGTGGAGGTGAGACTAGGATGTGGGGGAGAAGAGAAATGCAGCCAATGCTCGCACACTTCTCTTTGTACACTCTTTCATGTGTTTTACAGTGTGTATGAGCAATATGGTTCTGAAGCTCTATGCTGCTTTGCAATGTAGTTTATTGTATGTTCTGTAATTTAGTGCTGAATTGGTTGCGGGCAGAGAAATGAGCTGAGTTCTGGACAAAGTCTGAAAGGCACCTGGGAGAGTTGTGTGAGTGGAGAGCTCATTAATTTAGCAGCGTACCGGACCCTTGCCTTGCAGTCAAGGGAGGCTCAGGATAGTAGGCTCCTTCAGGAGGCAGTTGTTCTACCGGGACTCGCTGGATGCTGTGTGTGGATGCATCCCTTGATCTGGCCCAGATGGTCCCTGCTGGCCTGGCCGCAGATAACGCTCTGCTGCCCCCTAGGCAACAATGTGTAAAAGCCATCTCTATCTAACGAGACCAGTCCACAAAATTTAGGGGTGACCTGAGCGCGCTGTTAAACTCTGCTCCCCCCTGTGGCTGACGTTTCTTTTTTTTGCCAAACTTTGCAATCCTAGCGGAGCGCAGAGTAGCAAAACTCTGCAGACGGAGCAGAGTTTACTGCCCACCCTTATTATTTACTAGTAATCTTAATTACTCTTAGTCCTGCTCATCCCTGCCATAATCATTACTTTTGAGGTTTGAGTATTCTAAAAATGAAACCCCACCCACCGTCCTCATTGCTATACGCGGACTAGCATTCACAGAATCTTCCTGTCATATGCAAGCTATGTCAAAGGTTAAGGAGAGAGGATGGATGTAATTGTAATGACTGTGACAAGGAAGTGCAGGATTAAGAGTAATGCAGAGTACCAGTAAATAATCGGTGCATTTATTGTACATTTCTCATCCCAATAATTTCCCTTGAGGTACACCAAAAATAAAAATCTTTGACTTTTAAAAAGACACACATTACATTGTCAGTATGCACACCCATAAAATATTTAATATACACTTGTCGAATCTGTAACAAGAATCAGAAGGAGAATAAAAATCTATCTCCTAAAACATTACAGATTTAAGAAACTTAACTCCAAAGTTTATCTGATTATCAAGAACATTATGCAGTCTTTAATGTCTCACAAACATATTGTCCAAGGATCATATGGCTACTCTACAAATCTCTTAGAATGGAAACACCATGCAACTCTGCCCATAGTGTCGCAATGTATCATATCTTGATCAGCAATCAACTGATTAGCTTTAATGATCGTATCCTTAAACCACATACACAAAGCCATTTTTGCCAGTTTCCTCTCTCCTAGTTGATCAAAAGTCACAAGCAGATCAGATTTTCTCAAACACTGTAACCTCTCAAGGTAAATATAGACAGCTCATTTTACATCCATTGTGTGCAAAGTGTTTTCTTCCTCTTTAAAAGGGGGGAAAGAGAAGGAAAAGTTGCAGCCAGTGACCAGTTAAAAGAAAAATTAACTTCTGGGATAAAATAGAGATCAGGTTTTAGTCCTGTCTCATCATCCTAAACAATCTTAAGCGAGGAGGGCTAAAAAGTAAAGCTGAAATCCTACATACAGAGGTAATAGCCACCTTAAAGAAATCCTTATAAATTAAATCCACTAATTCCAAAGGTTCAAATGGAGGACCTTGAAACATTTTAAAAATGTAAGGTAGATGAGGAGAGTAGAACAGGCCCAGAGATACAAAAGCTCCAGAGGACTCTAGGTACCAAATGATCAATTTAACTCTGTGGTTTCTGAAACTCCCAGTATGCTTTAATCACAAACGATTATGCTTTTAGAGTGGTAAAAAGAAAAGTTACGTTGAAAGCCTTCCATCAGAAACTCTAACAATGCAGATACAGGACGGTGCTACCAGATGATGCAAGGAACACCATTTATCAAACGAGACCCAGTGCTTTACATAAGCTTTCAAAGTAGGCCGCGTAAAGTCTTGAATAGTATTGACCAAATTAGCAGGAAGACATTTCTTGAACATATTCAACCTGGGCAACAGGATGTGGAAGCACACCGCTGACCTCTCAGGCAAGGTTCGCCCCTGGCGAATGCAGTCTCTTGTAGCTCACTATGATATTTTCGAGTATTTCGCCAAGGTTGACGCAGATAGTGCTGATCTCCAGACACGTGTTTCTGGTTTATTAACCGTCATCAGTAGAGAATACAGTCTTGTATTTTGGGGATTGCTGAGTAGGCTGCCAAACATTATATCAGGTCCGGTACCTCTCACTGGCCGCAGGTGCTTCCTCCACGAGCTCGTCAGCTCAGTGACTCACGGGAGTACTTTAAATAGACAACAGGATGTGGAAGCACACAGCTGACCTCTCAGGCAAGGTTCGCCCCTGGCATTCTGGCAAATGCAGTCTCTTGTAACTCGCTACGATATTTTAGAGTATTTCGCCAAGGTTGGCACAGATAGTGCTGATCTCTATGCATGTGTTTCTGGTTTATTAACCGTCATCAGTAGAGAATACAGTCTTGTATTTTGGGGTTTGCAGAGTAGGCCTCCAAACATTATATCAGTTCCGGTACCTCTCACTGGTGCGCAGGTGCTTCATCCATGAGCTCGTCATCCAGAAACCCGTGTAAAGAGATGGACAGTACAACTTTGTAATTACTCGAGACAATCCTGCAAGCACACAGGCTTGCTGAGCTGCATTGACCACAATGCTCAGGGGTGAACCCGCTGGGAGGTGAAGCAGTGTGATCCCACATTGGTTTCCTGTTGGCTCCCTCGAGCCGGTTGAGCTGACTAGCTCGTGGAGAGGCACCTGCGCGCCTTGAGAGGCACTGTGACCTGAGAATACTTTGGCAGCCTTCTTAGCAACCCCAAATATTTGATGCCTAATCTCTACTGACAACGGATAATGATCCAGAAACACGTGTATAGAGATGGCCAGTACAACTTTGTAATTACTCGAGACAATCCTGCAAGCACACACGCTTGGTGAACTGCAATGACCGCAATGCTCAGGGGCGAACCCACTGGGAGGTGAAGCAGTGTGATCCCACATTGGTTTCATATTTAACCTGGGCCTCCAAACCAACAGATTTAGTGGAGGATGACAAGAGAATGCCTTGACGGGGGAAAGAATTTGAGGAAGGATCCAAGGACCGTGCACAGTCCGACCCTTTAACATTGTGAACCATGACTGACATGGCCAATAAGGCACACTTAGATTTATGTCCGCCTTTTGCTGAATATTGGCCAAGACCTTTGGGATTAGAGGAAAAGGGAGGATGGCAGAAAGTAACATTTTGGGCCACTTTATCACCAAAGCATTAATTTCTCATGCTCCCTTCTCCCGGAATCTTGAGCCAAATCTGTGAATCAGAGCATTGCCCTTCGAAGTAAAACGATCCAGGTATGGAGAGTCGAACCTCTTGCAGAGACTTCTCAAGATTGTCTGAGACCGGAATAAATTCCTGGACGATGGAAAGTCTCTGTGCTCAAAACATTAACGTTTTTTGTTGTCTTTGTCCTTGACCTGAATCGCTGAGATACTCAAAACATTGATCTCTACCCGAACTCTCATTAAGCTTGCAACTTGGTTGAGGAAATGGATCAAGTGTTCCCTTGGTGGTCGCTGTAGGCTACTGAGCCTGTATTGTCCTTTCTGAACAAGTCATTATTCAGACAAATTATAGCCCTGCAATATAAGAGGGCTCTGTATATTGCAGCCAGTTCTCTCCAGTTCGATTACCTCATCCTCTCCAACGTTGTTCATTTAATTTGACAAGCATGGAGATTAATGATTGCTCTCCAAACTATTTTGCTGGCATCTGTTGTCAAAACCAGAGGTTGCACCTCCTCTCCTCTAAATAGAGTCTCTGAATTCATCCACCCCATTAACTGAACTTTGAGTTCCATTGTCAGAGGTATTAGCGTTGCCAATGGTTAATTACACTGAGGCGAGTGCTTCTGCAGATGCCATAACAATGTATGGAGATAAAGGCAGGCCCATTGAACAGTGAACACACTGCATTATGACCTTGGATTTCCATACAGTTTGGCTGGAACTTCTGTCTTGCTCAGGAGAAGTCTGATCAAATTTTAAAGATATGAGTTTTCTGGAGAAAGACCTTTCCCAAATCCAGTTAAAATCTGGCCCCAATTAGCTTCATATGGCTCTCAAAGGAAATGATTGGCATTCGTGAAGGTCCAACTTTTCAATTATTTTCTTTGTGTCGTCCATGCGAAGAGCCTCTTGCTCAGAGGGAGCATAAAGCGACCAGTTGTCCAAGTAAGGATAAACCAGTATTCCTTAGAGATGGAGGTAGCAATCACTGGTGCCATCATCTTCGTAAAATCTTTTGGAGCTGACTTTAGATCAAAGAGCTGAACTATGAACTGGCAATACTGTTGGCCCACAGCAAACCTCAGATACTTCCAATAATGTTTGGCAATCGCTATATGGAAATATGTGCCAGTATGGTCTAGCGTAATCATGGAATGATTCAATGGAATGAAATGAATTATCCACTTTTAATCCTGGCCGCCAATGAATTAACATTGATGTTATCAGGAGGAATCAATTCCATCTCCTATAAAGGATGACATTTAGACATGAGCCTTGCTAGAGAAATCTTTTCAGGATCCTTCTACTCTTGCTTAATCACCTCCAACACAAACTGATGAATAAGAAGATCTGTGTTATCTAGTTTCTGAAATTGACCAAGGACAGTGCCCTGAGAAGTAGAAGGTTTCTCCACTGGATCAAAACCCATATTCTCTCTGACATCAGTTCGAACTTGCGGTAACATCTCTTTAGATATTTACTTTGTCTTTTGTTCTGATATAGGGAAGGAATCTTCCATATCAGAAGAAATGACCGAGGCAGACATTCTATCTCCCACTGACTTCTCATTGAAATCAGGATTGGAACATACCTCACTTCCTCATCCTCTTTGCCCTTTTGATGTCTCTTGGGCAAGGGAGAGAAAGTACTAGATGAGTAAGATGACACCAAGGCCTGGAGTGAGAAGGACAAATGTCTCCTTTTTGTAGAATATTTCTCCATAATCCAGACAACAAGATATCAGCAACCGCTAGGATACTCAGTAGCAGCGTATCAGTATATCTCTGTGCCCCTTGCATGTTTAAATACTGAAATTGCAGACATGCACCGCACGTGTTCTAAAATGAAATCACTTGCATCTGCCGACCATGGCGATTCACTGCACCTGGGTGAGCTAGGCGAATGTTCTCTGATGGCGACCTGCAAGATGACAAGGAAGGAGCCAACAACATTAGAGCCTTACTGTCGACCTTGCTGTTGGCAAAAAGGTCCCACAATACAGCAAGGATGTCCTGCAAGTCCAGCAGGCAGGGCATCTCTCTTTTCACTTCATTGTGATCACATCTATAAATGGAAGTGAACCACCGGATGCGCCATCTACATTCTACATCCTGGTTCCGTCCAAAAGACAGGATAAAACAAGCAAGAGGTTTCTGGGAATGATGTCCTTAAAGAACCCAAGCAGTGGGATTTCAATTTTAAATCCTCAGTTTTTTGTACTGCACTGGAAGTAGGATTACCCCTGAAGTAATACGCAAGACATAGAGGTAATGTTCCAGATCCTGGGTTCATTGATGGAACAAGCCTGCTGCTATATTGGCGGGGTAAGGAGCTTTTTCAATTTCAGTTGTTGGCCATTTTGTAATATACGACACGTTTAGCCCCTTGTTCATGACTGTGTGGCTTTGTTTTCTGTTACAGTCGTCTTCTCTTGATTCAATGGCTTCCCTTCCTATTCTTCAGTTTGTCCCACCTATGAGCATTTCGTGTCAGTGTTCAGTTTGGCTAACTTGTATCCTTCCACTGCGTTGCTCGCATTCAGAGAACTACTTTTTATTTTTTCCATTATGTGCATGTTGGGGTGCATGTGTTTTCTAGCCCTCTCCCCATGTGCTACTTCTATTATCGCTGATACTTCACTTCCCATGATGCTTCCCACTCACCCAGCCTATCAATTTATTTTCTTTTTTTTTTTTTTTAATATTATGTCTTTCTCAGTACTGCTCTTCTTTTGCTGCCTGGCACTCTCCTGTTTTCAGCCCATGTTACTTTTTTAAAACGTTTTGCTGTGCTGTCAGCAGGTGTTTATTTAAAAATGTGTTTTACCCATTTCAAGATGCCCCCCCACAAGTGGGCACCAAAAATGGGTTTGTATTATTTGAACAAACCTACCCTAAGAACTACAGATCAATCGCACTAACAGATGTGGAGGCCAAGATATACGCTCCAATTTTTTGCTTGAATTACAGGATTGGACGACCATCATCAACTTATTTCCCAAAACGCAAATAGGTTTTTGCACTGGAATGAACACCCTAACCAACTTATCAGCAGTCACCTTCTGACTGAGCCATCTATCTCAAAGTCAAGTGCACTTTATGCATGCTTCATAGACCTCCAAGCGAACTGGAAAAAAATGGAACTTTGGGGTGTCCCGGCAAAACTGCTCAAGGCAATCTTAAATCTTTATTCAAACACATGGGTTCAAATCAAACTAGGAGGCGGCTGAAGCTTAACTAACAACCTTTTCACCAATAATGGCCTAAAACCGGGGGGTGTCTTGGCACCCTGTTTGTTAAACATCTACACAGCAGACCTAGAGAACCATCTACGCCAAGTACAGGGAGACCCCCCAAAATTGGGCAATGAACAAATAGGAAGTTTGCAATATTCAGACGACATAGTCTTCCTCCGCAAGACTTCATAAGGTCTACAAAGGCTGATCTCCCAGTTTGAAGACTACATAACCACTGCACACCTAGACTTCAACTACAACAAAACCAAGGTCCTGCGCTTCTAGAGCCCACACATAATACAACCCACCTTCACTTGGAAGGCAAACGGTAACACCGTGGACCAGGTCTTAACTTATAAATACCTTGGGGTACATCTAGATTGCCACCTGAATGACAAACAGCATATGTCATCCATTTGAATATTTAGGGAGGGCGGGAGGGAGGCGGGCGGCGCGTAGTGGGGCTACGCGGAGTGCGCGGGTGGGCGTAGTTTTGCGCCCACTTCGCGTAGCTCCGCGGAGCCCCACTCCGCACACTACGCCCAGGGTTACTAGTGATGCCAATAAGTAATGAATATAACTTACCACCACCCACCGCTACTGTTTCCTCCCCCCACTGGTGCTCCTGCAGGTGCCACATCTCCTGCCCCCTCCTGAATGGCAGCATTGGCATCGCCGCTGGTCCCGTCGGCACTGGTGGTTGGTACTGGTAGTGCACCGATAAAAACAAGTACACCTTTTTAGATGCCTGTACACATCCCCCTATTTTACTTGTTTTCACCAGGAAGGAAGATTGAAAAAACAGTTAAAGTACAACATAAATCATCACTAGTCCAAATTGCGTACTACAGTAGAGTCAGTAGACATACATTAGTAGTAGTATTATATGGTCCCTAGGGTCATCTCATCTCTACTCCTACTGTAGTCTTTGGAAAGTTAGGTTTAGAAAAGGTCTATAGCCAAGTGACAGAATTATCAACATTTGGATATTTAGATATAATCAATTAATGACCATCCTAAAAATATAAAGTCCAACTGTATCGAAAAACTTCAAACAATAAATATTGAAAAAATAGATTTATTTGATATTTGATATATGTATTCAGTGTTTACTTATATATTTTTTTCTTTCCTTTTTTTTTGGTTATCTTTTTTTTGGTTATCTTATCTAGTGATTATTATTATACATGAAAACCGTATTGGAAAGTTAGCCTGAGCCCTGTAACCATTTTAGATTCATGTCTACTCTTTTGCGCATGTTACCTCGACGCTTGTTGGGCAGTAAGACACCGTTGAGGCCACATGAGTGTTGCATACAAGTGAAGAGGTTGAAAAACAAGCTACTTTTTTTTATGGAGTTCCGTTAGTCCCTATTGCTTAGCCATAATGTTACACTTTTTGGCCTGACTGCAAAAAGCTTGCATAATTGTGTTATTATACTGTCTAACGTGTCCCATTTTTTTCATAATAGGCAGATGAGAAGATTGCCTTCTACGAACCAGAGATTTGCAGAGCTTACAAAAGATGCATGTAACCAGTATACGTTCAACGGTGAAGGGTCTCCCACAATTCACACAGATCTCTATCATGCACTAGTTGAACAAATGTTTAGTGTTAATCTTCTTTATTTTGCATGTTGGAGCTGGATGTAATTTCATGGAACAACTTACAAAGCTTGTTATTATTTGAAAAAAATAAAGCTTTTGAACTTGCACATAGACTCTGTGGTATATTTGGAGTGTCTGTGGTATTGTGGATTTACACGAGTGAGGGTGTTATGTTCTGGGTTGTGTAATAAAATCATTGGGTATCTTCATGCGGGGTCGGGACATAATAATGACTAATGACTGAGACACTATAGCTAGTGGGTCAGTGAATTGGAGGTTCTGAGTTCTCTGACTGAGGTGTAAGTAAGGTCCAACCTCTCATCACCAACAGCCTATTTTCTTGTACATAGTTCTGTATGTGGCTGTGCAGAATACCCACAACAGTAGTAGTAGTATGTACTACTACCCTAACAAAAAATACTAGACAAACATCTCATTGAGCATTTTGTTGGTGGGAATTGTGAAAACCTAGAGATTAAAGAGGACAACGCAAAGGACAGGAGTGGACCCAGTGGCTACAGCTATTGTTCTATCACAGCTTTATTCAAAAGAAAACCTTAACTAAAGAGTGGCCAACAGGGCAAGCTTAGCTACAGACAGTCTAATAGTAGTAGTACAGAGAGTCATAGCAGAGGCAGTTTGAAGGAACTGAAAGGCAGGGATACCCAAAATTTGGAAAACAGATAATGAAGATCAAAGAAGCTTTGTTAAAAATTGAATTAGGAGGAAGCATAATTAATAGTTTGGAAAACATAAGGTGTGTTAAAAGTTAGGGAAATATTTTGTTAATAACATAAGCACTGTAGGACGTACTGGAGGCCAGCAGCAGGATCCTCGGTAGAGGAGCGCTCCTCTGGTGGTTGTCCCGCCGACTCGGACCCTGTCTTCTTGCCCCTGGGTGCTGATCATGTATGAAATAATAAAGAAAGAGAGAAACATTGAGTGCTGTGAAACACATAAATCATTAAAAAAAACGCTCAAACATTTTAGGAAACAACAATTCCAATAAAATTGACCTATCTAAACGACTACTGGCTTGCAGGATTCACGGACCGTCTACTTATATGATCACTAATCAAATGTTCTATAATCATTCTGATTGCAGAATACTAACGAAACCAGTACCACCTGACCTACACCTGACCTACACCACCTATTCCAGATGGGCCAATTGTTCAGTAAGTCTGCATTTCCATTTTATTTTTGCCAGCAAAAATGCATAGATGAGATGGAGGACAAATGCATAAATGTGTGCATACACCAAATTGTTGGTTGGTTGCGTCATATGTTATTCTACTACTGACTGACAATGCTATTGCTAAGCCTACCACTCACTAAACAAACTACAAAAAGGTTCTATGGAGGACTTGGGTAAGAAGCATTCAGTGACAGAGGAGACGTCACACAGACTGTAAAAAAAATATGAGCTCATACTAAGTAAACCTATTATCCATCCACCACTATTTAACTGAAGGACAATTGAAGAACTAGACTCTAGCAATAGCATTAACTAACTTCAATTCTCTACAGTAAACTCTAACATCAATAATCAGCCCAAGCTAGCGCAAAGTTACAAACAAGTAAGAGAAGTGCCGAGCAGCACTTGCGTCATACAATCACAGAATATTTTTAAGCGGAATTGATATGCAATGTAACTAACCGCACCAGTAATCGTGTTATTCTTCCAAGAATTATACACAATACTTATACTAATATATATATATATATATTACTAGCTACTCACCAAGCCCCACGACCTCGACACCTAGCAGGTCCAACAGGTCCTGCTCTCAGTCCAGGATGTCTGACCAATGGTGGGCCAGCTGCTGATCGATGCGCCGGATCCCCGAGCAGCGAAACACTGCCCGGCACACCTTTGCCCACCGGCGGTGACACTCCTGGGTAAGGTACCCGGAGCCTGGCCTGCCGCCTGCTGCCAAGGTCAAGGGGAGGTGGCACTGGATAAAGAAAACCAGGACGGCCACCTCCACCTCTCCGAAAAGTCGTCGGGCCTGCACGCCTGCACAGTGTAAGTAGAAATAAATCACAAAATATAAACTTAGGGATAGACTGTAAATACTAGGACTTTCTGTATAACCTTGTGGAGTTCTAAAAAATCGGAATGAGCGGCCCCTTAATTAGAAGCCAAACAAGTATCTACTATCATTATGTATAAGAATAGAGAAAAAAGTGTTTTTGAGATCGATAACAGAAAATACAGTGGCTGTGTGTGGGATTAATGTCAACAAGGTCGTAATATTAGAGACAACAGGATATTGAGGAATCACTATTTTGTTTACTTCTCTTAAATCAATCACGAATCGGTAAATCTTGTCCCCTGCTTCAACTCCCCGTTTTGGGATGGGGAGAATGGGGCTATTACTTACATTAGAGTAAACTTCCTCAACAACTCCTGTACATATCATGTTGTCAATGATAGATATTAGAGCATCCTTCTTTCGATATTTTATATTGTGGGACCCATGGTAAGGAGGCACCCTCACGAACCTGTATGTATACTGGGGAAATGTCCATTCTTCCCACATCTGTGTCAGCAGTAGCCCACACACATGGAGGAACAGAATCAAGATCCAAACATAAAGAGAAATTATATTGTTTAGGCAATGTCTTTTTCCCAAAGATGACATGTACTCCAGCTGGGGAACAATGTATTGTAGCATGGAAATATTTCAGAAGATCAAGCCCCATCAAATTATCAGGAGCGTATGGGGGAAGTAAAAAGGGGGCTGAAGCAATAAAATTCGCAACCTGCAAAGGCAATTTTTGGGACAAAGGGCTAGGAATTGGTGTTCCATCAAACCCTATCGATGTAATCACTTGACTAGACAAGGGTGTCCCAGGGAGCAGTTTTTGAGCTATCGCACTGTGTGTTGCCCCTGAATCCACTAAAAGTATGTTGGCTGTTATATAGGGTGCTGACTGGTCTACAGGTATCTCAACTGGTCCTCCTTGTCCTACGCTGTCCTAGGCAAAATGTGTTCCCATAGATTCTTCTGATTCCCAATCCTCCATAGAATATTGATTATTCCATTGATCAAAATATTTTTCTGACCTATTTTTCTCTGGAGCATTTTAAAACAATGACCTGCAAGAGATGATTTGTTGAGCAGGATATAACATTTGTTACAGGATTTTAAATGCAAATAACAATTTGTTTGCTTTTGCTTACCTGGATGACATATGACATGAGAAATGCGCATGCGCGGGCGGCCGCGCATGCGCATTTCTCATGAGAAATTTCATGAGAAATGCGCATGCGCGGCCGCCCGCGCATGCGCATTAGTATCCGAAATGGCGGCGGCGCGAATCCAGGGACGGGAGAGGGAGCCCCGGGGACGCGGCGGACAGGTAAGTGTTTTTAAAACCTTTCAATCCTTTTATTTAAATATTTAGGGAGGGCGGGAGGGAGGCGGGTGGCGGCCGGCTACGCACCGTCTGCGGAGCGCGCGTAGTGCCGCCTGGCTACGCCCGCTACGCAAAATGCCGCCCTCCCTTAATCACTAGCTGGAAGGGGAACACTTCACTCACTGTACTGTGAGACTTATTAAGTAAGTATGAACTTGAAGTTGTACTGAACAATGTAAAACGGTTGAAGAAGACACCCTTTACTTAGCATTACCAATGCATTACCAATAGCATTACCAGCGTGAGTTGAGTAAACAAAGGCCTCTTCTATTAGACTACAACTCAGCTGTGAAAGTTATGGAGAAGACTGAAAATCAGATCAGATGACCTAGATGGATTTGTTGAACAAAAAAGGGAAAGAACTAGGGTGGAAGGAGGAAGGACGAAAGAGATGTAATACGACTAGCAGAGAAGGATACTTTGGAAGCAGCATGCAGGTGGCTGATAGGAATCAGATGCATGGGTTGTTGAAGGATGGGTGGAAGGTGAAAGAAGATGCCTGCCTGAGTGGGCGACACAATATGGGGGGATAGTGGATAGCAAGAATCATCAGCGGTGTTTGTGTCAAACCCAATGCCAAGGCAAGGAAGGAAGGGGTAGACGCATGGGTGGTTGTTGGTGAAAGTGAAACCAGCTAAGGTTTGTTAAGCGATACCTAATAACAAAAGAATGATAGACATTTACTTTTAATGGATGGATGACCCCTGGATGGATTGTATTCATCATAGGTGGTGACTGTCACTGGATGCAGACGAGTCTTACTTTGAAGATAATGTAAAAGAAACTGCGCCAGAGTAGCAAAGCAGAGGGTCATCATATGTTATATAAAAGTAGGATTTCATTTCAGAACACAGTTGATGACGCAATAGTTTGCAAGCACATCATATATATTATCAAGCGCCTTTCTCTGAATCCAAGGACCACTTCCTACCTATGTTAATTTTTTTCCAATTTTTATTTATATGTTTACTTACCAGTAATTGTCCACAATCCATAGTTTGCTCCCCCCCACCCTGCCCCTCTCCACGTCACTGCTCGCCAGCACTCCCACCTCTGACCGCTACTGGACTGATATGTCGTTCCATATAAGTAATGATCATTGGATCATAAGTATATTATATTATTATTAATCTGCCTTTTTATAGTCGCCAGACGCCAGGGCACAGTGAAAGTGAAATTGAGCAATTGCCCTTCATGTAACAGAGAGAGTAAGGCCAGTGCCACCCGTAATCGAAAAATATACGAGCTTCCCCACCTACAGCTTAGTTAATAAAAGTAACAGGCGTCTGCGTATTGACTCGTATGTTGGTGTTGGACGCAAGCTTAGCTGACTGAGCTGGCTTGCCGGCTACAGCCTACAACAAGGATATCTAATTTATGTAAACTAGAGATAAGAAAAAGACTGGTGTTCTTCTGTGTACCGGAGTCCACCCATAGTACTAGGGCAAGTATAATGCCGGAAAAAAACTCCAACAAATGTTAGAGGCCGGGGAAGCAGGAGGATAGATACTTAAAGTTACCACAAAGGTTATGTACTGCGCTTGTTAGTGCTACTGTGCTACTATGTGTTGAATTCATTTTGTGTAACTGTTTTGATAAGAGTTTTGGCTACAATTCTGTTTCTTTCTTTATAGATCCTCCTTCCCAAAAACCAACACGGAAGGAGTTGGCAGCCATGGCCCGGGCAACGTAAACTGCAGGCCATCGTTAATGAATACCGCCAGCTGGTGGCTCAGGCCGAGGAGAAGGAGGAGGAGGCGGCAGCAGCTCCGCTGCCTCTTCCAATGCCCCAGCCAGGGCCCGCCTGCAGAAGTACGGTGCCACGGTCAGGCAGCATTGGTTGGACTTGGACATTGGTTGGGGTTAGGGAAAGGGGTGGGTGAGGTGTGGGATAGGCAATTTTTGTTAAGAAAATAAATGTTATTTATTTATACTTACACATACGATGTTAATGTTTTGTGGTGGCGTTACTGTTTCACAAATTAATGTACATCACAAGGTTTACTTGCAGATGCAGGACGGCAGCCAGTGTTTGATTTAAATAATCTGCCAATTTTGTAACATGCAAACAGAGAGATGCGGTACCCCTCACTGAGTTATATTTGTCCTACTAGTACTACCAGTACTACCAGTCGCTCCTTCTACTCCATTATACCTCCCAGCAAACTTATCTTACCTGTGATTGATGAGGAGTAAGTTTGGCACAGCAATGACTGCATGGTTTCCCAAGAGAATGGAGAAGATGCCGTGGTTGTGGTGGTAGTGGTAGACACTGGCACTAGCATTTGCAAACAAAAAAAAGAGACATTCATTTGCCTGAGAGAGACTGTGGGAGTAGCAGAAAAGTACAGTACATAAGAAGACTGCCAAACAAACAATATTGCAACTGCTAAACTCGAAAACAATGGTGTCGGGGACAGCCTAGTACAAGAAGCTAAGAAGAAGTTAAACTGTAGTTGTGTTGAAGGAGTCACTTAAACACAATCCTAATTCGTAAACTTTAATGCCGTAAATCCAATCAATGCCGGCAATTAATTAAGATGTATTCTGTGGGTCCCTTTGGAAAATTAATTGGTTTGTAAATACACTGAGCATGGGTGGGCAAGCAGAAAATCCTCGCCCTGCCTCGTTCACATTTAATTAGTGTTGCTTTCACCACATCTGCCCCAGCAAGCGTGTGATCAATTGTTGGTGTAGATTTAATGTAGTCACATCAGACCTCAATATAAAACCACAGCAAGGGGGAAGAGGGTTAGGGTTTGATGAATGGATGGGAAGGGGTTTTGGGGAAAGGTTTGACAAAGAAAAACAGTATGCATGGAGACAACAAAAGCAAAACAATGGTGATCCACTATCCAATAAATCTATAAACTAAAGCTAGAAAAAGGAAATGCATGCATGATGAAGATAACTTGATGGTTAATGAGTAGTACGTAACTACTACTACACAATTCGACAGTACAAGGAAGTAGTATTATATGAAATTTGCCTTGGCTGTATGCCCTCAGAGAAACCCTAATTCCCTGCTGTACTGGGCTGAAAGCTAGCAAAGAAAATAAAAAAATAGTTGTAGAGAGCAATTAGCAAACAAAGTCACACAGTCGTAAAATGAATGAAGAGAAAAAAGGAATCAAATTATTAAAAATATGAAAATGATACTAAAGTTACTGTATTATCCAGGTCCAAATGTGTAGTACACAATCTCGTCATTCATCTTGGTCCTTCCTTCCATGGACACTCTGAACATCATTCTTGAGTGCCACTGGCTGGCTGATGAGGAGTGGTAAGGTAAGTGTGAGTTGTTGCTCCAAATATAATAGCACTGGATAAAAGGCCGGCCTGTAAGTGTTGATGGAAAAACAAAAGGGGTATTGAAAAATAAATGAATGAAAAAAAACATCAATTACGGTGTAGTGCAAAAAGAAAAGACTCTTGAGTGAGAAGACTTTCAGACTGAGGCGACTTTGGATACATTGTGTCTACTCTACTAGTTACACAGCATTAATCTACAAGAACAACAAGATACGAGCCTGCACAGAACAGGCCCACGGCACCGGGCCGTGACCCCAAACTCCATTTACCTTAATTTTTGACAGAGCCAGACAAAAGGCATATACAGCAAACTAGCATTTTCCAAATCAAGTGACTAAATCAATGCGCTACCGTCAGTCATCATACCACTATTCGACTCCACCACTGCACAGACATGTAGCCTAGGTCTACTGTGGTTCTTGTTGATTGGTTGTGTTTACCTTTTATTCCACTTACTGAAACGTATTCCATCAATCATCTCAGATCCAACTGACTGACTGCGTGCAAAGATAGTATGGTCATCATCATCATCATCAGGTGTGGTACGTGTACGTGTTGTCCAACAGCAACTCAGTCTGTAGTGAGTGACTCCGATTAAGTCAGTCCAGCTGCACCTGCAGTAGTAGGAGTACAATTGGTTATTATTAAACAACATGGAAACATTGACTATCACTTGAGTCACTTGTACTTTGTTATTATTTAAACTACTAGTATAGTTCTACTTCATGCATATTTGCTCAGAGTCAGCAAGCATTCAATGCATGGCATCATTCATTAATCATATACCTGTCTTGCTTCTCTTTTTGGCTGTCAGATCAGAGATGCCGAGCCTGGCAAGATGGAAATGTATTTAGGGCGAGTCAGGAAGATGGAGCAGGACTCTGAGGAGTGGAGTGGACAGTTAAATGCACAAACGTGCAACTCCAATGGGTAAGTAAAAATAAGAGACTTGGTGATGGATTTGTTGTGGTTTGATTTGAACCAGAAAGACAGATATACACACAAATAAAGGAAGGGAGAAAGTAACAATTTGAAAGCCTAGTTGTCAGGGAAGAGGAGCTCGTCCTCAGACCCTGGTGGTTCGGACAGAAGTAGGTCATGTAGCCCACTACTTATGTCTTCGGAGTCGCTCTCCTCTTCCTGCTGTGATTCACGTATTTTGTAGTCCGGTGGTATGAAGTACTGATTCATTTTGATCATGGTTAACCTCTCCACGCTTTTGGGCATCAGACTGGTCCTTTTCACAGTTACAATGGCACCTGCAGCACTGAAAACACAATCAGAAGAGACACTTGCGACAGGGCAAGCCAGATACTTTATCACCAGCCTGCTGAGCACTGGTCATTGGCTTCTTTTCCCATACAGTTACAGCAATTACAGATCCCCTCCTGAGGCGAAAAGCCGGGAGCCACTACAGCGAATTTTTAAATCATTTACTGTGATAATTCTGTGTTTTTAGATTCACCTACCCCTTGGGCACTCTTCACTGTAGCCACTGACACACTCCCGCACAGCCGAATAATCGCTGCCGCGGGTGAGTGTTTGTAATTCTTGCCGCCATTCCTGCCTCAGCGGACACGCCCTCTCGTGCTGGCCACGCCCCCTCTCCTGGCTATTTAACCGCGTGCTGAGTAAGAGCGTCGCAATTACAGATCCCCTCCTGAGGCGAAAAACCGGGAGCCACTGCAGCGAATTTTTAAATCATTTACTGTGATAATTCTGTGTTTTTAGATTCACCTACCCCTTGGGCACTCTTCACTGTAGCCACTGACACACTCCCGCACAGCCGAATAATCGCTGCCGCGGGTGAGTGTTTGTAATTCTTGCCGCCATTCCTGCCTCAGCGGACACGCCCTCTCGTGCTGGCCACGCCCCCTCTCCTGGCTACTTAACCGCGCGCTGAGTAAGAGCGTCGCAATTACAGATCCCCTCCTGAGGCGAAAAGCCGGGAGCCACTACAGCGAATTTTTAAATCATTTACTGTGATAATTCTGTGTTTTTAGATTCACCTACCCCTTGGGCACTCTTCACTGTAGCCACTGACACACTCCCGCACAGCCGAATAATCGCTGCCGCGGGTGAGTGTTTGTAATTCTTGCCGCCATTCCTGCCTCAGCGGACACGCCCTCTCGTGCTGGCCACCCCCCTCTTAACACCCTTTTCTCCTCCTTAAAACATGCTTACCCATCGGAAGCGCAGCGGACGAGCGCAGCGGGCTCGACGATTGCGCGCCGAAGGCGCGCTTAAGGCAAGCTCGTCTGCGCTCGTCCGCGCCGAGGCCGGGCCTAGGGCTACTCCCCCTGACTCTGCTGCGCCTTACATCGCTCATAAGTCGAGCGCACTCAAATACACTTCCGATCAACTCCGAAAACTTAAGATCTCGGCAGACCAGCCACATCCTCTACCACATCTGCTACATACCAATCCTATCGTAGGTCCTCACAAATGTCCAACTTGCACTATTCCTACCCTTTCCACCATCTCCCCCTCCCAGGTCTTAGCAGCACTTATCAATGTGCGCTCTGTTCCTAAACACAAAACTGACATCTCAGAATTCATTGAGTCACATAACCTAGACCTCTTATTCATCACCGAAACCTCGGGTGATGACTCCTCCGGTCCAGATTTTAAAGCAGCTACCCCAGAAAATTACTGCGTATGTAGACTAGACAGAACTAAAAAAAAGGGTGGAGGGATAGCCATCATTTATAAAAACCATCTCAAGGTCAAAATCACGGATTCTAAATACAGTGATTGTGAGGCCTTCGCCTTTTCCATCAGCCTCTCTGGCAACCAATCATTTATAGGTATATTACTCTACCGCCCCCCTGGCTCCAGATCGAAATTTCTCAACAATCTTAATAACTTAATCGAGGTCTCAGCAGGAGCGCCACATTTCACCATACTGGGAGACTTCAATTTCCATCTCGAATCCATATGCGACCCTGATACCTTGGCGCTAACTAATGATCTATCAGCAGCCGGTCTCCAGCAAATTGTCAATCAGCCTACCCATAAAGCTGGACATACCCTAGATGGGTTATTCACCAGTAATCCACACATCTTGGATTCTAAGGTGATCCCTCTTATTTGGACTGATCACTCAGCAGTCTGTTTCTCCATAAAACTTAAATCCCTTCCACTATCCAACATATCATCCTCTCCTATCTCCTTCAGAGACTGGAAAAATATCAATACTCCTCATCTTGCTTCTATGCTGCTCGACAGCATTACCACTACTGAACAGGATCCTTCACTAGCCTCCACTAACTATCTTCACAGCCTAAATATGGCTTGCCACATCCTAGCACCCCCTAAAACCTTCCATCGCAGCAGAAAGCTCCCCTCGGCCCCTTGGTTTACGGAACCCTTACGATTGCAGAGACAACACTGCAGAAATTTGGAAAGACACTGGCGCCGATATTACAACCCCATAGATAAAATGGCTTACAAAAGCGCCCTTTCCAAATATAAAGACCTCATTACCTCTGAAAAGACTATCTATTACACCTCCCAAATCAATCAGGCAAAAAATTCTGCAAGAGAACTGTTTCAGATGGTTACTCATCTTTCTAACCCCCCCGCCCCCTGCTTCGACATATCACAAGCCCTCTGCAACTCTCTTGCCAATTTCTTTGAAGATAAAGTCACCTCTATTTTCCCAGCCTTCGCCCAGTCCCCCCCTACTACCAATACTAATCTATCGCCACCCAGTAATGCATCTAACTTCTCGGTCTTCGAAGCTGTCACGGAGGAACAAGTCCGACGACTTGTTTCGGGAACTAAATCAGGTTCACCCTTAGACCCTTGTCCTCCCGCCATTCTCAATCTCATCCCTGAAGCTATTTCCCCCGCTCTGACCACCATCTGCAATGCTATGTTTACCACTGGCATATACCCCTCAGTCTGGAAGGAGGCTATCATTAAACCACTTCTAAAAAAACCTACTCTTGATCCCCTCCTTCCTGCCAGCTACCGACCCATTGCATGTCTTCCTTTCCCAGCTAAAATTTTCGAGAAAATTATGAACATACAACTTTCGAAATTTATGGACAAAAACAACCTACTGGATGAAACCCAATTTGGGTTTAGACAGGGTCATGGAACCGAGACCGCTTTAATAAAAGCAGCAGATGAAATAAGGATGACATTGGACAAAGGAGGAGCGGCAGTATTAATATTATGAGATCTCTCTGCAGCCTTCGACACGGTCGATCATGCCATCTTGATCGACCGTGTCTCAGCAATAGGAATTCAGAATAAGGCCAAAGAACTTCTCGCCTCTTTCCTAGCTGACCGCCCACAGACAGTAAAAATGGGCCATTACACCTCCCATACCTTCACCCTTCCCTGCGGAGTACCACAGGGCTCCTCGCTAAGTCTGACACTGTTCAACATTTATGTTTCGGACTTAGCGAGGGTGATAAAGTCCTACGGAATCGCCCTCACAACCTACGTTGATGACACACAATTGGTGTTATCGGTACACAACCATGGTACATCAGTTGCTGCAAACTTTCAAGAGGGAATGCGGGCAATCAGTTCCTGGATGTCATAAAACTGTCTCAAATTAAACTCTGACAAAACAGAGGTGATGACATTCGGGAAACTGGAACCTATTTGGTCCCCTCAATGGTGGCCACCCGAAATGGGAGCTCCACCTCAACCTGTCACTAAGGTCCGTAACCTTGGAGTCGTGTTCGACAATAAAATGACTTTCCATCATCATGTCAACTCCGTGGTCTCCTCATCCTTTTTCATTCTGAAAAAGATAAAAAAAACTGCTGCCATACCTTCCCACGTCAGCCGGCAAAACCCTAATAAGCACCTTGGTCTTTTCCAGAACAGACTACTGTAATGCCCTTCTCCTGAACGCCCAAGAAAAAGTCCTTAACAGACTACAGCTAGTCCAGAATGCCTCGGCTAGAAATTTACTAGGCATCCCCAAGTTCACATCCATCTCCCCTTATATTCAACAACTGCACTGGCTCCCAGTCAGGAGCCGGACAAAATTTAAGGCACTGTGCATTGCCTATAAAGCCATCAACAACCTAGGCCCACAGTTTCTTAAAAATGCCCTCTGCCCGCTCGAACATTCAAGAACACTTCGTTCTTCTTCAGCTCATCTGCTCAAAGTTCCACGAACAAAAAGGGCCAACTGGGGTGATAGATGTTTCACGATCTCCACAGCCAAACTTTGGAACTCACTACCCCTCTACATCAAAACGACCCCCACGCTCATCAGCTTTAGGAAAAAACTAAAAACCTGGTTTTTCTCACTCTAATTTCTGCCGTAGCTATGGGTTCTGCATTTCTGAGCGTCGAGACACCTCCGGGTATTTGTGCGCTATAAAAATCACATAAAACATAAACATACCAATACACCAATGGGCTTTGCTCCATGAACACCTTTGTTGTGTCATCCAGATAGGCCTGGACCATCCGCTCAATGTTCAGTGGTGCTCCGATTTGCTTGGCCTCTTTTGACTTTGCACCAGCAACGGACTTAGCCATCCCTTTCTGTAGAAACCGAGCAGCTATTTTTTTGCTGCGTCTGATTAATCAGATCCTGTTGGTGCTGTTGTTGATGTTATTGGTAGTGTTGGTGACTGCTGGGAAGCAAACGCACTGCTCTCATGCTCTGAAGAAGAACTTGACTCTGGATGCCCTCTAGTACTTGCACGGTCCTGGACTGGCACTGGCTGGCCTCTAATTGAGAGCCGTTTATTTTCTAAATCAGTGGTTTCCTCAGCTATTAAAGTTTTGTACTTGGC
This sequence comes from Lissotriton helveticus, assembly GCF_964261635.1. Lineage (NCBI taxonomy): Eukaryota > Metazoa > Chordata > Amphibia > Caudata > Salamandridae > Lissotriton > Lissotriton helveticus. The sequence continues at coordinate 395,068,597 of NC_136057.1, forward strand.
AACATTCCCTTCGGAAAAAGGAATTACTACATTACTGTTCAGAAATAATTTGTATCGTGGATTTAAAATTGTGGCAGTAATGTAATGTCGATGTGACATAATCTTATTTTGAATCCTTTTTATTGTCAGATAAGCGGACGGCTAAGGCATTCGCCAAATAACATGCGTCTACTTTGTCTTCCACACCTTCGTATGTTTCAGACACCTGCTTCAGCTCTTGCTCTAGCATGTACAACAATGGGATAGCTTGGCCCATAGGACAGTCCTCCCTGCTGACTGCACGTGTGACGACCTCAAAAGGAAGTAGCATCTCTGTAGGCATTTAATGAGGTCCCATTGCCACATCTCAACGGTCATGGCTTTCACAGTAGGATCCCCGAGTATTCTTGTCATGACATAAGCATTAAGTGGTATGTACTGCTCAAACAGACGATCAAGCATGTAATAAGTTGAGTTCCAACGTGTTGGCACCTCCTGGATGAGTACTTTGTCTGGCATTTTATGCTCATGTTAAATTGACCCTTAGCTGCTTCCGGGCTTTAAAAGAATGGTTGAAATATATGCGTATTCTTCTGCAGGTGGTCAGTAAGTTGCTGACTTTGCTTTCATTTTTCAGAAAGTCTTGAACAACAATGTTAATGCAGTGTGCCAAACATGGGACCCTGAAGTAGCCACCATCTTTCATGGCATTCACTACATTATTGTCTGTGGCAACAAAACCAATGTTAAGCCCTCTTGGTCGCAGCCATTGAAAGACCTTGCTGTTAAACTCAGCCAAAATGTTTGCTGCAGTATGACATTTCTCCATAGCAAACATGGCTACAGTTGCATGTCTGCGAGTCTCATTAAAAGTCTCAACAGTGTCAACGCCTGCAGATAGCTTGTCTCTAACACCTGAAAAAGAGATCCAGTGTGCAGTGATGCACATGTAATCAGTGGCTTGGCAACTGGTTCACATGTCTGTTGTCAGGTGGATACTATGAACAGCACTCTGATGTAAGGCTTTTCCAAGCAATTCCAGCACATCGTGATGTAGTGCTGGAACAGAAATTCTGGCAAAATAGTAGCGGCTGGGAACCTTCCATTTTGGGCAGATAGTTGTCATAAATTCCAGAAAACCCACCCCTTCAACAAAAGAAAAAGGGAGAAGGTCCAGTGCTAACATTATAGCAAGCTTAGAATTGTACAAACATGCTATTGGGTAGTTGCGTTCGTACTTTCCCTCTTGCCTAGTAAACATGCTAAGAATGGTACGCTGCGTGGTATTTCTTTCGGTTCGGCTCGACGCAGCACTTTGCATCGCAGACTTCGCAGTACTCCTTGGTGTCTCCGGCTGACTCTTACTCTTGTGCCTCTGAGATGTTGCTGATGCGGAGGATGTGGGCTGTACCACTGCAGTGCTGGGGACAGGGCTACTTTGTGTATCACTACCAGATAGAATATCTCCCTCTTCTTCTTCTTCCTGTTCGACCATGAGTGGACCTTGAACTAGTTTATCCCAACCAACATCAATGGTTCCAGTTTTGTTGCTACGGTGGTGCTCCCACTTGATTGGGTGGTGTTTTTTCAAATAGGTCATTTGGCCTCCGGTACCATAGTTTGTACCAAGCTTACCACGACTAACAGAGGAATGACAAATGGAGCATATAGCAATGTTCTCCTCCTTTACGCTACCCGTAAAGAAGTCCCACACTGGGGAGCTTAACTTTTGTCTCCTGCTAGAGGTGCCACTTCCAATGCCGGATGAACTGGAAGGTGTGTGTTGAATTTGACTATGTGGCTGCGCAGTAGTACCACTACCTACTTCTGCTGAGGTGGTGCTTGTGCTGGATGTAGGACGCTGCCGGCCCTTTGCTAATGTAAATATGGAAGCTGGAGGTCGTGCTGGTGTTGCCTGTGTTGGAGGTATGCGTGCTACATCCCTACTAGTCACAGCCATTCTGGATAGGGTAAACATGTTGGTCTCCATGTCCTCGCGGCCAGGAGTGATGCTTGTGATGACTGGGTCAGACTCATCAACATCATTATCCTGCTGTTCTACATCGACCTCCATAAGTGTAAGGCTTTCTGGAGCCTTCCTTTTCCCTAGCCTGGTCTTAGGATGTGTCTCCCTCTCATGCTCAGGTTGTTGTGGCTCCCAAGTGAGATCTAGATCATCAGAAGGGATGCTTGGCAAAGAACTCGATGGACTAACCCTCCTTTTCCTTGGTGGGGATTTGGAAGACAATAGATCTCCAGCATGAGTGGCTTCCTCTTCTTCTTGCTCTGCATGAGGCTCAATTTCCTGAACTGCCCCTACTTCGGGAGGAACAGCAACTACTATTGCGGGTGGTGGTTGCGGTTGTTGTTCACCACTTATCTGCTGTGTTCCCTCATGCATTTATTGTGTACTACTTTGAGATAGCGATAAGTTTAGGTCAGGCTCAGCATCACTGCTTTCCACCATTAGGTTAGCTACCTCTGCCACACTCATCTGCTTGGGCCTGAGTTGGTGTGTTGGGCCCACTGATGCGGAGGTGCTGGCCCCAGCTTGCACCCCGGACACCGCTGCTGCAGGCGTACTTTTTGGTTTCCCAAAAAAGGTTTTCGGGTCAACACCAGTCTTAAGTGTCACTTCCTTCTTCTGTTCTTCCTTCTTCTTCTCAGCAACTTTCTTGGTCTTGGAGGGCCTGGTACCTGCTTTCTTTGGACCCATCTTCTTCAGATGTCAGCATCACTCAGTTGCACAAGTTGCAGAGATGTCTGGTCAGGTCACACCACACGTCACGTACAACAGAACGACATCCGTCTGGCAGTACAACGGGCGATGAATGATGACAGACACCTTCTCCTCGATCTTTTGTGCACCTACAAGCAAAGAAGGCAGAAGAACATCAGTCAAATGTGGAATTTATTGAGCTTTAATTTTAATTACTAGTAGTGTTAGTACACTCAGTAAGAGTAAGAATAGCAAAGAACTAAAATACAAATGTAGTGGAAGTGGAACTTGTTTATCCTTAATTTGTGCATCATGTCAGATGGATGCAGCATCAGTGACCTGCAGCAGATAGCAATGGGGATGGAAACAGTAAGCCAACAGGAACAATGGAAAGACACACAGGCCTGTGTGGCAAAAACAAAACAGCACACTACTACTACCACCACCACGGCACCCAGCCACATGTTCACTCATCACAGGCACATGGGTAAAGCCCAGAAAACAAACTCAAGCAGGCCTATATCCCTATTTGGCCAGACAAAAGAGCTTAATGCAAAAAAGAAAATCCCCATGGCTAAAAAGGTTGGAAAGTTACACAACAACAACACATACAACAAAGGCATTTACACATCCAAAAAGTTAACTGCACCCCAAACACCACATCTGGGAATTCAATCCAATGCCATCCATGCCATAAATGATGTTTAAAATTCAACAGACAACATAGAAACAGCTACATCAAGCACCCCGATGACTACCTCTTGGACTCTAGGCCTACTGGCAGAATAGGCCACAAGTTTGGAGGCCTATGGCAAAAGCACAGTGGAAGGTCACACAAAATGGCCGCTACCACATGGCCTGGCCACCCACAACAACATGAAAAGAAAGAGAAGACAGACAATACATACCTATGGCAAAAGGACAATGCTTGGCTTCACAAAATGGCCACCACCCACATGGTCAGCCCACCCTCAAACAACAAAGTACGTACAAAGGACAGGAACAGGAAGTTAAGGTCTCTGGGAAACTTCCTTTCTCTTTTTAAAAAAGAAATTGACAGAAAAATGACTCCATGCTCCAAACAATACAACCAAATGACAACCTGAGGAGTTTTTTTTAGCAAAATGAACGAAATCATAATTTTTTTAGAAGGTTTTATGCAACTCGAGACATATTGCTCGCGAGATTGCAAATTCGGCGTGTTCGGCAGCGCGAACTGTGCAAAAAGTCATTATCGCGTGCCCGAGCAAGCAGATTGAGCGCGCGAAGAAGACAAAAACTGTAAGGTCCACTTTGTCGCACTGTGCAAAGCTACCAAAACTACTCTAGCTGAATTCCTAGGGTTACCTACTGGCAGAAAAAGCCATATTATTTAACACACACCCAAAACCTGAAATTCCACACCAAAAAACACATTTTGCAAATCAATCCAAAGCCATTCATGCCATACATGATGTTACAAGTTAAACAAACACCACAAAAACAGTTGATTAACTTTCATGCACCCATGATGACTCGAGTAGTACCTCTAGGCCTACTGGCAGAGTAGGCCACAAGCTTGGAGGCCTATGGCAAAAGCACAGTGGCTGGTCCCACAAAATGGCCGCCACCACATGGCCAGGCCTCCCACAGAAAGTACATACAATGAACTCAAGCAGGCCTACACTAACTATATGAACTCCTAGGGTTACCTATTGGCTGAAAAGACAATATTTAATTAACACACACACAAAAACTGAAATTCCACTCCAAGAAACACAGTATGCAATTGAATCCAATGCCATCCATGATGTTTAACAACTTGAAATTCAACAGACACCACAGAAACATGGTTAGACCCATGGGTACCTCTAGGCCTACTGGATGAAATTTCAAAGAAATACAACTTGGCCCCTCATGAAAGTACAGGCCTCCCTCAACAATAATTTTCTTTTAATTCAAATCGTTTTTATTGAAGGAAAAAAAAAAAGGAAAAGAAGACAATACAATAAGGTTTCACTGCAGAGATGGAATCAGAGTAGCTGGTCGACAACAATACAAAACTGAAATAAATACGAAAATTTAAATATCTGATAAAGCTTAATAGCAGAGCTACATATGCACAAATAAACAAAAACAAAAAGGTAACTAATAATTGTACAGTTACATGCAAATCCAAGCTGTCTTGTAGATAAATCAAGTACATGAGGTCGCAAAACACAACAATAATTTTTAACAAGGATTGAAAAGCCCAGAAAACTGTAGGTAAAAAAAAAACCAAATCAAACAAACATGTACACCAATTCTCCAACTTACTTGTAAAAGAAAATTTCAAATCCAAAAGTCCTCAATAAATCCAATCAAATGATATGATGCAGCAGACATACACAAAAAGTGATCCTTCCAGCTCCAAATCCAAATGATAGTGAACAGCACATGGACAAAGCACTGGGAGGAGCCTGCTGGACAGGAACAGGAAGTTGGAGACTCAGGAGCACTTCCTTACTCTTGAAAAAAAGAGTAGAAAAAAAGAGGGCTCCTTGAACAAAAGACTACAGGCAAATCACAATCTGAGGGTTTTTTCTGAGCAAAATTATCATTTTCTAGAAGGTTTTATCATGCTCGAGAGATATTCTGTGCCAGATTGCAGTTTCTGCGTGCTCGGAAACGCGATCTTACCACCATTGCACCGGAAGGATGATACCGCGTCCTAATGACGTAATCGTGCGTCAAAATGAGGTGATAGCGTTCGCACAGTCTCGCGGGATTGTGCAGCCGGATTCCAAACGTAAGGGCACACGCGACCGAGAGAGAAAATCGAGAAGGCGAACGCAGAACCACGGTAAGCCGTTACCGCACACGCGAGAAAGCTATTGAGTGCGCGAGAAGAAAACAACTAAGCTACGCTGTAGATTGCGAAGTATTCGACAACTTTGCGTTCACTGTGAAGCGCGAAGTAGCTGCTACTTTGCAAACTCCGTGAGCGCAGTGTAGTTCACTGCCCAGGGTTACTTATTTGGGTCACCTCTTGTGTAAGGAAGGTCGCACTCTGACTAAAGACAGAATTCAAACTATTCTAAAACTTCCCATCCCAAGATCCCCAACTTCTCCCTTATGATCAAACCTTTTTTGTCCCTTGTTACTAAAGACAGTCCCTTTCCTCTACCATGGACATCTGAATGTCAAGAAGCATATCAGCAGTTTTGTGCATCCCTTTGTTCTGCTCCAGTGTTAGGCACTCCAGACTATGCTAAGCTTTTTATATTATATGTACACGAGAGATAAGGATGTGCATTGTCAGTTTTTACACAACCATATGGTAGTAAACATCGTCCATGTGCTTATTTTTTTGGCTGTATTGGACCCAGTGGCCAGAGGACTTCCAGGCTGTCTTAGAGCGGTTGCTGCCACAGCCATTTCTATATGACAATCTGAGGGGAAAGTGTTGAGTAACAAGCTTATGATACCACATTCCGTAGATGCACACCTTAATCATACTAAGACACAACACCTGACTAGTGCTAGACTTACAGGATACAAACTTACGCTCTTGGCACCTCATATCACACTCAAGAGATGTTTGATATTGAACCCAGCTACATTGTTACCTTTGCCAGCTGAACAAACTCATGATTTGCACAACTGTATTTTTCTGACAGAAGAACAAACTATGGGAAGAATAAATCTTAAAGATACACCTTTGTTAGATCCTGAGGGGGTATTATGGGTGGATGGTTCCAGCTTGAAATGACCTGATGGCACCACCTCTGCATCCTATGCCATAACCACATTACAAACAGTGGTAGAAACAGCTCATATTCCGCAAAAAGCTGCCCAAGCATCTGAACCTATTGCACTTTTAAGGGCTTGTGAACTTAGTGAAGGGTTATCAGTGAACATTTACACAGACAGTCAGTATGCATTTGGTTTGGCACACAATTTTGGCAAACATTGGAAGGAACGAGGATTCCTAACCTTCCATGGTTCTAAAATACAGCATGGTGAATTGGTACATAGTCTTCTTACTGCCTTGACATTGCCAAAGAGTGCAGCTATTATCAAATGTAATGCCCACAAGAGAATCACAGATAAAGTGGGACAGGGACATGCCTTTGCAGACACTGTGAGTATACACACGAGTAGGATGTATGTATTACGATCCCAAGCTAAGAGATGGGAAAACATGTATACAGAGATCAAAGAAATACAGCAGTTAGCTACAGAACAAGAAAAAACAGAATGAAAAAAGGAAGGAGAGTTAGATATGATGAGGGATGTTGGATGTCAAAAGATATGCTGAAATGGAAGTTACCTTATGCTTATTTACTGTCCTTTGTAACCATGGCTCATGGACCTGCTCATGTTAGTGCCAAAGACACTATCTCAAACATGTATACAGAGATCAAAGAAATACAGCAGTTAGCTACAGAACAAGAAAAAACAGAATGAAAAAAGGAAGGAGAGTTAGATATGATGAGAGATGTTGGATGTCAAAAGATATGCTGAAATGGAAGTTACCTTATGCTTATTTACTGTCCTTTGTAACCATGGCTCATGGACCTGCTCATGTTAGTGCCAAAAACACTATCTCACAACTAGAACAGGTTTGGGAAAATCAGCACATTCGGAAAAAAGCTGAACATTTGGTTAAGCATTGCGTGATATGTCTACAACACAATCCTGGGAAGGGAGTATCAACTCCTATTGGTGGATTTTCTCCACACCAGGCCCTCCCTTAAAGCACTTCAAATGGATTATATTCAGTTAGAGCGCCGCAATAATTTAAAGTTTGTGTTAGTAGTGGTTTGTTCTTTTAGTAAGTGGGTGGAAGCTTATCCAACCAAAGACAACACAGCTTTGACAACAGCTAAAATTCTCTTAAAGGAGTTCTTTCCCTGTTTTGGGGTTTGTAGAGTCCTATGGAGTGACAATGGCCCCCACTTTACTGGCCAGATAATATAGTACCTAATGAAGGGTTTAGGGGTAAAACACAAGTTTCATGCTGCTAATTAACCCCAGGCAGCAGGTCTAGTAGAGCGATACAATGCCACATTGAAATTGGAGCTAGCAAAGATACAGGCAACAACGGGCCTTAATGCCTTTAGCATTGTTATCTGTTCGTTCCATCCCACATAGTAAAATTGGAGTTTCTCTCTATGAAATAGTCTTTGGCAGGCCTATGAATGTATGGGGACCCCCAAGGCCAAATGTGATAAAGGAAATACAGTACGCTATTTTGAGTGATTATCTGTGAAACTTGACTGAAAAATTGTCTTTGATTTACCGGCAGGTGCATGAAGCTATACCAGACTAATCAGAGGGTCCGGCTCATGGTCTCCAACATGGAGATTTTGTGTTAATCAAGAACTTCCAACGCTCTAAGAACTTGGAACCTCGTTGGAAAAACGCATGCAAGTTCTGCTGGCTACCCGAACTGCTGTCTGTGTCACCAACAGACATCATTGGATACATGCAGTACACTGCAAATGAATCCCAGCGACTGTTCTCCAACCAGAAGACAGAAACAATCTGAAAGACATCTTACAAACTCAGAAAAGTGTTGCTCCCCTGAATGAAGACACTTTGTTTCCTGATCAAACTACGCATTCGGCAACAAGGTATAATTTATGACCAAGGAAGGGAAGGAGCAGATAGATTTACCGAAGGACCAGTTTCAATTATTGGAAGAGTTCAGCTGTGACATGGTAGGATCACAGAATAGGCTGAACTAGATTCAGAGTGGGTTGTGATACTTGTTCAGTGGTGCCTGGGTCTCTCTCCGACCTGCGGTTGTCTTGATACCGAGAAGGAAAAATGCAGAGATTGGGATCCAAGCTGCATAGTAATGACAAGACTCTATGTATGGTGACTCTGATCATATTGTTGATAATATTGGCAGCAGTTTTTTGGACAATGGAGAAAGTAATTCCAGCTAGAAACTTATTGCACACCACTACTCCTGTCCCCACAGAACATTATTATTTCACCCTTCCCTAACATGGACGAAAAGACCGAATGTCCTACCTCAATAACATTTTCATACAAATGCTTCATCATACTCATAATGCTACGAGCACTACCAACTGCTGGGTATGTGAATTGATGCCAACCCATTAGAAAAAAGGAGGAACGCCTCTCATTCCCCTGCCATTCTCACATAATTGCTCTTATGGAGCTTGGTTCACAGTTCTGTGGGCCTCTGCAATCAATAATATTACTCTAGCTGATGTTTGAAGACTCAACGCCCAGTTAAACAAGGTCTGTTACCCCGATGATGAAGGCCTCCCGCAGGCCAAAGGAATTGTATGGGAAATGGAGGAGTATCGCAGAGGAAATTCCTCCACAAGATATGTTTTTCCTAACACTCGAACAGCCAAGGATAATGGACCTCCTGTTATCGCTATAACCAGACCCCGAGGAGATCTTTGTGTGAGCAGCATTGGCAGTATTCCTGTGGGAAAAAGTGGCTGTACTACAGTATTGAATATCACGGGAACGAACAATAGTAGTTTCCTGTCTTCACATTATACTTTTTTCATTTGTGGAAACAAAGGTTATTATCATCTACCAGTCAGTTGTTCTGGAACTTGTTATGTGTCCTTTTTGCTTCCTCCTGTATTCATAGCACCTGCATCTTATCACAAAGACCAGAGACTGTGAAATGACTTCTTTGAATAGACTTAAAAGAACTCTAATAATGATGAAGTAGATCAAACAGCATTACAGCAGTACATTGATTTTAACTTGGGATTCTTTATCTTTGTTGTGGCAGCCCTAAATAGTAGGAAGATTAGACGTCTGACCTGGGTGGTAGAAGCAGTAACTAATCAAACAGCAATGGCCCTTGGAAATATTACAGAAGAGCTTGAAATTATGAGAATTGTAACGTTGAAAAATCGAATAGTCTTAGACATAATATTAGCTGATCGTGGTGGAGCATGTTGCATTATCGGGAGTAGCTGCTGTGTGTTCATCACTGACCGCACCCCATCTGTTTATTATGACGCCATTTCTAAATTGCATTAAGTAGCTGCGGAAATACATCAAGACCAAGGAACATGGACTTGGTCTAAGTGGTTATGGGGAATCATTGCTACATGGGGCTGGAAATTATTAATGGGAATAGCTACCATAGGAATTATCTTTCTGACCGGCTGTCGTTGCATTTAATTTGCCCCAACGATATGTACAGCTTGTATAGCTACTTGTAATAATATTAGACCTCCCCCGATTAATGTTCATGAATCAAATCGACAAATGATGATGCAAACCAAAATTTACGAACTTATGAATATTGATACATGTACTTTTAAAATAGATTCAGCTTAGGCTGAAACGGAAGGACTGTTAAAATGTAAAGTCGGATTCTCTCACTTTTTGATCAAGCTATGCCTCATCCATTTTTCCACCCTTGCTCTGCTTCCAGCCGGCTGTATCCTTGACGCCGCATCTGTATAAACATGAGTAAAGAATCTAGATTGGGGCGTTGTGGGCTGTGTACACAAGCACAGTCAGTGCAAAAGAACAGTTGGCATCTGCTTGAGGATTTTCAGACAATGGTTAATCTTCAAGTAAAGTTTACTCAGATAGCATATCTTGTTGTTCAGCCTTAGGACGTAGCACTTGCACATGACACCGAGGCTGTCGATTCTTGCCGTTACCTCATTTGTGTGTTTTTCCTTATGCTCTGTTTGCCTCTAAACGTCCCTTGTTTGTGATCTTTTGCTATAAACATCCATGTAACCCATCGTTCAGGGTGCTTCTCCCAAAGTATCTCAATGGTGCTTGTCGGATGGGCCCTCATTCATGAATGCTAAATAAATGATCCATGGTACTTCACTCCAGTGTCGATTCCTCCTTACTTGTTAAGAACCCATGGACCGAAGGGTGACCCTGCACCATAATCCACTTCCACAATTGCAGCTACATTCATGGTCTCGATTACTTATGGTTCAGAATTACTCAAAAGTAAAGACGCAGCATGTCTGAATACCTTACAATCCAGCCTCGTCAAAAAATTGTTCAGAATTCCATGACAGATATCGCAAGCACACATAAGGTTGAAGTTTGGATTAAAAAAGCAGCAGATCCCAGTCAGACAAGGCGCCTTAAAATATTGGAGAATGAGGGCAGCAGCTAAAAATTCTTGGGCCCACCAGTGTTGGCTTCAAATAGAAAAACAAACAAATGCAAAGAACTCAGTTTATACTTCACTACACCAGTCATTGAACCCATAAAGGTAGAAGAATCAAGGCACACAATATTAGTATACCTCGAGTTCAAACGGGTAATCAACAAAGCTACCAGACAGCAATCATTCTCATCTGACAAAGCAGCTTTGGTGAACAAAAAGCAAGCGTGGGTGGTCATGCCACCATAGGTTTTAAAACCCCAACCATATCTATTGGAACATTTCTCAGAATTAAAAAAGCATAAGCTGATGCTACTTAGGCTGGAAGTTTTCCCATCAAAAGATTTAAGTCAGGAATGGAAACAGACCTGACCAACCATGGAGTGTTGTCTCTGTGAAAACAGTGGCGAATCATTACTTCACTTATTATGCAACTGTCCGGCGCATCTACAACTCTGAAGAACCTATTACGGCCAACGTTAAAACTGTTGCATATTAGAACATGCCTATCGGCCGTAATAAAGCTACTAGGGACACATGCCACATTGAAGGCTAGTTATTGCTTTACCCAACAGTCAGCAGAAGGGATAGATGCTAGACTGCCCCAGAAAATTAGAAACTCTCCTATCCGGGACCAATTGCCCTGCTCTATTTTTGAGCGTATGAGGGGAGATAACCGTCAGGCGTTACATCTTCCACCAGTTGCCTGCCATCTTGTCCTAGTACTGGTTAATGCACCAGTCCTCCATTTGGCACAAGGAGAATCCACTGCCCAACTTATGAACAAAGCAAATCATTGGGTTTCCAAGTATGCCAGGATAGGGCCTTATATTCAAGACTATCTGATTATGGCTAGGAGAACAGCATGGGTTGGCCAATCAACTAAGAATTATATATTGTTCTTAATTTTGATAACGTTAAGGTTGTAGGAGAATTATTAGCATAACTTCCAGTAGTGCTACCACCAGGGTCTCAGATTTATCCTGTTCCTCTTGGTTATTTTTACAGACCAGCTTACAACTTGAAACCATAGCCTTATAGGACAGATATTGCTCCCATATTGCTAAATCGTTATATTTTAAGGGAAAACTCGACAATCCCCACCACAATAGATTCCTCCCACTAGAAAATCTGGACTCTTGTGATTGACATGTGAGCCCCCTTTCCCCACCTATTCTAACCAGCTTATCAGGGCCAAATAGAAAAAATGCAGAAAGCAATGATTTTGGCGCAATCTGAAATGTAATTACTAAGGGTATCAGAGGCAGTGAGTTCTACTGGGGCAATATAGGATGCAAACTATAAGGGGACTGAGTTAGCGGTAATAGAGAGATCTGAGTTAAATTACTCTTTTTTTTTCTTGGAATATTGCAGGATATAAAAATAAAAAGGATAATAAGGAGTGGGTAAGTAAAATAATACATTTTCAGATTATGTTTCCAGGATCTTGGGAAGTTGAACCGATCTATTTAAATGGCTATCAGCCCTTTAAAACCCCAGCCCTTCCATCGATAGGAGGGAGAGCGAAGGGGGGTATTCTTACTATGTTAGCAAATACAACCACTTTTAAAGTCTTGACATTCTGGAATTATTCTCCCTATTTCCATATATTAATATTAAAAGGGTATAACAACTAGGATTTATTGTTAATAAATTATTATAACAATAATTTTGAGAATCCCGCTTCAGTCACAGAGGGCCTAGATAGGGTTATTGAAACCGTAATTCTTCGGCACCCGATTCCTTTACAAATTCTCTGGGCGAGCGATTTTAATATAAGAAAGTGTCCAAGAGATGAACCAAGACTCAGCGTGATACTGGACCAAAATGGTGACCAAATACCCCATTTTATGCACTAGCCTTATGGAATCTTGCTAAATTCCCTCTTGATGACTTGGGCATTCGAACCTGGAAATGAGCAAATCTTAGATACCATCCACACGGTTCCAACCCTACAATTTGCTCCTACCTTTCAAAGATCGGACCATTGGGTTTCGATTGATTATGTAATTACCTGTGATAAGTTTAAAAACAGTATCATGAAAGAAACTTAAAATCCTCCCTTCCTTACCCCTACCATGGTCCGACCATTTTCTCATACCCTTCGAACTACCCCTAAACTCAGTCACAAAACAAGAGTCCGCCATTAGAGCTAAGGGCAGAAAATGGCATAAACTTACACTTGCGGCCCTAGAACCTAACTACCACAACAGTCTAATCCCTCTCCCGGACGACCTCAACAAAGCAGTGAATGCACTAAACAACGACCTCACGGCCGCAATCGAGAAAGCCGCACCTCTTCAAAACCTCTCCTCCCGTAGGAAACAACCTTCGGCCCCATGGTTTACGGAAGTACTACGGGCACATAAAAGTACATGCAAAAAGCTAGAACGCCAATGGAGACAGAACTACGATACAGGAGCTAAGGCCCTATATCGACAAAGCCTTAAAGAGTTTCGCAAACTTAAACGTCAATCCATGACCACCTATTTCTGCGAAACAATTGCCAAAGCAAATAATTCTACCAAAGCTCTATTCAATACAGTGAAAGAATTCACTCACCCCAGCGCACTATGCACTCCTGTTCCCGGGTCACAGACGCTATGCGAAAACCTATCTAACTTCTTTGAAGAAAAAATTGCCAACATAGCGGCAGCAATCCATCAGAAAGATCAAGATTCCTCCACCGACCCCATCCCTAGTAGCATGCATGCATTCGCCTCATTTCAGCCCCTAAGCAAAGAACTTGCTCTTAAACTACTTCTGGAATGTAAATCTGGCTCACCCCTGGACCCTGCCCCTGCTCGGATCATGAACGAAATCGCCCCCATCATCATTAATCCCCTTCTAGATATCTGGAATGCCTCATTACGCACGGGGGTGGTTCCCACGGCATGGAAACACACCATGCTAATCCCCCTACAAAAAAAAACTGGCATTGACCCCTCCTGCCTAAACAACTACAGACCAATTTCACTTCTACCCAAGCCCGCAAAAGTTCTGGAAAAAGCCGTCCAAAAACAACTGTCCCACTACCTGGAATCCAACTCCTTATTCCACGACACCCAGTCAGGCTTTAGACCTGACTACAGTACTGAGTCGGCGCTGCTCGAGGTATCCGAATCGATCCGCGAATGCACGGACAAGGGAGAGGAGGCCATGCTGGTACTCCTCGACCTATCCGCGGCATTCGATACCATCCCACACGATAAACTGCTGATTCGTCTACAAGAAGTTGGTATCAGCGGACCCCCCCTGGAATGGATAAAATCCTTCCTCACAGATAGAATACAGCAAGTGATGCTGGGACCTTTTCTCTCCTCAAAAAAACAGCTGATCTGGGGCGTCCCCCAGGGCTCTGCCCTCAGCCCGCTCCTGTTTAACGTATACCTCAAACCTCTGGCTAAAGTTGTTGAAACCTGGGGCGTCAAAGTAACCTTTTACGCTGACTACACCCAATTGGTGTTCGCCTTCAAAGAACACTCAGAAAAATCTTTCAACAACTTCCGTCTCTGCATGCTCAACATCGCAGCCTGGATGTCCGCTAACAACCTGAAACTCAATACAGACAAAACCGAGGTTCTGTTCTTCAATCAAAAATCACCTATTTCCCCCAATCTCTGGTGGCCGTCTGAACTTAACCCCCCCCCAGAACCAGTTCAAACCGCCCGCAACCTTGGTTTTCAATTCAACACCTCCCTCTCATGCACAACCCAAATAAATAAAGTCACTTCTGCTTGCTTCGGGAAACTCCGAATGATAAAAAAAATCATTCCTTACCTGCCACTCAAGTCCCGTAAAACGGTGGTTCATGCCCTCATCACTGCTCATCTGGACTATGCCAACAGCCTATACGTAGGCGCCCCCACTTACCTCATCCACCAACTCCAAAAAGTCCAGAATGCAGCTGCCAGGTTAGTCTGCAATATCCCATACCGCCATTCTATCACTCCCCACCTAATCAAACTTCACTGGCTCCCAATAAAACTCCGTATTCAGTTTAAGGCCCTGACCCTGGCTTTCAGAGCACTTAATAACCGAGGCCCACTCTACCTACGTCAAAGAATGAGATTTTCTCAAGCTCCAAGAAACTTGAGATCAAATCACCTCCGCCTCATGATCTGCCCCCGCTTTCGCCTCACTCGTACTGGGGGAAGGGCCTTGGCAGTAACCACCTCCAAACTATGGAACCAACTACCCACTGAGCTAAGATTCCTAACGTCCGAACCTCAATTCAGGAAAAAACTGAAAACCTGGTTATTCTCGCAGATCTAAAAAAAACCCTCTCCTCGCCATCCCTCCTGAGAATATGTCTTCAGCGCCGGGACACCTCCGTCGGAGGTAGCTGTGCGCTCTACAAAATTCTAAATAAATAAATAAAATAAATAAATAAAGTCAAACTTAAAATGACAGAATTTAGTGACCATGGGATGCTTGCATATAATATGGTTTGGAGGGATGATGGTAAATACATCAGGAAATCTGCACCCAAACCCATTCTTGCAAGAACAAATGGGTATACATTAATGTGGGATAAAGTAGATAAGGTCTCTTTAATTACTAAGACCATAAATGCCAATTACAATGATGTTCTGCTTTGCTTAGAACCCATAACAAATGCCCATAGAGGTTGAGCAAGCATTAAAGAAGTTCTTAGGAGAATTACAACTACAATTAACCCGCACAAGGCCCACACATTTGGTTCACGAATATCATTGGCTTGATAAAACCTGCTCTAAAGCTTCAGCAAATTTACACAAAGCTCTAAAAACTCAACCTAGGGAAAAAAATAATACGTACCTTAAAGACTAATTATCAAATGGTTAGAGCAAATAGGCAGAAGCATTTGAAGGCAGAGGCATGGGATAATTTAAAGCAAGCATCACTTCAAAATGATAGCAAAGCCTTCTGGTCTGTGATTATTTCCTCCTTATGGCTGGAAAAGGAGGAATCAACCCTTGATGTGCACATAAATGAAAATATTTGGGTAACCCATTTCAAAGCTATATTCTAAAAGGATAAACATCTCGCTCAATTTGAGCCAGTCTGCCCTTTTAAGGAGATACATTGTGTGTCCTCTAATGTAGAAGACTTTGAACTTGCTCTTTCTCAGTCCCCATTTATGAAAGCAGTTGGGCCAGACAGGATCCCGGTGGATGTTTTTCGTGCGAATAGAGAATTATGGTCCCGCCCCACTGCCAACTGTTTTTAATTCAATAGCAAAAAAAAGGACCGCTACCTTCCTGGAAACATTGACTAATACCTGTTTATAAAAAAGGTGAACCGTCCAATCCGGCTAATTATTGCCCTATATCACTTATAGACCGCATGGCAAAACGTATGGGGCAGGGTCTATTAAACAGGCTTGAGAACTGGGTATATGAAACAAAACTTTTGGCTGAAGTTCAGTATGGTTTCAGGAAGGGGAGGGGAACCCTCGACCAATGTCCTAATCGTAGTAAAATACATAAGTGCAAAGACAAGCCATTTTTACATGCCATTTATGGACATGTCTACAGCTTTTGATTGTGTTGCAGATAGCAAACTGTGATCCATCATGAAGGCTATGAGAGTAGAGAAATCGATTAAATGATTTTATAAGACAACTTTATACAGATGCAACAGCTACTCTTTGAAATGGTATTGAAGGGGAGGGTACCAGATCTTTCAGGATAGAGAAAGGAGTTAGACAGGGCTGTGTACTGGCTCCTTTTTTATTTGCTCTTTATACGAACAACTTGAAGGAGGCCCTGATGGGAATGATCAAAGATGTCCCAAAATCACAG
Source organism: Lissotriton helveticus (assembly GCF_964261635.1). Classification (NCBI taxonomy): domain Eukaryota; kingdom Metazoa; phylum Chordata; class Amphibia; order Caudata; family Salamandridae; genus Lissotriton; species Lissotriton helveticus. Next base: position 395,085,191 of record NC_136057.1, read on the forward strand.
GAAACTACTCTTGCAATCTTATTATATGCGGAAGAAGCTGTTTTTATTGGCTTGTACCCCACTGGCCCTCCAAACACTCATAGAACAATATACAGCTTTTATGGCCGATTTAGACCTGAAGTTTAATAAAAAGAAATCTTTTATAATGACTTTAGGTGGAACCCCAAAGAAGCTGCCTAGTTTTTATTTAGATGGGAAATAGATTGAACAGGTAAATCATTTTGGCTATCTTGGTGTCCTTTTGTACTCTAAATTAAGATGGAAGGAGATGATTCAAAATAGAACAAATCATCTGAGCAGGTGTTTAGCTGGAATTTTTTAGATTTTCTAAAAAAGATTGGGAGCAAAACCCATTCAAGAAATAGCTAAAGTGTATCTTGATAAAGCTAAATCAATAGGTACATATAGGGCAGCAATACGGGGGAGAGCAGATGTGGGGGGATTACAAAAGATGAAAGACAAATTTATGAAAAGACTACTGTCTGTCCCTGTAGCATGCTCAACTTTTATATCACGCAAGTAATTAGACTTCCCTTTTATTTGTAATACTATTAAAATGGCTCTGCTTTTTTCATGGTTATCAATTTGGAAACATAAATCGGTACCACTGAACCAAATAGATGTGATGAAGTTAGATTATGCTCTTAAAATTCCATGGATATCATATGTTACAGAATCCCCTATCTCACTGGGTCTGGTGGATTTTTATATTATTCCAACATTGTGCAAAAGCTTTCCTAAACGTAAGTTGAAAGAAATTTTCATGGAGAAATGTAAAAGGGACAGATGGGAGAGCACTCTATCCCACCTGGTCAATCCCGCGCAGCGGAGGTTAACGCTGTTGCGGGCGGTGGAAATCTTTCTTCGGCGCCAGCACTCGAGCACACCACAGGCCACGCCCACTAACACGAGGCCACACCCCTAACAGCATTCTATAAAAATGTGTATGCCCCGGACGCGCAGCGGGCACGCCTAAGGCAAGCCCGTCTGCGCCCGTCCGCGGCCCCCCGGGGCATGGGGCATGTCCCCCTGCCGGTTTCATTAAATACACTTTTGCCGACCTGATCCGACCGCACTCCTGTCACTCTACCCCCCTGCGCATTTGTCGATCTCTGCGCCATTGGGGCTCCTCTGCACTAGAGACACCTTCCCTGAGATAGTAACCTCCATATCCCCAGTTTTCCCCTCAGCCATAAATCCTCCCCCTATCAATAGGTCTCTATACTCCAACCTCACAGTGATCTACCTTAATACACGCTCCCTGGTAAAACAGTTGGAAATTTTTGCCCTGCTGGATTCTGAGAAACCGGATATACTGTTACTAACGGAGATTTGGCTTAATGAGGAGTCTGCCCCTGACATTCTTGCTGCAATCCCCACTTTCTCCCTCACGGTTACCCCCTGCCCTAGTAGAGTCTTGGAAGGTAACCTCTCGCCCCGGAACTGGAACGGGGCCGATCTTAGTGAATTTGTCACATTACTTAGATCTTCCACCCCCCCTATTCTTGGCTCCATCGATACCCAAGCTTCCGCCCTTACACACTGGCTAGAATCAGCAAGCGATACAGTGGCCCCATTTAGACAGATTAAGACTAAGCACCTGCATGATGCCCAAAGATGGTTCACTGAAGCCCTGAAGTTGGGCCTTGGGCAGGTCGAGCGTCGGTGGCGACGCGGCTATGCCCCTGACATGAAAATACGGTTCACAACCCTGCTTAAAGAATACAAAATAGCAGTCCTGCAAGCTAAAACCACTCACTTTAAAAAAAAAATTGTTGACTCCACCACCAGAACCAAGGACATCTTTTCCATTGTGGAGGAACTGTCAAACCCAGACAGGGTCACCATTAAACCTCTCCCTTCCCGTGCACTTTGTGACTCTTTAAATCTTTTCTTCGTGGAGAAAATTGCCAATATCAAGAACAGCATTCTATCTTTGACCCCGCTCCATCCCCTTGGACTTGACCCTCCCCTGTTCTTTCCTAACTCTATGCAGCTGACCCAGATTCCTTCAATCTCGGAGACAGAGCTCCTTGCCCTCTTAAAGAAGGTTACCTCTGGTTCCCCCACGGACTGCTGCCCTCCCCTGATTCTCCATGAGGCCTTTACAGCCTGCCCTTCCCTCCCTCTGGCACTGCTGAACAACTCCCTCTCTTCTTGCCAAGTCCCCAGGTCATTTAAGAGAGCAGAGGTTGTGTCCATACTAAAGAAACCTACGGCAGACCCCACGATTATGAGTAATTTTCGCCCTATTTCCCTCCTCCCTACCTCAGTAAAGTCATCGAGTCTCATGTTACTGATATCTTGAGCACCTTCATTGAAGACTGTCACTTTCTCGATCCCCAACAGGCCGGATTCCGACCTAATCATTCTACGGAATCTGTTATACTTTCAGTTATGGAGGAGTTGCGGAGAGGGGCTGACTCTAACACCAGTCAGGTCCTGGTGCTCCTGGACCTGTCGGCCGCCTTTGACACGGTCGACCATAACATCCTGGTCGACCGTGTCAGGGAGGCTGGCATCCGGGCACCGCCCTTGACTGGGTTCGCTCCTTTTTGAGCAATCGCCGTCAGGCGGTCCGGCTCTCTCAGTTCTCTGCTGATGAGGTCGAACTAACCTGCGGCGTCCCGCAGGGCTCCTCCTTATCCCCTCTCCTTTTTAATTTATACCTCACTCCCCTTATTCGGTCCTTACGCGGCAGCGGTGTCACCGCGTTTAACTACGCGGATGACATTCAGCTGGTCTTTGATATTAGCTCCTCTGACCAATCCATCGACAGTTTTCAATCCACCCTCTGTCACATCAGTGACTGAATCACCTGAAACTCAACCCCGACAAGACAGAGCTACTGCTTGTCGGGGGGGCCGCCAACCCTTGGAAATCCACCTTATGGCCCACGAGGCTGGGTCTCCCCCCCAACCCTGTCAACTCTGTAAAAAGCCTCGGGATCTTTATTAGTAATGATCTCACTATGACGCCCCAGATCAACGCGGTTGTCTCCGCTAGTTTTTTCCAGTTAAGGAAAATTAGAAAGACTGCCCGCTTCCTTACCATCGAGGCTCTTACCCTGGTTCTGTTGGCGTTAGTCATCTCTAGGATAGACTATGCCAACTCGCTCTACGTTGGTATACCGGCCTACCAACTGAAGAGGCTACAACTTGTACAAAATAAGGCGGCACAGCTTATCTACCATCAGCCCAGACACCAACATGTCCGCCCTCTGTTAAAATCCCTTCATTGGCTCCCTGTCTCTGAACGCTGTAAGTTTAAATTGGGCTGCATTGTCTTTAAATCCCTTGCAGGTACTGGTCCCTCTTTTATTTCCTCTCTATTGCACCCATATGTCCCCTCCCGCAATCTTTGTTCCTCCCACCTGGCCTTACTTCGGACCCGACTTTCAAACGTAAAAAATTGGGAGGACTTAGGTTCTCATTCCTTGCCCAGTCATTCTGGAATGCTCTCACGCTAGGCCTGAGACAAGCCCCTTCCTACACCCATTTTAGGTCCCACCTCAAAACCCACCTGTTTTGTAATGTCTACAACTAACGCTTCTGGCCCCACGGATTGTCTGCCTCTCTTTGCTTAGCGCCAAGAAACCGCTGGGTGTTAGTTGCGCTTTATACATTTTTTTTACATTACATGTGGAGAAGTGTGGCTCACTGCTTAGAGCGGCAGTCCCTGGTGTAGAGACCTGGCCCGGGACCAGGGTTCAAATCCCGCCTCGGCTGATCTCGGCTGACCTCGGCGGTTCTTGGGCTCATAATTCCTCGGACCTGATTTCTCGCCTCGGTGCCTACTCTGAGCACGAGTCCCACGCTGCAACTCTGGGCAATAGCTTGCTTAGTCTCCACAACGGCCCCCTACAGCGCTGGGGATGCCTGGTTGCACCCCGGGGATGCCCAGGAGTGGACATTTCACGGGGAAAAGCCAGGACGGGTTCCCTGGCGGTATGAGTACAGCGCCAGGACACTCTGGAATCGGGAGTATTAGTGCGCTCTATAAATACGCCTACATTTACATTTACATTTACATTTCACTCTGCCCCTGTGGCGGAAAGTCGAAACAAACTAATCTGCACATATTATTCTTTTGTCTTTTTTTATGTCACAGAACAGGAGTTTATTGCACCATTGGTGTGAAAATTTAACTTGCGTTATTTTAAGGAGGCATTATTGGTTATTCAACACCTGGAAAGTTTCGAAACTCCATTTGTATGTTATACAATTGCCTCTTATTTATTGGCAGCTATAAACACTGAGGTGTCACAAATACTGTAACAACTAAATAAGGGGATGAGCGCAATGGTTGCTTTAACAGGACTGTCCATGTTTAAACTACACGCTGAACATAGAACATAAAATATCAAATATGTGTGTGATTTTAATTGGAAACGGTTTTGCCGCTATGCTCTTAAATGGAACTGTGATACGTCACGTTTTATACAACCCATTTTAAACTATAAAGTCACTATTACAGCTGAAGGAGCATCGTGTTTTTCAAAAATTTTCGCAGGTTCAAAATTGTTGATTCCAAAGTTCTTTATTGAAGTCAAGTTCATCAAATGATGGCGACAGCGTTTCATCAAAATCAAAGGTTCCAAATTAATCCAAAAGCATAAAGTATACAGATCACAATACAGCCAACGCGTTTCGTCCGGCAACGGACATCATCAGGGCTGCAGAAACAAAAGTTCAAAAACACAGAATCAGTCGAACATAATAACATGTAATTTCAACAGAACATAATCATTGCTAGCTCAGCCACAATTAATGATATCACATCCATTTATACCTGCCTATTTAACATGCTATTCAGACATCAAATCTAAAATCATTAACTTGAAAACACATCATAAATTACAAGATCTCAGTCTCAGTAAGAAACATAGGTTGAATGACAATTTGACGAGGGGAGAGCATGCAGCATTATTTAATTGGAAATCAGATACCAGTATTGTAATTCAGCCAGCTGACAAAGGTGGAAATATTGTTGTGATGAACAGGCTTGATTACAGTGGTGAAATTAAGCGACAGTTGCAAGATACAACTTGTTATGTGAAGTTACAGGGCAATCCAATAATTGAAGCCTCTGCACGGATTAATCACAGATTGTTTACATGGAAGGAGGAGGGGATGTTGGATGAGGCAGAATTTAAATATCTTAAGATTGTCAATCCCACTTTTCCTTTTATTTATATTTTGCCTAAAGTGTACAAGTCTCAGACCAATCCACCGGGGAGACCAATTGTCTCCGGTATTGGAAGCATGACGGAACGCTTGTCCGAGTTTGTTGATGCCTTTTTAAAACCCCTAGTGATCAATCTACCGTCCTACATTAGGGACACTATGCATGTCCTCAACAAACTGGAAGATGTGACTTGGGAGAAGGGATACACCCTGGTAACTATGGATGTGGTAGGGCTTTATATATGTATACATCAGGAGAAGGGAATTCAAGCACTAAAACATTTTCTAGGCAGCAGGAGTGTGAGCCTTAGGGAACACTCTGATATGCTGGTAGAAATGGCAGGCTTAATTCTGACAAAAAATTTTCTTATTTGAGGATTCTTGGTTTCATCAAATCAGGGGTACTGCAATGGGCTCTAGATTTGCTCCCTCTAACGCCAACCTTTTTATGGGTTGGTTTGAGAGGGAGCATGCCTGGAGCCGGGTTGCCATTAATTGGACAGACCATATTCTATTTTGGACACGTTTTATTGACGATGTTCTAATGATTTGGAGAGGGTCCCTTGATGAGTTACGGGAATACTTTGAGTATCTTAATTGTAATGACTACAATGTGGCCCTGACACTCAATCATAGTCAGACCAGCATAGTATTCCTGGATGTGGAACTTTTTGTGGAAGGGGATAACATTTTGAGCAAACTGTATAGAAAACCCACTGCCTCAAACTCTATTTTAAGAGTGGATAGTCATCACCCTACATCAGTTATTCGAGGGATTCCCTATGGGGAAATGGTCAGGACCAGGCGCAATTGCAGCAAGGATACTGACTTTTATTCAGAACTGGATGCTTTACAAAAGAGACTGGGTCAGAGAGGATATAAGCAACATGATCTTGCAAAGGCAAGATCTAGGATTGAGAATGTCAGTAGACAGTCGACTTTGGCTCAGAAACACAGGCATAAATCCAGGGAACGCCTGGGCTTGTGACTAAGTTTTGTGCTCAGAAGGATTGTATTTATAAAGCCTTAGGCAGGAATTGGAATATTCTGAAGAGTGTTCCATCTCTGATACCATTGTTAGAGGAACGACCTGAAGTGGTGTTCATGAGAAGCCCCACCATCAAACAAATGATCACTAGTAACTACTTATAACCCACAAATGCTGTGGATACGAATTGGTTACTAAACTGCCCATGGGTTTCTTTGTTTGTGGTTCCTGTAGTGTTTGCAGGTTAGGAGTCAATAGAACTCAAGATTTCAAATTCAACACTAGTCAGAGATATGTCATCAAAGAATTTATCAATTGCAACAGTGAAGGAGTAGTATATGCGGTAATTTGCGAATGCAACAAAGTCTACATAGGTAGTACTAAAGGGAAGTTAAAACTCAGAATTCAAGAAAACAACAGATCAATCATCAATCATGATGAGCGATCACCCCTGTATCAACATATCAAAGAGCAACATCACGTGCAAACTAAGATCAAGTTTCATGGCATTCTGAAAATTTAGCCAAGGAAAAGAGGTGGCGACTGGGAGTTATTCCTCAGACAGCAGGAAGCCAAATGGATAAGCAGATGCAGAACGGTGCAGTGGGTTTAAATACTGATAATGAGTTACATTATTTTCTATGACACACTTGTGTACCAATGACTGGGGTGTAGTGTAGTCGCGTTCTGTAGGTTTATTAATACAGGTCTCACAGAATGATTAGTTGTTGCACATATGTTCTATTTCGTGTCTGGATACTTCTGTGGATCTTTAACTAGTAATAAAATGATCATATTAAGTAATTGGAGGTTTTTTCATGGTGAGCAATCGAGGGTTGACGCAAGTATTACTCTTATTAGTACTATAATCATGGGTTGTATTGAATGTTGACAGAATACTGTGAGGAGCTGGGTTAAGCCCGTGGAAAGTTAAAGTTTTGGCACTAGTACAGGGATTGTCAGCACAGCTATTTTCTATGAAACTGCATATAATCACGCAGTGATAATTGGGGAGTGAATAGTATTAATGTTTCATGCCTGTGTCTATATATATATATACCAGTACACAAACTTTATTCGGCGAATGCAAGTGAGAAATGAGTGTGGATTGATTGTTCAAAATGGCTCGCCATTGGATGCGAAGACCGCCTTTCACTGTACGCGGACGACATGCTGGTGTACCTAACAGATCCAGAACGTGGTGTTCCAGCGCTTGTAGCCCTCTGTGATGAGCACGGGAAAGTCTCGGGATACACGCTGAATTGGACTAAATCAGAGCTCTATGTTCTGAGGGGCCCACTCCCGGCATTGACTGCAGACTACCCCTTAAAGGCAGCCGGCTCATCCTTTAAATATTTGGGCATCCATGTCACCATGGATCCAATGGAATTTACGCGGAAAAATTTGACGCCACCCATGGAACGGCTTAAGCAGGACGTCACAATTTGGGCGGGGCTTCCCCTAACGATGCTGGGTAAAGTAGCACTTTATAAGATGATGTCACTGCCCCGTTTTTTATACGTTCTAGAAAATACGCCGTACCCTATGGCACCAGGATACTTCAGGAAAGTATCGGCGTTAGTGGCTGGTCTTTTATGGAGTAACCGTCCGGCACGCATTGCACAGGCTAAAATGCACAGGGGATGGTACGACGGGGGGATCGCACTGCTGAATTTGAAACTGTATTACTGGGCAGCGCAGTTGAAACCCATAAATCAATGGATTCATGCTCCCCAGGACGACCCGGCATTCCAGTCGGACAGGATGCAGCTGGGCACCAATAGTCTACTGGCCCCCTTATACGACCAGCGCATGGTGCGCAAACTGGCGGGACCCACGGGACTCACCGCAGCGCTGTGGCATACAGCGCTGGCAGCACTAGGCTGGAAAGGAAGAATAACCAAACTCACTTCATTATGGGACTCTCGGGCCCTGGGAAACCTACGGCATAGCAAGGGCTTCTCCCACTGGGATACTATAGGGATATCTACGGTGGGAGACTTATGGGAAAGAGGTGCGGTAATTCCCTTTGACCGGCTGAGGGAGCTATACGAGCTGGGAACACGGGAATTGTTCCGGTATGTGCAGATTCGACACGCACTGCTTACTGCCATCCCCCCTGAGGCGGAAGTACCAGAGGCCTCCCCGCTTGAGGATCGCCTCCTCACGGACTTCATGCCTGAGCGAGCGACGTCACACACGTGCCGTAAGTTAATTAACAACTTACCAGATCCCATGATCAAACTGAAAGACAAATGGGAGGGAGACATAGCAGCTATGGACGAAAATGAATGGAATGAAGCACTGGCATCACCCAAAGAAGTCGGCATCTCTGCTAAATTCCGGCTCATACAGCTTAAAATTCTGCACAGAGTATACTACACGAGAACGACGGTGCACCTCATACACCGTGCACAGCACCCATACTGTCTTCGTGGATGTGGAGTGGAGGGTACGTTCTTCCACACGATATGGGACTGCCCACGCATTCAGGAGTACTGGAGGCGAATAATGCGCACAATATCTCAGACTGTAGGGACCTCCCCGGTCCCGGAGCCGCGGAAGTGCTTACTGAATGTATGAGGACCCAACGATTTGTCCAGACATGGCCAACAATGGGTTACTTTAGGCATGATAATCGCCAAAAGGGATATAGCGCAGAAATGGGGAGCGGTAGAGGTGCCAACGAAAACACAATGGTGTATAAATATGGACAGGGTGATGATAACAGAAAGGGCGGTGTATGCAGGCCGGGCTTGTCCAAGGAAATCGAACAAGATTTGGACCCCATGGAATGTGTACAGGGGGGAGATTTGTGAACCCCTGCCGGAAGAAGACCCAATAACATCAGATGAAGAGGGGGAGGATGACTAACGGAACCTAGAGATGGGAGGAGCGAGGGATGTGCAGCGGGGAGTGAGGGCGAGCTTGGGAGTCGGGTGGGAGGGGATGGAGGGGCTGATAGAACGAAGCCCCAGTTGAAATACACACACGCACCCACACTCCTTCGCAGAAATTGCGGCTGCGGCCGGCCCTAAGGGTGTCAGTGCAGATATACCTTCTGGGAACACTCCATGACACAGTTAGTGCACATTTACTTAAACAATTGACAACCTAAATGTGGATTCTTCGTGTTTTATGTTGTTTATTGTTATAAAACAGAAAATCAAACCTAAATAGATCAGCAAGCTACTGCGAATTATGCACCTTCACTGTATTGCGAAATAGCCATACCCCGAGCATGGCGGCCGGTATGCGGTGTTGTCCTGCAGATGTACAATTGTCTTGATAATGTTGCGGCCGGCCCCATGGGTTGTAGGCCAAAAGCTGTGTAAGATTGTAAGGTGCAATAAAGGTTTAAAAAAAAAAAAAAAAAAAAAAAAGGCTCGCCATTATTAGCATAATGGTCGGACGTTTTGGATTCGAAAAGCAAACAGATTGTAGCTTTAAATGTTATACACATGGTACATCGTTGGTTAATACTGATAGGAAGCGCTGAAGTAACAGTGGCAGAATTTAGTCTAAGAGATTGGCCTTGACTGCGGCCCTTCCTTAATGGAGAGGCTATGAGACAACACGCAGTTAACCAGATAGGGGACTGCGGTTTTGGATAATAGTGTGGTGATTGGCTGAAGCCTACACAGGAAATACAATTACTTAACTATTCATTGGTTCAACCTTTCCTCCGTTGGGAAGGAAAATGGATAGATTACTGTGATTGGTTCAGTTCACACAGGAAATATATTGGTTTCATTTTGTCTCCGCTCTTCAAGTAGGCGGAGAGTAGTTGAGGACCAGAGAGGGAACCGCTTGGCTTGGAATAGGAGTGTGGTGATTGGCTAAGCCTACACAGGAAATACAATTGCTTAACTTTTTATTGGACGCCAGGAAATAAGGCTTCCTGGACGGATTTTATTGGTTACCAAAACTGGCGGACCCAATAGAAGACTGCGGTTGCTCTGCGAGGCGGGAATGATTGCCACCACTGCTTGGACAGCCTTGTATTTAAAAGGAGCTCCCGTGACACAGACCAGTGCACATTGGATTTGGAAATGCCCAGTGTCGCCGGTCTGGATCACGCTGGGAAGAATACCCGTTTGGAATAAGGTAATGGGAAGTGAGGACTAGTACAGGATTATACTTAGTCTGGGTGGACAATTTTAGTCTATTGATGATTGTCGTTTTTGCATTTTTACAGGCACAGAAGAATATTGGCTTTTTTGAGGTAAATGGCAATGTGGGTGATTGTGGAACTTTGGGGATAAGCTGCATATGACTGACAGATCGTTTCTATGATTTCAGGAGATGTTTTGATAATCGTGATTTGAATTAAGTGCTGGGGTATTTTACTCTATACTTGTCTGAGTAGAGGTAAGCGAGATACTTGAGTCTTATGATATATTGTGAGATGGCTAACTAGGCCAGTACTTGTTTTTAATTTTAGCAGAAGTATTTAGGTTTGTTCTCTTCACTCACAGATGCTACATTGAAAAGATAGAACTGATTTGTGTATCCAGGCCTGATAAGGGTTTACATTATTGAAATGAAGGTGAGACCTAGGTTTTTTTCTGGTTTACATTTGAGTAATCACAGTGGTCTGCTAGAGTTCACAATGCAGAGTGTTAACAGATTTGGAATGTATTGAATGGTTGCAATGGACTTTTTTGGTGAACGGATATGAGGGGGAACTCGTGTCAAATAGTATTGGAATATTTGAGATGTTAAATTAAGATCAGTATTCACCCCTTACGTTTATATTTTTTTGCAGAATTTATTGAACTGTTGAACATAAAACTGCCCTCCATTCCACTGGGTCAAGTGTTTCTTTTTTGAGGTAGGTCCTACAGCAATGGAAGCCTTTTTGAACAATAGTGTTTAATAGTGGTTGCGCCATGTGCTAGACCCATGATAGTAGAGTTGGGGACTGAGTGATTTTTTATTGAATTATGAGTAGTAACTTGATATATCAGACATATTTATATATTTTTTCTACATATTTATTACTGTTCTTATATCCAGATGTTCACACTTTAATTGGGAGGCCGGAGGCAGCTGCTGTATAGTACAGTGATACAGATCGGCATTGATTCTACTCTTATACAGTTATTGTTCTTGGAGGTAGGCCACCGTGATTCTCTTTTTAGATATTTGCAGGACAACATGAGCTCTGATATGAATATATTTATTATCAGAGGTAAAGATGTGTTTTCAAGTTATTGATTTTAGATTTGATGTCTGAATAGCATGTTAAATAGGCAGGTATACATGGATGTGATATCATTAATTTTGGCTGAGCTAGCAATGATTATGTTCTGTTGAAATTACATGTTATTTTGTTCGACTGATTCTGTATTTTTGAACTTTTGTTTCTGTAGCCCTGATGATGTCCGTTGCCGGACGAAACGCATCAGAAGTATTGTGATCTGTATACTTTATGCTTTTGGATTAATTTGGAACCTTTGATTTTGATGAAATGCTGTCGCCATCATTTGATGAACTTGACTTCAATAAAGAACTTTGGAAATCAACAATTTTGAACCTGCAACATTTTTTGAATAACATGACGCTCCTTCAGCTGTATTAGTGACTTTCTGGATTGTTTGGGGTCCTAACGGTAGATCCCTTGTGGTTGAGCGTACGAACTTTGTGAATTGGTGGACAATTACTAATATATGCATTTATTTCTCTGTGCTTATCCTTTCACCTATACCGTTTTTCTTATATTCCATTTTAAACTATGGCTCTTTTTAAAAATAATTGTTTATAACATTAATTGATTTACCTGCTGCTTTAGATTGTGTTGCAATAATGTTTAATGTCTCATATGTCCGAAATTAATTTTGTCAAATGTACTTTTATGCATTTTATCTTTGAAATGCAAAATAAAGTTTAATGATGATGAAGCTACTAGGAGGCTCTACAGTTTAGCTAGCATGCAAGGCAGTAAAGTTTCTGGACCTAGTTGCCAAAGAGTTAGAAAAGGGACAAAAACTTTACTAGTTTGCTTTTGGGGGTCTTTCGCTCCCCTTTTCTCCTTCTCCATTCTGAAGCGAATAGTATATATATATATTTTTTGCCCTAGGCTCTGCATATTAGGCCACAGAACATTCACAGCACGCTGAGAGGACAGATTTATCCAATAGTCCAGCGTGAGCATTGCAAGCCAGCTCTCGTGATACTAAGCCTGCAGCTGCACAGAGGAAAAAGTTTATACGCACACGCACTTTACCATGCCCGATTGCACAACTACTGCTCATTTTTATTTTGCACAAGTTCTCTGAATTATCACCTTACTTGTTATGTCACCAAGACGTCTGTCTCAGCCATCCTCATGACGTTCTGACCGGAGTGCGTTCTACCGTAGGCCTTTAGATTTGCTCTACTTCACAATTGTTTTAGTCTGTCTAAATGTAGAAACTAGAGGTGGCCACCCTAAGATTTTATTAATTGGTTTTATTTTTACTGTCCAGTGAAGCTGCCTCTACTTTATGAAAGTATCATTCCTGACCTAATGACCCTGTCAGACCTGGTGGACAACGGGGCTTCACCTGAAACCTACAGTAGATTAGGGGTCATTAATGATTCCATCTACTGTAAACTAAGAGAAGCATTTTTCAGACCCTGTCCGCGTGTCAGTAGGAGTCAACAAAAGGTTACGTGATTAATAGCAGCTGTAAACAGGCAAAGAAAACTCTTATAGAGGCTATTAAACAAAAATCCCAGAGTGCTATCAAAACAGCTAGGGCCCAGTACAAGAACAGTGTTGCTTCTGCCAAGGTTGCCTGGGGAATAGATAAATGGGACAGGTTAAAAACAGCCCTGGAATCCAAGATCATTCTGGAACAATGTTGCGACCCGTAGCAGCGAGGGTCAGACTCCCTTGGACGTGAACATAGCGGCAGAGTGTTGGGTTACCCATTGTCAAGCCTTGCACTTTTCAACACCAGACAATGGCACCAAGGTAGTAACATCTCCCTTCATACTGCCTACCACAGATATAGACTCCCCACAAATATCCCTGGCTGAATAGAAATTGTAATTAAAAAAATTCCCACAGGAAAAGCCGTAGGTCTTGATAATGTCCCCGGTGAGCTATACAGAAAAAAACCTAAAATTTGGGCCCCTTACCTGTGGCTGATTTTTAATCCCATCCTAAAAGGGATGAACTTACTTGAATCGTGGCTGGGGGCTGAGGTAATCCCAGTATTTAAGAAGGGCTGTCCTTTTCAACCGTCTAACTATAGACCTATCAGTCTAATAGACATATCTCAAAAGGCCTTTGCAAGGATTATTCTTGACTGAGTCCAGACCTGGCTGCATGAAAACAAAATAATGTCCCATCCACAGGCTGGGTTTAGAACCAAAACTTCGACTATGGACCAGATATTTAGGCTCCAACTCCTATAGTGGAAAACAGTAGTATCGGAGGGCGGGGGAGCCTTTATCTGGTCTTTGTTAACCTGTGGAGTGCCTTTGACATGGTTCCCAGGGAGACCTTGTGGAGAGTGTTGTGGGAGTTGGGGATACCCCCTTATCTCCTAGAGATGTTCATTCAGCTCCATACAGGGAACTACGCCAAAATCAGATATGGGAAAAGGGGGGACCTTACTACCCCAATTCTGGTTAACAGGGGAGTTGGACAGGGGTGCGTAAAGGCCCCCACCTTGGCCCTGAGCCAATGCAAGAACATCGATGCCCCGAAGTTGGCTCGGGGCTTTGTGCCGGCGTAGATGTTTGCTGACGATACGCTACTCCTGTCTAAGTCCCCTATGGGGCTTCAAAGAATAATGGATGGATTCTCACTTTTTGGTAAGGATAGGGGGCTGGAGATAAACGTACAGAAAACCAAATATATGTTTTTTAACCCCAGGAAAACCCTTTATCCCGGCCCCCACCTGAATGGCTCACCCTTAGTTAGGGTTAGCGAATTTGAATACCTGGGGGTCACCCTAAATGTAAAAATGACCTGGGGGCCCCAGGTCACACAGGCAAATCTTAAATTAACCCAAATCTCGGGGGGTTTGGCCAAAGTCTTTAGGGACACCTATCACAAAGCTCTGAGCCTGTCTTAGAGATTTATAAAACACAGGTGAGAAGCGCGACACTGTATGGTGCTGAGATATGGGGCCACTCAAACATAAATCCAATGCTGATCACCGAAAACAAATTTCTCAGACAAACAGTTGGTCTCCCGGTAAGCACCCCTTTATTTGTAGGATGTAGGCCACTTATTTTTTGGTGGAGGATATGGGCTACACCGGAACTCGCTGTATATAGAACTGAGCTAGAGGAGATCCTTAGCATTTTGGGGAACAGGAAGTTTCCATGGCTTATGTATGTTAAAAACTGTTTGACTGGAGTAGGATTTTCTGATTTGTGGGAGAATCCCAGACTAGCCTGTGCAAGCATTACTAGGAAGGTCTTGATAAGAAGATATTGGGATGTTCAAATGGACCAATTGCATCTCAGTCCTAGGGCTGGCTCCAGGCTGTCTATATTCCTAGATGTGAAATGTAAATACATGCTGGAGACTGTACTTGATGTTATTTATCCAACCCTGGCTAGGAAACTTTATTTGCAGTTTCGACATGGTTGTCTCGCGCTCAATGCATACACTAATCAGTGGGTACCCGGTCGGGACCTGGGCTGACCTACTTGTCCAGCCAAAGAGGAGTCTGACCTGCATGTGCTCTTTTTCTGCCGAGGATATGGCAAAATATGTCAGAAAGAGCTTAAAAACCTGTGCAAGAACTTGGGCTCTAGGCACTGTAAGGAAGTCTACAGACTTTTAAAAACGAATATGGACTTGGACATTGTATTTGCAGTTTCCAGGTTTTTGTGTCATATGTGGTGGCCAGGACAAACATTTTAAAATTTGAATCATTTTTAAATTATTTATTATTGTCATTTCTGTAAATATTAGTTTTTTTTTGTTTTTTAACGGATTTAAATATTTGTTAATGTTTTATTTCTTGCTGCTTCTTTTATGGCTCACGCCGAAATAGAGAATTTTCGTACTGACTATATTGTAAACTGACTCTTTGGTTCAATATCGTAAATTGACAAGAATGTATTGAATTTTAAACAATTCTTTTTTTGATAATCATGTTGACTTTTTCCATGATTTTAAATTGTATAATTTTAATTAATTAACCAATAAACAATATTCAATTAAATAAATGTGGAGTAAGGAGAAGACCAGAATCAATACATTTTTATATGATATATGAATTTTAGATGTTGCTTGCATTTTCGGTTGATTTTTAACAGCAATGCCTAGCTGGATAAAGAGTGGGTGAAGAAAGTTCCATCCTGAAAAAATGTAATTTTAAACTATTTTTATTAGTGTTACATTGGCAAGTTGTCTGTGATAATAATACTAATATGTAGGAGATTAGCTATTAAATATTTCACTATGAGTTCTATTTGATGCAAGACATTGCCTGTATGTTTGTATGGAATTTGGATTAATAGACTACGGTCTAAATAAACTCTGATTTTATTTATTTTATTTGAACAAACCCATTCAGAGATGGCTATCATGGATGCATGTGATCACCTTGCAGCCATCTTTGAATCGATTTGTGATGCTTTTATAAACCCATTCAAAGATGGTCACTATGGATGCACACACATTCAAAGCAGCTATCTCACACACAAAAGTATTGACAGTCAATAGGTTTCAATGCAGAGAATTATTGGCCACAGCTCAGCTTTCACATCTTACAATCCATGTGTGGTGCTCAGAGGGCTTCAGCTTAAAGGGAAAGGTACAATTTTGGGTTGTGTCTTTATTGTGGCTTGCATTGATGTTATGTTGCGAGTACACTAGAGCCTTGGGGATGTTAACTGGCCACAGCTTCCTGTGTGGTGACATCAAAATTCAGGAAGTGAGGGGAACAAATTACGCTCATTGTGTGGTTGTGCAGGTACAGCATGAGTGGAGAAAAGCACACCCACCCCAAAGTAGCAGTTGTAATGTAACACAGGGCACCTATAACTTAGTATGTTAGTAAGGTACCTGCGTCCTTATCATGTACAGCTGGAGACGAAAAAAGGGAACAAGCCTGTGTGTTCAAGATCACAACATCTTACTACATACCTGCCAACGTGTGAAAAATGTCATCTGTATGAGTGGGGCAGGGCTTTTATCTATGCACAGCCCTAGGCACTTTTCCTTACCCTCTCACCCGCTCCCACAATACCAAAAACACAAAACTTCTAAACTTGCTGATGATGACCTGGAGCTGTTTCACACTCTGTAATTGACATCAGCTGTGTAGAGCCTTCAAATAATTAGCTGGAAACCTCTCTGTACAGGGTCTCCAGTTAATTGTGTACCTACTGTGTGACATCTTCTTGTTTCCTGGTGACCGTGTGAAGGGAGCTGATATTGTGTGAGACTGTGAGTTGGAAGGTTTGTAACTGATCAACCTAAGTAGGACCCTGATTAGAGCTCGCGAGAGATTCCTGTGTCAAGGTAAGCAGATCCCATGCCAAGAATAAGGCAAAGGTGGGACAGTAAAAACAACTGGATTCCTGCTTGGCTGCTGCCATCAGGCTGTGAAGTGCTACTCAACAGGAACGCAGGCAGGATATGTTGAACTCAGATGGCCAGTGGTGTGCATGAGACAACAAACTGCCTCCCATCCGCCCCAGAATAGAGACAAAAGGAAAGTGCAGCAGGAGGGCAGGGCCAAGCAGCAGTGAGGTGATAGAATGGCCAGGAAACAAACTGCAGTGTATTGGTATGCTAACCCAGCTGCACACAAAGAAGTAGGGAGGAGTAACCTACTACTAGCCCTAAGTACCGAGGAAAAGTCATGTAATCCGATTACAAAGCCCTGAAAGACTTTGCATGGGAGGTTTCCACCTTCTAGTCAGACCACACCCCATCAAAATAACTGTCTTTAAAGCACCAAGCCTGATGAGACTAAGGTGCCATCATGGTATTAGTGAGCGTTTTCACAAGACTTGGAAAGGCACGGCACCCAACAAAGACTAGACTTATGCAAAGACACATATATGGAAGTATGGCATCCATCTTAAAATGGTACAGTTTAATAAAGGAAGGAAAACAAAAGTACCAACTACAGATGAGAGTGTGTTGCCACAAAGAAAAAGGGCTCTCTCTAAGCAGCTAAACACCAACCTATGACATTGCAGAGAGAAATTAACAGGAGCAACCTGCAGCATGATTAAAGTTGAAAGGACGGGGTACAAGGCAGACACCCACAGGACAAAGAAGTTTGTAAAGAGACTAAGGGCCTGATTATGAGTTTGGCGGTAATACGACAGCTGTTGAAAGGGTCCAACCGCCCTGTTACGATGCAAGCATTCCCATAGATGAAAAATGCCGCAGTACCACTGTCACCGCCAGTAGATCCCGACTGCGTCTGTGGCAGGATAGGCCAATGTGTATGCTGGTGGAAGGACTGCCAGTTTCACCGCCCGTCCAATCACGATGTTCCTTACCGCTGACGTGACTGAGGTGGTTAATCCTCCACACCTGAGCTGGCCGAAAGGGTAGCATATAAGGCACAAATTCACCTTTACTCAACTTCACGCGTCCCGTACCGCCATGGAGCCGGCCCTCAAAGTCCTATCGCTGCTGCACGATGATGACCAACACCGTCATGGACACAACCAACTGTAAGCCATATTCCTACCCATTCATCTTGTTCCGAACCCGTGTTACCGTGCCGGGAGCCCGTTACTCTGCTTTTGGGGAGACTATTTTGTCTATTTGGCCGTCGTCTTGATTTATGACGCGGTCCAAGAGCATACTTCGTACCTATTACTCAGGATCACTATATGTATTGTGGAGCGATATCCAGGATAGAAACCCCTACTACCTACACCATAGAGACTAGATTCCAGTACCTATCTGTATTGATTTTCTCCAACGGTGTCAGTCCACGCCTTATTTCCATTGGAAGTCTCACCCATTATATGATTTAGACCTTTCTGTTACACTCTACGGTACCTGCCTTATACCATGTCTATCCTCTAAACTGCTCTGGTCATTCATCATCCCAATTAACATTACTCACCAAGCCCTGACGAAGTTACAACCTGTAACGAAACGCGTTGGCTGTGTATGTTCTTTCTGGTATAATTACCCAAATAAAGAAAAGAGAATCTAAGATTACAAGTACCTGCGTAATTCCTTTGAGTGCGCCTTTCATTCTGTTGTGATTCCTACCCATTCCCATTGACTCTTCAGCAAATAGTTGGCCCAGCATGGACATGCAAAGGTGTATGGGGTCCCTGGCCCAAACATGCCATGTGGGTCCCCGTTCCAAATAAATCGGAATGTAGGATCCAAGCACTGCTCCATGATGCCTTCTTTGGGCAGGTCAATGACACTGCACAGGCCCACATCTCCAATTTGAACCTGTGTATAAAATTAAGAATCAGTGCTACTGATCTATGCATTGATTGGTGTAACAACGGCACCTCCCCATCAATATCCCTGCTATTTATCTCCGTGACACCCTCACATTTATCGCCTGCTGTTGTCATATCAAAGAGAATGTTTTAGCTACGTACTCCATGCATTGTATGTCTTAAGTTAGCATTCACGGCACCATTTTATATTCAGCCGCCATTTTGAGCCATGATAGAAACTAACTTCTGTCTCACTCTCTGCCCCAGCTGAAAGCAGCTGCGATAGTTTTTGCTTCTCCAAGGCTGAGCTTCGCTGTGCTAATGAATACACTGTTCTTGTGAGTACATACCTTTCCCATTAGATAGGCCTGCTCCCAGCCTTAGAGCGGCGGGCACAGGCAGAGTGATGGTGCAGAGATAGCATGTACCCGGTCTCAGGATCTAAACCCATCCTGTATCTCCTTTGTTCACCAGCTACCAACTGGAAATTTCCAGTGAGGGCGTGTCTTTATTGGTTCGTAATTGTATCACCATGCTTGCTGAAGTCAGTCCCTCTGCAGCAATCCAAGGAGGCTGGTCAGACTGGACTCCACTCAAGTGTAAATGAATAAAATATACTTGGTTTGTATTCTCTACTGTCTGGCCGACTCTTCATTTGTGTGGAGGGCTGAGAGGTGGACGCTAGTGACCCGGGTGACCCTAATTGGGTCACTTCCTTCATTTGGCGCGCCAAACAGGGACTCCATCGTGTGACCCATCCTCGCTCGCCTACGGGTGAGGAAGTTGGGCCGCATTGGGTCGGACGGGCGGACCAGGGATCCATGCACAAAGAGAGTCTTGAACTCGCAGCTGCCCCGTCTGTCTGAGCGGTTGGTGCCTCGCCCAGCGATCATCCCAAATGGGGTCCTGAACAGCAAAATCCTTGGATCTGACCGTTTGGTCCGAAGAGTCGGCAGTCGAGAATAAATTTGTTTGACCTGTGTGCTCTAGGTGAGTTTGCTTTGGTTCTTTGTGGATATGGTAACATTTTGGTTTGTCTTTGGTACGGTCTGAAGACCGATTTTGGTTTGTCTTTGGAATGGTCTGAGGACCGATTTTGAATTGTCTTTGTTACGGTCTGAGGACCACTTTGGATACTTAGTGTTACTGAACACTTTGTTAGGCAACATAACAAATTTGGCCTACTTTTGAAAATGCCATGCCTAAGTCGCTTCTTGGTTTCTTGTTGTCCTTGTTTTTCTGCTGATGCTCGACTGAAAGAAAGTCAGCCAGCGTCAATTGAAGGTGGTGTGTGTTTGTTTGTTAGCAGATTTGTTTCCAACCTGCTCCCTGAGATTGCGACTCGATTACAGGCTTCGGAGAGTACCTGGCCACATCTGCTTCTTCTGTTATCTTGAATATGGCGTAGTATTATGAGAACAGGGAAAATGAGGAGAAGGAGAAGTTGGAGAAAAAGCACAAAGAATTGAAGACGAAGGTGTTGTTGCAACAGCCTTCTCGAGGGAATGGTAGAGGATGTGGTGGTATGGTCGACAGCTTCCTCGTACTGGCAGGAATACTACGCCTGTAGGACCGAAACAGTGTGCATACTGTAAGGAAGAGGGGCATAGGCGCAGCGAGTGTTCCGTGCTTTTGCAGAAGGTGGTGGTTCCAAGAGGTCGAGGGTGTGGTGGACGGTGGCCAGGAAAGAGCTAAGACTGCTTAGACATCGGAGAGCCAAACTGATCAAAATTACTTTGACGACCCTCGGGGCAAACAGTATTATCATGATGACTATGATACGAATGAGGTGTCAGGGATGTCGTATAGTTAGGGCAGCCAGGGATAGAGTGAGGAACCAGTTCTGATACCTGTGGATCAACGTGGTCCGTACGTTAGTGCCGATGTGCATGGTTCGGCTAAAGAGTTTTTGGTGGATACACGGTGCGACAAACAGCTCTATTTCCCATTCCTTGGTCACTGGAGAGTCTCTGTCTAGCCATAATAATGTTTCAGGAGGTTTTTCTCCTATACCGTTTGTGAGCCCCATTTCCAAACCTTTTGCTTTGACTCTTGGTCCTTTCACTGTGGATTTGCCATTCTTGCTGACGTCCAATTGTGGAGAGAATTTAATGGGTTTGGATCAATTGAAGAAACTGCATGTCTCCTTTTTTTGCTCTCCGTAGGGTGTCTACGTGACAGTGGGTCAGAGTGTTGTGTGTGCTACGCAATGTCAGTCTAAAGATGCGACTCTCCCTGCTGAATTTAAAGATATTTTGAACCAAAGGGGAGTAAGGTCCTAGGACGTGTGGTTGGCTAGACCATAAATTATATATCAAAAAATACTTTGCCGACCCCACACTAATTTATATCCTCAATTTTTAAGGAACAAACCAAGTAGAAACTCCTCGGTTGTTTAGGTATATTTTACTCTTACCCTTTTATTTTTTTATTTTTCAACTTTTTGGGATATTTACATGTAGAAAGGGACGCTCTGGCGTTTAGTTTCAATTCCACATAAATACTATATAATTCAACAATACAAATACAACATATATATTTACAAGAATTTTACACAAATACTTTTTTTCTTAAGTTTATACACAAGTGTCTGTTTTCCCTAAAAAGACAAGAGTAACGCTTTAAACTCTAAATCTAGCTTCACAGCACATGAATGCAGCAAAAATAGAGTATATTTATATATACAAAAATAAACCACAAATTAATGTGTGGCTTATTGGGCAACTGATGTCTGTCCTTGTATGCCGACGCGTTTCGAATCCGGTATAATCACTTTACGGATTCTCCTCAGGGCTCTGTCTCTTTTAAGTTCATCTGTATCCCAGCAGCCGCCGGTCCGCAGGTAATATTTTGGAGATTTGTCTCTTGGTTCTTTTAATTTGTGTCCTCACACAATTGAGTGTTGATCTCACAGTATTCTTCAGCAATTACTCTGTTGCTGCTGGCGGCTTTAATCCTTCATAATTCCTCCCAGCCTTTAGTTCCTGTAGTCCGTTTATGCTTCGTGTGTTCTATCTAGAAGCGGCGTTTCTCGCTTGCATCAATATTCTCAATTCAGGGCCACTCTCTTTGACCTAAAAGTAAAGCCCCAGTTAGATTATAGCAATTTCGGGCAAGCGGGCACTAACTCACATAGGGAAAACAAATTCTATCTACTTAGGAGGTAAGTAGATAGAATTTGTTTTCCCTACTTAGGAGGTAAGTAGATAGAATTTGTTTTCCCTACGTGAGCATATAACCAATTCACAAAAACGAATTGTTGAATGAAAATATTAGGCAATGAGAGAGGTGATGATTTTGGGGTCCCCCCTAACCTAGGGGGATGACCAAGGAGATGCCTTGAACTGAGCATAAACAAAAAGCACATATTATTGAACTTCTGTGGTGGTCCCATCCTCTTAAGACCACCCCAAGCACAGTTATTATTGGCAAAAAAACAATCCCAACCAAATGCCCTGCAAAGCATTTTGGGACGAGATTAGCAGTGGGCGGTGAATATTATAGACTCCAATATCAAAATACTTCTTCCAAGAGCTGCAGTTCAACTAGTTATTACTAGATGTTCCTCATGAGTCAATTGCAAAGTCATTGAAATTATTCTTACATCAAGCTGCAGTTCAACTAGTCGTTACTAGATGTCCCTCATGAGTCAAATGCAAAAGCTTCATGAAAGGGTTTCAATGCAAATGAGCAAGTCACCCTTATTCGAGCTTGTGAGTTGAGCGAGGGACTGGTTATAAATATTTTTACTGACAGCCAGTACGCCTTCGGGGTCACCCATAATTTCGGGCAGCTCTCGGCAGAGAGAGTTCCTTACTTCCCATGGGACACGCATTCAGCATGGTCCCCTCATATATAGGCTTCTGTCCATCCTGACGCTCCCTAAGAAACTGGTGATTGTGAAGTGCAGTGCTCATAAGAAAGTTACTGACAAGGTGGGTGAGGGGAACGCTTCTGCAGATCATACTGCTAAGGAGATAGCCCACACTAAAGTGAAAAGAATGTTTGTAGCAGGTCCCGCTAGGTCGGTGCCCGAGTTCACCATGTTTGAGGATACACTTGCGAATGTTAAAGAAATCCAGAGTGAGGCCACAATGGAGGAATTAGAAGTGTGGCAAGAGAGTAAAGCAAATTTGAATGATGAGGGATGTTGGATTGATAATCAGGGAAGCAGAAATGGATGTTTCCAGATGCTTATGTTCTTCCTGTAGTGACAATGGCTCATGGCCTAGCTCACATCAGTACTAAGGGTATTTGCAAGTTGTTAGACTCTGTAAGGCAGAATGACATATCTCCAAGACAGCTGCCCATTTGGTAAAATACTGCATGGTGTGCATGATTCACAATCCTGGCAAGGGTACCCCTACACCACATGGTGATTTTGCACCCCCCACTTTCCCGTTTGAGGCCCTCCAAATGGATTTTATCAAAATGGACAGGGTCAATAATTTGAAGTATGTGTTGGTGGTCGTCTGTGCATTCAGTAAATGGGTTGAGGCCTACCCCAGTAAGGAAAATACAGCCATTGCGACTGCAAAGATACTCCTGAAGGAGTTCTTTTCTCACTTCAGCTTGCCCTGTTTGATCTGGAGTGATAACGGAAGTAATTTCAATGCCAAGGTTATCCAGCTGGTTTGCAAAGGACTACATATCAGACAGAAGTTCCATGCAGCGAATCACCCCCAGTCAGCAGGTTTGGTTGAGAAGTACAATGGTACTCTCAAACTGAAATTGGCAAAGATTCAGGAGACCACAGGTTTGCAGTGGCCAGATGCTGTACCATTATCCCTTTTGCCCACAAGAACAACAGCACATTCTAGGACAGGATTGTCACCTTACAAGGTTGTGTTCGGACACCCAGCAAATGTCTGGGGCATCCCGCAACCGCATACATTTTCAGAAATTGAGTATCCTTTATTGACGGATTACCTATGTGAATTAACTAAAAATCTGCGTTCTATTCACCAACAGATACATGAGTGTTTACCACCTGTTCCTGAGGAGCCTGGACATGATATTCGGCCTGGTGATTATGTGCTAGTGAAGAATTTCCAGTGGAAAAATAGTTTGGAGCCCTGCTGGAAGGGACCTATCCAGGTCCTCCTCGCCACCCGCACAGCCATAAAGATCGCTGGCCAAAAGAACTGGATTCATACGCAACACTGCCGCAGAGTGCTTCTGCCCTTACCCCACGAACAAGTCCCATGATTTGTCCCCTTTTGATGCTGAAAATAATGAAGTACTAAATGAGGCAATACCCCCGGAGATCAAAACAATTCAGGAGCCCCTTTTTATTGACTCCTCTGTGCCTGGAGTCTCCAGGTACAACTTGTGCCCTCGAGTGAAGAACAGTGCACCAAAGGAGAAGTCAGATTAGCTAGGGACGGACTGCGCACGTCAGGGTGTACTCTGCCTATAGTACCAACAGTGTTAGTTTAGGGGATAGGCGCGATTGGTACATTGTTTGGACATTGAACAGGATAGATCGAATGTGGTCACTTGGAGGGGAGTACATTCTTATGGACTATGTGGGATTCATCGCGAGCTAGGACTGAGCAGCTCCACCGCCAGTGCTCAAGAGCACCAACGTTAATGAACCATAGGAGTCTACCAGTGAGGCTCAGATGGACACTGGGAACACGTGCCCCCTTTTGACATCAGTTTTACTGCATTCCCTTTTCTTTGCTTCACAATGTATCAGTTTGGTCGGCCCATTACTGAAGAAAAACAGCCATTTGCACCTCCGCATCCAGAGCGAGGTTGGTCCACAAAAAGTAAAATGGTTTTTGCATCAATAGTTGTCATTGCACTAATATTTGTATCAGGGATATCCTATTCTGGAAGAGAAGTATCCTGTGTATTCCTTGGTTGGTACAACACCGATTCCTCCCAAAGACGTTTGTCACTTTGGTTCTTACAACGGAGAGCACCGAAAGTCTTATAAGGATAATGTATTTACACAAATGTTGCATCAGGCTCATGAGGTGTCTAATACACCTAATTGTTAGGTGTGTGTGTGTGGACTACTTCCCTCAGTGACTCATAAAAGTGATAACCTGTGGTCCATGCCCCTGTCATACATTAGTAGTTGCAAGGGTTGGTTTGGATTGCTCAGTATGGTGCGCCCCATCCCCAATGCGATGCTCTGGATAGAACACGTGCTGATTCTCACACTATGGTACAGAATGTACATTTCCAGCACAGGGCTAATTTATTTATACAAATGTTGCATAAGGCTCATGCGGTGCCTACGACAACTAATTGTTGGGCGGGTGGACTACATCCCTCAGTGACTCATAAAAGTGATAACGTGTTGTCCATGCCACTGTCATGCATTAGTAGTTGTGAGGGTTGGTTTGCATTGCTCAGTATGGTGCCCCCCTGTGAGAAGTTGGCCTGATGTGCAGTGCTCACTATTCTAGTGATCACTATATATCAGTCCAAACAACCCTTATTGATGATTGGTTGTAAGTCAACCTTATAGACCAGCTATCCTAGTAGCATGGATACGAGCAGTCTAAGGCTAAGACTCTAGAGGGCGTGTTAAGCCAGCTGTTTTACCATCACATTACCCCTTGAACACCCAGTGAAAGGACACCACACAAGTTGTTATGAAAATAAACAGTGTATTTATTTATAACAAGACTACCCTGGCTCTTTATGAGACAGGGAGCTAAGCACACAACAAAACTCTTATAAAAATACTTCAAGTCGCACAATTTACACAAATGCCCGAGGGGCACCAAAAACCATATACTACAAAAGTGGAATGTGAATTACTAGCAGGTAAGTAACGATTCTCAGAGGCTTTGGGATCGCTAGGGCTGGACTACTGAACCTTTAGATTACTAGCAGGAGGCCTAGGGAACTCGGGTGCAGAGTGTGCACTCTCACGCGGGATGCGGGACAAAGTCTATGGAAACTAGAAATCACAATTTTAGTGTTCTCGGGCGAACCCGACTAGGTAGGTCAAAAACGAAAGTGGATCTGGACCCTTGGATAGTGAGGCTATGCTGAGGCACCGAAATGCCGAAGTTACCTCGCCCAGGGGCTGCAGCTGCATAGGTCTGAAAAGACGTCGGGATTCTCCGTTGACGAACCAGGAGCCTGAAGGAAAGGAGTTGCTGGCAGGCGACCAGTGAAGATTGTTCGGGTGATCCAAGCCTGGATCGAAGATAGATGACACCTGAAAGCAGAGGGGACCAAGTTCGTGACTACTAGCCAGTAGTCAGGTGGCACCAGGAGGGCACCGGATGGTAGTCACCTCGACTAGGTGAGTGGGCGACGCTGGGCTCTGTAATCTCACGGACCAGGAGGCGTTGTCGGCGACCAGGATGGAGGTACGAGCTGTCCCACGATGGATGATGCTCTCGACGTCGCTGGACCCAGGATTGGGGCAACAAGTCTTGGCAAATTCAAGCCCACGCGGTGGACCTAAAATGGCGTCTGGAGTGGACCAGGAGGGTCCGGGGTGCTCCTCTCTTGGAAGGGAGCAAGGGCCAGTCTGGAGCAACCAGACCAGCAACAGTGATGTCGTCGGGCGTCGTTAAGAAGGCCACAAGCCAGCGGGCTAGTAGCCAAACAACGCGGTGAGCAGCAAAAAGCAGAAGGGCCCCACGCAGATCGTGGAGATGCTGGGAGGCTGAACTTCGGTGCTGGGGCTGCTCAGGGTCGGGGCTTCTCGGACCCCAAAGCACTCACCAATGGGTCCCTCGGCGGTCGTGCTGGAAAGAAGTCATGCAGTCTTGAAGATGGCCGGTCCCTCGAGGTCTCGTCGCACCCACGGTTCTCAGCTTGGCTGTAGAGGTGGGTAGAGGTCAGAGGTGCCAGGGAAGCCGGTTCTCGTCGAGCTGGGCAGTCGGATTCCGGAGGAAGGACTTGCAGCAGACCGCAGTGTTCTTAAGATGGTGCCTGCGGATGCAGGGTGACTACTCCTTAGTCACAAGGGAGAATCTTGAAGAAGAAATCTTGATGTCCTTTCGTAGAAAGTCATGTCTTGATTCCAAAGATGATCTGATCTGGAAGGGGGCCAGTTCCTACCTTTATCCTGCAAAAAGGGGCTGGCGCGCGACTAAGTCCTGCCCTATGGGTGGGACTAGGAGGGGGGTGGTTACACCCCTCTCCTTTGGCGGGCTTTCCCCAGGCCAGGGGCTGGAGTGCCCCTGGAACTGGTTTCAGCCGGCCTATGCACAGTGAGCACCGGGGTGCCACTTGCAGTCACCTTCCTCTGAAGCCCTGTCTACCTAGGATACACAAAATCCTGTCTGGGACGGTGCTGGCACCGCCCCTGGCAGGAAACCCTTTGTCCTTGCCTCCTGCTCTGGGAGGACTCCCAGCAGCAGGAGGGCAGACTTGTGTCTCGGTGGCAGCATCCATTTTGTGGAGCTAAGGCTCTGTCTAACTTTAACCAAGGTTACAGGTTACATACATGTCGTGTCCCTCTAGAAGGGTGGAATGCTAACCCCGTCGCCAGAATTGGCGAGGGGTTAGTATTCCAATTCGTATGACACCTTACTCGACATGTTTTGATAAAGCGATACCAGAGTTGGCATATAACCGCGAGGATTATAATGCACTTAAGAGTATATGGTATGCGATATCATGGAAACGGCTAAGGGATGGATCCCGAAAGCCGCAGACAGGCTCAGCTCATGCCAGAGCACCATCTCACACGATTCCAAGCACTCTGCCTTCAGGATTGTTAAGGCCTGCCATAGGAGTGACTGATAGGAGATCTGTGTGTCCATTTTAGGGTTAGATATAGGTATACTATATCTAAAGCAAGGGGTGATTACACCACCTTGCCCCAGCTGTCAAGCAGCCAGTTGTGTCAGTTTTGGATGGCCAGCCAGGGGTGGCATAATACATGCTTCGGCCCCTGGTAGGCCCTGGGTACACCTATGCCCTGGGCACCTAAGGTACTCTGTACAGGGACTGATAAGGTGACTCAGTATCCAACTAGATATGTACCTAAGGTACATGGAATCCATTTTACAGAGAGAGCAGTAGGCCTGGGGTCCTGAATAGCAGGGCCCCAGGTCAACTAAGTCAGAAAACCAGCAAAACACCAGGCAAAAAGTTGGGGGCAACCATAGTCAGGGATCTACCTTCCTACACCCCCATCCCCAATGTGATGCTCTGGATAGAACGCGTGCTGATTCACGCACTATGGTACAGAATGTGCATTTCCAGCACAGGGCTCACCCTGGCGGTTTGACAGGCCCAGAGCTGTTTAGTAGATTGTTCTTATGTTCCTGTATGCATGCATACAAGGGGGTACAGAATGGAACGTTGTCTCAAATGGAAATAGCTGATTTCCTAGGGTTTAACACGTCAGAGTATTTCCAGTCTTTCCAGGCTCGTAATGGTACTGAGGACAAGCCAGTGTCGGTGTCAGTGGTCAACACAACAACTAGTTTCTGTGTCCAGGAGACCGGGAGGATAAAAGTAGGGGAGAGCAGATGCAATTCCACATATAGGTTAAGAACGACTGATAGTCCGCCCTTAATACAACCCCCTAATGTCTATTTTGTTTGTGGATCCCAAGGTTATGTCTGACTCCCGGAGGGATGGTCGGGCAGGTGTTATCTCTCTTTTCTTCTTCCCCCTGTGTATATAGCTCCATCGAATTACCACAAAGACCATCGGCTGCAGCGTCGGAGTGTACACTTGCCCCGAGCCAGAAGGGTTATTGACACGGAAGATATAGATCAGACAGATACCACTTTGCAACAGTTTGAAGATGCCATGAAGGGTATCGTACCATTTTGGGGCACCATGTCCAATAGTCTTAACATTCGTCGGCTCACAAGAGTTGTAGAAGGGGTTATTAATACTGACCAATATCATAGCTGAGCTCCAGGCTACGAGGTTCGTCACCTTACAAAATAGGATGGTGTTAGACGTCATCCTTGCTGATCGGGGAGGGGCCTGTCGCGCTATTGGCAGCAGCTGCTGTGTGAACATCCCAGACCATGCCCCCAAGGTATAAGCTGCCATACAGAAGTTGCATAGGCTTTTCTCTGACATACAACAAGAAAATGGTACCTGGACTCTCTCTGGATGGTTATGGGGTATGTTCTTGTCCTGGGGATTTGAAGATTCTTATCTTTCTGGTTGCAAATGCTGGTATTATCTTTACATGTTGTCTTTGTATACACTGTCTCCCTGCATGTTGTGCTTATTGTGTAAGTACTCTGCCGCCTAAGCCAAAGATATCAGTCCATTACACTAATGCCACGACCATGATGTTGATAGCATTAATGACCTTATGTTGACTGATGGAGGCATCTTTGAATATTGACAATGCCCATAATAGCTTGTAGTGATAGCTCTTCTCTTCTGTACGATGTCATTTGTTTCTAGTGTCTGTTGTTATAAAAAGGTTTTAGCCAAGTTCTCCATACATTGTATGTCTTCAGTTAGCATTCGCAGCACCATTTTATAATCAGCCGTCATTTTGAGCCATAATCAAAACTAACTTCTGTCTCACTCTCTCTCTGCCCCGGCTGAAAGCAGCTGCGATTGGTTTTGCTTCTCCAAGGTTGAGGTTCGCTGTGCTAATGAATACACTGTTCTTGTAAGCACATACCTTTCCCATTAGACAGGCCTGCTCCCACCCTTACAGGGGCAGGCACAGGCAGAGTGACCTTGGCGCTGAGATAGCATGTACCTGGTCTCAGGATCTAAACCGAATCTTCTGTATCTCCTTTGTTCACCAGCTACCAACCGGAAATTTTCAGTGGTTGCATGTCTTTATTAGTTCTGAATTGTACATTATGTATCGCCATGCTTGCTGAAGCCAACCACTCTGCAGCAATCCAAGGAGGCTGGTCCGACCGGACTCCACTCGAGTGTACCTGAATAAAAAATATACTTGGTTTGTATTCTCTATTGTCCGACCGAATCTTCATTTGTGTGGCAGGTTGAGTGGTGGTCGCTAGTGACCCGGGTGACCATATTCGGGTCACTTCCTTCACAACAGAACATTATGGAGCTAACCAAAGGCCAATAGCCAGTCCATGTCCATAATCGGTGGACCAGCACAGTGTTGTGCCACAAAACTTGCCCTTCAAGACTCTGCCAGGGAATCTCCTCCCCCAAAGGGGCATCAATTGGGCATATCAGACACCTCAATGATCTTATTTGAGTGGAGGACTTTTGGGTTTGGAAGGGGAATCCTGAAGGTTGCACTTTTGAAGAGAATTGGGTGGACTGAAGTTTAGGAAAGAGGGTTTGAAGTCAGAAGTGGTGGAGCGATGTTTGGAAGAGGTACACTGGGAAGTGGAGGGGGTGCATGGTCAGGAATAGGGGTGGAGATGGAGGTGGCAGTGGTCTTCTTGGCTGTGGTAGGAAGAGGGAGCTTCTTTGAAGGGGTGGTAGGAGGTTTGGTAGCGGTGAGGGCAAGGGCAAAGGAAAGGTTTTCTGTAGGGAACTCAGGAGTGGATGTGGGAAGGAGTGGGAACTTGGAGTAAGAGGAAGTGACTGAGTGATGTGCTTCGGTCTGTTGCAGGTTGCATATGTGTCAGGTATATGTGCTGCTAATATGAGTGTGTATAGTATATCTGGTGTATGTTGGGTGCTTGAGTGTTTGTGTCTGAGTTTTTAGGAGTGAAAGTGTGGCTGGTGTGTCTATGGTTGTTGCTGCAGTGGATGTGCTGGGTGTGAGTGTCATGAATGGTGATGTTGTGCTGACTGGGTGTGTATGGATGTGCTGATAGGTGTGCATGTGGGTGTGGGTGTCTGTGGTAGGTGGGGGAGATCGTGGGTGTATGGTGTGTGCACGCATTTATATTCTCCACTGTCCTGTGTAAGGATGTGCTGGGTCAGTGGTGAGAGTATGTGGCTGTTGTGTTTTGAGTGGTGTTTCTAATGGTGGTGCGGGTACCTCTGAGAGTGGTGGTGTGGGTGGGGTCTGTATGTTTGGATGCTTGTTTGCCTTTTTTGTGATGTTTGTGCTTGTGGCTGGATGTGCTGTTTGTGTGTGTATAGGTGGGTGCGTGCAAATGTGTGCATGTGCTTTGGACAGGGTTGGGAATATGGTATCGGATGGGTAGGAAGCAGGGGGATGAACACAAGTTGGGGGATGGGAGGTTGCGGTCACTGAGGAGACCAGAGCCTGAAACGATCTCTGTAGGGCAGACATGGCCCTGTGAATGCCTTCCAGGTAGGCCACCATCTTCTGCAGATGGCTGCCTTGCACCTGGATGGCATTTAAAAGTATGACCCACGGAGATGTGCCTCAGAAAGTTAATAGCCTCCTCACTGAGTGCACTGAGGGGCAGAGGCTGAGGTGCCTAAAGCGAAGGAGCTGTGTCGCCTCTTTGGGGACCGGGCATGGCCAACTGGGTGGGGAGCAACTGAGAGAGTGGAGCTGGAAAGTGGGGTGGCAGACAAGGAAGATGGTGGTATATCTCCTGTGTGGTTCGCCACCATCCGGGCGTGTCCACTGGAGGATAACTCAGATGATATTAAGCTTACCTCCTCCGTGGCACTACAGGCCTCCTCTTGGTCACTGGGTCCGTCTGTGTCAGAAGTACCAGAACCAGAACCAATATGGCCAGCTGCTTCCCTGCCGATGTTGGCCCGCTCTCCTTTGCTTGCCTGAGATGATGCTGCAATGTACATATAATTCAGTTTATTGCTTACCTCCTCCGTGGCACTACAGGCCTCCTCTTGGTCACTGGGTCCGTCTGTGTCAGAAGTACCAGAACCAGAACCAATATGGCCAGCTGCTTCCCTGCCGATGTTGGCCCGCTCTCCTTTGCTTGCCTGAGATGATGCTGCAATGTACATATAATTCAGTTTATTGCATCTGTGGTAACACACCTGACCATGAGATGTTAACACTAAACATTCCAAAGGTGCACAGATTACACCAGCTCCAAATTTCAAAACATTGGCTGCAATATTATCCTGAACACATGAATGCATTGCACATAACCTCTAAACCATGGGTATTTGTAAACCTTTCCTTGGAGGCCACAAAGTACTGTCTGTGGCATGCCCACGGGCCGCACAGATGCCAGCAATGTGAGGGTCAGTGTGATCTAAGGTGGGCATAGGGGGAAGCAGAAGCATGGTGTGGACAACAAACTGAGCCTTCATGAGGCTTCTGTCTGCCACCAACGCTCTATTCTCATGTACCGAGAATTAAAGTCAAAGCATTAACTTCTAATATAAAACCGAGAGGGAAAGAGATACTTATCTGGTGACTATATTGTATGTGAAGCCAGAAAACCTGGTATCAGTATTGGCTTCCCCACTTGACGAAATGGTGTGAGCCTAGGCAATTAGTTAATTTCACTTTGCCTCCTATTTCTTCATTACCACTTATGAGAGCCCCTTAAAATGTATGAGTTCAGGATATGTGCTGTAGAAAACCTTCTCTTGTGTTTTATCTAATAAACTGTGTTACAATTACATACAGCCGAGGCTACACATATGGTGCTCCTGACAAAAGACTTGCCTCTTGGTTCACTAATGGCAGTGTACTCATAAGGGGAGCTGCATGAATGTTTCTAAGATCATGTTTGAAAACTATCACTGCTAATAAATGCCTCTCAATGCAGTGATATAATCTGATCTATTAAGGTAAAAGGCTCATGCATGTTAATAAAATACACTTTTTTGAAGTAGGCAGAGGGTTTATCATGTTTTTACACATTTAGTGCAAGATTTCTTTAAAACTAATGGCGTTCCCATAAATGTAGTTTATGTGTAAATATGTAAATAAAGTATGCCCATTTGTTTGACAGCTTTCTGAATGTTCCTTATCCCTTAAAAGAACTGCAACACAGTGCTGCTGTTCACTGGGGGGGGGCGCAATTAAATATCAGGAGGGCCGCATGTAGCCCCCGGGATGTACTTTGAGTATCTCTGCTCCAAACAGTTTCTCACAGTGATGTTATGACCCCACACAGCTACAAGACCATGAGTGAAGTTTACGTCATGTCATCCAGATGTATCTACTGGTATTGGTCCCCACCTTCTACAGAACAAATGCCCAAAGCATAAGTTGTCACATTGCCATAAGGACATCCCCATTCCATATTTTGACTGTCTGACCACTCCTTTCATACTCACCATTTGCCAAAGACAATATGCCATTCAAGGCTCATGTATCACAGTGACTATCTGCGAACTCAACATGTGGTGTAAGTTTGATCCCAGGGTGATAGCATATTGCAGTACCTATCATGTCGTTCATAGCTTCACCATTTGGACATTACTATAGAAGTATGAATAATGGATAAGGGTATGTGTCATACATTCACCAATGTGTAAATAGTCCTGGCTGTGGTAAAAACATTTACTGTTTAATTAACAAAATTAACTCCCAAAATAATCCTAGTGGCCTACACACACATACATTTATTTGACATCAAACGAAGAATGCAGTTAAATCATGTAGAACACAGGATTGCTGATGACACAACTGCACGAACGGGTCCACAGGCCGACAGGTTGGCCCTATTACTGATTGCACCAGTGATGTAGGAACACTTGTGTTATCCAGAATATGCACCAGAGGAGCATGTCATACTATGTCACATGTGATAAGCTTACTATCACATGACACACAGTAGTGAGTGAGCATCACTCATTCCACAATGTAGATAATTGGCCTGTTGGGGCGATGGGCAGCTGGGTTATTCAACAATATGAGATAAATCATCACTCTAGTCAGCCATGTAACAGCCCATGGATAGGTGATTGGTCACAGCTGTGTAGCACGTTGATACAGACAGTAGGCAGAGGACATCATTACACACCTACTACCAAACCTACACATTTGTGTACTCCTTTTGTGCACTTGAATTTGGGTCTGCCTCTGTTCAGATGGTGACAATCATGCCTGTGATGTTTCTGACGGGCATTGACCTGGATAGATACAAAAAAAGAAGCACATATTTTGTAAGTGAAAGCTAAAGTACATCAGTTTTTATGTCACACAAGTATACTACATATTCCACAAGCTGACACCAGTAGTGAGCACACAACATGTTTATATCACACATGCTGAGATGTACAAACACCCCAATATACACTTTAGTAACAATCTGCGGAATACCATTATCCCTGTTAATGTCCTAAATCACAAATATAACCCACACACATGAAGTACCTCAGGGGCGAGCTACATATACTGTGAGGTCAGCTACAATGAAACATGACAAAACCTTGTGGGCTTTAGAAGACTGCACAACTTAAGGTGAAATGTGATATCCATCTGTAAAGAGAGGCACATTGAATTTAGGCCTACAGTCCATAGAGACAGGTATCAGAGTATGACCCACAGAATTTCACTCATCCCACTATGACTGACCTGTCATATTTGTCAGTGAGAAGATGCTTATTGGGGTGGTGTGAACATGTCTACTCTTTGATGCTTCACAAAACTACAGCTTATTGAGTATGTGTGCCATGTACTAGCTTCTCAGAACCCCTATGTAATATGTGAGACTGTCACCGTGATGCCACCCTGGCTTGGTTGAATGTATGTTAGCTGCTGATTCACCTAACCAACATCTCATCTTAACTGAGCAATGATGTGAACTGTGAGTGTGTGAATTCTTTAATTGGGTCTGGACTGTGCAAGCATCAATTGTTGCATATTGTTAACAGATCATTAATAGCAATACGCTTGTGATTCATGGAATTAAACACTTTGAACACCATCTGCACTGGACAGGAGTATCAGGTCAAGGGGTTACCTCACGCAGTATGCAAACGTTGGTCCGTCGAGACCAAGCCAGGGTAGTGTTAGGGTGGGCACAGCTCAATTTGTCATCACACATTAAAAAAGAGGACTATAGGAACATAGCTCTTGGCATCAGTTATAGTACCACAGACACCCTGCCCCACCCTGGGCATGCTTCTGACTGACCACAGCTCATTGTCAGGCCTTGCTCTCAGCAGGCTGAGCATACAGATGCCACATGTCATGTAATTACCAACGTATCCCAATCACAAAGTTCAGGTTGTAGACTTTCAATAAACAACCTCAATGCTGGGTGGTACCCGGAAGGAGTCTGATATATTGCTACCTCCCAGACAACTTTTCTGAGAGCCCACATATAGGCTGAGTGAAATTTGTAGCTAGGCACATTGCTGGCATCATCCTCATGTGCTCTTGCCAGAATACATTCAGTCCTCGTGCTGCTAAAGATATGCACATGTTGTCATATTTGGCATTTTCAGAGGTGTATCAATTTCACAGATACCATTACATGTATGAGTGCATAGATGGCTACATACACCCAACATGGGCTTCATGAATTTTCATATTTTCCCTCAACAATGGTGATGTCACATCCACAGTGTATAGTGCTCAACAATCACTAACATGATTCTGCTATGTAGAGACATGCAAGTGATACAACACCATTCAGAGGTATAATGTGACTCAGTGGTGCACTGTAGCTTGTGAACATGGCAAAGTTTGAGTTACACAGAGTTATATACGTTGTTAGTATCTCACCTGTTTCTCTGTTGAGCCATAGAGCTGGCCATACCGGGAGAGGACCTTGTCTGCCAGCATTTCCAGTTCTTCTGTAGAGAAAGCAGTGGCCCTCTCCACTTTTTGATCTTATTTGAGTGCTCCCAGAGGTAGCAAACAGCAGCTGAAGTGGAGGAGGTGTTGGCGGCAGCAGTGTCTTGAGGCAAGTGGGGTATTTTTGAAACTTCACGTACATGTATGCGCATTAATCAGCAGGAATGAACACAGCCATTGGCCTACTACCGTCACAATCAACAACATTAGCCAATGGCTGTGTCTGTCGGGTGAACCGCGCGTTGCGTGTAAGACAGCTTCACCGTCAGATTGTGTCAAGAGCGAGGCCAGCCTGTCCACCATATCAACTGTGGAAAGTAGTGAATTTTTTAATTTTAATGTGTCACCACCATTCATATGAAGGGTTTACATACATATTGACATGGGAATGAATATAATAGCCATGTACTTTACCTCGAAACTCAGCCTCTGTGTTGTGTGTTACTGGGCCTTACTGCTATATTAGTATGTTGCAGTGTATACCTCCGTTGACGGTATTTTGCCCAAAAAATATTTTAAAAAGAAATAATTTGCAAATATCACCTTTGTGAGGCAATATTTGCACATCAGTACTACAAACACATGTAAACTGTACAATGGGAATTATTGATGTTGGACAGGAGACTACTCACATGTTACATATGTATAGTAACGAGTAAGCCTGGGCGGCAAAATCCGTTCCGCTCGCGGAATTTGGGTAATTTCGCATTCCGCAGAGAACGCAAAATTGCCTCAACTTCTGCGTTCCGCGACTTCGCAACATTTTTTGCTTGTTCGCGTTCTCAAAATGCATATTCGTGAGATATTTCCCCCCGAGCATTCAAACAGCGATTGCGAACAGGAAAAAAGCATTGCGAACAAGCAATTCCGTGTGTTCGCGGAATTTCTGCGTGTTCGCGGAGATTTTTTACCGTTTCGCAGAGATTTGCGTAATGCAATTATGCAAATTCCGCCCACCCACCAGTTATGTTGTGTCACATGATTGTTTGATTGAAAGTTCACATATGTTACTGTGACCCTTGCACTGATATGTTGTCACTTCACACATAGGTACCTTGGGAGAGGGGGGAGAAGGCAGCCTCCAGTGTACTACCCATTTCCAGACCTACAGAAGGGATGTAATTAAAAAGTTTCACCTGAATAGGCAAACAATACGTGATTTATGTCATCAGTTGGAGCCTGATCTCCTGCCTCACAACACAAACCCAAATTGTATCCCACCAATCGTGCAACTAAAGGCAGCACTGCATTGTTTTGCCACCGGTTCATTCCAGTACACATTGGCAATATTTAGTGGTATGTCACATCCAATGTTCAGTGGTGTGCTAGCAATAGTCCTTTTTTCTTTGATGTGATTCATTTGAGCTTCATACATGTTTACAGACTTGAGGATTTGGCAAATGTGAAGGCAGAGTTTTATAGATTTGCTTGAATCCCACATGTGATTGGATCCATTGATGGCATCCATATAGCTGTGATACCTCCACATGACAGGGAATAAGCTTACCGTGACAGGAAACACTTCCACCCAGTCAACCTGTAAGTTGTCTGCCTACATCTCACACGTCTGTGCCTGGTCCCAGGTTCTGCCCATGATTAGTTTGTACTGCGGAACAGTACCATGCCCCAGATGATGTCACAACTCCTACCAGAGAGAACCTGGCTTGTTGGTAAGTATGAACTGTCCTAACTATGTATGGGTAATGTCAAGTAGTACCATCTCAAACTGTGCACTTATGTGTAACTTCCATATAGGCGGCACAGCATATCCCAGCCGACCATGGTTATTGACACCACTGAGGAATCCAACAACGCCAGGGTAAGTCTGCTTCAATGAGGCTCATGGAAGAGCATGGCGGCCAGTGAAACAGGTTTGGGAGCTCCTTAAGGCCATATTTAGATGTCTGGATAAGACAGGTGCAGCCCTCCTTTATTCTCCCGGGAAGGTATGCAAAATGTCCACTACCTGCTGCATGCTCAACAGCATTGCCCTGCGATGGAATATCCCTTACATTGCAGAGGATGGAGACCACAGTGACCCACCGGGTGAGGACCATGAAATGCCAGATGAAGATGATAGTGGTGAAGAAGGAGGGGACAGTTGTCAGGATCTCATCAACAACATATTTTCCTAAGTGTAAGTATTTCTTGACTGTACATTACTGTGACTGTTACAGCACCTCTTGTTGTTTGATTAGATAAGTATGCTAATCTAAAATGATGGAAGGGCAAGTTTGGGGAACTAGTAGGCAAAGGCGTATTGAAAACAAGGTTTTGACACATGGGACTTCAGTTTGTGTAGCATGTCGCACGCCGTACACTAGCACTGTCCTGAGGAAGGCCGGGTGTATCCTCCAGCCCAGGGGACCAGAGCCGGGGCTTGAGCCCACCACACTAGAAGGCCCACTGGCACCACCAGAGACCAACTGATGGATGTGGCTAGACTACACTCATGATCGCAGCGGCCCTAGGTGGAGCCAGGAACCCGCCCCGCCAAAGGGACCCACCAGAGATCTAATGACGGGTGAAGGGAGGTGAGGCTACAATTGCGAGAGCCGTGGCCTTAAGCGGCCACCGCGGAGAGTGAGCCCTGAGCAACCGCAGGGGTGGCTTAGTAAGAGCTGAGTGCAGCCTGCGGGGGCTCGGAGTACTCCCACTCACAAGACACCTGCAAATCACCCAGACTCAAACACCAGGTACCTCACCCGAAGCCCAACGTTGTACCAATTTAGAAAGGACCTCAAGACCTGCCTCTTCGAATGACTCCAACGGAGCTGCTCACAACCCCCCAGTGCCTTGAGACACTCATGGGTGAGTAGTGTGCTCTACAAAACTCTGATTAATTGATTGATTCTGGGCACCTACCAGGCAGCGGGCACCCAGGCAATGGGCATCCACGGTCCAGCTCCAGGGGAGAATCCAGGCAGTCCCCTCCCCCTCAACAGTGCAGCACAGAGCCCCCACCAGTTCACCAATACCAGGACCAATACCAGGACTGGCACCCGCAGCAACGAGGAGCCCGGTGAGCAGGGTTGAAGTGGGGTGAAGCCAAGGAAGCAATG
The DNA here is from genome assembly GCF_964261635.1 of Lissotriton helveticus. Classification (NCBI taxonomy): domain Eukaryota; kingdom Metazoa; phylum Chordata; class Amphibia; order Caudata; family Salamandridae; genus Lissotriton; species Lissotriton helveticus. The sequence continues at coordinate 395,123,372 of NC_136057.1, forward strand.
AGAGACCAGGTTCGACTGGTAGTACAGCCCCGAGAGAGCCTCATTGCTGCAGGAGGCCAGGCGAACATCTATACCGCCCACCCATGCCTCCACTTAGCCACCACTCCAGCCCAACCCAATCCCCAGCACCCACTTGGCGACAACCCGGCTGCAGACTAAGTACACACGTACCGGCCAACCTAAAGAAAGTGGAAAGCCCCTGGAGGGGCAGATGTAAAGAACAACCCCATGCAACAAGCTCTCATCTTCCACCTTAAGTAACGTCACCCTCTGAGCACACTGAACTGTGTTTGGAGGACACCGGCTATAGATTCCCACCCGATTGAGCAGAAAAATGTGCAGAAACTTTCGCATTATCATAAAAGGAAATTTACTTCCAAAAAAGTACAAGATGTCCCAAAGGAAACCGGTTACCTGGTCAAAGTCTGCATCAGATAGAAAAGAGGGAGCAAGCTCACAAAATCAAGACACCACGTCCACAACAGCCTCGAGCACATGGTCCACTAGCTCAACCCATGGAACTCGACAAACAAAAACCAACACAAAGTCCTCAGTTGTAGCCTGATTACCAAATTGTTACTTCCCAAACTTCCAAGTGGCCCTCTTCGTCTGACAGGACAGGTCTGCTAGAGAGAAATTCAAGCACCATAAAGGAGGCCACCCCATCAACCACCAGCAAGAAAGCACGCCCCTGGACTTGCAAGGCCTTGGAACACCGATCCCACTCCTGCCCAAGCACAGGGGGAGTTATTAGACCTAGACCTCTGTTCTTCCAGCCAGACTAAGAGCCACAGAACTTCAAGACCCCCACCTCACTGGACTAGGATCAATCTACTATAGTCAGACCCAAATATTCAGTGAGCGCACCAGTAAAGATGACTTCAACTGTTGCCCAAATACAACTACTGCAAACATTGCCCTCTCGAGATACTGCACTGGCTACAGTGTGAGATCCATCAGAGGTGCCCCACAATAATGATTTATGTGACCTATCAACATCATTCCTACAAAACATAGAAACCATAATTGAACAAACATTGGAGCATACCCCTCAGCTGTTCAGATCATATAGCGGACCCAATCAACAGGCGGAGGAGCGTCGCCCACTGCTTTTTTGCAGTGAAACAAAGGGAAAATAAAATGATAATAACATAAGTTATTATCATTTTATTTTCTCCTACTTACGCAGCTTTGCATGGGGGTGGAGTGGTAGCCGGCACCCTCCTAAGTGTGCTATGACAGCTGGGACGGTCCCCTCGGGTCACCCAAAACAGTCTTGCACACTTCGCATGTTCTCCATGCAGGCTGCATCGCAGCCTAGGTTGAGAACATGCCCAGGCCTCCAGTCAGCGTCTGAGTGCCGAAACACGGCACTTGGACCAATCACAACACTGCTAAGGCATCATTGTGATTGTTTGACCGGGAGCCTGGGTGTGCTTCCCGTTGAGGCCGAGCAAGGGAGGACTACGGAGGAGAGATGCGGCGAGGAAGCGACTAGTAGGTACGTTTTCATTTTATGTTTTTTATACCCCTTCCCCCAGCGTCCTTCCGCCCTAAATCTGATCTGTATTGGCCGCTGTTGCCAATCAGTCGCACTTCTGCTTTCAAAATACAGACAACTCCTACACCCTGGCAACCTCTGATTCCCCTGCACCCAGTAACCCTCAATATTAACCCCGGGCATAGTGGGCATAGCGGGACTACACGGAGGTACACGGAGTTGCAAACAAACTCCGTGGAACTCTGCTACGCTACGCAATGCCACCAGCCACCAGCCTCCACCCCCAACCCCCCTATATTATCAAATAAATCTACATTATGTACTATTAAATTTAAACCACTTACCTGGCATGCGGCGTCCCTAGGCTGCCCTCCTCTTTCTCGAAGGATCGGTAATCCTTGAGAAAACTGCACATGTGACTGTTTATTTCTTGCAAGAAATGCGAATGCGCAAGCACAGTTTTCTCAAGGATTATCGATACTGTGAGGAAGAGGAGGAGGGCAGCCTGGGGATGCCGCATGGCAGATAAGTGGTTTAAATTTAATAGTACGTAATATAGATTTATTTGATACTATAGGGGGGGTGGAGGCGGGGCTGGCCAACTCCGCTCCACTGCGGAGTGTGCGGAGATTTGTATTCTACGCGGAATGCGGAGGAGGCAAATCTCCACACTCTCCTCGGGCGGAGCGGAGGTCTCCGCCCGGGGTTACTCAATATATAATGACAAAAGCCCTATTATTGCAATCATCCAAAATAGTACTCCAAATAGACCTTCAATCAATCACCTTGTGTTTGGCGAACCTGAACAAAAAAATTGATCAGCTAGAGAATATGTATCTGATCTTGCAAAACCAGTGTTCCTGCTCATGTGCAGCAATTATCGACCAGTGGGCAACCTTTCGATAATTTTTTACAGCTCTGGCCGAATCAATCCCAGGCACTAGTGGACCTCCAACAGTAGCACCTCTTCCATCTGCAAGCCATTCACAATCAGGCAAGGAACCATCTGTTCACCAAATCGACCTGCTAGAAAGCTCCTTAATAACATCAACCTATCAATCACTCTCGCAGCCTTAGAACTCTGCCCCTCTTGGCTCCCCAGAGTCCAGGCTCAGAACCGTCACTCGGTCACAGGCTGCGGATGGGTCCAAAGGTCCATTGAGCCCCAAGTGACAGGAAGGGAAACACTCCAGGAAGGCAAAGAAAAAACTGAGAAAATCCCAAAAGAGAGCTAACATATGAAAAACAGAGCAGAATCCCTCATTAGCCGCAATCAGGTTATTGGAAAAAAACTCAGGCTCCATTCAGTTATACCCATTCTTCATAACAAAGACTGTTGGCAACAAGCCCAACGACTCATCTGCCAAAGAGTTATGCTGCATCAAAGAAACACTCTGTGAAACAGGCGGAAAGATTAGCCCCAACGAGACTCCAGCGCCACTTCCTTAGTCTAAAGAAGGCGGCAGTCTGCTCCTATGCTATCCAGACTACCCCTATGGATGACACAGCTGTAATGAGGAGACCGGGCACCGGCCTACAACTACCCCATCAGATAGATGGGCTAAAACGGATGCTTGCCCGAAAGTCTCACCATATGCAGAACACAGTGCACACAGCGGCGAGAGACTCAACTGGGGTACGCAGAATTTTAACCGATTATCGCCAGATGCACTACCTGGCACCGCAATACACAGACCATTACCAATACTACGAAGCACAGCGGTTCCGAACGGCCTCGTCCACGTAACCAATCCACAGAGCAGCAGCCCCTCGAAGTCAGATCATGGTATCATTGAGGTGGCCAAGATACCATATTAAAGGCAAACATGACTTCTTAAACAGGGGCAACATATTATGCTTACTGACACACATACCCACCCAAGCCAACATAACATCGGTAGACCTAGCCTGGGTCAAATTCCAGTGTCTTCCAAGTGACACTCACGGCGATTCTACTCTTATCAGGCTGTTCCAGCAGTCACCAATAATGAAGAGAACTCTCACTTGAGTAACTGTGTGCACTACAATGTACAATGTACACAAAATTAGACAGTCTATACAAACTCATGTTGAACTGATCCTGCTTGACATGATCAAACAAAAGAGATTTCTAAACAAAGTTGTTGTCAAATAAAGGTTGTTTGTTATTGCACAATCAACATGTAGATAAGGACAACCTATGTATACATCATTCTATGGTATAACAAAAATCTTTTCATTCTATCAATGAACTGACATTCTAACTTTCAAATGTTTTAACAAAGACGCAAAGCATTCCAAGGTGGCCCGATGCATTTCGAGACACCATGTCCCTTCCTCAGGGGCCACTGAAATAGAAGAAAATATATATATGTACAACTTGGATACAAGAAAATACATCATACTGTGTAATCACATACATATATATATTGCTACCAAAATGTAGGACAATGCAAGTTCTGAGTAAAACATAACCCCTCTTTACAGAAAGTAATATACCGTCACCAATGTGGAAAGAAAGGTAAGTAAGTTGAAGAGCTCAAAAGATGTGCACAACCCAAAAACGAGAAATGGGAGAACATTCAAAAAGCATATGCTTTAGGTCAGCCTCTATACAAGGACAAGATCAGCATACAGGAGATGTATCAGAAGATATAGACAACAATTTAACAGGAGTAAATAAGATACGTTTATAAATAAAATATAGGGTTTGAGAAGTGTTAGCTGCTCTGGATGTTTTGTGAATTTTCAGCTATTGTTTATCCCAAAGGGAGATAGGCCAACATTCTGCTAAGTCTTTTACCCAAGCTAGTTCAGCCTTCCCCTTGTCTCTAGTCTGGGTAAGAAATAAACTTTTATATAAAGACGAAGCCGATAGGGAGGAGAATAGTAAAGGAAAAATATTGGAGCATTTGGATGAAGGAGTGGAGACAGACGGTAGGGAGTGTAAATATTGGGAGAGAGAAGAGCAAAGTAAAGCATACTTGGCATTATAAGAGGATGGTAATCCAAATCTTGATTGTAAATCTAAATAGGATATGGATACTTTGTCAAGTAAAAGTTGGGAAATCCAAAGCAACCCCTTAAGTCTCCATGTTTTCCAATAAATAGTATGATTATTAATACGTAACAACTTATTATGCCAAATGGGTCGTTGATCTAACGAAGAAGAGGAAGGATAAGAAGAAGGAAGATGAGGTGCAAGGATTTTACGCGCATGAGAGATAACTGGTGTATGAAAAAGAGAGTTGTTGTTAGTAAATGCAAGTGATTCTTTAAAGTCAAAAGGAGATAAAAAATATTTTTCCATATTCAGCTAAATGGGAGGATGAAAATGTTGATCTTCAGAGAGCCAGCGAGAAGATTGCTTTAGAGAAAAGGCATAATGATATGATTTTAAATCGGGAAATTTAAGACCTCTAGATGATTTATCTGCTTTTAGGGCAGACAAGGCAATTCGAGAGGGTTTATTTTTCCACAGGAATTTGGTTAAAAGAAAATCAATTTTCTTAAAGTAGAAAGCTGGAATGTGAACTGGAATCATAGAAAGATGATAAAGAATCAAAGGAGAAAGCATCATCTTGATGGAATCTAAACGTCCCCACCAAGAGAGGAAAAGTGGGTGCCAACGATCAATAGAGTCTGCCAGAGTCTTTATAATATTATCAAAATGTATCTTCAATGTGTCTGAGACGGTGGAGGAAAACCATAAGCCCAAATATTTAATCTTAGAGGTTTACCAGGAAAAGCCCGTTTGTATAAAATCTTGTTTGAGGCAAAGAACATTGAGAGGTAAGACCTCACACTTATCTGAGTTGAGACTATATCCAGATAATCGAGAGAAAGTATCAACTTGCGATAAAAAGGAAGGAATGGAGGTAATTGGGTTGGAACAATACAAGAGAATATCGTCCCCATATACGGACAATTTAACATGAGAGGAATCAAGTTGAAAGCCAGTAATGCTTTCATCCAATCTAATTTTAGTTAAAAAACGTTCTAAGGCTATTATAAATAAAAGAGGAGAGAGGGAGCATCCTTGACGCACTCCTCTAGAGAGTGAAAAATACTCTGAGGTTTTGCCGTTCACAAAAATAGAAGATTTAGGGCTAGAATATAATATAGAAATAAGCTAAATTAGTTTAGGAGGAAATCCTATCCATTTTAATACCTGAAAAATAAAATTCCAACCAATCCTATCGAATGCCTTTTCTGCGTCCAATGTTATAGCAGCAATGGGATAATCAAGAGAAGACACTATGCTAAAGATATTAAAAAAGACTCTGGAAGTACTCTGTCAGAGGACAGACGACCTTTTACAAATCCCGACTGTTCAGAGCCAATAAGATTAGGTAAAATAGGGTCAATACGAAGTGCTAACATTTTAGCAAAGATTTTATAGTCCAGGTTGACTAGAGAAATTGGTATAGAATTCTTTCATATAGATGGGTCTTTATTCTCTTTAGGGATTAAACACATCATGGCCTCGTGAAAGGTCCCAGATGAAGAGCCATTAGAAATAAAGTTGTTGTAAAGTGTTAAAAGATGAGGGATTAAGAGATTTGCAAAATGAGCGTAAAACTCAATTGTAAATCCGTCCGGACCTGGGGCTTTCCCTCTTTTTAATAGTGCTATGGTGCGTGTAATTTCAGATAAAGTGATATCAGGAGGAAACATCTATGTCATTGGGTAAGGGAGGGTCAATAGACTGAAAGTAAGAAGAAAGATCTGTCCAGTTTGTTTTTTGTTTAGGGGTATATAGATTTTTATAAAACGTAGCAAATTCATGTAATATGTCATTATCTTTAAAGCAAGATTTACCAGTGTGAGTCCGTATAGATTCTATTTTTGTCCGTTCACGTCTAATTTTTAAGTAGTTTACTAATAATTTCCCCATCTTATTTTGGCCTCCATAGTATCGAGCACTACATTTTAGAAGATAAGAAGAAGCAGCCTCAGTAGATAGTTTGTTAAAAGTGAATTTTGCGTCAATGAGATTCTTTAATGCGGATTCCGAATTGGAATGGTAATAAGTACATTCAAGTTGTTTGATCTTAACTAGTAATTGGGAGTTTTTTTCTTGAAAAGATTTTTTCTTTTGGGAGACATAATTTATAATAAAGCCTCTGGTGGCAGCTTTAAAAGAATTCCAAATCATTACATGGGAAGAGTCTGGGGTAGAATTTAAGGAACAGAATTCAGAAGCAAAAGAGGTGAATTAACTTGTGAAATTCTGATCTGATAATAAAACATTGTTAAAACTCTATCTGCCTGCATGAGGTGTAAAAAGGAGTAACTCAAAATTAACTAAGACTGGAGCGTGGTCTGATATCAAAATAGAGCCAATTTCAGAATGGGCAACTTCAGATAAGGGCTTACTAAAGAAGAGATAATCTATACGGGATTGAGAGTTATGAGGAGGAGAATAAAAACTATACAATTGAAGGGTAGGATTGCAGAGTCTCCAGATATCAACTAAGGATTTACGGCAAATGGAGAATGTAAATTGGGAATGCATTCTTGTGTTAGAAAAATTAAAAGAAGATCGTCTATCTAAAATTGGGTCAAACACCTGATTACAATCCCCACCAAAAATAATATATAGTCATCATCAAATAAAAGGAGTTTATCTGAAACCTGAGTACAAAATGTATTATCAACATTAACTGGTGCATACACATTAAACAGAAGAAGAGGTATTTGATTTATAAGAATGTTGACAATTACCCAACGACCCTCTGAAACAGTTTCTTGATGTGTAACTGTTACCTGATATTTCTTATGACATAGGATAGAAACTCCTTTTTTTTACCAAGAGCAGGAGAAGAAAAGACATTGCCCACCAAAGTTCGTTTCAGTTTAGAAGCTTCTTTGTCTGATAAATGCATTTCTTGAATTAATGCAATATCAGCGCTTAATCTCGCTAAATGTGTAAGTACTTGTTGTCTTTTAATAGGATGATTTACTCCTTTAACATTCCAAGTTACAACTCTAAAGATAAACCATCACATAATATATGAACAGCTTTAATGCAAACATTACAAGAGTTAAAATGTGTACTACATTAGAGCAAAATGTTAGAGAACAGAAGAGAGTGAAGTAGACTCAGGAAGGAAGAGAAGAAGAAGATATTTAGAGGGAGAGTGTTGTCAGGAATTGAGACATAGTTGGAGAAAAAGATAGAAAAAAGGAGAAAAGGGTAAAATAGGAAAGGAAAAGACTGAGGAAGAAGAAAACACAAAACAAAAATACAGTACAAATGCAATAATTGACAATAGAAAAAGACATACTACAAAAAAACAGAAAGACTGGGGATGGTGGAGCCACATGAGGAAGGTAGCACACTGGACTGAGGACTCCATGAGAACGCAGCAAGGGGATAATGACCTCCAGGTGAACATGAAGATTACTTAGATCAATGGATCACAAAACCGCATCTAAAAGAATCCAAAAGAAATAACAATATTTAACAACAAGAGTCACAACGGAACAATATGCAAACTACAATAGGAAGGAGCAACATACAAACATCATGACATAATATCACTTGGGAATGGGGAAAAATAAGAATTATGCTAGAGGAATATCCATAGAATCATTTCTGCAGTAATCTAGAAATTGTTGGAGTATCGCTGGGTCTTCATAGTTCGTGGTCTTGTTACTATAAGTCACTTTGAACAGGCAAGGGTGGAATAGGCCATAATGAGCATTCAAAGATCGAAGAGCAGGCCTCATCTTTAGAAATCTCTTCCGACAATCTGTAGTGATTTTGGCGATATCCTGTGCAAAGAAGAGATTAGAACCATTCCAAGTAATCTTTCCTTTCCGCTTGGCCACTTAAAGAACTTTAAGTAGATCGGTATATTCTAAAAAGTATACCGATACTTCTAGGTTTTGTTGCAGCTGAGGTGGAAGCAGAGGAATGAGAATTTGGACCTAACCGATGAGCTCGCTGAATGTTCAAAGCTGGAGAATCTGGGAGACCAAGAAGCGTAGGTAAAAATGATTGAAAAAAGGATATGGTATTTGATCCCTCAAGGCCTTCCACGAGACCATAAATGCATAGGTTGTTACGCCTATTTCGATTTTCTACATTTTCAACTTGCTGCTGAAAATGCTGAATTTCTTTGCGCATGCATGGAACCTGATCATTGATTACTTGAACTGAAGCGTATTTCCTCTCAAGATTCTCTACTTTTTGTTCAGTGTGTAACCAGTTATCTTCAAGGCTTTGAAGACGGGAATTTGTTTTCACCATGTATGGTTTAAGTGAACAAATTTCCTCAAGTAGGAGTTCCATAGAAATAGAAGAGGAGGTATTAGTAGGTGATGGAGGATTCATTTTTACTCTTTTCCCTGTTGTAGAGGCAGAGAAGAGGTTAATTTAGAAGAAGTCATTTTTTAATTTTGGCGAGAAGTAAATGGAGAGGCATTTTTTTGTGGTAGAAATGTCATTAGTTGCGTCTTCCATATTGTCTTGCAAAACAGTAAATGGATTTTTATCTTCCAAAGACACGTTGGTCACGGTCCCTTGCGACAAATTTCTGTTGTGGCGTGACATTGCCATTGAGAAAGAGAAGTAGTTGGTTATTAAAGTATATGCAGAAAAAGCTGTGGTATATTTCGTTTGGTAACAAGATAGAGCAACCTAAACAAAATGACAGTCGTTCCTCAAGTATGATAAAAAACCTCTTCCTCCAATTACCACAGAATGCACAAGTCAAAGTTCCGCATGTTGTGGCATAAATTAAACGGAGATATGACGAGGAAATGGTAAATTAGGTATGTCAAAATGACGCTTTATCCTCAGCTATGCGCTTCAAAATAGCACACAAAAAAGAGACTGCAAAATGAAAAAACCTCTTACCCCATTTATTTGTAATGGCAACATTCCAAACTTAAGGTGGTTTGCTGAAGTAAAGTCTGTTTTACAGGGTATTGTGAGGTAAAATGAGGTAAAATAGGATAAAGTAGGATAAAGTATGCTCCGGGAACAGAAGGAAACTCCTGAAATGTCCAAAAACAAAGATGGGTGCTTTACAGGCACAATTCGCCAATGATGAGAATAAGAAAAAAAATGATGTAGTATCTGCATCAAAGAGGTGGTTATTCCTCTGTTATTTGCTGCCAAACAACAAAATGTCTTAGAAAAAATGAAGAACCTCTTACCTCATTTGCTAGTAATGAGGACATTTCAATCTTGAGGCTGTCCCAGTAATGTGGTGTTTCCCTGGTAATGCTCGTGTTGACATAGGAACGTGAGGTAAACTGAGCACCGAGAGTTGCTGAAATCTCAAAAGCCCAAAATGATGGCCGTTCTTCAGGTGCGATCCGCCGATGGGAGAATTATAAATTCTGGCATGTTCCTCCCGCTCCGCATTTCCGAAAAACGCTCCTTGGAGGCTACCAGTGTTCCGCTGCAAAGTGGTGTGGTTTTAGAACCGGGTGGTCGCTTGAAAACACCTGGGAAGCTCCGGTCACTGCTACGTTTAGACGGAGCTTCCCAGCACCGCGGCCATCTACTCTGGCGCCTTAGCCACGCCGTCAGTTGTAGTAATTTCTAACCCAACTTGTCTACACTAAATAGCTGGTTAGTGTGACATATATGTTGACATTATGCTGTTGGTATGGCCCATACCTTTACATTGATGCAGATAAGATGTATTATGGGATATTATATTTTATAGAACACTTACAGACATCATTTCATCATGTGCCATGGTGTGGGGATTGATGCAACAAACCCTATATGCAACACTAATCATTCACACAGACATTTCCACATCTCGGATGCTGATACTTTACTGTACTGATTTGATGTTAGAGAAATATGTGGAATTCACATTGTTACTAGCTGATTTGTGAACAAAAAGGGATTTAAATTTAATGTGCTTTGTAAAATGTTACTTATCTTACTCTGCTCCTCCAGGTATTCTATGCAGCCTTCAATGTGTAGGATGGCCAACAGCTTCTCCTCCCATGGGAAAAAAATTACAGGTATACTGGGAGGACCACCAACAGTCTTCTGGGCCCCCAAGTATTGCTTGGAGTCCAGGTTATGCACCGTCCACCTCAGGTCATTCCGCTTCTTCCTTATTTCCCCCTTGGGTACGTGGTATGGTAGCTACTGCATTCACTTTTCAGATTATTCTGTCCCACATTCTCCTTTTCTGAGTCATACTAGTGTTTTGGTCTTGGGCTCCAAACAAGTGTGGCTGTACACTAATGACTTCACCACCATGACTGACAACTCATGCTCAGAAGACCTTGGATTTTTGCGTCTGGGAAATATCACAAATATGAAGGAACTAACACAACAAAAACTAATTACACTCAGGAGAAAAAGTAAAAGAGCAGGAAAAGTATATGAAGAGTGACAAATGTTGGAAATAAAATAGCCTGTCTTCTCTGTCCCAGATTTACAAATGCTCTCGAGCTGTGGAGTGGAAAGGATCATGGTCTGAAATGGGGTGTGTTGTATAGTGTGCTATTCAGGTGTCTCTAATTGGAAAATGAACACGAGATGTGTTGCTTTTGTGGCCATCCAATGGCCACTGTTCAGTTGCTTTGCTGAGCATGAACTGTGACGATTTAACACCATTGGGTAACCACCATAAGGGGCCAGCCAGTACTAATGTATTTTCCTAATTTGCTTGGTGGCAAATGACCACACTGACAGTGTCAACGTACTAATTGCCAGTATTGCAGTCCGCCACATCGCTGGCGGGGAGAACTCCATTGTGGTGGTCTACGGCGCAGCCTCCATGCGTTATAATTGGGCGGCGGTGTGTTTTGGACCTCGCTTCAGTGGTTTGGCAGTAAGACAGCCAAACTTGTAATCGAGCCCTAAATCAATTGAAAGCCATTCTATCAAAGCATAATTAACACAAGTGAAGCAAATGAACAGAAAGACAACAAACATAAAAGACTATCCTAGAGTGAATAAAATGACACAAAGCATTCGTTCTCTGGCTGAAATAGGAAACTCAGCAGTAGAGCAATATCTCAAGAAACATGATTCTTGCAGGAGAAACAAATGGATCCAATCCTTAAGTAAGATACACTTCATTCAGTGGATCAGGATAGCCGATTATGGACCTGGCAGGTCTACAGAAATTAACAAGGTATGCAGGAGTAAACAAGGACATAAAGGTGCCTAGTATTGATACCAGAATAAACACAGAATGTAACAAAATAATTACTCAGAAACATGAGGGCAGCGATGGATGTGAAAATGTTAAACATGTTTACATATGTTAGTGTAACTGTAATGTGTTTCAGCCATGTTTTCTTGCCCTGCTAATACTGCCCAGGTCTCTGATGCTGAGGTACGCTGCGGTTTAGTGCTTTAGTTGTGAAGTTGTGAATTAGTGTGCTCAGATGACCTGTTCACATTTTAATAACCCTTGAAGGCATTTCCATAGTTCTCTTGAGATAGGAGGTACCTTCTAGTATTGTTTATGAAAATGCTATCACTTTAACAATACTGGAAACCTGTGTGTAATACAATATACATTTCAGAATTGCATGCACTTGAGCTTGCTTCCACCTATGATTTCAGTGGATCCCATAGTAAACTAATCCTCTGCTTCACAGCCCATCACATTTTCTTTTGTCAATAAATGCCTTTGGACTCAACCAAAATATGAAGTGAAGATATATTCGAAAAGGATAACCTTCCTGACCCAATGAAGTCTGCACATGTACAACTAAAACAGGCCTTTAACAAAGAACTGAGTGACCACTCAATCCAGGTATACTGCAGATGGTAATTCTCAAATGAATTAAGCCAAGTTTAAACCACATTTTGTTGAGCACCTTAAAACACAATATAAGGGCAAGAGAACTGCTTAAACCAAATCTCCAGAACAAGCATCCAATATTAAATAACGAGAGAACTATTAAAAGTAAAGTAAACAACACAAAGGCAGAAGACACTCTATACCATGGGTACTCACAAACTTTCTCTCGGGGGCCACATTTACAGTGTGGTTTGTGGCAGAGGGCCGCACTGGTGGGGGCGGGGTCAGAGGGGGAGGGGGCGGGGCTAAAGCAAACAAACATTGTGACCATGAGGTTAAACACAGGTCCCTGCAGCAGACACCTTCGTCCACTGAGCCACCAGACCCAGCATACACACATCTTTCTCTCTCTCCCTCCTTCTCTCCCTCCTTCTCTCTCCCTTCCTTTCCCTCTGTGTCTCTCTCCCTCTCCCTCCCTCCCTCTCCCTCCCTCTGTGTCTCCCTCCCTCCCTCTGTGTCTCCCTCCCTCTGTGTCTCCCTCCCTCCCTCTTTGTCTCCCTCCCTCCCGGTGTGTCTCCCTCCCTGTCTCCCACTCTCCCTCTGTGTCTCCCTCCCTGTCTCCCACTCTCCCTCTGTGTCTCCCTCCCTGTCTCCCACTCTCCCTCTGTGTCTCCCTCCCAGTCTCCCACTCCCCCTCTGTGTCTCCCACTCTCCCTCTGTGTCTCCCTCCCAGTCTCCCACTCTCCCTCAGTGTCTCCCTGCCTGTCTCCCACTCTCTGTTTCCCTCCCTCTGTGCCTCCCTCCCTCCCTCTGTGTCTCCCTCCCTCCGTGTCTCCCTCCCTCTGTGTCTCCCTCCCTCCCTCTGTGTCTCCCTTCTCCCTCCCTCTGTGTCTACCTCCCTGCCTCCCACTCTCTGTTTCCCCTCCCTCTGTGTCTCCCTCCCTCCCTGTCTCCGTCTCCCTCCCTCCCTCTGTGTCTCCCTCCCTCCCTCTGTCTCCCTCCGTCTCCCACTCTCTGTTTCCCACCCTCCCTCTGTGTCTCCCTCCCTCCTCCCTCTGTGTCTCCCTCCCTCCCTGTCTCCCTCCCTCTCTGTGTCTCCCTCCCTCATGCTGTGTTTCCCTCCCTCCCTGTCTCCCTCCCTCTCTGTGTCTCCCTCCCTCCTTCTGTGTCTCCCTCCCTCCCTCTGTGTCTCCCTCCGTCTCCCACTCTCTGTTTCCCTCCCTCCCTCCCTCTGTGTCTCCCTCCCTCCCTGTCTCCCTCCCTCTCTGTGTCTCCCTTCCTCCTTCTGTGTCTCCCTACCTCCCTCTGTGTCTCCCTCCGTCTCCCAATCTCTGTTTCCCTCTGTGTCTCCCTCCCTCTGTGTCTCCCTCCCTCCCTCTGTGTCTCCCTCCCTCCCTGTCTCCCACTCTCTGTTTCCCTCCCTCCCTCTGTGTCTCCCTTCTCCCTCCCTCTGTGTCTCCCTCCCTCCCTCTGAGTCTCCCTCCCTCCCTGTCTCCCTCTCTGTGTCTCCCTCCCTCCTTCTGTGTCTCCCTCCCTCCCTATGTGTCTCCCTCCGTCTCCCACTCTCTGTTTCCCTCCCTCCCTCTGAGTCTCCCTCCCTCCCTCTGTGTCTCCCTCCCTCCCTGTCTCCCACTCTCTGTTTCCCTCCCTCCCTCTGTGTCTCCCTTCCTCTGTGTCTCCCTCCCTCCCTCTGTTTCCCTCCCTCCCTCTCTGTGTCTCCCTCCCTCCCTCTGGGGCTCCCTCCCTCCCTATGTGTCTCCCTCCATCCCTGTCTCCCACTCTCTGTTTTCCTCCCTCCCTCTGAGTCTCCCTTCTCCCTCCCTCTGTGTCTCCTTCCCTCCCTCTCTGTCCTCTCACCTGTGCGTGTGTGTCAGACCTCAGCCTGGGCTATGACAGCTTCCCCGGCCGCGCGCACACAGCCCCACCAAGTACTTCATGGGTCTTTAAAAGACCATTTACATGTTAATTAGGCTTTGCTGAATTTCACCTCTTAGGCCCCTGCAGCTCCCCTCTGACAATCACTGGAATCCCCCGGGCCCCCACAGAGCAGAGTCTGAGTCCGCGCTGCTGCGGCTGTATTTGCGAACACTATTTAATTTATTTGTTTTTAAACACAGGTGTCTGCAATGTCCGCGGGCCGCCCAGGAAGGCTTGCCGGGCCACCACTGGCCCGAGGGCCGTACTATCAGTACCCCTGCTCTATACATTGTTTGCCCACCAGCAAATGGTAATGAATTTGCAGAGGAACCACCAGTAGGCATACCAATAAAGTAACACAGTAGGCAGGTAGTGCAGCAAAAGGAGTTACATATGCACTACTGAAATGTGTATTGAAATGCTAGCCAGAAGGCGTATTCACGTGTATATTCACCCAAAGTGGATAAATTGAGATTGGGTCTTGAGCGCAGTATCAGGTACCTGAGAAGGCAGACCTGCAGGGCTATACAATTGGTTGACGGGCACCACTTCAATAAACAAGAAGACCTTTTGGTAACAATGGATATAACATCCCTTTATACCAACATTCCCCAGGCGGCTGCCCTTGATACAATCAAGAAAGTGCTGGATGAACGACCAAGACCTTGCCAGGTCTCCACCAGCTTCATAATAGACCTCCTAGAGATCGCAATGAAAAATAACTTTTTTCTATTTTGAGAGGGATTACTAAGTGCAGACAAAGGGTGTGGCCATGGGGTCAAGCTTTGCACCAGATTTGCCCATAATCTTCATGGACACATATGAACATGAATTTGTCTTAAACCAGAATAACCCACACAGAGATTGCATCAAACTATGGCGCCGATATAGTGACGATGTGTTGATAATATGGAATGGGAATGAACAACGTCTCAACAATTTCCATACGCGGTTAAACACCAGATCAGAAGACATTCGATTCTCCCTTGATTTTAGTAGCAATAAAATCAACGTTATTGACATTACTATAAAGTAGAGGAAGGTAGGCTACATACTACACTTTACAGACAGCCTAGTGAAAAGAACCTATTGCGGTATTCCAGCCATCATCCACACTCTCTCAGGGACATCCTCCCCTACGGGCAGTTCCTGAGGTTGCGTAGGAATTGCAGTCGCAAGGTGTACTTTTTTGAGGAATCAGCTTTGTTGAGGGAATGCCTCATTGATAGGGGTACCCCCGGAGCCTCCTTATAAGAAAGCACACAAGAGAGCATGGTTCTACCACAGGAAGTTCCTGCTAGAACCTAAACCTGAGAAAGTTAATGAAAAAGAAAGAATGACATGTGTATCTAACTTTAGTACCAGGAGTAGTAACATTAAAAAGATCATTAACCGCCATTGGCATTTAGTGGCTGATGAGATTGGCATTGCTGAACCACCTATGCATGTGTTCAGAAAAGGAAGGAGTGTCAGGGACTATGTAATCCAATCGTTACTCCTGAGGAGGTCCAGGGATAGCCAGACCACCCTTTGGAATATCCCGCCTGTGCTAGGTCACTTTAAGTGTGGCTCATGTAAGGTATGTCCTATGACCTTAGAACAAAAACAATGTACATACAATAACCATACACATACTATGCAGCAACATAAGAACTGTAACTCGGTGGGCGTCATTTACGCCATTTTGTGCCCATGTGGGTTTATGTACGTGGGTCAAACTGTTCCAAAAATAAAAGCTTGTATCCTACAGCACTGCAGTAGGACATGATGTAAAGTCCAGGGGGCACCCCTAATGGAACATTTTGAGAGATTTGGTCATCCTCCAGAAAGCCTGAGATGGTGGGTAATTGAAAAGGTAACCATGAACCCACGGGGAGGCGATTTCTCGAGCATCCTCAGCGCCAGGGAGTGCAAATGGATGCATATTTTTGATACTGTGAATAAGGGTTTGAACGAGTATGAAGAAATTACCAGACAAATGGCCACATTAAACAATGGTTAGCACAGGATGCTTCTCCATTTCTGTGTTTCCGTGTTTTTTCTGCATGCAATTTTGACCTGTGACCATTTCATAACCTTGTATAGTCTGGTGATACACTGAAAACAATGTATAGATGATGTACAGGTGTATATTAATCACAACTTCACACGTATACTACATGTATTACTTTTGGATTTCACTGGTCTGCCAACTAGATTTGACATGCATTCTAATTCATAATTGCACAATGTAAATATGTTTAATACACTTTATTTACTTATCTCTCTGACACGAATTGCATATTCTGTGATGCAATATTGTCGATGCTTTGGTAAAATAAATGACAGTTCAACCGATGATGGCATGTACTGCGCGCCACGCTTGGAGCTCTATGTAAAATACTATACTCTTTGCTCCATTCACCTTTCTTTATTTTTTTTAATTCTTTGTACTTCGGTAATTTATTGCCGTTTCAGGCTGGTCGGATCGGCTGCCCGTTGAGTCTGTTTTCTTTTTATGAATAGAATTGTAATGGTGACTTGCCACGTCAGCACCATAACCTAGACTGGGAGCTGGGTGCACGCCGCGCTCCGTTTAGCTCTGGGCTATTTAGAGCCAAGTCCTTCCACATGCAGGCTGTCTATACGACGGAGCCCACTGGAGGATTATGCGCTTAGTTCGAAGAAGGAATGTTGATGTGAGGGTGCGTGGTTTAGGAACATTCTTTCAATTTTGGCGGTAAGTGTTCAGTGTCTGACGCCATATTTGGTTATCTTTCCCCCCAGAAAAAAGTGAAATCGTGGAACTTTGTGGTGAACCTTGAACTTGTTATAGTCTCTCGCCGCTACAAGTACAGCTGGTGAGTTAACTCTGGGGTTTTTATGGCTATGTGTGTGCTTTTTGTATGTTTAAATGGTCGTCATGATTGGATCTTTGATCTAATGTTGTGTCACTATGTGTTTCTTTTATAGTTGGCAAGGAATTCATCCCTCCTTATGGACGTTTTCAATACGGCCTGTTTGATTTTGGCGATATGGTACACCATTAACGGGTGAGTGCTATACCTGAGGGACTATAGATGTTTATTTTCCCTAGTCTGACCCATGCAGACTCTAAGCCCTATATATTCTTCCCTTATAGGTTGCCCACCTTTTCGCTGGGGGCGCTACATCCTTCAACTTAGGTCAGTACCCTTACCTCCTTGGTAATTTTTGTTGACACCTTTTGTACATCTAGAATCAGATTATGATTTTATGGTTATTCTCCAGGTTCCCTTCCCCATCCTGAGGAAGACCCGTAGCTGAGGAGTTCACTCTTCTCTTCACACTACTTGACTGTAACCCCCTCTCTCTTCAATTTATGTTCAATTGTATGTTCTGAATTAAATACGAATAATTGCCAAAAAAGATTATTAAATGTGCTTTCGGCGTGATTATATCAGTGGGTACTGATTCATTGCGAATGTATTTGGCTTTTGTTTCTCTTTTCCTATTTCAGGATTTAATCACATAGGAATACGTTTATCATTAATTGTAGCATTCAATAATATTGTCTAGGACCATTTTGTTTTCTGTACCAATTGATACCCAGGTCCTTTGACTTTTTCTGGGTCACCCCATTTATATTAATGGTTCTGTAACCTCTAAGCAGCAAGATATGGAGTACAGCCACTAACAGTGAGATCGAGGGAAGTAAGAATGAGGGAGGAAACCAGAGCTGTATTTAATCTAAATGAACTCATCTTGGTACTGTGAGCTAGCCCCCCTTCTCAGGATTTCTCATGTGGCAAGAGGAATAGGGAAGTAAATTTAAGGAAGAGGAGAACAATAATGGGAAAGTGTGATAGAATCAGAAGACAAGTTAAATATACTTGTGAGTAGGTAAAGAAAGGCTTTCCTGTTCCTATGGTAGATGGTGCAATGATGTGCTTAGACAGACCGGGTACAATGCAAAGAGCCCTGGACACCAGAACAAACAAAAGTAACTGCTGAGAAGGGTATCACAATCAGAGGGACAACAAACATAAGAACCAAGGGCAGAGAGAACTCAAGGCCTAAACCAGATGGACCCTAAAGGAAGGCAAACAGCAACGGTGTGGGAACGAACACGGGTGCAAACTCAATTGAAAGTTGGAGAATCTCAACAAAGCAGCTCATTGCCAGGCATGTACTTTCTATAGAATAGGTCTTGAATACTGGCACTGTGGCTTATACCCTGGAAATGCTCACCATAAACAGGAAGTGGAGAGCTAAACTTAAACAAAGTATGCAGACCAGTTGTGCCTGACATGCAATTTTCAACTCCCTATCCTCTAATCTTTCTAGGCTTTTCCTAACTTAGAGTGCACCCGCTGTCTTCAGATCTTCCTAATGCTGACAAGGAGCGGCAAACTGCTGCCTTCACCACACAATAAACTGCAAAGCAGTAACAAAGAGCCACACAGAGACTGTTGTTCACATATTCCAACAGTAGCTGGACTGCCTCAGCCATTCTTCCTCTCTAAGTCAGACAACCGAATATCTTTGAAAAGAAGAATAGGAGATGGGATCTTCAGTGGGGAAAGCAAGCACAAGAGTTACAAATAACAGCACAGGGAAGTTCAAGAAGCTGTACAGGTCATCCTGTCTCTAGCTCGAGTGAATAAACCTGCCAGCTATCTTTGAGCGGCTTAGGACAATGAAACCACACAAAACAAAGAGCTAGTGTTTGGGAGATTGTCATCAGTGGTACCAGCAAACTAAAGACTTGCTGCTGTGAACAATTCAAGCATCTGTGTGTCACCACATTGCACTAACATGGCGGGAAAGAGAAAACAACTTCTTGCTGAACCTGGGCGGAGTTTGCGTAGCCGTGCTACACGGAACGTCATGAAGCGGCAAAAAAACTCTGCCGTGCTACACCAAGGTCCGCAAGCGGGCGGAGTTGCTTGTCCTTCCCCTTCGCATGACGTTTCTGCTGTACGTCCATGCGGATTGCATGTCTGGGTGGAAATATCCAGCGAACTGCACCTACGGTGGTGCATGGGTGTTACCATCTTCTTTCTTACTCTGTTTATGGTGCTGTGGCCTACTTTTTGATCCTTATGCAATATTTGCAATCCTTGCTTTCTGAAACTTTTTTCCAATCTTTTTTATTTATTATCTTACCCTTTGTCTTTCTAAGTGTGTATTCTTCTTTTTTTCTACTATTTTGTGAGTTTTGTACTTTTTTTATTTTTTTAGCTTTACTTCTTCCTTATTACCCTCCTCCCTTCATTTTTCTCCTTTTCTTTTTATTCTCTCTTTCCCCTCAGCCACATTGTAGATTAGGGCACACCAAGGCATGCAAGTAGCAGCCGCCTTCCGCGCGGAAGGTGGCGCCAGGCAGTGGTGCAGCCCTGTGCCCTGTTTTCCTAGGTGGAGATGACAGTGCTGTTTTTTTTTTATATCCACCGCCACCTCCGCGCCACCCTTACAGCAGGCGGCAGGCCTGGGTCCAGATTCGGGATGTGTGAGTACCAGCAGTGCTGGGCGAGGGTGTGCCGGGCAGTTTATTGCTTCTCTTGGGTCTGGTGCACCCATCAGCAGTCAACATACCACCAGTCCGACATCCTGGACCGAGAGCAAGACCGGCTGGACTTGCTAGGGGTTGAGGTTCAAGGGAGTAGGTGAGCAGCCAAGTAATTATTCAAATTATTAATTTTTATTATTACTTGTGTGTTCTATGCTATAGCTAATATTTTCCCCCAAATAATAGCATGCATGCTATTCACATGCAGGTAACCTAAGTTTTCAAATATTTTTTGATAATCTCTTATTCTAGATAGGTGCTTAGCTGACTTGGCGCTACCTAACCTAGTTATCGTACTTGTATGGCGCTCGCTTGGGCTGATGTGATCAGTGATGATTATGTAAGTTCTGTAATTAGTTATTTGTAATTTCGTAGCCGCATAGTGCATGTCACAAGGATGGTGCAGGGAAGTTTGTGAACAACAACATCCATTTTTCAATGGAAGCTTGTGCTGCCGGTCTTTTCTGCCTGCCACACGAGCTTCCATTGACAAATGGAGGTCTATGACTGCACTATGGCTTACGGGAAATTGCATCAATTCGTAATAGTGTGGTTGTGACTGCAGCCCTAAGGATTTGCCAGTTCCAGAATCTGCAGCGGCATCCGCCCGACATCATTGTAATAATTAATAAGGTCCTTAGGACCAGATCTACGACCCTATCAATTTGCAAGTTGCAAATTACGACGTTTTAAGACTCACAATTTGCGGCTTGCAAATAGGAATTTACAACAGTGTCTCAGACATTGCGATTCTTAATGGGGTAGCAAATTGCCTGCCTTATTAATATTCATGAGGCAGGTGCAATTTGCACCCCCATTAGGAATGGCTAGCACTCCCAGGGATGGTGGCCTGCTGGGGTCAGCAGACCACCATGTTTGTGACTGCTTTTTAAATAAAGCATTTTTTTTAAATGCAGCCCATTTTCCTCAAAGGAAAACAGGCTGCAGTTAAAAAAGAAAAATTAGTAGACAGTGGTTGGAGGGACCAGTGCCTGCTCTTAAAAAATATTTTCGCACTCACTCACCAAGGGAAAGGGTTCCTTTGGGGACCTCTTCCCATTGGCGATTGGCTTACTACCTACTTGTAGTAGGTGGTAAACTGTGAGTGTTTTGCTAATACAATTGGGGTCACAAAGCAATCATACATTTAAATGGGACTCGCTATTAGGAAGGGACACCCTTGGCTTGCCCCTTCCTAATAGCGAGTAGCAAATTCAATTTTGCGAGTCGATAATAGGTTACGGACTCGCAAAATAGGGTTTGTACATGGGGCAGGCCCATTTTGCAGTCGCAAACCTATTTGATTTCCCATTTGTGACCGCAAAATGTTGTTGCACATCTGGCCCTTAGTGATTAGTGAATTGGCCCATCAAAGGGGGTTGAGATTGAGAAGAAGCAAACATCATTTGTTGCAATTTATTATTAATAATTCCAAAATGTAGTTTAGAAAATTTGGAATAGAGCTAGGTAGGTAGGTTTTGGATATTTGGAATATGAAAGGACGGTCCACGATATACTACGACCAGTTGATCTGATTTAGAAAAGTTCAATGTTATTGCGATTGCCTTTTCCTGTCAAAACATATTTTGTGGAGATATTTATTTACCACCAATCTGTTTTTGTCTTTATGTTTAACATCAGCATCCAGGGGCAACAAGAGGGCAGAGGCGGGTGAGGGTCCAGGAGGTGGCGGTGCCTCCCAGAGTACTAGGCAGTTGGCTCTGCTGGCCCCAGTAAGTCCTCCTGATGTTAACATTAATATATTTATTCCTCTAATGTTTCAGCTCCTTTTTGAATAATGTCTACCCCTTCAATATTTTTCTTTCCAAATCCTCTTCCATCTATCTGTTTCTCAATTCTTGTTATCCCTTCATTACCCTATTTACTTATTTTCTATATTTCAAGTTTCTGTACTTTACTTCAAACTGTCTCTAGTCTGTAGTTACTAGTCTGTCTGTAGCTTCCTTTCTTCTGCTTCGTCAGTCAGCTTTCCCTCCCCCCTTACGTTGTGGACTGCCTAGTGGTGGTACGCTAAGACTCAGAGAACCCATTGGTTACATACTACTACTACTACTCCTCTGCCATGCAGATTGCATGCCCATTGCCCAAGTAAGGTATTCTATGCATGTTAGTTGAGATGAGAAGACTCCATCAGTAAAATAAGAAAGTGACTTTGGTCACGTTGGACATCCCACAGTTGTGTCTCCTTAGCTAGGTCTAGTATTATTAGCAGCAGTTGGTGGACTGATGACTGTGCACCATGTCTGGGAGGAAGTATAAGGAGGACAGATCCATTGCATTTGCCAACCAAGGCCATATGCTGTTTTTTTCTCAAAACATCAAATTCATCAATCAGTTGCTCCAGCCACTCCTTAACAGCTTGTCTTGAGGCTTTTCTTTTAAAAAATTGCCATCAACAAAATGCCCAACCTGATATTTTTGAAAGAAGATACTTTCCATAATGCATTCAAATTATAGTGAATGTTGTATGTGGTATATTTTGCTATAAAACAATTAACAGAGGGAGGCATATCTGGCATATAAGAAACATGTAATGCACCGTAAGCGTTTGGTTGAGGGCAGTGATGCAATGTGGGAATCGTAGTACACACGTAGAATAGTGTCAATCAGGTGACCAATTAGCCATATACCAATTAAAGGAGACAATCTAGTTGTTTGACGGTTTGAATTTGAAATGGTCATGGAGGGTGGGAAACATCGTTGAGTGAACTTGAAGAAAGGATGTAACTGGAAATGCAGCGTTGTACAGGTACACGCTTAAGTTAGTTGACCACAATGCAAGAAAGAGAGATTCGAATGTCTTTAGTGCAAGAAGGGATCGGTGAAGTAAAAGGGTGGCTTAGGGAACATTTTCACAATTGTTATTCGGAATTATTGTTTTGGGGGTAGAAGAGCGTTTTTAGGGTGGCCCTTTAGTGATTTTGGTAGTAAAAAATGTTGCTTGTTTGAGTTCATGAACATAGGAAAACAAAGGGGGTTGGTTGCTTTTAACCTGTTGTCATATAATGAAGATGAAATTATTATAAATGCTTTTGTATATACATGAGGTAATGGCGATTCTTTTAATATTGTCAGTGACCCTGAAGAAGGGCTTGTGTCAAGCCCGAAATGCATTGGGTAAAAATAAAGAACTGCTGCTTTGACCGTATCGTGCGTTGGATCGTGTTTTGGATAGAGGCTTGGATGGGCACATCTTTAACATGTGAAGCATTCGAACAGCAGAATTCGAGTACTTGTGGATTCAAAAGACAAACTTTAAAATGGACTAAAGCTGGTTAAACAAATGGAATACATTCAGCTGATTGTGACAAAGATAATTTCTAGGTAGTTGGTATATTAACTTACTGCTGTGCGGCTGGGTGTGGAACGAATCTTCGCTTCCCACAGTATGAATCATATCGGTATGCCGCTAGGGTAAGGCATGACCCAGCAACGCACGCACTTTCACGTTCATTATGATAAATAATTGAGTATAGGCCTGGGCGTAGTTTGCGTAGCGGCACTACACATAGCTTCACGTAGTATACTTTGAACTTCACGTAATCTGCGTAGCGTAGCTAATGACACTGTGTACTTGTCTGCAATGTGAAAAAATTGCAAAATAATTGCAAATAGCATCCTGCACAGTGTCAGTTATGATAAAATAAGTATCTCTATCTTTATATGCTAAAGTGCATATAGTACTTTCAAAAAAGTGAAACTGAAAAATTAGCAAGCAGTGAGAGAGGTGATGATTTTGGGATCCTCCCTAACCTAGGGGGAGTACCAAACAGATGCCTTCAAAACAAAAAAGCACATCTTATTGAACGATTTGGTGGTAGTCCCATCCTCTTAGGACCACCCAAGCACAGCTATTGGCAAAAACACATTCCCAACCAAAGGCCCTGCAAAGCTTTATGGGATGAAATTAGCAGTGGGCAGTGAATATTATATAGTATCCAATATCAAAATAATTCTACAAAGAGCTGCTGTTTAACTGGTGGTTACTAGATGTCCCTCACGAGTCAAATGCAAGTGCTTGATGAAAGGATTTCATTGGTTTTGCATTTCACTCGTGAGGGACATCTAGTAACAACTAGTGGAACTGCAGCTTGATGTAAGAATAATTTCAATGCTTTGCATTTGACTTGCGAGGGACATCTAGCAACGACTAGGTGAACTGCAGCTCGTTGTAGAATTATTTTGATATTGGATACTATAATATTCACTGCCCACTGCTGATCTCGTCCCATAATGCTTTGCAGGGCCTTTGGTTGGGATTGCTTTTTTGCCAATAACTGTGCTTGGGGTGGTCCTAAGAGGATGGGACCACACTGCAGTTCAACAAAATATGCTTTTTGTTTATGCTCTTTGTGTTCAAGGCATCTGCTTGGTCCTCCCCCTAGGTTAGGGGAGACCACAAAATCATCAGCTCACTCATTGCCTAATGTTTTCATTGTAAAAGTTCACTTTTGTGAATTGGTTATAGGCTAATAAGCATGTAAAATTGCTTTTTCAAAGCATCTGAGGATGTTGTTGATTTAGCTGCTACGCTACCGTGATTAAGCACAGTGTTGGTACTGTACTACTTGCAAAGTGCGAATTAGTACAAACTTTGCATGCTCCGTTAGCGTAGCGTAACATTATTGAGAGAGCACAAGTTTGAAAAAAATGTATAAGTACGCCATATTTACAAGCACGTAGTTAGTTTAAACATGTTTTGCACACGAGTGTTTTATATCCAGGAGTGAAATATATAGAGTGTTTTATATTCAGTGGCGAAATGTATAGAATGTTAAGTAGAGTAACTATAATTATAACGGTGTGAGATAATGTAGAAATGTTAGAATATATGTGAAAACCTCATGTTCTCATGTTAAAAGAATCATGTCCGAATTAAATGTAACTTTGAAATCCAGTATAATGTGTAGGCCTTAGGGCAATTCACAGCAAACCTGAACGTGCTGCTAAAATAATGTGAGATAAGGTTGACATGGTTCTTCCAAATGTACTATTGAACTTAGGGTTAAAAGTATATGCTTTATAGATGTGTTATTTTAGAAACGTATGCTAGTTAAGAATGTTTGCTGTTTAAATCAAGTTAACGTTTTAAGAGTGCAGGGACCTGCTGCATGTAAATCAAGTAGGCCAGAGCAGATAATGTCATGTCGTTTAAATTGCCATGTGCTCGTTAGAGAAGAGGTCGTGAGGTGTCCAGCACAGAGCTTTGAGAGTGTTTTACGACTAAAGATATGGTGGAGTCTGGAATTTGAGGCCCACTGCAGGATGAGCTGTATGCAGGTGCGAGGGTCCTAATCAGCTCGAATGAAAGGGACTTTGTTCAGTGGCGCCTTGCGTAGGCCTGTAGGAGTTTCCAGGAATTTAGGGGGTATCGGCGCATTGGAGAAGAAGCCTGGGAACCAAGGTCAACTTTAACGAGGGTCTTCAAGAGTACCATCATGGAGTTTGCCGCGCACAAAGATACCACGTGAGGGGCGTCCCAAGGGGCGTTCCTATCAGAAATGTGATTTGGTATTAGGGAAAGAGACCCGGGAGGAGAGCAGAGCAGATGATTTTGGGAGCCTAAGGAAGCGGATGGGTAGGCAGATAGGCTGATCAGGAGAGACCCATTATCAGAGAAGAGACAAAGAGAAGTGCGTGATCTTCTTAGGAAGTCACCACGGCTGACACCTAGAGGGTTAAGATCTTGCTAAGTAGGGATGTCACTTAGGATAGTGTAGGGACAGACTAACCTTAATTTTCTTTTCTGTAATGACTTTGAGATTGCAACTTATATCTATTTTGACAACCCTAATGGTTTTTGAGCTTGTACTTATTATCTTGTTCTTCAGACTTAGATTATTCAAGAAGTTCATGTTTATAGTGATACCAATTTACCTTTTGAATCTCATTTTGAGAAGTTTGTATCTTCAGTTATCTTTGACTTTATATTAAATCTTTAAAACTTAAATTTGGTCGGTGGTCATTTAGAGTGGTGTAAGTTCTTAAATTGATTGACTTATTGTGAGATTACCTTTTACTCAACGACAGGTACCAACGATTCAGTCGACATAGTTTGGGATTTGGTAAGATAATTAGTAACCAGTAATCCCGCGTTAGCAGTTGGTAGCAGAGTGAGGATGGTTATCTTCTTGAGGAAGGTAATCTAGAGAGGTTAGTTTACCCCAAGGCCCGAGACGTCGAGAGACGAGCAGCGGAAGAATCGTGTGCCGAAAGGTGCAGACGGTGCGAGAAAAGCAGCAGTATCGGAGAGTGAGTATAAAAAGGGTCATGCGTGAACAGATTGCGGTGTTTTGTGTTGTATTTGTATTGTAATGTCTTGCGGAGTTGAATGCCTGTAGTGTGAATGAGAGAAGGTTGTGAGCGCGCGCAACCTGGTAAACTGGTAACCTGGTAAACGGGTGAACTGGTGAAATCTTAAGTTCAGGCCAGAGCTTAAGTGGTTTTGGGTGTATCGAACATCCAGGGTAGTTGTCGACCATAGTACGGAGGTCACGAGGTACCATTGACCGCCGTGGATCCAAGATAGGGGGAGTGTAAGAGTGGGTGTATAAGTAACGGACGCTGGTCGAAAGTTACTGTGTGTGAGTAACCTATCGGAAAAGGCGATTGTCTGGAAGTAAACGGAAAGACATTTCGCCAAGTTAAGGTGACAACTACAGAAAGACTGTGGGCGTACAGTCAAGAAAGGTGATCGCTTGGACGGAAGTAATCATTTTTCAGAGTATGAATGGGACGCGTGCATGACCGAGGAGACGAGCTGAGAAAGGAGGGGAACTGCTGCAAAGGGGGACGGGTGACGTCGGCTAGAGCCGCGCTGTGATTGAGCGGTTGGTGTGACGTTAGTTAGAGCCGCGCTCTGGTTGGGCGGCTAGAGTGACGTCGGAGGAAAGTCGCGTACGGATAGGCCAGTTAGTGAGAACGGCGCTGAGATTGGTGGAGTGTCATCAGGAAGTAAACAAACGCGGAGAAAAGAGAAATCATGAAGTGTTTTAAGTGTTTGAAAGGGATTTTTAAACGTAAACAAAGTGAACATTATTATGGGGAAGAGGCTCCGCCGGAGGGTACGCCAGCTCATTATATGGCAACGAATGTGGGGCTGCATACGATATTATGGATTGGGGCTTGGAATAAGCTTACGGAAGGGAATGAGGAAATGCAGTTCCCGAGGTACGGGACGTTTAAGTTAGAGGTGTTACATCGGCTAAAAGCAACCATGTCCTCATTGAAACCCTCACCCAGACCAACACAGTTTGAGGCCCTTAATGCATGGATTAAGGCTGCACACGACCGAAATTTGAACAGGCGTCAACAAAGGCTGACGCGATCGGTAAGGGCAGTGCGAGATTCCAAATGGGATGAGGAAGCAAAGCGATGGAGGGTACAGGCTATTGAGGTGGAAAAAATGTATCCGATGAGGGAGGTGGCAGGAGGAGGAGGAAACCTCATGGAAGAAGACGAGGAAAGCGAGTCGGAGGACAATCTGATAAACAGATTGTTAATGGATAGACCACCTCCGAGAGTGGGGTTGATAGAAGATAGAGGGCTCGCAAGGGAAGATGGGAATGACATAGAGGGATATACACCACTCCCTATATCGGAATGGACACCTATCAAAGGCGGAGAAACACCTCCAAACAACACTGTACAGAGTGTAGTGGGAAGGTTTGTAGTGCAGAAAACGCCAACCACCGAAAGGGCTGAGTCTGTGGGATTGCCAGACGCTCTTCAGGTGCCTGTTACCATAGGACCCATAGTTTCGGTCTATAACTCGGAGAGAGATAGAGGGGAACAACAAAGGCAATTGTATAAAGAAAGGATCGAGATGGAAAGGAGGAATAACGTGACAAATGCATGGAAGCAATTGCCAGGATCGGTAACATGGAATATCCCATTAGACACAACTGTCGGTCCCAATTCAGAACAGGGAGGTCCGAGAGGACCAATGGATCTAAGGGGACCGCGGCCAAGACCCTATTCAGAATTAAGAGCTGATTTGAGGGAATGGGACGGGTCCATAGTATCTCCGAGTAACAGGACAAGAACGGAACCAGAGTGGGAAAGCAGGGGTAACGGGACTGTATCTCATTGTGGGGCCAGCGAAAGCAGTCAGGGACGGGAAGGCCAAAGTCAAGAGAATAGAGGGGATGCATGTCCTACAAATCAGAGAGAACAGCCGGAACAAAATACTAGGAATGTAGAATGTGAGGAAATGTCCCGTCTCTGGGGGAAAGGAGGAGATGAGGCGGTACGGGCTTTTCAGAATAGGTTTAGGTGCCTTCATCATACACTCGGGGAAGACGTTCAACATTGGAGAAAGGAGAACAGCGATAGGTCCCGCCCCGCCTCGAATAATCAGGAATCACAGGGAAGTAGGGAGGAAAGAGGGAGTAATGGAACATCTTACCCTGCATCCCGTGAAACTAGCCAGGATGGGGAGAGAGGGGCTATGAGGCATGAAGGAGTGTTTCACCACCCACCCCGAGAAGATGGAAAGGCATGGGACCTAGAGAGATGGGAACAGGGGAGGACTCCCTATAACTCACCAATACCTAAACGTAGATCTCGGAGCTGGGATGGGAGAGATGCGGATGGAGGAGCTAAATTGAGTGTCTTGAAAGCTGAAATTAAGGCAAAAAGGCTTGATGTTACTAGTTTAAAATCAGATGTTGATGAGATAATAGATGGAACATTGCCTTTGGAAAGGATAGAATTGTATGAACAGGATGAGTTGTTGTTCATGGCAAAGGATATTACTAGGAAAGCTAGAGCGTTTCATGAGAAACTGACTGATTTGGCAGATAGATATGCCGTGGATTTGTCTAGGACAAGGGCATTGCAGAGTAACCACAGATTACAGTACGCAGACCAGGATCTAGATGAGAAGAGAACTACTGGATTAAAAACACACATAAGAGAGCTGGTATCAGGGATAAGAGTGTGGAGGGAACTGGATAAATGGGAAGAAAGGTGGTCAAAAAAGGGCACAGTTAGACGAAGTGCAAATGTGATGACCCCCGAGGGAAGGGTAATGCATATGGAGGCATTCCCTTTGCGAGAAATATCAAACGGAAATTATGTACATGTACCCTGGAGTAGAGGAGATTTAGCTGCATTTACCAACTCATTTCCGAAGTTGCGGGACAATCCAGTAGAATGGTATAAGCAGGTAGAGAGGTTTGTTAAAATTTCGAAGGTATTGTGGATTGATTTGAACACGTTGTTTGACATCGTGGTCCCATCGGATCTGTGGACCCCTTGTAAGACCAGTGTCGAATGGCCAAATGCTGAACCATTGAGGGATGCTCGAACAAATGGACCATCTGAGATTGTCATGCGAAAGTATGAAAGGGTAATAGCTTGGCTGAAAGATAAGGTACCACCTCAGGATATAGATTGGGTAAAAATAGACCGAACAAGGCAGGAACCCAAGGAGACAGTTCATGAGTTTTATGAGAGATTGCTGAAAACATTCAAGCAATACAGTGGACTTGATGTAATGGATCCCAAAGATATAGGACAGTTTGTGTCAAAGTTTGTCTTGGGGTTGAGACCTGATATTTGTTTGATGATACAGCAACATTTAATCTGTTGGCAGAACAAACCACTAGATGAGATTTTACGTTATGCGAGGTACTGCAGTGACGAGATAGATTCTAAAGCCAAGAATCTAAAGGAGAAATTGATGGTGGTGCAAATGCAGTCCGCTGGGAAGGGTGGCCAGCAGAAGCAGGGGATGGGACGAAAACCAAACGGTCAGAATAAAGACAATGAAGAAGGGCAGAGACCTAGGATAGACTTTGCCACTTTAAAGAAAACGACAAAGTGCCATCAGTGTCACCAGGTGGGGCATTGGCGACGCGAGTGTCCCTTTAACCCTGAAAATGGAGAGCTAGAAGTAGAAGAGCAGGTCCAAGAAGTCCCAGTGCAAAAGGTGACAGTCCCAAGTAGTAAGGTGGCCAAAGGGGGGACTTCGGCTCCACGGGCCCAATTCCCACAGCCACCGAAGATAGCAGCTGGGGGAAAGGTCTTTAAACAAATGCCTCTGTTTGTCGAGGAAGAAAAGTGTTATTACATTGATCCATTGACAGGACAACGGGTGAGCAGTGAAGAGGATTGTACCCTCGGGGCAGTTCTAGAAGTGGATCAGAGAGGGCCATTTGTTGAGGCAGAAGTGGCAGGGTGTCCCACTACGTTCTTAGTGGATACTGGGGCTACTCGTTCGACTCTGAGATCAGCGGTGGTTCCAGACTTGCCAATGTCAGGGGAAACAATTCAGGTGGTAGGAGTCGCAAATAAAAGGATGACTAGTCCCTTGACAGAACCAGTGTCTGTGAAAATTGGAAACCACATGAACGAACATCAGTTCGTGGTTTGTGACTCGAGTCCGGTATGTCTGTTAGGAAGGGATTTGTTGTGCAAATTGAACTGCACCATATACTGCACCCCGCAAGGAGTGGAGGTACAGACTACCGACGAGGATGCTACTTTTAAGGTGGCCAATTCAAAATCTTGTGTAGAACTATATCCTACTCTGACAATAGAAGATCTTCCCCAAGATCTACGAGATGCAGTGGCGTCGGAGGTATGGGATTTCACAGGAGAAGAAATAGGATTGATTAAGGGGGTAGAGCCGGTAAAAATTTTGGTAAAACCAAATGATGAGTTTCCAAGAACGCCTCAATACAAATTGTCCCAGGAAACGATTGCGGGAATAAAACCTGTGATCGAGTCAATGATACAACAGGGAATACTGAAAGAAATCGTGGGCAGTCCTTGTAACTCCCCGATTATGGGTTTGCAGAAACCTAGCGGGAAGTTTAGGATAGTTCAGGATTTACGAAAGATTAACAACATAGTTGTTTCATGTTGTCCCGTGGTACCGAATCCATCAGTGATACTGTTTCAAATACCATGTCAAGCAGAATGGTTTACAGTGATAGATCTTTGCCAGGCTTTCTTTTCAATCCCATTGGATGAAGAGAGCAGGTATCTTTTTGCTTTTAAAATGGAAGATCGCGTTTTAACATGGTGTCGAATCCCACAAGGATTCACAGACAGCCCATCCATCTTTAATCAGTTGTTGAAGAAGAATCTTGAGAATCTAGTACTGCCACAGAACTCGGTTCTGGTACAGTACATAGATGACCTACTTGTTGCGTCAGAGACAGAGGAAGCTTGTAAAGCAGACTCAATTGCCTTACTGAACCATTTAGCTGAAAATGGACATAAGGTATCTCCGAGCAAGTTGCAGTATTGTCTGACAGAAGTACAGTATCTAGGGCACAGGTTAGAAAAAGGGAAACGTAAGGTGTCCCCAGAGAGGATTGAGGCGATAATGAAAATGAATGCGCCTACAACACAGAGAGAAGTTAGAATGTTCCTAGGAATGGTGGGTTACTGCCGACAGTGGATAGTTAACTTCTCACTGAAAGCAAAGCCCTTACAGAAACTGACGCACAAGGAGGTGAGTGATCCGGTACCATGGGATGAAGAATGTCTGGTGGCGTTTTTACAGCTGAGAGACGATTTATGTCGTGCTCCGGCTCTGGGAATGCCAGATTACGAAAAGTCATTTTCACTCTATTGTTGTGAGAGAGAGGGATGTGCTTTGTCAGTCTTGGCACAGACCCACGGAAATGCCCGTAGACCAGTTGCATATTTTTCGGCTACATTAGATCCAGTAGCCGCAGCGTTGCCCGGATGTCTCAAATCCGTTGCTGCAACGGGTGTCAGCATTGAAAGGAGCGAGAGTATTGTGATGGGACATCCAGTAGTGGTGTATGTACCACATTCAGTTGAATTGTTAATGACCAGGACGAAGACGCAGCATCTGACCAATAGTAGGCTCACGCGCTACGAGCAAGTTATACTTGCCGCAGAGAACGTGACCCTCAGGAGATGCTCTGTCTTGAATCCTGCTACTCTGATGCCATTACCCACTGTGATAGAAGGCGAAGGATGTGAAGACCACGATTGCCTTGATGTGACTGAACTATGCACGAAACCCAGACCAGATATTGTGGATGAGCCGTTGTCTGACCCTGATGAAATTTACTTTGTTGATGGCTCATGTTTAAGAGACGATACTGGTCGGTTGAGAGCAGCTTATGCTGTTTGCACCATTACTGGAGTGGTGGAAGCCGCTTGCCTGGAAGGAGTAAATTCCGCACAGGTAGCAGAAATCATTGCCCTAACTCGTGCCTGCATAGCAGGAAACGGAAAGAGAGTCACCATCTACACGGACAGCCAATATGGTTTCGGTGTGGTTCATGATTTCGGGCAGTTGTGGTCTCAGAGGGGTTACATGACCTCCTCTGGTTCGCCCATTCGAAATGGAGAATTTGTGCGGCTGTTGTTAGAAGCATTACAAGGTCCAGTTGATATCGCAATAGTAAAATGTGTAGCTCATACTAAGAATACAGATTTTGTGTCACAAGGCAACAGATACGCTGATGAAGTCGCACGCTATTGTGCGGAACAAAGTTATTCTTTCTCAAAGGTGGAAATAGAAGGTGCAGAAGAAAAGACTGAATTAAGCATGATGTTAGAAACTGTAGACACTTGGGAGGATTTAAGAATAATGCAGGAGAACGCACCTGAAACAGAGAAAAAGGCATGGGAAATAGCAGGTTGTGTGCGAAGTGAAATGGATTTTTGGGTTTCAGCAGATGGGAGAGCTGTGTTACCTGAAGAATTAGCTAATCCCATGGCGAGAGAAATACATGGTCCAGTACATCTAGGAAGGGATGCTATGATGAGAGTGTTTAGGCAAACTTGGTATTGCCCTAAATTTAGAATAGCAGCAGAATCAGTATGTAAGCGATGTGTCACCTGCCAACAACTGAACGTAGGCAAACGAACACCAGTCACACTGAGTCACATTGGGAGGTCGGGGGGGGCTTTCAATAGAATGCAACTAGATTTCATCGAAATGCCAAGAGTCAATCGCCTTCGGTATGTGTTGGTGATTGTATGCGTATTTTCCAGATGGGTTGAAGCGTACCCTACACGTAGGTGCGATACACTCACAGTGGCTAAGTTGTTGCTCAGGGAGTTGATACCGCGCTTCGGGGTGCCTGCCTCTTTGGAATCGGACAGAGGAAAACATTTTAACAGCGAAATAGTGAAGATGTTGTGCTCCACACTGAATATCGATCAAAAGTTGCATTGTAGTTATCGACCAGAAGCTTCAGGAATTGTGGAACAAGTGAATGGCACTTTGAAGAATAGATTGGCTAAAGTAGTGGCATCCACATCTTTGAGTTGGCCAGATGCTCTTCCTTTAGTGCTCATGAGCATGCGCAGCACACCTGACAGGAGGACAGGTCTCTCTCCCCACGAGATCCTGATGGGGAGGGCCATGAGACTTCCCACAGTTCCAACTACTGCCCTATTGAATATTACAGATGATCTGATCTTGGATTATTGTAAAGGACTGTCTGACGCCATCCATTCTGTGTCCCTTCAGGTGCATGCGGCTGAAGTTCCAGCATCGAGGAACCTGTGTCATGATCTGAACCCAGGGGACTGGGTCTTGGTTAAAAAACACGTCCGGAAGAACTGCCTAGATGTTCGCTGGCGTGGGCCCTTTCAGGTAATCCTGATAACGAACACCGCGGTGAAGTGCGGGGGGCTGCCAAATTGGATCCATGCATCCCATACTCGAAGAGTTCCAGCACCTCTAGAAGGAACAGCTCCCATCCCAGACGAAAGCCCGGAAGTGGAAGAAGAGTTGCAAGAAGGGATTGAGGCAGCTGAGGGGGTGTCGGAAGAAGTTGGGAACGCATCGGATTCAGAAGCAGAGCGAAGGCAGGACGGCAGTGAGACGGAAGACGCAACTGAAGGAGAGAGCAGAAGTGAATACGACTCAGACTCAGATCCGTATCAGAGCGACCAAGAACCAAGTGAGAGGACAAGGAATAGGAGAATAAGGCTTGGAGCTGCCACTTGGCCAGCAAGGAGAAGAAGGCTAAGTTTGAGGTCGGCCCAAGAAGAAACGCTTGCTCCTATATCCGAAGACTCAGATCCAGAAGAAGATATCCAGGATCAAGCCGAGGAGGGTCTTAGAAGATCAAGAAGGGTGCGAGTGCCTAGCAGAAGATACTCTACTCCCGACTGGACCTACCTTGTTGCAGATGTCTGGGAGACACAGAACAGGGAGGATCAGGGAAGTGGAACTGATCAGAACTGACCCGATCATCACAGTGCAAATAAGGTTTCTACTGCCAGGAGCGGAGACCGAAAGGTTGCTGACACTCAACATCGTTCATCCTGCTCTCCTGAGTGGAATAAGAAAATTGATTTTAGAGACAGTTGAGTTTCCAGTTTGCTGTTCACGATATCCAATATTGGAGGGAACTCTTCTTCGTTTGGAAATGCTTGAGCGAGTAGTAGAAATGCTAGGAGCGCTTATTGTTGTGGATTAATACCATATTACGAATGTCTTCAAAGGGGCGCAGAACTGGAAAGGTGAAGAAAGTGATCCTGATTAGAACGGACCCCTTTGTAATTGTGGATGTAGAACTGATAGTACCAGGAGTAGAAATTGAAAAAACGTTAACTCTCAATTCCGTCCGTCCACTTGTCTTGAGCGAAATAAGGAGAATAATCTTAGAAAAAGTTGACTTTCCATGTTGTGGTACGAACTGCCCAGAACCTGAGGGAATGATACTTCGGATGGACATTTATGAAGACGTAGTGTCACTCCTTGAACCATACATAACTTTAGATGAAAACAAGAATTTTGAAAAGAAATTGTAAACTTGTTGCAAGATAACCTAGCGCCGAGTGGAAGAAGAAAAGTGATAGGGGTTTCATTTTAGTGGATGGAGAAGGGCTAGGGTTGTCTAATTTTCTACTGGACTTTGAACTGTTTTGCGGAAACAAATTGTCAAGCTTCCAAGTGTTCAAAAGAGAGACATTGCAAGAGAGAAAGACTTTGTTTAAAAACGAGAAAGAAGTTGATGCAGGAAAACGTCCAAAGCGACACTGTTTGAGAACATGGAGGCTGGCAACCCGAACCGCAGGGCAAAATGTATAGCTGTTACACTTTTAGGAGTAGTGGTTTCTCTTATAATTTTAGTGGTAACTGTTTCATTCCTAGTGGGACACGAGAGGGATGAAACTGCAGTCAAGGAGGTCAAGGAAGTGTCAACACCGAAAACTACCATTATTAAAGAAAAGGGAAACATCAATGATAAAGACAAAGCGTTGTTAGATGCAGAAATAAAAAGGCTACATACAGATGCGTCACAGGGAAATTACAAGTCAAATGCTTATGCAAAATTGCTTTATGAATATGTTGATGCCATGGAAGTGAAGGATTGTTACGTTTGTATGCAATTACCAGCTTCAGTGGAGGAGGGTATCAGATACCATCATCTTCCGTTGACATATGGAATAACGTGCAGTTTATTGTTGAGCATGTTTTATGGACGAGACGGATTTGAGTATTACTTCTCGAATTTCGACTCGACATTGCCAGAGGTCCCGAATTTCAAGCATTTGAACAAATGGGACTACTACAAAAGCGAAGACAGATTACACAAATGGTTTATTCCATGGAAAACGTTAGATACTTCACATGCTCGGAGAAACAATCTGACTTGTCAAATATCAGAAGTTGAGAAAAAGTTTATAGCACAGGTAGATACTAGATACAGGAGGCAGAAGATTTTGAAGGCATCAGGACAATGGGAAACAGATTGGACCAAGGAGGAAAGGGCACATCAAAGAAAAGGTAGTATTGGTCCAATTGCTTTGGATAAGGAGAAACGGGGGAAACTGTGTATTCACAGGAGTTACTCCTACTATGAAAACTTTTATGTAGGTCAAGTCAATTGTGAACATGCTTTTCAATTGGAGTATTACTCTAAGGACTTTTTGAAAGGGATGCAAGCAATACCAAATGTATATTTTGTATGTGGAAGAAATGCCTATGTGAAGTTACCAGATAATTGGTACGGATCATGCTATCTGGCTGTTGTCTTCCCTAAAATATATCATGTTGAGAATTTAGACACGCCAAAGAAAGAAATACCAACTAGATGGAAGCGAGGGCTGGGTGCAGCAGAAGTAGTTGGAGATGTACTAGGTGCTGCATTCCCTTTCTTAGGACTGATATTGAATGACATTAAGATCAGGAGGTTAGCTACAGTCATAGATAGACTATCTGCCAGTACTGCAAGATCATTGATGCTGATAGAAGGGGAGATGCAATCGATTAGGGCAATGGTTCTTCAGAACCGACTTGCTTTAGACGTTCTGTTAGCAAAAGAGGGAGGAGTCTGTAAGGCCTTGAAGGTCCAGGAATGCTGTACTTACATTCCAGACAATTCAAAGCCTCTAGAGAAGTATATACAAAACATCACTGCCATACACTACGAAGTTGAGGACCTGGCAAAGGTAAATGTGTGGGAAAAAGTGGGTCATGGAATGGGTAAAGTTGGAAGTTGGTTTGCCAACTTAGGAAAGGGTATCGTTTGGTACATACTGAAACCCATCATCATAATAGTGATTTGTGTAATCACTTTGTGGGGATTGGTGCGTTTGTATCAATGTTATAGAGCAAATAGGTTGCAGAGAGCTATGAAGAAACAGGAAGAAGAGTTGACAGCGATGCAGGACACTCAATATAAGAGTCTGAAAGCATTAGAGAGTATGAAAAGAGGTGGCACTGCCCTGTCTTCACTTTGAAGGGTTCTAAATTTTTGGTGTCCTGGTGATGATGACCCCTGAAGGTCATCAAAGGGGGGACTGAGAGAGCACAAGTTTGAAAAAAATGTATAAGTACGCCATATTTACAAGCACGTAGTTAGTTTAAACATGTTTTGCACACGAGTGTTTTATATCCAGGAGTGAAATATATAGAGTGTTTTATATTCAGTGGCGAAATGTATAGAATGTTAAGTAGAGTAACTATAATTATAACGGTGTGAGATAATGTAGAAATGTTAGAATATATGTGAAAACCTCATGTTCTCATGTTAAAAGAATCATGTCCGAATTAAATGTAACTTTGAAATCCAGTATAATGTGTAGGCCTTAGGGCAATTCACAGCAAACCTGAACGTGCTGCTAAAATAATGTGAGATAAGGTTGACATGGTTCTTCCAAATGTACTATTGAACTTAGGGTTAAAAGTATATGCTTTATAGATGTGTTATTTTAGAAACGTATGCTAGTTAAGAATGTTTGCTGTTTAAATCAAGTTAACGTTTTAAGAGTGCAGGGACCTGCTGTATGTAAATCAAGTAGGCCAGAGCAGATAATGTCATGTCGTTTAAATTGCCATGTGCTCGTTAGAGAAGAGGTCGTGAGGTGTCCAGCACAGAGCTTTGAGAGTGTTTTACGACTAAAGATATGGTGGAGTCTGGAATTTGAGGCCCACTGCAGGATGAGCTGTATGCAGGTGCGAGGGTCCTAATCAGCTCGAATGAAAGGGACTTTGTTCAGTGGCGCCTTGCGCAGGCCTGTAGGAGTTTCCAGGAATTTAGGGGGTATCGGCGCATTGGAGAAGAAGCCTGGGAACCAAGGTCAACTTTAACGAGGGTCTTCAAGAGTACCAT
Source organism: Lissotriton helveticus (assembly GCF_964261635.1). Classification (NCBI taxonomy): domain Eukaryota; kingdom Metazoa; phylum Chordata; class Amphibia; order Caudata; family Salamandridae; genus Lissotriton; species Lissotriton helveticus. Next base: position 395,160,632 of record NC_136057.1, read on the forward strand.
CATGGAGTTTGCCGCGCACAGAGATACCACGTGAGGGGCGTCCCAAGGGGCGTTCCTATCAGAAATGTGATTTGGTATTAGGGAAAGAGACCCAGGAGGAGAGCAGAGCAGATGATTTTGGGAGCCTAAGGAAGCGGATGGGTAGGCAGATAGGCTGATCAGGAGAGACCCATTATCAGAGAAGAGACAAAGAGAAGTGCGTGATCTTCTTAGGAAGTCACCACGGCTGACACCTAGAGGGTTAAGATCTTGCTAAGTAGGGATGTCACTTAGGATAGTGTAGGGACAGACTAACCTTAATTTTCTTTTCTGTAATGACTTTGAGATTGCAACTTATATCTATTTTGACAACCCTAATGGTTTTTGAGCTTGTACTTATTATCTTGTTCTTCAGACTTAGATTATTCAAGAAGTTCATGTTTATAGTGATACCAATTTACCTTTTGAATCTCATTTTGAGAAGTTTGTATCTTCAGTTATCTTTGACTTTATATTAAATCTTTAAAACTTAAATTTGGTCGGTGGTCATTTAGAGTGGTGTAAGTTCTTAAATTGATTGACTTATTGTGAGATTACCTTTTACTCAACGACAGGTACCAACGATTCAGTCGACATAGTTTGGGATTTGGTAAGATAATTAGTAACCAGTAATCCCGCGTTAGCATTATGCCCAGGGTTAGTAAATAAGAGGAACTAAATGGTGTGCACACCACCACTTTGATTAATATACAATTTTTGCACTAAGATTGGCGTTGCACCCGGACTGAATATTAAGAGGTAAAGATTTGTGATCACCACAAGTATGACGAAATAATACGTTATAGAAAGCAGACTGATAACATCATGTCACTGAGGATACGAAGGGGGAGATTTTTAAATGGCGAATTTAGGACCGCTAATATTTATATATGAAATTCTGCAGCATGTATTTATATGACACAGACAGTATAATTGTTTTTGCACATGATTGAGGGGCTTGAGTTTCAGGTAAATGATTGAACACAGGGGGTGATATTTTGTTGTTGGAAGGATTGTTTTTATCGTTCTCATGGTAGGGAACGATTATTGAGTGTAATCAGCTTGTACTGAAGAAAAGGAGGCATTGCACTGTGAGCGGTTGGTTGAGGGCAGTGATGCAATGTGGGAATCGCAGTACACACGTAGAATAGTGTCAATCAGGTGACCAATTAGCAATACCAATTAAAGGAGACAATCTAGTTGGTTGACGGTTTAAATTTGAAACTGTCATGGAGGGTGGGAATCATTGTTGAGTGAACTTGAAGAAAGGATGTAACTGGAAATTCAGCGTTGTACAGGTACACGCTTAAGTTAGTTGGACACAATGCAAGAAAGAGAGATTCGAATGTCTTTAGTGCAAGAAGGGATCGGTGAAGTAAAAGGGTGGCTTAGGGAACATTTTCACAATTGTTATTGGGAATAATTGTTTTGGGGGTAGAGGAGCGTTTTTAGGGTGGCACTTTAGGGATTTGGTAGTAAAAAATGTTGGTTGTTTGAGTTCATGAACACAGGAAAGCAAAGGAGGTGGGTTGCTTTTAACCTGTTGTCATATAATGAAGATGATATCATTAGAAATGCTTTTGAATATACATGAGGTAATGGCGATTCTTATAATATTTTCAGTGACCCCTGAAGAAGAGCTTGTGTCAAGCCCGAAATGCATTGGGTAAAAATAAAGAACTGCTGCTTTGAACGTATCGTGCGTTTGGATCGTGTTTTGAATAGAGGCTTTGATGGGCACATCTTTAACATGTGAAGCATTCGAACAGCAGAATTTGAGTACTTGTGGATTCAAAAGACCAACTTTAAAATGGACTAAAGCTGGTTAAACAAATGGAATACATTCGGTTGATTGTGACAAAGATCATTTCTAGGTAGTTGGTATACCCACTAACTGCTGTGCGGCTGGGTGTGGAACGAATCTTCGCTCCCCACAGTATGAATCATATTGGTATGCCGCTGGGGTAATGCATGACCCAGCAACGCACTCACTTTCACTTTGATCATGATAAATAAGTGAGTAAATAAGAGGAACTAAACTGTGTGCACATCACCACTTTGATTATCTTTTTTTCCTAGTCACACCGACCACCAGTCCCTGGGCCAGCAGTGACGTTGCCAGCCAGTCTGCAGATGCGGCAGCGGAAGGGGGTGAGCCAGCGGCAGTGAAGAGCGGTGGTAAGTCATACTGCTTGCTTATTGACAATTAATTATATACTCACTGTAAAGGTGTAGTGTTGTTGACTTATGAACAACAGGTGAACACAGCATGAGTTGAGCTGAGTAACTAATGGCTGCTCCTATCTTCAACTCAGCAGCAGAGAAAGTTTCATGAACAAGACATTTCACTGTGGGTTGATGGAAAAGGGAAATAAGGATGGAAGAAGAAATGACAGGTGAAATGTAACATATATGACTGAAGGGAAGGATGCGTATGTGAAAGCGCTGTATGCATATACTATAGGTGGCTGATAGCTAGGATGTATCGCTGGGTGAAGGATGGATGAAAGGTATACAGGTCAGAAGCCTGCCTGGGTGGGTGAAAGTATATGTGTGAAAGGCAGCCTGCCTGGGTGGGTATTGGAATCCTGTGGTGGTTTCTTTTGGTTGAAAGACACTTAAGGACACATTGGTGGGTAAATGACAAATGTATGTTGCTGAAAGGTTTATTGAGACTAGAGTGAGATAGCGAGCCATGTTTGGATGAATGGTTATATGGATGGGTGGTTTCAATGGTGAAGAATGGATCGAGATCAATCAATCAATCAATCATGCCATTTGTATAGCGCACTACTCACCCGGGAGGGTCTCAAGGCGCTTGGGGGGAGGGGTATGCTACTGCTCGAACAGCCAGGTCTTGAGTTGTTTCCTGAAGGCGAGATGGTCCTGGGTCAGCCGAAGGTGGATGGGGAGGGAGTTCCAAGTCTTGGCAGCCAGGTAAGAGAAGGATCTTCCTCCGGCGGTGGCTCTTTGGATGCGTGGTACGGCTGCGAGGGTGAGGCTGGTGGACCGTAGCTGGCGGGTGGGCGTGTAGAAGGTCAGGCGGTCGTTGAGGTACTTGGGGCCCAGGTCGTGGAGAGACTTGTGTGCGTGGGTGAGGAGCCGGAACGTGATCTTCTTGTCGACGGGGAGCCAGTGCAGGTTCATCAGGTGGCTGGAGATGTGGCTGCGTTGGGGGACATCCAGGATGAGTCGGGCGGAGGCATTCTGGATGCGCTGGAGTCTTTTCTGTAGCTTGGCTGTGGTTCCGGCGTAGAGGGCGTTTCCGTAGTCCAGTCGGCTGGTGACGAGTGCCTGGGTGACAGTCTTCCTGGTCTCAGTCGGGATCCAGCGGAAGATCTTGCGAAGCATACGCAGGGTGTTGAAGCACGATGAGGAGACGGCTTTGACTTGTCTGGTCATCGAGAGGGAGGGGTCCAGGATGAAACCCAGGTTGCGTGCGTGGTCGGTTGGCTTGGGTGCGGTGCCCAGGGCTGGGGGCCACCAGGAGTCGTCCCAGGCGGAGGGCGAAGATCCCAGGATGAGGACTTCCGTCTTGTCCAAGTTCAGTTTCAGGCGGCTGTCCTTCATCCACTCAGCGACGTCTTTCATCCCTTCGTGTAGGCAGGTTCTGTCGGTGTCGGGGTCTCTGGTGAGGGAGAGGATCAGCTGGGTGTCGTCGGCGTAAGAGATGATGTTGAGGTTGTGCTGGCGTGCGATGGCTGCGAGAGGTTTCATGTAGATGTTGAAGAGGGTGGGGCTGAGTGAAGATCCTTGCGGGACGCCGCAGATGACTTTGGTGGCCTCGGAGCGAAACAGGGGGGAGGCGGACTCTTTGTGTTCTTCCGGCGAGGAACGAGATGATCCACTCCAGTGCCTTCTCTTGGATACCGATGTTGCTGAGGCGCTGGACTAGGGTGCGGTGGCAGACCGTGTCGAACGCAGCGGAGAGGTCCCGGAGGATGAGGGCCACTGTTTCCCCCTTGTCGAGCAGGGTCCGGATGTCGTCGGTGGCTGCGATGAGGGCGGTCTCGGTGCTGTGGTTGGCTCTGAAGCCGGACTGCGAGGGGTCGAGGGATCTGTTCGTCTCAGGAAGGCGGTCAGCTGTCTGTTGACGATCTTCTCGATGACTTTAGCAGGAAAAGGGAGGAGCGAGATGGGTCGGACGTTTTTGAGATCGGTGGGGTCCGCTGTAGGTTTCTTCAGGAGGGCGCTGATCTCGGCGTGCTTCCAGCTCTCCGGGAAGGTGGCGGTGTTGAAGGAGGCGTTGATGATGTTCCGGAGTTGGGGTGCGATGGTGGAGTCGGCATTGTTGAAGACGTGGTGTGGGCAGGGGTCGGTCGGTGATCCGGAGTGAATGGTGTTCATCGTGCGGGCTGTGTCTTTGGTGGTCACCGTGGTCCAGGTGCGAAGGGTGGCGGTGGGGGGCATTGGTTCGACGGTTGGGTGCGTGCGTGGGGCGCCGAAGCTGTTGTGGATGTCGGCGATCTTGCGGCGGAAGAACGAGGTGAGGGAGTCGCAGAGGTCTTGTGACGGAGTGATGTCGTTGGTGCCGGTGCTGGGGTTGGAGAACTCCTTGACGATAGTGAAGAGCTCTTTGCTGTCGTGGGCGTTGTTGTCCAGTCGTTCCTTCAGAGATTTCTTCTTGGTGGTGCGGATGAGCTGGTGGTGCTTGCGGGTAGCGTGTTTGAGGGCGGTCATGTTGTCGGTGGTCCGGTTGAGGAGCCAGGCTTTCTCGAGGGTGCGACAGGTGAACCAGGATGCCTTCTTGATTCTGGGTCTGCTGGGAGGGTTCTTTAGTGGCGCGAGGTCGTCGGCGCAGGCGGTCAGCCACTGTGTGAAGTTGCGGGCTGCTTTGTTGGGGTCCGTTGTGTTGGCGGGTGGGCTCTGGCTGAGGGAGGTGGTGAGCTGGTCTGCGGTAATCTTGCTCCAATTCCTGTGAGGTACCTGTTGCGGGTGGTGGTGAGTCGTGGATCTTTTGAAGCTGAAGTGGACGCAGCTGTGGTCGGTCCAGTGGAGTCCGGTGGCGTGGCTGAAGGTGATGTACTTGCTGGAAGAGAAGACGGGATCAAGCGTGTGGCCGGCGTAGTGGGGGGGGTGTTGACCAGTTCCTTGAGTCCGAGGTTGGCGAGGTTTTCCAGCAGGGCGGTGGTGTTGCGGTCCTTGTTGTTCTCCAGGTGGAAGTTGAGGTCCCCGAGGAGGATGTAGTCAGTGGAGGGGAGGGCGTGCGGGCTGATGAAGTCTGTGATGTCTTCGCTGAATTGTGTGCGTGGTCCCGGGGGTCTGTAGACGAGGGTGCCTCTGAGGGTCGTCTTAGGGTCGGTGTGAATCTGGAAGTGGAGATGTTCGGCTGCGGCGAAGGAGTCGTTGGCGTCGGTCGTGATGCGGATGGTGTTCCTGTGGACGATGGCGATGCCACCTCCGGTCTGGTTGATGCGGTCCCTCCTGATGATCTTGTACCCATCCGGGATGGCGATGGCGATGTCGGGTGCAGAGGAGGCGTTCATCCAGGTTTCCGTGAGGAAGGCGACGTCCGGTGATGTAGCGTCGAGGAGGTTCCAGAGTTCCACGGCGTGTCTGTGGATGGAGCGGGTGTTGATCACGATGCACTTGAGGTGGTTGCTGCTGGTGTTTGTCTTGGCGGGTGCGGGGCAGGTTCGGAGGCAGGTGAACTTGCAGGTGCAGCAGGTGAAGGGTCCGTGGATGCGTCTCGGGGTGGCTCGGCAGCAGGCGTGGGTCCGGCCGGCATTGAGTGCGTTGAGAGCGGCGGCGTCATAGGTCAGTCGGGTCGTCTTGCCTCGGCGGGGAGGGCCAGGGGTCCTGGCGCTGGGCGCGGGCCAGGCGCGGACGGGCGCAGACGGGCTTACCTTTGGCGCACCTTTGGCGCTCAATCGCCGCTCCCGCTGCGCGCGTCCGCTGCGCGGTCGCTCTGGGGGCGTCATAAGTAAGGAGCCGGGAGGGAGGAGCAGCTGGGTGGCGGGGCGGCGAATGGAATCACAGGGGGGCGGGGCCGCAGGGAGGCAGCGGCGGGAAATTCCAAGAAGCAGCGGGCAACGGGAAATTCCCAGGAGCAGCGGGAAATTCCCAGGAGCAGCGGGCAGCGAGCGAAGGAATCTGCAGGCAGGAGGCGGCAAAGGCAGGCAGGAGCGGCAGTAGTGAGTGGGGCGACCAAGCCCTGTGGAGGGCTGAGCGGTCACACTCTGTGGTCCCCTACGGTCCCCTTAAGTAAGGAGCCGGGAGGGAGGAGCAGCTGGGTGGCGGGAGCGGGGCGGCGAATGGAATCACAGGGGGGCGGGGCCGCAGGGAGGCAGCGGCGGGAAATTCCAAGAAGCAGCGGGAAATTCCCAGGAGCAGCGGGAAATTCCCAGGAGCAGCGGGCAGCGAGCGAAGGAATCTGCAGGCAGGAGGCGGCAAAGGCAGGCAGGAGCGGCAGCAGTGAGTGGGGCGACCAAGCCCTGTGGAGGGCTGAGCGGTCACACTTTGTGGTCCCCTTAAGTAAGGGGCCGGGAGGGAGGAGCAGCTGGGTGGCGGGAGCGGGGCGGCGAATGGAATCACAGGGGGGCAGGGCCGTAGGGAGGCAGCGGCGGGAAATTCCAAGAAGCAGCGGGAAATTCCCAGGAGCAGTGGGAAATTCCCAGGAGCAGCGGGCAGCGAGCGAAGGAATCTGCAGGCAGGAGGCGGCAAAGGCAGGCAAGAGCGGCAGCAGTGAGTGAGGCGACCAAGCCCTGTGGAGGGCTGAGCGGTCGAGAGAATGTAAAACTTAAAAGGTGGTGAATAGCAAAGTCAAGAGTGAAGAATAAAAATAAAATTCATGAAGAACAATGCAATGATGAATGGAAAAATCCTTGGGTAGGAGAATAAACAAGGGACCACGGCGCTCCTATGTAGTGGTGTTCTTCTTACCTTTACTTGCTTTTGATTCACAGAGTTGAGGAGGTAATATTTCAGACTCCTCTCTGGACTCACATTAGTTTTCAAGTGCAACATATTATGTATCTTTCCTACCCACCCATCATCAATCACCTCCCTCCCTCCCTCCATACCCATGACATAATGTTTTATGTGTTTTGCTAAGAGCATTGTTTACAATTTGTCTTTTTTCTTTCTTGTTATGTAGCTACTCCTGCTGATCCAAAACCACCTAGCAGGCAGGCGATTGCAGCCCGGACATGGCAGTGAAAACTGGAGGCCATCAGTGCCGAATACTGGTGGCCTGGAAGGATGAAGAGGCAGAGGCTGCTGCAGATGCCGCAGACCCCAGCCAGGCCACAACAACAACACCACACCATTACAGCGGTCCAAGGGGTACCTCCGCTATTCCACCATCACTGCTGCACCCCCTTATTTCTGTCGATTTGTGCGCCGCATCATGCTGAGGCTGGTGAATATTGAAGCTAGGCAGGAACAGGTGGACAGGCACCTGAAGAAGCTCCTAACCCGCCGTTAGTACCCACTTCAGCCCCTTTTAAAATCATTTTTTGGGTGGGTGGGTGGGAGTTGGGGTTGTTGGGTTTTTCTTTATTTATGGACAATTACGTTTTTGAACTACTCTTAGACACTACTTGGACTGTGGTTGGGATTAGGGAGAGGGGTGGGCCAGTTGTGGGTATGGTAGTTTTTAGACTTGTTGAGAAAATATAAGGTTTCTTACTTTTACATTATGAAAAATTATGAAGAAATTGTGGCATTGTGATTTACTTCGCACTGCAGCTTTGGCCGCAGCCAGTTAAAAAAATCTGCTGTTTGTGTAAACAATGAAATGGTTATGTGGTACCCTCCCTTGGCCCACTACTCTCTCCTCCTAGTCTCTGCAGTCTACTCTGCTACTATATATGATTATTAACCCCTGATGATTCGGAGAGGGTGGGGAGTGAATTTCCATTGTATAGAATGATTGCCGTTCAACAATGAATCAATCAACAATAGTTTACTTCTCTTACCTGATTAGATGAAGCGAGGGCTGCATGGTTTTCCAAGTTGCCATGGTGGTGGTAGTAGTAGCAGCATGTATTGCTAGCGTTTCTTTTAACATTGAAGGCAAAGTCATTAGAACTGAAGCAAGGTCCACTCCCTCCTAGGCAAACTCAAACTGTAGGCTATGGAGAGTGGAGACTATTCATATCAGGAAAGTTAACAAATTGAAATAAAAACTAGATTAACGTTGTTATTATATGCATGCTTTGGAAAAAAATGAGAGTTACCAGAGTAGACTACTAGAACAGACTCAGATACAAGAAGAGAGTATGATAAACAATGAAAAATTTAATTAATCAGAACAATGTTGAGCTACTACGAATTGTAGGAAGTGGACAAGCTTAACCTTAGATACAAATTAATACAGTGCCTGAATGATGATGCTCGCAATGAGATGTCCCTCTGAAAAAAAAATATCATACACTGTGCGGGGTGGCTAATATAATATAGTGGCAGTGTGGGCTATATGAGCTTAAGAATAAGATTATTCTCACCTTGCACTAAGTTGGTGTTGCTTTCACCACATCTGCTTTACCAAGTGTGTGATCAATTAATGGTGTAAATTGTTAAGTCACACCTCAATAAATCACACAGCCTGAGGGAAGAGGGTTAGGGTTTTTATGAATGGTTGGGAAGGGGGATTTAAGGAAAGCTTAGACAAAGACAAACACTACAGAAGGACAACATTCATTTTGGCAATGAGCAGCCGACCATCATCAATCTGCATTGGAGGAAAAGGAAGCAGAGGAACAAATGAGTACAGCTAAACCAAACGAAATTGTCCATCTGCCCCCAGAGAGACCAAGTTACATTATTATTTATGATATGTCTTACACCTAGGTTTGAAAGATATCGATTATATTACAAAATAAACTTTCTGTAGGATTCAAGTAAACAACACCAACACACACAGTTCAAATGATAACTAAAAGACAAAATGATACTGTATTGCCAAATTAGGACTGGAAGTTGCATCTGCATTGATTCCTCTTGTGCGGTCTGTCAATGTTGTGTGCATGGCAGATGTGGCCCAATAAGGTAAGCGTTGGTTTTCCAGTTTGGTTCCGATAAGAGGGCCTATTGATTGGAAAACAAAAAATTATATTGAAGAATCAAGGACTAGGAGAAAGAAAAAAGTTAAACTAAAGAGTACTATGAGTGCACCATCAAGACTCAGAGGAAGCACAAGAGGGGAAAAGAATAGTGCTTTAGCTTTTACATGAATTCATTTTATACCTGGTGTGTGAACAAATTGGTGAGGCTGCTTTTACAACAACACGCAAAAATCCCACAAAAAATGACAGAATGAATGTAACTTTCGGTATCGGGCTGATCAAACTGTCTTGTTCATCATCATTGCATTATCACATAATATATAACAAAATATGTAGCCTAACAGCATCATATGCATAATGTCATTCATGACTAAATGTCTGTCTCTAGTTACCTTCAACAACACCACCCAACCACCACTTTGCTTCAAATTTGAGCCAGACAGCACTGAGCAGCACAGCCCCCAGCAACATAGCATTGTCCCAAACAAGTAAAATAAATCAAAGCACTGCTGTCAGTCACACCACTCACCACCACCACTGATCAGACTTGTGTATGTCTGGTGTGTTGTTTACCTTTAGGCCTCTGCAAAGTCATCAACAATCATCCAAATCGGTTGGTTTCAGTAATTTTGAAAACAGTCATCTTCTTCTGGTGGCAGTCCTTGAAGTAGACACGCTCTCGCCCATGCCCAGGGTTATTCCATCATCTCTGATCCTCCTGAGTCTGACTCCGAGGATGGTGTCCAACTCCGTACCAACAGTGTCCTGAGTCACAACTCAAAAATGCAATAGATTGGCCCCTAGTAGTACAATTTTGTTAGTTAACAACAACAAGGCCAGTTTTTGTGTAGGCTAGATATGTGTTTGCAAATATTGCATTATCTAAGGGACTTGTCGGACCTGAGTGTTTGAGGAGTATAAAGCTTAAACAAATAATAAACAAAGCAGTGTGGACTGTGTCGAGTGGATCCGGTGAAGGAATCTCGCTATCCTATCTCTCACAGCGGAAGGAAAAAAACAAATTACAGGGTAAATTATTGATCAGCCATTGGTATTTGGGCATACATTTTGTTAACTTCAAATCTGAATAATCACTAACACATTAAGCGTAAAAGAAAAACACACTCATACTGCCTGCCACCACATGAATCATCTCTTCTCACTCTCAAAACACATGATGATGAACATATCATCAAAACAAGTACACATCACAACAAATAACAATCACTCAGCGTGCAATGCATGTCAGCATTTACCTGTTCTTCCGGTGTGCTCACTGTGATCGATTGGTGGCACATTGCAGAATGTGGATCCTCCATTTGTTAACAAAGCAGGGAATTGCCAGTGTAAATCAAAGTATAATAATGTCTTATGTGGGGCAGTCCCTCTAGGGTACGAAAGGAATGGATAGATAGTCACGGTCACGACACTGGGTTGGAGGCAGGAACACATTTGTTTACTCTCTGCCCAATGGCTTGCTTGAGGGAAATGGCTTTGGAGTATGAGTAGGGACTTCTTCACTGCACACAGTTGTGAGTCCGACTCGAAACCAGCAGTAAAATGTGTCTAAGGGTAAGACGGTGGGGATGAATTGGTCAACCAGACACTCACAAATAATAAAGTAAATAATGTTCCATAGCTAAGTGTATATATATATATACACTTACACTTAGCTATTGAACATTATTTACTGTATATATATAATGAAGGACAAATCAAAAACGTATTGAAGCAATTGGAGAAATGCATGCGCGCTGAGATGACCAAATGGTGGGAACACAAGTCGCTAACAAAGTATATTGAGGAAGGGCGAGTACCACGTGGTTTACGCATCCTCCTAGCCCCAAGTTATGAAAGACCTAACCCTGAGATGCTCAAAGAATGGGGGCTCAGCAAATTGGAGGCTTCAACCAATTTGGTAAAAATGTTGGTGAAATACGCGGAAATAGATCGAATGGCATTGATTAAGGAAATTGATGAAATCAACGAGGCACTTTCCAAATCTGAACCTAACGAGCTGATTACAAATACCAGAAAAGATATACAGGAACGTCTCACGAAACAGGAAAACAAAATAAAGGCCCGAAAAGTTTACAAATTTGCTCGCGACAAAGAGGATTATGAGCAGGGGCGTATTTATACGTTTGCGCGCAAATATGAAAATGCAAAGAAATCAAGATTGATTCAAAAATCACACCCTGCAACAATACAAACAGCAGCACCATCAAGCAGTCATATGGACTCTGCTTCCTGTAACAGTGATACAGATTCGATAATCAGCAGCATGTCCTCGGATGATGGAATGTTGAACAGATTAGGGTCTGGGTAGCCAACGATGGTGCTAGGCCTGGGAGAAGAGGTTGATTTTTTAGTCAATGCCCGCCTTCTAACACTGCGACCACGCAATCAAAGGCAAAAAGGACAAGAATCAACAAACGACGGAGGGAACGCCGCAAAAAGCACAAATTCAAACAACAAAAAAACCAAGAGGCAATAGTGGCGAAACAAACAATAAAGGACACACTATTGTCAATCTTTCCTCCGTAACACTGACAGAGGCGGAAAACAACTGTTAAGTCTTGGCCTTACTTTCTGCCTTATCAGTGATTTTGACTATACACAAACTAGAGTTGATGTCTTTTGCTACATTCGCAAGCTGAAATTACGGAAATTCTTCAACATCAAGGATGGGCTAAAAAATACAGAAACATCAGCCATTGATCCTATCAACACAGGCCTAGAAGCAGCTGATGCAAGAGCTATACTTACTTTACATCAGTTGGGAGACATAAATCAAGCCACGGAGAGTATAACGTTTACCCAGGAAGAACTTTATGCAGCAGCCATTTCTCAAATTGGGGCCAATACAAGTCTATTTAAGCCTAAATCCAGTTTTGTGCCAACTATGCCCAAAGATGCGATTGACACATTTCACGATGTGGTTGTAGAAGATCTTAAAAAACTGCACTATCAAACAAAACATCGGAAAAGATATAAAAGTGACCGAGAAAAGCAATACTCCGCATTAATGACAAGACTCAACAATGACCATCAAATTGTCAAAAGTAAATGGAGGCAGCACCAAATTTGAAGTGAATCAATCGAGCCAGAAGTTTATTCCAAAAATAATTTTTCTTTTTATTTTCTTATTTCTCAAGGTGCACAAGACAGCCAACGCGTTTCGCTCCCGAAAGGAGCTTCGTCAGGGCAATTGTAATGAGCGATAAGTCTTTCAATGATATAATGAGGTTGAATGAAGAGGTTCTAGCCAGTATGATAGGCCACGGAACTATTATAGTTAGTCCTAGTTGGAAGTAAGGTTATCACATGGGGCCGTCAAATATTGGGTATAGATGTAATAGGCGGACTGTTCCAAAATTCTATATAGGTATTCTAAGTATAGTACATAAGGCAACGTTTGCGCAGTCCTTGATAAGCTGCCACACCACCAGCTGCAGGAAAATATTACATTACGAACAGTTCAACGCAGAAAAACCTCAAAATTCAGATATTGTCATCTGGCCCCAAAAAGATTACATCGCGGAGGCACGGAGACAATTAACGGATGGGTCATGCTATCAAAGAACAACTTTAAAGGAGTATAACTTGGCAAGAGATAACCTCAAAAAATTCTCTACAAGTTTAAAAGAGAGGGAATGATTTCCATACAAGAATTCAAATTCCTTAACATTGATAATCCGGTCATTGCTAGATTCTATCTAATTCCCAAAGTGCACAAAATGATTTCACCAGTCCCCAGGAGACCAATATTTTCTGCCATAGACAGTGTTGCAGAACATATTACGCAATACGTTGATTATTTTTTTGCAGGACTTAGTGACTAGTTTACCTACCTACATTAAGGACACTGGAGATTTTTTGAGAAAGATCAAGAACATTCCATGAACGGCTGATTCGATGTTCATAACTTTGGACATCGAATCTCTTTACACTAGCATTGAACATGTTGCAAGTTTAAGAGCACTTGAATTTTTTCTGGGCACCAGACCGTTGCAGTGTTATAGCCACAACAAAATGATCATGGAATTGGTAACTTGGTGCCTTAATAACAATTTCTTTCTCTTTGGCAATGACATCTTCCTGCAGAAGAGAGGAGTGGCGATGGGGGTCTGCTTTTCTCCCAGCTATGCTTGCTTGCACGTAGACTGGTGGGAAAAGCAGGTCCTCATGGGGAGACACAATGATGTTTTTTCCAAACATATTGTACAATGGATGCGTTACATTGATGAAGTTTTTCTAATATGGAGGGGTGATGAAAAAAGTGCGATTGAATTTATCAACCAGATCAACATCAATCAGGAAAACCTTAAGTTTACGCATAACATCAGCAAACACAACATTGATTTTTTAGACGTCAAGGTCTTTATTAGGGATGGCCAAATCGCAACTACCCTCCATAGAAAAAGTACAGCGGGAAATTCAATGCTCCACGCCAGTAGCGCACATCCCAAACACATCATTAATAACATCCCATATGGCGAGCTCCTACGGTTAAAACGGATTTGCAGTACTGAACAGGATTTAGTAATCTGCACCACTGAGGCCCTCAACAGGTTCAAACAAAGAGGCTATAGTGACAGGGTGCTTGAACAATCAGTATCCAAAATGAATACTAGATCTAGGGAATCACTTTCGAACACAGAAAAGGTCCCTATCTCAGACACTATAAGCACTGACATTGACCCTATTCCTAGGTTTATTACCATGTTCAATTGCCAGGAGAGAAAGATTAGAGCTGTTCTTACCAAAAGTTGGCCCATCTTGCTCACTGATGGGGTTTTAGCACCACAACTTCCGAGTAGTCCTACCATCACATATCAGAAAGGTCCCTCGATGCGAACCTACATAACTAATACATTTCCAGAACTAAGGAAAGGACATACGTGGTTACAACCCCGGCTGGGGTTTTTAAAGTGTGGCAGCTGCAGGGCCATGCAGATTTGGAATTAACACCACGAAATATGTTACCGCGTTCAGTCCCGATATGGTTCCTATCAAAGGAAACTTCAACTGTAGGACAGAATACGCTGTCTACGTTCTGACATGCACCTGCGGCTTGCGATATGTTGGTAGTACCAAGCTGCAGGTGCCTGTCAGAATTCTCCAGCATCTACGTGCAATTGTTAACAACGACAGCAGATATCCTGTCGCGAGACATTTTAAACTAGTGCATGATAACAGCTTGCAATGTCTCAATTATTATGTATTGACTGCAGTCCCCAAACCCCGTAGAGGGGGAGACAGGGACAAGATGCTGAGACAATTAGAATCCAGGATTATCCTGGAATTGCCTAACGGGTTAAACACAACAGAGGACTTATATCACTTTTTATAGATTTATTTCGGTAGTGTGTGTGTCTCTTGTGCAGCATTAAGTTACAATTGTTTAATTGACATAACTGTCCAGCAGTGGCCACCCTAGCGACATATTTAAATTTTTCCTTGCTATTTTTTTGCTTTTTATTCATATTTTAATAATATGAATTTTTACAATTAATTAAGAACAAGAATCAATTTCAAAATATTTCACGTAATTGTGGTTGTAATTATTATTTTTTGTCACATTCAATACTAGTGTAGCATTAAGGATTGTGGGTTACATCCAGAGGTGCTGTCATCAAGCTTCATGTTCCAGATCTAATTCACGGCAACAGGCATGACCATTAACAGTCCAACCGTAGAAAAATGAATAGAGTTTCATTATAACATGGCTTTATGATATATTATCTTAAAGTCTGCTCCTCATCAGTGATTATAATATAGCTCAACTTGGTAATACAGTTGCATTTGCAATTTGTACCGCTTTATGGATATCTATTTTTATATTGAAATAGTATTAATTTTATCCAGTATTTGCGGAATTTGCACACATTATGGGGCTCATTAGGATGGCGGACGGAAGTGCGACCGCCGTCCTGGAGTATGCGGAAAATGCCTTTTCTATGTCCACCTGCCGCGGACAGTCCGACCGCCATATTAGGATGGGAACCACTGTCAAAACTCCGTACGCGGCGGAAGAGAACGCACCGCCGCGGAATTACACCCCACCCCGCGGCGGACGTAACCAATCCAGAGACACCGCTGTACGGAATGACGTCTCCGACCGTGTCCCAAATCAAGATGGTGGAAAACACACATAAAACCGCTGCGGAAAAACAACCTGCCTGAACACGGCGGATTCCCGACAGCGAACAAACCACACATTGCTAAGATACCCACCACAAGCAGCTCGCCCACATGGACACGCTTTTCCGATACTCTTCGCGATCCTCCACCAGCAAGTCATGGACCATCATCGACGACAACGCAGGTACGCTACACACCATTTACTGTCGGAAGGGGAGTACCTGGCAGGGCTGTGACGTTGGGAGGGGGAGTGTCATGTACGAGAAACCACATCAGATCGCACAAACATATCCACAATCGAAGTAGACATACATGAATGACAACGACAAACCAGTACACATGAATGACTTGCTTTATTAAACATAATCGGGGTACAATCTGAGTATGCAAGAGCATGGGCACTGGGTGCAACAGAGCAGGTACATGATAGGCAGCACATGAGAGGGCAGAATGCAGTATCAGAACAGCAACAGGGCACTGTGGACAACAGAGCAGGTACATCAGAGGCAGCACATGAGAGGGGCTATGTGCATCAACAGTCCATGGCAAGGCACAGGTTCATCCGAGGCAGCACATGAGAGGGCGCAATGCAGTATCAGAACAGCAACACGGCAGTGTCCATAACAGAGCAGGTCCATCAGAGGCAGCACATGAGAGGGGCTAAGTGCATCAACAGTCCATTGCACTGAACAGGTCCATCAGAGGCAGCACATGAGAGGGGCTAAGTGCATCAACAGTCCATTGCACTGAACAGGTACATCAGAGGCAGCACATGAGAGGGGCTAAGTGCATCAACAGTCCATTGCACTGAACAGGTCCATCAGAGGCAGCACATGAGAGGGGCTAAGTGCATCAACAGTCCATTGCACTGAACAGGTCCATCAGAGGCAGCACATGAGAGGGGCTAAGTGCATCAACAGTCCATTGCACTGAACAGGTCCATCAGAGGCAGCACATGAGAGGGCAGAATGCAGTATCAGAACAGCAACAGGGCATTGTGAACAACAGAGCAGGTACATGATAGGGAGCACATGAGAGGGCAGAATGCAGTATCAGAACAGCAACAGGGCATTGTGAACAACAGAGCAGGTACATCAGTGGCAGCATATGAGAGGGCAGAATGCAGAATCAGAACAGCAACAGGGCATTGTGAACAACAGAGCAGGTACATCAGAGGCAGCACATGAGAGGGCAGAATGCAGTATCAGAACAGCAACAGGGCATTGTGGACAACAGAGCAGGTCCATCAGAGGCAGCACATGAGAGGGCAGAATGCAGTATCAGAACAGCAACAGGGCATTGTGAACAACAGAGCAGGTACATCAGAGGCAGCACATGAGAGGGCAGAATGCAGTATCAGAACAGCAACAGAGCATTGTGAACAACAGAGCAGGTACATCAGAGGCAGCACATGAGAGGGCAGAATGCAGTATCAGAACAGCAACAGGGAATTGTGAACAACATAGCAGGTACATGATATGCAGCACATGAGAGGGCAGAATGCAGTATCAGAACAGCAACAGGGCATTGTGAACAACAGAGCAGGTACATGATATGCAGCACATGAGAGGGCAGAATGCAGTATCAGAACAGCAACAGGGCATTGTGAACAACAGAGCAGGTACATGATAGGCAGCACATGAGAGGGCAGAATGCAGTATCAGAACAGCAACAGGGCAGTGTGGACAACAGAGCAGGTACATCAGAGGCAGCACATGAGAGGGGCTAAGTGCATCAACAGTCCATGGCAAGGCACAGGTTCATCAGAGGCAGCACATGAGAGGTCGCAATGCAGTATCAGAACAGCAACAGGGCATTGTGAACAACAGAGCAGGTACATGATAGGCGGCACATGAGAGGGCAGAATGCAGTATCAGAACAGCAACAGGGCATTGTGAACAACAGAGCAGGTACATCAGAGGCAGCACATGAGAGGGCAGAATGCAGTATCAGAACAGCAACAGGGCATTGTGAACAACAGAGCAGGTACATGATATGCAGCACATGAGAGGGCAGAATGCAGTATCAGAACAGCAACAGGGCATTGTGAACAACAGAGCAGGTACATGATATGCAGCACATGAGAGGGCATGATGCAGTATCAGAACAGCAACAGGTCATTGTGAACAACAGAGCAGGTACATGATAGGCAGCACATGAGAGGGCAGAATGCAGTATCAGAACAGCAACAGGGCATTGTGGACAACAGAGCAGGCACATCACTAGCAACACCAGTACGTGGGTCAAGCTACCCGTCCCAACGACAACAACAGTGCAAGGCTGGTTACAATGGACGATGTACACACCAAGTCAAATCACATGGGAGTGAAGTGAACAGCACCTCACATCACAAAATCAGGTGGACTGCTTGAACTACCTGTCTCGGACACACTGCCAGCACCAGAAACAGGAGTGTGAGACACAGCCACAGCTCGAGTGACTGACACATGAGCCACAGACCCAGACACACTGCCAGCACCAGAAACAGGAATGTGAGACACAGCCACAGCTCGAGTGACTGACACATGAGCCACAGACCCAGACACACTGCCAGCACCAGAAACAGGAATGTGAGACACAGCTACAGCTCGAGTGACTGACACATGAGCCACAGACCCTGACACACTGCCAGCACCAGAAACAGGAGTGTGAGACACAGCCACAGCTCGAGTGACTGACACATGAGCCACAGACCCAGACACACTGCCAGCACCAGAAACAGGAATGTGAGAAACAGCCACAGCTCGAGTGACTGACACGTGAGCCACAGACCCTGACACACTGCCAGCACCAGAAACAGGAGTGTGAGACACAGCCACAGATCTACTGACTGACACATGAGCCACAGACCCAGACACACTGCCAGCACCAGAAATAGGAGAGGGCACAACAGAGACAGTGCTACTACATGAAGCATGACAGCAAACAACAGACACAGTGCCACCATCTGACACATGAGACTGCAGCTGCGCCACTGGGACCAGTGAAATGATGAGCCACAGGGCTGTATGGGCCAGGAGGCATGGTGGCCCTGGGAGCTGGGGACAGCTGTACTTGAGCGACATCGGGGTGTTCAGGTGTCAATGGTGTGTGTCTACGTTTCTTATGGATATGTGAGTGCACCCTGGACATGACTGGACTGGTAAGTGGTGTGGCCTCATCTGAAACATCACCCAGCGAAGGTGGATCATCTGCTGGTGGGGGTCTGCTCTCTGGGGACGTGCTGGACCCTGCTTGTCGTTTGCTGTGGGCCTGCCTTCTGCCCTCTAAATCATGTGTAATGGGGGATGCAACTACAGGGTACTCCTTCCTCTGCTTCTGATGGGTGTGGATGGGAGTAGAGGTATGGGGGACTCCACCGCGGACACATCTTTACTACGTTCCTTCAACAACATCAGCCTCAGTGCAGCCAGGGGTGATGTATGCCTGTCCTTGATGGAGCTAGTGTCTATGGGAGAAGCCCTGTCCCTTGGATGTGCCTTGGCCGTAGGAGGTGTCCTGTCCCTGGAAGTTCCCTGATCCCTGGGTGCAGACTTTTCCCTTGTAGTGTACCTGTCTCTAGAAGCAACCTTGTCCCTGGGAGTGTCCCTGCTCTTGGGAGTTGCCCCTTCCTTTGTAGTGTCCTTGTCCTTGGGAGTGTCCCTGCTCTTGCGAGTTGCCCCTTTCTTTGTAGTGTCCTTGTCCTTGGGAGTGTCCCTGCTCTTGGGAGTTGCCCCTTCCTTTGTAGTGTCCTTGTCCCTGGGAGTGTCTCTTCTCCTGGAAGTTGCCCCTACCTTTGTAGTGTCCTTATCCTTGGGAGTGTCCCTGCTCTTTTGAGGTGGCCTTGGCTTTGTAGTGTTCTTGTCCCTGGTAGTGTCCCTGCTCTTAGGAGTTGAACCTTCCTTCGTGGTGTCCTTGGTAGTGTCCCTGGACTTGGGAGTTGCCCTTCCCTTGGGACTACCTTTTGTGGGGGATGCCTGTGTAGAATGTGAAGCCATTTCCACCCACACCCCTTGAGGATCCTGTGTGTCAACTCCAGTGTAGCTCACGTCATCTTTGGTGCCAGATTTACCACTCCTAGGGGATGGGGTCTGTGCTAAGCATGGGCGTAAAATCCGTTCCGCTCGCGGATTTTTCGGATTTTCGGCAAATTCGCAATCCGCGAACTCTCGCGAATTTGTCGAAAATCCGTGAATTCGCTCGCGGCGGATTTTTTGCTTGGTGATACAATCATTAAGCGTTTGCCAAGTTGTTTTTCTCGATCATATTTTGCGAGTGCTGCGCCATTTTGGATCTTGCTGCGGGATCCCGCGGGAGTTTGGCGCCCGCGAATACGTAATCGCGGCTTGCCACCTTGCACAGCACGCCTCGCGAGAGTTCGCAATTGCGAACACGTAGTTGCGGCGGACAGGAACAATCTCGCACTCGCGAAATAGAGATTTTGCAATTCTGCACAAGAAATCCACCAGCAAACAGGATAAACCTTCAGAATATTATGATTTTTATCAGAATCACTCCTCAGGTTGACATTTGCATAGCCTTTTTTTTTGCAAGGAGTCCATTTTTTTTGGGGGGGGAAGGAAGTGCCCCACAGTCTCCAACTTCCTGTTCCTGTCCAGCAGGCTCCTCCCAGTGCTTTCTTCATGTGCTGGTCACTTTCATTTGGACCTTGACCTGGAAGGATTACTTTTTGTGGGTGCTGCTGGATATTTGGATTTGAGGCCTTTTTGACTTTTTTTGGATCACTTTTGGATTAGAAATCAACTTTCACAAGTAAGTTTGTTTGGGGCATTACAGTTGCTGCAACTACAATTTTGGAACTTTTTCAGAACATTAAATAAAATATATTGTGGGTAGCCACAGTATCCAGTAGGACCAGGGTTGGTTATGGGTGCATGATACAACTGTTTTGTTGAATTTAAACACCATTGAGGCCATGGATGGGCTGGCATTGTGCTGATTTTTGTTGTTTTTGTCCGTTTTTTGGGGCTGCTGGTGGGGCCCTTTGCCCAGGGGTGGTGAGTGTTGCATGGGCCTAGTCTTTCTGTGGGGTGTCTTGTTGAATTTAAACACCATTGAGGCCATGGATGGGCTGGGATTGTGCTGTGTTTTGTGTTTTTTGTCGTTTTTTTGGGGCTGCTGGTGTGGCCTTTTGCCCAGGGGTAGTGGTGCATGGACTGAGTGTGCCTGTGGTGTGGTCTCACTCTCTTTAATGTAAACATCCTGGATGGCATTGGATTGTGGTGATTTTTGGGTGTTTTTCTGTTTTTTTGGGGTGTACTGTTGATGTGGACTGGCCATGTGGGTGGTGGTGGTGGTGGCCATCTTGAGTGCTGGCTGGTACAGGCAACATGTGCTTGGGGTGCAAGGGGCCATTTTGAAGAGAGGCAGTGTCTGAGGCCTGCACTTATTTTGCCTACTTTTCATCCATTATGCCCAGGGGTAGTGAGTGTTGCATGGGCCTAGTCTTTCTGTGGGGTGTCTTCTTGAATTTAAACACCATTGAGGCCATGGATGGGCTGGGATTGTGCTGAATTTTGTGGTTTTTGTCGTTTTTTGGGGCTGCTGGTGGGGCCCTTTTCCCAGGGGTGGTGAGTGTTGCATGGGCCTAGTCTTTCTGTGGGGTGTCTTGTTGAATTTAAACACCATTGAGGCCATGGATGGGCTGGGATTGTGCTGTGTTTTGTGTTTTTTGACTTTTTTTGGGGCTGCTGGTGTGGCCTTTTGCCCAGGGGTAGTGGTGCATGGACTGAGTGTGCCTGTGGTGTGGTCTCACTCTCTTTAATGTAAACATCCTGGATGGCATTGGATTGTGGTGATTTTTGGGTGTTTTTCTGTTTTTTTGGGGTGTACTGTTGATGTGGACTGGCCATGTGGGTGGTGGTGGTGGTGGCCATCTTGAGTGCTGGCTGGTACAGGCAACATGTGCTTGGGGTGCAAGGGGCCATTTTGAAGAGAGGCAGTGTCTGAGGCCTGCACTTATTTTGCCTACTTTTCATCCATTATGCCCAGGGGTAGTGAGTGTTGCATGGGCCTAGTCTTTCTGTGGGGTGTCTTCTTGAATTTAAACACCATTGAGGCCATGGATGGGCTGGGATTGTGCTGAATTTTGTGGTTTTTGTCGTTTTTTGGGGCTGCTGGTGGGGCCCTTTTCCCAGGGGTGGTGAGTGTTGCATGGGCCTAGTCTTTCTGTGGGGTGTCTTGTTGAATTTAAACACCATTGAGGCCATGGATGGGCTGGGATTGTGCTGTGTTTTGTGTTTTTTGTCGTTTTTTTGGGGCTGCTGGTGTGGCCTTTTGCCCAGGGGTAGTGGTGTATGGACTGAGTGTGCCTGTGGTGTGGTCTCACTCTCTTTAATGTAAACATCCTGGATGGCATTGGATTGTGGTGATTTTTGGGTGTTTTTCTGTTTTTTTGGGGTGTACTGTTGATGTGGACTGGCCATGTGGGTGGTGGTGGCCATCTCGAGTGCTGGCTGGTACAGGCAACATGTGCTTGGGGTGCAAGGGGCCATTTTGAAGAGAGGCAGTGTCTGAGGCCTGCACTTATTTTGCCTACTTTTCATCCATTATCCCCAGGGGTAGTGAGTGTTGCATGGGCCTAGTCTTTCTGTGGGGTGTCTTCTTGAATTTAAACACCATTGAGGCCATGGATGGGCTGGGATTGTGCTGATTTTTGTGGTTTTTGTCGTTTTTTGGAGCTGCTGGTGGGGCCCTTTGCCCAGGGGTGGTGAGTGTTGCATGGGCCTAGTCTTTCTGTGGGGTGTCCTCCTGAATTTAAACACCATTGAGGCCATGGATGGGCTGGGATTGTGCTGTTTTTTGTGTTTTTTGTCGCTTTTTTGGGGCTGCTGGTGTGGCCTTTTGCCCAGGGGTAGTGGTGCATGGACTGAGTGTGCCTGTGGTGTGGTCTCACTCTCTTTAATGTAAACATCCTGGATGGCATTGGATTGTGGTGATTTTTGGGTGTTTTTCGGGTTTTTTGGGGTGTACTGTTGATGTGGACTGACCATGTGGGTGGTGGTGGTGGCCATCTTGAGTGCTGGCTGGTACAGGCAACATGTGCTTGGGGTGCAAGGGGCCATTTTGAAGAGAGGCAGTGTCTGAGGCCTGCACCTATTTTGCCTACTTTTCATCCATTATGCCCAGGGGTAGTGAGTGTTGCATGGGCCTAGTCTTTCTGTGGGGTGTCTTGAATGTAAACATCATGGATGGCATGGGATTGTGCTGATTTTTCAGTGTTTTTCGATTTTTTGGGGTGTATAACTGAACTGATGTTCCTCTGTCTTCCATTGCTTTTAGGTGCACAAGACTCAAGAGAACCACCAGTGCCAGGAAGAAGTCCTGCAGCGGTGTGTGTGTGCAGCATAACGTCATGTGACGTCACGTCTGGACACAGACAACTCTGCAACTCGTGCAACTGCTGCCTGCTGTTCTGACCTGCTCTGAAGAAGATGGCCCCAAAAAAAGTTACCCGTAGCTCCTCTAGCAAGAAAGTTGCCAGTAAGGAGCAGAAGAAGCAAGTTACCAAGGAGACTGGTGTGCCGGCCGCCCCTTTTTTTGGGAGTTAAAAAAAAAGTATGCCTGCAGCAGCAGCGGGATCTGCTGGGGACCACGCTAGGAGCAGCACCCCCGCTCCATTGGACTCAGTGCCACCACCACCACCACCACGCCAACTTAAGTCCAAGCCCTTCACTGCTGCAGAGGCACTTAGTCTAGTTGTTCAATCACCATCGACCAGTGATGTTGGCTCATTGCAAGAAAGTAGCAGCAATGTCCCTCAATCAACACAGGTTGTTGTAACTCATCTGACGAGTGTTGAACAACCACAGCCGCAACAAAAACCACATGTGCAAGTACAAGCTCAAGTACATGTGGAAGGAGAGGCAGCGCAAGGAGATGCGCAAGCAGAGGTGCATGGAGGGTCACAAGTTCCCGACAATAGTTGTTCCTCCCGAAGTAGGGGCACATCAGGAAATCGACAATCAAGGCGAGGTATCATTTGAGGAAGACACTCCTCCTGATGATCATTCATTGTCTTCCACACCCCTAGCAAGGAAGAGATCAAGGGTGGTGTCTACATCTTCTTCAAGCACACCTCCTTCTGATCAAAGTTGGGAACCAGCACCACTGCCGTCTGAGAGTGAGGCACATGATCTGACAAAGGTAGTTAAGCGTAAAAGGAAGCTCGTCCAAAGTCTCAGAGTTATGGAGTGTGATGATGAGGCTCAACAAGAAGTGGCGGATACTGCTGCTGATGAAGACTCTGACAACAACGACCCAGTCATCATAAAGGTCACTGCAGCCCCAGCGGGCATGCAGCAAACAGACATTTTGACCCTAGCCCGAAAAGCTGCTGAGCGTGATGATGATGATGTTGTCGACGAGGAGGCAGTGGAAACACCACACTCATTGGAGTTAAGTAGTACACCAACTCGTACCGCTTCCATATTTCTTTCTCACAAGAAGGGACCTCCATCCACCTCAACCTTAATTAGAGGCGGTGAAAGTGCACAACGTACAAAAGTTGGGCAATCCAGATCCTCCACTTCATCTGGCATTAGCAGCATGACCACCACCACCAGTATCGCCGCCTCCTCCGGCCCCCACAGACACTTCAAGTCCCCAGTTTGAGACTTCTTTACTGTTTGCCCAAAAAGGGAAAAGTTCGCCATTTGTACCATTTGTAAGGTTGCAGTTAGTCGTGGTAAGTTTGGTACCAACTATGGTACCGGAGGCCAGAGAGGTCATCTTAGGAGACAGCACACTGTCCAATGGTTTGCGCTCCTAAAGGCGATCAAGGAAGCCCGAATTGGAAGTCAAGAAAACGTTGATGTTTCATCTGATGATGACGAGGAGGAAGAAGACGTGTCAAACACTTCACTTACACCCAGTACCCCTGTCAGCAGCACACCCCATGTGAGGCACACTAAGAGTGTTGGAGCGAGTGAGACACCAACGCGAAAAAGTTCACCAGCGAGCATAATTGGGTCAAAGAAGTCATTATCATCCCGTAAATGCTTGGTCCAGGGCAACATTAGAACCATGTTTTGTTCAGACGTGCCATATGAACGCAACCACCCACTGACGCGTCTGTATAACACTAAGCTGGCTAAAATGCTAGCTGTGGACCTTCTCCCTTTTTCTTTTGTAGAAGCGGTAGGTTTTCTAGAATTAGTGGCAGCGCTCTGCCCTAAATGGAAGGTTCCTAGCCAGTTCTATTTTGCCAGAGTTGCGGTTCCAGCACTACATGAAGATGTGCTGGAGGTGATTGGGGCAGCTTTGCAGAAGAGTGCTGTTCACACTATACATCTGACAACAGACATGTGGACCAGTGGCACAGGCGCTGATTACATGTGCATCACTGCACACTGGGTCTCTTTTTCAGGGGTTAAAGCAAAGCTAAACACAGGTGTTGACCCGGACCAAGTTTTTAAAACTGCTCGGAAACATGCAACACTAGCCATGTTTGGCTTGGAGAAAAGTCACACAGCACGAAACATTTTGGACGAGTTTAACAAAAAGGTCTTTCACTGGCTGTCCCCAAAAAAACGCCAGATTGGTTATGTTTCCACGGATAATGGCGCCAATGTAGTTAAGGCCATGGCGCTGGGTGACTATTTCAGAGTGCCGTGTTTGGCGCACTGTATCAACCTGGTAGTTCAAAAATTCTTGAGTGATAAAGACAGTCCAGCGTGCGAGGTAATGGCCACCTGCCGAAAAATGTGCAACCATTTCAGCCATTCTTTTAAGGCCCGGAAGCATCTGAGGAGCCTGCTACATGAACGTCGAATGCCAGTGAAAGCACTCATCCAGGAGGTGGCAACACATTGGAACTCAACCTTCTACATGCTTGAGCGTCTGTATGAGCAGTATACGGTACTCGATCACTATTTCTTAACACTGGGTACAGCTCAGAAGGACCTGAGGATGGATGCGGCGCACTGGGAAATAGTTAAAAGCCTGACAGAAATGCTTCGTCCTTTTGAGGTCTTCACGCGTGCAGTCAGCAAGGAGGACTGTAATTTGGGAAAAGCTATCCCATTGTTGTGCATGCTGGAGCACCAACTGAAGGCGGTGTCTTCTGAGTTAGAAAAAGATGAAAAAAACTAAGACCCTTTTGTTTTGTCGGAGAAATTATTAGAGCGCCTACGTGGTGATGAACATCTTAAAATGATCAACTCAGAAAAGCATTACATTTGTGCTACTATTCTGGATCCACGCTACAAAAAGGCGCTGGCAGGCCAAGCTACCTTTCCTTTTGCTGATGAAGATGTTAAAAAGTACAAACGTTGGCTAGCCTGGTCAGCCAAGAGGTTTGAAAAAGAACGGCAGGATATTGAAGGAGAAGGCAGTACATCAGCATCAGCATCAGCAGGCCATCCCCAGTCAAAAGAATCCACTTCTGCACCTGTGGCTGTGGCACAAGTGACCTCTCAGCCGTTAAAGACACCAGCAACCGGATCATCTGCACCACACACAAGAGTAACATTGGCTGCTGAAGAGGATTGGCTAACTTTGCTTGGGTATGGTTCTCGAAAAAAGGTCACAAGCACAGCAAAAAGTAAGCAAAGTGGAGGAACCGTTGAGGACCTTGAGTCGATGGTGCAGGACTATCTGAATGACTCAACAGAGGTCTTTCTTAATGATGAGCCATTGCAGTATTGGCATGGGAAAAAACAATTGTGGCCACAGCTCTCCAACCTGGCTATAAACTACTTGTCTTGCCCACTCGCAAGTGTGTCTTCTGAACGTGTTTTCAGTGCTGCTGGTGGCATTGTAACTCCCAAACGGAGCCGCCTCTCGCCCAAAAATGTGGAGAGGCTAACAATGATCAAGATGAATCAGCACCTCATACCACCAGATTACAAAGTACGAGAAAGCACGCCGCATGAAGACGAGGAGGACAGCAACGTATATGAGGGAATGTGTTCTCTGTTCGGTGACGCTGACCTCATCCTGCCTGAATTCGCAGAGTATGATGACGAACTCTTATTCTTATTCCCTGACACCGAGCCCTGAAAATGAGACAATGAATCAATAACTTTCTTTTCCGTCCTTATTCACTTTTATTCCTGTGTGTCTGTCTTTCTTTGTTTTGCACAGTTAATTTAATTCAAACTTTAATCACCTAATCACAAAAACAAGCCCATCAGCAGAACTGTCTTCACTTGTTTGCTTATTGATTTGAAGGTGCCGCAGTCTACATTCCTCAGGTTCACAAGTTCAGAAGAACATGCTCCTCTATCCTCCTCCTCCAGACTCCTATTTCCCTCAAAGCAGAGGGCTGGATTACGCCCAATGAAGAAAGACTCAGCACTTGTGGAGGTGTTCTACTTCTTTGCGGGTGAGTTGACTGCTCTGGGCCCATTGCTGTGAAGCTCTAATAACGGATAAAAGTGTTTTGGACCAAATATGAGGCGGAAATTTCTTGCCGTTTTTGCTGACTTTCTTGCCTTTGAGGTGCTCTTTGGTGGGGTTCTGGGTGTTTGTGGGTGACTTTTGGGGTCTGGGAGCACTGCTGCGACAGTCTAATCTTGATTGCATTTGCTTTTCAGGAAATCCGTGGTGGAAAACAGGAGTTATGATGATGACCTAGCTGCACAGCGCGTTTGGACCGAAGGCCGAGAGATATTGTAAGTATGGGATTTTGCTTTTTGGCTGCTTGGGGGTGTTGTCGCGTGCTTTTTTGCGGGTGGGTTGGTGGGTCTTGGGGCATTACTGGGAAGGTCGAATACCGGATAGAAGTGGTTTGGACTAAATCCATGCAGAATTTTTTTTTGCTATTTCTTCTGACATCTTGCTCAATGTAGCGTTTTCGGGGGCCTGTTTGGGGGGCTTCCTGGTGTTTGTGGGTGGGTTTTGGTGTCTCTGTCGGAGCACTGCTGCTACAGTCTAATCTTGATTGCATTTGCTTTTCAGGAAATCCGTGGTGGAAAACAGGAGTTATGATGATGACCTAGCTGCACAGCGCGTTTGGACCGAAGGCCGAGAGATATTGTAAGTATGAGATTTTGCTTTTTGGCTGTTTGGGGGTGTTGTTGCGTGCTTTTTTGCGGGTGGGTTGGCGGGTCTGGGGCATTCCTGGGAAGGTCGAATACCGGATAGAAGTGGTTTGGACAAAATCCATGCAGAATTTTTTTGTGCTATTTCTTCTGACATCTTGCTCAATGTAGCGTTTTCGGGGGCCTGTTTGGGGGGCTTCCTGGTGTTTGTGGGTGGGTTTTGGTGTCTCTGTCGGAGCACTGCTGCGACAGTCTAATCTTGATTGCATTTGCTTTTCAGGAAATCCGTGGTGGAAAACAGGAGTTATGATGATGACCTAGCTGCACAGCGCGTTTGGACCGAAGGCCGAGAGATATTGTAAGTATGAGATTTTGCTTTTTGGCTGTTTGGGGGTGTTGTTGCGTGCTTTTTTGCGGGTGGGTTGGCGGGTCTGGGCATTTCTGGGAAGGTCTAATACCGGATAGAAGTGGTTTGGACAAAATCCATAAGGAAAAGCCTTTTGGCACTTTTTGTAACTTATGGTTCGTTAGGGTTAGCCCTAGCAGCAGGATTGCATGTGTTTCGGGGTGTTCTAGATTTTTGCAACTGGCTATGGATACTTTTGCTTGCTTGCAAGTGGTTTGAATACAATCCACGGTGGGCAAGGGGGTATTTTGGCCTACTTTTACTTTCAAAGTACGTTTTGTCACCATTTTTCTGCTAGGCCTCGTTTTTTGAGATCTGATTGGGGGTCTTCTACATTTTTGCGACTGGCTTTAGTAAGGGTCTTGGTGGGAGCATTGCTGGGAAGGTCTAATTTTGTTCTAAAACACAGTTTACAGTACACCTAGCTTGAGGGGAAAGATCCGCTAAATTAATTTGGCCATACTTATTTATCCTTCAAAAGGTGACTCAGACAGAGTACGCAATTTCAAAAATATTGTACTGTCTATTAGGAAAATCAAAGTGTGACTTTTTGCACCACACAGCGTACATACCTTATATTTATTTATCAGTGGTATTGTAATAGCACTTCCTGTTTTCCGTTCAATAATTACAGGCCGGGTTTCAGTCAACATCCGCCAGGCAGGCAGTGGACAGGGTGTCTTCTGTCAGTGGTCACCAACATTGATGGTCGAAGCGCCAGCTGGAATGGAGGAGTTCCGCTAATAAGAGGAATTGTTTGCTGCATGCAACTTACTTACCAAATTCAACAGGACAACTCCAACAACATACAGATGCAGTATCCATTGTTTTCTTCTATGAGTCTGACTGCATTTCTTGGATCTCTCTCTGCTTCTAAATTGATCCCTACAGCCATTCTATAGGTTTTCATTCGGCTAATTTTTAAACCTAATTTAATGTAAGAAGTGTTTCTCTGAGTGCAGAGATAGGCTAGTCAAAACGCTGCAGCCCTGTACTGTCGCATTCTAGTACTACTTACTTTTCAGTAACAATGCATGCAGTAGGGCATGCTCTTCCTTTATGTCACTTAAAAGATTTGTGGTTAGCTTTAGTTTGTACCCAAAGATTTCTTTATCTTCAATTATTGTTTGTCCATGCTGTGCTTTTTTTTTCTTCTCTCAACAAAACCTACCCAAAAAGAAACCCCCATTCCCATCCATTTTCCAAACCCTAACCCTCTTCCCCCGGGCTGTGTGGTTTTGCTTGATGTGTGACTAAATGACATCAATAATTCCACACACTTGCTGGGGAGGATAAGGTCATAGCAACAGGCTGGTGAAGGAATCCGAGGATATATTCTAGACTTACTCAGCTTCAGTACTATTTCTTGTAGTAGTAGGAGCCAATGTCAAATAAATTCAACGCAAGTACTAGTTATACTTGCAATACTTTACCATTTGTTAGGCTACATTGTGGCACTGTTCTAGTGTACTTCTGTCACCTGCTATATTCTCTATCGTACCGTAACCGTTGTAATGCTACAGTAAGGACAAACCAGGTTTCGTTTTCTTTTTTTCCATAGGCATGCAACTGCCACTGTGTCACACCACTAGTACCACCGCAATGAGGACATTTCATCCGCCCAGGATTGCCAACCTTAATCCCCATTTCCCGTGGAGCCAGCCCTGGGCCTAGCCCTAATTTCAAACACAAATTACAGGTAAGATAAGCGTTTGGTGGGAGGTAGTATAATGGAGTATTAGGACTGAACGAGAGATTGACGGTAGTACTACTAAAGTCCTAGGACTCTTCAGGAAAACAAACTTACTGTTAAACCCCCACCCACCAGACTCAAAAGCAGTAAAAAACAGGTATGGTCAGATAAAGTTTAAAAAAGTATATTTATGTAGCCCTAACAAAATAATCTCCCTCAAGACCCTCCCTAACCCCAACGATTGTCTTTCAAAAGTCCCAAAAAGAACCCAACTCCCAAATCCCACCCCCCAAAAGTCTTTAAAAAAAGGGCAAGGGACACTACACTACTGGAGGGTGCTGGTGAATTTAGCAGCCAGGGCATCATACTCCTTGTGGAGGGTGGCATGGTCGAAGCAGAGGCCCTCCACCAAGTTCTTATAGTTATGGACCTCCTGCTCCAGGTAGGACACTCTGAGTCCTAAGCGGTGCTGGCGTGCCTTGCAACTCCTGTGGGGGGCAGCTGGTGTCTTTGCTGCTTGGCAGTGGCGGTTGGCTTTGGTAGCCCGGCTCCGTACCGCTGGAGCACTGCGCTGGCTGGCAGCCCGTGGGGGCACGGAGGAGGATGCAGCTGTCCCAGTGGAGGATGTTGTGGTTCCACCGGTTGACTGCGTGTCCTCCTCCTCCAGGGCCACCAGCCGCCGATATTCGGCGACAGTGGCATCCAGCCTCCGTTGCCGGGCCATTCGAGCCTGCTCCCTCCGTGATGTCGATGTGGAAGGAGCAACTATATGAAGAAAGAAAGACATAGGATGTAACCAATGCTCCTTAACATTAGTAACACAAAGTGATTGAGCCGAAAGTTGTGTCACAGTACAAGTAGCAAATTGAAAGCACAGTACATAACTATTGAGGACAGTATCTATCTAACCTCCCACTTCTGCATCCTTGCTCTAACATTAGTGGGAGTTTAATGAACAAATTCTACGACCACTATGGACTTCCATTACAGTCGACTATGACAGTACACCAGTCTTATTCTTCTTCTTCTCTCTTGTTTAGGAAAATTGGTACGTTATCTTATGCAAGCCGGCAGAATGCCAGCGCAGTGAACTTGCACCCGAGAAAAACAGACGTACACCATGATGAGTGAGACAGACTTGCGTTACTGTAACGGTCCAGTACATGCAGGTGGTGAAGCTATTACTTTTCTATTACGGGTGGCACTGAGAATACTCTGTTACAAGGGCTACTGCTTAATTAATTTACCTTTCACCCTACAGTGCAAATGAGTACTAGAAAAGGAAAATGAAGAAGCTAAATAATTTGATTATCTATCACTTCACATGGGATGTATTTGATGACATATGGGATGACTTTAGGTGCTTTGCTTAATATTGAGTGAACAGTGATACACCCACACATGAATGACGTACTACTACTAAACTAAAGTTATTAAGAGAGGTACGGAGTGTCCACCGTAATAACCGGATATATGCTGTGCTTGCAGTTGCAATACAAACTACTGCTACTATTCATGGTAGTATTGGACAAATTTACAATTTCTTTTCCTTGCCAGTTGCCTTCCCTACACTGGAACGGACGTGCGGGTGCGGTGTTACATGCTCTTCAAGGTAACACTTAGTTCATCCAGTGACCATCTACTCTCTCTAGATTCACATATGCTATCTAAGAGTCAGATAATACCATGCTCCAGGCATCCATCCATTCAAAGTATATGCACACATACAGTTTCTGTTTCATTCACCCAGGCTGTTCTCCTTCCACCCATCCTTGCTTCATCATTGACCCAGCCATGCACCATACCATATTCTTTCCTTCCCAGCCACCTCGGGGACCAAGCAAACACATATCATTCTTCTTTGCCAGCCGTCATAAAATTTCTCGTCCTTCCACACTTACTTACACCCTTCTTTCGCTTTTCGTTCATCCCATCCATCAAGTTCATCTAAGATCTTATTGGGATTCTTCTCACCAAAAACTTCACAGCTAAGTCGAAGTACATTTAGAGGAGGCTACTACCTGGTTGATTTATTATACACCCGTGCAGAAAGCACACTATGCAGTCTTCAATCTCAATAAGTAAGGAATATATAGCTTACCTCTTCCCGCCACCACCGTGTGAACCCTCACAGGAACGTCCGGCACTGCACCGCATCCTCCCCAGAGTCCTCGTCCAACACCACCACCTCCGCGCTGGCCCCGCCACCAGATGTTACACCTACAAAGTACATTTAAGAATGTTAGAAATACACCACTCACTACTATATAATATTTGGTCTAGGAGGAATAAAGAAATGTTAAAAAAACGAAATACAATGTAATAATTTGTAACTGTATACTCTAAAGTAAAAATGTCCCTTTTTCCAGGGAAGGCTGTTGTCTTGCTGCACTTTTTGGCACAACTGATGAATGCTTGCTTTTTATTTTTAACACACGCCACTTTTTCTCCTAACAGAAGCTTGACTTCTAAGAACACGATCAGGGTCAAGCTCAAGTTCAAACCAGGTGAGAGCTCAGCTCGACCACAAGAAATGTGTCCAATTAATCGTTAGCACTAAGCACTTTTCCATTTTCAGTTAAACTTTTACTTTTATGACAAAGTGTATTTTAATAAATGTGTTTAGTTTTAATAAAGCTTTTAAATTTAAATAGACTCTGGGGTTTTTGGTCCTCCAGACTAGAGTGGATGAGCTAAAGGTTTTGGAATTTTTGCAAGCATGAGTGCCTCTGACACTTCTTGACTGACTCTGTACTCTTGTCCTGCGTTGGATAATCTAATCATCATTGGGGATCAATCATCGGTGACTTTGGGAGCTAAATGACTCTGCCACACTATCTAGTCAGTAAGGAGATTGGGGGTTCTTCAAAGTCTGATATCACTGAGGTATGTGGAAAGAAAGTCTACCTGCGCCTATTATAATTGATAAACAATGCACTATTTAGTGTTCATAGTTCGGTTTGTGCAGATTTGTCCCTGCAACAGTAGTAGAATGGATTGTCCTCCTATCCAAACCAAAAGTAAAGTAGTATCTTATTCTTTCTTGGTGGTCATTCACCTTTTTATTGTTGGCAATTGTCAAAGCATAAACATTTAGAAGACTTGAAAAGACATTATGGACAATCCCAGAGGACTGCACTGTGCATAGAGCTATTGCTGACTAGAATGGGAGTCCAATGGAATTGCCAAATGTGCAATCTTAGTTAGCTACACAGACAGACTAATAAGAATAATCTAGTAATACCACAGGGAGTCATATTCGAGGCAGGATAAGAATTTAGATCCAGTCTACAAGAAGATCAAAGACGATTTAGAAAAAATCGAATGAGGAACGCTAGGAAAAAACAGGTACTCTATATTAAAATTAAAACTTACTGGGGCCAGCAAAGGAGCCCTCGCCTGCCCGATCCTGGCCTGCATCCTCCTGAACAGCACCCTCCTCCTCCTCCTGTGTCCTCTTGCCCTTGGGGGGAGCTGATGTACAACATGAAAGAAAGAAAGACCAGAAAACATGGATGAGATTTGTCAACCAAACCAAACATTTCAAAAGAACAATAACAAAATATTTTGGAGAAATAGCAAATAGATAGACAACTATTCCACAGGATATATTGACCAATCTCATATGGTATACTACGTTATTCGTATTGCCTGATTTGCGGACCGTTGACTTTGAAAGTTCCTATGTAACTCACTAAACAGACTACTAAAAAGGTTTGCCTAGGCCTGGCAGGCAGCAGTCCGCAGCACGCGAAGTGACAGACAAAGTCCATCGTGCTTGCAGATCAGTGAATACTCAAACTATCAATCCACCGACCACCACCACTATTTCTTCTTATAGCCATGTGTCTAAAGGAAGTACTGGACTTCAGTCTGTTGGGGCTGATTTAGAAGTCCCTTGCGGCTCATTTTCCTCCATTGTTGCGTGACTTTTGTGACGCAGCGGCAGAACAAAAGAGGCGCCATGGTGCGGCGTATATAAAAAAAAAATGACGCATATGGGAGATGCATCACGTTGTAAAGCCCTGCGCCATCAGGGGGCGTTCCGGCGCAAGGGAGGGCGTTCCTGCGCAGGAACGAATCCTAAAAGTGGCTGAGGGAAATCTACAAGATGTCAATCAGTCACTTTTAGGACAATGATGCGTGACTGAAACACCGCGCCTGCTTGAAGCCGACGTACGGCTTGATGCAGCATTGGGGAGATAGGGCACCCCAGAGCATTGCTGGAGCTGCGCCATCGTTGGCACGCAACTCCAGCAATGCGCCGCCTTTACGGCACAGATGCGTAAGGCTTCTGTGACGTTTTGGGCCCATGGGTGGTGGTGGTGGCATGGCGCACAATTACTGCCGCATCCCTGCTACTTTGCAGGGATGCGCCGGTAATTGAAAATATGACCCTTAGTGTCTAGCATTACGCAGTTCTTTACACTACACTCATACATAATTTCTCAGGCCAATGAAATGAACACAAAATACAAAACAAATAAGCATAGTAGCAAGCAAGGCTACTGAGAAGGAGAGCAGTGCACCTGAAATGCATAGAAGATTTTGAAATATAATTTACCTACAATGTAATCGGCAGCATTATTGCTCTTGGTAAAGAACAAAGATTTGCAAATAACAGAGAGCTTAAACATGGCCCGGCACACCTTCTCCCACCGCTTCCGGCGCTCCCGGATGCCGTAGCCGGTTGCGATCTTGCCGCCTCCCAGGATGGTCTTGGGGAGGCGGCGCTGGACGTGGAATATTAGTGCGGCCACCTCCTCCGTGCTAAAGATCTCCCGTGGCATCACTAGCTCCCCCCTCAAACGCCCGCACGGGAGCCGGGCACGGGGTGAGGGACCCTTCCCCTTCTCAGGGTGCTTCCCGGCTCCCTTTACCATGGTCTGGGCAGAAATGAATGTAAATAATAAAGAAGAAATAGAATAGGGAAGAAGAAAAGGAAAGAGTTTAAAAAAGTAGTTTAATATTAACAAAAAGTAGCAGAAAACACAAAAATATAGAGCTAGAAAAATAGAGGGATAGATAATAAGTAAAATAGATCAAAAAAACTTCACACAAGCAAAGGATGGCAGAGATTCAGAGAGGATACAGAAAGCATGCCCAGAACCATAGCAATGAATGAGAAACAAGATGGCCGCGCCCGTTCACGACCGCATGGGTAAGTTCGCGCGAGATTTTCCTCGCGATCACGCGCGAAATTGTACTAGCGAGCAGCACACTTTGCGAGATTACACATAGCGGCCGGAAACGGAATTACGTCACGCAAACAAGATGGCCGCGCCCGTGTACGACCGCTAGGGTAACTTCGCAAACGTATCGCTACAAGCGCCTTGCGAACATGCAAAAAATCACGCGAACATACACGCCGCAAAACAAAAATTGTGTATTCGCACGCATTCGCGGTTTCCGAAATCGATCTCGCACGGATTCGCGCCCCGCAAATGGCGCGAAATTGCAGAAAAACGATTTTTGCTAAACTGAAAGCAACCAGCAGGTGCAAAAGTTCAAACTTAACATTAGTAACCATTCACTCTAGTGCTTCCTGAGGGGCCCCTCCAGAGTTCAGTTGCCTATTTGCAACTATTCTATGACCCTGCTATGACCCAAACAGCAGGCTCATAGAATAGCTACAAGTAGACCATAAAGGTCCTGTGAAAAAAAAATTCACTGCAACAGAAAGGAAATTACAGATAAGGATGGAAGCAGGTGCCAGCCAGACTGGAAGTTTCAAAAATTACTTACACATTAATGACCCCCAAATTAATTCATGGCAGTTGAAGAAGGGCAGGTGTGCTTGCTTTCACTGCAACAGAAAGCAAATTACAGATAAGGAAGGAAGCAGGTGCCAGCCAGACTGGAAGTTTCAAAATCACTGACATATTAATCAACCCCAAATTAATTCATGGCAGTTGAAGCAGGGCAGGTGTGCTTGCTTTTTTCACCCCCATAATCTACAGTGATAAACAAACCTAATGGGTGGCAGTGAGGATGTACCAGAGGGTGGCATGGGTGTACCAGAGGGTGGCAGTGATGAAACAGAGGGTGCTGTGAACCTGTGATGATAAACCAGACATAGAAACAACATAGTCGCGGCCGTTGCGAGCCGACAAGTAAGTTCGCAATTGCGAACTGGTCCACAAATCCTCGCGAACGCTCGCGAACACAAAAAACACAAAAATCCGCAAATCCGCGAGAGTTCGCGGATTTTGCGGATTGCGAATCCGTAAATATGCAAATTTGCGTACGCGAGATCCGCTAGATCCGCCCATGCTTAGTCTGTGCTCTCCGTGCCCTGCCCTGCTGCCTGTGGCTGCTCCTAGTGCAATAACCTGTAAAAGAGTCCTGCTCTGAGAAGTCACTCCCCCCTGAGACATCAAGTGGTGTGGATGGGGGAACAGAAGTAGCACCCTGTCTTTGCGACTGTACAATGGCAGAAGACACAGTGTTTGCCAATGACTGAAGTGTTCTGTGTAGACCAGCAACATCGCCATGCATACCCTCCATGAATGCCACCACCTGCCCCAACTTCCTATCGTGGTCTTGGAATGCATTGATCATGTTGGTCTGCCCTACACACAGCTGTCGCAGCAGATCTACAGCCTCTGCACAAAGTACACTTTGTGTCACCGGGGCAGGGGCGGCGGTTCCTGCACCGAAGGCAACTCTGCTCCCCCTCCTCTGGCGAGCACGAGCAGTACATGTTGCAGTGGGTGGCAGTGTGGGCCCTGTGTGCTGTGTCCCGAGCGAAGGTGTTGATTGCCCACTCCCTGTCTGTGCCAACAGTGCGGACTCACCAACACTTTCTGAGGATGAGGGCGATGGTGTCTCCACATGTGAGTCCTCAGGGACGGTCCTGTCCCCCTCTCCGGGGCTGCCCTCTTCAGTGTCAGTCTGCGTGTGTGTGACCTCTGATCCGGAAGCATTGCCACCACTCATCTCCGTCGTCTGTGGGTCAGTGCCCTCTGCCAAAGCTGAAATAGAGAGAAACGAGGTGTGAGTAAGTGCCACACTCACGTACTGAAGGAAAACAGATCTAGAATTCCATTACATACATAGTACATGTCGCACACATCCTGCACACGTCCCACCCCTACCAGTCATCCTCACATCAAAGAACCGGTGTTGGCTGTCAACCATGTACATCATACGAACATGGCAAGTGCCTGTAGATCTGCACACATGTCATGCCATGGGACCACAGACCTCAACGGCATGCCCTGGAACCCTCAACTACTAAGCAAGTGGGCTGTCCACCTGGCGGACATGGATGCCAACGCTCACTCCGCTAATGGCACCAGCATGGTATTTCAGCGAAACATACGCACCACGGAAGTCACTACTGTGTCTGAGCACCAATACATGCATTGCAGGCCCAAGTAACATACACATACATTCTGCTTACCGCTAGTTTGCTGTGGATCCCCACTCAGCCGGGCGGACAGGTCAGTATGCGTCACAGCAATGATACAGTGCATAAGAGGGGTCATGGTGCGGCGGGCCAGACGTGTAGATCTTGGAATCATCCCCAGTGTCATCTCCGCCACATTCTTGCTAAGCCTGGATATGTCATCCCAGCGCTTGTGGCAGTATGTGTGTCGTCTATTGCACACCCTCACTGCCCGTACATCACGTGCTATGGTCCTCCACACGGCCTTGCGAAGGTGCAGCTTTACCTACCATGATGGGAGACAAGAGGGTAACGTAAGTGGACAGTATGACATGCACAAACATCGTAGTAACACGTTTCTACATGCAGCCATGCTCAGCACTACACATGTGAAGGTCCCACAGCACACCGCCAGGCTTGTAGAAGACAGGAGCCACTGAACACCTCATGGCCAACAACATGTACACCACTGAACTTACCACCTGTCCGGGTGCACCGTACAGCCGTTGGTAGTGGCTGAGCACACCGTCCACAAGGACATCCAGCTCCGCTGCGGTGAAGGGGCGAGACCGGGTCTCTGGCACTCTCTGCATTGCAAGGTCCTTGACTGTGGCACAGCAGCAGCAGCCGTTGGTCAGCTCAGCAGCAGCAGGTCGAGGTGATGGTCACAGGCAGCAGCCGTTGGTCAGCTCAGCAGAAGCAGGTCGAGGTGATGGTCACAGGCAGCAGCCGTTGGTCAGCTCAGCAGAAGCAGGTCGAGGTGATGGTCACAGGCAGCACTGGATCAAAGTTGTGAATGTGTGCTTGTGAAAGTCACACATATATAGGACCCTGAGCCCAAGTCAGTGGCACACGTCGCCAGCTATTGGTTCCCCCTGGATGCCTCATTCGAAAAGGGCCAATGACAGGCCCTGGTGTGGCGGTGCACTGTTTCCGCCATTGTCGATGGCGCATACGCGCCCCACGGTACCTCTTCCCATTGGCTGCCTGTGCACGTGCCATCACGAACACACATCGGCAGCCGCAAGTGCGCACTTCCGCGACGGTTGCATCTTTTGCAACAATGTTCAATCAGTGGCGCCACCATGGCGGTGCACGCCTTCCGCGGGGGAGGTGCAGGCCAACACATACTTGTGATTATGGAAATCAACATGGCAGTTCATGACCCCCCTTACAGTCACATTGCATCATCCACCGTAAACCGACCGTCGCAGCCCAGTCACCCACTGCCGTGCCAGCCCGGTCACCCACCGCTGTGCCAGCCCGGTCACCCACCGCCGTCCCAGCCCGGTCACCCACCGCCGGGTGTTGACTGGCCTGGCCCGGCGGTGGGTGACCAGGCTGGCACGGCGGTGGGTGACCGGGCTGGCACAGCAGTGGGTGACCGGGCTGGGATGGCGGTGGGTGACCGGGCTGGCCCGGCGGTGGGTGACCGGGCTGGGACGGTCGGTCTACGGTGGATGATGCAATGTGACTGTAAGGGGGGTCATGAACTGCCATTTTGATTTCCATAATCACAAGTATGTGTTGGCCTGCACCTCCCCCGCGGAAGGCGTGCACCACCATGGTGGCGCCACTGATTGAACATTGTTGCAAAAGATGCAACCGCCGCGGAAGTGCGCACTTGCGGTTGCCGATGTGTGTCCGTGACGGCACGTGCACAGGAAGCCAATGGGAAGGGGTACCGCGGGGCGCGTATGCGCCATCGACAATGGCGGAAGCCGTGCACCGCCATGTCGACGCCACTGATTGTATATTTTCAAATGCAGCACCGTGGTGGCAGTCCGCACATGCGTTATGGGGGTGTGACTGTGATGGCTAAACAGCATATGTCATGCACTATATCATGTGTGTTCACACTATGGCCATTGATGTGCACCCAATTTGCTACACATGTGCATGTCTACGTGTCGACCTCTTGTTTTTTCGATAAACACGTTTCAACTCATACACATCTACACACTACATCAAGGCTGCCTGGCCACATTCATGATCTGTTGTGAGTGTGTGGTTTGTGCGTGCAAGTAACAATGGTGGGGGTACACATGGATTCAGTGTATGCGTATGTGTGTTGCCTCTTGTGTGACCATGCATGTAATGTGAGGATGCTCACCATTGTAGGAGTGGTAACTGGTGCATGAAGACATGGAGTGTGTGTAGCATTTTTGTATTGTGTGTGCACGTGCATGTGTGTCTGTGATGACGCTTGTCCACATTAGGGTCATTAGGCATGTCTTGTTGGCAGTTATTTTGACGTGTGATTATGTTACATTGTATATGTTGGCACACATCATGTTGTTAGTGGCTGCACATTGTTTGCATGCTACTCTGTATTGTAGGTAATTTCAGACATGTCACACATATGATAATTGTCGACGACATTTCTCATTTTGATTGTGTTGACCTACATGTGATAGAGTTGCACAGCTATGCGTTGTTGGTAAATTGACATCTACCACATCTACTCCCACACAGGAGGGCTCCAAATGTGCATCGCCCATACACTGTGCTGGAGGACATGGTTGACGAGGAGGTTATCAGGAAATTCCGGCTTGATCGACGTAGATTGCGGGAGCTTGTAGACCAATTGTCTCCTCATTTGCAGCCACGAAGAACATATCCTGGTTCCATTACACCCACAGCAAAGGTGATGGCGGCACTTCACTTCTTTGCAACTGGCACCTTCCAGTACACAGTTGGACATGCCGGGGGGATGTCACAGTCCATGTTCAGCATGGTACTGCGGGATGTTCTCAAAGCCATGATGATTTACAAGGATGATTACATCCATTTTCCACGGGCGTCAGAGTTGGCAGCAGTCAAAGCAGACTTCTATGCACTGGGCCAGATACCACACATAGTGGTTTCCATTGATGGCACCCATATCGGTCTCATTCCACCCCGGGCACGTAAGCCTGTATATCACATTTGGAAACACTTTCATTTGCTCAACGTGCAGGTGGTGTGCCTGGCCGACAACATCATATCCCATGTGTGTGCCGGATTTCCAGGGTCCGCACATGACTCCCACATCATGCGGAGCAGCATTGTCCCCCAACTGATGGCAAATCTGCGTCCAGAACGTGGGTGGCTTGTTGGTGAGTATGCTGTGGGGACAGTTGTGTATTCTGTGTGGCATGGGGTACCCACCAATCCTGGTAGTGATATCTGTGTCTGTCATCCCCCCACATAGGCGATTCTGCGTACTCCAACCGGCCGTGGCTGCTGAGTCCCATACGTAATCCAACTACAGCTGGTGAAATGCGATACAATGATGCCCATGGAAGGACAAGTAGGGTGGTGGAACATACTTTTGGACTGCTAAAGTCTAGGTTTCGCTGCCTGGATAAAACCAAAGGAGCCCTGCCTTACGCACCAGGCAAAGTATGCAGGATCGTGATTGCCTGCTGCATGCTCCACAACCTGGCCTTGCGCAATGACATTGAACTGATCTTGGACCCTGAAGACCAACAAGTCCCTCGGCCTCCCATCCCACCCATCTCGACTGATGAGGATAGTGGTGAGGAAGAAGGTGTGGACCAGAGGTGTCAGCTCATTGATCGCTATTTTCCTTGAATGTGAACGACTACCTCTTGTGCAGGTTGACAATGCGTGATGTATGTTTGCTGGTGGTGTGTGGATGTGGTGTTTGAAAGCTGGCTGTTCTGTTATGTTATGTTTGCATGTGTGTGTGTTGTATTTATTGTGGACATGCAAGGCTCCATGATGTGTGTCCTCTCATCCACAGATTTGGTGGTGAGTGTGGTTTGTGGTATGTTGCAGTACAGTGTGTTGTGATGGGTGTGAATCAGTTTCCTGACGTGTGTTTGTTGTCTCTCATTTTCCCTAGGTCACTCCCACTGAGGCATAATTCTCACCGACATAGTTCCCTGCGCCTGGTGACGTCTGATTCTGAGACAATCATGTGATTAAAACATGGAGGCAACACATCATTGAGTGTGTAAGT
This sequence comes from Lissotriton helveticus, assembly GCF_964261635.1. Taxonomy (NCBI): domain Eukaryota; kingdom Metazoa; phylum Chordata; class Amphibia; order Caudata; family Salamandridae; genus Lissotriton; species Lissotriton helveticus. The sequence continues at coordinate 395,201,245 of NC_136057.1, forward strand.
AAAATTTATTTACAGGTTGTGAATTGATGCTGGTGGATATTTACAAGTAAGTGTTGGGTGGGGGAGTGTGAGTTGAAGGTCATGGTAGATGAAAAGACCGTGGTGACACCACATTGGGTGATGTCCAGCTAGTCCAGCAGACCGGTGCCAATACTTGGCGTTGTGGGACAGGATAGTTGGCGGGTGAATGGCAGGGCCAGGCAAGGTTAATGTCATTGGCGGCCCCTCTTTGAGCGGGTGGATGGTGCATCCCCGCTGCTCTCACCTACTTCCAGCCTCGGACGGCCCCTCCGTCTTGTAGCCGGAGCGGAGACAGCTGGGGGTGCAGGTTGGTCAGGGGCCACATCCGTGTCCATGGGCTCAGGTGGCGGTGGTGTTGGCGACCGTGGCGGCTGGGCACTTGGCTGAGGGGGGGGGGGTGCGGGATAACCAGTCCCTCCACAGTGCTGTTACCTGGCCCATGATGTCCACTAGTTGCCCTATGCGCCTGTCAATTGACCGCAACTGATTGGTGTTCTCCACTGAGTCCTGGTGGGCACGATCAGCCTGTGCCTGCCCCTGCTCATAGGAGGCCTGGACTCTGGCTAGGGCTTCCAGTGTTTCTGCAGCAGATGGGGTGGGTGTCCTTCCACACCTCGCTGGTGAGAAGCACTCCTGTTGGTGAGATGTGCCCTCTGGTCTGTCCTTTCCCGTCCACTCTCCCTGCTTGGCTGGGATGTAGATGGCCCTGCGTCGTGCGATGGGTCAGGCAGGGTGGCACAGGCAGGAGTGGTGGTACTGGTGGAGGTGATGGTGGTGGTGGCTGCACAGGTCACTATGGCAGGTGTTGGTGGGGTGACACAGGCCAATGTTGTGGAGGCAGGTATGTCCTGTGAGCCTGATGGCCCTGGGAGTCAGCTTGGGCCCGCTTCATCCTCCGCACCGGAGCTGACAGTGGGATCATCCCCGGAGAGTCCGTGCTGTGAGTGGGGCGACTGTTGCAGGCGGTTACTGGTTTCGCCATTCAGGTTGCTATCACCTGAGGGACAAGATTTTAATGATCAATGCAGTGGACATGACATGTTTTAATCTTTCCAACATTACATATCACTGACCTCTCTACACACCCCACCCACCTCCCAACACACCCCACCCACCTCCCAACACACCCCACCACCCTCCCAACACACCGCACCACCCTCCCAACACACCCCACCCACCTCCCAACACAGACCACCCACCTCCCAACACATCCCACCCACCTCCCAACACACACCACCCACCTCCCAACACACACCACCACCCTCCCTGTGGACATGGGGGCCTGTTGGGAGTTGTAGTGCTGGTCTCTCACACACCCCACCCACCTCCCAACACACCCCACCCACCTCCCAACACACACCACCACCCTCCCAACACACCCCATCCACCTCCCAACACACACCACCCACCTCCCAACACACCCCACCCACCTCCCAACACACACCACCACCCTCCCAACACACCCCACCCACCTCCCAACACACACCACCCACCTCCCAACACACCCCACCACCCTCCCTGTGGACATGGGGGCCTGTTAGGAGTCGTAGTGCTGGTCTCTCACACATCCCACCTACCTCCCAACACACCCCACCCACCTCCCAACACACACCACCACCCTCCCAACACACCCCACCCACCTCCCAACCCACACCACACACCACCCACCTCCCAACACACCCCATCCACCTCCCAACACACACCACCACCCTCCCAACACACCCCACCCACCTCCCAACACACACCACCCACCTCCCAACACACCCCACCACCCTCCCTGTGGACATGGGGGCCTGTTGGGAGTCGTAGTGCTGGTATCTCACACACCCCACCCACCTCCCAACACACCCACCCAGCTCCCAACACACACCACCACCCTCCCAACACACCCCACCCACCTCCAAACACACACCACCCACCTCCCAACACACCCCACCCACCTCCCAACACACACCACCACCCTCCCAACACACCCCACCCATCTCCCAACATACGCCACCCACCTCCCAACACACACCTCCCACCTCCCAACACACCCCACCCACCTCCCAACACACACCACCACCCTCCCAACACACCCCACCCACCTCCCAACACACACCACCCACCTCCCAACACACCCCACCACCCTCCCTGTGGACATGGGGGCCTGTTGGGAGTCGTAGTGCTGGTCTCTCACACACCCCACCCACCTCCCAACACACACCACCACCCTCCCAACACACCCCACCCACCTCCCAACACACCCCACCCACCTCCCAACACACACCACCACCCTCCCAACACACCCCACCCACCTCACAACACACACCACCCACCTCCCAACACACCCCACCACCCTCCCTGTGGACATGGGGGCCTGTTGGGAGTCGTAGTGCTGATCTCTCACACACCCCACCCACCTCCCAACACACACCACTACCCTCCCAACACACCCCACCCACCTCCCAACACACCCCACCCACCTCCCAACACACCCCACCCACCTCCCAACACACACCACCACCACCACCCTCCCTGTGGACTGGACATGGGGGCCTGTTGGGAGTCGTTCACATTTTGGTGAGTATGTGGCCCACATGCATGGTTTTGGGCCTGGGGGACGTGTCCTCTCAGTTGTGTGAGGCAGACCATGTCGGTGTGATAGTGGTGCTTGGTTTGTACTTACCAGCCTCTTCTCCCTCGTCGATTCCTTCAAGGCTCTCTGGGTGCAGTATGCCCAGCACCTTTTCCTCCCATTCTGCATAGGGTATGGGCTCCGGGGGTGTGCCGCCGCCAGTGTGGTGTGCCCGCAGGTGATTTTTTTGCACTGATGCCTTTGACCCTTGTTTTGAGGTCGTGCCACCGTTTCTGGATGTCGTGCTTGGTTCGGGGCACGGTCCCTGACGCATTCACCCGACTGACTATCCTGTCCCACATGTGGTTTTTGGTTGCCACGGTGGTCTGCTGGACTAGTGTGCCGAATAGGTGGGGTTCCACACGGATGATTTCATCCACCAGGACCTTCAACTCTGTGTCAGTGAATTTAGGATTTTTCTTTGGTGCCATGGTGTGTGATGTGCAAGGTGTGGGTGGAGTGGGTTGGGATGTGCAGGTGTGTGGTGTGTAGGAATGGTGTGGTGGGTGTTTGTGTGGTGGGTGTGTTTGTGTGCAGGTTGTATGTGTGGACTTTTGTGTCTGCTGTTAGTCGTATTGAGCCTCTTGCTTGCAGCTATGATGTGGTGCAAAGGATTGTGGTAGTGGGTGGGAATCTTTTTATACTCGGTGTCGTGGTAGTGTCCCAATGGTTGTTGCCAGTCAGGTGCTAGGTGGGTGTGTTGACTTCAGTGGATTTTTAGGTGCTTGGGGGGTGTCGTTGTGGCTTGTGATTGGTGTGGGTGTTTCAGGTGGGTGGGTGTCCTGTGTAGTGTGTTTTGTATTTACTTCCGTCAGCCATTTGGAAATTGGTTTGACGGTAGGGATGGTGTTCGTGTTGTCCTTCCACTGGGATGCTGGGTTTATCGTTGCATTGTTTCCGCAGCGGTCGTGTATGGAGGTGAGTTCCGTGGGACTGGCGGCGTTATCCTAATCGCGGGCACGGAGCCTCCGCAGGTATTGCGGTGGCTGTGCCTGTTCCCGCGGTCATGTTCGTCCGCGGCGGACGGTGTTTCTTTGGTTCCGTCCGCCGCGGACGGGGTTTGATGTACTCCGTCCGCCGCGGACGGAGTTTCATGACATTATTATCCTAATCGCAACGGCGGTTTATCCGCGGAGCGGTCGGGAGTATCTTGGCCGCATCCTTGGCGGACGGAACCCGTTTCCGTCCGCCATCATAATCGGCTCCTATATGTTTACATTAAATTGCAGAAATTTGCACATTGCATTTTGCACATATTGTATGTTTACATCTATTAACGCATTTTTGCACAAGTACCCGTTTGGTAATCATTTTTCACCAAAGAGGTTCCCTAATGCGGTATTCAACATCGAGCCAAGTAGAGAATTAATCACACAAAGTCACATTGTTTTTAGGACGGTTATTATATTATATATACATCGTTGGTTTTAATATTCATGCGTCTAGAGTGGTGAAGAGATATAGTATCCATATGTAGCAATTGTTATGCGCATTTATGCCTGTATATAGTTTGCTGATGTATTATGGTTTTAATCAGCGTATTTTTTACTGATCTGGATCATTTTAATCTATGAATTTATTCGTAGTACATGATTTTTGATGTTCATCAATGACAGAAAGATTGAATTGCCTCTGTTTAATGTATCAATTGCCGATATACATGTAGTATTTCTTTCTTGTTTATTGTCACATGGTGTTCACCTAAGTATATATAAAAAAAAAGGCATAAGAGTGCAGGACTATCTGTGAGCAAGGGCAACTGCCCGAAACGCGTCAGACCGTGAGCTCTGTCAACTTTGTTGAAATAAACATCTTTGCCTGAAATTTGGGATTTGTAGTGGTCTCTGTTCGCCAAGCCGGTTGCTGGAAGTGCAGGGACTATATATACATACACTTAGCTATGGAACATTATTTACTTTATTATTTGTGAGTGTCTGGTTGACCAATTCATCCCCACCGTTGACCGTTGACGCAGTTCCTTTCTCCAAAAGAGGTGGAGATAGAGAAAGGAAATTAAGGCAATTAGAGAGCCACTACATTGTACTGCTTAACACCAAGATCCCAAATGGTCTTAACATGGGGAGGACTTACACAACTTTTTATAAACTACTCTTTTAACCCTTTTAACCTATTTAGGATGTATTTTATTCTAAGGGGTTTTATTAAGTAGTTTTTAAGGTGACAGGCTTGTCCCCTTTTTTAAGTCTTCTCAGTATTTTCCGTCATTTATTGCATATGTCTGAAACTCTTTATTCTTTTAGTCTATTGAGTCTTAATTGTATCTTTTATTGCCCTGTGCTTAAAGCGCGTTTTTTACATTGGTTTTACTGTTATTATGGTTTTACCAGTTTTTACACGTGCTGAGGATTACATTATCTAGAACTATTTGGGCTTCTTATCAACTATTGAACAATTATTGTTTTGAATTCCCTCACATGAAATTAAATCTTGTACATCTTGGGTTCTAGTATTTGACTCTATAAACTTTGTGATCACCTTCCAGTTAACGCATTTAAGGAGATATATATACTGCATCTTTGTATTTCTCTTTTTAATTCAATAATGGATTCATGTATTCATACATTGAAACTTGCACTCGTATGCTGCTAATTGTTTAAATAATAATTTTCCGGTTTGTCACGTTTCACTTTTGCACAAACACGTTGCACTTTATTGCTACTTATACCTTACTAGCAGCCCGCCCCGGCGTTGCCCGGGGGAGAAGGGGGCTTGGGCAGCATTTTAAGGCTCTGTGCACGCCCGCACCGACATTGCCCAGACCGCATCCCTCCCGCCTCCCGCCTCGCCGCCGCCCCCCCGCCGCCCGCCCCGACATATCCCAGCCCGCCTCCAGCCCCGACATTGCCCAGCCCGCCTCCAGCCCCGACATTGCCCAGCCCGCCTCCCGCCTCCCGCGAGTCCAAATAGGAGTGATGTTTGGGGCTCATGGTAGAGACTTTGGAACGAGCAGTAATTTGAAAGTACATCCATCCAGGATATATGGACTACATCTCCCACAAGCACAATGTGTGTTTTCATATAGGGAGATGGTAGACGTCGTGCACTTTACTGCTGGCCCCTAATGAGGAAAATAAATTTCCGAAACGCGTCGGGCCTATTTCAAACACGCAACTGCCCATACCAACTAACGCTTTGGGGAAGGCGCACGCAGGCTCGGGTGCTTCCCGCTACTTGGACAACCCCATGGAGCGTAATACATTAGCGGCGGTCCTGCCGCTGGGTTGCACCACCCCGAAGAAACGGGGGCTATGAGACTCGCTATCCAAGGAGTCTCGTATGTGGAGCTGCGCGATGGATGAGGACAAGAGTGATATTTGGGGCTCATGGTAGAGCCTTTGGAACGAGCAGTAATTTGAAAGTGCATCCATCCAGGATATATGGACTACATCTCCCACAAGCACAATGTGTGTTTTCATATAGGGAGATGGTAGACGTCGTGCACTTTACTGCTGGCCCCTGATGAGGAAAATAAATTTCCGAAACGCGTCGGGCCTATTTCAAACACGCAACTGCCCATACCAACTAACGCTTTGGGGAAGGCGCACGCAGGCTCGGGTGCTACCCGCTACTTGGATAACCCCATGGAGCGTAATACATTAGCGGCGGTCCTGCCGCTGGGTTGCACCACCCCGAAGAAACGGGGGCCACGAGACTCGCTATCCAAGGAGTCTCGTATGTGGAGCTGCGCGATGGATGAGGACAGGAGTGATGTTTGGGGCTCATGGTAGAGCCTTTGGAACAAGCCGTAATTTGAAAGTGCATCCATCCAGGATATATGGACTACATCTCCCACAAGCACAATGTGTGTTTTCATATAGGGAGATGGTAGACGTCGTGCACTTTACTGCTGGCCCCTGATGAGGAAAATAAATTTCCGAAATGCGTCGGGCCTATTTCAAACACGCAACTGCCCATACCAACTAACGCTTTGGGGAAGGCGCACGCAGGCTCGGGTGCTACCCGCTACTTGGACAACCCCATGGAGCGTAATACATTAGCGGTGGTCCTGCCGCTGGGTTGCACCACCCCGAAGAAACGGGGGCCATGAGACTCGCTATCCAAGGAGTCTCGTATGTGCAGCTGCGCGATGGATGAGGACAGGAGTGATGTTTGGGGCTCATGGTAGAGCCTTTGGAACGAGCAGTATTTTGAAAGTGCATCCATCCAGGATATATGGACTACATCTCCCACTAGCACAATGTGTGTTTTCATATAGGGAGATGGTAGACGTCGTGCACTTTACTGCTGGCCCCTGATGAGGAAAATAAATTTCCGAAACGCGTTGGGCCTATTTCAAACACGCAACTGCCCATACCAACTAACGCTTTGGGGAAGGCGCACGCAGGCTCGGGTGCTACCCGATACTTGGACAACCCCATGGAGCATAATACATTAGCGGCGGTCCTGCCGCTGGGTTGCACCACCCCGAAGAAATGGGGGCCACGAGACTTGCTATCCAAGGAGTCTCGTATGTGGAGCTGCGCGATGGATGAGGACAGGAGTGATGTTTGGGGCTCATGGTAGAGACTTTGGAACGAGCAGTAATTTGAAAGTGCATCCATCCAGGATATATGGACTACATCTCCCACAAGCACAATGTGTGTTTTCATATAGGGAGATGATAGACGTCGTGCACTTTACTGCTGGCCCCTGATGAGGCAAAATAAATTTCCGAAACGCGTCGGGCCTATTTTAAACACGCAACTGCCCATACCAACTAACGCTTTGGGGGAGGCGCACGCAGGCTCGGGTGCTACCCGCTACTTGTACAACCCCATGGAGCGTAATACATTAGCGGCGGTCCTGCCGCTGGGTTGCACCACCCCGAAGAAACGGGGGCCACGAGACTCGCTACCTAAGGAGTCTCGTATGTGGAGCTGCGCGATGGATGAGGACAGGAGTGATGTTTGGGGCTCATGGTAGAGACTTTGGAACGAGCAGTAATTTGAAAGTGCATCCATCCAGGATATATGGACTACATCTCCCACAAGCACAATGTGTGTTTTCATATAGGGAGATGGTAGACGTCGTGCACTTGACTGCTGGCCCCTGATGAGGAAAATAAATTTCCGAAACGCGTCGGGCCTATTTCAAACATGCAACTGCCCATACCAACTAACGCTTTGGGGAAGGCGCACGCAGGCTCGGGTGCTACGCGCTACTTGGACAACCCCATGGAGCGTAATACATTAGCAGCGGTCCTGCCGCTGGGTTGCACCACCCCGAAGAAACGGGGGCCACGAGACTCGCTATCCAAGGAGGCTCGTATGTGGAGCTGAGCGATGGATGAGGACAGGAGTGATGTTTGGGGCTCATGGTAGAGCCTTTGGAACGAGCAGTAATTTGAAAGTGCATCCATCCAGGATATATGGACTACATCTCCCACAAGCACAATGTGTGTTTGCATATAGGGAGATGGTAGACGTCGTGCACTTTACTGCTGGCCCCTGATGAGGAAAATAAAGTTCCGAAACGCGCCGGGCCTATTTCAAACACGCAACTGCCCATACCAACTAACGCTTTGGGGAAGGCGCACGCAGGCTCGGGTGCTACCCGCTACTTGGACAACCCCACAGAGCGTAATATATATATATATATATATATATATATATATATATATATATATATATATATATATATATATATATATATATATATATATATATCCGTGAGCTCTTTTGTGTGCCCTGGCTGGTTATTCCGGAGCGAGGCGAGGCAGCGGAGTGCTGAATCTATAGCCGTGTTGGATTCGAACCGGCTCTACACGGGACCCCACTCAACTTTTGGTCGGCGACCAAATCGAATTTGCCTCTCGGACTTGTTCAGGGAGTTTTGCTGTAACTCCGGAAGGAGTAGGACGCCTGACCCTTACCGACCGGAAAGAGAAACCCAGACGCGAGCGGAACAGCTTGGTGAGTGCATCGCTGCTCGGGCTCGAGCGGTGAGCCGGCGGAGATTGAAGTCCGGTTAAAGGAGCGGCGCTAAACCAAGTAAGCTCTAAGGGTTATCCGGTATCGGGTTTGCGAGTGGTTGAAGTTATTAGGCGGAGTCCCTTAACCCCTGTGTGGATTTGTACCAGGAGTCTTAGGAGCCGCCCATATTTAAGGAGGAGCAGTATTGTGGGACTATGTCGAATGACAATGTTCGGGACCGGGAAATGTTGGCAGCAACTACGTTTTCCGATGATGCCCCCCTCCCTGCAGACATCCGGGGGAGGGTTACTACTGACACTAACAGTGGCAGCACATCAAAAATCAAGAACCTTTTCAAAACTTTAGAAAAAAAGTCCCGCCAAGAACAAGCTAAGTGGTGGGAGTCGAAATCCCTGCAGCGTTACTTAGAGGTAAACCGCATACCGCGTGGATTGCGGATCTTAACGGCCCCTACCTACGATGAGCCGAATCCTAACCTTATGAAAGAGTGGGCTGAGATCAATCTTGATGCGTCACGGCGTCAGGTGCAGGTCTTGGTCAAATACGCCGATATTGACAGAGCGGTATTGCTGGGTGAAATAGCCGCAATCCATGATGAGATCAACACATTAGGTGAGGACGAGGAACGTGACAAATTACTTAAGGCTATGAATGAACGCCTTAGAAAAGAAGAAATAAAAATCGTAGATAGGAAGGCCTACAAATTTCAGAGGGACCGCAACGATTACGAGATGGGCCAGATCTTCACTTTTGCGCGCAAGTATGATGATGCGCGAAAGGGTACAGCTAAACCCCTACCTAAAACAAGGAATCGCCAATTTCAGACGGGTAATACTACACTCAGTGAATCCTCACTAACGACACTCAGTTCAGACCCTGAAACCGAATCGGACTCAGAACGTCACAGATCGGAACAGGCAGCTGGTACCTCCAAACCCACACCAGGCCAGGAAATTGATTTTTTGTGCCAAGAAAGACTAAAAACCCTGAGATCCCACTCACGGGCCGGGAGAGGAGAAAATACCTCAATTACCAGAGGCGCCAGAGGCGGTGGGCGTCAAAGAGGAGGTTATCAAAGGAAATGGAAAAAAGGTGGAAGGGGTCAGGGATCTGCAGCCCCTCAGCAGTAAATAAAACCATCAACAAAACCATTGTTAATCTGACTTTGTTAGTTCTTTCCAGTAAGGAGGAAGAAATTTTGAAATTAGGATTAACTTATGCTGCACCATGTGACTTTGATTACCCAGTGACCAGATGCGACGTTTATAAAGCTGTGAGAAAGCTTAAACTCCGCAAATTCTTTGCCTTGAAAGAAAAACCGAAAAACACTCGGATCCAGGCATCTGAACAGCAAAGTGAGACAACAAATGCTTCACAAGGTACCAGAATCATAACGGAACTTTGGCTAAAAGAAGGCGCAGGCTATGATCACACCAGTACAGGGACAGAAAATTCTGACAAATTTGACAACCAAGGAAACAGATTTTCATCGAGCACAGACTTCAAACCTGCATCAACGTTTTGCCCAATTTTGCCCAGAGACAACTTGGACATTTTCCATGAAAATGTGGTAGCTGACCTTAAGGAACTGCAAATACGCACTGGAAAAACCAAAAAAAGAAAATTCGACAGCAGGTTGCAACAATATATTGCACTTACCACCAAACTAACAAAGGAAAAAGATCTTATTGTTAGAAACAGTGACAAAGGGGGCAACGTTGTCTTAATGACCAAAGCCGAATATGATAAGGAAGCATATGCCCAACTGAATGATCGCCCTTGTTATGAGCGCATACAGATAAACTCAGTAACAACCATGAAATTGGAATACCATCGCAAACTATCTAGGTGGAAGTCATCAAAATTGTTATCTGAATCTGAATATAAATACCTAAAAATTGACAATCCAGTGACACCAGTGTTGTATTTTATCCCTAAGATACATAAGGACCCTGTTCATCCACCTGGCAGGCCCATCATTTCTGGCAGGGGTGGTCTATTGGAGCATACTTCCGTTTTCATTGATCATTTTCTGCAGGGTTACGTACAACAGTTGGGGTCTTATGTTCAGGACACTGGTGACTTTTTGCTTAAAATTAAGGATGTAGAATGGGTCACAGGCGATTGGCTAATCGCCTTAGATGTATCCTCCCTCTATACAAGCATCACGCATGAGGATGGCATCAGAGCTGTTGACCATTACCTCTCTAGAAGAGGACCTGAATTATCTGATCACAATACTATGCTGCTTGACATGTTGAGATTCTGTCTGAATAACAATGTATTTCTTTTCAATCACCAACTGTACCGCCAGTTACAGGGCGTGGCAATGGGGGCCAGTTTCTCCCCAAGCTTCGCGTGTCTTCACATGGGAGCTTGGGAGGAACTGGTCCTTGGCCATGAATATCGCCACAATATCCGCAACAATTTGATTGCGTGGTTTCGTTATATTGACGACCTTTTGGTGATTTGGCGAGGCAGTGAGGAAGGGGCACTCAAATTTATAGAGGAGATTAACAACAATGAGCTTAACCTCAAATTTACGGCCACTCTAAGCCAGGAAAGTGTTACTTTTCTGGACACTGAACTTTATATCAGAGAAGGCCATCTGGAATCTAGGCTCTTTCGCAAAGTAACTGCCGGCAACAGCATACTGCACGCAGCAAGTGCACACCCTTCACATTTGATATCTAGTATCCCTTATGGGGAGATGCTGCGATTGAAACGTATCTGTAGTAACCCCGTGGATCTAAAAATTGCTCAGGATCAGTGCATAACGCGTTTTTTGGAACGTGGTTATTCGAACCAGTCGTTACAAAAAGCGAAAGACAAGTCTATGATACCGTCTCGGGATGATCTCCTCACCCGAGTCAGTAGTAGACAGACTGAAAATACATCAGCACATGCACCAGGGGTAAAAAACTGTTTCCGTGTAATTACTGGATATAACAGACAACATCAACAGATACGTAAAATCCTCAACAAACACTGGCCTTTGGTCACGCATGATACTATCATAGGCAATGATCTCCCCAATCAGGTCTCCCTTACCTTCAGCAGGGCCCCCTCCCTACGGGACCATTTGGTAGTCACTAACCCAGAACCCTTTGCGAAATCGACTTGGTGCCAAGAGAATAAGGACTTTTACAAGTGCAGGATCTGTAAGGCCTGCATCCATGGTCAGAACACCAAAACCTACAAGGATGGCTTAACTGATAAGGTACACAGCATATCCCAGGTATTAACATGCAAGACCGAGTATGCTGTGTATATTTTGGAGTGCCCTTGCTTACTTAGATATGTTGGCAGCACGAAGAATGCTGTCCACTTACGAGTTCTTCAGCACCTTCGGGCCATCATTCATGGTGATAACACCTACCCGATGGCCCGGCATTTTAGGGAATGCCATCAAAGTAACAACATTGGTCTAAAATATTGGGTAATTGACTCCATCCCCAGTAACAGAAGAGGGGGAGACAGAGACTCTAAATTGAGAAGGTTGGAGACCAAATACATTTTGCTGCTTAACACCAAGTCTCCATCTGGCCTTAATGTCACGGAGGATTTGTATACGTGTTTACCCTAACGTTATGAGTGGTCATCCGGCTGGGGATCACTACCAGAAAAGTAAACTGTTTACTTAAGGGTATAATAATTCATTTGAACAATGATAAGGTTTGTCTATTATGAGATGTGCTGCTTTCTGTTAGTATATGTTAGTTTGTTTTGATCACACGTTTGTTTTTAAAAAAAAATATATGGACTGTGTTAGGTTCTTGAACCGAGTCAGCCCAATACCACTAATCACAATGAACTCTCACTTTTGGTATATAACTAGGACACTCTAAAACTTGCTTGTAATCTTTTGTTGAGGGCAGGCATGGTATCATGGGATCATAGGAGGCAGAACCCTTTAATATCTCTTTCCCCCGAACATATAATGACGCAATGAGGTTGTATCTCCAAGTATTTTGTTACTCAAATTTTTCCCTCCCCAGTTATTTAGTTACTGGTATCATACTTGGGCACTTATCGGATTCCAGAATATAGCAAGAAGCTATGGTTTTGCACATTTTGCGGTATTTGCACAATTAAACTGCTTATTTGCACATTTTTTGCGTAATTTGCACAGAAAATTGGGTATATCAATATGACCCACTCGTTGTTACATGCATTGGCACTTTATTGTAAATATTGCTATATTGTGATAAATTCGAATTTGGTCCATGAGTATGAATGAACTAGTTATTTGGTGATGAGGCATCAAGTTGATTTCTTTGATTTCACTGATTTTAATTGAGTATATAAAACAATTCCTAAAACAGATTGTATTTAACTTTGAATTCAGAATCTGTACAGGAGATAACCTCTCAAATTAGCATCTACAGTTTACATTGTGGTTGTACTTATGTATTTTATCTGATCCTAACTCAAGTTACTATGACATGCGAACCCTCGTTTGAGTATTATACTTTTACAAATTGGTATTATACTAACATTCATTTATGAATTGTTAATGCAATGACCAATGCGAGTTTTACCGGATAGTATGTCTTCTATGTCCTTGTTACACACATTTTTTTTGAACACGTGACATCATTTCAATTTCACTGGCACTTTAAAAGGTTGCACCCGCTTAACAAACATTGTCATGTGAACAAGGCTCGTGGAGCCGAAACGTCTTTGACATACCTGCACTGCAATAAACTGTAGGAAAACTTCTGTGGTCCGTGTCCGTGAGCTCTTTTGTGTGCCCTGGCTGGTTATTCCGGAGCGAGGCGAGGCAGCGGAGTGCTGAATATATATATATATATATATATATATATATATATATATATATATATATATATATATATATATATATATATATGCTAATCCTATGCTTACAGACTTTGATAGAAAAACAGACATTTGAGGTGAGCAGATCTAGAGTGTCGCTGGTGTTGAGAGTGCTCACACAGGAGCTGCTTTCCACCTAAACTTGAGAACTACCCAGAGTTCTCTCCTTCTTTTTTGCATAATTTATGCGTCACTCTATGCCTGAAAGGGTTTTGTTTTAACTTATACTGGGTGCTCCCTTGTGTCTGGACAAAGCTATACCTCTCTGAAGAGCTCTAATTAGAGCGAAACACTGTGTCAGGGGTTGCTGTTACTCATTTCAGGTTGGCTTGAGTTGGTATTTTCCCAATTCAAAGCTGTAATATTGCGCCTGGAGTGATAAATGGCTTTTGTCATTTTACAGCTCGGCAAGGACAGCAGTGTGCTAGTCCTATGCTTAAAGACTTTGCTGTAAAAATGGCAAAAGACTTTGTTCTTTTCTATCTCGGCGTGGATGGCACTGTGCTAATCCTATGCTTAAAGACTTTGATAGAAAAACAGACATTTGAGGTGAGCAGATCTAGAGTGTTGCTGGTGTTGAGAGTGCTCGAACAGGAGCTGCATTCCACCTAAACTTGAGAACTACCCAGAGTTCTCTCCTTATTTTTTGCATATATATATATATCTTTCCAAAACCACTGCTAAAGCAGTCCCTTGCCTGCAACGTTGATGCCGTCGGTGGCAGCAGCAACCACTTGTAACAACAGCCTTTCTTCTCCTCCACCACGATAACATGGAATTGAAAGACAGCACACAGGGAAACCGGCACAAAAAACTTTCTTGTGCACTATCAAGGACGACGCATTTCGGCGTTAGCCTTCATCAAGTAACTTCCTGTGTTTGTATTTCCGCTCAAGTACGTTTTACAAAATCATAGACATGGAAAAAATACTACCCCATATGCTGAAGATCAACACATTGCATTCTTAATTAATTCAATACAATTGCAATAAATCATTGCTAAAATTCAAACAAATCCATAGTATGAGCATTACATTTCCATAATTCAAAATGAATAAACAATAATAAAAATATATATATATATACATATATATATATATATATATATATATATATATATATATATATATATATATATATATATATGGGAAAACGTACTCGTGAGAAAGTATTAGACATTATACTGAATGGCTTTGTAGCTGATTGAACGTGAACAAAGCAAGATACATTCATGAGTGTATTAGAGCGATTTTTGATCTCTTAAAAAACTAGTTCCTTTGTATTTTATCCGGCAGCATTATCGTTACCGCCACAAGGCCTTATGGGTGTTGTAGGCTTCTAGTGAATCTGATGTGTCGATAATGCAAAGATCCAATGTTTTGCCTCTTTCCACCAAGGAATGTTCACACATGCCTTTATTAAGCGCAATCGCGCAACAACGCCGGGGAATCATATCAATCCAATGGCATATTGATTAGACACACACAATTTATGGATGTAAATAAACCTCATCACGCTATATTTCCCAAATTAGGCCTTAGGTTTTGTTATAATCTGGAAAATTTGTTTTTGTTTTTATTGGGAGCTTCCTTGGTCTTATTATGTGTTCGTTCTTTATACGTTCTGTCTTCCAATTGGATCAAAAGCCAACATTAAGTCAATTCTATCACACAGGAAGAATCCTTTATTTAAGTGCTTACTGTGAGGGATGGGGTGATGTGAGAGAACAAAGTGAGTGTGTGCATAGGTTATAATTATGGTTACTAAGCCTTATGTGTGATTTAGGGCGAACTGGCGAGACGGTAGGTCCTAGCGGGAGGTAAATTACACTACCCTATGGAACTTCATCATTGTGGTATTTTCATGTCCTGTGACCGCCCGGACTCGCTCCTGACCGGTTGCTCCCTTGCTCCTCTCCCAGCACTGCTGCTGTCTTACTGGGGATCTTCACACCGCTAATTTTGTCACGGTATCGCCTGCATTGTGTTAATCATTGGGATCGACTGCATGTAACCAATTTGCGCTGTGTTTTAAAAACTATCATTGCTCAGAGCGCATGTGATTATAGCGCCGCCCGCCCTGCATTGCTTGTGTTTGTAGCGCCGCCCGCCTGCACTGCATTTAGCTATATTTGGCCACCTGGCAGCATCGTATATTTTAATATTAATTTTAGCTGTCCCAGGCGACCTACTGCCCCTGCCTCGCCTCCCCTCACCTCCATCTTGTTTGCTGTTGTTGTTTTCCCTGCCCCTCCTCCCCGCTACCGCCTCCCAGCTGCTGACCCTCCCACGCTCCGCCCCCTCCACCATCCATTTATGGCCAATGCCTCCACGCGCAGCGTCCACGCGCTACGGACACGCCGAAGGTGCGCCAAAGGTAAGCCCGTCTACGCCCGTCCGCGCCTGGACCGCGCCCAGCGCCAGACCCCCTGCCCCTCGCTCTGCCCACCCCCGCATTACCTACGATGCAGCCACCCTCCTAGCCCTTAACCCCGGCCGCGCCCCCAACTGCGTCCAAGCCGCCCCTGGCCACACCCATGGACCTTTCTCTTGCTACTCCTGCAAATTCAGCGGCACCGTCAACATCTCCGCTCCGACCACACCACAGATTCCCGACCCCAACCACCTAGAATGCATCCTTCTCAACACCCGCTCGGTCCACAGGCACGCCATTGACCTTTGGAACCTACTAGACACCATCTCTCCAGACGTCGCCTTCCTAACGGAAACATGGATGAACGCCTCCTCCGCTCCTGACATCGCCATCGCTATCCCTGACGACTATAAGATTGCACGCAAAGACCGCACCGACCAAACAGGAGGAGGAATCGCTATCGTCCACAAGAAATCAATCCGCATCTCAACCAGCTCTGACGCCAACCTCGCCAACTCCGAACACCTTCACTTCCAGATCCACATCGACCCCAAGACCACTCTCAGAGGCACCCTCCTCTACAGACCACCAGGACCCCGCGCAAAATTCAGTGAAGACATCACGGACTTCATCACCCCACACGCGCTCCCCTCCAAAGACTACATCCTCCTGGGAGACCTCAACTTCCACCTTGAAAAGATCAACGACCGCAACACCGCCACCCTCTTAGACAACCTCGCCAACCTCGGACTTAAACAACTGGTCACTTCCCCCACCCACATCGCAGGTCACACACTCGACCCCATCTTCACCTCTAGCAACCATGTCTCTTTCAACCACACTACGGAGCTCCTCTGGACTGACCACAGCTGCGTCCACTTCACCTACAACAAGCCGAAACCCATCATCCACCTCCAACCAACTCTACAAAGAAACTGGAACAAAATCACCACGGAACAGATCTCCTCATCGCTCCTTCAAACCTCCCCAGCCCTCTCTTCTGACGCCAACGAAGCCGCCTCCAACCTCACCCTTTGGTTATCCAACACCGCAGACACCTTAGCACCACTGAAAAAACGCCTACACAAAATCAAGAAGGCCTCATGGTTCAACGAGGACCTCAAGAAATCCGTCTGAAACTGAACTCAGACAAAACAGAAGTCCTCATCTTAGGTAAATCCCCCTCTGCTTGGGACGACTCCTGGTGGCCGGAAGCCCTCGGAAAAGCACCCATCCCGACAGACCACGCACGGAACCTTGGCGTCATCCTGGACTCTTCACTTTCAATGAACAGACAAGTCAGCGCCGTATCCTCATCCTGCTTCAACATCCTTCGCATGCTCAGAAAAACATTTCGCTGGATCCCCACCGAAACAAGGAAAACAGTCACCCATGCTCTGGTCACGAGCCGACTGGACTACGGAAACACCCTCTACGCAGGTACCACCGCCAAACTACAGAAGAAACTACAACGAATCCAAAACGCCTCAGCCAGGCTCATATTAGACATCCCACGCAACGAACACATCTCTGGTCACCTTAAAGACCTCCACTGGCTACCCGTCAATAAGAGGATCAATTTCCGACTGCTTACCCACGCACACAAATCACTCTACGACATCGGACCAGATTGCCTCAACTCTCGACTGTCCTTCTACACCCCCTCCCGCCAACTTCGATCTTCCAGCCAAGCATTCGCCACTGTCCCTCGCATCAACAAAACCACCATGGGAGGCAGATCCTTCTCATACCTGGCTGCCAAAACATGGAACTCACTCCCCGCTTACCTTCGCCTCACCCAGAATCACCTAGCGTTCAGAAAACAACTTAAAACGTGGATATTTGACAAATAACCCCCCTCCCCTCCCCAAGCGCCTTGAAACCCTCTGGGTATGTAGTGCGCTATATAAATTTTATGACTTGACTTGACTTGACATGTCCATTGACCGTGTAGGTCAAAGCAACCATATTCTCACCTTATACAATTCATTTTGGCCCAATTCAACTTAAAAGTGCATTTCAGAAACTTCAAATACTATCCTATTTTAAAATCCTTACATTCTCCTGTCTAGGAGGTATCTACTCTCACTCGGGAGGTCGCTGTGGCTGTTTCCGCCATTCAGGAGCCTATGTGTGTAGCCAGTTCTTCCCCACTATTTAATCCCTTAGGCATCTACAATCCAAGTCAACAATGTATCTGGATTCGAGGACCCTTAGTTGTTTCTCTCGATCCCCGCCCCTTATGTGTTTGGGTATTCTTTCTACACCAAAAAATTGTAGACTGTTATTATTACTGTTGTGGGACTCTGTGTAGTGGCGGGCGACCGGATAATTATGGTCACCATTTGTTATTGCTCGCAAATGTTGTAATATTCTGAGTTTGAGTGGGAGTTTAGTACTGCCTACCTTCAGGAGGCCACACGGGCACTCCAGAGCGTAGACAGTAAAGTCACTGTTACAGTTGATGATTTGTTTGATGGGTCTTGTCCGATTAGTGCCTATTTTGTATTCTTTGCAGACTTTACCATTACGATCTGCCTTACACATGCCTCAGGTTGTGAAGCCATTAGGCATCCTCAACCAACATGTTTGTGTGTCATCATTTGGATAGCTATGTACCAACCTATCCCGCAATGATCTAGCCCTTTGGTATGTTATTTGTGTCCAGGCTCCTATCCGATCTCCAATTATAGGATCTGCCAGAAGAAGATTCCAATGAACTTTCATTATCCTCTCCATCGCCCACGCCCCCCTACTGAATTTTGTTATCATTCTTGGTACCCTGGGCCTGTCCAATCTGTTTCTCGTCTTTTCATTGCACTTACTGATGGTTTAAAAAGGAGCTCAAGATGCGACTGCCCTTTCACTTTGTTTTCCGCTATCTCTAGGGTCTCATCTTTGTATCCTCTTTGCCTGAAGCATGATATTATGGCCTCTTGTTCTTTATTAAAGTCCACATCGGTGCTGCAATTGTGGCGAGCCCTCAAAAATTACCCATATGGCCAGTCTCCCTGCTCAATTTTCGAACCTAAGGCCTGGCTACTCGAGGGCCCAATTAATGTCCCTTAGACCAGCTATGAAGGCAGATTGCACTGTTTTTTTTCCGTATGATAGCGCCCCAAGAGCATGCAGAATGTGTCCTTTTGGTCTGGACGCCGCATACCCTTGTAGGAGCTGCGCGCCTCGTATCAGGCCAACACGTGACATGGTGTTCAAGTTCTGCAGCCTTAATTGCAGATCTCTAGCCAAGCACAGGCGTGAGATCTTTGATCTCCTTATGGATCAACATCCCGACGCACTGTTTCTTATGGAAACATGGCTGCATGACAGCTCAGGGCCGGACATTGCCAAAGCCTTACCAGCAAACGACACTATTCTCAGGCAAGACAGAGTCAATGGAAAAGGAGGAGGCATTGCGATTATAACCAAGAGCAATGTCCAATGCCTGCTTGAACCCGCAAAACTTAAAGATTGCGAGGCAACCTACTTCAAGCTTGCACTCCATCCCAAGTACACTCTTTCTGGCCTGTTAATTTATCGCCCCCTGGGACCAGCTAATGCGTGGGCCCCACAATTATCAGAATTTGTTGCCACCGCATTATTACATTCTAGTAATTTTATGATCTTAGGTGATCTTAACATTCATTTTGAAGACCCCACATGTAGTGTAAGTACTAACATAATGTCGGATTTGGAAACCCTTAATGTGGTACTCCACAATCAGGGTCCAACACATAAAGGGGGCCATCTGTTGGACCCTATCTTTTCCAACTTGACCAACATACAATGCCATCCAGCACTTCCTATCCATTGGTCAGATCATTCTATGATCTGGTTTGATCTCTCCCTTAGGGATCTTCAGGTCCAGCCCAAATTTTCTACAACTACCTTAAGGAGAGATTGGAAAAAGCTTGATGCAGCCGCCTTTAAGCGGCATCTTAACCCCCGCCTGCCCAAGGAAAAAACTAATAGGGACAGCGTTGATGTAGTAGCTGCTAGTACTAATTCCTAGCTCACTGAAGCCATCAACGGCTGCCTGCCATCGTCCCACAAAAAAGCAATTATCCACATACCTCCAGCTCCTTGGTTTAATGACACTAGAGAGAGTATGGACTATTCTCCTACTGCAGATCTGGCCTACAAAAAGGAATTGAAGCGCTATCACAAAGCGTGCCGCCAGGCCAGAACCATCTACGTCGCTAAAACGATAAACGACGCCACAAATAAATCAAAAGTACATTTTGGGCTAGTCAAGGACTTAGCAGGATCAGGCACAGTGGCCAGACCTTCGTACCTGGACAGTTCCCAGTGTGAGGAGCTGGCCCAGTTTTTCACTATAAAGATCGAGAAAATCTATCAAGATATATCTGAGCAAAATGAAGATAGAAGGTCCCCCATCATCGACAATAGCATGAGCCCCACGAGCACGCAGCCTGTTCCATATGCCCTCATGGATGAATGGCCAGACCTCAACCTATCTTCGATATCAGCACATCTGGCTAAGATCACATCTGGCTCTCCTAACGATCCTCTCCCCGTCTCTGTGCTCAGACTTCTGGAGGAGCCTCAGCTCGCCAAGATTTGCTCCACGCTCAATGCCTCACTACATCAGGCCAGTGTTCCGACGTGTTGGAAGCACGCCATGGTTTCTCCTCTGCTGAAGAAACCTATGGCGGATCCTAAAATCCCCGCCAATTTCAGGCCGATTTCACTACTTCCTATCTTTTCCAAAGTATTGGAAAGACACATCTACCAGCATTTGGCCCTGTTCGTCTCGAACAACAATCTGTTGCATGACTCCCAATCAGGGTTTTGCCCAGGATTCTCGACAGAGACTACACTCTTGGATGTCACCGAGAATCTTCGTCGGATGCTCGACAGAGGGGACACCGCCGCACTGATTTTATTAGACCTCAGTGCGGCCTTTGACACAATCTCCCACGCCATCCTACTTAGAGCACTGGGCTCCTTAGGTATTGGTGGTAAAGCTCTGAAATGGATTGAATCTTTCTTGGCTGAAAGGACTTTCCAAGTTTTCTCCCACTCCTCGATATATAAGGTCCATGCTTCCCCATTTGGAGTCCCCCAGGGCTCAATTCTTAGCCCTCTTCATTTTATTTATATGTAACTCCGCTAGCTCTCATTGCGAAGCGTGCTGGGCTCACGTTATTTACTTATGCGGACGATTCGCAGATAGTT
This sequence comes from Lissotriton helveticus, assembly GCF_964261635.1. Lineage (NCBI taxonomy): Eukaryota > Metazoa > Chordata > Amphibia > Caudata > Salamandridae > Lissotriton > Lissotriton helveticus. The sequence continues at coordinate 395,222,248 of NC_136057.1, forward strand.
TTCTCCCTCTCTCAATCAGATCAGTCCCCCACTTCCCTCCTTCAGTCGGGGCTCAGCGAAATAGCCTCTTGGATGAACCAAAATTTGCTGAAGCTCAATGGGGGAAAACGGAGATCCTTATCCTTGGGAGCAGGCCTGATCTGTGGTGTGCTAAACACTGGCCGGCGGAAATGGGCCCCATTCCACCAGCATCAGCACACGTCCGTAACTTGGGGGTTCCTATAGATCAGGGCCTAACAATGCAGACGCAAGTGATGAAAGTGGCGGCTACCTTGTTTGCCATCTTGTGCTGGTTGAGAAAGATTCTGTGGATGTTGCCATCTGACACCCAGAGGTCTGTGGTCAACGCCTTTGTGACCTCCCGGTTGGACTACGGCAATGTACTCTACTTGGGGCTTACTAAGGCGGTTACCCGGCACCTTCAAATGGTCCAAAATGCTGCGGAGCCCCTACTCTGCGGCTGCAAAAGGAACGAACCCATTACATGACATCTCAGGGAACTTCACTGGCTCCGAGTAGAGAGCCGTGTGAAGTTTAAAGCCTTAAATTATATGTACAAAATAAAGGTAGGCACGGCTCCAAGATATTTACAATCCCTGGTGACGACGTACTCCCCAACTCGCACACTGAGGTCGTCTACCCAAGAACTTTTTTGTGTTCCTAAGATCAGACTTGCTAGGATGGGTGGGAGGTCCTTTGCCTCTATAGGTCCTAGGCTCTGGAATTCCCTCCCTCCTGCCATTCGTGCGGAACGCTGCTACGGCAGTTTCCGTAAAGCAGTCAAGACCTGGTTGTTTAACCAATAACCTACTACCCACTGTATGTTGCTCCAGTCTCCATTAGCGCCGGGAAACCCTAACTGGGTAGCTGTCGCGCTCTGCAAACTGAAAAATAAATAAATAAATAAATAAATATGGTGTACTCCGTTTCAAAGGAGTTGGGTGATGGCTCGCCGCATGCAGCACCGTGTTGCCTGCAGTTTGTTTCCGAAAGAGACGTGTTGTCATTTTTCCCTCTCTAATTTCTACTGCCACATCTAGAAATTCACAATAGCTACTACTCATAGAGTATGTGAAACGTAAGTTTAGATCATTGGCTCCAAGATACTTTATGAACTCCCTCGCCAAGCTTTGTGGACCATTCCAAATTACGAACAAATCGTCTATGTACCGGACCCACATCAATATGTGGTCAGTGTACATTTCCGATTCCTGTGTCCATACCTTCTGTTCCTCCCACAAGCCTAGGAATACATTTGCTAGGCAGGGGGCAAAACAAGTACCAATCGCGGTACCAGACTGCTGACGGTACACAGATTTCTCAAAGAGAAAAATATTCTCTTGTAGGCAGTATAGCATCATGGTTTCTAGCATCCTGTTATGCTCCCAATGGTCTATATGTCTGCTTTTCAAAAAATACATAAATGCTGCCACACCTTTTTCCTGGTCAATGCATGTATACAATGAGCAGACATCCATGCTGATCATTACATACCCCTCTTCCCATCGTACATCATGTAATCTTCTCAGGAAATCAGTGCTGTCTTTGCAATATGAATTTAAATTGCAGACATATTCCGAGAGGAACAAATCCAGAAAAATAAATGTATTTTCCAATAGCCCGCCATTCGACGAGACTAATGGACACCCTGGTGGTAAAGCGGGTTTCTTGTGTATCTTCGGGAGGAAGTAAATACAGGGTATACGTGGCTTCTCTTTTCTTAGGAACTTGTACTCGTCTTTGTCAATTAGTCCACAATGATACCAGCCACAAAGAAGTATGTGATAGTCCTTTATGGTTTTCTTGTCTTGTTCCCAATCTATGAGTTCATAACAAGTCACATCTGATAATTGTCTCATTGCTTCTGATCTGTAGTTTTCCGAGCTCTGAGGTTCTGTGAATTCTGAACCCATGGGTTCCATTTTGTGTATGGCAGCCATTTTGTGGTTGCCCTCACACAGGCCATGATTGTGGCTGAAATTAGTCTTTTAAGGACATCTAGACCTTAGCTTGAGTTCATGCTGACTCCTGTTTGACCTGAGTGAACTGACCCTGTTGCCTGAAGCTGCCCTTGTTAAACCAGTTCCTGCCCTTTAGCTGATCAAGATTGAGGATCAAAGCACAGGACATTGTAGAGTTTGGTATGCACACACACACCGCTTATACTGCTTCTTATCTGTTTTCTGTTCCTTCTTTTATGGTCTGTTTATGATATGGGTTGTGGTCCTTTTATTATGGGTTTGTCCGGCTTGTATAAGAAGGAATGTTAGGCATTTTGCATGCTTGCCAAAGCTAGGACTGCCCCTTACTTGTATGCTGAAGTTTGCATATAAAAGGCCTCTGTTTTCTGTATTCTTCAGACTACCTCATTCAGTTGCTAAGGCTTCTGTGTGACGTGGCCTCACTTATTAAATTTAATAAAGATGTCTTTTCATATTTTCAGCTACTGTGCCAAGTTCTTTTTTATTAGTAAGTATTCCCTGAGAATGAAGATTTTAGTTCTTCAGCGCATCACGACTACGTTACCCCCCTCTTATCGGAGGGCTTTATCACAATGGTAGTGTCCTTTTCTAGAGCTTTTAATGCTGCTCTTTGTTCTTTGGTGAGATTATCAAACTTAGAATTTAGAAATTTAATTCTTGTTTTTTTAAGATCTGCAATGATGGCTGTACTGTAGGCCTCAATATTATCATATATTCAATGATCAATATTATCGGATTAAACTTCGATTTCATCTTAGGCCGCTGTGTTTTATTTGTTTATTAGCAATGCCACAGGTTTGTAACATCAAGTACTCATTCCTTTCATGTCTGTCACCCATTTCTAGTTCATGCATGTCTTTTAGAAAATCCATGTCTTGTCCAATATCGCTGAAACAAGTCAAAGAATTTCCCAGCTGTCTTGGTTTGGTACGAGTTTCAAACATTTTCATAAGTTTTAGTTTGTGGATATATAGAAATAGATCGATTCTAGTGTCTGTGTAGTTTAAACAGGAGCTTGGGCAGAATGATAGTCCTAACTGCAATACTGATATCTCCATCGGACTCAGTTGTCTTTCAGATAAATTTACTACTGTTTTGTTGTCCCCAAATGTAATCATTTCCGGGCTAACTGCACAGAAGTTCCTAAGCTTTCTTTTGTTTAATCTTCTTCATTTGTTGTCCATCGACCTCTTCCTCTTCCTCTTTTTGGTCCTTTCCCTTTCGTTTGTCCTATGGTCTGTGGTTTGTTTCGGTTGACTTTGCTCCTTTTTCTGGTCCAAAATTTGAATCTCGTGGAGGAAGGTTAGCGGTCGTGATCCTAAAGGGACCCCCGCACTGTGATCTTCAGAGTCTGTGCTTACGTCTGAGCTTGAGCCAGTAGACAGTATTTCTGTTCTTTTCTATGTCCAGTTTGCTCTCAGGTTTCTTTGTGCCCAGTCGTATCTTTTGGCATATGTCAATCTGCGTCCCTCCGCATAATCTCGCTTATCCCTTAAGAACTTGCGTTGTTTCTAATTGAATCCTCATAATCCTTCAGCTTCTTAGGGAGTATTTTAATAAACTCCTCAAATGTTTTGTCGTTTTTATGTTTCTCCAGATCAATCCTCAATGATGCCAGCTCTTTCCTGGTTGTTTCTAGACCTATCTGGACATACTTAACAAGCATTTCTAGCATGCCCTTGCATGTTTTATCCATGTAATGATCATCATGTATGTCTGCTAATTGTATACATGCATTGATCAGGAAAAAGATGTGGCAGCATGTATGTATTTTTTGAAAAGTAGACATATAGACCATTGGGAGCATAACAGGATGCATAACAGGATGCTAGAAACCATGATGCTATACTGCCTACAAGAGAATTTTTTTCTCTTTGAGAAATCTGTGTACCGTCAGCGGTCTGGTACCGCGATGGGTACTTGTTTTGCCCCCAGCCTGGCTAATTTATTCCTAGGCTGGTGGGAAGAACAGAAGGTATGGACACAGGAATCGGAAATGTACACTGACCACATATTGATGTGGGTCAGGTACATAGACGATTTGTTCGTAATTTGGAATGGCCCAAAAAGCTTGGCGAGGGAGTTCATAAAGTATCTTGGAGCTAATGATCTAAACTACTCTATGAGTAGTAGCTATTGTGAATTTCTAGATGTGGTAGTAGAAATTAGAGAGGGACAAATGACAACACGTCTCTTTCGGAAACAAACTGCAGACATCACGGTGCTGCATGCGGCCAGCCATCACCCAACTCCTTTGAAACGGAGTATACCATATGGGGAATTTTTGAGGGCTCGCCGCAATTGCAGCACCGAAGTGGACTTTAATCAGGAACAAGAGACCAGGATATCATGCTTCAGGCAAAGAGGATACAAAGATGAGACCCTAGAGATAGCGAAAAACAAAGTGAAAGGGCAGTCGCATCTTGCGCTCCTTTTTGAACCATCAGTAAGTGCAATGAAAAGACGAGAAACAGAATTGGACAGGCCCAGGGCACCAAGAATGATAACAAAATTCAGTAGGGGGGCATGGGCGCTGGAGAGGATAATGAAAGCTCATTTGAATCTTCTTCTGGCAGATCCTATAATTGGAGATCGGAGAGAAGCCAGGCCACAAATAACATACCGAAGGGCTAGATCATTGCGGGACAGGCTGGTACATAGCTATCAAAATGATGACACACAAATATGTTGGTTGAGGATGCCTATTGGCTTCACAACCTGCGGCATGTGTAAGGCAGATTGTAATGGTAAAGTCTGCAAAGAATACACAATAGGCACTAATCGGACAAGACCCATCAAACAAATCATCAACTGTAACAGTGACTTTACTGTCTACGTGCTGGAGTGCCTGTGTGGCCTCCGGTACATAGGCAGTACTAAACTCCCACTCAAACTCAGAATATTACAACATTTGCGAGCAATAACGAATGGTGACCATAATTATCCGGTCGCCCGCCACTACACAGAGTCCCACAACAGTAATAATAACAGTCTACGATTTTTGGGTGTAGAAAGAATACCCAAACACATAAGGGGCGGGGATCGAGAGAAACAACTAAGGGTCCTCGAATCCAGATACATTGTTGACTTGGATTGTAGATGACTAAGGGATTAAATAGTGTGGAAGAGCCGGCTACACACATAGGCTCCTGAATGGTGGAAACAGCCACAGTGACCTCCCGAGTGAGAGTATATACCTCCTAGACAGGAGAATGTCAGGATTTTAAAAGAGGATAGTATTTGAAGTTTCTGAAATGCACTTTTAAGTTGAATTGGGCCAAAATGAATTGCATAAGGTAAGAATATGGATGCTTTGACCCACACGGTCAATGAACATGAAAATACCACAATGGTGAAGTTCCATAGGGTAGTGTAATTTACCTCCCGCTGGCACCTACCATCTCGCCAGTTCACCCTAAATGACACATAATGCTTAGTCACCATAATTATAACCTATGCACACACTCACTTTGTTCCCTCACCCGACCCCCATCCCTCACAGTAAGCACTTCAATAAAGGATTCTTCCTGTATGATAGAATTGACTTAATGTTGGCTTTAGACCCAATTGGAAGACAGAACGTATAAAGAACGAACACATAATAAGACCAAGGGAGCTCCCGATAAAAACAAAACTAAATGTTTCAGATTATAACAAAACCTGAGGACTAATTTGGGAAATATAGCGTGATGAGGTTTATTTACATCCATAAATTGTGTGTGTCGAATCAATATGCCATTGGATTGATATGATTCCCCGGCGTTGTTGCGCGATTGCGCTTAATAAATGCATGTGTGAATATTCCTTGGTGGAAAGAGGCTAAACATTGCATCTTTGCATTATCGACACATCGAACTCACTAGAAGCCTACAACACCCATAAGTCCTTGGGGCGGTAACGATAATGCTGCCGGTTAAAATACAAAGGAACTCGTTTTTTAGAGATCGAAAATCGCTCTAATACACTCATGAATGTATCTTGCTTTGTTCACGTTCAATCAGCTACAAGGCCATTCAGTATAATGTCTAATACTTTCTCACGAGTATGTTTTTCCATGTATATATATATATTTTTTTATTGTTTATTCATTTTGAATTATTGAAATGTAATGCTCATACTATGGATTGTTTTGAATTTTAGCAATTATTTCTTGCAATTGTATTGAATTAATTACGAATGCAATGTGTTGATCTTCAGCATATGGGATGGTATTTTTAGTATTTTTTCCATGTCTATGATTTCGTAAAACGTACTTGAGCGGAAATACAAACAAAGGAAGTTACTTGATGAAGGCTAACGCCGAAACGCGCCGTCCTTGATAGTGCACAATATGTTTTTTGTGCCATGTTATCGTGGTGGAGGAGAAGAAAGGCTGATATATATATATATATATTCACTGAAAAAACCATAGGTTATAGACCATATATAGTTAGGAATTAGCATTTACAAAACCTTGAAAATTCACTGAAAAAACCATAGGTTATAGACCATATATAGTTAGGAATTAGCATTTAAAAAACCTTATTTTACTCACACAAAACCATTGAAATTCCATATATAGTTAGTTGCACTAACTATATATCGCGCACCCGCAATCCACTGCTGATCATGTCACATATTACATCATTCATGACATGGTCAGTGACATCACTGATGACATCACTGATGACATCTCAAATGACATCACTGATGACATCACTGATGACAACATCCAGTGACTATGTTTCTGTAAAGTTAAAATATGTCTTACATATTGAAGAATGAGTGGATGTATAAGTGTCTGGATGAAGGATTTAGTAGGTGCATGCCTGACTGTATGAGTGAGTGATTAAATGTGTCTCACTGAGTGCATGGGTTAGTGACTAAACTGTCTTAATTTGTGCATCATTATGTCTGTTGTTCTGTAAACTGCTGCATGTGTTGATCAGTATCTATATGAGTAACTATATGGGTTATTGATTGGTTGCCCAAGTATTTGTATGGGAGACTGAGTGTGTGTGTGGGTGGCTGGGAGGTGTATGACTCTGTGCATAGATGTGTGAGCAGTTGATTCACTAGATGTATGGGTTCAAAAGTGCATGTGGAAACAGCTGTATGGGCGGTTGACTGTGTGCATGAGTGTATTGGTGAGTGAATGGATATCTCAGTGCTGCATGTCAAAGTAAGTACATATGTAAAACACAGTACATGTGAGAGTTGACATATATAAATAACTGTGCATAAGAGCCAGTGAATGTGTGAGTGGCTGTATGGATCACTGTGAACTTGTATCAGGGATTGTATAATAGAGTAAATATGTGTTAGTATATGTTTGAATAAGTAAGGTGTGTATAACTGTATAGTTGAGGAAATGGAGGTGTGATTGATTCTTTGCATGACTGACTAGGTGTGTGAGTAACTCCATGGATGAGTGACAGTCTGTGAGTGTCTGTTTACACTGAGTGTATCTAAGGTTATATTAGAGTCTGAAGAGGTTCATCGTATTATCACATGAATGATGTCATCAGTGATGTGATCAGTAATGTCAAATGAGATGTCATCAGTGATGTCATCAGTGATGTCATTTGAGATGTCCTCAATGATGTCATCAGTGATGTCATTTGAGATGTCATCAGTGATGTCATCAGTGATGTCATTTGAGATGTCATCAGTGATGTCATCAGTGATGTCACTGACCATGTCATGAATGATGTAATATGTGACATGATCAGCAGTGGATTGCGGGTGCGCGATATATAGTTAGTGCAACTAACTATATATGGAATTTCAATGGTTTTGTGTGAGTAAAATAAGGTTTTTTAAATGCTAATTCCTAACTATATATGGTCTATAACCTATGGTTTTTTCAGTGAATTTTCAAGGTTTTGTAAATGCTAATTCCTAACTATATATGGTCTATAACCTATGGTTTTTTCAGTGAATTTCAATGGTTTTTTAATAGCAAATATCATAAGCTGTCGAATGTCAAGTACGTGGTAAGTGAAAACATTTTCGTGTTTATGCACACTGATCTGCTTTGAATGGTGCCCCCCCCCTCATTTCTATTAGGAGTACTCTCTCTTTGCAGATAGTGAAAGGTAGTTAACGCAGGCCTTTGCCCCCGTTGTAATCCGTCGTGCCTGCTTCTCTCTCCATTTGATTGATTGTTATCCAAGTATTTACTGTTTTAGAATTAGTTCTCTTTGGTTCATTCTCTATTTACAAACAAACACAGAGTCGCAATACTCTGTTTAGTCTTTGCAGATAACGAAAAATCGTGTAAAAAAAAAAGAAAAGGAATCGAGTAAAATCAGTAGGCCACTAATGGGATCTCTTTTTGACCTCGCTAAAATAGAAACATTAGGAACAACCCCTCATGACAAATACAAAACTAGTGAGATGAACTGAACTCCACACAATGATGGCTGCAAAACAGCTTGGCTCCGCCACCCACCCCGCCCAAAATAACGATAAAGAGCGGCTGCCATGATTGGTTGCGGAATGGCCACAACGGAGCTACGAAATGGTGCTGCTCTCATGCTAACCCCAGCTTCAGTCTGAAACATCCAGAAACACTGTAGACTACCAATTCGATCAGTTCCGGTAGCGCCCCAATGTAACCCGGTAGAGAAGAACTAGCCCTCCCCTCTTTGACTGATGGTTCTTGTTGCCTGTCCCTTCTGTTGTCATTTAACAGAACTATTTAGCCTGCTGAAAGGGGTTGTGTTTCGACCGCTGGTTGGTGGAGACATTTTGACTATATTCTGGACCTGCGTTGTCGCGTAATGCGTCATATGACGCGCCGCGTTAGCGCATCCGGAAGTCATCCGGGGCGCGCAGCGCGTAACGTAAGCATAACAAGTCATGTGACTTGTTAATAAAACTTTTCATTGGTTCATTTTACTTTTCTTATTGTAATGATGAAAGGCTTGGTCATATCACCTAAAAATTACGCTTTTAATTACTTCCGAACATTATTTTTTCTTAAATATATGTTATAATGTTCCAGGCTAATGTACTTTCCCGGAAATTTTACAACTGTCCTGCAAGTAAAATATATTCTTTTTTCGAGAAAAAGAGCGTTTCTTCGTCCCATGACGGAGCCGTTGAGCAAAAGAGGGTCGACCTGCTGTCTTAGTCGCCGATACGCCTGAATATGAGATTCTTATCGATCACTTTATGTTGCAGGAATAGAAAACACAACAGCCCTTGACCATTTATCTTTACTGCGTTCCTTCGTATTATACCTTTTACCCTTCATGTAATTGGTCTGCTTTATTTCACTTGCCTTTTAATGATTCTAAAACAGTGACTATTATTAAAAACTTTACCAATGTATATACTACTACCATGTTTTCTTTTAAAAACCTTTATTGTGAAAATTTCATTATACAAATACGAGCCTATAACCACGTGGGCCTGCCACGGAGCAAACTGTAATCGTATATGATGAATAGACATTTACACTGTAGAGGAACGTAACGGGCGGGCCATTAGGTTGCAAGAACTAAGGTGTCTAACAGTTACGGAATCGGTGGACATACATTTTACAATTAAAATACGACAGGGCCAGTTACAATAAAATTATCTAGATATACATTTGCGGGCAAGTACCATGGGTGACGTTAATTCGAATTTTCAACAGTACAGTAATCAATAACACATCAGAACTTAATATCAATAGGGATGTCGAAATATTCAATCAATTCTCGTCCCCGCCCGCCATGTGCTTCAAAACTGCATACGTATCTCGTGATTTCAAGGTTCTGCAACCAGTACACAACAAGGAGTTACGAGTCCCATTTATTCCGGCGCCATTTTGGGCGAGGACGGGCAGGTCCAGGATATAGTCAAAATGTCTCTACCAACCATCGACTATGATGATGTTCATATGCTGTATTTATTAGAGTAACACTCATCTGTCCACATGAAATTAATTTACCACAATCTAAACATGTCATTTTAATCTTTCCAAAGTTCTTCTAAATATTTGGGACCGTTTCCCTTGCCTCTGAAGCTCTCAGTGCCACTTCTTTGATGAATGTACTAGCAGGTCAGGGGTTCTCCTCCAAATCTCTCTTTTATGCAGCACTATAATTAATTGGTGCCACCTCTCCATATGACGATGCATGGTATAGTTACCACAACTATATTTTTTTTCGGTTCCTCTGGAGAGTTCATCGTGGCAGATGAAGCGTGTAACGTACCGGGCATTTACCTTTTTTTGCATGTACAGGAAAGGAAAAAAAAATCGAGCGTCCGAGTTGTAAGGTGTCCCAGGGCCATTTTAGTGGACCAGGCCCAAAACCAAAGAACAGGCCGCCATTTTGAGAGTCCTCTTGCAGCCGCCTGTCGCTGTAGCATCAAGAGCAGCCGAAACTCAGCTGAATGGCAACTGAAACGGTAAAGGGGCGCCCCACTACATTTCAGCATTGTAGGATGACCACACCAGTACAGCAACTTGCTAGACATCACCTCGGTGCCATCCGGATCTCGGCGCCCCACTGCAGATGAAGTGCCTCTCAACTATGAAACCACCACGGTGACATCCGGATCTTGGCGCGTTGTGCTGCCTTCGGCCTATTCGCACATCGGTCCGCTACTGACGCCATCTCACAGGCTAATGGGGCGACCCACGCCGAGTTTCAGCATTGTAGGATGACCACACCAGTACAGCAACTTGCTGGACATCACCTCGGTGCCATCCGAATCTTGGCATCTCAACGCCTAGTGGTATCTTCCATACAGAAAATATTGTTGCGCTGCCTTTGGCCCCATTCGCACATCAGTCCGCAACTTAGACATCACCTCGGTGCCATCCGGATCTTGGCATCTCAGCGCCTTGTGGTGTCAGTCAGAAAATATTGTTGCGCTGCCTTTGGCCCCATTCGCACATCAGTCCGCTACTGACACCATCTCACAGGCCAATAGGGCGCCCCACGCCGACTTTTACCATTGTACGATGGCCACACCAGTGGCACAACTTGCTAGACATCACCTCGGTGCCATCCGAATCTTGGCATCTCAACGCCTAGTGGTATCTTCCATACAGAAAATCTTGTTACGCTACCTTTGGCCCCATTCGCACATCGGTCCGCAACTTAGACATCACCTCGGTGCCATCCGGATCTTGGCATCTCAGCGCCTTGTGGTGTATTCTCTTCAGAAAATATTGTTGCGCTGCCTTTGGCCCCATTCGCACATCGGTCCGCAACTTAGACATCACCTCGGTGCCATCCGGATCTTGGCATCTCAGCGCCTTGTGGTGTCTTCTACTCCGAAAATATTGTAGAAAATATTGTTGCGCTGCCTTTGGCCCCATTCACACATCAGTCCGCTACTGACACCATCTCACAGGCCAACAGGGCGCCCCACGCCGACTTTTACCATTGTACGATGGCCACACCAGTGCCACAACTTGCTAGACACCACCTCGGTGCCATCCGGATCTTGGCATCTCAGCGCCTTGTGGTGTCTTCAAATCAGAAAATATTGTTGCGCTGCCTTTGGCCCCATTCGCACATCGGTCCGCTACTGACGCCATCTCACAGGCCAACGGGGCGCCCCACGCCCACTTTCAACATTGTAGGATGGCCACAGAAGTGCGACAACTTACTAGACACCACCTCGGTGCCATCCGGATCTTGGCGCGTTGTGCTGCCTTCGGCCTATTCGCACATCGGTCCGCTACTGACGCAAACTCACAGGCCAACGGGGCGCCCCACGCCGACTTTCAGCATTGTAGGATGGCCACACCAGTGCGGCAACTTGCTACACACCACCTCGGTGCCATCCGGATCTTGGCATCTCAGCGCCTAGTGGTGTCTTCTATTCCGAAAATATTGTTGCGCTGCCTTCGGCCCCATTCACACATCGGTCCGCTACTGACGCCATCTCACAGGCCACTGGGGCGCCCCACGCCGACTTTCAGCATTGTAGGATGGCCACACCAGTGCGGCAACTTACTAGACACCACCTCGGTGCCATCCGGATCTTGGCGCGTTGTGCTGCCTTCGGCCTATTCGCACATCGGTCCGCTACTGACGCAAACTCACAGGCCAACGGGGCGCCCCACGCCGGCTTTCAGCATTGTTGGATGGCCACACCAGTGCGGCAACTTACTAGACACCACCTCGGTGCCATCCGGATCTTGGCGCGTTGTGCTGCCTTCGGCCTATTCGCACATCGGTCCGCTACTGACGCAAACTCACAGGCCAACGGGGCGCCCCACGCCGACTTTCAGCATTGTAGGATGGCCACACCAGTGCACCTTACTACACACCACCTCGGTGCCATCCGGATCTTGGCGCGTAGTGAAGCTGCAGCAGCTGCAAATAAGCTTCAGACAGTGTTACAACCGCTGCTCAGAACTCTCAACTATGACACCACCTCGGTGCCATCCGGATCTTGGCGCGTTGTATTGCCTTCGGCCTATTCGCACATCGGTCCGCTACTGACGCCGCCTCACGTGCCAACGTATTTTCTCCGCATTTTATACCCTATGCCGCATAACAGGTCATGTGACTTGTTTATAAAACTTTTCATTGGTTCATTTTACTTTTGGTTTCCTAATGATGGAAGGCTTGATCATGTGACCTAAAAACAACACTTTTCATTGGATGAAAACTTTTTTTTTTTCCCAAACGATGAAAGCCCCACCTTGTTTCTGGATGTTTCAGACTGAAGCTGGCGTCAGCATGAGAGCACCACCATCTCGTAGCTCAGTCGTGGTCATTCCGCGAGCAATCATGGCAGCCGCTCCCCACCAGAAGCCTGCAGGAGTCGGAGCCCCCAAAACTTTTGATGAATTCTCAAGGCGGAGGGGACGCTTTCGAGAATGGGGTCCAAGACCTAGCAGACAAGCGTCCGATTTCCAAGGTGTCCCAGGGCCATTTCAGTGGACCAGGCCCAAAAAGGAAACAGCCTGCCGCCATTTTGAGAGTCCTGTGACAGCCGCCTATCGCTGCACCGCAAGAGTGGGCGCAACTCAGCTGAATTGCGGCTTTTGACACAGTGGACCAAAACGGACGGAATGGCAACTGAAACGGTAAAGGGGCGCCCCACTACAACAGATGACACTCCACCTGGAGAGGCCCGTTCACGCCGCCTCCCCCGGGGCGCCCCACGCCGTTATTCGGAGCAGCATTGTAGGATACCAAAACCAGTGCGGCAACTTACTGGACATCACCTTGGTGCCATCGTTCTGCTGCCTTGGAACTATTCGCGCAACAGTTTGCTACTGATGACCCACCCCCCGCGACGCCCCATGCCGTTATTTGCTGGGTGGCAACTTACTAGACATCACTTTCGTGTCATCTAGATTTCAGCGCGTTCTGCTGCCTTGGAACTATTCGCACAACAGTTTGCTACTGATGACCCACCCCCCGCGACGCCCCACGCCTGAAATCTGGACGTTGTGCTGCGTTGGGACTATTCGCACAGCCGACCGCTACTTCGTTGTTTTTCCCTAAAAATGTTTATATGTTATTACTATTTTTGTTTTCTTGTATATATTTATAAATTATTAAAGTTTTATAATCTTACTACTTTGTCGGAGTGCTATATATTTTTAATGTGACACATAATTGTAAAAACTTTGATGTACAAAGAGTCATCCCTGGAATCTTCCGCTTCAGGCTCGGTCCCCTCCCCAATCACAATACAGGATGGTTTTCAGATAATAGCAACGCTTCTGCTGTGACGGATCACATCGAGTGTGGGCCTTGATCTACTATAACTCCTTTGAAGAGGGGTGATTCTTTACAGCTGTGGCCATAAACTACATCTGCAGGGCTAGCTGATACCCTAGGACCAGCCTGGACAATCGGACACAGAGGAAAAGGAGTGTCAGAGGGTGCGGTAGTGAATAGGGCGAAAGGGAGGTGTCGGGCGGGCACAGGGTGTGATTCTCAGGGAAGAGCAACGCAGATGGGGGAGGTTTATTACCCATGCATAAGACAGAGAGCGGGGGTGACCACTGCCTGGGGGAGATGCTTGCGAGGGTGGGGAGCCATGCTAAGGATCGACAGCGTGCACAGAGTGGGTCTGGTCAAGGCATCTAAAATGGCTGCCGTGCACGACAATAGTGTGGCATTTGAAAAAAGACAAGATGGCGCAGACAATGTTTTTCAACACTTCCTGATTTCCTTCGAATCGAACGTTAACAGACGTTGGGGCATATTACCAAAGTTAAGCGATATTTATCCCTAACGATGCTTAGCAACGATTTTTTTACCGTCAGAAATTATCGCAGATAAACCTTGCTATTATCAAGGTTTATCGCAAATACGATAAAAAACGACCGCAATGCATTAATATCGCTGAAAACTCAGCGATATTCATGCATTACCGAGCTAATGCTCTTAGCCATGTTATCCACCTCCCATTGGATAACATGGCTAAGAACTGCTCAGGGCAGGTGGTAGCTTTTGGAGATATTCGCGCTTATCTCGAATATTTCCAAAAGTTGATAATAGGAGATAGCGATGTTAGCGACTGTTTCCAGTCGCTAACATCTTGGCATGCCCACTTTGCATGTCATTAGTGATAAATATCACTCACATGCAAAGTGGGGCCCAAGATGGTCGCTATCTTCTACTAGCCGTCGCGCAACAGCTAGGTAATACACATATAATTTTATCTCCGCGAAGCGGAGCGCTGTTACAGATATATATCTTGTTTTTGAACGTTAATTTCTCAAAATGCACTGAAGCACATATATTGAGACCTAGCAAAGGCACATCGGGCTACCAGTCCCTACAATTTTGCCAAGTTTCGTACAAATCCATTCAGCTGTTCGATCCTACCGAGAGACAAGATGGCGGCCGCTACGGACTGTTTGGAATGTTTACAAACACCAGAGAGCCAATCAGCTTCGCTTCGCAAAGCTCCGTAACGCGAAAAGTACGCGAAGCGGTGCGCTGTTACAGATATATATCTTTTTTTGAACGTTAATTTCTCAAAATCCACTGGAGCACATATATTGAGATCTAGCAAAGGCACATCGGGCTACCAGTCCCTACAATTTTGCCAAGTTTCGTGCAAATCCATTCAGCTGTTCGATTATTATTATTTTTATTTTTTTTTGCCCCGCGGGGCCCTTTTAAAACCTCCACATCAAACCTAAACGGTCAGGGAGGATCTACTATGCCCCCTTATGGTCATTTGCCCCTTCGGTTTGGCCTCCGCTTGTCTCTCGATCCTACCGAGAGACAAGATGGCGGCCGCTACGGACTGTTTGGAATGTTTACAGACGCCGGAGAACCAATCAGCTTCGCTTCACAAAGCTCCGTTGCGCGAAAAGTACGCGTCCTGGAGCGCTGCCCGGTCCGCTGTTACAGATATATATCTTTTTTTAAACGTTAATTTCTCAAAATCCACTGTAGCACATATATTGAGACCTACAAAAGGCACATCGGGCTACCAGTCCCTACAATTTTGCCAAGTTTCGTGCAAATCCATTCAGCCGTTCGGGCTAAAAGTGAGGCCAACCGCCCTATGGAAAACTCAATGTTAAAAACACGTTTTGGGACCCCCCTTTTTTCTCGGCCCCCCCTTGACGAACCCCCCCCCAAATTTTCAAGGGCTACTCAGAAACAAAATGTGCCATTTTCCTGAAAATTTCAGCCAATTCCGTCCACAAACGCCAAAGTTATTAGACATAGAATTTTCAAAAATCCCATAGAGAAAAAATCCTAACTATATATACCTACAGGTATATATACCTACTGGCGACCGCCAGTAGGTAATATATATATATATATATATATATATATATATTACCTACTGGCGGTCGCCAGTAGGTATATATAGTTAGGATTTTTTCTCTATGGGATTTTTGAAAATTCTATGTCTAATAACTTTGGCGTTTGTGGACGGAATTGGCTGAAATTTTCAGGAAAATGGCACATTTTGTTTCTGAGTAGCCCTTGAAAATTTGGGGGAGTTCGTCAAGGGGGGGCCGAGAAAAAAGGGGGGTCCCAAAACGTGTTTTTAACATTGAGTTTTCCATAGGGCGGTTGGCCTCACTTTTAGCCCGAACGGCTGAATGGATTTGCACGAAACTTGGCAAAATTGTAGGGACTGGTAGCCCGATGTGCCTTTGCTAGGTCTCAATATATGTGCTTCAGTGGATTTTGAGAAATTAACGTTCAAAAAAAGATATATATCTGTAACAGCGGACCGGGCAGCGCTCCGGTTCGCGGACTTTTTGCGGTACGGAGCTTTGTGAAGCGAAGCTGATTGGTTCTCCGGCGTCTGTGAACATTCCAAACAGTCCGTAGCGGCCGCCATCTTGTCTCTCGGTAGGATCGAGAGACAAGAGGAGTCCAAAGCGAAGGGGCAAATGACCATAAGGGGGCATAGTAGATCCTCGCTGACCCCCTAGGTTTGATGTGGAGGTTTTAAAAGGGCCCCGCGGGGCAAAAAAAAAATAAATAATAATAATCGAACGGCTGAATGGATTTGCACGAAACTTGATACAATATTAGGGACTGGTAGCCCGATGTGCCTTTGCTAGGTCTCAATATATGTGCTCCAGTGGATTTTGAGAAATTAACGTTCAAAAAAAGATATATATCTGTAACAGCGCTCCGCTTCGCGTAACGGAGGTTTGCGAAGCTGATTGGTTCTCCGGCGTCTGTAAACATTGCAAACAGTCCGTAGCGGCCGCCATCTTGTCTCTCGGTAGAGAGACAAGAGGAGGCCAAAGCGAAGGGGCAAATGACCATAAGGGGGCATAGTAGATCCTCCTTGACCTCTTAGGTTTGATGTGGAGGTTTTAAAAGGGCCCCGCGGGGCAAAAAAAAAAATAATAATAATAATCGAACGGCTGAATGGATTTGCACGAAACTTGGCAAAATTGTAGGGACTGGTAGCTCGATGTGCCTTTGCTAGGTCTCAATATATGTGCTTCAGTGGATTTTGAGAAATTAACGTTCAAAAAGAAGATATATATCTGTAACAGCGCTCCGCTTCGCGGAGATAAAATTATATCTGTATTACCTAGCTGTTGCTAACACCAGTTAGCGACGGCTAGTAGGAGATAGCGACCATCTTGGGCCCCACTTTGCATGTGAGTGATATTTATCACTAATGACATGCAAAGTGGGCATGCCAAGATGTTAGCGACTGGAAACAGTCGCTAACATCGCTATCTCCTATTATCAACTTTTGGAAATATTCGCGATAAGCGCGAATATCTCCAAAAGCTAGCACCTGCCCTGAGCAGTTCTTAGCCATGTTATCCAATGGGAGGTGGATAACATGGCTAAGAGCATTAGCTCGGTAATGCATGAATATCGCTGAGTTTTCAGCGATATTAATGCATTGCGGTCGTTTTTTATCGTATTTGCGATAAACCTTGATAATAGCAAGGTTTATCTGCGATAATTTCTGACGATGCTTAGCGGTAAAAAAATCGTTGCTAAGCATCGTTAGGGATAAATATCGCTTAACTTTGGTAATATGCCCCAATGTCTGTTAACGTTCGATTCGAAGGAAATCAGGAAGTGTTGAAAAACATTGTCTGCGCCATCTTGCCTTTTTTCAAATGCCACACTTTTGTCGTGCACGGCAGTCATTTTAGATGCCTTGACCAGACCCACTCTGTGCACGCTGTCGATCCTTAGCATGGCTCCCCACCCTCGCAAGCATCTCCCCCAGGCAGTGGTCACCCCCGCTCTCTGTCTTATGCATGGGTAATAAACCACCCCCCATCTGCGCTGCTCTTCCCTGAGAATCACACCCTGTGCCCGCCCGACACCTCCCTTTCGCCCTATTCACTTCCGCACCCTCTGACACTCCTTTTCCTCTGTGTCCGATTGTCCAGGCCGGTCCTAGGGTATCAGCTAGCCCTGCAGATGTAGTTTATGGCCCCAGCTGTAAAGAATCACCCCTCTTCAAAGGAGTTATAGTAGATCAAGGCCCACACTCGATGAGATCCGTCACAGCAGACGCGTTCCTATTATCTGAAAACCATCCTGTATTGTGATTGGGGAGGGGACCGAGCCTGAAGCGGAAGATTCCAGGGATGACTCTTTGTACATCAAAGTTTTTACAATTATGTGTCACATTAAAAATATATAGCACTCCAACAAAGTAGTAAGATTATAAAACTTTAATAACTTATAAATATATACAAGAAAACAAAAACAGTAATAACATATAAACATTTTTAGGGAAAAACAACGAAGTAGCGGTCGGCTGTGCGAATAGTCCCAACGCAGCACAACGTCCAGATTTCTGGCGTGGGGCATCGCGGGGGGTGGGTCATCAGTAGCAAACTGTTGTGCGAATAGTTCCAAGGCAGCAGAACGATGGCACCAAGGTGATGTCCAGTAAGTTGCCGCACTGGTTTTGGTATCCTACAATGCTGCTCCGAATAACGGCGTGGGGCGCCCCGGGGGAGGCGGCGTGAACGGGCCTCTCCAGGTGGAGTCTCGTCTGTTGTAGTGGGGCGCCCCTTTACCGTTTCAGTTGCCATTCCGTCCGCTTTTGGTCCACTGTGTCAAAAGCCGCAATTCAGCTGAGTTGCGCCCACTCTTGCGGTGCAGCGATAGGCGGCTGTCACAGGACTCTCAAAATGGCGGCAGGCTGTTTCCTTTTTGGGCCTGGTCCACTGAAATGGCCCTGGGACACCTTGGAAATCGGACGCTTGTCTGCTAGGTCTTGGACCCCATTCTAGAAAGCGTCCCCTCCGCCTTGAAGATTCTACAAAAGTCTTGGGGGCCCCCGACTCCTGCAGGTTTCCGGTGGGGAGCGGCTGCCATGATTGCTCGCGGAATGACCACGACAGAGCTACGAGATGGTGGTGCTCTCATGCTGACGCCAGCTTCAGTCTGAAACATCCAGAAACAAGGTGGGGCTTTCATCGTTTGGGAAAAAAAAAAAGTTTTCATCCAATGAAAAGTGTTGTTTTTAGGTCATATGATCAAGCCTTCCATCATTAGGAAACCAAAAGTAAAATGAACCAATGAAAAGTTTTATAAACAAGTCACATGACCTGTTATGCGGCATAGGGTATAAAATGCGGAGAAAATACGTTGGCACGTGAGGCGGCGTCAGTAGCGGACCGATGTGCGAATAGGCCGAAGGCAACACAACGCGCCAAGATCCGGATGGCACCGAGGTGGTGTCCAGCAAGTTGCAGCACTGGTGTGGCCATCCTACAATGCTGAAAGTCGGCGTGGGGCGCCCCGTTGGCCTGTGAGTTTGCGTCAGTAGCGGACCGATGTGCGAATAGGCCGAAGGCAGCACAATGCGCCAAGATCCGGATGGCACCGAGGTGGTGTCTAGTAAGTTGCCGCACTGGTGTGGCCATCCTACAATGTTGAAAGTCGGCGTGGGGCGCCCCGTTGGCCTGTGAGATGGCGTCAGTAGCGGACCGATGTCCGAATGGGGCCAAAGGCAGCGCAACAATATTTTCTGACTAGAAGACGCCACAAGGCGCTGAGATGCCAAGATTCGGATGGCACCGAGGTGGTGTCTAGCAAGTTGTGACACTGGTGTGGCCATCCTACAATGGTAAAAGTCGGCGTGGGGCGCCCTGTTGGCCTGTGAGATGGTGTCAGTTGCGGACCGATGTGCGAATGGGGCCAAAAGGCAGCGCAACAATATTTTCTGAATAGAAGACACCACAAGGCGCTGAGATGCCAAGATCCGGATGGCACCGAGGTGGTGTCTAGCAAGTTGTGGCACTGGTGTGGCCATCCTACAATGGTAAAAGTCGGCGTGGGGCGCCCTGTTGGCCTGTGAGATGGTGTCAGTAGCGGACCGATGTGCGAATGGGGCCAAAGGCAGCGCAACAATATTTTCTGTATGGAAGATACCACTAGGCGTTGAGATGCCAAGATCCGGATGGCACCGAGGTGATGTCTAGCAAGTTGCTGTACTGGTGTGGCCATCCTACAATGCTGAAACTCGGCGTGGGGCGCCCCGTTGGCCTGTGAGGTGGCGTCAGTAGCGGACCGATGTGTGAATAGGCCGGAACCAGCACAAGGCGCCAAGATCCGGATGTCACCGTGGTGGTTTCATAGTTGAGAGGCACTTCATCTGCAGTGGGGCGCCGAGATCCGGATGGCACCGAGGTGATGTCTAGCAAGTTGCTGTACTGGTGTGGTCATCCTACAATGCTGAAACTCGGCGTGGGGCGCCCCATTAGCCTGTGAGATGGCGTCAGTAGCGGACCGATGTGCGAATGGGGCCAAAGGCAGCGCAACAATATTTTTGGAATAGAAGACACCACAAGGCGCTGAGATTCGGTTAGCACCGAGGTGGTGTCTAGCAAGCTATGCAGCTGAGTTGCGTGCGCACTTGCGACGAATAGGTCGAAGGCAGCACAACAATGTTTTCTGAATAGAAGACACCACAAGGCGCTGAGATTCGGTTACCACCGAGGTGATGTCTAGCAAGTTGCCGCACTGGTGTGGCCATCCTACAATACTGCTCCGAATAACGGCGTGGGGTGCCCGAAGGGGGGGGGGAGGCGGCGTGAACGGGCCTTCCTAGGTGGAGGCTCGTCTGCTGTAGTGGGGCGCCCCTTTACCGTTTCAGTTGCCATTCAGCTGAGTTTCGGCTGCTCTTGATGCTACAGCGACAGGCGGCTGCAACAGGACTCTCAAAATGGCGGCCTGTTCTTTGGATTTGGGCCTGGTCCACTAAAATGGCCCTGGGACACCTTAGAACTCGGACGCTCGATTTGTTTTTCCTTTCCTGTACATGCAAAAAAAGGTAAATGCCCGGTACGTTACACGCTTCATCTGCCACGATGAACTCTCCAGAGGAACCGAAAAAAAATATAGTTATGGTAACTATACCATGCATCGTCATATGGAGAGGTGGC
This sequence comes from Lissotriton helveticus, assembly GCF_964261635.1. Classification (NCBI taxonomy): domain Eukaryota; kingdom Metazoa; phylum Chordata; class Amphibia; order Caudata; family Salamandridae; genus Lissotriton; species Lissotriton helveticus. Next base: position 395,243,050 of record NC_136057.1, read on the forward strand.
ACCAATTAATTATAGTGCTGCATAAAAGAGAGATTTGGAGGAGAACCCCTGTCCTGCTAGTACATTCATCAAAGAAGTGGCACTGACAGCATCAGAGGCAAGGGAAACGGTCCCAAATATTTAGAAGAACTTTGGAAAGATTAAAATGACATGTTTAGATTGTGGCAAATTAATTTCATGTGGACAGATGAGTGTTACTCTAATAAATACAGCATATGAACATCATCATAGTCGATGGTTGGTAGAGACATTTTGACTATATCCTGGACCTGCCCGTCCTCGCCCAAAATGGCGCCGGAATAAATGGGACTCGTAACTCCTTGTTGTGTACTGGTTGCAGAACTTTGAAATCACGAGATACGTATGCAGTTTTGAAGCACATGGCGGGCGGGGACGAGAATTGATTGAATATTTCGACATCCCTATTGATATTAAGTTCTGATGTGTTATTGATTACTGTACTATTGAAAGTTCGAATTAACGTCACCCATGGTACTTGCCCGCAAATGTATATCTAGATAATGTTATTGTAACTGGCCCTGTCGTATTTTAATTATAAAATGTACGTCCACCGATTCCGTAACTGTTAGACACCTTAGTTCTTGCAACCTAATGGCCCGCCCGTTACGTTCCTCTACAGTGTAAATGTCTACTCATCATATACGATTACAGTTTGCTCCGTGGCCGGCCCACGTGGTTATAGGCTCGTATTTGTATAATGAAATTTTCACAATAAAGGTTTTTAAAAGAAAACATGGTAGTAGTATATACATTGGTAAAGTTTTTAATAATAGTCACTGTTTTAGAATCATTAAAAGGCAAGTGAAATAAAGCAGACCAATTACATGAAGGGTAAAAGGTATAATACGAAGGAACGCAGTAAAGATAAATGGTCAAGGGCTGTTGTGTTTTCTACTCCTGCAACATAAAGTGATCGATAAGAATCTCATATTCAGTCGTATCGGCGACTAAGACAGCAGGTCGACCCTCTTTTGCTCAACGGCTCCGTCATGGGACGAAGAAACGCTCTTTTTCTCGAAAAAAGAATATATTTTACTTGCAGGACAGTTGTAAATTTTCCGGGAAAGTACATTAGCCTGGAACATTATTTCATATATTTAAGAAAAAATAATGTTCGGAAGTAATAAAAAGCGTAATTTTTAGGTCATATGACCAAGCCTTTCATCATTAGAATAAGAAAAGTAAAATGAACCAATGAAAAGTTTTAACAAGTCACATGACTTGTTATGCTTACGTTACGCGCTGCGCGCCCCGGATGACTTCCGGATGCGCTAACGCGGCGCGTCATATGACGCATTACGCGACAACGCAGGTCCAGAATATAGTCAAAATGTCTCCACCAACCAGCGGTCGGAACACAACCCCTTTCAGCAGGCTAAATAGTTCTGTTAAATGACAACAGAAGGGACAGGCAACAAGAACCATCAGTCAAAGAGGGGAGGGCTAGTTCTTCTCTACCGGGTTACATTGGGGCGCTACCGGAACTGATCGAATTGGTAGTCTACAGTGTTTCTGGATGTTTCAGACTGAAGCTGGGTTTAGCATGAGAGCAGCACCATTTCGTAGCTCCGTCGTGGCCATTCCGCAACCAATCATGGCAGCCGCTCTTTATCGTTATTTTGGGCGGGGTGGGTGGCGGAGCCGAGCTGTTTTGCAGCCATCATTGTGTGGAGTTCAGTTCATCTCACTAGTTTTGTATTTGTCATGAGGGATTGTTCCTAATGTTTCTATTTTAGCGAGGTCAAAAAGAGATCCCATTAGTGGCCTACTGATTTTGCTCGATTCCTTTTCTTTTTTTTTTACACGATTTTTCGTTATCTGCAAAGACTAAACAGAGTATTGCGACTCTGTGTTTGTTTGTAAATAGAGAATGAACCAAAGAGAACCAATTCTAAAACAGTAAATACTTGGATAACAATCAATCAAATGGAGAGAGAAGCAGGCACGACGTATTACAACGGGGGTAAAGGCCTGCGTTAACTACCTTTCACTATCTGCAAAGAGAGAGTACTCCTAATAGAAATGAGGGGGGGGGGCACCATTCAAAGCAGATCAGTGTGCATAAACACGAAAATGTTTTCACTTACCACGTACTTGACATTCGACAGCTTATGATATTTGCTATTAAAAAACCATTGAAATTCACTGAAAAAACCATAGGTTATAGACCATATATAGTTAGGAATTAGCATTTACAAAACCTTGAAAATTCACTGAAAAAACCATAGGTTATAGACCATATATAGTTAGGAATTAGCATTTAAAAAACCTTATTTTACTCACACTAAACCATTGAAATTCCATATATAGTTAGTTGCACTAACTATATATCGCGCACCCGCAATCCACTGCTGATCATGTCACATATTACATCATTCATGACATGGTCAGTGACATCACTGATGACATCACTGATGACATCTCAAATTACATCACTGATGACATCACTGATGACATCTCATTTGACATCAATGACCACATCACTGATGATATCATTCATGTGACAATACAATGCATCTCCTCACATTTTAATATAACCTCTGTTTCACCCAGTGTTAAATACAGAGTATAATTTTTGAAACCATTGACACACCAATACTAGTTACTACATACGCACTCACTGATTCCTACGTCTACACACACATTCACTCATTCACCCATACAATCATTCATACATACAATCACTCATGTTTACAACACTATCATATGCACTCATACACCTATACAGACACTCACACTCTGCCACTCATCCATGGAGTTACTCACACACCTAGTCAGTCCTGTAAAGAATCAATCACACTTCCATTTTCTTGTCTATACAGTTAAACATAGAGCACCTTACATTTTCAAACATATACTAACACATACTTACTTTCTTATACAATCATTGATACAAGTACACATTGATCTGCACAGAGTCACACACCTCCCAGCCAGCCACACACACACTCAGTCTCCCATACAAATACTTGGACAATCAATCAATAACCCATATAGTTAATCATATAGCTACTGATCAACACATGCAGCAGTTTACAGAACAACAGACATAATGATGCACAAATTAAGACAGTTTAGTCACTAACCCATGCACTCAGTGAGACACATTTAATCACTCACTCATACATTCAGTCATGCACCTACTAAATCCTTCGTCCAGACACTTATACATCTACTCATTCTTCAATATGTAAAACATATTTAAACTTTACAGAAACACACAGTCACTGGATGATGTCATCAGTGATGTCATCAGTGATGTAATTTGAGATGTCATCAGTGATGTCATCAGTGATGTCACTGACCATGTCATGAATGATGTAATATGTGACATGATCAGCAGTGGATTGCGGGTGCGCGATATATAGTTAGTGCAACTAACTATATATGGAATTTCAATGGTTTTGTGTGAGTAAAATAAGGTTTTTTAAATGCTAATTCCTAACTATATATGGTCTATAACCTATGGTTTTTTCAGTGAATATATATATATATATATATAAATATATATATATAAATATATTCCATTACGCTGCCACAGTTGGAGGTGCACGCAATGACAGGCGAACTCAGCCACCACGGTTAAGTCTGTTATTGAGGCACAACGGGACACAGCGCTGGATATTTCATTCAGCCCCAACGCGTTTCGGAGCTCCTTATGCTCCTTGCCCACGGGGCGGGCATGCAGCGGCAGACGTAGGAAGAGAACAAGTCCCTGGTTCGTCCTGTTTCATAGCAATTATTGCTGACGTCATCTTTGGACTTATGGGATTCGTAGTCCTCCAACCACCATATGGCCCATGTTGGGCTCTGGCTCCTGCAAGATAAAATCAAACCCTTAGTCGGGCCTCTAAATCTGTGTCCGTTGAAATTAAATGCACAGAACCTGTCATTCTGCAATACGGTTTCTCAACATTTCGAATCCTGCAGTCCACAAACATTTTCGTGATGTTGCTACCTCCCCGACCTGGCTAGGCCGGTAAATATGTTCCATTACGCTGCCACAGTTGGAGGTGCACGCAATGACAGGCGAACTCAGCCACCATGGTTAAGTCCTTTATTGAGGCACAACGGGACACAGCTCTGGATATTTCATTCAGCCCCAACGCGTTTCGGAGCTCCTTATGCTCCTTGCTCACGGGGCGGGCATGCAGAGGCAGACTTAGGAAGAGAACAAGTCCCTGGTTCGTCCTGTTTCATAGCAATTATTGCTGACGTCATCTTTGGACTTATGGGATTCGTAGTCCTCCAACCACCATATGGCCCATATATATATTTATATATTCACAGAAAAAAAACATAGGTTTCAGGGGTGTTATAGTTAGCTGGACATTTCACTCGTACAAAACCATAGAAATTCCTCCGTTACAGTTAGTTCTGCTAACTATAACTTGCGCGCCTGCAATGCACTGCTGATGATGTCACATATTACATCATTCATGACATGGTCAGTTACATCAAATCACCCCCAAACTTTTAGGATAGGAGCGTACCGGAGCGCCCCACGAGTTTTGGAAATTTTGCTAAGATTCGTCAAACAGCGCATAAGTTATTGCAAATAGAATGTTGTGGATTTTCTATGGAAAATAGGTCCTAGCTATAACTACCTACTGGCGACTTTGTTTGATGAGCGTGAACAAGCCATAATGGGGAAACGCGTCGCTTTTGCACTTGCTGAATAAATATTATTGCAAGAAGCCTGGGTGTCCGAGTATTTCCTTGGAATCAAGGTTCTGTTGGGGTGAAGATTGAGGATTGCCAGTATCCCAACTCTGGACCGCCCGTGACATCCCATAATTTCTATGCCGGAACTTGTGGACTACATATATCTATCTATCTATCTATCTATCTATCTATCTATCTATCTATCTATCTATCTATCTATCTATCTATCTATCTATCTATCTATCTATCTATCTATCTATCTATCTATCTATCTATCTATCTATCTATCTATCTATCTATCTATCTATCTATCTATCTATCTATCTATCTACCTATATATATACATATACATATATATATCTCAACCAAAAGAAGCCCCTGAGCTTCAGAGACGCACACCATGAGAACAGCTCTTCAGAACCCTTTATTGGCAGGAAACAGCAGTCACACTTGATTAATAATTATCAAATGAGGCATTGGGTGACAGCTGACTAAACCTGAGGCCCACCGGACCCCACCAGAGGGGAATAATTGGGACTACTACAACCAGCATGCTTTACACTGGAGAGCGCAGTCATGGAGAAAATTATCGGCAGTCCATCCCTTGCATTCCCTATGATTAAGATGCCGAAGGCATTGAAACTCGTCAGGGATCATTATTAATCAGTTGTGACTGCTGTTTCCTGCCAATAAAGGGTTCTGAGGAACTGTTCCTTGTGGTGTTCATCTCTGAAGCTTGGGGGCTTCTTTTGGTTGATATATATATAAATAAATATATATATATATATATATATATATATATATATATATATATATATATATATATATATATATATATATTAACGCTCCAAGTTTGCCCAAAGACAAGCGGCACTCAAACAGCAGAAGGTAAAGCAGCCTGATTTATTAGGTATGGATCGCTGTTACATCAGCAGTAACATAGGCAGTCTCTCGTCAAAATTAGCCTGACGCATTTCGAAGTCCGTAGTCTTCTTCCTCAGAGGCGATGACGGGAGGAAGTGCTTTGCGTGACCCACCACAGTTCAAATTTAACTATGTTGCGCCCAGATGCATTATGGGAACTGTGGTGCCACAGTAACAGCGATCCATACCTAATAAATCAGGTTGTTTTACCTTCTGGTGTTTGAGTGCCGCTTGTCTTTGGGCAAACTTGGAGCGTTGATTGATACACGGGAGCCCGGCCGTGAAGCGTGCACCACCCCAAGACCCTGAGGCCGTGCGGCTTGTTATTCAAACAAGTCGTTTTTGCGGAGCAGCAGCGCAGGATTGAGGATGCTTTTCGCCAGCAGGGGTTCTATCCAAGGACCTTTTGAGCAGTGTTATATTTTTGTGCATCCATCTGAGGATTGATTAGTGGCACCACAGTTCCCATAATGCATCTGGGCGCAACATAGTTAAATTTGAACTGCCTATTTTACTGCTGATGTAACATCGATCCATACCTAATAAATCAGGTTGCTTTACCTTCTGCTGTTTGAGTGCCGCTTGTCTTTGGGCAAACTTGGAGCGTTAAAAAAAAAAAAGTAAAAAAAAATAAAAAATAAAAAAAAATATATATATATATATATATATATATATATTTTGGGTGGGACGTCAGAGAAAGAAAGCCTAGGAGTCAGGGAAGTAAAGCTCGTCCTTGAACTCTGGTGGTTCGCCCAGAAGTAAGTCATCCAACACACAACTTCCATGACCTGAGTCTCCGTCATCTTCCTCCTGTGGTACTTCACATATGGTGTATTCCGGTGGTATAAAGTGCTGATTCATTTTGATCATGGTTAATCTCTCCATGTTTTGGTTTGAGAGACTGGTCATTCTCACTGTGAAAACAGCACCAGCAACACTGAAAGCACACTCAGCAGAGACACTGGCTACAGGGCAAGCCAGATAGTTTATTAGCAGACTGCTGAGCACTGGTCATTGGCGCCTCTTCCCATACCAATACACCAATGGGTTTTGATCAAGGTGAACCTCTGTTGCGTCATCCAGATAGGCCTGGACCATTCGCTCAATGTTCATTGCTGGGACTCCACTTTGCTCAACCTCTTTTGCCTCTGCCCTTGCGCTGGACTTAAGCCCTGCCAGTAGAAACCGCTCAGTTGCATATTTGGGGGCTGATGCTCCTGGTCTTGGTGTTGTTGATGGTGTTCTTGTCGATGGCTATGGATGCTGTGAGCCAACTGCACTGCCCTCACGTTCTGAACTGGAAGACTGCACCACAGGACTTGTGCCCTGGACCAGTGCTGTTTTTTTTTTAGCTCAACTATCCATATTTTGTATTTTCTAATAACCCCATCTGAAAAAGTATAAAAGTGGACAGTAATGGTTTGTACCAGTGACACATAGGTAATGTTTGGAGGACACAATGTCTCTTTGCACCCTCGTATTAGCAGACAGGTAAAGTATTAAGTCGTACGCATCTTTTTTTTCCTCCACATATGCCTGCATTGCAGACACCCCTTTTAGCTGTTCCTGTAGCATGTGCAACAATGGGATAGGTTGGCCCATGATACTGTCCTCTTTGCTGACTTTTCCTGGGAACACCTCAAAAGGAAGCAACATCTCTGTCAGGCATTTGACTAGGCCCCATTGGTCCTTCTCAATGATCATGCCTTTTACAGTTGCATCTCCTCTTTGCATGACATATTCATTGATAGATCTGTACTGCTCAAACATGCGTTCAAGCATGCAATACGTGGAGTTCCAGCATGTTGGCACCTCCTGTACGAGTGCTGTAACAGACATTCTATTATCACACTAAATGACCCTCATTTAAAGCTGTTTCTGGGCTTTAAATGAATGGCTGAAATGAGTGCAGATTCTTCTGCAGGTGGACAGGAAGTTGCTTACTTGGTTTTCTTTTTTGAGAAAGTTCTGTATGATGATGTTGATGCAGTGCACCAAACACAGGGCCCTGAAATGACCACCATCGGCCATAGCATTAACCCTATTACTGCCATTGTCTGTGCCAACAAATCCAATCCTAAGCCCTCTTGGTTGAAGCTATTCAAAGACCTTGTTGTTAAAGCCTTCCAAAATGATTGCAGCTGTATTGGATTTCTCCATTGTGAACATCACTACCATGGCATACTTCCGAGCAGCATTAAAAGTCTCAGCAGTATCAACACCTGCAGATATTTTTTCTCTAGCCCCCACAAAAGAGATCCAGTGTGCAGTGATGCACATGTTAGCAATTGCTTAACAACTGGTCCACATGTCTGTTGTCAGGTGGATAGTGTGGACAGCACTCTGCTGCAAAACTTGTCCAAGCAATACAAGCACATCATGATATAGCGCTGGAACTGCAACTCTGTCAAAATAGGACAGGCTTGGAACCTTCCATTTTAGGCAGATAGCTGCCACAATTTCATGAAATCCCACCCCTTCAACAAAAGAAAAAGGTTGGAGGTCCAGCTCTAACATTTTAGGCAGCTTTGTGTTGTACAAACGTGCTGTTGGGTGGTTGCTTTCATACTGCCCCTCTGACCTAAACATTACAGGAATAGTAGCCAGAATTTTTTTCTTTCCTGATGACACTGATGCAGGTGACTTCTTGGCTCAATGGGCTTTTCAGCGGGGCAGTCACTGCCCTCTGTTACTTTGATGACTCAACCTGAGTCTTGTGTCATTGTGATGTTGCTGTTGTGGACGATAATACTGCACTGCTGGGGAGAGGGTTGCTTTGCGTAATGAAGATGTCTTCCTCTTCTTTTCCTTCCAACGTGATCAGATAGAATTCGATTCCCTGTTCAGTTGGCTTTTGCCCCCTTCTCCAACAACACTTGCAGTTTTTTGGCCGCTAAGGTGTGCCTCTCAACGGATCGTATGGTGCTTTCTCAAATGGGACGTTTGGTCCCCAGTACCATAGTCTGTACCAAGCTTACCCCGCCTAACACTTGACCGGCAAAGGAATCATATGACAATGTTCGCCTCCTTCTGGCTAATAGAAAAGAAATCCCAAACTGGGGAGCTCAACTTTCAGATGCTGCTGGTGCCACTGCCAATGTCGGATGAACTGGCGGTAGGTGGGCATTTTGATGTTTGACTCTCTGGCTCTGAAGTACCTATGCCGGGACAGTGCACTGACTATACAAAAGGCCCCTGGCTGTGGCCACATGTCATCTGGAAAAAGAGAAATGTTGGCCTATGGCAAACACACATATATACCCACTGGCCAGACAAAGGAGGCATGGTAAAACGGAGAAAACATAATTAATTCAGCAATGCCAAAAACGAAATTATTGGGCTAAAAAAAGTGTTTATTTCTAGACACATCCTTCAAAGGCATTTCCCCCACCTAGTCCTGACGCCTATACACTGATTGCAAGAAAATAAACATGAAAACCACAAAAAAGCACATTTTGTATGTCAATTCAAATCAATCCATCGCCTAAATGCTTTAAACACCACAGAAACTGTTGTTTCATGCACCCGTGACTAGCACTGGGCCTACTGGCTGGAAGGCCAATTGGGAGACTAGGCCACATAGTGAATTCAATCAAAATTTCAAATTTATTAAAAAACATTTAGAAAATGGGGTAAACGGTGAAACATTTTTCCTTTACAAAAGAAGACAATGAAATGTGAAGAAATCACTAGGCCCCTACTGAAACAACAGGCCACCCACCTCCACAAATAAAAAAAAAACAATGAAAAGTACAAATAGATCCAGGTGCATGGCTCCAAACAAACAAATAACACACGTTTTTCAACTTACTTGTGAAATCTCTAATTCAAAGTCCTTAAATCCAATGGGAAATGCAGCAGACACAAAGAGTGAACCTTCCAGCTTCAAATCCAAATGAAAAGTGACTAGAGATGGACAAGCACTGGGAGACGCCTGCTGGACAGGAACAGGAAGTTAGAGGCTCTGGTTCACTTCCTTCCAGTTGAAAAGTTGTAAAAAAACTAAAAAAAAGTCTCCTTGCACAAAAAAAAACCCACCGCCAAATGTCAATTCGGGGAGGTTTTTAACTCCAAATCATCAGTTTGGGAAGATTTTGAGGAATGCAAAATCTCACAGGCGCATGCGGCGGGCTAGCAAATCTCGTGGCGCTCGCAAACGGCCCTGAAAATCTCATAGGCGATCACAAGTGCCCGGCAAGTTGCTCCCGCATGCCCGAAATGGCATTTCGAGTGTGCAGACCAAAATAAAAAAACTCCTCTCTGTTGCGGAGTGTGGAGTTTTATGGTAACTCTGCGTTCTATGTGGAATGTGGAGTTGTAGAATTCCACAAACTCCGTGTACGGAGCAGAGTTTTACGCCAAAACTTACTTCTTACATTGTATGGCCACCCCTAGTCATAGAGTGTTTCCCCTGAGTTTTTGCTTTCTGACTTCCCTGTTTTGACTCTGTTTTTTGCTGGTATTGTGTTTCTGCGCACTTTTCTCACTGCTGATCAGTGGTAAAGTGCAAGTGCTCCTGTGGTAAATTGTTTTATGGATTGGTGTTTCCATGATTGGATATTTGATTTACTTCTTAGTCCCTAGTAAAGTGCACTGAGTGTGCCAGGGCCTGTGAATCAATGCTACTAGTGGGCCTGCAGCACTGATTGTGCCACCAACGTGAGTAGCCCTGAAAAGGTAACTCAACCTGCCATTGCAGAGTCTGCACGCAGTTTGTAACTGCCATGTCAACTTGGCCAGTGCGCACACTTGCCAGTCCCTCAACTTCCCTTTTCCTACATGTCAGCCATGTGCGCTGGGTGCAGTGTATGTGAAAGGTAGGACATGCCCTGGTGTGTGTGGCATGTTCTGATAGTGAATTTCAGCCAATTTCGTTTTTTGCTATTGCAAATAGGACAGAACGGGGAGTTTGTTTATAACATCTTATAAACATAACTGGCACGGGGAACTAGGTAGGAAAATAAAGTTTAGTATCCCTGAACTCAGAATCTAAAGATGCATCTTTTAGTGAAGGTGATTTTTACATTCTGTGTTTGAAAATAAAAATACCACTTTTAGAAAGTAGGTATTTTCTTGCTCAGTCATCTCGTGTGTCTCTGCTGAAAGGTGTATTGCTGCTTGTCTGGGTTTTGGATGACAGAAGGCTGGAGAGCAGGAGTGGCTCCAGATAGTCTAGGTGGGTCAGGAAAGGGCCAAATAGACCTGGGCTGCAATTGGGGAAGAGGGAGGAGTTTTCCTTGCTTCTCAAAGGGCCTGGTCTGCCTCTGACCATGCAATCTCCACCTCCTGCCAGGAAGTCACAGCAGAGAAGGCAGAACTGGTTCTGGCTGGGTACAGACCCTCTCTGCCTAAGAGATCAAAGGATTTTGGGATAATAATACTGGGGCCCAGACCATTGAACTTTAGAACACTTTTGCACAAGATTACTGCCAAGAAGAAAAGCTGAAGAAGCTGTGAGGAGGAACTACCACTTTACTGTGTGCTTTGCTGTGTTGGCCTGCCTTGGCTGCTTCTGACTTGGGCAGTAAAAGGACTGGACTTAACTTTCTGCAATCCACTTTGTGAGTTTCTCCAAGGGCTTGAGGTAGAGCTTTCCCCCTGTTCATGAAGTCTCAGGAACAGCAAAGACTTCAAGCTCTTCTGCCCTCAGCACTGGGGACAGTGTGTTTTGTGCTGCAACAGAAGAAAAAGCAACTCGACAACGTCGATGACGACGCTGCCGAATCCGTTTCCTGATGCCACCGCAGAGGGCGCTGCCGCAACACCGCACCGCCACCCTGCTCTCATCGACGATGCCTGATGATGTTGCCACCGAGCCTCTGCTCGCACCACGACCTGTGGGCACTGCACTCCAGACCACCTCACTTCACGGTGATGCCTTGGTATCCCCGATGACGATGCTTCACACCGACATCGATGCCGCTACTTGCACCGTGGTTCAAGGGCACCGCTTTTAAAGTTACACGATGCACCGCCCTCATCCCACACCGCAGCCTTGGCCTACCGATGCTGGCGCCATCGACTCCAGACAATAGCGCCTCAGCAGTGAAGACGCCACTTCTTGCACCGCGACCTGCCAGCACCGCGACGAGCAGCGCATTCACTTCACTCTGTGACCTTGGTCTCACTGACAATGCCATCTGATGCCGCCACCGAGCCGCTGCTCGCCCCGCGACCAGAGGGCACCACACACCGCTTAGCTGCATTTCACAATGCAGCACCCGACGCCTGTCGAGGTCCACGCTCCTGACTTCAACCGAGAGGAGTTTGATCTGCAACGCGTGTGACTTTGAGGGCCCCGACGACTCCTGCACCGACCTCTGGAACTGACACCTGCAGACGCCGTGCTTTAGGAAGCTCAATGAGAGGTCCCCAATGCCCTCATTTCTAAAAGGCACTGTTGCGGGTCTTCCCAACACCGTAGCTGGCCTGGGACGCTGCGGTCAGCCAGAACTGTTCGGATTTGTTTGCTCCCGACTCTGTGATAGCCCAGGACAGAGCTATTGACATCAAGGAACTGTTGTTTTTCAAGCATATTTTGACAACTGAAATTGTTAAAGTATTGTATTGTGGATTTTTATCGTTTTTGGTCTTGTCTTAAGTATATAAAAATATTGGATATTTATCTAAACTGGTGTGGTGTCCTTTTATAGTGCTTATACTGTATGACTGTTGGTTAAGTGCAAATGCTTTTCACACTGCCTCTAATATTAGCCTGACTCCTCGTGCCTAGCTACCAAGGGGGTGAGCAGGGGTTATTTCAGGAGTGTAACTCCCTTATCCTGACTAGAGTTGTGGTTTCTGCCTGGCTTTCGCACATTCCTTGGCCTACTAAAAATCCTAATTCTAACATAGAGGCTGGCATTACTAATTTGGGACAGAGATGGAAGAGTTGGTTGGAATTGCTGGCCAAGCTGATGCCTTCTGGGAAGTGGCAGGGAAATAGCAATCAATCAATCAGGACAAGTACAGCATGGCTAATCACACTTGAGGGTATCCAGGCGCTGAGGAATGTCTTGAGTCCATTTCTGAATTCTGTGAGCGAGGATGCTATTCGGCAGTGGAGGGGAAGACTTGGCAGCAAGGTAGTAGAAGGAGCGATTTCCACTGTAGCTTAAATGGATGAGGGAAGTGTGTGCGAGGGTGACAGTTCAGGTGGTGGTTGATGTATGCTGGTCCTTGTAGGTGTGTTTCAGCATCATGTGTGGGGAGCCAGTGAAGGTTTCTGAGGTGGTGGGTGATGTGGGTCCTTTTGGGGAGTGAGAAAAACACTGGGAGACAACCGGTCTATTATATGTAAACTGTGTAGGTGCACAAAAGATAAAGGACATCACGCAACCACGATTTGAGTAACACCTGGCTGAGAAAGAAGTCCCATCAGCCCACCCTGCTGGCGGAGCATCATCACCTGGGAGATGGTAATAAATCCAAGATGCCCGCCCAAACCATCGGGCGATGGAGCGGCAATGGATATCAAAGACCAAAGGTTTACTCCACCCAAGGTGTTTCTCAAAGTACAGTGCTGATGGTGTGCAGTACAAAAATGTGAGTGAGGTTAAAAATGACTACAAGGACAAAAAGTATGTTTAATTGGGATTGTCCAGGTGTCAAGATTAAAAAACGACGCCCGATAGTTTGAAATTATAACTATCTCATGGCGCTAATGCAAGAGGTCAACATGTTTCAGCCGTAAAGGTAACACTGCCCGGCTTTCGTCAGGACCTAAAAGATGGAATGCTACTGCAATTCAAATGCACAGGTGTTTAAGAAAATAATGTGAAAAATGTGCTTCAGTGCAAAAAAAAAAAACTATAATAATGCAATGGTGGTTATTTACCACCCTACCAGAACCCGGTATACTTGAAAGTTTTGCAGGTTGGTATGGATGCAATCTTCCTTCCTAAAATAGGATCAAAAACATTATATGTAGCATGAGGGTGCACCAACATCTGATATGCCACCGTACAGTTTACATTTGCAATTTCAAAGAGTAATTTTCTCTTAAACAAAAGAGGCTCAGGATATAACTGAGCAAGTGCTTAACTGGTCAACATGTTAGCTGACAAAAGTCATGAAAAAATTATTATTATTGTAATGTACTCACCCAGCTTTATGTGGGAGTATGCCTCACCTCACCCGGCAACTGTTCGGTGAATGAGGCCCCGCTCTATTGTATAAATATAAAAGGGACACAGTTGAACATTGAGTCCTATTATGCCCGATTATACTCACATGTTTACAATATTTACAACCTAAATTGTTGCTAGGATTCTAGTACAGGGACTAGAGGGCTAACAAAATAAGTAGTCAGGGCTGAAAAGGTTATGGTATCTAAAGAGTATCTATATAGACCCATAAGAAACCTTGAGGAAGTTGTTGGGTATACAGAAAGTGAAGAGGGACTGACACTAAAACCTCCCTGTCAGAGATTAACATGGAAGTGCCCCCTTACTCAGTCATTTATCTCCAAAGAAAGTATGCTACAAGGAGACTATATATTTGAAGCAGTCAAAAAGACCCCGCAAACACCCAAGGATCGAGCGGACAAACCAGATGGTAGCAGCAGGACCCACCTGTCCATCGGTACCTCCAGCCGTAGTCCAAGCCGAAGGGGAGGTACCGAACGGTTGGCCTGGGGTCCTTTTATACCTCTGTTGATTGGCTAATTGCATTGTTAATTGAGCTAAGATTGGCGCCAAAGAGTCGTGCCTGCATGCTCGTGTGTTTATCTGAGCCAAATACCGGAACTGTAGAGTGCAGCTCTCCCCGTCATTTTGCAACAGCATTATAACATCTTTGATATAAAGCATATGTATAAGGCCATTGTTTAATGTGCTGTCACTGGTGACGGGAGGTGTCACTGTATAATGCCAAAAACAAGTTATCAAGATTTTCGTTTACAGAATGTGTGCGCAATAGTATGGCATAATTGAACATAACATAACAACCCTAAGTTTAAATGGGACAGCATTGTTGTCCGTTAAGACTAAGGCAGCGTCATGAATTTGGCTGACTGTAGATCAAATAAATGAAGTCCTAACATGAAATCCACTAGCGTAGTTGCATCGAGTGCACTGGTAAACTAAAGACCTACTGCTTGCTAAAGGTCTAGAAATGAGATAAGGGTGGTGGCTAATTTTGATATGAATAAAAGCTGCTATGTCACACAACTGAGTGTACTCAGTCTGCCGCATATGATATATAGGGTCCCAACTGCCTGTTCTTCCGGAATTAAGTAACAGTCGGGTCCGGTTGTGCGCACATACCATATTGTATGAAATCAGAGGAGAGCCTGGAGATATTTATATCTGGCCTATTCCTATGGTTATGCCACCCAATGTTGGGCAAAAATACAGTTAGAGATGGATAGGCGTAAGTAACCTGCCATCGGGGGTGTATATGATCTTATATAGTTCAATGGGGAACTGCACATAGTTCTTTAAAGTGAGACCCAGGGAATATCGTCATTCAAGCCATTACTGTCGCATTTTAATTTGAAAATCCATTTTTGCTCTTTTAAAAAAAGAAATCTTGAAACATCACTTATATGAGGTGGAATAAATGGACGTGCCAAAACAAACCACCTCATATCTTCTGCCTTGTGTTTTAGGGCAAGGAAGTGATTTGTGAGGCAAGTGGACTGTTTGTTGCAGCGAATGGTGCTTTTGTGTTCGCTGATCCTTGATTTTGCGTGTGGTGTAACCGATGTACCTCAGTGAGCAGGGGCATGTTATCATGTAGATAACTCTATCTGAATTACAATTGGTGTGTTTTTTCAGAACCCAGGGTTTCCCTGTGCCGATGTCGACTGTTTCCGTCTTACACGTCTGCGGACAGACGCTGCAGGATCCACAGGGGTAGTGGCCTCGGACTGTGGGAAGATTCCATAGTGTGATGGTATTTTCTTGAATTTGTATTTTAGGCCTAGTGTGCACCAGGCTGTCCCGTAGGCTGGGACCCTTCCTGAAGGAGAACAGGGGAAGAGGAATACTCTCCGTGGCTACATTCAAGATGTTCTAGTGCTGCGTACTGTTTTTTGTATTTTATTGGAGAGTACACTAAAGGTACTCACAAACGTGAGCCTCTCTAATGGTGTTTTCTCAATGCGTGTGTTCAGAAGGGCCTCGCGGTTGTTATTGGAGGCCCATTTCCAAGCCTGTCGGACTAGATGTTTTGGATAATTACGCTCTTGTAGTTGCGTAGAAAGCACTCTAGCATGTTTATCAAAAAGTGGTTTGGACGAACAGTTCCTACGTATACGTAGAAACTGGCCAACAGGCAAATTTTCCCGTGGAGCTTTGGGGTGGTGGCTATTGAAAACCAACAGGGAGTTCCTGGCCATAGGTTTCTTATATAGCTCACACTCTAATTTACCATCTTTCGGAAAAATGAGAATGTCCAAGAAAGGGAGTTGGATCTTACTGAACTCAACAGTAAATTTGAGGAATCTATTCTGGTTGTTCAACCATGCATGGAAAAGTTGGATCTCGGTGGCCGTGCCTCGCCATACCAAGAGGATGTCATCTATGTATCTCTTCCATAGCACCACCTGATGGAAGAAGGGGTTGCTATGGTTGAGAACATAGCCTTGTTCGAACAAGTGAACATACAGGATGGCGAGGCTGGGTGCAAAGATGCTGCCCATAGATGGCCCTGAGATCTGTAGAAAAATTTTATCCTCAAATTTGAAAAAATTCTCCATTATTGCCAGTCTGGCGCACTCCATGATAAAATTGACTGGGGTTATACTGTTCAAATCACGTGAGTCCAAAAGTCCTCTGATAGCCTCCAAAGTATCCTCCTGCGGAATACAGGTATACAGTGACTCCACGTTGAAACTAACCAACAGGTCCGTCGTGACGTTGAAGTCAACATCCGGGAGGAGTCTGAGAACAACAGCGGTGTCCTGTAAGTAAGTCAGCATCTCTTTTACAAGAGCCCGCAAAAAATAATCCACAAAAGTGGATAAGGGTTCTAAGAGAGAACCGATACTGGAGATGATAGGACGCCCGGGTGGAGGTCTCTGTGTCTTGTAGATTTTGGGCAGACAATAAAAGTATGGTATGACCAGATTGTCCGTGACCAAGAACCTTGCTTCTTGGGGGGAAATCCAACCTTCCACACTTGCCTCATTGACCAAGTCTTTGATATCTGTAGTAAGTCTAGAGGTGGGGTAACTGGACAACGGGCGGATGCCGTGTAATTGTCTTAAACATTCATTACAATATGTAACGGTATCCATTATTACTGTGGAAGAGTCTGGCCGCATGGTTTTATGGTCTGGTGTCTCTTCATGAGTTGGGTGGAGATTCCTGCATAGAGTGTGTTGCAGTAGCCGAGTCAGCTGGTAATGAGGGCTTGCGTGGCGGTTATCCTGCTGTTGATGGGGAGCTATCTGAAGATCTTACGGAGCATGCAAATGGATGTTGAAGCAGGTGGAGGTGAATGCATTGATCTGGCATTTCATGGTGAGGTGTGGATCCAAGTTTGCAGGGCCACCAGGTGTTATTCCACTGGGAGGTGTTGCTTCTGAAGATCAGCACTTCGGCCTTGTCTGTGTTCAACTTCAGGCAGTTGGTCTTCATCCACTCGACGACGCTTATCCTGCAATTGTGGAAGCTGTTCCTTATAGTGTATGGGTCTTCTGAGAGTGAGAGAATGAGCTAGGGTTCACATGTGTCGAGAATTATGCTGATGCCATGGGTTCTGAGGATGTTGGTCAGGGGGCTCATGTAGGCATTGAACAGGGTGGGTCCGAGGGATGAGCCTTGCTGAACACTGCTGATGATGCTCTTGTTTTCTGACGTGAAGGGAGGTCGGTGGATTCTCTGGGTCTGTCCTGTGAGGAAGGATGCGATCCATCTGAGGGTATTTTCATGGATCCCGATGTGGTAGAGCCTCTTGATTACGGTGTGGTAGAATACTGTGTTGAATGCTGCTGAGAGGTCGAGGAGAATCAGGGCTGCTGTGTCACCCCGGATGAGTAGGGTTCTGATGTTGCCTGTGGCGCCGATCATGGCAGTGTCGGTGCTAAGGGGGGTGTGGAAGCCAGTCTAGAATGTGCCCAGCAGGTTGATTTTCTCCAGGTGTTTGGTTTGTTGTCAGTTGTTGGAAATGGGATCCCTGGCTGGCCAGGGCTTTCGCCAAAGTCAGTCAGAGACCTCCACTCCCAAGTCAGGGCAAGGGAGTTACACACCAAGATAACCCCTGCTCACCCTCTAGGTAACGTGGCGCGAGCAGCAAGGCTAAACTTGGAGGCGATGTAAGTTAAGTATTTGCGCATGCACCCCAGCAACAACACCCAGGACCCACCACAAAGGAAACTCCACACAAGGTTATATAAAAATAGCCTTTGTATTACACCAAAACACATTTAGATAAAACACACACTTTACAATGTGCCAGAGGCACGGGCAGAATTTACAGGGGATATGTACAAGACAGGGCCACCTGGACCACTGCCAGGAATCAGCACTTTTAGAAATAACAATACAATACTTGTAGGCCTAGAACTTAGAACATAGCCTATCAGATACGGACAGTACCTTCCGGACTGGTTGAGTGGGATAATGCGAGTAACCTCCTTAGTAAACTTGAGCGGGCGGCCCAGCGAAGCGGCGCGACTCAGGGGAGAGCGGCGCGGCTCGAGGCTTGAGCGGGCGGCCGGCAAGGTACAAGCGTTTCTCTGGGGCGACCAATGTGTGCGGCTCAGAAGGGGAGGGGGAGGCAGGATGCGGGCGGCCCAGTGAAGCGGCGTGGCTCAGGGGCGAGCGGCGCTGCTCGAGGCTTGGACGGGCGGCCGGCACGAGCTGCCGAGGGGAGTGAGCGAGGCACACTTCAGCGAGGCCCCAGGGGCCCAGGGAGATCAGACAAGTCCCAGCAATTTGTCAGGGAAGGCACAATAGAGTCCACTGGTCCTGGGACTCTGGTCAGGGGGCGAGCTCAGTATCAAGCCCTTGGAATATCACTTATAACAGAAAATCACTGTAGCACAATATAAAAATAGAGCACACAACCAGTAACTACTGGTAACCAGGACCTCACTAGCACCACCTGTACTAGGAAGAAAACAACCACCTATGTATCATAATACCTGTAGGGGCGTAAGAACATAACACATGATGCAATGCATAACATTCATTCAGAGGTGTAAGGAACATAACACATGACGCATCAACACACGTTCAGCGGTGTAAGGAACAAGGCACATGATGCATCAACAACACATTCAGAGGTGCAGAACACAGGGTGCGCAACACATACTACACATTGTACATTTCCTAACACCCAAAAGCAATAGGACATAGATCATAACAGCATCTAAACCTCAGTTAGCGCATAAATCACCTTTAGCGCAGAACTCACAAAGTCCAGGTTGCGCCACTTGCGCCAAGACCTAAACGTAGCAGCTGCCCACAAAGTGCTGGGCAGCTGAGGGACAGAACAGGGGGCCTAAACACTGCAGCTGGCACTAAATGCTGCGCAGCTGGGGAAAGGCCAGGGATGAAGGAGTGCGCCTCACTCCTAAAGTCCAGAGTACATGTCCCTAGGGAAAGAAAGACCTACACGGTGCAGCTGCCCACTACTTGCTGGGCAGCTGGGAATCATTTAAATGGGGCATGGGCTCTCAGAAGCCCTGAAACAGCATGTGCCACACCTGGGAGCCATCTGGCTCTGGAAATAATGGTGTGCATGGGAGCACTCTGGCTCCTTAGAAATAACTGTCCCCATCGTTGGAGCCCCTCATGGCTCTGCTGAAAGGCCCGGGGACTTGGAAACAATGTCCGCTGGGGGAGCGGCCAGCTGCCTTCTGGTGCCACTCTCCCCTTCAGAAATGCCCTAGTGAGCCTCTCTGGCTCCACATACCAAATATCCCCGGAAGGTTGGAGTCCCACTTGGGGACTCTAGGCACCACTATGACTGCGTGGAGCCCTCAGGCTCCTAACATAATCGAACGCCCAGCCAGGGGAAGGTCAGCCCTCCCTCTGCACTCACAGGGCCCCCCTTCAGCCCCTTTTCACTCACCGGCTACTCGGGACTCTGCTTCCGGGGGCGGCGGGGGGAAACTATCTCCGGGGCTCCCTCCTGGACATGGGAGCCCCGCAACATTCAGCGCTCTGTTTCTGGCGGCCCCGGGGCTCTCCCCAGCTCACGGGAGCCCCGGGCGGCCATCACTCGGCCTCCTTCTCCTTCCGGTCGGCGGCGGTCTTCTTCCGGGGCTCCCTCCTGGTCCTGGGAGCCCCGCAACCATTCAGGCGACTTTCTGCTCGTCCAGCGGTGCTCCCAACAGCTCACGGGAGCCTGGGCAGCAGGCGGCCATCTTTCTCTGCCGGCGGAGCGGGCAGCCAATCACAGTGCAGCGGCGGGCGGGTCTTCCCCGCAAAACCGGAAGTCCCGCCCCGAGTCAGGCACCGTAGTGCCTGGCTTCCTGTTTTGCAGCGCTCGGGCCGCGGCGGTGAATCTCGGGGGCATTGAAGAGGGGTGGCCTCCCTCGAGAGATTAAATAATCAGCAATCAAGCGAGGTAGGCACTCGCTGGGGCCCAGGGGCCCTTCTCAGAACGGGGAAAATGCCGGGTGGGCACCGGCTTGAATAAACAGCGCTCCCAAGCGCTGTGGGCACGAAGAGCGCTCCCAAGCGCTAGGGGTCAAGGGACAGCGCTCCCAGGCGCTAAGGCAGAAATACAGCGCTCCCAGCGCTATGAAGGCACCAAAAGCAACAAGTCCTTCAGTAATCCAGCATCTCAGCAGTCCAGGGGCTGGGCAGGGCTCAGGGAGGCAAGCCTTCCCCTGAGCCCCAGCAGCAGCACGCCCCTGGCAAGATTCTAGTTGGGAACAAGAACATTTTTCAAGAGGTCACAGCCTCTTTTTATACAGAGCAACCCTTTGTCTAAGGTGCAGGGTGGGGGAAGAACCAGTCGCAGCTGGTCTGGGAGTACAGTTGATGGCCCAACCCCCCCTTTCATTCACTGGGAAGGCTTGGGTCATTAGACGAACCACAGGGGGGCGGAGCCAGCATTGTCAGGGGAAAACCCAGCCTCATTCAGGACCCAGGTACACTCCTCCCCAGCCATCAGCATGCTAATCTCACACTCACCACCGGGCAGACCCATCCAGACTTCCTGGAGCCTGGCATGCCAGCCAGCTCCAGCCAATCACGCTCCAGCACCCTCACTGCACACACACATCAATGTCCAGAAGTGCTACTTCCCCACTAGACACATACATGCCGCATACACCATCTCGCAGCATTCACTCCCACGAGTTCACACATACTAAACTCGAGCCTGCACTCCCCACACATCAGGAACTACCAGGGACACACACATTCCCCATGCATTCCTATGGGAGGGCAGGCCTATCTCACACACGCACTCAAGGAGCACACGCACTTTACACTGCGCCACAGTGTCAAAGTGCGCAAAGAGCAGAAATCACTACACTTCAAGGCAAAAAGTTCAGGGGTGAACCTGCCACAAGGCCCAAGTCCAACACAACCCCCTTCCAGCCAAAACGCAGGGTAGGCCAATCACCACCGTGATGGACTTCCCTGCTTGGGGCGATAGAACACGGACGCGGGCCCGCACTGCAGGGACACCCTCCGGTTCTATGCCAAGTTGATCCATAAGACAAGCACATACTTAACAAAAAAAACAGGCCCAACTAGGCTACCCCACTGGTACTCCTTAGTTGTCCACGGCTAGGACCAGGCCCTAGGCCACCCAGATACCACTGGTCCATGCCAATCCACAGAGTGGGGGGTAGTAACCCCTGGCCTGCACTAGCCATTCTCCACTCCCTTTCTCAGTGTAGTTCCAAACTACCACTGATCCTTCAACCTAGGGTCCGCACCCTCGGGCTGACCAGAGGTCACGGGCAAGAATGCCCCACCCTACCTCTACTTCTGAAGCACCCTCCAGAACACAACTCTCCCACCAGTTTAGGACCTTACTTCCTCAGCAGCAGTGACCACGGTCAGACCAGCACAAGAACGGTGTAGTGAGGCGTCGCACGTTGCGGGTTGCCAGGTGCGGCGCAGGCGGCGGCTCGCGGACCGCGTCGAGACGGGGACGGCGAGCAGCATAGGCTGCGCGGCCGAAGGCAGAAGCGGCTCAGTGCGGTGCCTACAGGACACCAGGCTGGTCATGACAGAGTCACAGCTCCCTTAACTGGTCTACCACCTGGGATTCAAATTCACCGGATGCACAGGGGTCAGACTTCCTCTGACCCCCTTCCAGAGTTCTGCACCCGCCCACTGTAGAACAGGGTCCCTCCACTTAAGGTAGGCCCCACCTGCTCTCAGGGTGTCATGCCTGCCGGATGCGTGGGAAATAGGCGACGCGCAAGTGGAGAAAAATGAGGTATGAGCATACGAGAACAGTGGTTGGCAGTGGTTGGCAAAAGGAGCCCCATAGACTGGTGCACATGCGCAGTATGCACGCATGCGCACAATGTAGTGAAACGGAATATAACCCGCCCCATGGAAGAAGGAAGTGCTTCGCGTTTAGCTAACCTGTTCCTGTTTTCGTTCCGGGTCGGTATCTGAGGTTATCTGAGGTTGGCGTCCGAGGAGGTAGGGTGTCGGCATTTTGTTTCAGTGATTCCCGGCTCCAGGTGTGGAGTGCTGGTGTTTATTTCTTAGAGAGTCGAGACGGCTTGTCTTGGGCTCGTAGAGTCTATTTTTTAGTTTGAATTGCCTCCTGGTTTAATGTGCGAAGGTCTGCCACAGTAGAAAGACATACTGTGGAGTTTATTTTTCCTTTTGCGAAATTCGAGTTTGATTCTTTTGGAGTCCCGTGTTTTATCAGTGACTCGTGCTTCAAATTAGAGTTGCAGTTATTATATACACGTGGTGAGTGAATTGCATAATAGTCGTGTTCTGAATTAGGCATTTTGGAAGCAGTGCCTTATTTGTTTATATTGTATGCAGAAGCTGTGTGTGCTGAAAACACTCAAGACTGTCACAGGAAGTTCGCCTGGCATAGTTTGAATATTGGTTCGAGTGGTGTTACATTCTACTAAAGGTACACGTAGTTAGTCATTCTAGACCATAATAGTACAACACAAAAGAGTAATAAAGGGGGGGTTGGTTTTTCACGTTTTCCTGTTTTTGTCTTATTATAGATCCAGGTGCTGCAGACACATACTGTCTTACACAGACCACAGAAGAGAGAGGAGGCGTATTTCTTTTCCCTTTACTACCCTTGTTTTGTTCCCCTGTGTTCCCCCTAGTTACAACTTGGGATTCAGTGTACAATCCTGTGTTCCGAGGGGTGACAGGGGGAATCAGGGTTTTAGCGGCGAGGATCCAGGACACCTCCGAGACAAAGGTGCGTGCATTACAGAACGCGAAGCCTATATCAAATTGTCTCCCAGGTGCCATGGATCTCACCCTTCAAGACGTAGCTAGCATGGTAGGCAATCTACAGCGGGAAACACAGTCCATAGCAGACAGACTAGATAACTTGAGCCTGAATAGAACAGACGGTGCAGGAGCTAGTAGTCCCAATCCTATAGTGCAAGTCGTTACACCACACACCATCCCTCTTGCTCCTCCTGAAAGATTCTATGGGGATCCCTCGAAATGCGCAGCTTTCCTAACCCAATGCCAATTGCATTTTTTATGTAAAGCCCCCTGTTTTCCGAATGATCAGGCTAAGGTTGCTTTTGTATTATCATATTTAGGTGGGTCAGCAGCCAATTGGACGATTCCTTTGATAGAGAAGGATGATCCTTTACTCCTAGATAATGATTCTTTTCGACGAGAATTAAGAAAAATGTTTGACAAACATTCTTTCACACATGCCGCAGACACAGAATTGCTTTATTTAAAACAAGGATCAAAGGATTTAATCACCTATATATCTACCTTTAATAGATTAGTGGTTGAAGCAGATTGGCCAGTAGAAAAGCGTAGTGCTTTATTCTATAAAGGCTTAAGAGACGAACTAAAAGATGCACTAGCTCATGTGGTGGACCCTCCTGATACCTGTCCCGAGCTGATAGATTTGGTAGTGAAACTGGATCACCGGTTAGGTGAGAGAAGAAAAGACAAGGGAAGGAGTGACTACCCTAGACCCACCCCTAAGGAACGAAGGGTAGAGCCCGAAATAAAAACCAAAGAACCTGAACCTATGCAAATAGGCAGTATTAGAGGGCCACTAAGTGAATCGGAAAAACAGAGACGACGAGACAACAGGTTATGTCTTTATTGTGGTAAAGCAGGGCATTTCCTCAGAGAATGTCCCGTGAAACCCAAGCAATCCCGCAAAGCGGAAAACTGACAGACCCGAAGGTAACTGAGACCTTACAATCGGGTCCTATGGCACACATGGTCTCCTCCATTATGTCAAATATAGGACATTTCTTTATACCATCCACCCTGTCTTGGAAATCTTCTACAATCACACAACCCATCATGATTGACTCGGGAGCCTCTGGCAATTTTATGGATTGTCATTGGGCTCAGACACATCACATTCCCAGAGTGCAAAAAGACACACAGGAAGAAGTGTACACCATAGATGGGAGTTTATTAAAAAACGGTCCCATAACACATTCCAGTATTCCTTTGGAAACGATAATAGAGGACACACACAGAGAAGTTCTTGTTTTCGACATGATAGAATCACCTCAGTTTCCGGTAGTACTAGGCCTTCCATGGTTGAGGTTTCATAACCCTCACATAGACTGGAAAACGTCCAAGCTTACTTTTGGAGTAGACTGCAGAGACCACCATTATGATGGGACGACTAGAGGGAGATCCGTTGTACCAAACCCGATCACAGTACCCTTTCTGCCTTCCGTATCAGCTTTGAGCAGTCCTGAATATTCCTTACCTTATGATCAACCTGATAGTGACTTGCCCTCAGTGTACTTGGATTTTAAATCCGTTTTTGACAAAGAAAAAGCAACCAGTTTACCCCCTCATCGTGTATACGATTGTAGGATTGATTTACAACCCGGGGCTCGTATACCCACCAGCAGGGTCTATTCCCTTACGGAAAAAGAAAACGTGTACTTAAGGGAATACCTCGATAACATGTTAGACCTTGGCTTTGTTAGACCTTCTAGGTCACCTGCCTCTTCATCGCTCTTTTTCATCCCTAAACGGGAGGGGGGCTTACGCTGTTGTATCGATTACAGAGCCCTCAACAACATAACAGTGAAAAACAAATATCCGTTACCGCTCATCTCCTCTCTTTTAGACCAAATTAAAGGGGCACAATGGTTCACAAAATTAGATCTAAGGGGAGCCTACCACCTAGTCCGCGTCAAAGAGGGAGATGAGTGGAAGACGGCGTTTTGCACTAAGTTTGGCCTGTATGAATATAGGGTGATGCCCTTTGGGCTTTGCAATGCTCCTTCAGCATTTCAATATTTCATCAATGAGGTGCTGAAGGAGTTCCTGGAAAGGTCGGTCATTGCCTACATTGATGACTTATTGATCTACTCAAGGACTCTTGATGAACATATAGGTCATGTCCAGGAGGTCTTGCAGTGTCTACATGACAATTCCCTCTTTTGTAAACTGGATAAGTGTTTCTTTCACAGACATCAGGTTTCTTTCTTGGGATACATAGTGTCAGCAACCGGATTGAGTATGGATCCACAGAAGGTCAGTGCTGTTTTAGATTGGCCACCCCCGACATCTGTCAAGGAAATCCAACAATTTATTGGATTCGCAAACTTCTATAGGAGGTTTATACATCAGTTCTCCGATTTAGTGGCTCCCATTACTCACTTGTTAAAAAAGGGGGTGTCCTTTCAGTGGACGGCGGAAGCTCATAAAGCTTTCTGTACATTGAAAGAGGCATTCACTAGAGCTCCTATTTTGAAACATCCTGATCCGTCTAGTCCGTATGTGGTGGAAGTGGATGCCTCCCAGGTGGCAGTTGGGGGAGTACTCTCACAGGCAGATTCCAATACGGGGGAACTCCATCCGGTAGCCTACTATTCGCATAAACTAACTCCTGCCGAAGTAAACTACACCGTGGGGGAAAGAGAATTACTGGCAATTAAAAAAGTGTTAGAGGAATGGAGACAATATCTTCTAGGCACGAATCATACCGTCACAGTCTTGACGGATCATCGAAATCTTCAATATCTCAAATCTGCTAAAGCGTTGTCAATGAGACAAATGAGATGGACACAGTTTTTTAATGAATATGATTTCCGTATACATTATCGTGCAGGCAGACAAAACGGTAAAGCGGATGCTTTATCCAGGTTGGGCTTTGTTCCTTTGATTACGGAAGAGACACCCCTAGCATCATTGCTCCTCAAAGGATCATAGGGGGACTCACTACTGAAGTTGAGTTTCTTATGCAGGTGAAGAGAGCTCAACAGGAACCTGTTGCTATGGAGGTTTTGTCCCAACATCAGTCTACGGTCAAGTCAGAGTTGCAGTACGTTCAAGACAGACTGTACATACCCTCAGTACCCCTTCAGAATCAGGCGATGGAATGGTGTCATTCACATAGTGTGGCTGGCCATCCTGGATACAAAAGAACCCTTGAATTACTCAGGCGATATTGTTGGTGGCCTCATATAGCTAGCGATGTACGACAATATGTCCACACATGTCCAGTATGTGCTCAGGGGAAGACATCACATCAAGGCTATGTAGGTTTATTACTTCCAATGCCCACTCCTGAGGCCCCCTGGCAGTCTGTATCTATGGATTTCATAGTGGATTTACCCCGTACAGTGAAGGGAAATAACACTCTTCTTGTAGTTGTGGACATGTTCACCAAGGCTTCCCACTTCATCCCATTACAGAAAGTACGAACCTCCTCTTCATTGGCAGAGATATTCCTCCAGAATATAGTCAGACTCCATGGTCTTCCTAATGTTCTAGTCACAGATCGTGGCTCTCAGTTCATCTCCAAGTTTTGGGGACAATTATGCAAGACACTGGGGATAGAGGTTCATCTCTCTTCGAGTCATCACCCACAGACAGACGGTCAGACCGAAAGGGTAAACCAGAGTCTTGAGCAATTCCTGAGATGCCAATTGTTGCACGACCAAAGAGAATGGGATGAATTGATTTGGTTGGCTGAACTGTCATATAATAACAGTCATCACTTCTCGACCTTATTCACCCCTTTTTATGCCACCTATGGTTTCCATCCTAAATTCTTACCCTTTTCTCCTTTGCGACCTTGTGCGAACCCTGCTGTCACTGATTTAGTCGCCCACTTGCAGAGGGTGCATTCCACCATCCATGACAATTTGGATAAAGCCAAAACTGAGTACAAAAAGGCAGCTGACACACACAGACACACCGAACCTGAGTATAAGAAAGACGACAAGGTGTGGCTTTCAACTAGACATCTTTCTCTTAAAGGGGCCTGCAAGTTCCAACCTAAATACATTGGTCCTTTTTCTGTTGTAAAGGTCATAAACCCTGTAGCCATAAAATTGACCCTACCTCCTACCATGAAAGTACACCCGGTGTTCCATGTCTCTTTATTGAAACCTGTTGCGCCAGGTACTCGCCTTCAGCCAGTCCTGTTACCTACGATGGTTGATGAGGTCGACGAATATGAGGTCGGTGCTATTGTTGATTCACGCAGAGTGAGAGGTCGACTCCAATATCTTGTTCACTGGAAAGGCTATGGTATTGAGGAAAGATCCTGGGAACCAGCTGGACAGGTCCATGCTCCTCGGTTATTGAGGGCTTTCCACAGTAGGTACCCCCATAAACCGAAACCTGTGGGGGGCTCTGTAGGAGGGGTGTTCTGTCATGCCTGCCGGATGCGTGGGAAATAGGCGACGCGCAAGTGGAGAAAAATGAGGTATGAGCATACGAGAACAGTGGTTGGCAGTGGTTGGCAAAAGGAGCCCCATAGACTGGTGCACATGCGCAGTATGCACGCATGCGCACAATGTAGTGAAACGGAATATAACCCGCCCCATGGAAGAAGGAAGTGCTTCGCGTTTAGCTAAGCTGTTCCTGTTTTCGTTCCGGGTCGGTATCTGAGGTTATCTGAGGTTGGCGTCCGAGGAGGTAGGGTGTCGGCATTTTGTTTCAGTGATTCCCGGCTCCAGGTGTGGAGTGCTGGTGTTTATTTCTTAGAGAGTCGAGACGGCTTGTCTTGGGCTCGTAGAGTCTATTTTTGAGTTTGAATTGCCTCCTGGTTTAATGTGCGAAGGTCTGCCACAGTAGAAAGACATACTGTGGAGTTTATTTTTCCTTTTGAGAAATTCGAGTTTGATTCTTTTGGAGTCCCGTGTTTTATCAGTGACTCGTGCTTCAAATTAGAGTTGCAGTTATTATATACACGTGGTGAGTGAATTGCATAATAGTCGTGTTCTGAATTAGGCATTTTGGAAGCAGTGCCTTATTTGTTTATATTGTATGCAGAAGCTGTGTGTGCTGAAAACACTCAAGACTGTCACAGGAAGTTCGCCTGGCATAGTTTGAATATTGGTTCGAGTGGTGTTACATTCTACTAAAGGTACACGTAGTTAGTCATTCTAGACCATAATAGTACAACACAAAAGAGTAATAAAGGGAGGGTTGGTTTTTCACGTTTTCCTGTTTTTGTCTTATTATAGATCCAGGTGCTGCAGACACATACTGTCTTACACAGACCACAGAAGAGAGAGGAGGCGTATTTCTTTTCCCTTTACTACCCTTGTTTTGTTCCCCTGTGTTCCCCCTAGTTACAACTTGGGATTCAGTGTACAATCCTGTGTTCCGAGGGGTGACAGGGGGAATCAGGGTTTTAGCGGCGAGGATCCAGGACACCTCCGAGACAAAGGTGCGTGCATTACACAGGGTAGTACCACAACACTCAGCCAAGAACCCTAAAGATCCCTGCTAGGCCTGTACCACCCCTTCTGGGAAACACAGGGTCTCTTCACTTAAGATGAGCCCCACCTGTGTTCACAGGGGTACCCCTAGAAGACAAACTGGCCAGGACACCGGCTACAGTCGCCCTGCCGTCCAGGACAGGCAACCACCTGAACCTGGCTCCCTAACCTAGGGACGCTACCCTTTGGTTAGATGCCTGGCGCACCAGGACTTCTACAAGTTGAAAACAAAAAATCTAAGGCTTTCTCTCCTCCTTCAGCAGCAAGGCAACTACTGCAGGTCAATCCCCCATACAGCTTACCCGGTTCCTTCTCTTCAGGCAGGAGTTCCCTCTTGTAACTTCAGGACACTACATACAGTTGCCCTTTACGTCCAGATCCGGAAACACCGGTTACTGGCTCCCCGACCGAGGGACGTACCCCTTTGGTCAGATGCCTGGCGCACCAGGACTTCCTTGAGGGTGACACAACTAATGTGTCGTGTACAAGTCTGCCTGACACTCAGGACAGAAGTGGCATCACCATGGTCACTCCCTGGTGACACAACCCTTCTGGCTGGCCCCTGACCCACTGGCTCTTCCACTGGGGAACCTATCCCCCTCGCACCCCTCCATCTGGACTTCTGCACCCTCCCAACTGGAGCGGTACTGCCAGACACAAGAACTACTGGAACCCTGGTTACAGAGGTTCCACGTTCTCCAGACACTCTGGAAGATCCTCCTCAAATGACCTATTGGTACAGCCTAGGCCCCGACCTGATGTTCCCTTCAGAAACATTCCAGGCCCTGACACTGGGTTTCGGGCACCTGGAGACATGCAGTCCCACCCACTCCTTCTCCTCTTGAGACAGGACGTGAGCCCCTACACCGAGACCTAGCTGGGCTACACTGAACCTCTTCCACCACGCTGGGCTGGAAGACACCTCAGACACTCCTTTTGGAATCACTCCATCCCCTATGCCTCTCTCCTCCCAGAACATTACCAACTCCAAAATTCTGTCTCTAAACAGACCACAGAAATTAAAAAGCAGGCTCCACTGTCTGCAGACGTTCTTGGGAAAAGTTCAACGCACAGGACTTAGGTATCTGAGCAAAACAAGATTACACAAGCATTCAGCAAGCTCCCCATCCAGAGAACTCACAAACACGTCCAGTGCCACACACCATTCATCCACACACACCCCTCTCCAGACTGGTAAGGCAGTTTCTACCACCCCTGACTTCTCAACTGACCACACTTGACACAGGTACCATTACTCCAGGACAGGGACGGGGGACACATGCACTGGACACACTTATGCTGCCACCACTGGATCCCACCCTTCTGGTGAATCCAGAAAACACACTGCACTCAGGGGGATGATCTACCCTCCCGAGCTAGGGACACCTAACTCAAAGTGCACAAGAAACACATTTCCACAGAAATGACATTTTCAGCAAACTTAAAACAATAATCCCCAAAATGTGGTTATCTAAAATGCAGAGTCTTGTGGTGAGGCCAGCTGCTACTGTGGTACAACGCAAACACAAATCCTTATCCCACCGCTTGCCGCCAATGTTGGAAATGGGATCCCTGGCTGGCCAGGGCTTTCGCCAAAGTCAGTCAGAGACCACCACTCCCAAGTCAGGGCAAGGGAGTTACACACCAAGATAACCCCTGCTCACCCTCTAGGTAACGTGGCGCGAGCAGCAAGGCTAAACTTGGAGGCGATGTAAGTTAAGTATTTGCGCATGCACCCCAGCAACAACACCCAGGACCCACCACAAAGGAAACTCCACACAAGGTTATATAAAAATAGCCTTTGTATTACAGCAAAACACATTTAGATAAAACACACACTTTACAATGTGCCAGAGGCACGGGCAGAATTTACAGGGGATATGTACAAGACAGGGCCACCTGGACCACTGCCAGGAATCAGCACTTTTAGAAATAACAATACAATACTTGTAGGCCTAGAACTTAGAACATAGCCTATCAGATACGGACAGTACCTTCCGGACTGGTTGAGTGGGATAATGCGAGTGACCTCCTTAGTAAACTTGAGCGGGCGGCCCAGCGAAGCGGCGCGACTCAGGGGAGAGCGGCGCGGCTCGAGGCTTGAGCGGGCGGCCGGCAAGGTACAAGCGTTTCTCTGGGGCGACCAATGTGTGCGGCTCAGAAGGGGAGGGGGAGGCAGGATGCGGGCGGCCCAGCGAAGCGGCGCGGCTCAGGGGCGAGCGGCGCTGCTCGAGGCTTGGACGGGCGGCCGGCACGAGCTGCCGAGGGGAGTGAGCGAGGCACACTTCAGCGAGGCCCCAGGGGCCCAGGGAGATCAGACAAGTCCCAGCAATTTGTCAGGGAAGGCACAATAGAGTCCACTGGTCCTGGGACTCTGGTCAGGGGGCGAGCTCAGTATCAAGCCCTTGGAATATCACTTATAACAGAAAATCACTGTAGCACAATATAAAAATAGAGCACACAACCAGTAACTACTGGTAACCAGGACCTCACTAGCACCACCTGTACTAGGAAGAAAACAACCACCTATGTATCACAATACCTGTAGGGGCGTAAGAACATAACACATGATGCAATGCATAACATTCATTCAGAGGTGTAAGGAACATAACACATGACGCATCAACACACGTTCAGCGGTGTAAGGAACAAGGCACATGATGCATCAACAACACATTCAGAGGTGCAGAACACAGGGTGCGCAACACATACTACACATTGTACATTTCCTAACACCCAAAAGCAATAGGACATAGATCATAACAGCATCTAAACCTCAGTTAGCGCATAAATCACCTTTAGCGCAGAACTCACAAAGTCCAGGTTGCGCCACTTGCGCCAAGACCTAAACGTAGCAGCTGCCCACAAAGTGCTGGGCAGCTGAGGGACAGAACAGGGGGCCTAAACGCTGCAGCTGTCACTAAATGCTGCGCAGCTGGGGAAAGGCCAGGGATGAAGGAGTGCGCCTCACTCCTAAAGTCCAGAGTACATGTCCCTAGGGAAAGAAAGACCTACACGGTGCAGCTGCCCACTACTTGCTGGGCAGCTGGGAATCATTTAAATGGGGCATGGGCTCTCAGAAGCCCTGAAACAACATGTGCCACACCTGGGAGCCATCTGGCTCTGGAAATAATGGTGTGCATGGGAGCACTCTGGCTCCTTAGAAATAACTGTCCCCATTGTTGGAGCCCCTCATGGCTCTTCTGAAAGGCCCGGGGACTTGGAAACAATGTCCGCTGGGGGAGCGGCCCGCTGCCTTCTGGTGCCACTCTCCCCTTCAGAAATGCCCTAGTGAGCCTCTCTGGCTCCACATACCAAATGTCCCCGGAAGGTTGGAGTCCCACTTGGGGACTCTAGGCACCACTATGCCCGCGTGGAGCCCTCAGGCTCCTAACATAATCGAACGCCCAGCCAGGGGAAGGTCAGCCCTCCCTCTGCACTCACAGGGCCCCCCTTCAGCCCCTTTTCACTCACCGGCTACTCGGGACTCTGCTTCCGGGGGCGGCGGGGGGAAACTATCTCCGGGGCTCCCTCCTGGACATGGGAGCCCCGCAACATTCAGCGCTCTGTTTCTGGCGCCCCCGGGGCTCTCCCCAGCTAACGGGAGCCCCGGGCGGCCATCACTCGGCCTCCTTCTCCTTCCGGTCGGCGGCGGTCTTCTTCCGGGGCTCCCTCCTGGTCCTGGGAGCCCCGCAACCTTTCAGGCGACTTTCTGCTCATCCAGCGGTGCTCCCAACAGCTCACGGGAGCCTGGGCAGCAGGCGGCCATCTTTCTCTGCCGGCGGAGCGGGTAGCCAATCACAGTGCAGCGGCGGGCGGGACTTCCCCGCAAAACCGGAAGTCCCGCCCCGAGTCAGGCACCGTAGTGCCTGGCTTCCTGTTTTGCAGCGCTCGGGCCGCGGCGGTGAATCTCGGGGGCATTGAAGAGGGGTGGCCTCCCTCGAGAGATTAAATATTCAGCAATCAAGCGAGGTAGGCACTCGCTGGGGCCCAGGGGCCCTTCTCAGAACGGGGAAAATGCCGGGTGGGCACCGGCTCGAATAAACAGCACTCCCAAGCGCTGTGGGCACGAAGAGCGCTCCCAAGCGCTAGGGGTCAAGGGACAGCGCTCCCAGGCGCTAAGGCAGAAATACAGCGCTCCCAGCGCTATGAAGGCACCAAAAGCAACAAGTCCTTCAGTAATCCAGCATCTCAGCATTCCAGGGGCTGGGCAGGGCTCAGGGAGGCAAGCCTTCCCCTGAGCCCCAGCAGCAGCACGCCCCTGGCAAGATTCTAGTTGGGAACAAGAACATTTTTCAAGAGGTCACAGCCTCTTTTTATACAGAGCAACCCTTTGTCTAAGGTGCAGGGTGGGGGAAGAACAAGTCGCAGCTGGTCTGGGAGTACAGTTGATGGCCCAACCACCCCTTTCATTCACTGGGGAGGCTTGGGTCATTAGACGAACCACAGGGGGGCGGAGCCAGCATTGTCAGGGGAAAACCCAGCCTCATTCAGGACCCAGGTACACTCCTCCCCAGCCATCAGCATGCTAATCTCACACTCACCACCGGGCAGACCCATTCAGACTTCCTGGAGCCTGGCATGCCAGCCAGCTCCAGCCAATCACGCTCCAGCACCCTCACTGCACACACACATCAATGTCCAGAAGTGCTACTTCCCCACTAGACACATACATGCCGCATACACC
This sequence comes from Lissotriton helveticus, assembly GCF_964261635.1. Taxonomy (NCBI): domain Eukaryota; kingdom Metazoa; phylum Chordata; class Amphibia; order Caudata; family Salamandridae; genus Lissotriton; species Lissotriton helveticus. The sequence goes on from NC_136057.1 coordinate 395,276,166, forward strand.
ATCTCGCAGCATTCACTCCCACGAGTTCACACATACTAAACGCGAGCCTGCACTCCCCACGCATCAGGAACTACCAGGGACACACACATTCCCCATGCATTCCTATGGGAGGGCAGGCCTATCTCACACACGCACTCAAGGAGCGCACGCACTTTACACTGCGCCACAGTGTCAAAGTGCGCAAAGAGCAGAAATCACTACACTTCAAGGCAAAAAGTTCAGGGGTGAACCTGCCACAAGGCCCAAGTCCAACATCAGTGGAATGGCCTTCTCCAGGACTTTGGTGGGAATAGGAAGCAGAGAGATGGGTCAGTAGTTCTTGTGTTCGGTGGTGCCAGCAGAGGGTTTTTTTCAGGAGAGGTCTGACCTCTGTGTTTCCATTTCTCAGAGAATGTGGCCATGGTGATGGATGTGTAGAGGATTGGGTAAGTTTGATGCGGATTTCCTTGCTCCCAAAGTTGAAGAAGTGGGGCAGGGGTCCATGGGTGCTCCTGAGTGGATAGAATTCATGATGGCCGTGATGTCCTGTGTGGCGAGCTGTTCCAATGCGGTGAGCAGAGGGTTGTCAGTGATGTCCGTTGGTGTGATTAGGCTGTAGACGTCGGTGGGTTGGGGTTTGAAGTTACTGTAGATGGTGGATATCTTGTTGTGGAAGTAGTCTGCCTTGTCTTGGCTGTAGTTCACCAATGTGTTGCAGATTTCCTGGGATGCTGGGATTGCAAGGCAAACAAAATCTGCAGCTTCTTGTTGTTCTAGTGGGATATGATGACGGCAGTTGAACCAGAACTTGTTCTACAATAAAGACTAAGACATTCATAGAAATGTAGACCAAGAATGCCATAGTTTCAATCCACTTATGGGGAGCTGGGTGAATCCAGTTTTCTCTGAACCCCAACTACAGGTGTGATCCTTTTTTTATCAATGTTTTTATTTGAATTGATATAGCAAACAGAACAAATTATGAACACATAACAGGGCATGTCCTGGATCAATTTCAGGCAATCTTCCTGAAATGAAGCATAAGCATAACAACTCAATTTCAATCAGACTGCAATAATTTAATCTGGTATAATACATTACTCAAGGTCGTCATTTACATAGGAGAGTGATCGGGTTACTACAATCTATCACCTTCTATATCTACATCACGGAATGGACAGTGTTGCAAGAAGTCTGTCACCCAAGTTATTCGTTATTGTGTGGAAATATTGTTGACATTATTTCTCAACCCATAAATTTGTTTTCACAGGTGGTATCCTTGAGCTTCTCACAGCAAAATAAGATGCAGGTCACTGATGAATTATTGTAGTTGATTGCTCTTAACACCTTGTAACCTCCTTCACCTCTTACGCATACAAGTACAAGCCACTACATAAAGAAAAAAATGCAGTAGGAGTTTTACAGAGTCCGAAAGTAAATTCTGTGCCAAATGCATTTTTCCATTTGTCACTCTTGTGGTCTCTGACAAGATGATAAGCTTCCCTTAGATCTAACTTGGTGAAAAGGTTTGCCTGCATAATGTTGTCTAATAGAACACATTTAAAAGATAATAGGTAACGATTCTTAATAGTGACTTTATTAATTGCTCTATAGCCAGTACAGATTCTCAACTCAAACGGTTGACTCTGAACATCTAATGAAGCCAATAGCTAAATGTTCATCCCAGTACCTTTATTACTGTCATGTTTCTGATTCTGCAAGTGCCTTTCCACAACTAAATGATATTGGGTTTCCAGGTTCTAAATCAATCTTACAATCATAGCTTCTGCGTGGAGAGAGGTAGTGCCCTTGTTTTCTGTTTGTTTAAAACATCACAAAAAGTTTCATAACAATATTATGAGGTATTCACACAGCCAATTTTCTGTGGCTACAGTCAATCGTGCTAATGCCTTGGAAGACTAAATGTTACAGAATAAGGGTTGACCCAACGGCGCTGGGACCTGGGTAGTCAGTGTTACATATAAAGGGGTCCCAGTTGCAAAACCTCTGGAACACGAGGACAAGAATTCAGAGAATAATACAAACTCCTAACACTCTTTCATTTGAGTGATGTTTTTAATTCACATCCTCATTTGTAGATCAGTTACGATACATTTATCAGAATAGCATACTTATGTACGTTGCCCATAGCAGAGAGGGCGTGGGAAAGTGGGACAGGTAAAAGCGATATAGTGTGGTGAGGGTAGTGTAAATATAAAGGAAGTTTCAAAAGAAATCACATGTGGTCACATGTACATCCGAAAAATGGTACCACAGGGGCACATTCACATTGCCATCAAGATATTTCTCAACATTTAACACATTCCTATCCCAATACATTTAACACAGCCAAAAATGATCTGTTGCTGTTGGGTAGGACAAATGGATGGTATGTCGACGTTTCGACCCCAGTATTGTAGGCTGATTCATGCCCTACTGCGGGGTCTTCATCAGGACTAGTGGGGACGTGATTCCGGGGAAGTGAGGGAGGGCACCTATAAGTCAAAACATTGGAATCAGATAGGGAATGACAAGTGCGGTTACTTAAAAAGGCTGAAATATTCGCAAAACATTACCGATAAGGCCACAGTGGGTTGTGTGGCACCGTCTGGGTAGCGTAATGGGCCCGAAGGCTCCAAGGATCAGGGCGAGCTTCAAACTAAAAGAATTAGGTTACTATCAGAAAAGGCGGGTGTCACTCAAAATCGTCCCACACATATTGTAACCTAATTGTTCGAAAACGTGCTTAAGTGAACAAGCATCAACGATTACCCAGGAAAGGAATAAATATCACATAAGAGAGGACATCACAACCATGCCGCATCCAGACATACCCAATTTACCAAGTTATAGGTCCAAGTTGCATTTTGGTGTACATGGTGTTATGAAAACACAGACATTTATGATAAAATCGGGGGATTTTCAGTGCGTCATAACAGCCCTGGGGAAGTCATATACGGCCAATAATCTATAAGAACACACTCATGGCTTTCAACAACGAAAATAATGGGTCCTTGTATACAAATTAAACAATTACCCGAGGGTTCAAAATGAGCCGAAACGTCTTCATACGTTGATATAATTGACAGTGGTAACCCTGGTTGGTTCGGTATTATTCATCTGAGTGGGAGGAAAGAGGGGTTCAGTCGGAAGGCACCAAAACCTAACCAATTATTTCACATATCCATTATCATTAATAGGTGACAAAATCATCTAGAGAAACTCACCGCGAGCATGGCAGCGTTAGATCTCTGCCCGGTCCGAGCTTCAATCTAAAATGGATGAAGAGAGCAAGGCGCTCAGTAAGATGCCCGTAAATGCGCCCACTCGTAAAATGCTACTGCCATAAACCTTTTTAAACAGGTTCGAATAGAGTTGAACACTCACCACGGGAAAACGGCTACTCACGCACGCATCATCCGAAATGAATGCGGGCGGGACAATCGTTATTGTTTAAAGAGTGAGCGCGCCGACGGCACGTGTGCTTGCAGCAGCTCAATGCCTGTTGCTCACGTCGCCGGTGTCCGTGAACGGTAGGGCCATAGAAGAAAGACTAATTCAAGAGAGATGAGTTTCCAAATAAAGTCTCTTGATTTTTCTACTTGTAGGGGAATCTTATTTACAGAACAAGGCATTACAAAACAGAGGGAGGGTGGTGGTGGCTGGCATTGTTAAGATGTACCTAAAAATTCACCGTAATGAGAAAATTATTTGGACAGTGAATTCTCATTGTTGGTAATACACAAATACTAGCAAACAAATTACAGTAACGATTGGTCTTATCTGGTCATCTGTGAATGACCTGTTGGGGGACAAAAATTATTTGAAGAGAGGAGAAAAACAGATATACACTTCGTTAATTGCATCTTAGACATTTCCTTCTAAGCAATACCAATGATTTTAGCGTTAGCAGGCTAATTGAGCATAGCTTGTATCCTGTTCATTGAGCCCACTCTGGATCGTGTCCAGACGGGTCATCCATTTGCTTTCTCTTACATTGAGGACAGAGCCAATGTTACCACCCCTGGGGCCTAGAGAAACTTTTTCAAGTACCACCCATTGTAACTCTTCCACTGTATGGCCAGCACTCTTGTAATGGTCCACTAAAGGTGCCCCCACAACCTCGCATCTAATTCTGCTCTGGTGCTGAAGAATGCGCACTTTTATCTTCTGCTGTGTTTGTCCTATGTAGGCCAAACCACAGGGGCACATGATACAATAAATTACACAGTTGGTGTTGCAATTTGTAAATGTTTTAAGATCTATGATGTGATGTTTATAATTGAACTGTTTGGCTTGTATACACGTTGGGCAAGCCTTACAGTTCCCACATCTATAATGTCCAATGGTTATAGGTAGATTCCACAAAGTTTGTATGGTCCGTGGTTCAGGGGTTTCTAAGAACGAGCACACCACATAATCCTTTATACTCTTGGATTTCTTAAATGAGTGCATAGGTAACTGGGGCTGTCTGATGTCCTCGGCTATCAAAGGCCAATGTTTATTAATGATCTTACGTATGGTGTTACTTTGTGTGCAGTACGTGGTTACACAGATCATCATCTCCACACTCTCATCGTTTCTAGCCTGTGGTGCGAGAAGTTCTTCACGCGGGCTGTACCAAGCCCGTTTTTGGGCTCTCTGAACGAGTCTTCGCGGGTAGCCTCTCTCCAAAAGTCTAGAGCTTAGATCTTCTGATTCAGAGAAGTAGTCGTCTTTTTTGGTACAGTTGCGCCGTATCCAAAGGAATTGCCCAAACGGTAGGTTGTCTCTCAGGCCTCTTGGATGATGGCTATTGTACAGTAACAACGAGTTGCGTTCTGATGGCTTTCGGTATAGTGTTGTTGACAGCTTGTGATCCTCATGAAAGATAGTGACATCTAGAAAGTCTACTTTTTCCACAGTTGGATTGGACTGTGAAATGAATGTCTTGGCTCTGCTGATTCAACCAATTGTGAAATAGGTCCAGATCTTCCTTCGTACCAGTCCATAACATCAGCACATCATCAATGTAGCGCCGCCATATTGTGATGTGATCTTGGTTGGGGTTAGTCTGACTCAGCACATGTCTCTGTTCATACTCCGCCATGTAAATAATGGCCAGGTCCGGCGCAAAGGCTGCCCCCATTGCGATGCCCTTTGTTTGAAGGTAAAACTTTCCTTGAAATATGAAGAAATTCTTCCTTATTGCGATAGTCAGGAGTGCGATAATAAACTCTGTTGGTACAGCCATGGGTGCTGTACGTCCATCAAGTACTCTTTGCATGACCTCTAGTGCTTCTGTCTGAGGGATGCTTGTATAAAGCGAGACTATGTCGCATGTCACCAACAGTTGTTTTCCAGTATCAAATTCCATGCCCTCCACAAGATTAATCGTTTGCATTGTGTCCCTTAAGTAGGTTGGTGTACCCTCTGCAATGGGTTTCAAAAAAACATCTATGTATCTACACAGGGGCTCTAGAATCGATCCACACCCGAATACAATCGGGAGTCCCGGAGGTGCTTGCATATCCTTATGTATCTTGGGGAGGGTATATATTGTAGGTAGCCTTGGGTCATTCTGGTTGAGATATTTAAATTCCAGCTCACTCACAAAGCCTTGTTCCTTGCATTTCGTGGTCAAATTAAGGATCTCCATGGCCAGGTCTTTCGTAGGATCGCTGCATAGTTGCTTGTAGCTTACTCCATCTCCCAATTGTCTGAAAATCTCATCCTTGTATTTCTCAACATCCTGGACAACGATTGCTCCTCCCTTATCCGCTGGCTTTATTACAATAGCCTTGTTGTCTCTCAAGGTGCTCAGCGCTCTTCTTTCCTCATTGTTGACATTTAATTTGGTATGTTTGTGTATTGAAAGAGCTTTGTCAACTTCATTGAGTACAATCTGTTCATATGCCAGGATTTGGTTAGTCATGGTACTTCCTGGTGGCACAAATGTGGAAGGTACACTAAGTCCTGTAGTTGAGGGAGTGTGGAATGGTGGGCTATTCCTGAAGAAATATCTTAATCTAATTTTTCGGAAGAACTTCATTAGTTCTGTTCTTATGGAAAAACGGTTGGGGTGTGATGTAGGCACAAAAGATAGCCCCTTCGTAAGGATATTGATTTCATTGTCGTTCAGGGTATACGAGGATAGGTTAACAACAGGGCTGGGTCTGCTTACTACCACCTGTAGACCTTCCGACGTGTTGATATCTCGCCGTGGCTCTCCTGGGGGAAATGAACTTGCTTCTGGATCTGGCCCGACCTTTCTCCCAGTTGGGATTGGTGGGGTATTGGCCTCTCGTCGTTCCTCTTTGCCAATTGCCTCTGCCCCATGGTGATCGCCATTGTCCCTCTCCTAAAAAAGGCTGTGGTTGATTGAACGGTCCCTGTGGCTGGTTCCAACTGCCTTGGTAGCCGTAGCCTGAATTTGCTGCTCCTTGGTAATTGTCACTGTCACCACTGTAGGAGGAGTCTGAGAAAGTGGTATAATTCCTGCGTCCGCGGTAACCATCTCTCCCTCTTCCAGTAAAGCGTCCTTGGGAGTCCTGTTTGTAGTAGTCCTCGCTAAGGTATGGATAAGTATTCTTCTTTTCGTAGTATCTAATGTCTTTAGCAAGTTTTTCAAGTTTTCTCTGCTGTGTGTTAGTCTCAAAGTCTTTCAGGGTTTTAGCTAGTTTCTCCAAGGCCTCCTTTGCATTTATTAAAGCTGCATCCCCAGCGATTTCAGATTTGAGGTCAGCGATCTCTCGGAGTAGTGATTGTACTTGTTCAGCAGCTGTCTCCACTCCCAGCACCATCCAGTGCCGGGAGCAGTTGTTAGCTACAAAACTAAAGCCCTCCTTGAATTTGGGCACATCAATGAAAATGGCAGGCTCGTTTTTTACTTGAAGGCCAACCGGAATGGTGTTAGAATGAAGATATTTGGTTAACAGGTGGCCATGTAACCGAGTCCTGATTAACTTTTTTTCCATTTTAGATTGAAGCTCGGACCGGGCAGAGATCTAACGCCACCATGCTCGCGGTGAGTTTCTCTAGATGATTTTGTCACCTATTAATGATAATGGATATGTGAAATAATTGGTTAGATTTTGGTGCCTTCCGACTGAACCCCTCTTTCCTCCCACTCAGATGAATAATACCGAACCGACCAGGGTTACCACTGTCAATTATATCAACGTATGAAGAAGTTTCGGCTCATTTTGAACCCTCGGGTAATTGTTTAATTTGTATACAAGGACCCATTATTTTCGTTGTTGAAAGCCATGAGTGTGTTCTTATAGATTATTGGCCGTATATGACTTCCCCAGGGCTGTTATGACGCACTGAATATCCCCCGATTTTATCATAAATGTGTTTTCATAACACCATGTACACCAAAATGCAACTTGGACCTATAACTTGGTAAATTGGGTATGTCTGGATGCGGCATGGTTGTGATGTCCTCTCTTATGTGATATTTATTCCTTTTTAACCCGGCTGGGTAATCGTTGATGCTTGTTCACTTAAGCACGTTTTTGAACAATTAGGTTACAATATGTGTGGGACGATTTTGAGTGACGCCCGCCTTTTCTGATAGTAACCTAATTCTTTTAGGTTGAAGCTCGCCCTGATCCTTGGAGTCTTCGGGCCCATTACGCTACCCAGACGGTGCCACACAACCCACTGTGGCCTTATCGGTAATGTTTTGCGAATATTTCAGCCTTTTTAAGTAACCGCACTTGTCATTCCCTATCTGATTCCAATGTTTTGACTTATAGGTGCCCTCCCTCACTTCCCCGGAATCACGTCCCCACTAGTCCTGATGAAGACCCCGCAGTAGGGCATGAATCAGCCTACAATACTGGGGTCGAAACGTCGACATACCATCCATTTGTCCTACCCAACAGCAACAGATCATTTTTGGCTGTGTTAAATGTATTGGGATAGGAATGTGTTAAATGTTGAGAAATATCTTGATGGCAATGTGAATGTGCCGCTGTGGTACCATTTATCTGATGTACATGTCACCACATGTGATTTCTTTTGAAACTTCCTTTATATCTACACTACCCTCACCACACTATATTGCTTTTACCTGTCCCTCTTTCCCACGCCCTCTCTGCTATGGGCAACGTAAATAAGTCTGCTATTCTGATAAATGTATCGTAACTGATCTACAAATGAGGATGTGAATTAAAAACATCACTCAATCGAAAGAGTGTTAAGAGTTTGTATTTTTCTCTGAATTCTTGTCCTCGTGTTCCAGAGGTTTTGCAACTGGGACCCCTTTATTGGAAGACTTAATGGCACAAGTTTCATGTGGACGCAAATAAGTGTCTTCAGTTGCACAGTTCCAGCTGTCCAATCAATAGTGGGGTTCTGGAATTTTAACCATGGCATTTCCAAAGCTACCCTGAATAAAGGTATCTATTTAGTAAATTAAAATCTTTTCACAATGAGTTCCAAAATAATACAAATCTATTTTTTATGTATGAAATTGGAAATCTTTTCAGGAACCTTCTTCTTAAATTCAGGTGTCTGTAATTCTTGAGCAATCTTAATGCACATTGAATTTCATGATGCTCTATCATGTGCCCGAGTTAGGCCTCGTAGGAAATAGTGCCAATTTATATGTACATGGTTCTTTCCTACAGTTGCCTTCCCTTTGTCACATCGACTTTTGACACACATTTGCATTTACAACGCTTAGGTTAGTTGCTAGGATGCAACGACCTTGCTGACACAAAAGAACTTTATGAGAACACTATCATACTGCCTTGGCATTATGTGCAAGGTCTTCACGTGCGTGATACAAATGTGTTTGTTTTTACGTCCTTATGGAGACGCAGCTATCTATGGAATACAATCAATAGGCAGCCTAATCATAATCACAACCCAAGGCAAGGATACCCTTATCTATATATATATATCCTTTTGGTTCTGAATACTATCAGAGGAGACAATCTAGTGACTTCAAGGGGTCCCTGTATGCTGAAGCTTTCGCCTAATAGCTGACTGACATCTCCGTGAGGGGTGTCCAGTTCGGGGCCAAGACGGGATCCCACATTCTTACTCACCAGGTAAAGGGGTTCAATAATCCAGAGGTATAATACTATCTATGTATGCATATACAAGCTGTCTCAACAAGATGGTGGAACTCTTTGTTTTATTCACTGTTTTGACACTCCTTATAACATTTGCCTGCTTCTGTCTATTAATCATTGTAGCACACATCTTCTATACAAGAATCACTACGGTTCAATAAATATTGAAAAGCATCCTTGTGTGTATTCTTTGTTTATTTCTCTGAGCGAAAGAGAGCACGAGTGACTGAGCGAAAAGTCCTAGGTCTGCCACCACGATTCCTGAGGTCAGGGTTCTCATGTTCAGTAGTTGCAAGAACTGTTCGCTCCGTGTCTAGGTCTGGGTGGGGCTAACGGTGGCACTGTGAGCTAACTGGTCCAAGGGACAACATATCCTGTGTGGGTGCATGGAATCAGTCTGGCACCATTCTAAGTTTATGTCGCCCGCAAATGTGCAGTTCCTACTGATTTGTGGAAACTACATGACAGCTCCTGAATTTAAAGTCTCAAAATTGTATTTTCATTGCCATCCAATGAAGACATTTTCATTAGGATGATCAAATATACAATAGAATACATGGTATTCATTAACTAATTGGGAACTGACTTAGTGTTATGACTTGTCAAAGGAGCTCCCTTAATTGTTAGAACTCCAGTTTTTCCACTGACAGTTATTTTGTAGATACTATGGTTTATTCTTGATTTGTTTATACCCCTGGTTTACCATGACAGTCTTTAATGAAATGGCCTGACCTTCCATAACACATACACAACGTTTCAAATATCTTCTCCTACTACTTCTTTGGATATAAGGCCCAAAATGCAAACCTACTCTAGGTTTGGGAACTTCTGAATATTTATGTGCCTCTAATTTAGAGCATACTATTAGAACTTTAGTCTCTGCTTTAATTTGTTTAACAACTGTAACTTAAACACTGATATAATTGCACTACATGGCGTATTAGTCAGAACACTCCGTGCAATGAATAATCACCTGTGCAAGTGCATCCTTAAATGTACTTCAAAAGCCTTGATAGAACAATGATGTTATTTTCTCTCCATGCCAATCAGATTTAATAACTAAGCAATTAAATGTGGTAATAAAAACTTAGGAACTTTTAATGCACTTGTTTTAAATTTAATAACTTTTATTATCAAAGGAAGTATATATGGTTTTGTATCTTATAACTTCCACATTTGTTCACAGAATGGCAGAAAAGATCTACAGCAAAGATATTTTTTTCATAGTGGAATACTTCAGTTGTCAGCATTCCTAATTACCTATCACAAAATCATTAGAAAATGTCATTGGCTTACACAAAATTGTAACTGACTCCATTAAATGTCTCTTCAAGTGCTAAAAGTATAATGGTATAATGGGGTCTGCCAATTAATGTGTAGGTGTACTAAACTTAAATTCTTGTAGTGCAGGTTGCAAAGATGTAGGATATATTTCTCTTAAATCTGTACTTAATGGTGCATTTCTTACATCTTTTTTCAGAATTTGTAATATAGCACTAATCTCTTGTTTATATGGGATTCATTTTGATTGTAAGGATTAATTTTGACTCCTTACTAAACAGATGTCTTTCTGCAGTTTATTTATTAGCTCTAATATCTGAGACAGAATCTATCGCTCATGTTAGAAGATAACAGGGGCTAGCCAATCTGCCTTAGAACACTAACCTCGTAGAACCTTAAGGAGTTGGGTCTAATCAGTCCTTCAGCTCTAGTGAAGCAGTGTTCTTTGCTTCATTATGCTTTGTATTTTAATGCACCCATTGGCATTTTAGTCTGAGTAATTACTGTCAGTACTTGCTCCTACATTCTGAAGACTCTCAGAAAGGTGCTACCGTATATTTCACCAGCACTCCACCGGCCCACAGTCATTGCACTGGTTACCGCCCGGCTTGACTACTGTAACGCCTTGTATCTGAATACTAGTACGCCCTCCCTAAACAGGCTTCAGGTCATACAAAATGGGGCTGCTAGGCTGATTCCTAATATCCTGAAAAGGCATTCAGCAAAGGAGGGGCTTCATTCTCTGCACTCGTTCCCTATTAGGAAGCGTATCTTTTTTAAAACATTGTGTATGGTTCATAAGGCCCTGCATAATATAGGTTCCCAACTGCTGACAAACATGTTTAAATGGTACACGCCTGAGATCTTCATCCCAGAGAAAACTGGACATCCCTAGAGTTCGCAAAGCCAGATGGGGCGGCCGCTCCTTCTCGGTGGCGGCAGCCAAACTTTGGAATACTCTACCCTCCTCGATCTCCCAGGTGGAACCCCTTCCAGTGTTCAAAAACTACTGAAGACCTGGCTTTTCACAGTTAGTCAGTAACCTCTCATTCTCCTTGCCTTTTCCCATCCGCTCAGCACCTTGGCACCCTCTGGTTTTAGTGCACTTTATAAATTCCTATCCTATCCTAAAAAACCTGAATTCTTCTTGCAGATGTGGTTCATGTTTCTATCTGACTGTAAGGATACATTTTGACTCCTTACTAAACAGATGTCTTGCTGCGGCTTATATATTAGCTCTAATATCTCAGACAGAGTCCATCACTCATCTGAGAAGATAACTGGGGCTAGCCAAACTGTCTTAGAGCACTAACCTTGTAGAACCTTAAGGAGTTAGGTCTAATCAGTCCTTTAGCTGTAGCCAAGCAGTGTTCTTTGCTTCTGTATGCTTTACTTTAGTCTGAGTAATCATCATTAAAAACCTAAATTCTTCTTGCAGATGTGGTTCACATTTGTATCTGACGAGCCTGATAGGAATGTAAAATAAGCTTGATGATCTAGCTTAGAAGAAAAAAGATCATGTTAAATTTATGTTAAAAAACAAATCAGAAAAAGAAGAGTGGCCAATGGCATGATGACTTGTAAAGAATATGTTGCCTTGTCCTGCACTTAAAATTATTTCTCTTCTGTAGTTGAACAAGCCTAATTAACTACCAATTCACTATCATCTGCCAAATTGTTTTTCTCCTGTTCCGTCTATTATATTCACCAATGTATCAGCTGGAGGCTAAGTGGATGAGGGTGGTGTAAGAAATCTGCCTTTTCTGCTTGTACATCCCATATTGCCCAAGCATTGGAGCTTCAAAACAATAATTATTACATTTTATGTTTTTCTTTACATTTTTTAAACCTTTTTTTAACTTGTCTTAAACACATTCCGAAAGCTTTTACGTTCAGGAAATGTAATGACCCCTTATTATACTTACAGATGTTAGGCAGCCTAAATGTGTGCCTGATAGTGTTTTAATATGTCACTCAATTGTGATACCTGTTGTACATTTTTGGCGTTGTTCTCAACATGTGTAAATGCACTTTATTTTAATTTTACACTCTGTACTTTAAGAGTTTGGGTTCCATTGGACGTTAATGAATCAGTGGGGCACATGCATCAAGGTAATCATTTGCGATTACCAAATAGCGAGTTTTAAGGATTCGCTATTTGGTAATTGCAAATGCCTATGCATGAAAGATTCACAAATATTTTTGTGAATCCTTAACATTCCGTAACGACCCAAGTATAGTCAAAATATGCAAGAAGTGTGGCTAGTTTGGTTTAATGTTGTTAGTAACAAGGTATCCAGTTAGCATGTGTCAATGTTTTGTGGCGTCTGTTGGGACATATGCTAATGCTAAAGGCGTTTTTATTTTGTGTGCAAATTCTAGGTTAGTTACATATTCTATGCTCATGGTGGATGTCTGTAGGTGCCTCCATATGCTCCTGTTAAAGCGATACTATCACCCCTAAATTCGCAGAGCGCGAGGAGCTTTCAATTATGGTTGAAATCATTGCTTGTTCAAAATCTATGGTGATTATTTGAGGGTTATATAGTTGATAGTTTGCTGTTTATAAGTTAGCATTTCAATGTAAGTTGAACTTTGTTAGGTAAAAGTGCATCCACTAATGGTAAAAGTGCATTTACTAATGGGATGTTTGTATTTTGATATTGATCATGTATTGTTTATATTTGGTTCAATGGTGGAGGGCACAACTTAAAAGTGCCATATAAGACCTGTGTCTTACATTGAGTTAGATTTAGTGAATTGTAATTGGTAGCATAACTCCTTAATTTTATTATCATTATTGTGGTTGTATTATAGTAGGAAGGTGTCTTTCTTATGTGTTGGGGTATGTCTGTATCTTCTTATTTTTGTGTCTGCTACTGGCGTGTATTCTTTTTTACGATTGGCATGCCGGGGAGTTGGCCTTTTGCTTGTTCAAGAATTCAGTTTATTATTTTTAAGTGTTGTTCCTGTTGGTTCTTGTGGGCTCATACTGACCTATTTTAGGCACTGTAAATTATTTTTGACTTCTATTTCAGTAACATTTGGAGCATAGTTATTTTCCCTAATGCTTTCTAATGTTTCACTTTTATTGACAGCCCTGCCACAGCATTTCTTTAATTATATTTGTCGCATTTCCAGTGTTATGTTATGTTAAAAACATTTATAAAGCGCCGGCTACTCCGAAGAGTGTCCGGGCGCTGGTGGAGGGGATTCCCAAGAGGGTGTCTAGATGTAAAAGAGTTGGGTTTTCAGCTTCTTTTTGAACAGGTCGAGGCTGTCTATCCGCTCAGGTCTGATTCTGAGATTCTTGACACACTTTTGCGGGGGACTCGGTTTGGAAGATTATTCGGCCAGCACTCTTTCACAAAATTGTGAGGGACCGCTCCGAAGGTCACTATCTCAGTTTTATCCGGGTTGCATCTCAGATAATGCAGCTCCATCCATTCAAACATTTTGGTAAGGCAACAAGAGATCACCTTCCCATCAAACTCCACGTCTTTCTTGTATGTAAACAGCAGCTGCATGTCATCTGCATATGAGATGACTTTAGCGTCAAACGATTCTGCGAGCTTGGCAAGGGGTGTCAGATAAACGTTGAACAACGTAGGTCTGAGGGCTGACCCCTGTGGAACTCATATCGACAGGGGCCTGGCCTGAGCTGTGTACTGTGGCAGCCAGACTTCCTGCGTCCGGCTGTCCAGGAATGATGCTAGCCAACTAGAGGCCTTGTGTCTGAACCCTATCTTGTGTAGGCGTTCCAGCTGCTTGAGATGGAGTACTGTATCAAATGCCGCTCTGAGGTCAAGCAGTATTGGCATTGCTTTGCCCCTTTATCAAGGACATTTCGGATGTGCTCAGTAACTTCCAGGAGTGCGGTCTCGTGCTGAATTGGGGACGGAAGCCAGATTGCATAGGATGGAGAATACCACTGGCTTCCTGTGACGTGGAAAGTTGTCGATTAACTTCTTTCTCCAGAATTTTGGAAAAGGCGGGAGGAGGGAGATGGGCCTGTAGTTTACTGCTTGCTTAGGGTCTGCTGTAGGTTTATTTATCAGTGGAAGGACTTTGGCCTTCTTCCATGAGGAGGGGACCACCCTGTTGCCAGTGAGGTGTTGAAAAATATGGTGAACAGAGGGGTTGATCGCCTGTAACACCATATTTAGCAACGTGGTGGGGCAGGGATCGAGGGTGGAACCGGATTTAAGACTTTTTAGTGCAGCTAAAGACTGAGCAAGGGGATGGGAGTGAAAATGTCTAAAGTGGCATAAGTGGGAGAGGAAGGATCTGACCTCGGCCCTTGACTCTGCAGAGAGGGTGCAAGTTTCAGGAAGCTTTTCTGAATTGACATAATTTTTTCATTGAAAAATTGGTTGAGTTCCTTGCACCACTCCGCAGTTGGGATGCAGGCTCTTGAAGTGACCACAGGATGCAGGAAAGAGTCTACAATTTTAAAGATTTCCTTTGCTTTGTTGTCTTCTTCTATGATTTTAGTTTCAAAAAAGCTTTTTTTGGCGAGACGGAACTTCCCCTGGTATACATTTAGTGCAGCTTTGTATGCATTTTTGTTGTCTGTAAGGTACTTCCGTCTACATATTCTCTCAAGGTTCTTGCATTGGCCTTTACAAGAGCTAAGCTCAGCCGTAAACCATGGGGCCGTCGGGCTAGATGTTGTCTGAGAGACCTTTTTAATAGGTGCAAGTGCGTTGATTGTCTTGCTAATCCAGCCATCAAGGTCAGAACAGGGGAGGTGGAGCTCAGGGCCTGGTTGATGGCCTCTGGCTGTAGCTTGTGATGGGCCCGATAGGTCAAGGAAGCACTATCTTTCGTGGGCGGCTTACTGCAAGCCTGGGCCCAAGTAAAGGAGATTAGATAGTGATCTGTCAAAGGGAGAGGCGTGGATTGTGTAGTTGCTAGGTTCAGGTTAGAAAAAACCTGGTCGAGAGTATGTCCAGCTAGGTGGGTAGGCCAAAAGATCTCTTGTTTGAGCATCGAAAGGGTCATAATTTCAAGTAGGGCGATGCATTCTGGCCCTGTAGTGTTGTCTATTTGAGTATTAAAATCACTGAGTACCATAAAGTTTGCATATCTCATTGCCCATTGTGCCAATGCACCTTCCAATAAGTGCAAGCACTTACTGGCTGGGAAGGGCGGTCAGTACACCTGTTCCTCTGCAAGTGATCAATTCGGCGAGAGGGAGAGGCAGAAACTTAAAGCTTCGATCTCAAGGAGGCCTGTCAGGTTGAAAGTTGTGCACTTTTAAATATGATTGCCATCCAACCACCCCTACTCGAGTCGCGGTCCTTCCTAAGAACTCTATAATATGCCGGGATGGCTGATGCTAGTATGGGGTTGGCTGTGGCCAACAGCCATGTCTCTGTACCGAAGAGTACGCCCAGGTCCTCATCCCTGAGTAAGTCAAATATAAGGTCTTGGTGTTTCTGAAGCGATCTTGTTTTGAGCAGGGCTGACCTAAACTGTTTCTGAGTTTTCTCAGCCCATACGGGGCTGTGATACGCCCTGTGGTGAGCCGGAATAACCGTAGTCCCAGCGCAGCTGGGGCAGATGAATTCTTTGCAGGGGGTGTCCGGGGACCAAGCTGTCAGGAATTTCCTTTTGGGTGCCAGAGTGAGCAAGGAATCCCTATCAAAATGGATAAGATGTGAGTCTGTTGGCATCATACCGGTATAGAGGCTAGCGCTGGCTGCTTACGGGATGCTGAAGGGCGCAGACGAGCCTGCCTTTAGCATTTAGCAGAGCTGAATAAAGACCAGGAGAAACGGTCGCCGAGCGTTTGCCAGAGCGTCTTGGAAGAGTCTACATATGAGACCTTACCAGTTTACTTACGGGACGCTTGTTACAATACTAAGAGACTCGAGTTGGGGCTGTAATATTGACAGGCAGCCTAGCCCGGCTGGGCAGGCTGCGCTGCTCGTCCGGTGTATCATTCGAAGCCACGGTGATATTATTGGAGAATTTATTAGTTTGCTGCCCAAGTCCTGAGGAGGCCTTAAGAAATATAGGCTGAAACGCGTCGAGTTCACATTGGCATCACTGAAATATTGAACTGATAAAAAAGTTGTCTTTTGAGAGCCTAAACTTGAAAAGGAAGTATAAAGGGTGTTTCTTCCAAGGCTTGTTTGTTTAAAACACTGTGATGACCAAGACAAAGGAATAAGGCTTTATAATTACGTGCCATACCTTTCCTTGTTTAAAAATAATTGGGCACTAGAACCAGATATAGGGTTCAGGAGATAAATTGCCGTAGTACATATTTTTTTATATTCACGTTTATGTTTGTAGATATTGTGTATATTGTATAGAAATGTATATATGTTCAAAAATGATTAAAATATATACATGTTGTGTAAAAATATAAATGTAAAAAAGAAATGAAAATTATATCAAGAGAAAATGTACTTTTCTACAAAAATTTGGTTTACTAAAACAAGTTATGAAACCAAGATTTGCCTTATTTGAATTATTGATTAGATAGCGAATGGATGAAGCAAGATAGAGTGATATTTTGATTAATTCATGAAGTTAATTTGTGGTACCTGTCTTAATAAAGGTTCCTAGAATTGTTACCATAGGCATAATTTTGTAATAGTTTGCTTTAGCACGCCAGCGGCACATCCGCTGTGTGGCTCCGTATATGTGCATGGGGCAAGGAGGGCAGGACAACTAGAGCAGGCACTCCCCCAAAATGGCGTCTCCCAAATGTCACCGCCCTTCCCAGCCCAGCCAGGAGGAAGTGTGCTCCCCCGATACCCTTTCAGGCGGTAAGTGTGCCGCGTAGTACAATGGATAAAAGTGACTTTGTGAAATAGGTGCACACAATTAAAACAGCAGTTTAAAACTACGCCGGAGTTTTAAGATAAGTCCGAAAATAGCCACAAATTCAACAGTACAGTTTCAATGCGCACAACAGATTTAGTCAATCAGGTAAAGTGCAA
Source organism: Lissotriton helveticus (assembly GCF_964261635.1). Taxonomy (NCBI): domain Eukaryota; kingdom Metazoa; phylum Chordata; class Amphibia; order Caudata; family Salamandridae; genus Lissotriton; species Lissotriton helveticus. The sequence goes on from NC_136057.1 coordinate 395,293,450, forward strand.
TGTGCAGCGTACAGCAGCAGAAAGCCGACTCACTTGCTCGTCTCAGCGCCCCCAGAGCCAGTGTGGGTTGTCAAAGATGATGCTCTCCTTACTATAAATATATTTTCTATAATTTAATAACAGCTTCCCTTCATGGCATTTAATGTGTTTTTTGCAGTTTTAACATTTTATCCTTGCGTTTTAGAGTATAGAAAATTTTAATTAAAACAAATATGATGTTATATTAATTTTAATGTATTTACATTGCAGATGCACATTTTAGCTTGTTTCTGGATTTTGTCTTTACTTTGTGTTAGTTGTTTTTGGTACCATTTTATTTTGTTGCAAAACAATTTATTGGTTGTGTTGGTTTATTTTTTTATCTAAATTGTAGTTAGAGGTGTGTTTCTTTTCTTTTTTAAATATGTTAAAGCTCATGTTTCATTTAATTTTAATTTTGAGCTTTGGTACTATACATACTTTCGAAGAAGTCTTTTTTTAAAAATGTGAGTAATTCTATGTTGGTGCTCTTATTTTGCTTCCTTTTCAGCGTTTTCTTTCTTGTAGAGGATGCACTTGTGATTTGAAGAAATAACTAATTTACTTTGAATTAGTTGTTATTTTAATATATTTTTAGGTATTTTGTTTTGTTATAAAGTGTCGCAGTCTTCTTTTGTAGGTTTGCATTCTGTCCCGCTTAATGTTTTTCTTAGGAAGTGTTTAGTTGTGCTTATTTGTGGCTTTTTTCCTAGTGTTTGTGAACTGGAAAAGCATTTCTATGTGTTAACTGTTTTCAAGTTTAATTTGATTGGTTGGTTCGAGAGTGACTTGATTTGTTTCGCTCCTATAATGATCACCTAAATTATTGTTTTCTCTATTTAAGGTATATTCACTTTATTTTAACTTATTTTATATGTATTTATGAATTTAAAATAATATCATGTGTTTTATTTAGATTTATGTTGATTTTCCAGTGTTCAATAGTTTGTTTTTCATGATTGATGTTATGTTTCCTTAGTTTTGATGTGTAGGCAATATTTGTTACTAAATACTGTTTAGGTAAAGCATCATGACATTTATGTTTTTGATTTGCTTTGGTAATATTTGTGAATGTTGATATCATTTTTTTCGACGCTGTGCCATACAAACCAATTTTTCCAAGGTACATTTTTGCAAACCTACATTAATATGCCAGGGAAAAATTGCATGGCAAGTACCAGTGCAGGCAAATTTTGGTACATCTTTTTAGCAACATTTGTAAGTGGTGCTGTTTACTTAACTGGTAAATGTGGATGCCTGTAGAGTTGGAAAATATATAGACATTGCATCCTCCTCAAGACCTTAGGGGAAATATTTTGAGCTTTCGTAAAAAGGTTGAATCAGTTATGTCAAAGGGGCAGTGAAAGAGTTACTTTAAAAAGCATACATAATCTTTCAAATTAAAGTTCTGGTCAGTTTGTGTCCCTGTCCCACCTAATGATAATGTTGATATTCCAAATTAACATTGACCCAATGAAAGAATTTTATCGGTATGGGGCAACTCTTTTAACTGTGGAAGAATATGTTGTCCCTTTTTTCTTTTACATACATAAAAAAATTTTGATTTGGATGTTCTCCACTTAGATACTCTTTTGCTAGCTTGGTGTTCCTTGTTATTTACTATCGGTTGAAAACCTCTTCATCATAATTATTAGGTATGTAAGGACACTATACACAATGTTTTTACATCTCATACTACTTTACACTGATAAGCTGCAGAAATGGACTTGAGTGATAAAAATATATGGACCCATTTGAGTGAGAATCCAGTGGAGGTTGTAAAAGTATGCATTTAGATTTGCATAACTACTCCCATATGCTGTAGAAGTCCAATAAAATAGGGATGGCAACATTCCTGAAACTAACAATTTATCTGGCCCTTACATCTCAAATGTGAATAAAATGTAATTAACAGTAATGCACTGTTTTGTCTCAGTAATAATTATCCCAATTCTGATTTGATCGCACGATTCAATGAGCTAGCCAGTGGCCTATCCTTTCTCAAGGCTGAAATGCAAAATCTATCAACCATCACCAAAGAAGACCTAAACAAACACAGAGCTACCAGTGCCACCGTGAACCAAATCAGTCACCAAACTAGCAGAAAAATCACCAAGAACTCACACCTCGAGGACACCGGACAGTATAAGATACCTTCCCCTAATGGCCCATCTCTTCCTAGGAGGGCAACTGATGAACTATCTGACAATGACATAGTTGACCTCTGCATATCCTGCATACTACTCTCCTCCATTCAACTAGCAAGATGAAATGTGCACTCATTAATTGCAGATCTGCTAGCAAACATGCCCCTGACATTTGCGACCTCATCCTCGCGAATGGTCTTGACATTATCGTCCTTACCGAAACATGGCTAAATAGTTCTTCTTCTCCCATCCTGGACCTACTGGTACCTCCTAGTCATGACCTAATCTGCCTAGACAGAAACATGCAACCCAGTGGCGGGCTAGCCGGCATTTATCGAAACACAATGGCAGTCAATCAAGCAGACTCCATCTCTTTTTCCTCCTGCAAATATCTCTGTATCAACATTTCTGATGACAAGCGCCCCGCCTGCAAACTTCACATTATTTACCAACCCCCCAGGGTTATAATTTGACGTTCATCGATGAGCTAATGATAGTCATTACATCCAATGACAACTCACAAGTGCCACAGATTTTCCTGGGTGACTTCAATCTCCATTGGAACACCTCAAGCGATAATGGTGTAAGCTGTCTTAAATCTATTCTGTCAAATCAGGATCTGTCCCAACTCTGTGACAGTCCAACCCACAACAAGGGAGAGACACTAAACCTCATCATAGCTAAAACAAACATGGTATCATTAGAATCCATCACCCCATGTGACTGGACAGACCATTATAGCATTTTCTTCTCCATCAATATAGAGGTAACTCCAAAAAGGGGTCAACCCACAAAAACAAAACAATGGAAAAGGAATATACAAATTATCATCCCCATCGACCTGGTAAACCGATGCAACTCCACCCTAATCCCCACGACAGACATGGCTGACGTCCATTACCTCACAGTCTTTTACAATTCCACGACGCTTGAAATTCTTGACTCTGCAGGGCCCCTCCAAGAAAAAAACTTTTCCTCCAAACCCTCCAAACCATGGTTCAATGAGAACCTGAATTCGGATAGGCGCAAACTAAGATCAGCGGAGCGACTATCCAAATCAGCACCCTGCATTGAGAACCTATATCAACTCAGAGTGCTGAGGAATTCGTACAATAGGAAGATCCTAAAGGCTAAAGCAGACTTTTTCAAATCCCAGCTGAACCAAGCCATCAACCGCCCCAAAAAACGATTTGAAATCGTCAAACAACAAGTGCGCAACAAGCCTAACTCCATGGAACTAAGTGACTCGGTTACACCTAACTGCGATGAGCTGACCAATTTCTTCCTAGAAAAAAACAAAATCCATTGAACTCGACATCCAATCTAAGAAGGCTCTCATACAAACTATGGCCCTTGACGCTACATTTCACTCTCAGATCAAGATCCATTTTAGTACACCAACAGAAATCCCAAAAAACAATGCCTCTTGGCACACCTTCTCGCCCATTCTTTAACAGGAAATCTATAACACTCTTCTAACGATTAACGCTTCAAATCACTTCTCGGACCCCTTACCTCCTTCTTTATTCAAAATGATAAAAACCTCTATGTTTCCCCTATGGTCAAAGATCGCAAACGCCTCTCTGAGACAAGGCTCCATACCGAACTGTCTTAAAATAGGGCAGGTCACACCTATACTAATGAAATCCAACTTCCTCCCTACTGATCTCAACAACTACGGCCCTATATCCAACATCCCCACTTTGGCAAAATTGCTGGAAAATGTGTTCAAATACAACTATGCAACCACATCAAGAATTACAACCTCCTAGACAAACACCAATCCGGCTTCCGGGAAGGTCACAGCACTGAATCTGCACTCACCCACATAATGGACGACATACTAAAAATGTTTGACTACAACAAATCATGCCTATTGATACTTCTTGACTTATCCTCCACTTTCGATACGGTTAAGCATGACAACCTACTGTCCTTACTGGAATGATGGATGGGCCTAACTGACACAGTGCTACAATGGTTCACCTCCTTCCTAAATAACAGAACACAAAGAATTAAGACAAAGCATTCACTCTCTCAACCCTCCATGGTCACCATAGGGGTTCCACAGGGCTCAGCTCCCTCACCCATCCTTTTCAATTTACTCTTGGAACCCGTGGCAAACGCACTGAACTGTGCGAACATTCTATATCACCTATATGCAGACGAGTCTCAACTGTATATGACAATCTCCCAACCAGAAGACTTCATCTCCCTCAACGCTATTATACTGAATACTCAAAGTTGGCTCACTGACAACCACCGCATGCTTAACACCAAAGAAACAGAATTCCTTTTCATTTCCCCTCCCAATCACACACCCAAGATAGACTTATGGTTGAAGCATCTTACTTCCTTTGACTGTGCTCCCCACATAATTGACTCCGCAAAATGCTTGAGAGTCACCATAGACAAACACTTGAACATGCAGGCGCAAATCAATATTGCCACCAAGGGAGCTAATCATCAGATGAGCATGCTAAGGAAACTTAAACCCTTCCTCCCACAAAATGACTTAAAAATGGCGGTACAAGCCCTAGTGCTACCAAGATTGGACTATAAAAGCTCCACTCTATGAGGTCTCCCCACATACAAGCTTGCCCCACTGAGGGCTTCGCTTAAAGCTGCGGCCAGTCTGGTCTCAGGAACTAAAAGAAATAACCACATTTCTCTGACTTTGAAAGCTTAGAACTGGCTACCCAAGAGTCAAGAATACACCTAAAGATCGCCTGCATGACCCACAAAGTCTTGCATACCAATACCCCCAGTTACTTTGCAGGAAAGCTTGAGTGATCAGGAGGATGCAGACTATTGCGTAGTGTGAGTTCACTACTACTGAAACCACAATCCTTTCACAAAAAGAGAACTGGTTGCAGAGCATTCTCAGGGATCACTCCGAAGATTTGGAACGCCCTACCTCCAGTGGTTCCCAGAATCACTTCCTTTACCCCCTTCAAAAAAGAAGTAAAAAGGCTCCACATTAACAAATTTACTTCCTAAGACTTTAACTCTATGATGATTACCAGTCTCCTATGCTACCCTTATACTACTGTCCACCTCTTTTGTACTGAATGACGAATATCGAATATATGTATACTACCTCAACCACCTAATATGTAATGACCTGTGTATTGTAAAGCACTCTGATTCCCTCGTGGATCATTCCTTGATAACTACTAGTCTCCTATGCCACCCATATACTCCTATCTACCTCTTTTGTATTGAATGGCGAATACCGAATCTATGTCTACTACCTCAACCATCTAAAGCTCAACAGCTGTATGTTGTAAAGCACTCTGATACCCCAGTGGGTGATGTTTGCGCTATATAAAACTTTATAAATAAACTCAGTGCAATAAGTGTAGCCTATGTTGGGAGTATTCTAATTTCAGCATGAGGGAGCAAAGTGGTGCTTTTATCCTAGCTTTGATAACAGAGATTAAAGAGTCACGGGGAAAAGACTGAGCTATGAATTATTTTGCAGGTCTCCGATGCAGTTTGTTTTTAGTGTGTGGCCTCTGAACCTTCAACCAACTGACAGTGCTTACTGCAGCAGTTATAAGCCAAGGTGCTGCTTATTATAATCCAAGAGGGGTCTTGAGCGAGGGAGAGAGAAGAGAAATATCTGCCTGGACATTCTACATTAGACGCCACCTCTGATACAAGCAGTGCTGTAATACTGGAATTCAACCATATTTAAAGTGTCCTGTCTTGCAGCTGGTGTGGGGAGCCCAGATCTCAATCTGAAAGTAGGGACTATATTAAAGTCACCCAAGATGTGAGCTGGTTGTATTATAGCAAACACAAGGAGATGATGGACGGAGCACTGAAACATTTCAGACACTCACCCCGAGTCACAGATCTGGGTTGAATCCATCCTCGTTCTTTGGCTCACTTCGCCACCCCAGTTCAGACCCAGCTATATGCAAATCATTCTTGGCCCTGTGCCTCATGGGAACAATCCAGCCTGAACTGCCAAGTCAGGTCTTCACTGGACCAGAAACAAGCATCCTGGGCCGGTTTCGGAGTAACACCCTTCATCAGCCAGGCTAGCCTGAGTCCAGAGGCAACGTGAGCAAAGGACCCATGTCTGTGCATACCCTGCCAACTTAGGGCAAACAAAGCAAACACAAGGAGATGATGGACGGAGCGCTGAAACTTTTCAGACACTCATCCCAGACACAGATCTGTGTTGAATCCATCATCATTCATTAGCTCACTTCGCCACCCCGTTCAGACCCAGCTTAATGCAAATCAGTCTTGACCCTGTGGCTCATGGGAACAGTCCAGCCTGAACTGTCATGCCAGGTCTTCCCAGGACCGGAAACAAGCATCCTGGTACCGGTTTCGGCGTAACACCCCTCATTAGCACGGCTAGCATAAATCCAGTGGCAAAGTGAGCAAGGGACCCACATCTGGGCCTACCCTGTCAACTTAGGGCAAAAAAAGTAAACACAAGGAGATGATGGACGGAGCACTGAAACTTCTCAGACACTCCCCCCCAGTCACAGATCTGCGGGACTAGTGAGTTTGAAGCGCTTTTGATGTGGGAAGTAGGAGTGTGTGGCTAATGTGGTTTTGATCTTGTGTTAGTATTGCAATGGTATTGGATTTATATCCCGTTGTTGATTCTGTGATGTCATTATCCGTATTCTATGTGCTGATTTTTGGTTGTGAAAGACTCGCTAATCAGGTATAGTGTGTGTGAAAGGTTAAGGTTTGGCATGCCAAGTTCATAGGTGATTAAAGTTTTATGAATTCCTTAATGGTCAAGGTAAAAGTGTGCGCTAATTTGGAATGGAATAGTGTTAGTAGTTTATTTACGTAAAAGAGAAAACTGTTTCAGGTTCTGAGTAGGGTGTCAATGATCAAGTTCTAGGTCTAGAGATCGTTGTGTGGGGCATCTAAGCGTTAGTGTACTTGTGGTGAGTTTGAATTTCCTTCCTTCCTGTGTAACTGACACAGTTTTTAATTGTTTTCAGTTTATATTGTACTTGTCGTGCATTGTTTTGTATTCTTTCGCATTGTTTTGTATTTGTTTTGCATTAGTTTGAATGTTGTTTTGAATTAGTGATAGGCTATAGAGAAAAAAACAACTGTGAGTACTCAAACCTCCTCACAGATTCCATTACATCAATTAGGTCTTTAGATGTAGAGTGAATCTTTCCAGACTGTCCCAGTCATGGACAGTACTTAATAGACAATCCCCAACATCTGTATATTCTTTTAAATCTTAAATCTTCACTGGAAAAGAAGCAAATATTTGATGAACCACTTATTAATTTGCAATGTCTACAGGTTGGATTTCATTTTCCCAGAGGGGTAGGTAGGAATTTCCACTGGTCTAACTGCGGATTGTGTAGCACCAATATCCATTAGGGAGGAAACAGGATGATTACTAACAATACCTTCCATGTAGGGTTCACTCTGGTCTACCTCAAGAACTGCACTGCACAACGCATTGAGTCCTCCTCCTCTCTCAAGCATAGTCATTGTGCTTGACTAGGTCCTTGTGGTGCAACCAGGGTAGCTGGTTTTCTTGATTGCATCGTTTTACTGGACAGCCTAATCTGTACCGTGTATAATATATATTTTTAATAAATTGCTTATATTCATAGTGTGTTCTGTTACAAGCTGGGGCCTCATTGCACTGTAAGTACATGTCAGTATTCCCCAGTGAATCAACCAGGATTCAAATCAGTGACCCTCTGGCTACACACACACACATATATGTGGAGTGAACATATTTACAAAATGAGCTTAACTTCCAGAATAATGCTTTTCCTGCTGTTTAGTTTATTTTGTATTTATGTGTCCATCTACGGTATACGCATTGTATTTTTAAGCAGTTACATCTAAGTAAAAGGCCACCAAAATAGTTACAGAATTGTTCTTTTTAGCCATTTCTCTGACCTCGACCTCAACTCAATGAACCCATCCCTATTGTACTCAGGATCACAGTTCCTTTACTTTTATTATTCACTACGATTGCTGATAAAGACTCCATATATTGCAGGGGTGGGGGGAGAGGTCTCAGAATTAGATGCTCACTTTAGTCACATTGGATACTTTGATCGTTTTTCTCGTGATATCACTTTTTAAAAAATGTTTTTGTTAAACAAGCATGCTCATACTTCAAGTAGGTGTGTGAAAGTATTCTCCTTTGACATGTAATGTACACTCATAACGGCATTTTGGTGACTTACCATCTATGGAAGTCAGGTAAAAAAATAGATGGAGATGGGAGTTTCAGTAGTTCAACAGTCAGGCATTATTGCAGGTAGTGTAATAATGAAGTCAGGATATCCTATGGCCTTTATGGAATCCAGTTTGTGATGTGCAAAGTACTCACATTATTGTGGGCTCGCTCTGGTATTCTGGTCCATGAAACTGAGGTGATAAGAAGTGTAGCTGTCTTATACTTTACTGCGAGAACAATAAGTGGGTAGTTGGGTTGTAGCTGTGTGGTCTGAATTAGTGGTGGACAAAAGCGTGCAGTATTTCACTCGCCTTTGTGTGGGGTCTTCTGAAACAAAGAGAACAATGAGGTCAGAAATGAAGTACGGTGGTAGAGCCAAGTAGGTGGGAAATTAGTGTGTGTGTGTGCTAACTTAGAGAAACATTTGGGAGCATAATGTTAGATACATATACAGAACCCAGGAAATGAAAACAAACTCTATTGAGTGCTCAAACTAACTTTGGAGCCCTAGACATTTTTTAGATTATTCTCGGAAAAGGAAGGGGCGAGTTACAAGATGAGGAATCGGTCTTTAATAAAAACTGAAATGCGAGCTTGTTTCTAGCCCCTTGAAATTACATGTTGCCTTTGAGTTCTCATGTTTTTAAATTTCTTTTCATATTTGCTTGGGAGATGTATGTGCGGGCTGTGTGAAGTTTGTGTAAAAGCCAGGCCTCCCACCCAAACATTGTTTCCATGCACGTCCCCTCTTCCTGCAGCTTGTGAAACAAACAGAGCAGTTTGACTGCTTTCTGACCTCAGTTGCATAAATAAGCGTGTTGGTGTCCAGCAAAAGCCACAATTTATAAATGGCTAAAAAAACATACTGAAAGTACGAAAGTGCATTCCATAGCTCAAACTAAAATGACATCCATGCTAGAACAACTCGCAGCAAAAACAAGTCTGGTGACACTTACTACGAGTATTTTAAATGGGCCTTGCAGTGTTCGGTACGGAGTATCGGCACTTTTTTATTTGGAGAGCGTGAGGGCTGGCACTTTGATGTAAATAATAGGAAGATCACAGGAACAGGTAAGCTGTATGAAAGCTTTATTGCAGCACAGATACAAGTAGGTCAACCCCTCATCCGACCAGAGCTCCAACTGCCAACAGGGCGAAGGAGAACTCCAGAATCAAGAACACACAAAGAGATCTAGAGTGCTGGGCCGAGAGAGGAGCAAAGCACTGTACAACATATCTTCCCTCTTTACAAGAAAAGAAAACACAAGAAAGGAAAAGGAAATACAGGAAAGGGAAAAGATTGATGTACATAGTCATTCAGATATACGGGTGGTCGGCGAGAGCGAGGGCTTCTCAACCTGACCTCAGAAGAGGAAGAGGAAGAAGAAGAAGTGGGAATAAGAGGGACAGGAGCAGAATCAACCGAAAAACCACTATGTGTACATAAAGATGTGGAAGCATCTCCACTACCCACCTCCCCCCGTCCAGTTGGCAAAAGGATGGGAGAAGAACTACTGCCAGAGGACAAAAGATAACCATTACAACCACCAAGCCCAGTAGCAAACAGGTCATCAGAAGAAGAATCTTTCCGCTTTTGGTAGAGTGCTACTCTCCTATAGTTCCAACTTTCCCCATTAGCCAGGACAATGAAATGTGGAAAAACTTTCTTAACTCTGTAGGGACCCCTAAATTTACTAAGTCCCTTAGCATGCCTACCTGGCTTAACCTTAACAAGGTCACCCATTGAGATGGGTAAGGGAGTGTTGTTTTGAGCTAGGGGTACCTCACTGCCAGAACCCTTCAGCCAAGCGGGGGTTAATTTAGACACAGGTGCACGCCCACGCATTAGTTCAAAGGGAGATTTTTCGCCATTCTTATGTGGTGTAGAGCGGTAAGCCCAGACAAGCTCTTGAACACGTTCATGAGAAAAACTACCAGACTCTATAAACATCTGGATCACCCCCTTTATGAGACGATTCACTCTTTCACAAAGGCCATTACCCTGTGGATTGTAAAGACTAGTCTTCTGATGCCTGATGCCACATTCGTGTACAAAGGAAGTCATTTTTGAGGATGTGAGCTGAGTCCCATTGTCTGAAATAAGGACAGAAGGATAACCCTCGTTAAGAAAAACACCCTTCAAGAAATTAATGGTGGTGTCAGTGTTAATTTCCTTTACAAATTGTACACAAAGCCATTTGGAAAAGCAATCAATTATGACAATGGCAAACCGCTGATCAAAAGGTAACTCGCTCATTGGACCTATGAAATCAATGCAGACAGTGTGCCAGGGAGCATTTTCAAAGCCTATTTTTTGTGGAGACTGAGAGCCCAAAACTTTCAAACGCTTCTCCCCTTCTTTGCAGAAGCAACACTTTAACACACAATCAACCGCATCACTGTCAATAGGGGGCCACCAAAAGTTCTGTTTGACACGACGTTGAGTGAGACTTTGACCTAAATGTCCCTCGTGGGCCAAGTCAAGAATCCTACTTCTTAAAGAACTAGGAGGGATAAAGCGGTCGCCTCGCAACAAAACATCTTTCCCTTCCAAAGAATGTTCATCCAGGACCTTCAAGAAAGGTCTGACTAAAGGATCAACCGTACTCTCTCTTCTTGTCCCTTTTGAAACAAGATTGATAACAGCCTTTAAAGCTACATCCTCCTCCATGCCCTTCGACCACTCAATGTGGGAAAACGAACCACCTCCCACAAATAAAACATCTTCTATCACAGCAACAGGAAGATCATCTAACACAGCTTCAGGATCACAACTAGTGGAACGAACAGGAAGCCTTGACAAGCAGTCCGCTTGGATGTTCTTCCACCCATGAACAAACTCGATCTCACATTGATAGTCTTGTAAGCGAGAGGCCAGTCTCGCCAACCTTGGAGACCCTTTCCCAGCTCCACCTGGAGCTAAAACATTTAGGAGAGGTTTGTGGTCCGTACGTAGAACAAACTTGTACCCCCACAAGTAGGTTCTGAAGTAACTTGTGCCCCAGACAGCAGCAAGAGCTTCGCGCTCTATAACAGAGTAATTAGATTCAGAGGTAGATAGAGGCCTAGACGCAAATGCGATGGTTTTCTCCACGCTTCCATGTTTTTGTAAAAGAACTGCACCAAGACCTATGGCACTAGCGTCAACCATTAGAATAGAGGACCGGGCGGTGTCAAAAGGGGTAAGCACATTTGCAGATTTAAGTTCCCCTTTGATCACCTTAAAGCAAGATTCATGCTCAGTAGTCCAACTAAACTTGACACCTTTCTTTAGCAAGGACCTCAGGGAAGCAGTCTTTGAAGAAAAATCCCTCACAAATTTCGAGTAAAACTCGATCAAACCCATGAAGGACCGAAGTTGATCCTTGTCCACCGGGGAAGGTGCTAGCTCAATGGCCTCCAGTAGATTTTTCTTTGGTTTAATGCCCTCCTCCGACAAGCAAAAACCTAAATACTCTATTTCTTTCAACAGAAAGGCACACTTTTCCTTTCTCAGGGTTAAACCAGCCTCATCTACTCTTAGCAAAACATCCTGTAAAATCCTATTGTGTTCGTGTAAAGAATCACCATAGATCAAGATATCGTCTTGAAAGTACAACACCTTGTCGAGGTCCTTAAAGACTTCAGTGACAAGTCTCTGGAATACGCTAGCGGCAGAGACTAGCCCAAAGGGTAGCCTAGTGATTTGGAATGTTCCCTCGCTGGTGATGAATGCAGTTAAGTGTTTGGAGCTGTCATCTAGACAAATTTGATGGTATGCATGTTTAAGGTCCAACTTACTGAAAAACTTAGCTCCTTTGAGAGTCGAGACCAATTCACCGATGTTAGGTAAGGGGAACACATCAGCTACAACGCACTTATTTAAGGAACAAAGGTCTACACAGAACCTAATTTTATTGTCAGGTTTTTGTGAGATCACTACGGGCGAAACCCAAGGGGACGCTTCTATTGGTTCAATGATTCCTCCCTGGAGCATTTCTTCTAGGGTAGCCTTAACTTCGTTCCGCAAAGCAAAAGGAACTCTCCTCACTTTGTGTTGGACGGGGGAACTGCCCTCCTTGAGGATAATGCGATGTGAATAGCCTATAAGTTCTCCCAACTGATCTCTAAAAACATTCTTAAATTTTCCTAATATGTCTTCCAAAGATGAGGTTTCAACAATAGAGACTGGATTATCAGACCTAGGATCAACAACAATGTGCAGATCATATTGATGGTGACGACCGAGAATAGCCGGCCCATCAACTGAAACGTATATCTTACCATGTGCTGATCTACCTTTGAATTCAATCTTGGCTTCAAAGAAACCTAGCATGTCGATTTTCTCGCCTTGGTAACCAGACGGAAAAATGTCACATGCCTTCAGTGCTCTTTCACCCCACACCCTTTCCATTACTGAGGTAGGAATTATGGTCCACTTGGAACCAGTGTCCACCATGAGAGAAATGATTTTCCCATCAATCACAAAGTCATCCTTAAAAGGATTACCTCTCTGGTCACTACAAGAGCATACAGTATCAGAAAGAATCAATATTTTGTTCACATCACGTTTCACATCGTCACATTCATTAATAACAGTTACCCTTGCATTATTTCTATTTCTGCACATTTTTGCGAAGTGTCCCGCTTTACCACAACGCAGACACTCTTTGTTATTTGCAAAACAAAATTTCCCATCTGAAGTATGAGAAAAACTTCCACACCTAGAACACATCTTTTGATTATTCTTACTATAAGATGATTGCTGCACATTCTTCTTTTGAAGAACATAACCCTTTTTCCTAACAATTGCAATAGCTGTAGCCTCATCATCACTATTATCACTAACAATACTTTTATGGGAAATTTCTGCAATTTTTGTTTCTAGGCCACTCTTCTGCAACTCTCTTATGCACTTCTCGCTCTCTTCTACTACTTTAGCCAGTTCTATAGCAACTTTCAAAGTTGGATTCTTCGCAGCCCACAGACGTTCTTGGACTTTCCTGTTGTTCCCTTGAACAACTAGCTGGTCTCTGATCAGTTCGTCCGCCATCTGTCCAAAGTTACATTTGACTGATAGTTTGCGTAGTCTAGCTACAAACTCATCAATGCTTTCGTCAGCCAATTGTTTGTTTTTATAAAACTTATATCTTTGGAGAATAAGGTTTTCTTCTTTGCCAAAACGTGTTTCTAATCTTGCTACTGCCTCTTTAAATTCGTCTAAATCAACTTGTGACCCTGAAGGTAGTACTTGTGGTAGGTATTTGAAAAGACGCTGTCCTTCTTTACCCAAGGTGGTCATTAAAAGAGCTTTTTTACGTTTGGGTGAATAATCCTCTCCATCAAGAGCTTCAATGTAATTGTTGAACATGACTATCCAGTCTTCCCATGCTATTGAAGGATTGCCTGGCTCAGGTAAGAATTGTGGTGGAAGAGCAACGTTAATTGATTGAGCCATGAGTCAGGAATCCTCTTTTATACACCACAAGGATGGGTAAATGACAAAATTGTAGCAATTACAAACTAGACAATAAGGCAAAGATAAAGTTTTAAAATAGGCGCTTACTCGAACAGGGTAGCGAAGATCCGTTAGCTGTATGCGATGCTTTTCAGTTTCCTGGAGTGTAACCAAGGTAACTGTCAACAATGAAGAGAAACGCTTGCAAAATGGCCGACTACGTCGTGCGTGTACTTCGTTACACGTCAGACGTTCCAACCACAGCGTGAATCAGCGCGCATGAGAGATGCGCTTCAGTGACGCTGCTCGCGTTGCTACGCGACTCACCGGACAGAGGGAGTTCGCCTCGGTGACGCTGCCGCTTGCGTTGCGTTGCTATGTGACTCACCAGGATTCGTAGACGTAGACTGGTGACGTTGCCGCTTGCGATGTGTTGCTATGCGACGCGTTGCTGTGTGACTCACCAAAGTATCTAGACGTTGGTATGGATGATGTCACTCACTGCGCTACGAATAGGAAATCCGGCAAGGGAGTCCATAAAACTTTTTTCAAGGATGTCGCAGTCACTGATAAGACGGAAGGAGCAGTCCGCATTCACGCTGTGCATCACACGGGGTTCTCGAGGGAGTTGATGCGCTACTGCTCTGTAGAATCTTCTTAGGCTGCAGCATTAACTGGGAAGCAGTGGTCGGACACCTCGCCAGCCCTCGTCGCCAAATGATGTAAATAATAGGAAGATCACAGGAACAGGTAAGCTGTATGAAAGCTTTATTGCAGCACAGATACAAGTAGGTCAACCCCTCATCCGACCAGAGCTCCAACTGCCAACAGGGCGAAGGAGAACTCCAGAATCAAGAACACACAAAGAGATCTAGAGTGCTGGGCCGAGAGAGGAGCAAAGCACTGTACAACACACTTCTCCAGTGTGACGCAATACTTTTGATGGGCGAGTACCAGCAATTCTCTGAAAGAAGTAGGTACTCTGGTACAGGGTATATGCACTTCTATTTCTCCATTTCAAGCACTGCTTACAACCTCATTCTGAGTGCAGCTGAAAGTGTAAAATGGGCTGCAAATGGTGCTTGTGCCAGATAGTATACTTAGTGCGCACTGCAGGTTACACACACATTACATTCAGTCTCCATTTTTTGCACTCATTACTTCTTTAGACTATCTTAAGGTATCCGAGTGGGAAAAAAAGGTACTGAGGCAACATTGAGTTTAAAACGTGCCTCGTGCTGAAGACTGTTTTTGCACTCTGTTCACAGTGCGAATCTGGATTATTGAGTCAAGGGAGAGCAAGGCACTGACCCCCATTAGCAAATCAGCGAATTCTTAGGTAAAACAGTTTAACTGAGAAAAC
Organism: Lissotriton helveticus; assembly: GCF_964261635.1. Lineage (NCBI taxonomy): Eukaryota > Metazoa > Chordata > Amphibia > Caudata > Salamandridae > Lissotriton > Lissotriton helveticus. The sequence continues at coordinate 395,308,614 of NC_136057.1, forward strand.
CTTACAAGTAAAGACACAATGCAGCCGGCTTTACCCCAGTAAAATGTGTATATTTAAGCAGCGCCAAACCAATAAAAAAAGTCAAGAATCTGTCAAAATCCCGCAACAGTTATGGAAAAAATCCTCAGAGAATGGCAAAATGCCAAAAACATGCCCACAGGAGTAATGGGGTGCAAAGGTCAATGTCAGTCCTGGTGCAGTACCAGAAACGACCACCGGAAGCGACTCATGCACAAAGACCAGTAACCAGCAAACTGTTCAGCCCCATGCAGGTGGGGATGCCAAAAGCAGGGTCAGTTACCTTCCTCTCTGACATTCTCAAATACTTAGATTTTTTTGCCGCTCTTGTGGGTGGACTCCGACATGTCTGCTTCCTGCTACAGCTGATATTTTAAATGTCTTCAGTTGTGCAACACGTTCCTCCTTGTCACTAACAAAGCTCTAAGACGGGGAGATTTCTAGGGTGTCTATCCACTGTCAGCAGTGCAATGTGAGGCAGGGTTAACCCCTTTCTCCAGTCAGAACTTCCAGCTCAGATGTATATGCCAACTGGTCTGAGGGATCGTCTTCCAAGATGTCTTTCCTTTACCTTTTATCTCTTAGACTACCGAGAAGGCCAGCAGAACTGACCCTTCAGGAGTACATCTACATTATTCATTAAGTTTCAAAGCACCAACATGTGTTGGGTAAAGGTTTTACCTGAATGTGAAATAGCTACTTAAGCTCATAAGTAATAAAACAGAAAAAATATTCATGGAGCCAAGGAAAGATTAGGCTATCTACATTGCCTCTCCCAGAGTTATCTGGCCAGCAGTTAGGAGCTGCCACAGAGTTAAAAAACTCTTTCTGGTTTGATGCCAATCTGAACCAAGATTTACTGATAGATGTCATGATGAGCAGCTGTTAGCACTATTTAACCAAGTATAAGTCTATTATTCCCCTCCTCTTGGCCAAACATAAAGCCATAGTGCTGGAGGTAAATTCCAGACTAGATCTGTGTAATAGCCTCTGCTTTGTCCTTCCTTCCTTAGGCCCTCCTTCCCTAGTGAACACAAGTTCTTTATATTCTCCGAAACTACATCTTCTGAATCAGGACAAGTTGTTGCACTTGGGCTGTAGTTGCAAGATTTTGTCAAAGTGTGGGAGAGCTTTTTCTGCTATGGGTTAACAGACATAGAACTCTCTACCCCCAGGATTTAGACATGCGTATTCACTGGTCACATTTAGGAAAGCACCTAAATCTTACGCATTCTAGGCACATAATTAATTTTGGCACAGTAGGGACTATTGTTGGTTTCTGTGTGTTATCAATGTCTTTATTCAGTCATTCATTATTTCATTCATTCACAACAGGTCTTTTCTGTTCTGTTGTTCCTTCAAGCCTTGTTGTGTTGTTACCTGAATCTATAAAATGTGCATAGTTAAACTAGCCCTTTTGCTGTACTACCTGTTGTTTTATTGTAAAAAGTCCCAGGAAACTTAACTCTTCATTCAAGATGGCACATTCCCAGTGTCTGTCTGTGGATAACTTAATTGTCACCCATGGGCTGTCCTTTTAAAACGAGGGCATATTCTTTGAAAGCAAACCAACCGTGGCTTGCTCTGAAGCCAGGTCCACTCCTGTTGTGAGCGGACACAGGTTGGCTGGGAAACAGGGTCGAACTTGGAAGAGCAACCAGCCCTGGCAGATTGCTGCTCGACTGGGCCCTGAGCTAGTAAAAAACACTGCCCCGCTTTTGCTACTGGTGGCCAATATTGCAGCACTGCTGCAAAACCGGCTCCCAGTGACAAAACTGGCCCCAAAGGCCAGAAAACCGTCCGCCACCCTCCGGCCCACTGGGGAAACACCAGGTGCCTGCAGCGGCTAATCCGGCCCTGCTAAGAATATATTACCATCAAAGGCCTTCTCCACACTAGGACCCTGCTTACGATCTGTATGACAAATATTCAAGCCTCTTTCTATTGTTGGGGATTCATCTGCTGTTTCAATCCGTTCCTCTCTCTCACATTCTAACTAGCAATAGATAACCTTATATTAATGATATTAACTCCTTCCAACCTTCTTGGCAGAAGGTCAGTTTTATTGTTCTTTCCCAGGAAAATGATTGCACACCTCATTAAAGACTTTATTACTGCCACTGGAAATGGAAACACTTGGTCCGAATTCAATTATTTACTATCTAGGCTTTCGGGCAGAGAAATATTGCACTGCTCAACCTGGGCTACCACTGAGAGTGGTACTTAGCCCAGTTGCTCAGCCCCCAGGGCATCAAAAGTAACAGGCCACAACCCCCACAGTTTTGGTCAGTAGAGCTTTCCCCATGGCCCTCTCAACAAGGTTCTTACCTTCATTTTAGCCTTGCTTATTAGATATTTCAGCAGCGTCTACTGCTCCAGGTGAGGCTGTAATAGTGGTAGGATTATGGTAAATTAAAACAGAGACATTATTAAGACAGGCTATGCTATGAAACATGTATCAGAGTAATTATAGATCTATCCACATACTGCAGTTCCTCCTTGCCAATACAAATTTTCCCAGTAAGGCAGCCTGTTGGCATTGTTATTGTTATTGTAATGAGACATTCAGATCACGCATCAAGGTACTTTTGATATTGCCACTGGTGGTAAATTGCCTTACCTTTCCAGCCGCTGTGCTCTTTTCCCCTATCTTCGCCAGTGGTGACTGATTGCTTTTGAAAGTGGTGGGCCGATCAGGCGGTGACTACAGGAATACCCTTAGGCGCAACCCAAAATCCCTCAATCGCTGTCCATTATAAACAGCATTTATTACGGGCCACGATTAAGAGCTCTGGAGTTGAGGCTCAAGGCAGTCCGAGTTTCTCACACAGCCTGCCAGTATGGCAAGGTAAATGAAACAGTCTAATACATCTTTTTTAAGGTACTTACCTATTCCTCTCCTGTCCCACAGTCTATCTAAAAAAAAAAAAAGCAGCAAGGCCAAGTCCCCATACCAATCCAGACGCTGCTCTTCTGCTGTTGACCAGCATGAGAGAAGTGCCAGGATTGGTTGGAGCTGGCTGACTCAGCACTCCTACAGACCCTGGAGGCCTTTGACTGCTCTCTACCCAGCTTGGGTTGGAGATGTTTAAAGTGTGCATGTCAGGCTGGCTGTCTCAAGACAGCCAGCCAAAGTGACATGCACACTTTAAACTTAAGTGTGCACCCCTCCTCTTCCCCTTCTGCCACTCAGCCTTAATGGCCCACTGCAACACTTTGCTCGGGCTGAATTCTCCACTAAAAAATACAATTGTAATAAAAAATCTTTTTATTACCAATTTACTTTTCAGCTTTTCTGCGCTGGCAGAAGGGTGGGCAACACTCCTCCGCCTCCACTGATCTTCGTTAGTGCAATAATTGTAGACTGCACACAGGATATACAGTGCAGGCTTTAAGTAAGTTTCTCATGGCTACCAGTTACAATAGTGTAAATGTCAGAGCAGGTCTTCATTGATTCATCCAAATGACATGTACAGTGGAGAAGCGTGGCTCAGTGGTTAGAGGCGGCAGACCCGGAAGCTGAGATCGGCCGTGGACCAGGGTTCGATTCCCTGCCTCGGCGGGTCTCGGGCTCCAAAATTCCACGGACTCGACAATTCTCGCTCCGGTGCCTACTCGACTCACGGGGTCACACTCTGTGACTCTGGGCAATAGCTTGGTTAATCTCCACTACGGCCCCTCGCGGCGGGATGCCTGGCTTTCACCTTGTGGATACCCTGCCGGGGTATCTCACAGGGGAATACCAGGACGGGTTCCCTAAGCAAGCGCCTTGATACCTTCGGGTGATACGTGCGCTATATAAGTCGCAATACATTTACATTTACATTCCGAAAGATGAGGCAGGTGCACCCTGGGGTGCAGCTTTGGGGGGTGGCGGTGGGGTGTGACACCAGCATATAAATATGGTTTTGGCTTAGTAGTGGGGTTTTGGGGGCCTGAGTCAGGTCTGCTATCTCTTTATCTGTTATTTACATTGTGAGCCAAGAATGAAAGAAAAAACTGTGACATTTGATGTAAACGGTAGACAGAAGTGCACACCTGGTGGCTGAATTTCAAAATGTGAAGCCAGATATCTTGGAATCATACCAGCTTCCCTGCTTGTCCAAATTGTGTGATCTTAGTTACATATTTTATTTTACAGAGCCTACTTTTTTTTATTATCTATATATATAAGTAAGTAAGTAATCTTTCTTTATTCGGAATTTCAAAATTAGAAATCCATAAAAGCATATTGATACATAGTAAAACAATTCATTTAAAAAAGTGCAAGGTAATTACATGCAACAGTAAGTTCCACATCTAAAAGGGACGATGCATTATATGAAAAGGAATCCATAAAAGCGTGTTGATACCTAGTAAAACAATTCATATAAGAAAGTGCGAGGTAGTTAGATGTACCAGTAAATTCCTCGTCTAAAGAAGACGATACATTGTTTGCTGAGTTTGTTTTTAGAGATTTTTTCTGTGTCTATGTATACACTTCAGAAAATTGAGAACATGGTAGCAGGTCGCTTCGGTGTCCAAAAGCTGTAAGCACAGCATGGCAGGACGACATTGTCTGAGACCCCAGGATTTTAATAAAGTCAATAGCCAGATCTTGCGATGTTCCTGATAGAACTTACAAAACAAAACAGTATGGAGGGTGGTTTGTTTTGACTTTTCATCACAGGGACATAAGGGTGGGTTTGAGTCCCACACATTTGCTGTTGGAAAAGCTACAAGTCTATGGAACATATTTAGTCTGAATCTTGTCAATAAGAAGCGATCAAAGATACCGATATTAAGTTTTAAATAAGGCTGAATCAAAAAGGTGGTTTGGACCATTATCGCGTGTTGCACAGACGGTTTGCCTACTTCAGATTGTACTCTCAGGTTTTCCAAATGTCCCAGGGCTAATGTTTTCAGTTGTTTCTTAGTAAGTTCTCTGATTGTTTCAGGGTTTGAATAGTATTGCTCTGCCCCAAGGTCAATGCAAAAGTTCCTGATGTAGGCTAACCATTTGATTTTCAGGGCATGATCTAATGACATCGCGTCTGCCACGATCACTTTAGTAAGGTCATTTTTCTCCGAAGACCAGATCCGGTGCCATAAAAGTAGCGGTTGGATTTTTGCGAGGTCCTCAATGTGTGAAACACCTAATTCAGCGTGACAAGCAAAGGTTGAGGATCGCTTTGGGGCCATCGGAAGAAACCTTAAAAAGTTGTTTTCTGCTATTTGCAAAGAAGTGACGTCTGTGTGACCCCATAAACTTGCTCCATACAGGGCTGTTGGTATACATTTGGCCCTATATATCGTTAGGAGTTCCACGGGCGGTCGCTTTCCCAGTTTTTGTGAAAATGTCACCAATGCCGCTGTCGCTCTTTTGAAGCAGTGTTTTCTTGCCTCCACTGCCTTTTTCCAGGATATTTTGTTATCTATAGTAATTCCCAGATAGCAATATTCTGTTGCAGAGTCTATTTTTTGTTTGTTTAGGGTAATGTTTTTCAGATGTTTTCTCCCTGCACCTGCCGTCATCACAAAAGTCTTTTTCACGTTTACGTGAAGATCTAAGGTACCCATGTACTCAGAATACCTATCCAGAATCTTTTGGAGTTCGCAGGGGGTCCGTGCCAGGAGGACAGCGTCGTCCGCATAGAGCAGAGCGGGAATCGGGCGTTGTTTTGCCATTGGGAGGTCCCGGGCGCCCTTCAGCAACTCAACCTCCAAGTTGTTTGTATAGAGGGAGAAAAGAAAGGGCGCCAGGACACATCCTTGTCTGACTCCACGCTCCACTCTAAAGGACGTCGTCAGCTCTCCCTTTGTACCAAAACGGACTCTGGCAGAGGGCTTGGAGTACATTTCCCTTAAGAAATTCAGGAGTGGCGGGTCTATCCCCATTTGGGTTAGGAGGGACCACAATTTGGTATGGGAAACACAGTCAAATGCCGCGGATAAATCCACGTAAACCATATAAAGTTTGTCTTTTTTGGCGTGTATGTATTTTCCAAGGATCACAGAGAGGTTGAGGGCTTGCTCCACAGTTCCAAAACCCTCTCTGAAGCCAAATTGTAGATCAGATAGTGTGCCTCTCTCGCCCACCCAGTCCTGAAGTCGCTCTAGGATCACCCTGCCTGCCATCTTTCCCAATGAATCCAACAATGATATTGGGCGGTAGCAAGCGGGGTCCTGGCGGTTGCCTTTCTTGAATATCGGTACCATAACGGACCTTGTCCAGGATTCCAAGATTCCTTTCTTTGCTGCTGCCGTGCACACCCTGGTGATGATCGGGGCCCAAAGATCTGTGTTGTACTTAAAGAGGTCCGCCGGGACTCCATCCGGGCCTGGCGCTTTTCCGTTTTTGCTTGAGTTCAAGGCCAGAAGGATCTCAGAGATTTGAAAGTCTAGTTGAATAGGGTAAAGCGGAGCTTTTTGATTCTCGTCTTCACTTTCTTTCTCGGAGAATGGTTTTTGAAAGATTTTTGAGAAATGTGATACCCATTCTGACTCGTCTATCGCGACTTCAATTTTTGGGTTTGTGTCGTCAGCCAAAAAAGGGGTTCTGATTACTCTCCATAAAGACTGGCTGTTCTTTTCCTGTGCACTAGCGTGGAGTACATCCCATAGGGCTTGCTTTAATTCTGCTTTTCTTTTTTTCCTGGCTATGAGATATTCCTTTCTTAAAGCAGATATAGTATGAGGATCCCTTTCATCTTTGTTTAGTGCCACTTTCAGTTTTGAGTGAGCCTGAGTGCATTCTTGATTAAACCATCCATTTGGGCGTGATAATCCAGTTTTATGTTTTGCTGTTAGTAGGGACTTTGCTTTTTCCATTATTTGGGCGAAGTTATTTAGAAGTTGCTCATCTTCTGTCCGTATATCTAAGCATTTCTTAATTTGGGGGTACACTGATTGTATCAAGTCTTTGGTGATTTCCTCTGGGTTTATTTTCCCCAATTTTATTGAGTACCCATTCAGTTGGCCCAAGTTCATATTGCCCTGGGTCAATGCACTAGCTATCATCAAAGGGAGAGATTGCTGGTAATTTGTAGTCAATTCCATTTTCAGAATAGCGTGATCACTCTGGGTGTTTGGTAAGACTTCAAAGCTGTTTACTTTTGGTTGTAGACTGGCTGATATTATAAAATAATCAACCGTAGTGCTAAAACCTCTTCCTATGAAAGTCGGTTCTAATAAGCTAGTTCTATGATCCGGAGTATTTGCTATTTGTAGGTCCAAATCTGATAGGAGATCATTCATTATACCACCCATATTATTGTGGGAAAAATGGGTGAGGAAACCTCCTTCTTCTGTCACCATGCCAGGACATTTCTGGTCTGGGTAGGTGCATTGGTGAAGATTGAAGTCTCCTGCCCAGATTATAGACAGTGCACCCCTTGCTCCTTGATTTTGTCTGAGGGAAGTTAATTTTTCGTAAAGGTGGGCTAAAACTCTCTGGAGCTGTATTTCCTCAAGATTATTATAAAAGTTAACGAGGACTACAAACTCATTTTTAGGTAAAGAGAGGCCTATAATCTGGAAATTTGGCTCTAGTTCGATGATTTTTGGCTGAATTTCAAAATGTGAAGCCAGATATCTTGGAATCATACCAGCTTCCCTGCTTGTCCAAATTGTGTGATCTTAGTTACATATTTTATTTTACAGAGCCTACTTTTTTTTATTATCTATATATATAAAAACCAAAGTATGTCCGTTTGTCCTTAATGCATTACTACACCATTCATCCGATCGGCATGAAACTTAGGGAAGTTGTTGAGTAGACTCCCGCGACGGTTTCTGGCTAAAAAAAAAAGAAAAAAAAAGAAATAATTATTGTTAAAAGTTGTTGAGTACACTCCCGCAAAGGTTTCTGGCAAAAAAAAAAGTTAAATATCGGCGCCCCGGCCACCCAGGGCCCTCATAATCTTTCCAATACTGAACGTTTACACTTTCTGGTGCGACTCGCTTTTGCAATGACCATCAACAAAGTACAAGGACAATCGCTGCAAGTGTGTGGACTAGATTTGGAGAATCCGTGCTTCTCACATGGACAACTGTATGTGGCCAGCTCACGCGTCGGAAATACTTCTGATTTATTCGTCTACGCACCAGACAGAAAAACAAGAAATATCGTGTATTCACAAGCACTCGAATAAAAAAACTGAATTAAAACAACACTTTGAAATGTTTTCCATATTAAAATGAATAAGTTTCAATAAAAATGACACAATGTAAATTGAATGTTATCATAACAAGTTTCCTTAAATTTCCTTTCTTCTGAGATCGCAGCAACACGCGACAGGTAAGCTAGTCACATATAAGCACACACTTAAATACTTGAGGTCAGAATTTGCTCTGTACTAGCACCTCTTATATTTGATTTAACAGACTATAATGACGCTCCATCTATAATAAGAATCTAAGCCACATTTAGGGTTTACATGGCTACTGGCTTGTCCCTTAATTCACTAATAGCATTGTCGTTGGGAGGCGAGCCATGATTGTTTTTAAGAGCACTTTAAATAAATGTCTGTCTATGCCGCAACATAATCCAATGTACTAAGATAAAACACTTACACATGTTAAAGAAATACAGGTATTTGAATTTTAAAGAGATTGTATACAATATTTACACTATATTTGAAGCATGATATACATGCCAAACATGTTCATAGCTCTGCTTGTTCATGGAGTCTTAGAGCCAAGCAAGACTCATGGCTTGGTTGACTCACCCTATTAACTTGCCTTCGTGCCCTCCACTATTTGCGACTCTGGCTTGATACTCGGGGCCATCAGTCACGTAATAAAATTATTCGTAAAAGGTGAGGACTAGAAAAATGAAGCCCTGACCGCATGCACCAATTTAACAACTTTACCATTAAGTCTTCTAACAGAGACGAAGAATAGTGTCTGCTGTGAAAATACACTTAAAATAAGTGATCCCAAGGCTGCAACTCCAGGTTATTGTTTTATTTGAGAAAGTAGTTAGGGAGACTACCAGGTTCAGGTGGGATGGGCAGGGGTGTAGCTTCAGTGGGGGTGTTTGGAGCATGATCCATCTCCAATGTATTCTTGGTTCGATTTTTGGTCTGGGGCCTGAAATAAGGACTGCGTTATGTCTTTGTCTGTGTGTCTTGTCATTTTCATTTTACTAAGAGGTTTTAACTTGTTAATTTTTTGGGTAGAGATCTTAAATATATATAGTGACAGATTTACCAAAAAAGTAGCAAACCTGTATCAATGGAAGTAGTCCTTAAATTAGTGCAAATTTACCACTTTTGGGAATTCACAAACATTGGCAATAGTAGGTTTGGAAATCTTCCCCAATCTGAAGTTTCCAGGCATAGAACTGGCCATCGAACACCCAAAAGGTGATGGGATGAATGCTTATGAACAGTCTAACCAGTGACAGACACTCGGCTTAGCATCCCAACCCATCGTTTTTCACCTACTGTGCCACTCTAGACAGAGGCCCATCTAATGCAGAGGCCTACCTCATGGAAACAGTACATCCTGAACCTTGGTAAACTCATTCCTCCAGCGTGCAGCCCACAGCTTTTTTAGTTGGTAAATGTGTGATTCATACCCCCCAACACTGACTGATTAAGCTATGCTCCTGGTTGCACCAGTGCTTTAAGTGAGACTGATAAAATGTGTGAGCCCTAAAGGGGCCGAGGCCTAAACTGCATAACTGTGAACCCTTTACAAGAGGCATAGTATAAGTAATTAACAGCATGCCTTAATATATGTAAACAATAATCCTGGTCTTCACGAATTGATACATAAAGTCTTACTTGACAAAAAAACACATTGGGATTTGTTGTCCCCAGAAGGAGGTTGGTTGAGAGAACGTTGAAAAGTCAGGGAAAAGATAGATAGCTAGCTGTACTCTGGTGTATTATTATCCAGTTAGCCCTCCAAACTGCCAAGCAATAGCGCTCTGTTTCATTTATTGGTAGAGCGTGCTCATTTGGTTTCACGTCCGGCCCAAAACATCAGTTCGCAAAATGCTACCGCACGCTGGAATTTGCTCTCGTATTTGCTATACCGATGGCCTGTTATTCAGAGTGTCTGCTTTTGCCCCACTTCTGGCTTCTCCCTCCTTTTCCTCATTCCATTGGGGTGATACAGAGCCCCACAGCCCCCGCTTTGACAGTCACCATCCATTGTGGCAAAATGCAAAAGAAAAACTGGTGGAAACCTTTTTTTCACGGAGCTGAAAGTATGAAAAAAGTCATTAATTCATTAATGTTGTTTACTGTGCAGCTTCTCATGGGGCGTAACAAACACCAGTTTAGCTGATACGATCTAAAGGGGTTACTATTCCGGATGCATGGGACTCGAAGCAGGATCTAAGCTGCTATTTTGAATCTGGGGACAGAGGAAGTGTTGGATCATGATACCTAAGCCCCATTCATTGCTGCCTGCAGCATCCTAGGAAAAGGCAGGGGTCTTGTCCGAGGTGGGCTTGGACTCAGTAGCTCCCTCCCTCTTCATACACAGAGAGTGCACTGCATACACCTATTGCAACTTCCAAGCAGGGCATGACCTAAGAATTTCTGTGAGGCCTTTCCTGGGCTCATTGAGAGGGGCTAGCAGTCTTGCAGAGCACAGTGTCAATGAGAGTGGATACCCTTGGCTGATTTCTGCACCAAGGGTATGGCGATTCCTGCAAACTACGTTTTTTTTTGCTGTCTAATTTAAACAGTACTAAAATAACTTCAAACTAACATTGGTATTTCCAATAGGTCACACCTGTGCAGAAGGTATTGGCTTTGTCAATATGTTTTAGCCATGTTGTACACCAGCCTAGCGGCTGTTCAGCATGGCTACAAGTTAGTGGTGTGAAGGAGAACAGCATGGAGTGTCGTAAAATAGGGTGTCGTGGAGTAGAGTGAGACGTTATTGAGTGGCATAGAGAGTCATTGAATGGTGTAGAGTAGAGTTGAGTAGCATGGAGTGGAATGTCATGGAGTGGAGGGGAGTGCCATGGAGTGGCTTATAGTGGAGTGGCATAGTGTTGTGGAGTGTAATGGAGGGAGTAGAGTGGAAGGGCGTAGAGTGTTTTAGAGTAGAGTAGAGTAGAGTGTCACAGTGGAGTAGAGTGTATTGAAGTGGCACAATGTGTTGTGGAGTGGTGTAGAACAGAGTGGACTGGCTTAAAGGGTGTCGCGTAGTATGGAGTAGGATGTTGTGGAGGAGAGTGGTGTAGAGTGCAGTAGAATGTCGTAGTGTGGAGTAGTGTAGTTGAGCAGAATGGAATGCCATAAAGTGTTATAGAGTGGAGTAGAGTGTCGTATAGTGGAGTGACATAGAGTGTCAGAGTCAAGTGGCATAGAGTGGCATGGAGTGGAATGGCTGAGCGTAGAGTACTGGAGAGGTGTCGAGTGGAGTAGTCGAGTAATGTTTCATAGAATAGAGTGGAGTAAAAAGGCATGGAGTGGCATACAAGGAGTTGTGTAGAGCATCGTAGAATGGAGTGTTGTAGAGTGAAGTGGCATAGAGTAGAGTAGAGTTTAATGGAGTAGAGCATTATAGTGTAGATGAGAGTGGCTTAGAGTGAAGTTTTGAAAAGAACAATGGCGCATAGTAGATTGGCATAGAGTGCAGTGGCTTAACCACTTGGATGCTAAGCACCTTGATGAACTTCAATGTAATTTCCATTGAAATCAATGGAAACTCCATGACGAGCTGACCTCGTCATGAGCGTCAAAGGAGTTAAAGTGAATTGTTTCTGAGTATAGTGTTGTAGAGTGCATTGGCGTAGAGTGCAGATGAAGTAGAGTGCAGTGGCGTAGAGTACAGTGGCATAGAGTAGAGAGGTGCAGAATAGAGTGGTGCAACATAGTTTGCAGTGGTGTAGTGTCACATGGATACACTAGCCCCAGTTAAGAAACACCATTTTACCTGCTCACGTTATTAAGTTGCCTTCTGTGCTTGAACACGATGACATTTGATTCACATTTATTTGTGTGCATATAGAGGATAATATTCTATGAACTCAGTTTTGCTTACACTACACTACCACTTCGTAGGCAGTCTATCAGAACACCTTGAACATTCTGTACAAGGGCTAAGTTCATCACACAAATAGTTATTTTTTATGGCCACTCGGTGAAAGAGCTATCTGAATAGAATTCACAATAGCAGCCTGGCTGGGGCTTTGGCATGGTAATATGGAGGATATTATTATATCTATGACATCAAGCCTATGTTTAGACAGAGGAACATTTCACTGGCACTGAGAGGTTGATCCATGCAGGAATTCCAACTCAGCTGATTCCTGTTTATCTTTTACGAGGGATGCTGTCCAACTCTACACCAAGACTGGGTGAATGAAACAAAGTGTGATTCACAAAATCTCCATGCAACCTTATATATGTAGGTCAAACGCAACAGAAAGTAAAGGCCCGAATGTTGCAACATTGTAGTCGAATAATATGCAGGGTACAGGGCGCAGAGCTGATTGAGCACTTCAGAACTGCTGAAAACATCCCAGATGAACTACATTGGGTGGTTTTTCAGAAGGCCTCCCTTGGCCATAGGGGAGGTAACATTGGAACCATCTTGAATGTAAGGGAATGTAAATGGATTTCTCTTCTAGAGTCCATCCAGAACGGTTTGAATGAATCTGAAGTTAGCCATGCCCAATAAGCTTGTCTCACACGAGAGTGACCCCGCAGATCACTGTGCACTGATATTCATACATAAGTCTAATATAAGCATTTCCTGCTCATTATGTGCATCTGAACCTCTGTCTCTCTCCAATCTAGGTACAGCATGTGTGTCCTGACATATTTATACATATGAACTAATGTAGATATTCCCTGCTCATCGTGTGAATCTGTACCTCTGTCTCTCCCCAATCTAGGTTCAACACTTGTGTCCTGATGTATTGTAAATATACTGGAGCTTATATGTATGTCTGAACATGTGCACATACAATATTTGTCGCTGTATTATGTTTAATAAGTAACATGGTGTGAGTGTCCACATGTTTTGTATGTGAATTATGTCATTTTTGCAACAACATTAATAATTTTACATATACACATGGGTGTAATAATTCAGAATACAGAATATTATAGTGGTGTTTTTAGGTCATACACCAATTCAATATTCAACAACACGTCGGGGCTGTTTACCACATTAATGCGATTGGGCCCTGTTTACTTCACCTTATTACGTACAGGAGTACCACCGCTGATTACGTGTGACCTATAGCATCCTTTCGTATGTTTGGTTGTATTATCGCAGCCCTGGTACTTTAACTGTGACCTGTCCCTCCAAAAACTTTTTTTGTTTATTTCCATGCAGAGGTGGAACATTACACCCCTTTCTAAACTTTCTTTCTACTTTAATTTCATTCTTCCAAGATTGCAATACTTCTCCATATTTAGAACGAGAATTTAGCAGCCTCCTGACAGGGAGCACCCGCTTACAGTCTGTCTTCTCTTACTTCTGCATTACCATATTCCAACATGCAGTGAGCGTCAGCAAGGTGACACGTACGCGCGTGTAATTGACTGGTTCAAACCTGCCTATTTAAACAGCAGGATTCAGTCCTCCGGTTCCCCTTCACGACTGAGACGTTTCCTGAGCAGCGGTAAGCCTTTACTATGCGCACAATAAGCCTTTAGTGTGTACGCAGGTATTTTAGCCTGTGTTTGGATTCAGTTTAACTAACCGGAACCTCTGTCCTTTTATTTTCATTTTTGAGACGCTTGACAACGGAGCTTATTTGCCCGATTCAGGGAATACATGAGGTATTTTTGAACATCAGTTGGTTTATTTGTTTCCAACACGGATGTTGTAATTATGTATCCTTTGGGCCCTGACAAACCCTTTCTTCGCATTTATTTTCATTCTATTTTTAGAATTAAACAAATTTCAAGGCCCTGCTGATTAATTTGGAATGGCCATTTTTCACTCATTCAGGGATTGTTACCCTCTCAAATAAGTATATTCATCAGGCCCAACCCACTCCTTGACTGCATAGGTGGGCCTTTAATCTAATTCTGAACCTGCACATTACTTTTGCAGGTGACTGTTCTCGCTCGCCATTCTGGAGCCTACGTGCCCACACTTTCCCCTTCAGGCCTCAATTACAGGTTTTTCATGGTAAAAATGTTTGGGCCTAGACCCTTGGTTTATTTTAATTTCACTTCCTACATGGAAATTCTGCGTTTTTAAGGTTCTTTATGCTCTATCCCCAGGAAACCAACCCCCCAAGCCCCCTCTCCAATACTCCTGTTCTGAGGAAGGCCCCAGCGTAAGGGACACAACAACCTACCACTCTTCAGGGGTCGAAACGTCAACATCTACTATACTAGCCAGTTTGACCAAAAGTGATTAATCACTGTGCTTCTGTTTTAAACCATGGCTATCTAACATATGGACATATTGTGAATAACCCTGCTGTAAAAATGAGCCCTCTTGTTTTTTAAACAACAGATTTTGTGAATCGCACTTTGTTTCATTCTCTCCCTCATCCTCACCTCAATCACAATACCCTCAACTTTCCCCTTTACCTTCTGGGGCACTGTTTTAAACTGTGTTAACAAATGTTATGAACTATTGTCTGTTCAGTGTAATTAAACAACACTGTACATTAAACATAACACGATTCTTTCATTTCATTTTTTGAAATTTTGTGTAATTTCTGGTGTTTGTGTGTTTATAAAATTGTTTACGGGGACCACTGTTCCAATGTATTCTTCTATACCCAGGTGCCAGTGACGTCATTTGGGTTTACCCTTCTAGGTAACTACACCAAGATGGGCAGCTTGATGACACTAACCCACAGGTAATGGGCAATTAGATCCCCCTACAGGAATATGGCAGATTCACTCTCCTTAGACATGATAGGTTAGGATGCACTAGTTAAGAGTACAATATATTACAGTATTTGTATGCAAATATATACTCTCTGTAATCAGCAAAATGGTTGATCTATTTATCTTTTTCACCATTCTCATAATGCTAATCACATTAATCTGTTCCCTTCTATTGATTATTGCAGTGCAGGTATTAAGTCAAGAGTCACAAGGCTTCAATAAATATTGAAACGCTTTACTGTGTATTTCTTCTATATCTCTTTGGGTATGCAGAAGTAACCAATTGAAAAGGATCTAGATCTGTTGCCAAGATTTCTTTGGGGAGTTTGGGTTGTCATGTTCTGAGGTTGCACATCCCTTTGTTACCCTGTAGGGTTAGAGGTACAGCTGGCGCTGGCGCACTGTGGGCTAGCAGGACTTTGGCCAACATATCTGGACATTGTGTGTGAAAACAGCCTTGCACACTTCTGATGCTTATGTTGTCCAATAAACGCCCAATTTTACTTTTAAAAGTATAAGCCAGACAATAGTAGAGTGCAATGTCATAGAATGGACTGGCAAAGGGTGGAGTAGAGTGCAGTGGTATAGTGTAGATTGTTTCAGAGTAGAGTGAAGTGGTACAGGGGAAAGTTGAGTCGTGCAGGGTAGAGTGCAGAAGTGACAGTATAGTGGCATAGAGTGCAGTGGTGTAGAGTTGTGTAGAGTGCAGTGGTGTGGAGTACAGTGGTGCAGAGTAGATTAAAGTGGGATAGAGTGTATTGTTGTAGATTGCAATGGTGTGGAGATGAATGGCTCAGAGTAGAGCGCAGTGACATAGAGGTTAGTGGGGCAGAGTAGCATGGAGTTCAGTGATGGAGAGTGCAGTCTTGTAGAGTAGAATGTCATAAAGTGCAGTGGTGTAGAGTGCATTGGCGTAGAGTGATGTGACTTAAAGTAGCGTGTTGCAGAGTAAACTACTGTAGAGAGCAGTGGCATACAGTACAGTGGTGCAGAATAGAATAGAGTGGCATAGAGGTCAGTGAGGTAGAGCACATTAGTGTAGAAGGGCGTAGTGTGCTGTGGCATAGAGTACAGTGGCAGAGAGTGCAGTCTTGAAGAGTAGAGTATCTTAGAGTGCAGTATAGAGTGTATTTGTGTAGAGTACATTGGCTTAGACTGTAGTGGTGTAGAGTAGAGTACTGTGGAGTAGAGTGCTGTAAAAATCAGTGGCAGACAGTACAGTAGTGTAGAATAGAATTGAGTGACATGGACTGCAGTGGTGTTGAGCACAATGGTGTAGAGTGGCACAGCATACAGTGGCATAAATTGTTGCAGAGTAGAGTGCAGTGGTGTAGAGTGCAGTAGTGCAGGGTCGTTGGCGTAGAGTACAATCGCGTAGAGTGCGTTGGTTTTGAGTACAGTGGTGTAGAGTTTATTGGGTAGAGCACAGTGATTTAGAGTAGAGTGCCATACAGTAGAGTGGTGTAGAGTATCACAGCATAGAGTAGAGTGGTATAAAGTTCAATAGTTGTCTAGAATAGATTGTTTCAGAGTAGAGTGAAATGGAATAGAGTAGAGTGGTGCAGGGTAGAGTGGAGTGGTGCAAGGCAGAGTGGAGATGCATAGATTAGTGGCATAGAGTGCACTGGAATAGAGTGGAGTGGTGCTGAGTGGAGTGGCTTAGACTGGAATGGTGCAGTGGCATAGTAAAGTAGAGTGCATAGGCATAGAGTGGAGGGGTGTAGAGAACATAGTTGTAGAATGAAGTGCCATAGAATGCAGTGGTGCGCAGTAGATTAGAGTGGCGTAGAGTGGAGTAGAGTAACGTGGTGCAGTGGCATAGTGTGCAGTGGCATAGAGTGCAGTGGCTAAGAGTGCAGTGGCTTAAAGTGCAGTGGCATAGAGTACATTGGCATAGAGTGCAGTGGCATCGAGTGCCATGGCATAGATAGAGTGTTACAGAGCAGAGTATAGTGGCGTACAGTGCAGTGACATAGAGTGTATTGATTTTGAGTAAAAGTGGTGTAGAGTGCATTAAAATAGCATGCAGTAGTGTAGAGTGCAACGGTGTAGAGTGGAGTGGAATAGTGCAGAGTGGAAATCAGTGGCTCAGATTGCAGTGGTATAGAGTAGATTGTTTCAAACTAGAGTGCCAACAATTGCAGCATCATAGAGTGCAGTGGTGCCAAGTAGATTAGAGTGAATTGGCGTAGAGTGCAGTGGTAAAGAGAGGAGCAGTGCAGAGTAGAGTGGTGCAGGGTAGAGTACAGTGGCATAGAGTGGAGTGATGCAGAGTAGAGTGGCATAGAGTGAAGTGGCGTAGAGTCCATTGGCATTAAGTGGCATAGAGAAGAGTGGTGAAAAGTAGACTACAGTGGCATAGAGTGCAGTTCCATATAGTAGATAGTATAGAATTCAGTGGCAGAGAATGCAGTGTTACAGCGTAGACTGCCATAGAGTGCAGTGGTGTATAATGCAGTGGCATAGAGTGCATTAGCGTAGAGTGCAGTGGGGTACAGTGGTGCAGAGTAGAGTGGCATAGAGAGCAGTGGTGTAGAGGCTGTGGTGCTGAGTAGAACAGAGTGGCATAGAGTGCAGTGGCATAGAGTACAATGTTGTAGAGTGCAGTGGCATACAGTGTTACAGATTAGAGTATAGACGCATAGAGTGCAGTGTTGCAGAGTAGATTGCATAGAGTGTATTGTTTTTGAGTAAAATGGTGTAGAGTGCATTGGCACAGAGTGCAGTGGTTAGAGTACAGTGCACTGGTGTAGGTGAGAGTGGTACAGAGTAGAGTAGAGTGGCACAGACTGGATTGCTGCAGCGTACATTGCTATGGCATGGAGTGGAGTGACGAAAGAGTAGACTGTTTCAGAGCAGAGTGAAATGGTGTAGCGTGGAATGTTGCATGGTACATTCAAGTGGTGCAGGGTAGAGTACAATGGCAAAGAGTGCAGTGGCGTAGAGTACAGTGGTTCAGGATAGAATGGAGTGGTGAAGAGTGGATGGTATAGAGTGCACTGGTATAAAGAGAAGTGGTACAGAGTAGAGTGCATTGAAGTAGAATATAGTGGAATTGAGCGCAGGGTTGCAGAGTGGATTGGCATAGAGTGGAGTGACATCGGGCTGAGTGGTGCAGAGTGCAGTGGTGCAGAGTGTAATGGTGCATAGTAGAGTACATGCAGTGTATGTCAATGCAGTGGAGTGCATTGGTGTAGAGTGATGCAAAGTAGAGGTATAGACTGAAGTGGTGCAGAGGAGAGTGCAGTGACGCAGTGTGGAGTGGCGTAGTGTGAGTGGTGCAGAGTAGAGTGCAGTGGCGTAGAGTGGTGCAGAATAGATTAGAGTGGGGTACAGTAGAGTATGCATGGTTTGGTAGCACATGCCATTACAGACAACACATCTTCGATTGAAATGACCATTACATTTGTATAGACATACAGTTTTGCGGATAAATGTTTCCAGCAAACAAGCTATAATGTGTGGAAATGGGAATCACCCTTTACATTGCGGTGATTACACCGCGATGCAGTTAGAATGTAGCCATTACAACGCAAGTCGTTACATCGACTTGCGCTGGATGGCGCTATAACCAAAGGAATAGTAAGATTTACTATTCCAACACCATCCCTATTGTACGTAGACTGGTGTTGGAATAGTAAATCTTACTATTCCTAAGTCCAGCGCCCTCCAGAGAAAGTCG
The DNA here is from genome assembly GCF_964261635.1 of Lissotriton helveticus. Lineage (NCBI taxonomy): Eukaryota > Metazoa > Chordata > Amphibia > Caudata > Salamandridae > Lissotriton > Lissotriton helveticus. The sequence continues at coordinate 395,327,127 of NC_136057.1, forward strand.
GTGTAACGACTCGCGTTGTAAAAACTGCGATGGTGCATACCGCGATCATTTTGATTGCATTGTAACATCACATATTCTGTGGAAATGTCATCACCTAGTGTAGTGATTTGTTTTGATGGTATTAAAATATTTGTTTCCACCACACTTCAGAATTACCCCCAGTAGCCAGCATGATTGTCACATAAATCCTCTCACTTTGAAGTTAGAGCAAGAAAAGTTAACACCAAGCTCCCTCGTAAGATGGAGCTTGACATTTGAGCTCTGTCTTGGGATGCACAGCAAATGTAACAGGATAAGAACACAATTTAAAGGCCTGTTCACAGAAAGAGAGCAGTCTGAAGGATACAGTAAATAAGCTTTGGTCAAGGGAAGGGACAAACTCAAGCTGAGCAGCCTAAAACAAATACAACTAGCAAATAGAAAGGAAGAAAATGTGAGTTACAAACCAAAAGCCAACGTTAAGCAGTGTGCGGAATGCATTCCGAATGTCTCCACGGTGTCATTAGCAAATCAGACAGCTTAGCTATCTGGTAGGCTTCAACCTAAAAGCATAGCCCCTGCTCACATATGATGCTACTTGTACACATTGTTGGACTTGGCCCTCTCTACATGGTCACCCCCAAACCTTTTGCCTTCCCCTCTCCTGTTTTCGGAATAACATTTTTGTTGGCATTAGAACTCATGGAGTTTTGTCCCTGGACATCTGACAGGCAGTAACGTGAGCTTCTATGCACATGTTTACCACGCACTACTGCCTGGACAGTCAGGTCCGTTGGGTTTGGCACTTTGCCCAATCTATCCTGCCGTGCTTTCTAGGAGGTGGTTCTGCAAAACAGTTTTACACTTTCCCACTGCTAACCTGTGCTGAAGTGCTTGCGGTCACTCCCTAAATCATGGTAAAACTAGCCTACACTTTATTGGAACATTTAATGTATTTATAAGTCCCTAGTATATGGTACTACATGGTACACAGGGCCTGTAAATTAAATGCTACTAGTGGGCCTGCAACACTCACTGTGCCACCCACTAAAGTAGTACAAAATAAACCTTTTGCTATTCCCAAACCTTCTCACCTGCGACAGCTCATGATCTGCATGGGCTCTCGCTTGCAAGAGATATTGTTTACAACAAGGGGCTTGCAGATTGCCCATTGCTTAACATTAGTTGGCATCACTGTCATGCTTATTTGCTGCCATCTAATTGACCAGCGCATGCTGTTTTCACTTCCTCTTCTTTCTGCTGGGACATGGACAAAGTATTGATTGCTGTACTTCCCCTGATCGCGCTGTGATTGAGGTACTATGTTTATTTTTTATCTTCCCTGCCATCCTTGTTAAAACTCTTACCATTTATAGCAATGTTTTTTTGTGCCACACACACTTCAAAGAAGCCCCTTTCTCCTTTGAAATGGATGTTTATTGTAACAACTGATGTTATCCGCTTTCAAATGTATTTTCACATGGACAGGGGTGCAATTGCTTTCTTTATATGATAGGGTTTCTTGCCAAATGTCATGTTTTTTTTCTTTTTCACGCATGGAGAAATTAACTGAGTTGCTCAGAATCACAGGGGTGTTGTACCGAGACCTGACAAACCTTAGATAAGCCAATAGGTCCATACACTGCGGACGAGCACAGCGCATGCGTCTGAGGCGTGCCAAAGGCAAGCCTATCTGCGCCCGTCCACGTCTGAAACATGACCAGTGCCAGCCATGCTGCCCGTTCACGGCCAGGTACCCAAATGTCATCTGCATTTTTAAAATCATTAAATTACACTGCTTGCCATTTCAATTTGAGTTCGTCTCCTAGTAATATGAAAGGTCCACTGGTATGCCTAAAATGTAAAGCAGCTTTTGGAATCTTTCCCGACTCTTTATTTCCTTCTATAAAAATTTCAGGTAAAAAATAGTTATGTGGTGGTCTTATTAATGCCCACTCTCTATGTAAACATACTCAAGAAAACCATGACCTACTCCTTGAGCTTCGGTCGGACGTTCTCTTTATTCCCAAATCATTGCTAAAGGAATGGTGTAATCCAGACATCGTTCGTGTTTTACCTACAGGATACACCATTCTTAGACAGGCTAGAATCAATTCTCGTAGAGGTGGGCTGGCAATTATTTTTCGTGACTCCATCCAATGCCAGACATTTCATTTAGAGTACCTGAAAGGGGCAGAAAGTCTTGGATTTTGTTTTAAGCTTAAATCCTCCTTGTCCATTGCAGGAGGGCTTATTGATCCAAGTGCAGTTTCTTAGCTTAGGAGAAGCCGTAGCTCCCCATATTCTTCGCTATGCAAAATTTTCCATCCTAGGAGATTTTATTTGGAATGTAGTGATGATCCAAATGTAGCCAATTTTGAAGAACACCTTAAGTACTTTTGGACTCCATCAATTGTTAGCCCTACTCACGCATTCTTCAGGCCACTCTCTAGATGGGATCTGTTCTAATTTTTTTTATCTGACAGTTGAACCCCCATCTGGCAGACTCGATACGATCAATGTTGTTCCCTTTTAGCATATACCTGCCGTTGCCTCAGCAGTTTCCTGTCCCCTCAGTGTCAGCTCCTCAAAAAGGTCATAAATGGACTAATCTGTTGACTGATCCTTAGTTGCTTAGCTGTGCATCAGCTTTGATGCCCACCTTGTCAGGAAAGATAACGGAGGACACCCTAGCCTTCAAGACCAGGATCATTCAAATTTGCCCTGGAAAGAGGAAAAAGAATTCTCAGCTCTCAGCCCCCTTGTACATCCAGATCTTACCCGACTATCATCTCTGCTGCTAGCAGTTAGAACGGAAGTGGAGGAGAGCCTACAAGGTTGATGACCTAGGTCAGTTTAGACTGGCCTTGAAGATCTATCATAGCAAGATTAAGATAGCAAAAAAGGCTTACTTTGTAAAGCAGTTAAATGAATCTCAATGTCATAAAAAATCTATTTTCCCAATTGCTAAATTCTTTTTACAACTGAAAGCTATGACTAAAGATATCCCCCTTGCATCCTTTATGCAGCCACATTTCGATATCTTGAAGAAAAAATCTGCAACATTCAATGCGTGTTTAGTTCCTGTTAAATACTGACTTAGAAGAAAACCTTTGTCTGACAGGAGCTTCCCTTCAGGCTTTTCAAAGTTTTAGCTTAGCTCAGTCCCGACAAGTGATTATATCTGGTAAATCAGGATCCCCCTTTGATCCTTGTCCACCATACATTCTTCATACAATGGTAGACATTGTGAATCCAGTGATTGACAAGATTTTAAATTCTTCATTGTCCACTGCAAAGGTCCATACAGATTGGAAACTTGCCGCCATTAAACCCCTTCAGAAAAAACAATTGGCAGACCCTTCAACCCTCCCTAATCTTTGACCCATTTCATTACTCCCTGTATTTGATAAAATTATCGAAAAATTGGTAAATTGTCAACTAATGACATTCTTGAAAGAGGCCAATATTCTCCATCCTTGGCAGTCTGTTTTTACCTTACGGAGTCAGCTCTGCTCGAGGTTGTATACTTTAAAACTAACTTTAGATGCTGGATAGAATGCTGTGCTGGTCTTATTAGATCTACCATCTGCATTTGATACGATCTCCCATGAAATCTTATTACGGAAGATCAAAATGTGGGGCATATTAACCCTGGGCGGAGGAATCGGCTACGCCCACGGAGTAGGCGTAGTGTTGCCTTCTACGCATTTTGCGTAGACAGCGTAGCCGGCAACACTACGCCCACTCCGTGAGCGTAGCCGAGTCGGCCGCCACCCGCCTCCCTCCCGCCCTCCACTAGATACTTTATTTAAGCAATTACACTGATTAAAACAATTTTAAAGGACTTACCTTGTTCGGGGCTCGTCCGGGGCTCCCTCTTTGAATAGCGTCCTTTTCCTGGAAACAAATGCGCATGCGCGGGCGGCCGCGCATGCGCATTTCTCGGGAGAAATGCGCATGCGCGGCCGCCCGCGCATGCGCATTGGTATCCAGGAAAAGGACGCTATTCAAAGAGGGAGCCCCGGACGAGCCCCGGACAAGGTAAGTGCTTTAAAATTGTTTTAATCAGTGTAATTGCTTAAATAAAGTATGTAGGGGAGAGCGGGAGGGAGGTGCGTAGTGGGGCTACGCGGAGTGCGGGAGTAGGCGTAGCTTCTCGCCCTCTCCGCGTAGCTCCGCGGAGCCCCACTACGCCCCACTACGCCCACCCTTAGGGCATATGCATCTGGCCTCAGCCTGGATGGAATCTTTCCTTACTGATTGTAGGCAAACAGTAGTACTAGGACATTTTCTATCCCCTGAAAAAAAAGGGGTTTTCGGTACTCCCGCAGGCCTCATCGCTCAGCCCTGCACTGTTTAACATACATATGGCCCCCATGTTTTCATTGATCTCCTCCTCTGGAATTGAAACAACTTCATGCCCTGACGATGCGCAGCTCATCCTGGCCCTGAAAAAAACGTCCATCGGCTCTGAGATTAATTTTAAACTTTATTTAACTGAGGTTATTCGGTGGAAACAATTTAACCACTTAATATGCAACACCGATAAGATGGAGATCATGCTTGTAGGTAAGGACAACACATTTTATCCTATTTCAGCAAGAAAAACAGTGGCATTTGCATTGATTACATCCAGATTTGACTATTGTATAGCCTATATTTAGGTACCACAAAAAAAATTCTTCACAAGCTACAGGTGGTACAACATGCAGCTGGTAGGCTGGTGCTAAAACCGCCACATTGTTCATCAACAAAAGCAGCTTAACAACTCTTCATTGGCTGCCAATACACAAGAGGGTTTTGTTTCAAATCCTCCTGCTCACCTTCAGAGGCTACAAAGCAGTAGGACCAAAGTACCTAACTGCCAGATTTACTCCTTATACTACCTCTTGGATCCTGAGATCGTCATCTGCTAATCTTCTTAAACCTCCGACTTTTAGGCTCAAGATTAAAGGGGGGCTAATTCTTTGCTTTCTTAGGAACCAAGACCTGGAACCAACATTCCATTTCAGTTGAGACACATCAATTCTCAATCCCTTTTCAGGAAGCACCAGTATGCTCTCTTGGGAGTGATAGTTCTTCTTTATAAATGCTGGATTCATTAATTCATAGGTCTTGCCTTTGAGAGTATCAATTCTCCATTGACTTTTGTTTATGTTGTACTGCATGGGCATTGCCAACCTTGGCAATGAATTGTAGCCATTCTGTATAGGGGTGTGCCTGCTGTGAATCATTTCTAAAAATTATAAATAAAAGGACTATGATGCATCCAGAGCTAATGCACTTAGAAAAAAGCGAAATAGCTCTAGCTGGATCATACCACTTTTTAAAATTAATTTTAGCCAAACTGCAAATTATCCATGCTGCTGAACAGCATGACTACAAAACATTGCCAATACCTCTCATAGGTGAGACCTATTGGCTTTTCCAATACTTGGGGCAGGATGCATTGTATTTAAAAAGTAGGACATTTGTTTTTATGTTTTACATGTCCTGGTAGTGAAACAAATCCAAAATTAGTTTTCCACTACTGTAAGGCCCACATCTCCCATAGGAAAATAGTGCAGTACCCGATTTGAAGTAATGAAATGAATGAAATTAAATGAAATGAAATGAATGAAATGAAATGAAATGAAATGAAGTAAATCTTATAACGCGCTACTAAGCCCAAAGGCATCAAGGCGCCTAACAAAAAAGAAATCAAAATGACCAGATAACCAGCACTACGGGTACGATTTAATTTAATAGGGGGTAACTTTGATTGGGAACAGGTAAAAAGTAAAGCTTGTACTCAAATGAATTGTAATTTAAAATTCTCTTTCATTATAAAGTAACATTTTAAGGCACAATTCTGAAAATGCCACCTTTAGACATTTTCTTGCCCTAACCATTTGGTACCAGCAGCCAGTGTCCTAGGTCACATGACTGTGAATAGCTTAGTTGTTGGGCTTTGTATATTCCTCCCAGACAGTGAGGCTAAGGGGGACTAGGTGTTGGTAGGATGGGCCATCCTGACAGGATGTTTGCGAACAGAGCTGGTCCCAGCCGCACTTACATTTCAAAGAGCTTCCCTCCAGCATACACAAAGGAACCTGACACTAGTCTCTTGCCACCCCAGACTTATTGGAGCCTTGGCATAACTTCCCAGAACCATTTTTGGGGGTAGCTTAGAAGATTCCCCCACTTCAAAGACTGGGAACAGGTATAAATATTGGATCCTTAGAGGAACTCTTAAATACAATCCTGGACCTGTAGACACTACAGAAGAAGGACTACCTAGTTTCCCAGAGGATTGTCCTTATGATTGGGGCATGCCCTGCTCTCTTTGAAGGAAGACTGGCCCTGCTCCCTTCATCCAAGGCTAATCGGAGCATGTGTTGAGCACCAACGCAAAGCTCCAGCAGTGACCTTCCACAATACTAGACTGGCTCTTCATATAGTGATGACAGCCAGCGCAGCCCGACCTGTGCTCGTGCTACAGTGATGACCATCTGCAACATTCTCCCTCCTCCTGTGGCCTCCTTCACTGAGAATGGAACTCTTCACTCTGGACATTGAGAAGGTCATTTTTTTTGTGGGACTAACCTTGTTCCTCTATACGAATTGTGCTCCATCGTGGTTGGCTCAAACTTCTGACTTTCCCCTGGTTTAGCACAGATGACCAAGAATGGTGCTTGTGTTTTTAGGGGGTAAATCAACCTAAAACTTTAAAATGTAATATCTCTGCTACTACTGATTGGACTTCTGTCATTCTGGGCTCAATTTATTTCTTAGAATGTATGCTATTTTTCTAAATTGGCTTGGGATTTGGATTGTAACGTATTGTTGTTTTATTACTGTTTGTGTACTGCATAAAGAATGTACACTTTACCTCAAAGTTAAGCCTGACTGCTTTGTGCCAGGCTACCAGAGGGTTAAGCACGGGTGAATTTAGTGACTTTTGTGGTTCACCCTGACAAGGATTGTGGTGGTTGCCTGAGTGTAGCTTCCTCTCCCTCTAACCAATAACCACATTTCTTCCATTGCTGACAGTACTGGGATTCAGTACTTGTGTTTGTCCAGTGCCACTCAGTGATAGTGTGTAACACAAAAATCCCATATAGATGTCCTGATACCAGATTTATTTTATTTTCAGTTCTCCTTGATTGGCCTTTTCTTGTTTTCTAAATCCACTTTCATTCTGCCTGAACTTGTGCACCCTCTACTCTTGCCTGTTTCTGTTCTTCATCCTTGCTACCATGCTATTCCTTCTTTTGCTAGTGCTTCAAGTTCTGTCTGCACACTCCTTTGTTCTACTCTTGTTCTCTTGTTCATGTGTCAACTCTTGTTGCTCCTCCTGGTGTCATTTTGGATTATTGTTCCTAACCCTGTATACTTTGCTCCAGTCCTGTCCCTGTCTGTTTGTAGCTTCTCTTTCTTAAATTTCTAGGTTCTGATAGCTGCAGAGTTTCGCCCTGTCCCTGTTCTTTGAAACCAATTCTACTTTTCCTTGAGCCCAGTTTCTGTTTTCATTCATTCATGCATAAGTTTATTCGGGTAACTTGGTACCCATTAAAGCACAATATCATACCAGTAAAATGACAATCAGAGAGTTTTGAGAACACAAGGTAAAATGGAAATTCACATTGATGTAGCCACAGTCTATTAATTACAAAAAATAGGAATAACTTCATTGGTAATAAATAGATAAATGTTTTTACATTAGTAACTTTTTTTATCAGCCTACAAAGATAAAATATCAGGGATCAAACATCGATTTACGTGCTGTAGTGGCAATTCTAAGGAATGTGTTTGTACGAAAAATCAACTCTTCATCAGCCAAAGATACTATGCACGAATAAACCTTCTCCAGACTAATAGGCCCTCTCTTTTTAAAAAAATGGGATTAAATGCCACTTTGAGTATTTGATGTAATATTTGCAGAAAAATTAAAAATGTAATATTGATTGAATACTCTTCCTATCACAGGAACATAGTGTGTGATTGAGGTTAGAGTGGTAACCAAGAGGAAAACGCAGTTCAAATCTGACAGTTCCTGCTCTTAAACGGAATAATAGGCTTCTTTCCCAATGACTCATTGTTAAAGTGAGATATATGGGTAAAGGATGACAGCACTGTTCTATGGTCATGTAACTAGGGGGAAGATGTTTCAAGATTCTGTTTTGTGAATCTCAAATTGCGAAATTTTGCGATTCGCAGTTTCAGATTCGCAAAACGGGATGTATGTACTTATTCGCAAAATTTTTGCAATTTCTTAAATATCGCAAAAAAATCGCAGAATCCTGTTTTGCGATTCCTTAAAAGCGAAATTCGCCAAATAAGAAATCGTAAATCCAGAATTCTGCAATACAGGTGCAGCTTGATGACATTACAATCAGGAAGTAGGAGTGATTAGCTGCACCTGCTTGCCTGAGCCACACCCAGTGGCAGTTAGGAGTGTGTTTGGAAGATGCACAGCATTGCTAGCTCAACAATGGAGTCACAGAGGCCACGGGAGGGCATGGAGCCTGAAAAAAGAAAAAGGAAACACAAGTTTTCTGAATAAGAACAGGAGGTTCCAATAAAAGAAATGGATTGCAGCCATGAACTGCTTTTTGGAAAAAAAGCCTTGAAAGTACCGGAGTCAAGGAAAAGAAAGGTATGGCTGGAAATCCAAGAAAAGGTAAATGCAGTGGGAGTCACCAACCGTACCATTGATGAGCTGTGAAAAAGATGGTACGACATGCGCCAGTGGTTGAAGGAGAAGTTGGCAGCCAGGTTGAAGGAGGCACAAAAGACGGGTGGAGGAACTTCAACTGTTGAACCAACACCCCATGAGGAGCTTGTGGAGGCCACTCTCCTGGCTGAGAGTGTGTGTGGAGTGGCTGAGATTGGCAGCTCCGACCCTGCACCCAGTAGTCAAGGTAAGATGCATGGCAAATCATCTTTAAACAGCTACACATAGCATGCACATTGTGTAGAATGAGGGACATGAAGTAAACACATTTGACCGTGGTCCACTCCTTACAACACACGTAGAAGTGCGTCATGGGAGTTGTAGTTTGATGAAGGATAGTTTCTGAATGAGAGTAATAAAACACACGCTAAGATTGTGGGTTGCATTGAAGGCATAATGAGAGTGTCAGGATTGATACAACTTCAAATTTGAAAACTTTATTTAGTCCAAAATGCATGACAAAACAAACACTCATATGTCCACCTTTACGTCCACAGCACAATCAAGGGCACTAGGGGACATTGCTGAGGGAGAGGACTCCCAAATTAATGTGGATTACTCCATTGAAAGGGAAAGCAGTGAAGATTCAAACCCAACACCAATAATGCGCAGGAAGTGTACACATGTGCCCCCTCTGACTCCTTTGGAGGATGACATAAATGACACTGGGGATGCAAGAGACAATAGTCAGGAAAATCTGGAACTATGTGAGAGTCGTGAACAACAGCAACCACAGCAAAGATCTCACACATATGGATCACGTAGGTCCTTGTCCAGGGGCAGTAGTGGCAATATAGAGGAGAGCACTGTATTTGCAGGACTGGAGCAGAACATGCTTCAAGTGCAGCGCCTGCAACACAAGGCACTGCGGTCAATACACAGGCAGCTGACCACATTAAATAAAAATCAGCGTCACATGGGTGAGGGCATGATGGCCATGGCAGGTGCCATTGAAAAACTTTGTGCTACACTTGAGCGCACTGAAAGTGCCAGAAACAGGGCTGCACAACGTGCCCATGCACATATGCACAGTTATACTAAGGCTGTGAACCGCCTCTGTACAACAACAAGCAACCTAACTCGTCGCAGCATCACCATGCAGATGCAGATGACTCACTGCAGCCAAGACACTGCCAGAGGGCTAGAGCATGTCACTAATGCTGTGGAACTGTTGCAAAAAGCTAATGGTGGCAGCACCCTAATGGTCTCAGGGGAAAGTGAAGAGACCTCAAGCAGGAGCAGCAACACTCCTACATTGCCACTTACTCAACGACGCAGTGCCAGACATGGTGCTGCAGGTAGCCATGAAACGGAGGACACACAGCCAGAACACCAACCTAAACTTTTTTCATTGTAACATGTTATGGGTTCTCAAAACATAAATGTGTGTGAAGTGTGTATAAACACATCACCTGTTAGACAGATATTATTTGTACAATACATTCATTTCTTACCTAAAAGTACTTCTATGTGATCTCAGACCGTCTCTGGCCTCCAGCTGCTGCCCCTACTACTGCTGCTGCCCTGCCAGGGTGAGGTGCGCAATCATCATCCGATGTGTCTGAGTCGCTCACATCTATTTTGGTCCCTTTCCTCATTGCCATGTTGTGGAGCATTGTGCAGCTTGTTACTATTTTACAACATGTCTCAGGGCTGTACTGCAGTGCCCCTCCACTTTTATGTAGGCATCTGAAACTGCTCTTCAAGATGCCAAATGTGTGTTCTATGATGCTGCGCGTTGACCTGTGTGCCCTGTTATACCTCCTCTCGCTTGCATTTGCTGGATTCAGATATGGTGTTAGGATGAAGTCACGCACTGCGTAGGCACTATCACCTGCATGGATGAAAAGGAAAGGTGAGTCACTGTTCCCCCCCAAAATGAGTAATGGATGGGCGTTTGCTATTTATTTACCTAGCAGGTATCCCTCTCCAAACTCTCAAGCACTCAGACGTCCATGTATCCCACTATGTCAGAAGATGAAAGAGTCATGTGTGCTGCCAGGGTATATTAAGAATAAAGTACCCAACTAAGGGTGTGAGGCGCACTCAATTTACTCTCTTTTTGGTGTCTAGACCAAATTTGAACACAAGGGTATAATTATGTGTTGGCTACACATACAAGTTATAATCTAACCATGAACAGGAATAACCTGCTCTAGTGTGCACTGTTCCTCTGGAACTAACCGTTCACCAGTTTTTAAATTATGTTCATCATTTTCAAATACATCATAATCTAAATCAACTAATTTAAGTTAGCAAGCAGCAATTGCAATCGATGCTACAAGAAATTCTCAATAATGCAGTTAAGGAAGGGATTATTGACATGAAGCTGAAGAGTTGTTTAACTTCTCATAACCCAAGAAGACCACGGATCTACATGACACCGAAGATACACAAGAACCCCACAGATCCGCCATTCAGACCGATAGTGTCAGCCTGTGCTTCTATTTTTGAACCCCTGGGGAAATACTTAGATCATTTTCTTCAGCAATTTGTACAAAGCTGGTGCACGTACGTGAAAGACACCACAGACTTTCTAAACAAATTACGCACCATTGAATTTTTAGTCCAGGATAATTGGTTACTCTGCACTATAGATGTTACAGCTTTGTACACCTTCATAGTACATGAACAAGGGATGGAAGCAGTGGAATGGGCGCTCTTGAAGATGGATCTACCACAAGAACATAACATTTTTCTTTTACAACTATTATTTTTTGTCTACACAACAGTTACTTTCAGTGGAAAGAAAATTTCTTCGGTCAGCTGACAGGAACATCCATGGGCTTTTCGGGGGCACCCGCCTATGCGAATATCTATATGGCCAAGTTTGAGGATGACTACATTTTATCACACAAGGAATGGTAACAAGGATTAGCGCAATATTGTCGATACATTGATGACATCTTTTTAATTTGGACTCTCTCACAAGAAAAACTTGAACAATTGATTGATGAACTTAACAGTAGAGAACCCAGAATCAAGTTCACGTACTTAGTTAGCCAAGATAAAGTCAACTATTTGGACGTGCTGTTAAAGAAAAACCATTAAAAATTAAGTACTGAAATCTATACACAACCAACTGATAGAAACAGCACGTTGATGCACTCCAGTTTCCATCCAAGAAGTCTTGTTGAGAATTTACCTTACTCACAGTTTACGAGGATCAAAAGGATATGTTCAGACCCTGAAGTTGCAGAACAGAAAATCACAGAATTTAAAGAGAGATTTGTGAACAGAGGATATCCAGAGACAATTTTGCAGAAAAATATGTGTAGGATTCAGATGAAAGACAGGGCAGAACTGTTTACAAAACAAATGAGATTAGTATCCAATACCCCAACTTTTGTTTCCAAATTTTCCAATAAATCCATGCAGATTAAGAAAATTATTAAGAATAGATGGGAGCTGCTGAGTAATGAACCAGAGTTTAATGGAATTTTTAGTCAACCACCAACTTTTGCATACACGAGGGCAAGAAACCTTCAAGAACTCATTCAGACGGGAGCAAGCAAAGTTAAAAATATAGAGTATAAAGGAACCCAGAAATGTTACAACTGTATACATTGTAATAACATTATAACTGGGAAAACCCTCACACATCCTAACACAGGAGCAAAAATTAAATTAAGGCACACTTCAGATTGCAATACAGCTAACATTGTGTACTGCCTTAAATGTCCATGTGGAAAAGCCTATATAGGCAAAACTGAGAGAAAATTTAAACTTAGGTTGACAGAACACAAAAGTACTATCAGACTAAAAAGCACCACATCAGGGGTAGCTATACATTGGTTGGAAGAGAAACACACAATAGCGCAACTACGAGCTCAAATAGTTGAAGTAGTCACGAAGCGGGAGGGAACTGACAATGGACAGAGATTACTACAGAGAGAGGTGGTCTGGATCGAATTTTTACAGACTTTGCAGCCGAAGGGTTTAAATGATAAGATTGAAATGAGTTGTTTTCTGTAACTATGCAAAATTAGAACATTGCGTTGAGGAATTATTTTCATAACAGTCATGTTGGTGTAATTGTGTTATGTGTGACACGGTGCGCACAGACTGATGATTATCTTGTAACAACTGTAAAGTCCGCAGGCCCTATAAGTTGTATGTATATTTGATTCAGCATGTTGGTTTTATGACACAGTTCCTATTATTAGTGCAATGTTAGTATTATAATGAGTAGTTGGAAACACCACACTCAGCATGAAACAGCACACAGGAATGTACTAGTAATGTAATGTATTGTGTTTAGAACTTTGAATAGCTATTGTAATTGGATGTTGTTAGTATCTATACATATTGTATATTTGAACTAGGAATTATTTCTGCAACAGTCATTACGATCCAATAGCAATATGTGTGATTTGGTGCAAATACTATGATGATTATCTAGTAACAACTGTAATGTACAAAGGATCTAGATGTTTAATACATTTAGCATTTAGGATAATGACAACATGACAAGGTTTCACCTACGGGTGGAATTCTAGTATTATAGTAATATCAAATTTGTATTGAGTACTGGACAGGAATATATCAGGATAGTAATGCATCACATTTAGAAATAGTAAATAAGATCAACTACGAACCACTTGTTAAAAATGCTTTGAATTTATTAGTACGTCTAGATAATAAAGGGACGTTCTCCGCACAGTAGGGACTGCTCGCAGTTCACAAACCTAAGTTTAGGAGGTAAACGGAGGAAACAGTCCTTTAGCCATATATATGGGATACAGACACAATAGGCTCTGATGAGCACATCACCACTTGCCGAATACATGTTATACATGATAAAGGCATTGCCCGTAACTATGTTACTTTATGTAACCACGGTATTCAAGTTTTGGAGGTACACGCGGGAGGAGGCGGTTTTGAATTTACTGGTAGACTACAACTCCCAGAAACTACGTGACACGTGACGTATAACGTAGATCTAGAGGTTGTCCTGGACGCGGAAGTATTTGAATTGTTTGTTTGGCAGAACGACGCGCAAGCAGCAGTTTATGGCATACCGGCACACGCTAAGAATAGGAGCGGCATTATATAGAAGTAAGTGAGTATTCTAGTATGGATACTAGTAATCGAGTTAATATTATGATCGACTTAGGTAGTAACACGGCACTGTTTTTACTGTTTAGGGCGGCAGAGGAGAGTGACCATAAAACGTGAACAGAGCTACCAGTTAGACCGGAATATCCGTATTCTGACGAAGGTTGGGGAATTCTGAAGTAAGTTGTGAGGCCACGTATTGCTTCCATTACATTATAAACCCTAGGTCGAGGATATTAAGTAGTCTTTTATTTATTTTAGTATTGGACTACACCGCACACAACTCCTTGAGAGTGAAGCACATTGCAACGAGCAAGGAGAGAAATTTACCACGGGTGAGTGTGTCCCAGAACACGACACTGACCATTTAACAATTAAAATGGCAACATTACTTACGGAATTATTATATTTAGTTGCAGAAAGTATACACGCAGCATCCTGATTTATCAAAGTATTCAGACCGTCCCGTAGGATTCTCCGGTTCATTGTAGCGGCGGTGAGTGTTAGTAACTGACGAGTATATGTACCACGGAGGGTTCGTAGGTGTATAATATGTTAATTGGGCATATGGTAGGCTAGCATATCCCATGATGTAACAGCATGACAGCGGTTATAACCTTTTAAGGGAGATAGAGTTGTGATGACATGCACGGCAGTTCTTATGAGGCAGATCACCTTAACACTTAATGCATTACAGGTGTTCTGGATCCACCACTTAACAGACATTTAGAACAACTCATAAGATACCTTAGTAGTGGTTATAATGATGGACAGCATGTACACACCCTAATTAGAAATGACTGCAGATGTAACACTGATTAACATTCTATGATCTAGTGGTGGCCCCCACAGATATATAACAATTTAGTGTCTTTCATTCAAGATTGTATATATGTTTAGTAATGGAATACTTTCATTTTCAGAAATATTGCCCCTGAGGAAGGTACTCACGTTCCGAAATGCATTGGGCCAGAAACTACATGTGGTTCAACATTAATTTTGGATTCAATGTATAAAAGGGATAAAGTAAAATAGTGATAACATTCATGTATTGTATTTTATAAACAAGAGTTTATCGTTATATGTGATGATATAACATATAAATGATTTATGATCTTGTAATTTCGTTAGAAAATGTGTCTGAGTTATGAAAATAACGTGAAATGAAATAAATTAGTTGATTTAGATTATGATGTATTTGAAAATGATGAACATAATTTAAAAACTGGTGAACGGTTAGTTCCAGAGGAACAGTGCACACTAGAGCAGGTTATTCCTGCCAGGGTATATGCCACAATGTCATTGATGATGTATTTGGCATTGCACACAATCTGGATATTCAGGGAACGGTAGCATTTTCGGTTCCGGGACACATATTCTGTAGCTGCTGGCGGTGTGATGGCGATATGGGTCCCATCAATGCAGCCAATGACATGGGGGGAAAAGTGCAATTTGATAGAAGTCAAGTTTGTTTCTTATAATGCCTGTTGGATGCTTGGGAAGTATATGTGATGTACTAGGATGTTCAGCATTGCATCCAAAAAGGCATGATAAAAGCGAGAAAGAGCACTCTGTGACACCCCACCAACCTCTGCTATGACTCCTTGAAAACTCCCTGAGGCCAGAAGGTGCAGTGAGCACAATACCTGCACATGGGTGGGAATTGATTGTGTCCTGCCTGTTGGGTGTTCCAAAAAGGGTTTCAGCTCATCTATGAGGTCCAAGATGGTGTGTGGGTGCAGCCTGTACTTATCATGAATGTCTTCTTCAGTCTGCTGGAACACCGTGATGCGCAGTCTGAATATACGCTCCTGTCTCAGTCTCCTCTGTTCAGTGGCATGGATACGCAGCCTCCTGGCTATCGCATATAGTCCTGCCATTGTGGGAGTTTTAGTTGCATTGTGGGTTGCTTTTTATACCTTCCACCTGGTTACCACCTGCATGCACTTGGTGGTAATAGCGATTTCTTATTTTGAGATTTTCACAAATTCGCAATTTGTAAATTTTTCATACATGGCATTGCGATTTCTTAATTCGCGATATTCACTTCGCAAAATTCGCAAACATAGAACATCGCAAATTGAGAAATCGCAATATAATTCGCAGGTTTCATGTTCTCGCAACATAACAAATAGCAATTTTTGCGTTTTCCTATTTTGCGATGTGATTTGTGTCATACATACCTTTTTCCTATGTTTTAGTCGCAAACTCAGCTTTTTTACGAATCGCAGCGTTTTGCGACTAAAAAAACGGTTGATACATCTGCCCCTAAGAACAGTAGATTTCTTAGATTCCAAATCTATCCTTTCTGTGTTATACAAAGAGTAGAGGTTCCTGTTTTCCGTAGTACTTGCTCTATTCTCTTTTGTCTTCTCTTGTGGTTGTGTTGATATCTTCATTATTATTACTGAAAGCGTTAATGAGATCATCAGACTTGTTGCCTCTTGCACAATGACTTTCCCAGCAGACCCAGCAGCATAAGAGCTGCTGGGTCTTTTCCTTTCAAAGAGAAATCCTTTACGAAGGATCAAACAGTGTATACTTTATGATAGTGTGTCTGTAATGCTTCTGTTTGTACAGTTCTCCTTCCTTCTTGTTGTTTACTGTTGAGAATATATATTTTCTATATAGTTTTGTCTTTGCAGGTATTACCCAGTCCAGTTCCATGGTCCTGATCTCAGCCTGTTCAAGCTGTTCCAGTCCACAGATTCTACATTGTCCTTTTCCTTCCCAAATTTCAGGGGTTTAGTGTATTGGTACACTAAACCCCTCTTTTAGAATAACCTTATCTTTCCTGAGGACAAAAATGTCCACGAACATTAGTTTAGTCCCTATCTCTGCTGAGTGCCTGATAGTTTCCAAACAATTCCAAGTTAATTTAAAAGGTGCTATTAGCAAGACCAAGAAATAATGTTAATTTTAGAAAAAGTATGTCACTGGTGGTTTCTAATGTTAATTCAGACACAGGGATCACAGCCCAAAACAGGAGATGTATTACACTAGAACCCTTTAGCGATGCATGATATATGTTTGAGCAAATCAATTTTATTAGATGAATCTGATTTTTGCATTACACTAATGGAACTATTTATATAATTTTGGTATTTACTGGAAGTTTTTTTATATGTACCTGCTACGAATAACGAACTTGAGCTAATCAACCCACTGGGCACAACGTGTCCTACTTCCCCGCTGCCCCTTCCTGGGGAAGTGTCCTACCTCCTGTCTTCTCACACCAAACTCTTTTCAGGGCAAGAGACGCTTCATTTTTTTTGGCACAAGCATTACCGTAAATTGCCTCCCCTGCAGCAGCCACACATGAGTCTATCATTAGTAGAGTGACGTAGAGTGTAATTTCCACTGGGGAGGAAGCCTGGTTGCTGCTCTGCTGACACCTTCATTCATCCTTCTGTGATGGGTTTGATCTGCCAAAAGAGTTGAGAGAGCTGCCTTTAAACACAAGGTAATTTTTATGGGTTTATGGCCCTATCACTTCAGCAATGCAAGAAATTATAGCACGTCGACACTGTGTGAGGGAGGGTGACCAACCTTGGGCCAAGGATGAGGGGAGGTACATAGATAAGAATAAATGACACCTGTTTAACAACCAGGAAGACCCAACTTGCAAATGTTATCTGCTGCCAGTTATAATTAATATCAAATGTTTTGGGAGTCTTAAATATACAACTTTGCCTGATTGCCGCGTCAGGTGACAATTACGGACTTGCTCAATGCATGAGTTTGTGACTGAGAGCGACAGACGAGAAGACCGCGGGGGCAGAAGCAGGCAGGTCTCGGGTGGAGGACTGCAGCATTTTCTCTGCAGGCAAAGCAGAAGATCAAATAGCAGCCCAATCATGGGCTTGATTTTTGTCACTGTATTCACCCTGCACAGTCAGCCTCATCCTGATGTCAGTACCTTGTCTACTCTGGACACTTTGCAAAAAAAGGAACCAATGTGTTGCTGTTTATTATAGGCTACACACTGCACACGTACAACTTATTACTTAATCCTGCTACTCATATTTGTTTAAGTCAGATTTATTTTTAGGTATGGCTTGACTGCCCAGCTGTCAACAGGCATAATGCGATCAACCTAAAATGAGCTTTCAGGAGTACTACAGGGAGGGGCTTTGGCCCTGCCCACATGTTGTCGTGTATTTCTATAGGTTCTGAATCAGTCCCCCTATTCCTGACCCTATTCTGGTTAAACTAACTATCAAGTTAACTAACAGTCAGCCCATGAGGCAAGAAAACCCCAATGATGCAGATACCGTTATCTGACGCAGTCACACTACGGCACAGGAACGTGTTATCTGATTAGGTCATAACGCTTGAGATCTAATTAGACAAGCGACATTCCTCCAGCCCCTGATAAGGCATACGACGTTCTCATAACAAATCAAACCTATGACAACCTGGAAAATCCGTGCGGCCATTGTTTTGATTTCACAGAGAACTTTAGTAAAGAATGTGCTAACGAGCAAGTCGTATGACATCTTTATTGACGTATCTATGTCCATCCTTACGTCAATCTCGGCACCTTTAAGGTATAAATATTGCCGACCTTGCCCTATGCAAACACACGCGTGGTGACAAGACGGAGCAGCCATACTTGCCGAAGCCGAGAGCAGAAGCAGACCCCGCTGGCAGCAGCCCCGCCTTCCTGACGCGCTGAGAGACGCGCTGCTATCTCAAGCCGAGAGACCCAGCACCGGCGCTTTCGGGCAGCCCTCGCAGGCAGCCTGGAATATCGAGAGCAGAGAAAGAGATACCATTCCTCATTCATCCTAACTTCCAGGTACAGAACTGAATAACCCCTCACAGAGAATTCTTTAGTTATTCACTTGGCAAAAACAAACTTAACTTAAACTGTAACTTTCTATTCCCACCCACGCATTAGACTTAGGTCAGGTACACGGGGTAGGCGTATTTAGAAACACCAGTTGAGTACGTTTAGTCAAATGTATATGTGTATGTAAATATATTTTAATCATTTTAAACATCATATGGCTCAGAAACCATATCAATGTTTTTACAGTATTATTTTATACTATTGCTTTTAATGTATGCACTTTACTTAACTATAAGTATTGCAATAATATCGATCCATTTCTCATGTATGAGAAAAGAGACTGATCAATAAATAACATCTTTTATTGAACACGCCCTTCTCTTCCTTTTCTCTACATTCTGATGAGACTAAGAATGCACGTACTGACTGAGTAAAATAATTGCCTTGTGCTCACACGACTCTCGAGATTGACTCTTGATTAGGGGAGAGCAAAGTTGTCATGTTCTATGGTTGTCAGAAACTAAATCCCTTCTTGTCTAATCAGGGGAGTTAATTCCTTCCTTGAACATTCGAGAAAGTTTCTAGCGAACTCTGAGCTTAGCTGGCAAACCCAAAAATTAAGTCTAGTATCGACAGTAGTAGACCTAGTTAACGTCTGGCCTAGGCCTTTACTGCTGTAGGTACTATTCCAATGCGCAGAGCCTATTGGGAAAATAGGAGCTACACTACATGGCGCCCAACACGTTTGGAAAGGGCGATAAAACTAACGTAAGACATTTAGAGTAACTCAGTCGTGCTTTCTCACTCAGACCCCTTTTCCCAAAAACTCCAAAGACGTCTGGAGTGGGTGAAAGGTTATATCCTCCAAAACCTCGCAGGAGGGAACTCCTATGTATGGTTCTTGGTCAAGTCAACGTTGAAGGATAAACAGTTCCAAAATATTGTGCATCTAATCTTTGTTCCATAAAGAAACCTGATCTGCAAACAAACATAATACCATCCTGTCTGTAAAATGGCAGAGAGTGATGATGAAAGAGAGGCAGTTAGATTAGCAACTGAAATCGCAGATGCTGATGCTACCATGCAAGCAGCAGACCCGAATATAACACTCATTCCGGTCATTAAAAGGAGATCTATAACCTTAAAACTTATAGAAAATGGACTGACACCTAGAGGTGGCACAGTCATATTCGTAATTGAGGCACACGAATATCGGCAGACAGAGGTATACTATTCATGGATACATTTTCCGGCAGCCCATGCTGTAACAAAGTACTTCCACTATTACAAAGTAGAGGAACCTCCTGAAACATACACTCCTTTCGAGGAGGTGGAAGTACCACTCAAATTCCAAGAGCATTTGCTCTTATTTGATGGCGCCCTAAAACACAATAATCACATCACCAGGCTCGGTCCTTTAGGAAGACCAGGAGCAACGTGGCCGGTCTTAGCCGGATACACACCACATCCAGACATCGAAAGAATGCCTGCAGCAGAGCTGTTAATACAGCTAAAACAACTACTAAAAATTCATAGACAATTAGTTCAGTATGTAATGCGGACTTCAACAATTCAGCCAGCGATTAAACTTCCACAGCTGACCCCTCACCAGGGGAACACAAATAAAATGACACCACAGAACATCCAATCCTGCCTAGGTAAAGTTCCAGCTAAACGGGAACAGATACCATTCTGGTTGGCACAGAAAATTACCCAAATAGAGGCGGTGTTTCCTGACACCACCCCATTAGAAAAACACAGGATTCTGACTATATGTCTCCCAATGGGAATCGCACCACACATTGAGGACTGTGACACTTGGGGTACAGTCTTTGCTTCCATCTACACAAAAACGCACGGTGTTCCATCCATTTCGGTAATACCAGATGTGCTAAAACAAATTCAAGATGAATACGGTCCAGAACCTGCTTTAACTCTTGGTATGAAATTACTAAAAGACTTCAAGCAGGTCTCGGCTATATTATTAGCCAACATAAAAGGTGAAGCAGCAAATGTGGCGATCCGCCAGAGGTTAAAAGAGACAGATATAGCAGACCAACCAGCTGAAATTGCCAGAATCATAGAAAAATCCTATGAAGAACTAGGCAGAGATAGTCTAGGTGGAATACCAGTAAAACCGCAACTGACTACAAGTCCAGAAAAAATATTTTTTAATAATAATTCACCAAAAAAGAACTGGGATGGAAACAAACAATCCAATCCTAAAGAAAAGAAATTCCAGTCCCGAGGAAGGTCTCCTAGGCGAAGAGAGAAATCTCCAAACCAAAGACAAAGGTCACCGCAGAGTGACCCCTCTGGGAATAGATATAACCTTAGAAATAGGGATAATATTAAAAAACCTGATAGATATCAAGACATTGATACATGTCCCTCTCAATCTTTTCAGACTTCCTCGCAGAAATCGGAAAGAAGAGGACGATCAGAAGAGCACGCCAAGTCCAAAGACAAGGAACCTGCTCAACAAAAAAAGAAATTACAATTTCCAAAAAAGAAGGTAGCCAGTATCAAGGTAGTTAAAAATGCCGAGAATACTGAGGAGACAACTGAAAAACGGAGAATGGGCTCAGACAATGCTAGACAGCGCAGCAGAGGTGAGCATAGCTCGCAAAGTCCTTATGAATCATCTGGAGACAGTGGACACGAATGAATACCTTCAAGTGGAAACTGCAGACACCAGAGTTAGCAAGCCCCACAAGATATACGAGATAACATTACGTATAGAAGGAGATAAGACTAGGAAAATTAGGGGACTATTTTGGGATAACCTCTCAAAGGGTTATGACATCCTTCTAGCTGAAAAAGACTGGCCACCAGAGTTTGTCAGGGAGTGCCCTCATGGCGAAGAAGTAATTATGCCTGCCTTCTCGAATCAAATACCGATTCATAAAAAATACACACTTGCTAGAAAGTGGGCAGTGGCCTTAGCACCTGCTTTATATAAAAATCATGTAGGATGGGATGAGGACTCCCCTCCTCACAAAATCCAGTTAAAATCACAACCTACTGCACAAAGGCAGTACCCAATTAAGCAAGAAGCTAAAAAACAGGTAAATGAAATACTAGATCAGCTAGAATACCAGGGGGTGATTGAAACTTGCACCTCACAAATGAACAATCCTTTGTTTCCGGTCTCCAAACCAGACAATTCATATCATCTAGTTTTGGATTACCGACACCTTAACACATGTTGCAAAACCTTTGCAGTGCAAAACTCACACAGTGCTGCACTAATGAATAACATAGTGCGCAAAAAATACAAAACAACCTTGGACATCTCCAATGGATTCTTTTGTCAAAACATAGCACCAGAGAGCAGGTATTTAACTGCATTCTCAGTAAATGGCACTCAAAAGCAATTCTGTCGGTTAGCCCAGGGGTACAAGAACAGCCCGGGGGTATTCTCAGCGAGAGTAACAGAATTACTACAACTATATGATGATGAAGCATTATCTTATGTCGATGACATTTACTTAACAGATGATGACTTGGAGACTCACTTGAAAAGGGTGAACACCATAATACTTGGGTTCGCTGCAGAGGGTTACAAATTCAACTTCAAAAAGTACAGAATTGCCCATCTGACAGTCCTATTCTTAGGATATGAGTTATCAAGTGAAGGCAAAAGCCTGGCAGACAATTTCCTAGAGAAATGTGCCGTAATCCAAGCCCCTAAAACACTAAAAAACCTACAGTCAATTCTAGGCTTCCTAAATTTCGGAAGAACATACATTGCAAATTACGCAGAAAGGGTCAAACCCCTTTATGATCTAATTAAACCAGACTTTAAAATATCCAATTGGACTCAAACACACACAGAAATTTTGAGATCCTTACAAACAGACATGCTAATTAAAACAAAATTAGAAACACGTGATAACACACGCAACCTTGTGATCCGAGTCATCCCAGGGAGATGCGGATTCACATACCTGACCTCTAATGAGGGAGAAAAGGTACCAATTGCATTTAAATCACACTTGTACACTAAGGCTGAAATGAAATTTAGCCCAACGGAAAAAATTCTTACAGCAACACAGACAGCTATAGCAAAAGAACGAGCCCTGGCACAAGGTAAACGAATAGTAATCGTGACACCAATACCAGCCTTAGAGGCGGTAACAAAGGCAAGCATTCCAAATGCTAAAGCACTCCATCCGAGATGGATACAATGGGCTAACTCTCTTGCTGCAACAGACGTGGTGTACGAATTTGATCCTTATTTAAAAACACAAGAATTTCTCCAATATGAATTTGAATGTCCTCCGCCAACCGAAATTCTGCCTCTAGATCACTACGGCTGTATAATATATACAGACAGATCAGCACAACCCGCAGTAGGGGGTAAACAAGCTTACAGTGCTGCGTGCGCGATTGTTAAAGGTCGTTGGCACGAAGGGAAATTTAGACCAACCCTCACTAAAACACAATCCCTAGGAGATTGTACAGCTCAGCGAGCTGAACTAATAGCATTCAAGATGGCGCTTGAAAATACCGATCGAGAATTCCCCACACTCATAGTGTGTGATTCGTATTATTGCGTTCAGTCTTACAATGAATACTTGCAGATCTGGCTTCAGAACGGTTTCAAGGATGCGAAAGGTGGCACAATCAAGCATAAAATGCTCTGGGAACAAGTAGCTCTTTTACAAAAAGAACTACCAAAGACTCACGTGATACATACACTGAGTCATCAACGTGATGGCGTTCACGTTGCAGGGAATTCATTGGCTGATGAGGCCGCTAAGGCAGCTGTGCAAACGGCTTCCGTAGCTGCCGTCACCAGGTCAAAAACAAAAATAGACAGCGAAATATTACAAGCTGTCAGCGCTTCAGAAAAGGATTCGATAGAACCACTCCCTAAAGGCTTTCCAGTAAAATACTCATACATAACTGATGCAAACAATGTTCCTTTTGCTCAAATCCCTGGAGTGGGGGATAGGGCAATTCCAAACATGGAACATAGGTTAGGACTAATAATAGCGGCACACGAAGGGCTAGCTTCTATACATGCTGGCGTCTCAGCCACAGTATCATTATTAAAACAGAGATACTGGTGGCCACAAATGAGAAGACAAACAAGGAACTATGTTCTAGCATGTGAAATATGTCAAAAAATGAAAGTATCAACGGTGAGACGTCCAGCACAGACGCCCCTTCTAATCTCGGATAAACCATTAGCCTGTGTTTATCTAGACCACTGCGGTCCCTTACAAAGGGATGGTAACTATAAATATATCTTTGTCGCAGTGGATTCATGCACGAGATTCATATGGATGTGGCCCCAGCGAACGGCTGACGCCAGAACTGTTATAAAAGATTTGCGAGTCTTTATCGGCACATACGCAATTGGCATGCTGCATTCGGACAATGGTCCTGCTTTTAGCTCTCGGGCTTATAAGGAGGCCATGGTCAGCATGGGCGTGCAATTGCGGTACTCTTGTCCATTTCACCCTGAGGGGAATGGAATTGTTGAAAGAAAAAACCGTGACATAAAGCAATCTATAACGGCAAAGGTATTAGGTTCGGGAGCTGGGTGGGTCAAACATCTAATAAGTGTCCAACGTAGTCTAAATAACTTGCCAAGAAATTCTCTGAAGGGATTCAGTCCGTACGAATTATTATTCGGAACTAGGATGTTGATCTCTGACCTTGATAGTCAGACTTCAGTGGTAATAGAAAAAACCTTTGATGTCAAAGACCGTTTGGCTATTTTGCAGGACTTAAACAAAACAAGAAAAGACCTGAGCAACATACAGTTGAAACAACAGCCAACGACCACTGAAGAATCACCACCTGTCCCAGCAAGACCTGTCTGGATTCCAAAAGTCGGGGATCTAGTCAGGGAAAAGATCGCGGTAAAGAAGGAATTTGGGCCTTCTTACAGAAAAGCAGTTCCTGTCTTGTCTGTCAACGGGACAAGATCAGTTGTACTACCGCCACTTGCTGGTAAAAAGGAGAACCGAGTTGTATCCATCGACCTGGTAAAACCACAACATGTGGCCGATAACAAACAGTAGGCCAAGTGGACTCCCAATAAGTAGCAGAACACCAAGGTTTGCTACCAGCACAGAGGTCCTAACAAAAAGGCTCATCACATTCGAAACGCCTAAAGAAGAACAAGAAGGACTATGCAACAATGCAATAGAACTCAGACCTCTTAAAACCCAAATAAAGACATTTAGCAGAGACACACCAATCTACAATGAAGTGCCGAGTGACAATGCAAAAAACAGAAATCCTGAACCAATTGGAACAATTGACAGAACTGCATCCGGTTACTTCATCAACTTCGATGATTCCTCTGACGGCTTCAGTGAATCAAAGACACAGCCATCATCAAAATCCTTTAAAGACAAAGCGAAGGAACTTTTGAAACAACTGAAAGAAACATATCTGATTTCTCCATGGATTGAATTTTGGGTGGGTTTTGGCGCATTTATCCTCATACTTTGGCTCATCATGGTATTTACTTTGGGATGCTTCATTGAGGGAAAATATGCTAAAATGGACACAGCAAGTCAGAACATCAACTTGGTCCTCAAACCACACACATCTTCACACGTCGAGAAAAGAGAACTTTCTTCAGAACTTTCTTCAGCCAACTTCACAGCCAATCCGATACCTAGTGGGGTAGCCTGGGACAACACTGACTATGAAATTTATGGTCCGGTCGAGATCCTGAAATATCCACACCAAATCAAGATCTCCTTGAGTGACTTTGCAAAACCAAACTCATTTGCTGATGATTGGGACTTCGAAAGTATTAACAACATGATGTCTGACTTAGTAATGTCTGCTAAATTTACAAAACATGATTATTTGCAAGGTTCTACAAATTATGATAGTATGTATTGCTATAACCATTAT
Organism: Lissotriton helveticus; assembly: GCF_964261635.1. NCBI lineage: Eukaryota > Metazoa > Chordata > Amphibia > Caudata > Salamandridae > Lissotriton > Lissotriton helveticus. The sequence goes on from NC_136057.1 coordinate 395,352,566, forward strand.
GGTAACCATTTTTTGCATAAATCTGCACAACCTACAAATGTTTTAAATTATAATCAATGGGAACATTGTGCTACACCTCCAAAAGGGAGCTCTAGAACCGTGTATGACAAATATTCATATTTTTCAGGTTTTAACACAAGTAATGCTGAAACATTTTATTTTAAATTGTCAAACAAGACAGGGATGAAAACCATGATAACCAACACAAAATTGATATATTCAGATTCATTCTTTGAAAAAATGAATACTTTTGGATTCGATTATTGGGACAAAAATGTTGATTTGAAAAGTGTTTGGGGTACAAAAGAATGGCAAGTACAGGGTTTAGAAGCTTTGTTTAGAGCCTGCATGATCCCAGAACAAATGATATTTTTAAATGACACTGTTCAACAAACCACCTGTCTTGGTTTTGCCAAAATCAAAGATTTAAATAAACCGTCTATTCCAAAGCCAACAATGTTCAGCAATAGCTCTGATACAGATGAAGAGATAGACGTAAACCATATACTAAACCAAAACACAACACATCCTGATTGGAAACAATGGTTGATCTGGCCCACAGATACAAATCACTGTCAAGATAGATTCCTGAATAAAACACAGGGTTTCAAAATGACCAGGTCAGACCCTAGATATCCCCAAAGACATCACCCAGGGATAATAACAACCTACAGTGTGGGCAAATTATGCCTTCAGTGGCTACAAACTTCCACACTGCCTGAAATTAAGCAACACCTAACTTTACTTACTGATGGTGCTGACTTGCGTGATTTCATAATGGGACCACGCAAACAGCGCCAAAAGCGTTTCATAGCAGCCTCTGTATATGCAGCATACAATGAGGCCTGGAAGGTTACTCAAATTGAAACAGCAGAAAGAATACGGGAAATTGACCGTATTAATTTGGAAAAATCACTATCTGTAGTGCACAATGGGTTAATGACTCTGTCCTCCAGAATTTTTTCATTGGACAGCATTGTGTCTTCAGCAATCGATATATTATCGCAAGACTTACTGTTATTACAACATGGTCAGTCACAATTGCGTTCCATTGTACAGCTTGGCTGGACGTTACAAAATCTGCGTTCAGGCTATGTGCCTTGGCGTTTAATCAACACAACGTCACTATTCCAAATCTTTAACCTTACTGATAGACAAATCGGTATGGCGCAAAAGGGTGCTGATTATACAATCTTGAGCATTGAAAAACTAGAAAGATTACCGTTGACAATGTCAGAACGACCTGTCAGTGAATGGATAATCCACGGAATCATAAATATTCCAATCTCAACCTTCAGGTTTCAATACTGCCAAAAATATATACAGGCTGGCATGTACGAGAAATTGGGAAAGGGGTACCTTAAAACAACTTGGAACCTGCCCTATTCACATGCATGTGTCAGTAATAAAGGACAGAAAGTGTTTCTTAGTGGCAACAATTGTGCTATGTCACTAAGCGGCACGCTTCTGTGTAACGGAATTAGTTTGCATGGAGCCTGTGAAGGGAATTCATACAACCTTTCATGTCACCAGCAAGGCGCACCTGCAACTGAAATAGAACCATTCTTTCAAAGACTCTATAATGGGAGTTACATTCTTATTGTAGACCGCAGATGTTGTAGTCTTATGCCCGGGACTCCTTATCTAGTAACTACAACGGCAAAGGTCAAGTGCTGTGGACGTTCTTTATTCCCCAGCTCCTTTCCAGACAGGGAGGCAAGGGCATGGCCCAGTTTGAAAATTACTTCTATTCGAATAGATACTTTAAGCAGAATGAAAACAGTGCTTCTTCAGACGCCTACAAGGCTCACGTCATCAAAAGAAACGTATGATCTACAAGTCGCAAGGACGACTGCAGAGATACATACATTATTATCAACTAATTCCCCCGTACATTTCGCGGAAATTCTGAGCGAAATCTTAAATATTTCTGATACCAATGGGATCTCAGGGGTATTTAAGAAAGTATTTTCGATGGCATTAACACCATTCAAAGCCATACTGGGTATTTTTCCAGATTTCGTCCATTCGATTTTTGGCGGACTTCCCCTGATCCTGGGACTAATTGCAGGAATCCTATTCCTAGTCCTTATTTTTCGTTATGGCAACCCATGTCACAGATCAAACTCTCGCGACAATGGAAGATACGATCCTAGCCTTTGGATACCGGGACCGGATATCAAAAATCCTGGGACTCTCCCGGCTTAGAGACCTAAACATGACTTGGTTTCTATCATTTTGACCAATGTGGCAAAGGTGTGTTTTACCTGTACTAAGGTGTCTGCTATGCGGAGAAGAATGCGTGTTAGACACCTGTCTGACGCTACAATCGGATGCGCCAGTGGATGCAGATACACTGTTGGTTCCTACCAAGGTTCACGCTTTGTGCTGCCCTCAAAGGCTGCCAATCCTGATGACGGCATTCCTGGAATCTTCACCACTGCGTTTGAAGAGTAGTGAAGTTCAAGATGAAAGCAGCATCGAACAGGTACGACCTTCTGTCAGCAATGCGAATCAGAATGTCAATGGAGACAATCATGCGCACGAATGCATGGTTACCCCTATTTCCGACTTAGTGGAACTTTCCCATGAAGCTGTTGACAGTTTTTTCGAAAGCCTGAATGATATGATGTTCTCTCCAGAACAGAAATAGAGACTTTTGAGTAAACTCGCACACGGTGTTCCCTGAATTCGGCCTTCAACTTTAAAAATAAAGTCACATGAACAATTTCACTCCAGCTCACGGACAGCAATATTTTTCAGCAAGCCCCTTAAAATATTTTTCTACATATTTTTCCCCGGGACACTGATCTTCTGCTTAAAGTAAGAAACTATTCCTAGAGAACTAAAATTTCTATTTTTAGATACTTTATAGACTTTAGCTGCTCGCTGGGATGTTCACAAATATTTTATTAAGAGCCATTTCATGTGTATTTCTCATATACCAATAAGCAATAATGCATAAAAATGCGTGTTTACTTTTGCATTTAATTCATAGCTTAAGTGCATACAATATATATGACTGCAATTTTTCAGTATATTTGAAAATTTCGAAATGCATTTATGTATTTTGGGGTGGTAAGGTATACACTATACTCTATAGTATGTTGTACTATGTTATACTATGCATAGATTAGTAGATATGACCATAGTTAGCGTGGAGTGGGTGTCGTGTATTTCTATAGGTTCTGAATCAGTCCCCCTATTCCTGACCCTATTCTGGTTAAACTAACTATCAAGTTAACTAACAGTCAGCCCATGAGGCAAGAAAACCCCAATGATGCAGATACCGTTATCTGACGCAGTCACACTACGGCACAGGAACGTGTTATCTGATTAGGTCATAACGCTTGAGATCTAATTAGACAAGCGACATTCCTCCAGCCCCTGATAAGGCATACGACGTTCTCATAACAAATCAAACCTATGACAACCTGGAAAATCCGTGCGGCCATTGTTTTGATTTCACAGAGAACTTTAGTAAAGAATGTGCTAACGAGCAAGTCGTATGACATCTTTATTGACGTATCTATGTCCATCCTTACGTCAATCTCGGCACCTTTAAGGTATAAATATTGCCGACCTTGCCCTATGCAAACACACGCGTGGTGACAAGACGGAGCAGCCATACTTGCCGAAGCCGAGAGCAGAAGCAGACCCCGCTGGCAGCAGCCCCGCCTTCCTGACGCGCTGAGAGACGCGCTGCTATCTCAAGCCGAGAGACCCAGCACCGGCGCTTTCGGGCAGCCCTCGCAGGCAGCCTGGAATATCGAGAGCAGAGAAAGAGATACCATTCCTCATTCATCCTAACTTCCAGGTACAGAACTGAATAACCCCTCACAGAGAATTCTTTAGTTATTCACTTGGCAAAAACAAACTTAACTTAAACTGTAACTTTCTATTCCCGCCCACGCATTAGACTTAGGTCAGGTACACGGGGTAGGCGTATTTAGAAACACCAGTTGAGTACGTTTAGTCAAATGTATATGTGTATGTAAATATATTTTAATCATTTTAAACATCATATGGCTCAGAAACCATATCAATGTTTTTACAGTATTATTTTATACTATTGCTTTTAATGTATGCACTTTACTTAACTATAAGTATTGCAATAATATCGATCCATTTCTCATGTATGAGAAAAGAGACTGATCAATAAATAACATCTTTTATTGAACACGCCCGTCTCTTCCTTTTCTCTACATTCTGATGAGACTAAGAATGCACGTACTGACTGAGTAAAATAATTGCCTTGTGCTCACACGACTCTCGAGATTGACTCTTGATTAGGGGAGAGCAAAGTTGTCATGTTCTATGGTTGTCAGAAACTAAATCCCTTCTTGTCTAATCAGGGGAGTTAATTCCTTCCTTGAACATTCGAGAAAGTTTCTAGCGAACTCTGAGCTTAGCTGGCAAACCCAAAAATTAAGTCTAGTATCGACAGTAGTAGACCTAGTTAACGTCTGGCCTAGGCCTTTACTGCTGTAGGTACTATTCCAATGCGCAGAGCCTATTGGGAAAATAGGAGCTACACTACAATGTTGGTATTAAGGAGTACGTATTCTGATTGGACAGAAGCTGTGTGCTTCCACAGAAAAAAGTGAACCCCCTCTAAGCAGCTGAGATTATTATTTTGTTTATTTTTTCAGTTGACCTAGCCAGCAGCAGTATGGCTACCTCAGCTTGAGCCTTCAGGGGCACACACAACATTTTAATGCTGTTAAAATGTCTTGGATAACTAGATAGTTTATGGTGTTTGTCTTTCTCTGGCAACAGCACAGATGGGAGGAGAGAAACCATGAAAAAAGCATTACAGTTCCATCCCCCTCACCTCCCATCATTAACTTTAGAGTTCAGAGTATAGTTTTGTGTTTGAGAGCGTTATGGGATGCCCAGGGCTATGCTAATCTACATGGATTTTTAGTTCTGTCTTGAAAGTGTTTATTATGAAATGCTATGATAGATGCACTAGGTCTGACATATTTATTGTGAAAAGCACATTTTGAAGTCAGTAGGCGTGGGTTCTTATTACTCTATATTAGTGCCTAGAGATAGGTATTTTGTTACATGGAATCTCACAGATTACTGTAGTAAACACGTTTTTGGTGTTGTTTACCTGTGTGACAAATCAAGGCTATGGAAGGTTTGCTCTGCGACAATCCTCGGTAGACTCTCTTAGGAGAGATATTAAACTGTCTAGCCAACTCTAATTTTGTATACCTTCCTAATTTTATGACTGTGTGGCAACCCTCGTGCAAAGCTCAAAACCGTAGGCCTGCGTTGGTTATAGTGACAAGCTATAGACCTGGTTCGTGCAAAGGGAAACCAGTGCTATAGGTCTGGTCTGCTTATTATAAAAGCTTATGACAAAGATAGTTGGCCTAGCTTTAAAATTGTGAAAAACCTTTGTTAAAGCCAGTAAGTCTTTAACAATTGTTTTTTACCACAAACAGGCTAAAATCAGGTATATTGTTACATGTAACCTCACAGATTACCATGATAGGCATAGCTTTTGACCTTGGCCACCCATGCTGACAAACCCAGGGGGTTTTCGCTGTGATGATTCTTGTCAGGTCCTGTTGAGGGAGTTGTAAATTGTTTTCCAAGCTATATTGTTCTGCATAGTTGTAATTGTATAACTTCAGACACGACGATAGCCGTTTTATGCTTACTGGAATATGCTTGTGTTGGGTAAAGTGTAAAGCTAATAGTAAAGGCTCTATCCGTTTATTGGGAATAGTCATGGCAGATTTCATGCGTTTGATCTGTTTATTATGAAACACTATGACAAAGATAGTAGACCTTTAAAAAGCATGTGTTAACAAGGCTTTTAAGAATGGATTGTTATTACACTGTGCTAAACCTGTAGGCAGGTATTTTGTAACATGAAACTTGACATATTATCGGAGTAAGCAAGGGTTTTAGTGTTGGGTAGTCACCATGAATACGGTAGCCCTGATATATTGATTGAGATAAGCATATGTTAAAGTCAATAGGCAGTTATGGGTGGATTATTATTTCTCTGGACTAAAGCCTACAGATAGGTATTTTGTTCCACAAAATGTCACAGATTACCTTTGTGAAGAAGGATTTCTCTGTTGGCTATCACATCTAGCGAAGATTTGCACTGCAATAATTCTTGCTAGAATCTCTTCTCAGCTTAAAAAATAATTACATAATACATATATCCCTATATATAAATATATATCCATATAGATAAATAGAGGATCTTTGGGTCAGCTCTGGTCTGCCATTGGCCTATCTGTTATCCACACTGTTTTCATCAATTTGTTTTACCCGTGGTTCTTTATTGAGATTTTATAAAATGCATAACTCGTTCATAAAAACAAGCAGAGGCCATGTTAATTTAGGTGGTTACAGCATCCAGGAATGACACAGTACATTCTATGTAGACCTGTATGTGACAATAGACGGACAGACAGTTCTCAATATTTGCCATTAGAAACAGCAGTACACCATCCAAAATATAAAATGAACAAAAGGGTGGCCTAGCACTCTCATCCAGAATCCATGGCACTCCATGATACTGGTCCTAAGTTCCTGAGACGTCTGCTTCAGTGGTAAGATGGAGCTAAATTGATAGCAACTCCTAGATTTTTCAAAACTAGCTGGGGTGGAAGAAGCTTTAGGGTGGCTACTACTAAACCCTGGAATGATCTTCCTTTCTTTATTATAACTCTTCTGACATTGTCTGCCGTCAGGAAGGCCCTGAAAACCTCGTTATTCAATAAATAGAGACCCGTGCCTTACATGAGCTTGACTACTCTGGACCTTAAAGCCAAGACACCTCTGGGTATTTTTGCGCTTATTACATTATTAACATAACACATAACATGGTCATGAACTGAAGAACAACACCATGAAGGAAGTGATAATACCCAAACAAAGCTAGAAAAATATATAGACCAGGTTTTAGGGGCTAATCCAGTGTTTCAACCTGGAAGGGAAAAAGTGCCCCTACCACCTTCTCTTTGCATGTATGTGAGGTTCACTAATGAGTGTCTAATGGGGGATGTGGTATCTTATGTTGTAGTTCCTGTTGTGGGGGATTGGAGGTGGGGCCACAGCAGTGTAGTTCAACATGTTCTGTGTTCCTTGATGCATTGCACAGTCCCTCTCAAACACAGTTGTCTCCAGGGAGGGGAGCACGCAAATTCTCATGGTAGACTTTCATCAGATTTCACTGTTAATTTCTCCAAATATGTATCTTATGCATCTCGCTGTGGTGCTTCACCCTAATGGGTCGGTAGCAATTGCCAGGTTGCAATCTCAGCAGCAGCCCACTTACCAAGGTCTTACAACCAGAATCGAAGTGGCAGCCGGAGATTTCCAGGCCATCTGTATCTGACTTTTCAGTAGAACATACTCCAAGCCTATACATTTAGTGGCACATTTGTTCTTGCACTTGCGTGTCATAATTCCCAGGAGGCAGGGCAAGGGATCTACAAAAAATGTCTAGCCTGTGAATTCAGACAGTAGCGACACTGCCTCGGACCAGAAGCATTGTGAACATTTGAAGACCGCTTCCAAATTGTAGCCACCAGCGCGTTATAAACCAGAAACTGCCCATCTTTCAGTTCATATTGTTCCTCGGGTTCCTGTAAGGTCATCAGGGCCCTATGTATGCTTTAGTCACCCAGAGTAGTGAGGCCTACCTCTATTAACCTTCTGCCGTTATGTTGTTTGGCCACCCTGCAAAAGTCTGGGTGCACCCATATTGGGAGGCTTGATGTGTACAGAAGGGGGTTGCTGTTAGGTTCCACATATGCATGCCAACAACGTTTAGCAATCTGAGCTAGTCATCCCATGGACGGGGCGCCAATCCACCATACCACAGCTACCCAGCACTCCTGAGATTCTGTTTTTATCCATGGCAATGTACTGCATGGGGTAATGGTTCAGACCACATCAGTCATTGGCTTGCATGTCCTGTGAATTACAGCATTTTCTAATCATATGTGAACATCCCCATGAAAATGAGTATCCTTCAGTGTCAGGCCACGTTGGAGAGTCCTTTATTTTTCCATGTTTTTCTTCTTTTATAGTTCCCATTTTATTTCTTTGCTATTTTAATGTTTTTTACAAAGATGCTACATTGCTGGCTACTCATTTCATCTGCAGTGAGCTGCAGCCCGCGCGCACAATTCCTCTAAACCAGGTGACGTTTATGGAATACAGGTGTCTATAGTGCATCATTGTTTTACCATACCAAGATGGCCAAACATGTTGTTTCTAAATGTGGCAGCCATCCAGGAACTTTGCACAAATGATAGACTATTTACAATACTTCTGCAACATAGACACACAGTTCATTGCTTTGTTTTGTTATTGCAAGCATACGCTTTTATAAATGTATATTCCTTTAATTTATCTTGCATATGTTGTTGATTTTGTGTATTTCATTGTGGGTGTGTCAGAGGGTGAATGCACAAATAAGTCAGTGGATAAATGGATGGATGGATGAATGGATGCAAAGATGCGAGATAGAGTACATGTATGATGACTTACTGTGGGCCCGATTCACAGAATGAACTTAAGACTCAATCCTAAACTTACTACTATTTTGGTATTCACAGAATGCACTTACTACTTTTGGCATTCACAGAATGAACTTACTACTTTTGGTATTCACAGAAGTTAGGATTTTGTCTTAAGTCTGTCTTAAGATAGACTTAAGACAGACTTAAGACACACTTAAGACACACTTAAGACAAAATCCTAACTTCTGTGAATACCAAAATTAGTAAGTTCATTCTGTGAATGCCAAAAGTAGTAAGTGCATTCTGTGAATACCAAAATAGTAGTAAGTTTAGGATTGAGTCTTAAGTTCATTCTGTGAATCGGGCCCTGAGTACCTAAACCCACCAATGACACAAAAGGCACTTTCTTTTATAAGCCAGATCTATTTAAATTGCCAATACTTGTTTCTTCTTGGGTGGTGAATCAAGATCGGAACGTAGGCGGCCCAACAGTACCCCATTTCGAAGTGTTGCAGGGATTTTGCACATACACAGAACTTTGTGCAGGAAAACAAGACCTCAGTGTATAGGGGTGTACCAACCTACCACATTAGTACCCAAAACTGACTCATTCGTTCTCCTCCAAATATCATGAAGCTTCAAATGAGTAGACAACCCAGAACACAACAATCCTGACTCTCTCAGGAATCGCGGGAGCAAGACATACTCTTTCGCTCACTCAGTCGTACATGTCCACAATAAGAATATGCAGAGTCACTGAAATAGTTCATCATGTTTATTTTAACTATCTTGCTCTACAATACAGTATACGAGCCACTACCAGCAGCAAAATGTCTAAACTCAGCACAGTTAGCATTTGTACAATTCCATAGAATTCAAAGGGAGAAGTCATTATATAAAGACTGTGGAAAAAAGGGTATATAAAGGAAGATTTATGGGCTTTGACAGCATACCCCATACCTTAAAGCCTGGATGTAAGGTTTACATTATAGAACAGCAGAGCTCTTCTCCATGGAATGGCTTTCTCCAAGTGTGTTAAAACAACATGCAACAACGTAATATCAGTACTGCAGCTGTGTGTAGCATGTTATGTGTAGGTGCCTGGGACTGATCAGAACAGAATAACAAGGGGCATGGTTTATTGACCTTGCACATCGTGTTCAGACTAAACTCCAGGAAAGGCAGAGAACGCGAAAAGCAGCCTGTTCTCATGTGAAAGGCACAAACAGAATAGAGCAAAAACAAAGTAATGTAGTGGTGTGCCCAAAAGCAACCTCATGGCAGCAAAGCTCTTGCTAACTTAGCAATGTCGACAATGTCCCTAAGGGCCATATAACACCCTCCCCTTGGAAAGGTTATAGGACATAGACAAAGGACCAAAACAGAGTTCAAAATTCAAGCAGAGTTCAAAGCGTTTGAAAAAAACTAATTGGAAAAAAATGAAAATAATTCACAAACATTTTTTTTTGTTCAATATCGTTATTTAGGGCCTACTGAAAGAGTGCTGTTTCCAGGATAATAAAGTTATCATGAAGGAGGTGGTAAGTCCATCAAGGTGTGTGAACCGATGAATGCAATTCCCTCCAAAAGATCATACCTATCGTTCGTAGAAAAAAGGGATGCCATCCAATTAAGTAAGTTGAAGGAACAAACATGCTCCTCATAATCAGACTCCTCTAAAAGCGTAAGTGGGCAACTTGTGTGATATTCGATGAAAGGATGTGTTGCGCAGCCGCACAGACATCCCATTCACCCATTACTCAAAGTGCTGCCACACGCGCCCAACGGCCATCCCCAGAACAAGCCTGGGCATAAGCCTCTAAAGGACCCATTAACTGATTAAAATTCGGGACTGGACACAACGTGTTGGAGAGGCATATATCCACTGCCCAATAGAAGGGGCACCGCCAACAGTAAAACACTGGTTGCACGCACGTAAAGTAGGCAAAGCGAAAAGTGAATCCATAACTGATGCCAAGCGTTGCTAATGGCAAGCATCCAAAAACTTGTTGAATGCGATCACGGTACAGCTGCAATTGGCCTGGTCTGTGCATTATCACAATATGAGCAGCCATTGCGCAGCAGGAACCGGAGAAGCAGGATTCTGGCACCTAATGCCAATACTAAGGGGAACCCTCCGAAGACGCTGGAAAAAATAGAATGAATAAAAGCCGGTATTACTTCAAATATTGTCTGAAAAGAAGTCACAGGGCCAGATCCCACATGTTAAAAAAAATATGCAAGGCCTTTGGTGTCAGACGCATTAAATATTTGGTGTATAAGCTCCCCAAAATGTAGTGAGAGGTTAGTGTTCATAAGTGACTGAAGTCCTAGCCACCTGTCATTCGAAGGTTTCTCGGGCTGAAGTGAGAGCCACCTCCTGTTGGAATAATAGTGCTTGGAGCCTGCTCAACTTGTTGAAATCTGTTTTCAAAGTCAGGATGGAAGGCCAAACTTGAACTATCTAGACTCCCATGCGGGGTGGAAAAGCACATTGCTACAACAAGTTACGCGCTGGGAAACCGTTACCAAATACGGGACTCCTGCCCGTAAACCACAGCAGTCTTGGTTGTTCAAAATAAGATAACTGCTGTTCGCAAGCATTGTAAAAGTGGGAATTATTGATGGTACTGTGGTCTCTTACAAAAAACAAGCAAGGTTGGGCACTGAAACATTACAAGCGCCATGCAACTTTACGTGTTTGCAAACCAGGAATGTCCTACTTTGGAATCGCAGTCCTCCCCTGTAAGAAAAACATCCTTACTCTCCCTCTGACATCTGTAAGTGAAAGGTAGAGACCACAATTCATGTAGAAATTGACTACGCAGTGGCTCAAAACGGGCAATCGGAAAATGTTGCATGCATGATTTAAATTGAAAGAGCGAAAAAGGGAGAGAGTGATCAACCCTTGAATTAACCAAACAGTAGAGTCCGTTTCTGCTACAGAGAACGGCAAGGGCTCCAATTGGTCAATATGCAAAAGTGTATATGCAGCATCTTTCATGGACATACATTGTTGTTTATCAGTTAGATTAAATGGCAAAAACAAAGCAGTGGCATGCAAATAATCCCATGGTACTTTTCCCATTTTAAGATAAGAGTCTGTAGTGTCGAAGCAAATTGCATAACAGATCTTAACTGATTTTGACCATGATATATAACACAGAAACATCACTTTGAACAATATCAATAACAGATGAAACAATATTATCTAACGTATAAATGCGTGAGGAAAGTGTGTTGATGATGTTGTCTACTACGGAAAGGACTTTTTCTAAATTGGCTTGATCAATTTGGCGCAGATCTAAAGCAGCCTCAATCTGCGAAAGCTTCCAAATTTCATTGTATGCGGCATAGAGAAATCACTTAGATCTAGGATTCCTAGGTCCTAAAATGAAATCAGCCAGATTGATGTCATGCGACAAGAGAGAAAGATTTTGTTTCACTGATGTCAGCAGTAGCGGCCCGTGGAGGGAGTTCCGTGGGGCGGTGAGGCGGGGTGGGGGCGGAGTAAACACCGGAATATGGATGCACGGAGGTAAGTAAAGAATTGAATAAGTAAAACAAATTTGCATTTGACTCATGAGAGACACCTAGTAACGACTAGTAGATCTGCAGCTTCATGAAATGGTTTCAATGCTTTTGCATTTGATTTTTGAGGGACACCTCGTAACGACTAGTAGAACTGCAGCTTGATGTAATAATAATTTCAATGCTTTTGCATTTGACTCGTGAGGGACACCTAGTAATGACGAGTTGAACTGAATCTCTTTGCAGAATTATTTTAATATTGGATACCATAATATTCACTTCCCACTGCTAATCGTGTCTCATAATGCTTTGCAGGGCCTTTGGTTGGCATTGTGTTTTTGCCCATTACTGTGGTTGGGGTGGTCCTAAGAGGATGGGACCACCACCGAATAGTTCAGCAAGATGTGCTCTTTGTTTTCAAGGCATCTGCTTCGTTCTCTCCCTAGGTTAGGGAGAATCCCAAAATCATCACCGCTCTCATTGCTTGCTAAATTTTCATTTTCACTTTTGTGAAATGACTATATGCATTTCAGCATGTAAAGAACGAGATACTTGTTACTTTACTAAAAGTATATGAGGTTTCTGTTATATTAATAGGGAGTCTGACGGAGTGAATTCGTGGAATTCACTGAGTTTTTGTTCAACTTTGTGGAATTCTGCATAGTAGTACTCCGCCAACTACGGCCACCCTTACAAATGATTAGACAACCCAGAACACAACACTCCCGACTCTCTAAGGAATCTCGGGAGCAAGACATACTCTTTCCCTCCCTCACTCATTCATACTTGTCCTTAATAAGAATATGCAGAGTCACTGAAATAGTTCAAAATGTTTATTTTAACTATCGTGCTCTACAATACAGTATACGAGCCACTACCAGCAGCAACATGCATAAACTCATCACAGTTTGCATTGTTACAATTCCATAGAATACAAAGGGAGAAGTCATTTTATAAAGACTGTGGGGAAAAAGGGCATTTAGGCCTAACCACCCTCCCCTTGACTAGAGGAAGTTTATTTTACATAAAGGAAGATCTCTGGGCTTTGACAGCGGACCCCATACCTTAAAGCCTGGATGTAAGGTTTACATCATAGGAACAGCGGAGCTCTTCTCCATGGAACAGCTTCCTCCAAGTGTGTTAAAACAACATGCAACAACGTGATATCAAAGCATGAGTCTTCAGTACTGCAGCTGTGTGTAGCATTTTATGTCTAGGTGCTAGGGACTGACCAGAACAGAATAACAAGGGGCATTGTTTATCGACCTTGCACATCGTGTTCACACTAAGCTCCAGGAAAGGCAGAGAACACAAAAAGCAGCCTGTTCTCATGTTAAAGACACTAACAGAATTCGCCAAAAACAAAGTCATGTAGTGGCGTGCGCAAAGCAACCTTATGGCGGCAAAGCTCATGCTAATTTGGTAATGTCGGCAATGTCCCTAAGGGCCATATAACAAAAGTAAAAAATGTTACGATGCCTGGGCCCGGCTCCAGCCCAGTTAGAGCCATGAGATGCACAACAAGAACTACAACACATTCTGTGAGTCTGCTTTTGTCAGACACCAAAATGTTAGGTCATTGAAAATTAATTGAGGTCTCAATAATGAGGTTAGGTATGTGATATTAACTACACCAGTTGAAAACCGGAATCCCGGGGTTTGTAATTTGATGGATGTGATAAATGTCACCTGTTACAAGGTAAAACAGGGAATGCCAACTAGATGTTGATGCTTTGCGCACGAAAAAGGAGAATACCTTAGTCTTTATCAGACCTATCCCACAATTAAATGCCAGTCGTAATGTAAAAAAGGTTTTGTCACTTTGGAATGATTTGGCATAGTTAGTAAACCATAGTTGCAATGCTCATGGCACCATCGTAATTGTAATAATATTAATAAGTCTCACAAATGCCACATCATTTATAAATGAAATCTCAGGTTTACGACATATTTTGTAAATGTAACAATTTTTCTCCAAACCTCAGCTTATGAGTTCTGAAACTACACACACTTTCATCTCAAATACACAATTTTCAGTTTTGGTATCAATAATATATTAATGCAGCTAAGCACGCGGTGCAATCAATCAATCAATCAATCAGTCATTTGTTAAGCGCACTACATACACGTGAGGGTCTCAAGGAGCTGGGGTCCTGCTACTGATCGAACAGCCAGGTTCTTTGTCCTTCTGAAAGTCAGCAGGTATTGGGTCTGTCGTAGGCTCAGTGGGAGGGTGTTCCATGTCTTGGCTGTGAGGTGGGAAAAGGATCTCCTGCCGGTGGTTTTTCTTCAGATGCGCCGGACGGTGGCGAGTGAGAGGTCGGAGGAGCGGAGCTTGCGGTTGGGGGTGTAGAGGGAGAGCCGTCTGTTGAGGTAGGCTGGGCCGGTCTTGTGGTGTGCCTTGTGTGCATGGATGAGGAGCTTGAAAAATATTCTCTTGTTGACGGGGAGCCAGTGCAGGTTTCTCAGGTGGGGGGTGATGTGGCCGTGTTGTGGTACATCGAGGATCAGTCATGCCGAGGCATTTTGGATGCGTTGTAGTCGATTGATGAGCTTGGTCATGGCTCCCGCGTGGAGGGCGTTTCCGTAGTTGAGTCTCTTGCTGACGAGGGCCTGGGTGACTGTCTTTCTTGTATCTGTCGGGATCCATCTGTAGATCTTGTGGAGCATGCGGAGGGTGTTGAAGCAGGAGGAGGAGACGGCGTTGACTTGCTTGGTCATTGACAGCGTTGAGTCGAGGATGATTCCTAGATTGCGTGCATGGTCGGTGGGGGTCGGGGCTGCCCACAGTGCTGTTGGCCACCAAGAGTCATCCCAGGCTGACGGGTTGGAGCTGAGGATGAGGACCTCCGTCTTGTCCGAGTTCAGCTTCAGATGGCTGATCTTCATCCAGTCGGCGACGGCCTTCATTCCTTCATGGAGGTTGGCTTAGGCGGTGATGGGATCCTTGGTGAGGGAGAGGATCAGTTGAGTGTCGTCGGCGTAGGAGATTATGTTGAGATCGTGCTGTCGGGCGACGTGTGCAAGCGGGGCCATGTAAATATTGAACAGAGTCGGGCTGAGGTAGGATCCTTGAGGTACACCGCAGATGATCTCGGAGGCTTCGGAACGGAACGGGGGGAGGCGGACGCTCTGGGTTCTGCCGGAGAGGAAGGAGGTAGTCCATTCCAGAGCCTTGTCCCTGCGGCGTGGAGGCGTGCGTGTAGTGTGCGGTGGTAGACGGTGTTCAAGGCGGCGGAGATGAGTGCTGCAGTCTCCCCGTTGTCTAGCAGAATCCTGATGTCATCGGTGGCAGCGATGAGGGCGGTCTCGGTGCTGTGGTTGCTGCGGAACCCTGACTGGGGAGGGTCCAGGATTCTGTTCTCTTCGAGGTATCGGGTTAGCTGTCTTTTAACGATTTTCTCAATGACCTTGGCCAGGAAGGGGAGCAGAAAGATGGGTCGGAAGTTCTTGAGGTAACTTGGGTCTGCCTTGTTTTTTTTTAGTAGGGCGTTGATCTCGCTGTGTTTCCAGCTCTCTGGGAAAGTCGCGGTCTCAAGAGAGAGATTGGTGACGTTGCGTTGGTGGGGTGTGATGGAGCTGCTTGCTTTGTTAAAGACGTGGTGCGGGAATGGGTCTGACGGATAGCCGTAGTGGATTGTGCTCATGGTCTTGATGGTGTCATTGACGCTCACGCTGGTCCAGGTAAGGGGATGTGGTTGATGGTGTGCGGAGGGTCTGTTGTGTCTGTTGGGGCTGTCTGGGTGTTGAAGCTGTTGTGGATGTCTGCTATCTTGCGATGGAAGAAGGTGGCGATGGAGTCGCACAGGGCTTGCGACAGCGGGATGTCGTTGGTGTTGAAGCTGGGGTTAGAGAGTTCCTTCACAAACACAATCTTCCATTTCCCTATTGGAGATTGTGCTACAGCCTGTTTATGGCTGTAGCACTAGCCCCCATTGTAGAAATGGGAGTATGCGACCGCACCATGTGCTGTCACTTTGTAATTGCTGTATCGGTCAGAGATAACTCCGACCGACATTGTAATAAGGCCCATGGTCTGTGCTTTTTAGGTCAAACAGTGGACACCTAGGGCCTGATTCACAAAGGTAAACTTTAAAAAAGAAACGGTTATTGAAATTTTCAAGCAAGTTGAAAATCATTGCAGTACACTACAAACTGGGGTTCAGACAATAAACTAAAATATCATAACATTAGCATTGCATCTGACCGAGTGCCTACGCATCACTTTTAACATAGTCTTTCTATATCATAGTGCAACTATTCACTAGTATTTAGTTAGCCTATGTACTGTGAGTTGCCAACAAATAATTATGAAACAGTGTCTAGATGTCTCTGGGCCGTGCTGTGTCTGGCAAAAATGTGTTATCCAGTTCGGTCTGGTCGCTGCAATAAGTACATTTGTGTATTCACTGCTTGGTGGTGGGGGATTTTTCACAGCCCTAGTGCTGCGCCACCAAACACTTCACTATTAATAAGGCTAGGGTGACAACCTTAAGGACCACATATGCGATCTGTTGCACCCATCCCAGTAGTGCTATGAGCAGAGTTGGTGGAGTTGTAACATCAGTCATTTCCTGCGATGAGTGAAAGATCTGAATACAATAGTCCTGTATTTTCCCACAATGCCTTGCAAGATGGATGAAGTTGACTTGCTTTCTCTTGCATCTCTCACAGTTTGAGGCATTCCTTAACCCCCATTTGTGTAGTATCAAAAGGGTGTATTATATTCTTTAAAGGTTTCTATAATGTACTAATATCAGTCTGCTGCTGGGGAGTAGCTCGCCCGCTTGTGCACAATAGGACCATGTGTCATCTGGTAGCGCTTGATCCAGGTTTGCCTTCCAGCCCCTCTAGCATTATAACTTCTATTGGGGAGTGCACTCTGTATGACTCTGTATAGTAGGAATATAAGTTTTATGAGGTGGTTAGCTGAAACCAGCGTGTCTAGTGGACTGGAGCTTTCAGGTTGTTGGGGGAAGTTAGGTGTTAGTTTTTTACAGGTTATTTTAATTAAATGCTATAGATCGCGATCTAATGGAGTTAAATTGGTTTGTTCAGAAATCATGTCCAATGGTATGAATTGTTTCCCCTTGTAAAGTTCTTCCCATTTCGCTATTTTAAAGTTACCAAGTTGGGAGTGTGATTTGTCCACCACAATCATACTGAACAGTGAGTGGGTGAGCTCTCAGAGGACTAGTTGAGATAAAGGTGTTGGATGTGCAACATCTTTCTCCACTGCTAAATGGGGAAAATGTGTAACACTCATCTTCGATTTTAATTCTGACAGCCTAATTACAATCTAGGCGGTCGGAATTGCAACTGGCTGGTCATTCTGGCTAGATTCTAATGGGCTCAAAGAGCCCATCGGCCAGTCAGAGACTGGCCCGTAATCCCAATGGCCACGTTTCCACCATTGGGATAATGATGCTCGGTTTCCAACAGGCTTTCCATACTGGGCTTTCCAACATGGAAAGCCTGGTGGAAAGCGAGTTTGGAGGCCCCTAGCAGGACCCCCTTCTCCTTGTGGCCTCCCGTTGGGGGCCGAGGGGGCACCTATGATGCCCCCTGTTGAGTCCTGCACCACGTGGCAGGCACATTGAGGTGCCTGCCACGCGGTGCAATCAATCAATCAATCAATCAGTCATTTGTTAAGCGCACTACATACACGTGAGGGTCTCAAGGCGCTGGGGGGGAGGTGGGGGCCGCTACTGATCGAACAGCCAGGTCTTTATTGTCCTTCTGAAGGTCAGCAGGTCTTGGGTCTGTCGTAGGCTCAGTGCGAGGGTGTTCCATGTCTTGGTGGTGAGGTGGGAGAAGGATCTCCTGCCGGTGGTTGTTCTTCAGATGCGCGGGACGGTGGCGAGTGAGAGGTCGGCGGAGCGGAGCTTGTGGTTGGGGGTGTAGAAGGAGAGCCGTCTGTTGAGGTAGGCTGGGCCGGTCTTGTGGAGCACCTTGTGTGCGTGGATGAGGAGCTTGAAGAATATCCTCTTGTTGACGGGGAGCCAGTGCAGGTTTCTCAGGTGGGGGTGATGTGGCCGTGTTGTGGTACATCGAGGATCAGACGTGCCGAGGCGTTTTGGATGCGTTGTAGTCGATTGATGAGCTTGGTCAGGGCTCCGCGTGGAGGGCGTTTCCGTAGTTGAGTCTCTTGCTGACGAGGGCCTGGGTGACTGTCTTTCTTGTATCTGTCGGGATCCATCTGTAGATCTTGTGGAGCATGCGGAGGGTGTTGAAGCAGGAGGAGGAGACGGCGTTGACTTGCTTGGTCATTGAGAGCGTTGAGTCGAGGATGATTCCTAGATTGCGTGTGTGGTCGGTGGGGGTCGGGGCTGCCCCCAGTGCTGTTGGCCACCAGGAGTCATCCCAGGCTGACGGGTTGGAGCCGAGGATGAGGACCTCCGTCTTGTCCGAGTTCAGCTTCAGATGGCTGATCTTCATCCAGTCGGCGACGGCCTTCATTCCTTCATGGAGGTTGGCTTAGGCGGTGATGGGATCCTTGGTGAGGGAGAGGATCAGTTGAGTGTCGTCGGCGTAGGAGATTATGTTGAGGTCATGCTGTCGGGTGACGTGTGCAAGCGGGGCCATGTAAATATTGAACAGTGTCGGGCTGAGGTAGGATCCTTGATGTACACCGCAGATGATCTCGGAGGCTTCGGAACGGAACGGGGGGAGGCGGACGCTCTGGGTTCTGCCGGAGAGGAAGGAGGTAGTCCATTCCAGAGCCTTGTCCCTGCGGCGTGGAGGCGTGCGTGTAGTGTGCGGTGGTAGACGGTGTTGAAGGCGGCGGAGATGAGTGCTGCAGTCTCCCCATTGTCTAGCAGGATCCTGATGTCATCGGTGGCAGCGATGAGGGCGGTCTCGGTGCTGTGGTTGCTGCGGAACCCTGACTGGGGAGGGTCCAGGATTCTGTTCTCTTCGAGGTATCGGGTTAGCTGTCTGTTAACGATTTTCTCAATGACCTTGGCCAGGAAGGGGAGCAGAAAGATGGGTCGGAAGTTCTTGAGGTCACTTGGGTCTGCCTTGGTTTTTTTTAGTAGGGCGTTGATCTCGGTGTGTTTCCAGCTCTCTGGGAAAGTCGCGGTCTCAAGAGAGAGATTGGTGACGTTGCGTTGGTGGGGTGTGATGGAGCTGCTTGCTTTGTTAAAGACGTGGTGCGGGAATGGGTCTGACGGATAGCCGTAGTGGATTGTGCTCATGGTCTTGATGGTGTCTTTGACGCTCACGCTGGTCCAGGTAAGGGGATGTGGTTGATGGTGTGCGGAGGGTCTGTTGTGTCTGTTGGGGCTGTCTGGGTGTTGAAGCTGTTGTGGATGTCTGCTTTCTTGCGGTGGAAGAAGGTGGCGATGGAGTCGCACAGGGCTTGCGACAGCGGGATGTCGTTGGTGTTGAAGCTGGGGTTAGAGAGTTCCTTCACAAACACAATCTTCCATTTCCCTATTGGAGATTGTGCTACGGCCTGTTTATGGCTGTAGCACTAGGCCCCATTGTAGAAATGGGAGTATGCGACCGCACCATGTGCGGTCACTTTGTAATTGCGGTATCGGTGAGAGATAACTCCGACCGACATTGTAATAAGGCCCATGGTCTGTGCTTTTTAGATCAAACAGTGGACACCTAGGGCCTGATTCACAAAGGTAAACTTTAAAAAAGAAACGGTTATTGAAATTTTCAAGCAAGTTGAAAATCATTGCAGTACACTACAAACTGGGGTTCAGACAATAAACTAAAATATCATAACATTAGCATTGCATCTGACCGAGTGCCTACGCATCACTTTTAACATAGTCTTGCTATATCATAGCGCAACTATTCACTAGTATTTAGTTAGCCTATGTACTGTGAGTTGCCAACAAATAATTATGAAACAGTGTCTAGATGTCTCTGGGCCGTGCTGTGTCTGGCAAAAATGTGTTATCCAGTTCGGTCTGGTCGCTGCAATAAGTACATTTGTGTATTCACTGCTTGGTGGTGGGGGATTCTTCACAGCCCTAGTGCTGCGCCACCAAACACTTCACTATTAATAAGGCTAGGGTGACAACCTTAAGGACCACATATGCGATCTGTTGCACCCATGCCAGTAGTGCTATGAGCAGAGTTGGTGGAGTTGTAACATCAGTCATTTCCTGCGATGAGTGAAAGATCTGAATACAATAGTCCCGTATTTTCCCACAATGCCTTGCAAGATGGATGAAGTTGACTTGCTTTCTCTTGCATCTCTCACAGTTTGAGGCATTCCTTAAGCCCCATTTGTGTAGTATCAAAAGGGTGTATTATATTCTGTAAAGGTTTCTATAATTTACTAATCTCATTCTGCTGCTGGGGAGTAGCTCGCCCGCTTGTGCACAATAGGACCATATGTCATCTGGTAGCGCTTGATCCAGGTTTGCCTTCCAGTCCCTCTAGCACTGTAACTTCTATTGGGGAGTGCTCTCTGTATGACTCTGTATAGTAGGAATATAAGTTTTATGGGGTGGTTAGCTGAAACCAGCGTGTCTAGTGGTCTGGAGCTTTCAGGTTGTTGGGGGGAAGTTAGGTGTTAGTATTTTACAGGTTATTTTAATTAAATGCAATAGATCGCGATCTAATGGAGTTAAATTGGTTTGTTCAGAAATCATGTCCAATGGTATGAATTGTTTCCCCTTGTAAAGTTCTTCCCATTTCGCTATTTTAAAGTTACCAAGTTGGGAGTGTGATTTGTCCACCACAATCATACTGAACAGTGAGTGGGTGAGCTCTCAGAGGACTAGTGGAGATAAAGGTGTTGGATGTGCAACATCCTTCTCCACCGCTAAATGGGGAAAATGTGTGGGGGTGAGTGTGTGCTTCCAGTACTGTGCAAAATGTGCCTGGGCTTTTGAGTAGCATAATTCCATATCCAATACTGCAAAGGCCCCTATGTGATAAGGTAATATTATTATGTTTCAGGTTAGTCTCAAAGGTTTTCCTGTCTATGTTAATCATGTAAGCAGGAGTTCAATGTTTTGAAGAAGTATTGCACCAATTTGATGGCGGTATTTAAAAAATAACACAGATCTATGGTAAGCACTATCGTTACTATTAATCCTGTGTGCCCTGCCATAGAGAGTGGAAGTTTTAACCACTGGGTTATTTGCTTGTCAACAGTGGATATGGCTGGACCATAATTCAATGATAGCACCGCAGCAGTATCCAAACTTATCCATATTCCCAGGTATTTTATCGGGGAATCAAATCATTTCATTGGGAAGTCTAAGTCAAATCTATTCATGCAGGGAATGATTGGAAATATTGTGGACCCGCTCCAATTGATGATATGACCAGAGAGTTCACCAAATCTGTTAAGTTCCTCTAGCAGGGAGCTGAGGCCTTTTTACAGGTTTCTTACGTGCTGAGTAATATCAGGTGCATATTAGTATTGGCCTGTTGCTGAATCGCAAAGAGTATTGATCATAGCGCTAAGTGCGGTGGTCCTTATACTATTTCAAAATGCAGTGGAGAAAGAGGGTACCGGTGCCTGGTTCCTCTCTTTGTTTATATTGGCATGGAAAGTTTGCCATTTAAGATTAATGGAGCTGTAAGCGCAGTATATAGTAATCTAACTAGGTGCAGGAATTGGCAGCGCATGCAAAGGCTTCACTGGACCTCCAAAATGTAATTCAATTAAAATAAGGCGAATGCTTTTGTCGCATCCAAGAAAAACACTGCTGCTTTCATCTCCGGCTCTAGTTTATGGAGGAGATCAAACTGTGTGCGTAAGTTTTGGGTCTTGGATCATTCGGGGACTAATTCCGATTGATCAAAGCGTGCCAGGGTGGGCAAAAAAGGCATGAGGCAATGAGCTAGGACTTTTACAAGTATCTTGACATCACAGCATATCACTGTATCTTTTTCATGTGCTTCCTTATATATAGACAGCCAGCAATTGTGGTGTATAAATCTATATATATCTATTTTGTAGATGTTGTCTGGGAAGCCGCCAGAGCCAGGGGCCTTGTTATTGGGGAGTTCCTCAATGGCAGGTGTGATTTCTGCTATCATGAGAGGGCAGGCCAGAAACTCCCTCTGGGGGTTACTCAGCCATGAAAGTGCAACCTTGTTTTGTGGGACTCAATAGGGCCTGACTTCAAATCACCATTTAAGTTACACAGTTAAAAATTACATCTTTTTACACCGTGACATTTGACAGACTTGGCACGTACATGATAGCATACTTAGAAATGGCTCTGCAGACAGCAAATTTGTTTGTAAGCACATTATCAAGTTGACTAGTACACTCCGTCCAAGGCTAGGAATATCGAGCACAATACATTTGTTATTAGTTGTCTGGTTGTAGACAGCTCTGAGTTGAAAAGACAAACAAGCACATGAGCACTGCACCTCTGACACAGTGCGATTGCAACAATAGTTTTATTATATAAACCACCTTTGAGCTTTATGTGTCAGAGGAGCACTTCCTTTGATTATACTAGACACTGGGACTGAGAAGCATCCCTACAGATTCCAATTTCTATCCTGCAGAGTACAGCAACCAGTTCAACACCAGACTGGCTTCTTGATGCATCACACACATGTATTGGGAGTTTGGGAAGGGGTATTCGTATAGCTATTATTCTATAATCATGTAATCCCACAATTGTAGAAAGTAGGAATGCCCACGCTGGGGCTGAGGTACAATTAAAAGTAGGTTCTTTAATGAGAGCACCCCATACAGGTACCACTAACTTCAGGATCCAAAGGCAAATGACAAGGCATAGTCAGAAGCCTAGACTGATGACATACCAAGAATTATTTACCTCGTAAATAAACACACAGTGTAAAAGGAAACCTAAACAAGCATTAATAACTAAAAAGGGGACACATTGTAAATACCACACATCTTCCCGCTTTACAAATAATAACAAAAGCACAAAATAAAATAAACAACAAACAAAAACCAGCTACATACTATCATTACTTATTGAACTTCACAATTCTATTGCATTACTTGTGAACATCACAATTCTATTGAGATTCCAAACCCTGCTACCTTCCAACTTTATTGCATTGCGGAAAAGTTTAATTGCTTTGAAAGGACCCAATAATCTGGAATCCCCTTAGACACTAGGGGTTTCTTGACCAACACTACGTCACCCACTGACACATCCATCAACTTGACACCCTTGCGAACATCATAACACATTTTCCACATCTCAAAACATGTCTTCTCTTTATCATTTCCTCTACTGATTGAAGCCCATTATATACACACACATCTTTGCCCCACTTGGACCACCCTGGTGACAATATTGTATTGGCCTTCCAACTTCTGAACATTTTAAACTGACCTTCACCCATGGTGGTGTGTGGCAAAAGTCTTTGAGCCTGTAAAAAAATTCTGAGACCCTCCTTCCAGTTCCTCCCGCACTCATTTTCAATTGTATGCACTCATTAATACCTGTGTTAAATTTTTCAACTGTACCATTACCTTCTGGATGATACAGTGAACACTTGTTCCTAATTCTCCTTTCACACAGAAACTCTTCCATCTCAGCAGACACAAACTGTGGACCATTGTCTGGCAGGACGCAGTTCGGAAAACCCTCCAAACTTAAAACATCACTCATGAACCGAATAACTCTCCTGTCTCAATGCCGCCAACAATGCCAATTTCAGCCCACCTTGAGAATTGGTCAATTGGACCAACAAAAATTGGGTACCTCCTTCAACATGCAACGGTCCGACAATGTCCACAGCCACCATTTCCCAAGGTTTAGACGGAAAATCCCTATTGCATATGGGAGGATTCCTAACCTTGTAAATTTTGTCACTACAACGACAATCCGAACACTCTTTGATTTTCCTTTCAATCATCCAATCCATTCCTGGCCACCAATAACTAATACGCATCCTGGCTTTAGTATTGCTCATTCCTTGATGCCCTTCATGTCCTAGAGCTACAATTTTCTCTCTCAGTGCAACAGGAACTACAAGTCTTAGACCCCTCAAACCTACACCACTATCACACAACAATTCATCTTCCAGAATCCAGGCATATCCCCCTCTCTCTTCATCTCATACTTCCAACCATCACACATTGCTTTCTTAACACGCTGAAGTACAGAATCCCCGTCAACTGCCCCAGCCACTCCACATAAGACACACATCCACTAGTAATGCTGCACACCTTGACGTTGTCCACCTCATCATCACACCCATCCTCCGCAATAGTACTGAGTCTAGTCAAACAGTCGGCAACCCTGTTCTGAGGTCTAGGAACATAGTGCACCTTGTAGTTGTATCCTTGTAGTCCAAACACCCATTTACCTATTCTCATTGAGATCGTGTTTAAGGCCTTTTTAGAGAAAACATCAACCAAAGGCTTGTGGTTAGTGTACACAGCAAATTCCTTACCCCAAATGAAATTCTTACATTTCTTGATGGACCAAAAAACACTTAGGGGCAGATTTACAAGTCCCTTGCGCTACTTTTGCATCAATTTTAACATGGGGAAAATGACACAAAAGTGTTGCAAGGGACTTGTAAATCGGCCCCTTAGAGCTTCTCTCTCAATGGTGGAGTCTTTTTCTACAGCACCATGTATAGACCTAGATATGTAGGCAATCGCTTATATTTATTATTTATTTATTTATTATTTATTAATACAATTTATAAGCACATACGTTTGCCCGTGGGCGTCTTGGCGCTATGAATACCAAATAGGATTTTCTGAGGGAGACAGCATCTAAAAACGTAGAACCCATTACTGGTTAAACAACCAAGTCTTCACCAGTTTCCGGAATTGGAAGAGCGATTGAGCTGCTCGGATTGTCAGTGGGAGCGAGTTCCAGAGTCTGGCCATGTGACCGTCCTGGTGCGTGGTACCACCAGCTGGTGCAGTGACATCGATCTCAGTGGTCTAGATGGACAGTAGGTAGAAAGCTGAGTTTGCAGAAACCTAGGGCCCTGGTTATGAATGGCTTTGAATGCTAGACAGAGTGACTTGAATTTAATGCGATTTTTAATTGATAGCCAATTCACCCTCATATTCACACCTCTGCATCAAAGTCCACACCCAGATCTCTCATACTGGCATCCGTCATAATGACACAGATTCCACAAGTATTGAAACTACGTGTAAATTTGACTCTACTTTAGACAAAAGGATTTGTGATCAGTTCATGCTCAGGTGCCGCAGTTATGAGGTTAGATGCAAACTGTCTAACCTTATCACTTCGGCCCCTGAGCATGAACTGATCACAAATCCTTTTGTCTAAAGTAGAGCCAAACTTACTCATAGATGCCAATTTCCTAAGACAAGTGATATATTCCTCCACACTTTCATTGCTTTTCTGTTCTCTCATGCCAAAAGGATAACGTTGTAGAATGGTACTAACTTTAGGAAGGTAATGAAGATCTAGTTTCTTTAGACACATTTCAAACTCATTCAGATCTAAATCTTCAGAATCAACTAACTCAGGTAAAGTTTCAAATACTTCTTATCCTTCAGTACCTAACAATGCATCAAAAGAGAAGATTTCCTTTTGCTAGATAATGAAAAGCCACATAATTTAGAATAATGAAGAAAAGTATTTTTCCATTTTGCCAAAAGGATGAGTGGCTCGCCTGGATGGAGAAGAAAAATCGGTGGAGGAGTAGCGTTCAGCATATTGTTAATACCTTAACAAAATTACAGTAAAGATAGAACTTAGTACACACTACAAGTCACTGCTGCCCATGTAAACTCAATAAGATAAGCAAAGACGTGCCTATCATTGAAAATAAAATGTGTATTAAAAAATATATAGTACAGTACTTACACGGTCCACGTTTCTGTAGCGTTGCAAAGGAAACGCAAAAATATTTTTGGGGAAGTTTAATTCTTACACAGGCAAGGGTGTGCCTGTCACCGGATGAGGTTCCATAGTGTAATGAAAAATGAAGCGTGCCTGTCACTGTATAAATACTTGAATTAGCAAAGACGTGCTTGTTACCCAGCAAAATTCAATAGCAATGAGAATCCAAGAAGGCTGGAGCGTATTTTTTATTTTGAAGTGTGGTGGGGAATGAGTAGTAGTTGTGCAGAGACATGCTGTGATGTCAGAATGTGCCGTTATCGCTGAAACAGCGAGGGATTCTGGGTGAAGATGAAAAGAACTTCTGAGGTTGCCAGGAGATGTTGAGTAACTAGTAAACAATAAACTGTATTTTTTTTAAAACAGATATTGAATAAAACTGCTAGCGTGATACCGTGAGTTAATGAACCCTAGGAAAGGATTAAAGTGCACTTCAGATATAGAAAAAACATGTTCAGATGCATTGCCATCTACTGACACTGCTCAATGCCACAAAACCAACGTGCATAGTTGAAATATTCGCTTGAAGCAGAAGAATAGAGGACACCATACAGGCAGAGTTGAGGGCAAAAATAGTACAAAACTTAAGGCCACACTTGCAGACCAACATTTAGAAAGTTTGAGTGGATACATCCAAAGTGGAACTGAAGCTGGTATGCTAATGAAAATTGCAGGAAAATAGTCCACTGACACTGTAGTGTAGTTCCTATCTTCCCAATAGGCTCTGCGCATTGGAATAATACCTACAGCAGTAAAGGCCTAGGCCAGACGTTAACTAGGTCTACTACTGTCGATACTAGACTTAAAGTTTTGGGTTTGCCAGCGTAGCTCAGAGTTCGCTAGAAACTTTCTCGAATGTTCAAGGAGGAATTAACTTCCCTGATTAGACAAGAAGGGATTTAGTTTCTGACAACCATAGAACATGACAACTTTGCTCTCCCCTAATCAAGAGTCAATCTCGAGAGTCGTGTGAACAAAAGGCAATTTATTTTACTCAGTCAGTACGTGCATTCTTAGTCTCATCAGAATGTAGAGAAAAGGAAGAGACGGGCGTGTTCAATAAAAAGGTGTTATTTATTGATCAGTCTCTTTTCTCATACAAGAGAAATGGATCAATATTATTGCAATACTTATAGTTAAGTAAAGTGCATACATTAAAAGCAATAGTATAAAGTAATACTGTAAAAATATTGATATGGTTTCTAAGCCATATGATGTTTAAAATGAATAAAATATATTTACATACACATATACATTTGACTAAACGTACTCAACTGGTGTTTCTAGATACGCCTACCCCGTGTACCTGACCTAAGCCTAATACGTGGGCGGGAATAGAAAGTTACAGTTTAAGTTAAGTTTGTTTTTGCCAAGTGAATAACTAAAGAATTCTCTGGGAGGGGTTATTCAGTTCTGTACCTGGAAGTTAGGATGAATGAGGAATGGTATCTCTCTCTCTGGTCTCGATATTCCAGGCTGCCTGCGAGGGCTACCCAGAAACGCCGGTGCTGGATTCTCGGCAGGAGAAAGCAGCTTCTCTCAGCGCGTCAGGAAGGCGGGGCTGCTGCCAGCGGGGTCTGCTCTGCTCTTGGCTTCGGCAAGTATGGCTGCTCCGTCTCGTCACCACGCGTGTGTTTGCATATGGCAAGATCGGTAATATTTATACCTTTAAGGTGCCGAGATTGACGTAAGGATGGACATAGATACGTCAATAAAGATGTCATACGATTTGCTCGTTAGCACATTCTTTTACTAAAGTTCTCGGTGAAATCAAAACAATGGCCGCAGGGTTTTGCCCAGGTTGTCATAGGTTTGATTTGTTATGAGAACTCCGTATGCCTTATCAGGGGCTGGAGGAATATCGCTTGTCTAATTAGATCGCAAGCGTTATGACCTAATCAGATAACACGTTCCTGTGCCGTAGTGTGACTGCGTCAGATAACGGTATCTGCATCATGGGGGTTTTCTGCCTCATGGGCTGACTGCTAGTTAACTTGTTGGTTTGTTTAACTAGAATAGGGTCAGGAATAGGGGGATCGATTCAGAACCGATAGGAATACATGACACCCACTCCACGCTAACTATGGACATATTTACTAATCTAGGCATAGTATAACATAGTACAACATACTATAGAGTAGTGTGTATACCTTACCACCCCAAAATACATAAATGCATTTCGAAATTTTCAAATATACTGAAAAAAAAATTGCAGACATATATATATGGTATGCACTCAAGCTGTAGAAAAATGCCAAAGTAACTGCATTTGTATACATTATTGCTTATTTGGTATATGAGAATTACACATGAAATGGTTTCTGACAGAAAAAAGTTTCGAGACCATTCCATCACAGAATAAAATATCTTTATGAACATGCCAGCGGGCAGCTAATGTCTATAAGTTATCTAAAATTTTGAAACCTTAGTTCTCTGAGAATAGTTCTTACTTTAAGCAGAAGATAGTGTCCCGAAAAATATGCAAAAATATTTGGGGCTGCTGGAAAAACTGCTGTCCGTGAACTGGAGCGAAAATGTTCATGTGACTTTATTTTTAAAGTTGAAGGCCGAATTCAGGGAACGCCGTGTGCAAGCTTGCTCAAAAATCTCTATTTCTGTTCGGGTGAGAACATCATATCATTTAGGCTTTCGAAAAAACTGTCAACAGCTTCCTGGGAAAGTTCCACTAACTCGGAAATAGGTGTGATCATGCATTCTTGCGCATGATTGTCTCCATTGACATTCTGATTTGCATTACTGACAGAAGGTCGTACCTGTTCGATGCTGCTTTCATCTTGAACTTCACTACCCATCAATCGTAGTGGTGAAGCTTCCACGAATGCCGTCATCAGGATTGGTAGCCTTTGAGGGCAGCACAAAGCATGAACCTTAATCGGGCTCAACAATGTTTCTGCATCCATCGGCGCATCCGATTGTAGCGTCAGACAGGTGTCTAACACGCATTCTTCTCCGCATAGCAGACACCTCAATACAGGTAAAACACATCTTTGCCACATTGGTCGAAATGATAGAAACCAAGTCATGTTCAGGTCTCTAAGCCGGGAGAGTCCCAGGATTTTTGATATCCGGTCCCGGTATCCAATGCTAGGATTGTTTCTTCCCTTGTCGCAAGAGTTTTGTCTGTGACATGGGTTGCCATAACGAAAAATTAGGACTAAGAATAGGATTCCTGCAATTAGTCCCAGGATCAGGGGAAGTCCGCCAAAAATCGAATGGACGAAATCTGGAAAAATACCCAGTATGGCTTTGAATGGTGTTAATGCCATCGAAAATACTGTCTTAAATACCCCTGAGATCCCATTGGTATCAGAAATATTTAAGATTTCACTTAGGATTTCCGCGAAATGTACGGGGGAATTAGTTGATAATAATGTATGTATCTCTGCAGTCGTCCTTGCGACTTGTAGATCATACGTTTCTTTTGATGACGAGAGCCTGGTAGGCGTCTGAAGAAGGACTGTTTTCATTCTGCTTAAAGTATCTATTTGAATAGAAGTAATTTTCAAATCGGGCCATGCCCATGCCTCCCTGTCTGGGAAGGAGCTGGGGAACAATGTGCGTCCACAGCACTTGACCTTCGCAGTAGTAGTTACTAGATAAGGAGTCCCGGGCATAAGACTACAACATCTGCGGTCTACAATAAGAATGTAACTCCCATTATAGAGTCTTTGAAAGAATGGTTCTATTTCTGTTGCAGGTGCGCCTTGCTGGTGACATGAAAGGTTGTATGAATTCCCTTCACAGGCTCCATGCAAACTAATTCCGTTACACAGAAGTGTGCCGCTTAGTGACATCGCACAATTGTTGTGAATAGGGCAGGTTCCATGTTGTTTTAAGGTACCCCTTTCCCAATTTCTCGTACATGCCAGCCTGTATATATTTTTGGCAGTATTGAAACCTGAAGGTTGAGATTGGAATATTTATGATTCCGTGTATTATCCATTCACTGACAGGTCGTTCTGACATTGTCATTGGTAATCTTTCTAGTTTTTCAATGCTCAAGATTGTATAATCAGCACCCTTTTGCGCCATACCGATTTGTCTATCAGTAAGGTTAAAGATTTGGAATAGTGACGTTGTGTTGATTAGACGCCAAGGCACATAGCCTAAACGCAGATTTTGTAACGTCCAGCCAAGCTGTACAATAGAACGCAATTGTGACTGACCATGTTGTAATAACAGTAAGTCTTGCGATAATATATCGATTGCTGAAGACACAATGCTGTCCAATGAAAAAATTCTGGAGGACAGAGTCATTAACCCATTGTCCACTACAGAAAGTGATTTTTCCAAATTGATACGGTCAATTTCCCGTATTCTCTCTGCTGTTTCAATTTGAGTAACCTTCCAGGCCTCATTGTATGCTGCATATACAGAGGCTGCTATGAAACGCTTTTGACGCTGTTTGCGTGGTCCCAAAGTGAAATCACGCAAGTCAGCACCATCAGTAAGTAAAGTTAGGTGTTGCTTAATTTCAGGCAGTGTGGAAGTTTGTAGCCATTGAAGGCATAATTTGCCCACACTGTAGGTTGTTATTATCCCTGGGTGATGTCTTTGAGGATATCTAGGGTCTGGCCTGGTCATTTTGAACCCCTGTGTTTTGTTCAGGAATCTGTCTTGACAGTTATTAGTATCTGTGGGCCAGATCAACCACTGTTTCCAATCAGGATGTGTTCTGTTTTGGTTTAATATATGGTTTACGTCTATCTCTTCATCTGTATCAGAGTTATTGCTAAACATTGTTGGCTTTGGAATAGACGGTTTATTTAAATCTTTGATTTTGGCTAAGCCAAGACAGGTGGTTTGTTGAACAGTGTCATTTAAAAATATCATTTGTTCTGGGATCATGCAGGCTCTAAACAAAGCTTCTATACCCTGTACTTGCCATTCTTTTGTACCCCAAACACTTTTCAATTCAACATTTTTGTCCCAATAATCAAATCCAAAAGTATTCATTTGTTCAAAAAATGAGTCTGAATATAACAATTTTGTGTTGGTTATCATGGTTTTGGTTCCTGTCTTGTTTGACAATTTAAAATAAAATGCTTCAGCATTACTTGTGTTAAAACCTGAAAAGTATGAATATTTGTCATAAACGGTTCTTGAGCTCCCTTTTGGAGGTGTTGCACAATGTTCCCATTGATTATAATTTAAAACATTTCTAGGTTGTGCAGATCTATGTAGAAAGTGGTTACCATAGTGGTTATAGCAATACATACTGTCATAATTTGTAGAACCCTGCAAATAATCATGTTTGGTAAATTTAGCAGACATTATTAAGTCAGACATCATGTTATTAATGCTTTCGAAGTCCCAATCATCAGCAAATGAGTTTGGTTTTGCAAAGTCACTCAATGAGATCTTAATTTGGTGTGGATATTTCAGGATCTCGACCGGACCATAAATTTCATAGTCAGTGTTGTCCCAGGCTACCCCACCAGGTATTGGATTGGCTGTGAAGTTGGCTGAAGAAAGTTCTCTTTTCTCGACGTGTGAAGATGTGTGTGGTTTGAGGATCAAGTTGATTTTCTGACTTGCTGTGTCCATTTTAGCATATTTTCCCTCAATGAAGCGTCCCAAAGTAAGTACCATGATGAGCCAAAGTATGAGGATAAATGCACCAAAACCCACCCAAAATTCGTAAGGATGGACATAGATACGTCAATAAAGATGTCATACGATTTGCTCGTTAGCACATTCTTTTACTAAAGTTCTCGGTGAAATCAAAACAATGGCCGCAGGGTTTTGCCCAGGTTGTCATAGGTTTGATTTGTTATGAGCACTCCGTATGCCTTATCAGGGGCTGGAGGAATATCGCTTGTCTAATTAGATCGCAAGCGTTATGACCTAATCAGATAACACGTTCCTGTGCCGTAGTGTGACTGCGTCAGATAACGGTATCTGCATCATGGGGATTTTCTGCCTCATGGGCTGACTGCTAGTTAACTTGTTGGTTTGTTTAACTAGAATAGGGTCAGGAATAGGGGGATCGATTCAGAACCGATAGGAATACATGACAACACAAATGAAGATGAGGTGATCTCACAGCCGCTCGTCTCCAGTGTAGAAAGTAGGAATGTCCACGCTGTGGTTGAGATTCAATTAAAAGTAGGTTCCTTAATGAGAGCACCCCATACAGGTACCACCAACTTCAGGATCCAAAGGTAACTGACAAGCATTGGCATACGCACAGAATGATGACATACCAAGGATTCTTTACATCATCAATAAACAGACACACACTATAAAAACAAACCTAAACAAGCATTGATAACTGAAAAGGAGACATGTTGTAAATAACACAGCAATATTGTCATGATGGTTGAATTATTTATCGTTTTCATCATCCCTGTAATGCTGGTGACAATGCTTTGTTCCCTTCTGCTAATAATAGCAGCTCCTGTGTTTTGTACAAGAATACAATTGCTTCAATAACGTTTTGAAAAACCAATTTGTATATTTTGTTGTGTCTCCCTCTGGGCATGCCTAGGTAACAACGAAAGTGTAGATCTGTTTCCATGATTTCCTAGGGGAATCAGAGTGGGCATGATCTCAGGTTGCAGATACCGTCTAGTACCCTGGATGGCACACTATGAGGTAGCCATGAATTGGGGGCAACATACTCTGATGGTATGGAGGGACTCAGTCCCCATATGCTGATATTTACGTTGTTCGGATGCACAGTCCTGCTAAATTTGTGGGGACCGTCCAACACTTGTCAAAGTAGTTTCATAATTGTTAGTTTTTTTTAATTGGTATAGATCTGTAAAAAATTGTTAGAAAGTCAGTTCCATGCTTTTCATTGCATGCTATGGGGTGCCTAATTTGTCATTGATTTGTGTCACCATGATGGCCATCCATGGTTTTCTTACAGCGCTGGGTAGGGCCTTAACTGGTCTCCCCCTTAAATGTGTGCTTTCCTAAGTAGTTTGCTTTGCGCTCTCTGATTCTGTGTGTTCACAGATTTTCTTCCTGATATTGTCGTGTATTTCTATAGGTTCTGAATCAGTCCCCCTATTCCTGACCCTATTCTGGTTAAACTAACTATCAAGTTAACTAACAGTCAGCCCATGAGGCAAGAAATCCCCCATGATGCAGATACCGTTATCTGACGCAGTCACACTCCGGCACAGGAACGTGTTATCTGATTAGGTCATAACGCTTGAGATCTAATTAGACAAGCGACATTCCTCCAGCCCCTGATAAGGCATACGACGTTCTCATAACAAATCAAACCTATGTCAACCTGGATAATCCGTGCGGCCATTGTTTTGATTTCACAGAGAACTTTAGTAAAGAATGTGCTAACGAGCAAGTCGTATGACATCTTTATTGACGTACCTATGTCCATCCTTACGTCAATCTCGGCACCTTTAAGGTATAAATATTGCCGACCTTGCCCTATGCAAACACACGCGTGGTGACAAGACGGAGCAGCCATACTTGCCGAAGCCGAGAGCAGAAGCAGACCCCGCTGGCGCAGCCCCGCCTTCCTGACGCGCTGAGAGACGCGCTGCTATCTCAAGCCGAGAGACCCAGCACCGGCGCTTCTGGGCAGCCCTCGCAGGCAGCCTGGAATATCGAGAGCAGAGAAAGAGATACCATTCCTCATTCATCCTAAATTCCAGGTACAGAACTGAATAACCCCTCACAGAGAATTCTTTAGTTATTCACTTGGCAAAAACAAACTTAACTTAAACTGTAACTTTCTATTCCCGCCCACGCATTAGACTTAGGTCAGGTACACGGGGTAGGCGTATTTAGAAACACCAGTTGAGTACGTTTAGTCAAATGTATATGTGTATGTAAATATATTTTAATCATTTTAAACATCATATGGCTCAGAAACCATATCAATGTTTTACAGTATTATTTTATACTATTGCTTCTAATGTATGCACTTTACTTAACTATAAGTATTGCAATAATATCGATCCATTTCTCTTGTACGAGAAAAGAGACTGATCAATAAATAACATCTTTTATTGAACACGCCCATCTCTTCCTTTTCTCTACATTCTGATGAGACTAAGAATGCACGTACTGACTGAGTAAAATAATTGCCTTGTGCTCACACGACTCATGAGATTGACTCTTGATTAGGGGAGAGCAAAGTTGTCATGTTCTATGGTTGTCAGAAACTAAATCCCTTCTTGTCTAATCAGGGAAGTTAATCCTTCCTTGAACATTCGAGAAAGTTTCTAGCGAACTCTGAGCTTAGCTGGCAAACCCAAAAATTAAGTCTAGTATCAACAGTAGTAGACCTAGTTAACGTCTGGCCTAGGCCTTTACTGCTGTAGGTACTATTCCAATGCGCAGAGCCTATTGGGAAAATAGGAGCTACACTACATGGCGCCCAACGCGTTTGGAAAGGGCGATAAAACTAACGTAAGACATTTAGAGTAACTCAGTCGTGCTTTCTCACTCAGACCCCTTTTCCCAAATACTCCAAAGACGTCTGGAGTGGGTGAAAGGTTATAATATCCTCCAAAACCTCGCAGGAGGGAACTCCTATGTATGGTTCTTGGTCTAGTCAACGTTGAAGGATAAAACAGTTCCAGAATATTGTGCATCTAATCTCTGTTTCCATAAAGAAACCTGATCTGCAAATAAAAATAATACCATCCTGTCAGTAAAATGGGAGACAGTGATGGAGAAAGAGAGGCAATTAGATTAGCTACTGAAATAGCAGATGCTGATGCTACCATGCAAGCAGCAGACGCGGATATAATACTCATTCCGGTCATTAAAAGGAGATCTATAACCTTAAAACTTATAGAAAATGGACTGACACCTAGAGGTGGCACAGTCATATTCGTAATTGAGGCACACGAATATCGGCAGACAGTGGTATACTATACATGGATACATTTTCCAGCAGCAAATGCTGTAACAAAGTACTTCCACTATTACAAAGTAGAGGAACCTCCTGAAACGTACACTCCTTTCGAGGAGGTGGAAGTACCACTCAAATTCCAAGAGCATTTGCTCTTATTTGATGGCGCCCTAATACATAACAATCACATTACAAGGCTCGGTCCTTTAGGAAGACCAGGAGCAACGTGGCCGGTCTTAGCCGGATACACACCACATCCAGACATCGAAAGAATGCCTGCAGCAGAGCTGTTAATACAGCTAAAACAACTACTAAAAATTCACAGACAATTAGTTCAGTATGTAATGCGGACTTCAACAATTCAGCCAGCGATTAAACTACCACAGCTGACCCCTCACCAGGGGAACACAAATAAAATTACACCACAGAACATCCAATCCTGCCTAGGTAAAGTTCCAGCTAAACGGGAACAAATACCATTCTGGTTGGCACAGAAAATTACCCAAATAGAGGCGGTGTTTCCTGACACCACCCCATTAGAAAAACACAGGATTCTGACTATATGTCTCCCAATGGGAATCGCACCACACATTGAGGACTGTGACACTTGGGGTACAGTCTTTGCTTCCATCTATACAAAAACGCACGGTGTTCCATCCATTTCGGTGATACCAGATGTGCTAAAACAAATTCAAGATGAATACGGTCCAGAACCTGCTTTAACTCTTGGTATGAAATTACTGAAAGACTTCAAGCAGGTCTCGGCTATATTATTAGCCAACATAAAAGGTGAAGCAGCAAACGTGGCGATCCGCCAGAGGTTAAAAGAAACAGATATAGCAGACCAACCAGCTGAAATTGCCAGAATCATAGAAAAATCCTATGAAGAACTAGGCAGAGATAGTCTAGGTGGAATACCAGTAAAACCGCAACTGACTACAAGTCCAGAAAAAATGTTTTTTAATAATAATAATAATTCACCAAAAAAGAACTGGGATGGGAACAAACAATCCAATCCTAAAGAAAAGAAGTTCCAGTCCAGAGGAAGGTCTCCTAGGCGAAGAGAGAAATCTCCAAACCCGAGACAAAGGTCACCCCAGAGTGAACCCTCTGGGAATAGATATAACCTTAGAAATAGGGATAATATTAAAAAACCTGATAGATATCAAGACATTGATACACGTCCCTCTCAATCTTTTCAGAATTCCTCGCAGAAATCGGAAAGAAGAGGACGATCAGAAGAGCACGCCAAGTCCAAAGACAAGGAACCTGCTCAACTGAAAAAGAAATCACAATTTCCAAAAAAGAAGGTAGCCAGTATCAAGGTAGTTAACAATGCCGAGAATACTGAGGACACAACTGAAAAACGGAGAGTGGGCTCAGACAATGCTA
The DNA here is from genome assembly GCF_964261635.1 of Lissotriton helveticus. NCBI lineage: Eukaryota > Metazoa > Chordata > Amphibia > Caudata > Salamandridae > Lissotriton > Lissotriton helveticus. Next base: position 395,388,661 of record NC_136057.1, read on the forward strand.
GACAGCGCAGCAGAGATGAGCATAGCTCGCAAAGTCCTTATGAATCATCTGGAGACAGTGGACACGAATGAATACCTTCAAGTGGAAACTGCAGATACCAGAGTTAGCAAGCCCCACAAGATATACGAGATAACATTACGTATAGAGGGAGATAAGACTAGGAAAATAAGGGGACTATTTTGGGATAACCTATCCAAGGGCTATGACATCCTTCTAGCTGAAAAAGACTGGCCACCAGAGTTTGTCAGGGAGTGCCCTCATGGCGAAGAAGTAATTATGCCTGCCTTCTCGAATCAAATACCGATTCATAAAAAATATACACTTGCTAGAAAGTGGGCAGTGGCCTTAGCACCTGCTTTATATAAAAATCATGTAGGATGGGATGAGGATTCTCCTCCTCACAAAATCCAGTTAAAATCACAACCAACTGCACAAAGGCAGTACTCAATTAAGCAAGAAGCTAAAAAACAAGTAAATGAAATACTAGATCAGCTAGAATACCAGGGGGTGATTGAAACTTGCACCTCACAAATGAACAATCCTTTGTTTCCGGTCTCCAAACCAGACAATTCATATCGCCTAGTTTTGGATTACCGACACCTTAACACATGTTGCAAAACTTTTGCAGTGCAAAACTCACACAGTGCTGCACTAATGAATAACATAGTGCGCAAAAAATACAAAACAACCTTGGACATATCCAATGGATTCTTTTGTCAAAACATAGCACCAGAGAGCAGATATTTAACAGCTTTCTCAGTAAATGGCACTCAAAAACAATTCTGTCGGTTAGCCCAGGGGTACAAGAACAGCCCGGGGGTATTCTCAGCGAGAGTAACAGAATTACTACAACTATATGATGATGAAGCATTATCTTATGTCGATGACATTTACTTAACAGATGATGACTTGGAGACTCACTTGAAAAGGGTGAACACCATAATACTTGGTTTCGCTGCAGAGGGTTACAAATTCAACTTCAAAAAGTCCAGAATTGCCCATCTGACGGTCCTATTCTTAGGATATGAGTTATCAAGTGAAGGCAAAAGCCTGGCAGACAATTTCCTAGAGAAATGTGCCGTAATCCAAGCTCCTAAAACACTAAAAAACCTACAGTCAATTCTAGGCTTCCTAAATTTCGGAAGAACATACATTGCAAATTACGCAGAAAGGGTCAAACCCCTTTATGATCTAATTAAACCAGACTTTAAAAGATCCAGTTGGACTCAAACACACACAGAAATTTTGAGATCCTTACAAACAGACATGCTAATTAAGACAAAATTAGAAACCCGTGATAATACACGCAACCTTGTGATCCGAGTCATCCCAGGGAGATGCGGATTCACATACCTGACCTCCAATGAGGGAGAAAAGGTACCAATTGCATTCAAATCACACTTGTACACAAAAGCTGAACAGAGATTCAGCAACAAAGGAAAAATTGTTCAAGCAGTTCAAACCGCAATAGCTAGAGAAAAAGACATAGCTGACGGTAGACATATCACAGTCAGAACAGCTGAATCAGCCTTTGAGGCATTAACAACACCGTGTAATTTACCATCAACAACATTGGATCCAGAATGGATACAATGGGTGAATTCAATTACAACGGACAAAGTATACTACTACTTTGATCCAGAACTAGAAGAATTAAAAAATCTAAAATATGAAAAGACGTATCCTCTGCCAATCGACATTCTGCCTCTACGACATTACGCCTGTGTAATCTATACAGACGGACATGCTCAACCCTCCGTTTGGGGAGAACATGCATACAATCCCACATGTGAGATTACAAAAGAAGTGTGGCGCGGAGGTAAACTAAGACCTCTATTAACAAAATCACACTCAGTAGAAACTAATTCAGAACAACAAACTGAAATAATCGCATTGAAAATGGCGCTAGATAATGCGGATCGCGAATTCCCGACACTTATAGTGTCAGATTCATATTTCTGCGTCAAAGCATATAACAAGGATTTGCAGACATGGATTCAGAACGGTTACAAAGATGACACAGATGCACCAATAAAGCAGAGACTTCTCTGGGAACAGGTAGCTCTTTTGAAAAAAGAACTACCAAAGACTCACGTGACTCACTCACTGAGTCATCAGCGTGATGGCGTTCACGTTGTAGGGATTTCATTGGCTGAAACAGCCGCAGCGGCAGCCAGTAAACCGGCTCCCGTAGATCGAAAAAAGCGTACATTAAAATACATTGACGGCGAAACATTGCTGGCGGTGAAAACGTCATCAAAAGGCGACTGCTCAGCGTTACCGATCAACTATCCACTCAATTATACATACATAATCGATGCAAACTCCGTCCCTTTTGCTCGAATCCCTGGAGTGGGGGATAGAGTGATTCCAAACATGGACAGGAGACACTTGTTAATCGCAGACGCACACATGGGCGAGGGTCTCAGACACCTTAAATTAAAAGATTCTCTGGAAGAATTACAATCACGGTACTGGTGGCCAGGCATGAGCCTGCACTACACCATGTTTGTAAAAAACTGCCCAAACTGCAACAGAGATCGCAGTGGGGAGAGAAGCAGTTTAATACCTCGTCGTATCAAGGCAGATAATATTACCAACAAAAAGAATGGCTTGCGATTAACATACACAGGCTAGTTCCACTTATAATGTAGATCCACAGCACTCGGCTGACGTCCGGACTGTTATACAAGATTTGCGAGTCTAAATGGCATATACGCTAAGAGCATGCTACGTTCGACCATTTTTTTTCACTCAGGCAATCCAGCCTGGGGGGGAAAGAATGGCCAAATGAGCACAGCCCAGCGGGAATCTTCTCACTTCCTTCCTGAGGGTATGGGATGGTGTAAAGAAAAAACCAAGGCAGAAAGCAATCTATAATGGAAAGGACATTAGGTTCGGGAGCTGGGTGGGTCAAACATCTAATAAGTGTCCAACATAGTCTAAATAACTTGCCAAGAAATTCTCTGAAGGTATTCAGTCCGTACGAATTATTATTCGGAACTAGGATGTTGATCTCTGACCTTGATAGTCAGACTTCAGTGGTAATAGAAAAAACCTTTGATGTCAAAGACCGTTTGGCTATTTTGCAGGACTTAAACAAAACAAGAAAAGACCTGAGCAACATACAGTTGAAACAACAGCCAACAACCACTGAAGATTCACCACCTGTCCCAGCAAGACCTGTCTGGATTCCAAAAGTCGGGGATCTAGTCAGGGAGAAGATCGCGGTAAAGAAGGAATTTGGGCCTTCTTACAGAAAAGCAGTTCCTGTCTTGTCTGTCAACGGGACAAGATCAGTTGTACTACCGCCACTTGCTGGAAAAAAGGAGAACCGAGTTGTATCCATCGACCTGGTAAAACCACAACATGTGGCCGATAACAAACAGTAGGCCAAGTGGACTCCCAATAAGTAGCAGAACACCAAGGTTTGCTACCAGTACAGAGGTCCTAACAAAGAGGCTCATCACATTCGAAACGCCTAAAGAAGAACAACAAGGACTATGCAACAATGCAATAGAACTCAGACCTCTGAAAACCCAAATAAAGACATTTAGCAGAGACACACCAATCTACAATGAAGTTCCAAGTGAAAATGCAAGAAACAAAAATCCTGAACCAATTGGAACAATTGACAGAACTGCATCTGGTTACTTCATCAACTTCGATGATTCCTCTGAAGGTTTCAGCGAACAAAAGACACAGCCATCATCAAAATCCTTTAAAGACAAAGCTAAGGAACTTTTGAAACAACTGAAAGAAACATATCTGGCTACTCCATGGATTGAATTTTGGGTGGGTTTTGGTGCATTTATCCTCATACTTTGGCTCATCATGGTATTTACCTTGGGACGCTTCATTGAGGGAAAATATGCTAAAATGGACACAGCAAGTCAGAACATCAACTTGGTCCTCAAACCACACACATCTTCACACGTCGAGAAACGAGAACTTTCTTCAGAACTTTCTTCAGCCAACTTCACAGCAATTCCAATACCTGGTGGGGTAGCCTGGGATAACACTGACTATGAAATTTATGGTCCGGTCGAGATCCTGAAATATCCACACCAAATCAAGATCTCCTTGAGTGATTTTGCAAAACCAAACTCATTTGCTGATGATTGGGACTTTGAAAGTATAAACAATATGATGTCTGACTTAGTAATGTCTGCTAAATTTACAAAACATGATTATTTGCAAGGTTCTACAAATTATGATAGTATGTATTGCTATAACCATTATGGTAACCATTTCTTGCATAAATCTGCACAACCTAGAAATGTTTTAAATTATAATCAATGGGAACATTGTGCTACACCTCCAAAAGGGAGCTCTAGAACCGTTTATGACAAATATTCATATTTTTCAGGTTTTAACATAACTAATGCTGAAACATTTTATTACAAATTGTCAAACAAGACAGGGATGAAAACCATGATAACCAACACAAAATTGATATATTCAGATTCATTCTTTGAGAAAATGAATACATTTGGATTTGATTATTGGGACAAAAATGTTGATTTGAAAAGTGTTTGGGGTACAAAAGAATGGCAAGTACAGGGTATAGAAGCTTTGTTTAGAGCCTGCATGATCCCAGAACAAATGATATTTTTAAATGACACTGTTCAACAAACCACCTGTCTTGGCTTAGCCAAAATCAAAGAATTAAATAACCTGTCTATTCCAAAGCCAACAATGTTTAGCAATAACTCTGATACAGATGAAGGAATAGACATAAACCATATACTAAACCAAAACAGAACACATCCTGATTGGAAACAATGGTTGATCTGGCCCACAGATACAAATAACTGTCAAGATAGATTCCTGAATAAAACACAGGGTTTCAAAATGACCAGGCCAGACCCTAGATATCCTCAAAGACATCACCCAGGGATAATAACAACCTACAGTGTGGGCAAATTATGCCTTCAATGGCTACAAACTTCCACACTGCCTGAAATTAAGCAACACCTAACTTTACTTACTGATGGTGCTGACTTGCGTGATTTCATAATGGGACCACGCAAACAGCGTCAAAAGCGTTTCATAGCAGCCTCTGTATATGCAGCATACAATGAGGCCTGGAAGGTTAATCAAATTGAAACAGCAGAAAGAATACGGGAAATTGACCATATCAATTTGGAAAAATCACTTTCTGTAGTGGACAATGGGTTAATGACTCTGTCCTCCAGAATTTTTTCATTGGACAGCATTGTGTCTTCAGCAATCGACATATTATCGCAAGACTTACTGTTATTACAACATGGTCAGTCACAATTGCGCTCTATTGTACAGCTTGGCTGGACGTTACAAAATCTGCGTTCAGGCTATGTGCCTTGGCGTTTAATCAACACAACGTCACTATTCCAAATCTTTAACCTTACTGATAGACAAATCGGTATGGTGCAGAAGGGTGCTGATTATACAATCTTGAGCATTGAAAAACTAGAAAGATTACCGTTGACAATGTCAGAACGACCTGTCAGTGAATGGATAATCCACGGAATCATAAATATTCCAATCTCAACCTTCAGGTTTCAATACTGCCAGAAATATATACAGGCTGGCATGTACGAGAAATTGGGAAAGGGGTACCTTAAAACAACTTGGAACCTGCCCTATTCACATGCATGTGTCAGTAACAAAGGACAGAAAGTGTTTCTTAGTGGCAACAATTGTGCTATGTCACTAAGCGGCACGCTTCTGTGTAACGGAATTAGTTTGCACGGAGCCTGTGAAGGGAATTCATACAACCTTTCATGTCACCAGCAAGGCGCACCTGCAACTGAAATAGAACCATTCTTTCAAAGACTCTATAATGGGAGTTACATTCTTATTGTAGACCGCAGATGTTGTAGTCTTATGCCCGGGACTCCTTATCTCGTCACCACGACGGCGAAGGTCAAGTGCTGTGGACGTTCTTTGTTCCCCAGCTCCTTACCAGACAGGGAGGCAAGGGCATGGCCCGGTTTGAAAATTACTTCTATTCGAATAGACACTTTAAGCAGAATGAAAACAGTGCTTCTTCAGACGCCTACAAGGCTCACGTCATCAAAAGAAACGTATGATCTACAAGTCGCAAGGACGACTGCAGAGATACATACATTATTATCAACTAATTCCCCCGTACATTTCGCGGAAATCCTGAGCGAAATCTTAAATATTTCTGATACCACTGGGGTCTCAAAGGTATTTAAGACAGTATTTTCGATGGCATTAACACCATTCAAAGCCATACTGGGTATTTTTCCAGATTTCGTCCATTCGATTTTTGGCGGACTTCCCCTGATCCTGGGACTAATTGCAGGAATCCTATTCCTAGTCCTTATTTTTCGTTATGGCAACCCATGTCACAGATCAAACTCTCGCGACAATGGAAGATACGATCCTAGCCATTGGATACCGGGACCGGATATCAAAAATCCTGGGACTCTCCCGGCTTAGAGACCTAAACATGACTTGGTTTCTATCATTTCGACCAATGTGGCAAAGGTGTGTTTTACCTGTACTAAGGTGTCTGCTATGCGGAGAAGAATGCGTGTTAGACACCTGTCTGACGCTACAATCGGATGCGCCGGTGGATGCAGATACACTGTTGGTTCCTACCAAGGTTCACGCACTGTGCTGCCCTCAAAGGCTGCCAATTCTGATGACGGCATTCCTGGAATCTTCACCACTACGATTGAAGAGTGGTGAAGTTCAAGATGAAAGCAGCATCGAACAGGTACGACCTTCTGTCAGCAATGCAAATCAGAATGTCAATGGAGACAATCATGCGCATGAATGCATGGTTACCCCTATTTCCGACTTAGTGGAACTTTCCCATGAAGCTGTTGACAGTTTTTTCAAAAGCCTGAATGATATGATGTTCTCTCCGGAACAGAAATAGAGACTTTTGAGTAAACTCGCACACGGCGTTCCCTGAATTCGGCCTTCAACCTTTAAAAATAAAGTCACATGGACAATTTCACTCCAGTTCACGGACAGCAACTTTTTTCAGCAAGCCCTTAAAATATTTTTCTATATATTTTTTCCCCGGGACACTGATCTTCTGCTTAAAGTTAGAAACTATTCCTAGAGAACTAAGATTTCTATTTTAGATACTTTATATAGACTTTAGCTGCCCGCTGGTAGGTTCACAAATATTTTATTATGTGATGAAATGGTCTCGGACTTCCTTTCTGTATAGCCATATTAAGAGCCATTTCATGTGTATTTCTCATATACCAAAAAGCAATAATGCATAACAATGCGTGTTTACTTTTGCATTTAATTCATAGCTTAAGTGCATACAATATATATGACTGCAATTTTTCAGTATATTTGAAAATTTCGAAATGCATTTATGTATTTTGGGGTGGTAAGGTATACACTATACTCTATAGTATGTTGTACTATGTTATACTATGCATAGATTAGTAGATATGACCATAGTTAGCGTGGAGTGGGTGTCGTGTATTTCTATAGGTTCTGAATCAGTCCCCCTATTCCTGACCCTATTCTGGTTAAACTAACTATCAAGTTAACTAACAGTCAGCCCATGAGGCAAGAAATCCCCCATGATGCAGATACCGTTATCTGACGCAGTCACACTCCGGCACAGGAACGTGTTATCTGATTAGGTCATAACGCTTGAGATCTAATTAGACAAGCGACATTCCTCCAGCCCCTGATAAGGCATACGACGTTCTCATAACAAATCAAACCTATGACAACCTGGATAATCCGTGCGGCCATTGTTTTGATTTCACAGAGAACTTTAGTAAAGAATGTGCTAACGAGCAAGTCGTATGACATCTTTATTGACGTATCTATGTCCATCCTTACGTCAATCTCGGCACCTTTAAGGTATAAATATTGCCGACCTTGCCCTATGCAAACACACGCGTGGTGACAAGACGGAGCAGCCATACTTGCCGAAGCCGAGAGCAGAAGCAGACCCCGCTGGCGCAGCCCCGCCTTCCTGACGCGCTGAGAGACGCGCTGCTATCTCAAGCCGAGAGACCCAGCACCGGCGCTTCTGGGCAGCCCTCGCAGGCAGCCTGGAATATCGAGAGCAGAGAAAGAGATACCATTCCTCATTCATCCTAAATTCCAGGTACAGAACTGAATAACCCCTCACAGAGAATTCTTTAGTTATTCACTTGGCAAAAACAAACTTAACTTAAACTGTAACTTTCTATTCCCGCCCACGCATTAGACTTAGGTCAGGTACACGGGGTAGGCGTATTTAGAAACACCAGTTGAGTACGTTTAGTCAAATGTATATGTGTATGTAAATATATTTTAATTATTTTAAACATCATATGGCTCAGAAACCATATCAATGTTTTTACAGTATTTTTTTATACTATTGCTTCTAATGTATGCACTTTACTTAACTATAAGTATTGCAATAATATCGATCCATTTCTCTTGTACGAGAAAAGAGACTGATCAATAAATAACATCTTTTATTGAACACGCCCATCTCTTCCTTTTCTCTACATTCTGATGAGACTAAGAATGCACGTACTGACTGAGTAAAATAATTGCCTTGTGCTCACACGACTCATGAGATTGACTCTTGATTAGGGGAGAGCAAAGTTGTCATGTTCTATGGTTGTCAGAAACTAAATCCCTTCTTGTCTAATCAGGGAAGTTAATCCTTCCTTGAACATTCGAGAAAGTTTCTAGCGAACTCTGAGCTTAGCTGGCAAACCCAAAAATTAAGTCTAGTATCGACAGTAGTAGACCTAGTTAACGTCTGGCCTAGGCCTTTACTGCTGTAGGTACTATTCCAATGCGCAGAGCCTATTGGGAAAATAGGAGCTACACTACAATATCTGATCTGAGTTCCCGGCTATCATCATTAGTTATGGGTGCCTCCAGCTGTTTTATGTTAAATTCTAGCTTGGAGAGGTGAGCTCTCTGTGTTTTAAGGATGCCATGCTGTTTAGCAATACATTTACCTCTCAGTTCAGCCTTCAATGCTTACCATAGTGATACCTTTGTGTCCACCGAACCCTTCTTATCCTTAAAATAGTGTTTGATGACATTGCAGATCTCTTGTCAGAAGGCTGTGTTTAGGAGTGCTCTGGGGGATAATTGCCATAATGGACCAGTGTGGGGGCTACGAGGGGCTTGAATTCGGATGAGAACTGGCGAGTGGTCTGACAGGGTGGTGTGCCAAAATTGTGACCTCAGATGTCCATGTGCTCACATGTCTAGTAGTGATCCAAAAGTCAAGTCCATACCGCATATTATTGTGTGTGCTTGAATAGTATGTTCCCTGACAAAGGGATGGATTCCGTTGTCTCTATAAGTCAACAGCTTTCCCTCTTCCATTATGTTAAGAAACACGGCTCCAGTGTTGACATGTCCTCTGATCAGGGTGTGTGATATATCTAATCGTGCATTCAATGTGGTGGTGTTGAAGTCACCACCCCATATTAGCGGCCCTGTAATTTTTGAGTGTGCATGTCCCCATACTGTGTGGTAGAAATCTGGATTGTCAGTGTTGGGGCCATATACGTTTAATAGTATTACAGGCTGCAGGCCCAACTCACCGCCTAACATAATAAATCTCCCTTCAGGGTCTATTGTCGAACTCAAAGGGCAGAACGGGATCCCCGCTTAACCGAAATGGCTACCCCCCCTAACATAGAAGAAGTAGGAGGAGGTGACACTAACGCCTCTAGGTCTTCATTTTTCACTTTGATGAGTTTCACCACTTGGTCCATCTTGAGGAATTTGGCTTTTTTGTCCTGGCTGGCCCTGGAATTGTGGCAGAGGGTGCAGGATTCGCTTTAAGTGCCCCCAATGTGCAGTCCCTCCCACAGAAGCGTCTTTGTTTTTAAGATCTGAGTATTTCACATGCCCTCATTCTTGGCGGTAGGCAGCTCGCCATAGCATGAGCAGATTTACTTTGAAAGCACCAGCCTCTTACAGGGTATCTCTGTTGATGGCCATGCCATGCCTCCAGGTTTGTTGTCATCAGGGTCTTTTGGTATAGTTATTCAGCATCGCCCAGTGGGGTAATGATAATTGAGGGTCCCCCCGTGCAAGGTACGTGGAGGGGCCCCCTCCGGACTCTATCAGGAGCTCTCTGGCTGAAGTGCTGTGCTGCGGGGGCCCCCTGGAGCTTGGGGGACCCCTCACTGTGGGGGCTGCGGGGCCTGTGTTATGCCCCTGGCATCGCCAATGCCCACGGCTGATATTTTCAGCCTGTCCTTGATGCAGCCGCCATCTTCCCTTCCAATCTTCTGGACGCTGTTGTGCTGGTTCATCGAGTTGGTACACCACCGGAGCTGAGGCCCCTCAGCCGATACCAGGGGCTTAGAAAGTATTATGGACTCTCCAGGGGCTTAGAAAGTATTATTTTTCCCTTAATATGCGTATTTATTGTTTGAGTGGCCCCCGGCCACCAGATCTCACAAGTTATGTTGCCATCTTGAGTCCAGGAAGGCCACACCCCCTTCACAAAGGTAAACTTACACCTTTGTGTAAGTTTAATATTTTTTTGGTATCCAGAAACTCCAATTTTAATATTACTAATAGTAATTTTATGACTGCGGAGACTCCCCACATGTGGTGCAGACTCTGCACATAATAAGATAGGCCTGTCCTGTCTATTTATTTGCAGAGTTCTGTGCCAGGACTGCGAAGTCTCCAAAGTTGTAAAATTACTATTAGTCAAATTAAATTTGTAGTCTGTGAATACCCAAAGAATTTGTACATTTACACAAAGGTGTAAGTTTACATTTGTGAATCAGGCCCAGAGATCACTGTCCTGAAATTCTTTTCATGAATTTATCTTTGTTGTTCAAATATTCCTGCTCATGCATGCACTCAATTGCTGCTCTTCTTACTTGTTTCTTGGAAAAAATCATGTTGGTCACACAAAATATACTTGGATTAAATGGAGTACTGTAATGCCTTTATCACTGGCACAAAGCGATTAAAATATTCCGAATTATTATATTCCGAATTATCAGTTCATACCTTTCTTCATAGGAAGCAAGGGATGTATGTCATTGTATGTCAGGCATCTATACTCATTTCATATCATTTATTAAAATTTGATTACACTGGGGTTGCAATCGCAGGAGAAAGTTTGCACCTGCAAAGGGCTAAGTGGCCCAGCAGTAACGAGGGCCTTAATCAACCGTGTAAAGTAAAGTCTGCTTGGCCTGCATAGAAGTGATAAAATATGCAACTAGCCATGTCTTAAAGGTCAGTTTGCTTTAAGTAATAACAGTTCCCAGGCAACTAGATACCTGTCTGAAATCAGGTTTAACACACACAAAATGATAAACGGAAACTCAGTGTACTGACTAACAAAACAAGTTAAAAGAATTTTTTCATGTTATTATTGCGTATAAAAATCTGAAATGTAAAACACTCTCAATGTCACACAGATATCATAAAATGACAATACATAAATAATAGTCATTTCAACAAATCATCAAAGAACAAGAATGTCCGCATAAAATGATAGAAGGTTACAAGGGTTAAAAAGAATGAGGAGATAAGATGGCAATCTCTACGCGCGTTTCGGCGTGGGCACGCCTTCTTCAGGAGAACCACTTGATTTTCTATGTACAAAAAAACAGATGCATACATTTACATAATATATATAACAATATAGTACACTGAGTCTGTACAAGATAACACATGGTGCATGAAACATTTTAATATAAAGTGGTGTTACTCAAAGCATTCAAGAAAAGACAAGCTAGAGGGATGTGAACCAGAGAATGAATGGAGGAAATGATAAACCATAATATACCACAGAGACTAAAGAGAGGGCCCAAAATGGATCCCCGAAATGGTGATGAAATAAATAAAATATGAAAAAAAGGAATTGTGTAAAGGGAAAATTTATATTATCCCGTTATGGAGCCAAGAGAGATGTGACCAGAAAACCTGATATAGAGTGCCCCCATGTTAGAAAATGGTTGAACCATACTTAAGATTTTATATATTGAAAAGCCAAAGGAAGTTGGCTAGCGTTCTTTAAATGATGGGAGCAACTGTTGAATGAGATGGACAAACTATAGGGGAATTAAGTCAACTTATTAAATGAGCCATATAGGTGAGAAAGCTGTCTAATTGAAAGCGAGTTACCTATCAGATGCATTAAAAATACGAAGTCGAGGATATACGACAACGCGAAGAATTGGATTCAGGACCTCAGAGAGGAAAATCTAAAATAATATATGTAATTCAGTGTGGGAGTGGCTCCGATCCTTTTTGGAAGCTTGGACTGAGCTACAGCCGACGAGACCCACTGAGAAGATGCTGACTATTAAAAGCTGTGACAAAGGGGGTGGCATAGTGGTCATTGACACTTGCATTTATGAACAAAAAATGAAGTCCCTCCTGAATGATACCAATTTTTATACTCTGTTACATAAAGATCCTACACCCCAAGAAAAGTTGAAAATTCAAAATCTTATGAAACTAGCTCTTGATGTTGGTTTCATTTGCAATAAAGAGTTTGACTATCTTAATCAACTTCAACCTACAATGCCATGCATCTATGGAATCCCCAAGATCCATAAGGATGTTTTAGACCCTCTATATTGTCCGTTAGTATCTACTATCGGTTCCATCACTGAACCCCTTTCGAAATATTCAGATGCCCTTTTAAGACCTTACGTATCAAAAATTCCTTCATACATCATGGACACCACAGCGATCATCAATAAAGTTGAACAACTTCCGTTTGATTTAACCAGGCCACCAGTATCCTCGTCACACTTGACATTGAGGCTTTATACAATAACATTCCTCAAGATAAAGCCCTCACAGCCATCGCTTGGTTCATTGATAAATATCAGGTTCCCTGCCCCAAAACTTTCCTCCTTCAATGCATAGAAATTGTTTTAACAGAGAACACCTTTGAGTTTGGAAAAAGTTGATATAAACAGACAAAGGGCGTAAGTATGGGAGCCTCTGTTGCTCCATCAGTGGCCAATATATATATGGCCCAAGTTGAGATGACACACATATATAACAAAGTGGCCCCCTTCTTTGAATCCATTTCCACCAGGTCACGTTATATTGATGATATTTTCTTTATTTGGTCCGATACAGAGCAGAAACTTACAGAATTCTTGGAGTGGCTCACCGTGTGTGATAGCAACCTTCATTTCACATCACACACTAGTAGAAACCAAGTAGAGCTTTTAGATATCCTCATTAGACACAAAGAAGAAGCTCTAGAAGTAGATTTGTTCATCAAACCTACAGCACGGAACACATTACTGCACTTTGACAGTTACCATCCTAGGGCTCAGAAGGAAGGCATTCCTTTTAACCAATTTCTCAGTCTTCGACGAAATTGCTCTAATATCCAGGATTTTGATATTCAAGCAGGTTCATTGAAAGCCAAGTTCCTCGCGTGGGGACACCCACACAGATTCATTTGGGAGTCGTTCAAACGTGCACGATTCTACGACCGTGACTACCTTCTTCATCCTAAACCCACAACTACCAAAAATCAACTGGTATGTATCACCTGACATTCGACAATGAATAATACTGTTCGCCAGATTGTTAATTCTAACTGGCACACCCTCAACAGCAACTCAGAGGACAATGCTAAAATGCTCAAACCCATTTTTGCCCATAGAAGAAATAAAAACATTAAAGATTATATCACTCGTTCCAGATTTGTAGAAGGAACCCCATTTGTCCAAAAGACTATTGATAGCTATTCGCCAATCACAGGCACATATAAATGCAATACCTGTAAAGCTTGTGAAACGGCTATAGTTGGCACTAACTTCATATATCAAGGCTATAACATTCGCCCCCGCAAGTTTTCTAATTGCAAAACAAAAAATGTAATCTACCTTTTGGCTTGCCCTTGAGGACTTGGTTATGTGGGCGAGACAGTTAGATCCTTTTGTACCCATTTAACTGAACATCGTTCAGCCATCCATATCTCCAAAATGAATGCCCCCCCTAGTAAAACATCATTTAGAATGTCACCATAAACCAAATGACATCCAGTGGTTTATCATTGACAATCTGGTCACTGACGGCAGTATTAAAACGGAAGAAATTTGCAAAAAACGCTAGGTCTTTTGGATCTTCTCCTTGGCAGCAAATACCAAAGGGCTCAACAATGAAATCCCTTGGGTGAATGCCATTAAGTACAATACCAGATGATTGGCATCCCCAGCTCTGTATTACAGTCTGTTATTTTTGTGCCCCCCCTTCATTCTCACATTTGTTTCACTTCTATTTATTCTTACATCTCTTCTATACAAATTACTATTTTTTAACTCTGAGTCACTTTTACTTTATTCTAATTCTGGCCGCCATCCATAGAATCCGTTATTGTGCATTCGGAGCCTATGGCCTCTATTAGGTCAGCGCACTAGTTTCTCTGCATTTGTATTTCTTTTCTTAGTCCACACGCAACGTCATTATCATGCGTCCCACGTTTTGACGCTCTCAAACGCCGGTAGATCTAAAACTACGCAGGCGCCATTCTCAGGTTTTTTATGCTGAGTGCACATCCCAGGCAGACGGGTCCACACGAGGCTGCCCGTAAGTATACTCTTCGCCCTTTGAGACTGAATTGATGCCCATACTACAAGATCTTGTTGGGCCCAACCTATTTTCTGTCGAGTCTTAGTATCCCAATATTATTGTTTTGTTGCAATTGTACATATTCATAGGCTCGATTGCCTTCTCTTTTTCTCGTTCTATATGTACCAAACATTTTGCCATCCGCTTGTCTTCACTACATATTGCCTATTTATAATCTCCTATGCGGGCCGGATTTTTGTCATCCCGCAAGTATGGCATTTATATGTATATTGCTAGGCACAATACTTTATTTGTTTTATATATGTTTCTTGTTGGTGCCATTTTGCATATGCTGTTTTACCACAGTTCTGGTGATTTTCTATTCCAGATTATCATTTGCAGGCGCCATTTGACGTCCTCTACAATCCCATATATATTACAGTTCATCCAAGACCCAGGACCTACATTGTTCTATTTTAACCCAGGTAATCGGATTTGGGTAGTGGAGTCCTTGCACAAGTAGGGCAGTATTGCTTGTTTAATACAGGACTAGTTGATTCACCCCATTCTGCATCGTTTGTGGATTTCAGTTCGATTTGTTCCGCTAGACGGTTTTTAAAAGTTCTTCCACAAGAAAGACCTACCCCCTTATCCTTGGCGGTCTATCTTCCTTCCTGGTTGCTATCTGGACGCAATCAGGTAGTTCTAACTATACGGTTTATCCTACATAATTCAGTTATTCGATTTATTATAATGTGTCTGACTGAATTACATATATTATTTTAGATTTTCCTCTCTGAAGTCCTGAATCCATTTCTTCGCGTTGTCGTATATCCTCGACTTCGTATTTTTAATGCATCTGATAGGTAACTCGCTTTCAATTAGACAGATTTCTCACCTAGATGCCTCATTTAATAAGTTGACTTAATTCCCCTATTATTTGTCCATCTCATTCAACAGTTGCTCCCATCATTTAAAGAACGCTGGCCAACTTCCTGTGACTTTGCAAGATATAAAATCTTTAGGTATGGTTCAACCATTTTCTAACATGGGGGCACACTATATCAGGTTTTCTGGTCACATCTCTCTTGGCTCCATCACGGGATACTATTAATTTTCCCTTCACACAATTCCTTTTTTTCATATTTTATTTATTTCATCACCATTTCAGGGATCCATTTTGGGCCCTCTCTTTAGTCTCTGTAGTATATTATGGTTTATCATTTCCTCCATTCATTCTCTGGTTCACATCCCTCTAGCTTGTCTTTTCTTGAATGCTTTGAGTAACACCACTTTATATTAAAGTGTTTCATGCACCATGTGTTATCTTGTACAGACTCAGTGTACTATATTGTTATATATATTATGTAAATGTATGCATCTGTTTTTGTACATAGAAAATCAAGTGGTTCTCCTGAAGAAGGTGAGTCCACGCTGAAATTATCTCCTCATTCTTTGTAACCCTTGTAACCTTCTATCATTTTATGCTGACATTCTTGTTCTTTGATGATTTGTTGAAATAACTATTTTTATGTATTGTCATTTTATGATAGGTGTGTGACATTGAGATTGTTTTACAATTCAGATTTTTATATGCAATAATAAAATGAAAAATATATTTTAACTTGTTTTGTTTGTCAGTACACTGAGTTTCTGTTTATCATTTTGTGTGTGTTAAACACACGGAACACGCAGAATTACGGCATTCTGTCCTCCCTCCCTTCTGACATCCCCAGGGCTCCTCCCCCTGCTATCTCTGCTCTCAATTCTGTTGCCCCCACACCCACTAAGTTCTGCTCCTCTGGTACCCGCTCTATCTCAATAGTCTATCTTAACACTCGCTCTCTCCCGAAACATCAACTTGATGTATTCCAACTCCTGGAGTGTGGCAATATTGACATCTTGCTCCTTGCAGAAACCTGGCTCCATGCGGAGTCTTATCCCGATATCTTGGCTGCTATACCCTCGGGTTACTATATTCTGCATTCGAATAGGACCTCTGACAGACCGGGTGGTGGAGTTGCTGCCATCATCCGCTCTAACCTACTATTTACTTCTCTAACTACTACCTCTATACTGAACTCTGATATCCTTACACTGAAACTATCATCACCCAAACACCCTTTTATTTGTGTTTTAGTGTACCGCCCCCCTGCTCATCTGTCTTCCTTCCCATCCTTGTTTGGCGATTTCATCTCGCAAATGGCCATTAATTCCGCCAGGGTTTTGATCATTGGCGACTTCAATTATTGGCCACTAGATCCCTATGAATCCTCCTCTTCACTTGAATTTTCCGGTTTGCTACTCGGCCTTAATTTTTTACAACATATCTCTGTTGCTACCCACAACAAGGGCCACACTTTGGACCAGGTATGGACCACCAACCTGGACATCTCCCCTCCTTTGGTCTATCCTTGTACTTGGTCTGATCATTTCTTTATTTCTTTTTCTTTAAAACTTTTAGTACCTATTCGCTCTCCTTTAGTCTCCAATTTCCCGGCACGTAATTGGAAGCATGCCGACATCTCCCTTTTTCACTCGACTCTTGCTTCCACTCTTCCCCCTGTTCACTCTGACTTGAACTCTCAAGCAGTCGCTCTGGATCAATGGCTGTCTCTTGCCAGCGACGTGGTCGCTCCTGTTAAAATCATTAAAGCTAAACGCCCACACGACGCCCAACGCTGGTTCACTGACCAACTGAAGGCTGATAAACTCCTACTTAGACAGGCTGAGCGCCGTTGGAGGCGTAACTACGACCCTTTATTAAAGTCCACGTATACTGATCTACTCAAATCTTACAAAAAATCGATTATTTTGGCCAAATCTTCCCATTATTCCCAGAAAGTTATCAATTCCGCATCTAAAACAAAAGAAATTTTTTCTATTGTAGCTGAACTTTCCTTACCTGACCGTGTTACCCCTCAGCCTCAACCCTCGCAAGCCTTGTGCGATTCCCTTAATTCATTTTTTATCGATAAAATCTCTACGATAAAAAATAACATCCCCTCTACCACTCCATCTCAGGTCAGTGCTCTTCCCTCTTCGAATCCTCACTCCTTGTATCAATTTCTCCCTATTTCCCTGGATAACTTCTTTTCTCTTCTTCAGACCATTGGCTCGGGCTCTCCCAATGACTGCTGCCCTCCCCAAATTCTACGAGATGCTTTTATGGCCTGTCCCGGCCCGCCTCTTGACCTTCTAAATCGCTCACTCTCTACAGGCTCTGTCCCTAATGCTTTCAAAAGCGCCGTAGTGGTACCCATTAAAAAAAAAAACGGCTCCGACCCCGCGGTCTTGGGCAACTACCGACCTATCTCCCTCCTTCCTTATTTGGGGAAGGTCTTGGAGACCTATGTCACCCGTTGCCTGAGTACTTTTATCGAGGAAACTCATTTCCTCGATGATCAACAGGCAGGTTTTAGACCGGCCCATTCCACGGAGGCAGTGGTGGTGGCGGTAATGGACACGCTGAGGCGGGGGGCTGATAAGAACTTGGCCCAGGCCTTAGTGCTTTTAGATCTCTAGGCCGCTTTTGACACGGTCAACCATGTTATCCTGGTCGACCGTGTCAGAAATGCTGGCATTTCGGGCCCGGCCCTGTCTTGGATTATGTCCTTCCTCCATCACCGTTCCCAATCGGTACAATTATCCACTTTTTCTGCTACCCATATCTCACTTTCCTGTGGTGTTCCCCAGGGTTCCGCGTTGTCCCCTCTTCTGTTTAATCTTTATATGCAGCCCCTATTAGTTTCTCTTCGGCACTCTTCTGTTACCATTTTTAATTATGCAGACGATCTGCAACTTATTTTTCCTGTCGACTCTTCCCCTCTTTCTTGCTCCAATTTCCAAACCATAATGCTTACCATCTATGAGTGGATGAACTTCAGTCAGCTGAAGCTCAATCCTAGCAAGACTGAGCTGGTGCTGATTGGCGGTCCTCCGCATCCTTGGACTTCCAACTTCTGGCCCCCTGCCTTGGGTCTTCCTCCCTGTCCAGTCAACTCCGTAAAGAGCCTTGGAGTCACTATCTCTAGTGATCTTTCTATGCGGCCGCACATTAATGCTGTTACCTCGGCCTGCTTCTACCACCTTCGCAGAATCGGGAAGATCCGAAGGTTCCTTTCTTCAGAGGCTCTTACTTTGGTCATTATGGCCCTGGTTACATCACGTCTAGACTATGCCAACTGTCTATACGTGGGGGTCCCCGCTTACCACCTCCACCGCCTCCAACTGGTGCAAAACCAGGCAGCCAGATTAATTTTCCAGCAGCCCAAACATCAACATGTTACGCCGATGCTGAAGACTCTACACTGGCTTCCGGTTGTGCAACGCTGCATCTTTAAAATGGGTTGCACTATCTTTAAATCTCTCTCTGCTTCTGCCCCTGTCTTCATCTCTCTCTGTCTGCGCCCTCACGTCCCTCTCCGACACCTTAGATCTTCTGCTCACAATCTCTTGATCACTCCTAGGTTCAAACGCAAGAAACATGGTGGTGCCTGTTTTTCCTTTCTTGCTCCGTCCACTTGGAACTCCTTCCCTCTTTCTATCCGGCTCACCCCTGATTATTTTCCTTTCCGCAAATCCCTGAAAACGTATCTGTTCTGTCTTGCCTACGACTAGCTGCCTCCACTCACCTGTTCTTCTGCCCACTGGTCTCTGAGCGCCAAGAAACCAATTGGTGTATGTGCGCGGTACCAAATACCTTTAACATAACATAACATAATATAAACCTGATTTCAGACAGGTATCTAGTTGCCTAGGAACTGTTATTACTTAAAGTATTGTTGCCCTGTCCTAGGAACGTTTACTAGTTTCAGGGGGTCCCTTTCATCTAATTTGTCAAAAGTCCAGTTTGGAAATGTTCATGCCTTAAACTATCTATTGCTTAGGCAGCTATTTCTCTACAGCATGTGTTCTTGCTCTTTTTTGTTGTTGACGCCAATGAAAATACAATAGAATGCTTTGAAGTTGAAAGAAACACACAGATAACCAGGCTCAGACCGGTGGCACGCATTCATGTTTTAAACCATCTTATTCAAATGTCCTCCATAAGATCTGATTATTGTTTAATGAGATTTATATAAGATCATTTTTCTTTAAAAATATCAGACACATTATCCTGCAAATCAATTTTTTAAGAAAATGTTAAAATAAAAGTCCAATGCCAGAAATTCCACAATTCCACGATGAAGGTAATCCAATAAGAAACATACTAAAAATAAACCAGCGTCTCAGTCCTAGAAAGACAAACACAACCAACTTCGGCGTCTGAAGAAAAAAAACTGGTTTCAATAAAAAAAAAAACACCTGTCTACCAGTTCCTTCATCAACCCTCCGGCACAATGTAGTCAAACTCTCAACAGGACAGGCGCATCATTTACTAAACCACATGTAGTGTAGTTCCTATATTCCCAATAGGCTCTGCGCATTGGAATAATATATCCTATAGACGTGAAGTAGAACTTATGTTGACTAGGTCGAATATATTAAACTTAATTGTGAGTGCCAGCTAGCTCAGAGGTCACTAGAAACTTTCTCGAGTTCCCAAGAAGGGATTTAGTTTCTGACAACCACATAAACACGACAACTTTGTTTCCCCAAGATAAACTGATCTTCAGAGTCGTGGAAACAATAGATAGATATTTCACTCAGTCAATCGTGCATGCTTCGTTTCACCAGAGGTGCAGAGAAATAGATAGACGGGCGTTTTCAATAAAAGGATTTATTGAACAGTCTTCTTTCTCAAGCATAAGAAATGAACTGCTACAATCGTAAAACCGGATGCAAAATATAATGCATACAGTAAAAAGAGTAGAATAAAATAATACTGTAAGAGCATTGTATGGTCCTGAACCATAGATAAATACATACATAATTAACAGAGGCTAAAAGTACTCAACTGGTGCTTCTAAAATACGCCTGCCCGAGGGAAGAAGTACGAGAGAAGAAGTAAGTGAGGTGTTGCATAAATGTAGTATTCTTTTGCCAAGAATCTGTCCAAGATTTTTCTCAGGGTCTAATCAGCTCCGTACCTTGATTTGGAATGCAGAAGGTCAGGCTCAGGACTCGATTTCCCAACAACCCACATGGGTAGCTTGGAAACACTGGAGCTGGATTTCTCGGCAGGAGAAAAGACAGCGTCTCTCTCAGTGCTTCTGCTGGAGGGTCGGCTTCCTTCCGCACTTGCAGTAGCAGGGGGCGTCGGGCAAGTAGATAGTCGAACTGCTCCAAACCACCGTGTGTTTGCTATGGCAAGTGTGGGCATATTTATACCTTGAAGGTGCCGAGATTGACTTAAAGGTGGACATAATAACTTCATCAAAGAGTCTCAGTTCTTTTAAAACTCCATGAGTTCTTGGACAAATCAGTATTTGAGCTGCTGAAGCCGAGTTTTCCAAGAAATCGTTGTAGATTTTCGGAACTAGTGGAAGTAGCCCTGCCGTATTTGGACTGCATGAGCTATGTCTAAATATGGTTATGATTCTTATGCCTATATAAGGATATGGTGATTTATACCTATATAAGGGCATGAATCAGGAAAATTACAATAGGGTCCTAAAAGGTTACACAACACCCATGCAGCTGTCTTCCGGCACCATAACATATGAAAACACACAAATGGGCCCTAGAATGGTGAGCATAAAAGTACACCCCCCTCTCCCTGCAAACAGTTAAACGAAAATTAATATTTCTTGGTATTCCAAGCATTTGTAGCCCAACAGGTTTATATTTAATGTACTAATGGGTGCAGTATAAGTACAGACAAGAAACAAAAGACAGCTTTAGATACAGTCCTTGCTTCTATTTCAAATAAAAGTCTCATGCAAGGGTTTTTTTATTATAGTCCATCTTTAGCATAACAGGCTTAGAAATGAAGGTGGGACTCTAATGGAAGCGTCCCTGTCCCCATAACTTCTTTTGACATAGAAACAAAAAAGTATAGCACTACTGCAAGAAGATGCTGGGAGGGAAGGGTTTATGGACCCAAGGGAAGGGGAGTGCTTAATTGGAGGGACATATGAGGGAGTAGCATTCAGAGATTATGGGGAGTAAGCAAGAGGCGGAGCGAGGGGTGAGAGGGTATTGAGAGGAGAAACAGAAGGCGGATGGAGTGAGAAACTCAGGAGGGAGCCAACAGGATCAGAGGAACTCCCTCATGTAGTTCCATGTAGGCATTTGAGTAGATGCTAAAGCATACAACTGCACAGCCAATGACATTTGGTGAAAGATAAGTACTTCACTGAGCTGAGCCAAGATGTGTTAGACAAGATCTTAAGTCAATGGCTAAAAATGGATGTTCTGAGAAAGCCAATGGTAGGAAGGGGCAGAGTCTCTTCGTATATTATACGTTGTCTCTTGAAAACTGTGCTGTCAACAACCGAAACTAAAAACAGATGCACTGGGTTTTGGGGTGTGGGAGGTTCTAAAGCACCCCCAAAATAACATTGCAGGAGAACAGGAGGAGAATAAGCAATAAATAGGCCTTTACGTTTAGGTTTTTATAATGTTGCATTTGCTATGTTCAAAGAGAAAGGTAAAATGAAAGGCACATTTTCTCATACATTTCTAATTGTTCTTTTCAGGGGATTGCTGTTTAATTGTTTTCTCTCTAACTGCAACGTGAGAGAAATGTGTAATGTGAATCAAGTGACATTCTTGCTGGGGCAGCAGGCGCATGAAAGGAAAGGCTGTAGCATATCAAATGTTTTCTAACATGCAACAAATTAACTATACAAATATTTCAAAATATACCAGTAGTAAGTAAAGTACATATGAGGCATGTAAATTGTTTTTTTGTAATTCTGAAGTGTGATGGAAACAAACATTTAATAGGATCAAAACAAACCAAGACACTTTACTTGTGCCTTTGATAAATATGCTCGGAAAATCAAATTCCGCATATTATCGTATTGTAGTGTTTTCGTTTGTACGCTGTGTGTTTAGCAGTAAAACTACAATGCTGACGTAAATTGTATGGATATTTCAGGAGGAGACTATTGGCATGGTAGCAGTGTGCAGCGCAGTGCTCTCCAAAATGCACCACTGAACACATATTGCTCATCTACCATTCTTTTGCAAAATGGGCACGGCTGATTTGCTACACCTGCTGTTATTTCTGTAACATTTGGATTTCTCACTATCGCTATGACTTAAGTGACGTGATATTGATGCGAGCACCACTATTCCCTAAAAAGGTTTTGAAACCACAGTTCTGCTGCACTTTAGAGCTTTGACTGAGATGTGATTACCATGGCCAGATCTCCTGGGGGACTTATTTACAATTCCATTGCAACCTGGAAGAGAAGAGTGATATGTTGCAGTGAAGTGAGTTATGATCACAATTTAATTTCACATACATGCTAAAATGGGAGAATAACAAAAGATGGATACTTTGGAGATAGTCTCCAAACAATAGTGACATAGAGAGAGGGAGCTTAATGCAGTGAGGAAAGATGTGTTTGTTGCTATTCATCACCAACACATACAGAAAGAAGAGTTCCTTTACCCCAATGGACTAGCTCAAGAGTTGTCAAATGCATCAGATGACCACTGTCCTGTTGTTAAGTGTTTGGAAAAATTAAATGCTTGTTAATCAAAATTAGTTTTTCTGTCAGAGTGTGACTGCAATGTGGCAACATAATTTGAGGCGCCATCCCTTTTACAAGTGACCTTCTGAAACCCTTTTTGCCACCCTGTCCGAAAAGGAGTACAGTATGTGTAAATATTTATATTTTGGTTAGTAATATAAATCTTAGTAGCAGGTTGTTGGTTTTGTAATGAATAGAGTGAGAAGTATATGTAAATATTTATATTGTGGTTATGTGGATAGTAATATACATCTAAGTAGTGGGATGTTGGTTTTGTAGGAGAATAGGTTGGGAAGGTGTTGATACTATAGTATTTTTTTAATAATTGTGAATAATAATTACGTTATTAATTGAAAAATATTTATGTTTATTTTGTTAATGTTGGAAATGTTGTGTGCCTTGCTTGTTTAATTTAGTAACTTAATATTAAGTAATGTTTATAACATTGACATTGTTTGTACTTTTGTTTACTTTTTTTGTTAAAGTACTATTAAAAAATGATTTGGTTGTATTTATTATCCATATTGTTTTGGTGTTTCTTGTTATTTTTTTGGGTGGGGGAAATTTAATTATATTTAAATTTGGGTCAATTCTTTTTAGTTTTAGTATGCATTTATTCATTGTTTTAGTAATATATAAAATGTAATTTTTATTTATAATTAGATTTGTTTTTGATTTTCGATATTTATATATGTTGTACAAAATGTGTATTACTATTTGTAGTTCAGCCAAAGTCCTATATTTTCTGTTCTGCTGGCTGCATTGAAGTGTGGATAGTAAATCTAACCCCTCCGGACTCCAACACTTTCCCTACTGTTGTGTACATTGGCATTAGACAAGTAAAGCTAACCCCTCTGGAGTTAAACACTTTGCCTACTGTTACATAGATTGAAGAGGGATAGTAAATGTAACCCCTCCGGAATTCAACACTTTTCCTACTATTGCTTAAACTAGAGTGGTGATAGTAAATCTATCCCCTCTGGATTCCAACATTTAGACTGGAGTGAAAATAGAATTTCTGACCACTCCAGAGGACATCACCTTCCCTTCTGTTGCTTTGATTGAAGTAGAAATAGTAAATGTAACCTCTCCAGAGTATAACACTTTCCCTACTGCTGCACTGTTTAGTAGGCTAGAGATGGAAATGTAAATACATTTTTCAGAAAGTAAATTTTTTTAAGTATTCTTTTTGCAATACTGTACTGTGTTTTAAAAAAAAATAATCTAAAGTGTTGAATAGAACTATTGTTATATGTTTATGTGAATATGTAAAATTAGAATTATTTTTTGGTTGTGTGCATTTTTTAATTTAAATATACTTTTATTGGCTTAATTTTAGTGTATTTTAATACTTGTTTATTTATTGTTGTTTTGTATGTATATATATATTTATATATATATATATTTTTTTTACCAAGGCCTGTGCTAGGCTGAAACGCGTTGGTCCGAGCTTGAAGCTGTAATAAAACTGGAATGAAAACCAAATCTTGAGTGCCGCATCTCTTGTTGAAAAATTGTCGTTTGGGCCAAGATCCGGCCCCCATGCAGAGCACCAGTAGATGAGCGCGTGGAGTCTAGGGATCGTATTGTGGAAATATATATATATATATATATATATATATATATATATATATATATATATATATATATATATATATATATACATATATTTAATTAAAGGATGTAATTTACATTCCATTAAGTTGAACTATAATATCATTTTAAATATTACTTTATACTTTATGTATTTAAGACATCAACATTATTACCTTGTTTTTGGTGACATTCTATGCCACAATATTCTTGTCACAATGTTTTTGTCATTCCTAATATAAGTATAGAAAGACAATATTTTTTCAATGATATTTGTATGCCACAATATTTTGAATTCAATATTTTGTCATGGACTACCTCAGGAGTACAAAAAAAACACTGAAAATTGTATTCAAAAGTATCTAATATTTGTTTAATTCATTTCAGATATGTTCTTCAAATATATTAATAGTTAGACTTGCTTACATTTCTCTCTAATATTTAATAACAAGTTACAAATTATTTTTATTTTGTATAACGCATGTACTATAGTGTTTACAGTCAGTCAAAGATTCTTTATTCGGCTAATAAAAACCATAAAAGCACAAAAATAAATGTACATAGGGCAGTTACTAAAATAAGACATTAAAAGACAATAAAAACATAAAAAGCAGAATTTAAACCTATACATTTCTCTAAAACCGTATTTACAAAAAAGTAAAATAAAGATATGACTCGTTTTTAATATATATGATGAATATAAAATTCATCAGATAAAATGCTTATACATTTTATCAAATAAGGTGAAAATTCAGCCAGACAAAAAGCATATTCCTCCTAATTCATATAGCACCTGGGTGGAAGTTAGCAACTCCAAGGCAAATCATGAATGAGGAAAGCATCTGCAGGTTTAATAATGCTGGCGTTGCTTGGACACAATGACATGAACTCAATAACGGAAGGATGTATACAGTAGTATTACATTTGGTTGCATTAATTTGTAAAATTATTTTAAGGTAATATGTATATTTAAAACTGTTTTAAAGTTAATAAAAGAACGTATATATTTTATTTGTATGTTTTTGTATATATAGTATTGTTTACACGCAAAAAATAAATACATTATAATGACATACATATAGTTACCAGTAATGTGATGATATTGTGGACGCTAATATTTTGGTAGCCGAAATGTGTTTACTTTTTGTAACACAGTGGGTTTGTGGTCAATATTTTTTACATACAACCCCTTATGCCTGGTTGGCACTATGTGTCTTGTAGAATTGTATGGTTGTTTCTTAATTAAATGTAACCACTATGACACTTTAACTTACCATGCTATTTATGATCTGATAAGTTTGAGTGTGATTGATGTAAAATTGTTGATTATACCCATGAGCCCTTGTTTAGTCACTGTAACATGAACCCACTGGGGTATGTTTGGTTCAGAATGATCATTGCCTGAGGAAACTATGGATTTGTATAACAAATGAGCAATTCCATATTCAATACAAATTCTTCTTGATGATGTGCTTAGATTGTTTCAGAGCAACCCATGGACACATTCTCAAAAATTTCCAGGAATTACATATATGAATCCTAGTGATGAATCTGATATGGTATAAAATACGGTCAATGTGAATTCCTCCTATTGTAATAATATAATTCTGAGTAAGATTTTTTTGCATGCTATCATCAAGTGAGTTCTTTATGTTGACTGATACACTATATATTAAGAGGTGGTATTATCACACTAAGATGACAAATTCAGAATTTCGTCCATGTCTATGAATTCAATCATTACAGAATATGTATCTCCAGTATATCTTATTTCTCTGAAGTTTCTTTAATATAGAATTATATGTTTGAAGATTTACAGTGATTCTGTGATTAAATAGAATGGACTTGTGTTTCCAATATGCAACCTTTGTCGTTTCACCATGTTTATGCTAACATCGAAGAAACCATTAGGTAACAGCTGTCTTTCATCTATTTTATAAGTGATTGAACCATGAGACAAAACTGGAATAGTGAGCAATGGAACCTAATTAATAATCAGGAAATTATTTGGTTACAATGATATAATGATTGACATTGGTTGCTACTATACATTTGCAGTTGTTCACTTATGACTATGTCGCTAGCACATTTATTTTATGGTTAATGGGCCAAATCTTTGGTTGGAACACGCCCTGGTCTTTTTATCAAATCAAGGTATATTGTCGGGCGAAGCCTCGACTGGGTCATTATGCCTCTCTTATAGTAAAATAGCATATTAAATTGGCGCATTTGCATATATTGTTTAAGCCATGCCATTTTTTCATGTACACTTGTTAACTTCACTTAACCAATGTTTGTTTTACTGAATATATATATAGGTGATCAAGGCCGCTTGGACGGCCGAAACGCGTCTTGACTTGTTAAGAAAATAAAATAATGCTGGCACAACAAGTTGGTCTACGCCTGTGATTCCGCGCCTAAGCGGTGTTTGTTGCGAGCTATTGCAGATATAAATATATATGTATATATATATATATATATATATGTATATATATATATATATATATATATATATGTATATATATATTGACGACACATCCCTCCTCACGAAGAAACCAGAGGCCAGAGGGGAATCCAAGGGGTTAACACGCTTTATTGTACATCACACAGTGGCGGCAAATGCATTTCAGCTTTACGCCTTCCTCAGTGCCCTTCACTGCAAAGCGTCCATCATCCTCTTGCCCAGGTCCTGCTGCTAAATAGATGCTTGCACGCCCTGAAGACTCCTCCCCCATGTTAATGAAACACACCTGTTGGTTGCTGGGGTAAATGTTCAGACTTCAACTCCCAGAATGCCGCAGTAAGGTGCATCTGGGTCGGCGGTGTGGGGAAGTGAGGAACACGTTGTGACGGGCATGACAAATTTGCAGGTAAGTGGGTGGTGAAAGAAGCTCCGGAAAATGTACAAGTCCACTGTCACCACCCTGGGTCCCCTCGTACCGCTACAGCCAGTAGGAGCAGGCCCGAAATACGGTGTAACGATTGAAAGCAGCGCAAGAAATAGCACGCGCCACTAACCTGAATCCTATGCCCAGCAGGAACGACTGGATGACTGTCCTCGCAACCTCACACCGCACGTCACCCAATAATGGGACAATCACCGCTATTGGAGCGAGCACAGCCGGAGGCCGCAAGGGAGAACAGAGGGATGGATGAGGGGTTCTTCTATGCTTCTCAGGACAAGATCCAGAGCCAGCGGCTTTACTGGGAAGACCTCCCTGAAGGTGGGTGAAAAGATGCAGAGAGGATAATGTACTTCCGCACTGACTTGAATATCCCAACCTCCCCAGTGTTCCGGGACTTACCACTGATGTAAGTGAGCTTTTCCGTGCAAGAAGTCTGAAGATACAAAGAATACAGGGAAGTCTGCTCCACAATTGGCGAAAAGTTACTGCACTTTCCAACCAAGCTCCTGTAACGGATTCCCGAGGATGGAACTCTCCTCGGCACTAGTTTAGCAAAGTACTGGTACAGGAAACCCAAAATACTCCTTTTGGAAATGTATGTGGATGTGGGCTCAATGACGTCCGTAATACAGGAAGTCAACGTATAAACAAACCAGAACAATGTGCGAACCGCACTATACCTTCTTCCAGGCTTTGGAATCAAGAACTACAAACAAGGTACATGGAAGAGAGCGAGCCCGCTCTCCTCACTGCTTTTCCCAACAAGCGCGGCTCTGTTATACTCACAGGGATGCGCTGGGAAGCTGTCTCCTCGCTGATGTTCCAAACAAGCGCGACTCTGTTACTCTCACAAAGACGCGCTGGAAATCCGATAGTCTGACCACGCAGGCACTTCGTCGTCGCGGCGGGTGTCTGCACAACTGACCACGCAGGCACTTCGTCGTTGCGGCGGGTGTCTGCACAACTGACCACGCAGGCACTTCGTCGTCGCGGCGGGTGTCTGCACAACTGACCACGCAGGCACTTCGTCGTCGCGGCGGGTGTCTGCACGCTTGACAAACTGGCTAGTCACAAAACTCCAAGACAGAGGCTTCAAATCCGCAAACAACATGGAACAAACCAAGAACAGGATTGACAAGCCCCGTTTTGTGCAAGGGGAGGAGCTTAAGTAAGTTCTTCCCATTGAGCAGCCTCCTGGCGCCGCTTGGCCTTCTGGGACTGGTAGTTTTTCTGAACATGCCTGAAAACGTAATGTCTGCGGCGACTTGCCGCTCTGCCAAGGGCGATCGCTACAGAACCCCCCCTCGAGGACTGCCGTCCCGGCGGTCGTCCCGGTTTACCAGGGTAGCGTTCATGAAAAAGCGCAACCAAATCAGGACAATGCAAGTGGTCCGCCGGTTCCCATGAGCGGTCTTCGGGACCGTAGCCCTTCCACTCGACCAAATACTGGACCCGACCCCGCACCACACGGGAATCCAAAACAGACTCCACTTCGTACTCCTCCTGCCCTTCCACTTCCACAGGACCCGGGCGCTCAGGCAACCGGACACTCGGGAGGCAAGGCCGTAGAAGAGAGACATGAAAAACCGGATGTATGGACCAAGACACAGGCAGAGATAGTTTCATAGCCACGGTGTTGATCACCTCACAGATACCGTATGGCCCTATGTATTTGGGTTTCAGTTTGTTCGCTCCTTTCAGGTGTAAGTTACGAGTGGAAAGCCAGACTTTATCTCCTACCTTGTACACGGGCTCCTGGGTTCTCTTCTTATCGGCATACATCTTTTGGGCATCCTGAGCCGTCTTCAGATTGTTCCGAGCCTCTATCAGTACGGCGCGGAGATGTTCATGGTGTTCCTGGATGGTGGGAACCAAGGAAACACCAGGCCACTCGAAAGGGAGCATATTCGGGTGAAATCCGTTCAAACAGAAAAAAGGAGAACATCCCAGAGTAGAATGCACGGCGTTATTGTACGCAAATTCCGCCAACCATAACAAGGTGGTCCAGTTGGTTGTGTTCTGCAAGGTGAAACAGCGTAAGTATTGTTCCAGAGTTTGGTTTAACCGTTCTGTCTTACCATCCGTTTGAGGATGGTAGCTGGATGATAGGCGAGCGTCAATCTGGAGGATGGTACAGAGCGCCTTCCAGAAATGAGAGGTGAATTGCGTACCCCGGTCTGTTATCACCACATTTGGAAGTCCATGCAGACGTACAATGTTTTGTAAGAACACCTTCGCTAATTCTCCGGAGGTAGGCAAACCTGGTAGGGAGATGAAGTGGCCCATCTTGGTGAGATGGTCTACCACCACCAAGATGACTGTTTGTTTCTCACAAGGAGGCATTTCTACAATAAAATCCATGGACAGGGTATGCCAGGGTTTGGACGGGATGGGTAGAGGGCGCAGCAATCCTGTTGGTTTAGCATGAGATGATTTACCTTGCGCACAAACTGCACAGTTTTTTATGTAGTCCTTCACATCAGTCCGGACGCTGGGCCACCAAAAGGACCGTTCCACCGTAGAGAGTGTCTTGTACACACCCATGTGTCCTCCCAGTACTGAGTCATGGGCCCATTCCATCACCTTGGTTTGCAGCTCAATGAGGGGAACATATAACGCATGGTGATGATACGCTAAGTGATCCTTTTCACAGCGATGATCTGGTTCTTCAAGGATCCATGCGGGTATATCTAGGTCAGCGAGGGCGATTTTAACGTCCTCAAGAAAATCGTCTGAGGTGATCAAAGCAATGGAGGCCTCAATGTTCTCGACGCCTTGCAGTATTGAGGGTGAATCAACAGGTCTCTCTGTGTCATCCTCTCCCAACCGAGAGAGAGCATCCGCCTTGCCATTCCGAGTTCCAGGTCTATATCTGATAATGAAGTCAAAATCGGAAAAGAAGAGGGTCCATCTCAATTGACGGGGCGTCAAGGCTTTTGCGGTTTTCAAAAACAGAAGATTGCGATGGTCCGTAATGATCTCCACGGTATGCACAGCTCCAAGGAGGTAATGCCTCCACTCTTCGCATGCTCTTTTAATAGCCAGAAGCTCCTTGTCTGTGATGGTATAGTTTATTTCACAAGGAGTGAGCTTCTTTGAATAGAACGCCACCGGATGGAGCTGTCCAGTAGTAGGGTGACGTTGCGACAATATTCCGCCAAGAGCATATTGGGAGGCGTCTGTTTCGAGTATGAAAGGTAACTGGGGGTTCGGATGTCGAAGGATGGGTGCCTGTGTAAATCTCTCTTTGAGGGTTTGAAAGGCCTTTTCTGCTTCTTCTCCCCATTTAAACGATACGTTCTTCCGCAAAAGAGACGTGATGGGATGGATGATCTTAGAAAAGTCCTGGACAAAGCGCCTATAATAATTGGCGAAACCAAGAAAACTCTGGATGGATTTGATAGTCTGCGGCGTCTTCCAGGAGAGTATGGCTTCAACCTTTCTCATGTCCATCCTAAATCCTTGGGCATCGATCACATAACCCAGAAACGCCACTTGTGTGACGTGAAAAAGACATTTTTCAAGCTTGGCGTACAACGAGTTTCGTTGCAGTCTCTCCAACACCTCTTTGACGTGTGTGATGTGTTCTGAAAGAGAGGCAGAGTACACCAGAATGTCGTCAATATAGACGATACAGAAAGACTCCAAACACCCCCGCAACACCTCATCCATAAAAAACTGGAAGGCGGCGGGGGCGTTGCACAGGCCAAACGGCATTACTCGATACTCGTAGAGGCCGAATTTGGTTCTGAAGGCCGTTTTCCATTCGTCCCCAGTCTTTACTCGCACGAGATGGTAGGCCCCTCGAAGATCGAGTTTGGTGAAGTACCGCGCCCCTTTGAGTTGGTCCATAAGAACGGGTATCAAAGGCAAGGGGTATCGGTTTTTTACCGTCACCCGGTTGATGGCTCGGTAATCGATGCATGGACGCAACTCCTCACAGTCCTTCTTAGGGATGAAAAACATAGGCGACGATACAGGGGACGTGGAGTGTCTAATGAACCCGGTGGCCAAATTGTCATCAATATAGGTTCGTAGATATTGTGTCTCCTTTTCGGTTAAGGCGTACACTCTGCTGCAGGGGAGATCAGCACCTGGAACAAGGTCCACACGGCAGTCATATGCCCTATGTGGAGGCAGGTGAGTGGCTTTTTTCTTATCGAACAAAGAGGCGTATTCGTGGTATTCCGACGGTAAAACCGTGGCACAGCAGAACCTGTCAACTGAGCAGGCCCCAGCTAAGCAAGAGGCAGGTGAGGGTTCCGGAACACTATGGAGATGGTCTCTGTTCTGGCAATGTTCATGGCAGTATTTGGATGTCATCCTTACTGTGCGGGTGGACCAGCAAACGGAAGGGTCATGTAAAGTAAGCCAAGGCATGCCTAAGATGAGCCGGAATTGTGGGGCGTCTATGAGGTCGAATTGAATATATTCGTAGTGATGGGCTCCATATTCCATCAGCAAGGCCAAGGTATGTTGGGTCACTGGTCCTGATGACAAGTCAGTGCCATCCACGGCTTTGACCATCTCGGGCGTTGTTTTCTGGTCACAGGGAATACCCATTCTTCTTGCATAAGCTTGATCGATATAGTTCCCTGTGGCCCCTGAATCCAACAGAGCGTCAACCAGGAAAGGTTTCTGATTTGCCACCTGCAGGGTTACATTTATATTCATGTGCGCAACTGCAGGGTGAAGGGTGTTCGCTACGTAGGGGGAGACCGGAGGAGACTGGAGTCTTGAATCAGTGGTCTCTTTCTGATCCAAGACCATTAGTTTTCCGACGGCTCTTCCGTTCTCAGGGTGGCCTGTGTTCTGGGAAATACATTCCTTCCGGAGTTAGAAGCCCGAGCCCTACAATCGTTAACGAAATGCCCGCTTTTTCCGCAGTACATGCATAGTTTGAGTCTTCTTCTCCGGTCCTTTTCTTCTTTGGTAAGGGGGCCCCGTATTCCTCCTATTTGCATGGGTTCTGGCCCTTCTTGGGGCTTAGCTTTTTCCTCACCCGCTTGTCGGGATCTGACCATGGGATAGGAGAACCGAGAGTCCCCTCTGCTCCGATCACCTCTCCGCTCCAACAATCGATGATCCAGTTGGACTGTTAACTCGATAAGTTCTTCACATGTGGAGGGCAATTGCACCACTTGTGCTAATACGTCCTTCAATTCCCCCCGAAGACCCTGATAGAATAGAGAGATCCGTTTCTGAGCTGGCCAATCTGTTTCTACTATGAGTCGGTTGAAAGTCGTAATATAGGACAATAGATCCTGTGATCCTTGGCGTAAGGTCATTAGCTCCCGGTCCAAGGATAGCATGTGGGACTTTCTGTCGAACAGTTTACGCATTTCGAGGCAGAAATCGGCAAAGTTATGTAATATGGGATCATTCCGTTCCAACAAAGGAATGGTCCAACCGGATGCGTTCCCTCCCATATATGACATAACGAATGCAGTCTTAGATGATTCATCCTGAAAGACTTGAGGCTTGCAGAGGAAATGAAGGCGACATTGGTTTAGAAAGGTCTCAAACTTTTTGGGATCTCCGTAAAACCTTTCGGGAGGAGCCAGAGGTATGCCATGGGTCTGCAGTATATGTACTGTGGGAGCGGCGTCTGTGGACGTAGAAGGGGCTGCAAAGGTTCCTCCAGGTTGGTACGATGGAGGAGGGGGCAAGGTAGCAGGTCGAATCAAAGGCCTGACACTAGGCTCTTTCAGGGCAAGATCAGACATTTCTCTACGTAAGTCCGACACTTCCTTGTATAACGCTTGGTTTTCAGCACGAGATGTTTGGACCTCGCTTTGTAACTCTGAGAAGCTTTCCAACAAGGAGGTGAGTATGGTGTTTGTATCCATCGTCCAGGCTGGTTAGCGTTCTTGGGCTTGTCAATCTGTAACGATTGAAAGCAGCGCAAGAAATAGCACGCGCCACTAACCTGAA
This sequence comes from Lissotriton helveticus, assembly GCF_964261635.1. Classification (NCBI taxonomy): domain Eukaryota; kingdom Metazoa; phylum Chordata; class Amphibia; order Caudata; family Salamandridae; genus Lissotriton; species Lissotriton helveticus. The sequence continues at coordinate 395,422,214 of NC_136057.1, forward strand.
TCCTATGCCCAGCAGGAACGACTGGATGACTGTCCTCGCAACCTCACACCGCACGTCACCCAATAATGGGACAATCACCGCTATTGGAGCGAGCACAGCCGGAGGCCGCAAGGGAGAACAGAGGGATGGATGAGGGGTTCTTCTATGCTTCTCAGGACAAGATCCAGAGCCAGCGGCTTTACTGGGAAGACCTCCCTGAAGGTGGGTGAAAAGATGCAGAGAGGATAATGTACTTCCGCACTGACTTGAATATCCCAACCTCCCCAGTGTTCCGGGACTTACCACTGATGTAAGTGAGCTTTTCCGTGCAAGAAGTCTGAAGATACAAAGAATACAGGGAAGTCTGCTCCACAATTGGCGAAAAGTTACTGCACTTTCCAACCAAGCTCCTGTAACGGATTCCCGAGGATGGAACTCTCCTCGGCACTAGTTTAGCAAAGTACTGGTACAGGAAACCCAAAATACTCCTTTTGGAAATGTATGTGGATGTGGGCTCAATGACGTCCGTAATACAGGAAGTCAACGTATAAACAAACCAGAACAATGTGCGAACCGCACTATACCTTCTTCCAGGCTTTGGAATCAAGAACTACAAACAAGGTACATGGAAGAGAGCGAGCCCGCTCTCCTCACTGCTTTTCCCAACAAGCGCGGCTCTGTTATACTCACAGGGATGCGCTGGGAAGCTGTCTCCTCGCTGATGTTCCAAACAAGCGCGACTCTGTTACTCTCACAAAGACGCGCTGGAAATCCGATAGTCTGACCACGCAGGCACTTCGTCGTCGCGGCGGGTGTCTGCACAACTGACCACGCAGGCACTTCGTCGTCGCGGCGGGTGTCTGCACAACTGACCACGCAGGCACTTCGTCGTCGCGGCGGGTGTCTGCACAACTGACCACGCAGGCACTTCGTCGTCGCGGCGGGTGTCTGCACGCTTGACAAACTGGCTAGTCACAAAACTCCAAGACAGAGGCTTCAAATCCGCAAACAACATGGAACAAACCAAGAACAGGATTGACAAGCCCCGTTTTGTGCAAGGGGAGGAGCTTAAGTAAGTTCTTCCCATTGAGCAGCCTCCTGGCGCCGCTTGGCCTTCTGGGACTGGTAGTTTTTCTGAACATGCCTGAAAACGTAATGTCTGCGGCGACTTGCCGCTCTGCCAAGGGCGATCGCTACATACGGCCAGGGCAGTCAATCAGACGCAGCACCCTAACGGAGGTAGATTACCTCTCACAGCTCGTGTCAGCCTGGAACACTGGCGGACACCGGACTTCTCGATCCCTCGAGCCTGGAAAGCGCTGTCAGACAGCGCGGTGTCAGTTGTAGTCCGGGTCTCTTTAAGTAGCAGGGCCATCCGTACTGCACCTCTGACTTGCACAGAAATATTGACGACACATCCCTCCTCACGAAGAAACCAGAGGCCAGAGGGGAATCCAAGGGGTTAACACGCTTTATTGTACATCACACAGTGGCGGCAAATGCATTTCAGCTTTACGCCTTCCTCAGTGCCCTTCACTGCAAAGCGTCCATCATCCTCTTGCCCAGGTCCTGCTGCTAAATAGATGCTTGCACGCCCTGAAGACTCCTCCCCCATGTTAATGAAACACACCTGTTGGTTGCTGGGGTAAATGTTCAGACTTCAACTCCCAGAATGCCGCAGTAAGGTGCATCTGGGTCGGCGGTGTGGGGAAGTGAGGAACACGTTGTGACGGGCATGACAAATTTGCAGGTAAGTGGGTGGTGAAAGAAGCTCCGGAAAATGTACAAGTCCACTGTCACCACCCTGGGTCCCCTCGTACCGCTACAGCCAGTAGGAGCAGGCCCGAAATACGGCCAGGGCAGTCAATCAGACGCAGCGCCCTAACGGAGGTAGATTACCTCTCACAGCTCGTGTCAGCCTGGAACACTGGCGGACACCGGACTTCTCGATCCCTCGAGCCTGGAAAGCGCTGTCAGACAGCGCGGTGTCAGTTGTAGTCCGGGTCTCTTTAAGTAGCAGGGCCATCCGTACTGCACCTCTGACTTGCACAGAAATATTGACGACACATCCCTCCTCACGAAGAAACCAGAGGCCAGAGGGGAATCCAAGGGGTTAACACGCTTTATTGTACATCACACAGTGGCGGCAAATGCATTTCAGCTTTACGCCTTCCTCAGTGCCCTTCACTGCAAAGCGTCCATCATCCTCTTGCCCAGGTCCTGCTGCTAAATAGATGCTTGCACGCCCTGAAGACTCCTCCCCCATGTTAATGAAACACACCTGTTGGTTGCTGGGGTAAATGTTCAGACTTCAACTCCCAGAATGCCGCAGTAAGGTGCATCTGGGTCGGCGGTGTGGGGAAGTGAGGAACACGTTGTGACGGGCATGACAAATTTGCAGGTAAGTGGGTGGTGAAAGAAGCTCCGGAAAATGTACAAGTCCACTGTCACCACCCTGGGTCCCCTCGTACCGCTACAGCCAGTAGGAGCAGGCCCGAAATACGGCCAGGGCAGTCAATCAGACGCAGCGCCCTAACGGAGGTAGATTACCTCTCACAGCTCGTGTCAGCCTGGAACACTGGCGGACACCGGACTTCTCGATCCCTCGAGCCTGGAAAGCGCTGTCAGACAGCGCGGTGTCAGTTGTAGTCCGGGTCTCTTTAAGTAGCAGGGCCATCCGTACTGCACCTCTGACTTGCACAGAAATATTGACGACACATCCCTCCTCACGAAGAAACCAGAGGCCAGAGGGGAATCCAAGGGGTTAACACGCTTTATTGTACATCACACAGTGGCGGCAAATGCATTTCAGCTTTACGCCTTCCTCAGTGCCCTTCACTGCAAAGCGTCCATCATCCAGGTCCTGATGCTAAATAGATGCTTGCACGCCCTGAAGACTCCTCCCCTATATATATACTCTCCTTCAATTTCATATATATGTATATATATATATATATATATATATATATATATATATATATATATATATATATATATATATATATATATATATATATATATATATATATATCCTCCTTCAATTTCATATATATATATGATCAGGCTGTACTAGAGAAGACCTTGAAGAAGGTAGCTAGGATACCCAGAAAAGAACTATTTGAGAGAACAAACAACAATAAAGATCAATCATCTGAGATTAGTAACAAGTTTCGAATGATTACGACCTATTCAGATCAAGCAAATATCTTAAGAAATATTCTCTCAAAAAACTGGCACATCCTCCGCACTGACCCCACAATAGGAAGTGATGTTCCCCTGAAACCGTTAATGACTTTCAGAAAACTAAGATCCATTAAGGACAAAATTGTACATAGCCATCTTGCACCAATAAAACCTAAAGTGAGTGGGACACTTAAAGATATGAAGGGATTTTTTCCATTGTGGGAAATGTCGTGCCTGTGAAAACAGTAAACGGGTACTCTCATATAGGATCCCTGGAATGTCCAAACTTAAACCTATCAGGGAATTCATCACATGCACAACACCTTATGTTGTTTACTGTCTCATCTGTCCCTGCGGACTTCAATATATTGGAAGCACCATCAAAAATGTCAAAATGCGTATATTAGAGCATCAGAGAGCTATCACGAATAAAGATTTTGTATATCCGGTAGCTCGACATTTTGCCCAAGTACATCAGAGTAACAGGGAGCTGTTACAATACTTTGGTTTGGATCATGTAGCCCAAAGTCCAAGAGGGGGGGATAGATTATTGAGCCTCCGCAGACTTGAGTCTCGCTACATCATAGATATGCAGACTAAACACCCATTAGGTCTTAACAGTGGGGAAGAACTTACTGTACATCTAGGGAGATGATTGTAAACTCATCAAGTCATGTAAAGGAGTTGTGACTGTTGACCTGGTTCTCACTCTTCAGTAACACTGTTCGTTTATTGGATTTGCTAAAATGAAAAGTATGGTTTGCCTTGGATTTTGAATTTCGTGATTAATTATGAAAAGTCAAAACGTATGAATTCTTTTTTAATCACTTGTATATATATTTTTTGTATATGTACATTTTCTCACTTTTTCTCTCATATTTTCTGATGTTAAATGTGGGATTACGATCAGGATAAGTGGTATCTTGCTGAATAGCCGATGCACGGCATTATCTTTTGGGGGAAAGAATTCCACATGATAGAACACATAGTCAAATGTGATTTTGACTAAAGACTAAAGATTTTGATGCTTGTTGGGGGTGGTATCCACTTAGATTTGTGAAATCACTTGTATGTTTATGAATTTTATTGTTCAGCGGGCCTCTAGTGGGTACATGAATAAAAAGCTGGTGACATGCCGATACACGGCAAGATCAATAAACCTGCACCGGCAGAAGCGGCTTGAATGTGAATATTACATTTAAAAGGAAGGTAGTGTGAATCATTAACGAACCTCCTCTAAAATGGCCGCTAGATTCGCCTGTACCTCTGCATTGGCCCCCTGTTAGTCATACCTTGATGACGTGTATATAATGTTGTCAGGCGGTCCGAAATGTAAACACTGACGAAGGACTTGTTGTCCGAAACGAGTCTGTCACACTTGTTTGTGGGCTGAATAAACTTTTGGCTACTGACCCCTGGAGTGAGTTTAACGTTTTCTTGAAAGGAAGGCGATTGGAGCCATCATATATATATATATATATATATATATATATATATATATATATATATATATATATATATATATATATATATATATATATATATATATATATATATATATATATATATGTATGTGGTACGTAGCGCCAACAGCCAAATTCTGACAAGGACGAGACAAGACCCAATTCGTGGTGTTTCTAAAGATTTATTGCGCCCAACACCAGTCTGCCACGACGCGTTTCGGCTCCCAAAGAGCCTTGATCACATGATATATATATATATATATCTATATATATATAGATATATATAGATATATATATATCTATATATATATGTATATATATAGATATATATATCTATATATATATATATATATATATATACACTGATGAAGCCGCAAGGCGAAACGCTTCTGTTGGAGGGGCAGGGGGTCTGCAATAAACACTGTTAAAATCGGATGACCAGAGTGCTTTCCATGTTTTCAGTCTGGAAGGGATGCTGACATGTTGAGAAGAAAATAAATATATATATATGTATATATATATATATATATATATATATATATATATATATATATATATATATAAAAATGAAGGACTGAAAGAGCAACTGAGCAACTGACTAAACAATCAGACCAAGAGTCAATTGCCAAACTTGAAGCAGATATGCAGGGCTGCATGATTAAATATGAACAATCCATTAAAGGTCGAAAAGCAACAAACTTCAAAGAGACAAGTTGGACTATCAACGCAGCCAAATCAAAAAGACCCGCCAAAGAAATGATATAGTGGACCAAAAGGCTCATAAAGACGGTAACATTGTTTTATGGCCACTGCATATGTATATAGAAGAAGTCCGGGGCAGATGGGAGATGTAAAATTGACAAAGGTGTGGTCCATAATATGAAGATCGAGTATCAATCTGAACTAGCTCAGTGGAGAGGAGTAGGTCTTATCACACAGGCAGAATTGTGAAAATAGATTCACCTATTTTTCCTATTTTTTACCTTATACCGAAGGTCCATAAGAATTTGACCAAACCACTGCACTGGTCCATTATTTCAGTGATTTGGGACCTATTTGAAAGTACATATAACTATATTGATTATTTCCTTCAAGAGTCTGTCAGAAATCGGTCCTCATGTGCAATACACCAGCAATTAAAAAAAAAGAAATCTATGACGAAATTGGGAGGATGGGTATATCTTAATGACCTTGGAGATTGTGTCCAATACACTAGGGATGGAATAAGAGCAGTGGAACACTATCTAAGTTCCAGACCATTCGCGCTATAGAAGCATACAGAAATGTTGCTTAAGATGATTCGCTGGTGCCTGCACAATAATAACTTCCTGTTTGGGCATGAGATCTACCGGCAGCTGAGAGAGACAGACAATATGATTCTTTAGTCGCTCTAGATTGACCACCTGTTCGTCATATAGCGCCGAACTGAGGCTGCTGCACAACAATTTCTAGATAAGATTAACATCAATGATCTCAATGTACAGTTTACATCCTACGTTAGTCCATGGTAAGTTAAGTTTGTAGACCTTACAGTGTACACTGATCAACACAAGCTGCACACAAATACTTATCATAAGTATACGGTGGGAAATACAGTATTGCATGCCCGCAGTTTCCATCCTAACAAACTGAAATTCATCATTCCCTATGCGGAGAATCTACGAATGCGTAGGAACTGCAGTAGCGATGCACAATAAAAACAGACCCAACAGGAACTTACTGAGAGATTCAGTGCCCGGGGTATAATCAATAGGTACTGCAAGGAGCCAGAGTCAGAGCAAACTTTAGACCAGAGAACAGCTGCTATTTTTAGAGAGAATACAGTGCTTCAGAGTCAGCAAGAGATCAGGTTAATCACAGGTTTTACCATTCCACATTAAAAAGTGAGGCAGAATTTACAGCAGCATTGGCATTTGCTCCGCAATGATCCTGTGTTAGGGTCTCAACTACCGCATAAGCCCCTAATTGCATTTCATAGAGCCAGATCTATGAGAGAAGAACTGGTAGTCAGCAGTCCAAAAATGCAGCAACCGGGGACTTGGCTGACAGGCTGTGTTGATTTCAAGAAACGCCATAGGTGTAAAGTTTGCAACCATGGTGTCAACACCATGCAGATCTGTTTACCCTTCTCTGACGAAGTTTGGAAGATCAATAAATCACTGCTTTATAGGATTTGAATTTGCTGTCTATGAATTGAGATGCACTTGCTCCTAGATGTACACTGGCAGCACCATCCTTAAAGTCAATCTCTGTATCTTGCAGCATATCATTTGTTGTTATTTGTCGTTGGCTAGCTGCCTCTGGGTCCTTGTTGTGTCCCCCGTGCCTGGTCGTCACCCTTTCCTGTTGCTGCTGCCCCCGTGTCACCTGCCGACTCCCACTCCCGCCTCCCAGCTGCGCTTCCCTCCCCCTTCCCTATTTAATGGTGGCTGCTGCTCGAGCGTGCAAGCAAGACCTCTGATCTCCTGGTCAGGGACTCTGCCCTCTGCCCTAGCAGCTCTGCTCTTTTGCAGTTGCCGCTGCCCCCTCACCTCTCCTAGTGAGTAGGTGTTCGAGACCTGTCACCCGTTTTGTGCCTGGTGAGCGTTGTACTGGCTAGATTTGAAATTGTGCCTTGTAATTGTTATATTCTGTTATTATTTTGTGCTGCCTAGCTGCCTTTGTGCCCTTGTTGTGTCCCCCGTCGCCGTTCGTTGCCCTTTCCCACCGCTGCTGACCACTCCTGCTCCGGCCTCCCAGCTGTGCTTCTCTCCCCCTTCCATACTTAATGGCAGCCGCTGCTCGGGCTTGCCCCCCACCGTGACCAACGGCAACCTTGCAGCTAAAGAACTCCAGGAATGGATTACCAACTGCGCAGATGAGCTCACACTGCTACCTAACCCCAACAGACAGCGCCCCAGAAAGGCACCTGATTCACCCCCGACCACCAAGAAGCCAAACGCACCTGCAGATGTCTCGAGAAGTATTGGAGAAACAGCAAATCCTCGGAAGACCGCACCACCTACAAGACCACCTACAAGAACCACCAACGCATCAGATCAACCAAAAGGACTTTCATCCAGAACAAAATCCTTGCCAACTCCAGCAACTCCAAGGAACTCTTCAGCGTCATCCAAGAATTCACCAAACCCTCCAATGAAATCACAGACTTCACCCCCTCCCAGGACCTCTGCAACAAGCTCGGCTCCTACTTCCATCTGAAAATCCAGGGCCTGTACGACAACTTCCACAACCAGACACCAGACTCTGAAACCACTATGTTTTTTTCAGTGAATTTCATTGGTTTTTAAAATGCTAATTCAGAAATATCTCGTGTATGCAACCTATACTTTAGTCAATAAAGTTCTGGCAATATTTTTTTCGGAAACAAGCCGTTTTCTTCACTGTTCAAGTTGCATAGAGACTCCTTGTAAAGCGATACAGAATTAGAAAGTCTGTACCTTGCCTTTTATTGAACGCATTAAAATTTGTCTGTAAATAAAAATAACCTTTCTAAACTTTTGTGCGCGACCCGGTGTGCGCACTCTCGGCAACAGTTCTCAATAAAATGGATAGCGCATTTCCAGGCTTTCGTGCGCGACCGACTGTGCGCACCCGCCTATATATTTCGTGAAAACTTTGCAATTTGAACTTATTGAATTTCTTCATAGACCCATCAAAGAACTTATAGTACGTCAAAGAGACTAAACCTAGGCTTCTTTTTTATTATTATGAACATTTTCATTAAATGGAGCCGAATGTCTTTTTAAACTTTCGTGCATGACCGAATGTACACACCTTGGTATTTTAAAAAAAAATATAAAAGGTTTTATACTTTAACAATTGTATGCTTGAATCGAGCTCAGAAGATATATTAAATCCGGATGTGTTTGGATTTACTCCTTTTCACGTTTTGAAACTTCGCTGAATTAGACCGCTACTTCCAAATGACGTACGTGACCAGATACTGTCACCGCGTACACGTCCTGAGACGCGCATGTGAAGTCTTGTGACTTGAAAACAACACTTCCAATTGGTTCTTAGTAGTTTCTATTCTGCAATTTACACGGAGCACTCCACCCACTTCCCTCACTATCTTTTGTACTCTCAAAAGAGAACAACGTTCAACATCTTTCGGAAAACTTTGCTGAAATGGCTGCCGTTCCGCATTCATCTTCCGAATCTGAAGGAAATGAGCGACTACCTTTAAAAAGAAAAAAGGAATCTTTTATTTGGCAATTTTTCACTTATCCTGAAGAACAAAAGAAAGTGAATGCGCCAAAAGTTACCTGCACGATATGCAAGTCGGTTCTCTCAAGAGGAAATCCAACAAAAAAATATTCCTTTTCCATACATACCATGGTGCGGCATGTCAAACAAGTGCACCCTGTGGAATTTGCACAGGCATCGACAAGAGCCCTGGCCACGCTATTACCATCAGAGGTGGCCAGCACAACTTCTGGTGGACGACCTGTATCTCCATCGAGTGCTGTGATGGACTTGAGACCATATCTTGCAAAGGTGCACATGAAATGCAACGAGTGTGGAGAAATACTTCTGTACGGAGAGCAGAGCCTCATACTTACTAAACTAAAAATTGAGAGTCATAAATGCCCCGAGAAAAGATAAATTTCTTCATTTCATTTTGATCCTGTGTCACACATGAAAATGTTGTTGCAAGTTTAAAAAATCAAAAACAACATAACACTTGTTTTAAAAAAATAAATAAAAAAAAAGTTCTTTTCAGAACTAACTCATTGTACCAAAAAGAGCTCCAGGAGCATATTATAAAGGGGGTTTATCTCCGCTTTTTTGGCTTTCGTTTGTGCGCAACCGTGTGCGCGCACCCGCCTATGTATTTCGTGAAAACTTTGCAATTGCAACTTATTAAATTTCTTCATAGACCCATCAAAGAACTTATACTACGTCAAAGACACTAAACCTAGGCTTCTTTTTTATTATTATGAAAATTTTCATTAAATGGAGCCGAATGTCTTTTTAAACTTTCGTGCGTGACCGAATGTACACACCTTGGTATTTTAAAAAAAAATATAAAAGGTTTTATACTTTAACAATTGTATGCTTGAATCGAGCTCAGAAGATATATTAAATCCGGATGTGTTTGGATTTACTCCTTTTCACGTTTTGAAACTTCGCTGAATTAGACCCCTACTTCCAAATAACGTACGTGACCAGATACTGTCACCGCGTACGCGTCCTGAGACGCGCATGTGAAGTCATGTGACTTGAAAACAACACTAGCAATTGGTTCTTAGTAGTTTCTATTCTGCAATTTACACGGAGCACTCCACCCACTTCCCTCACTATGTTTTCTACTCTCAAAAGAGAACAACGTTCAACATCTTTCGGAAGACTTTCTTTTCATGCGATAATGTGAAATACTGAGATTGTTACAGGATTTTCTATCAGATATGTGTTCCCATTGCTGTTGAAGCACTAACACCGTGGAAATTTTAACCGATAGCAGTGATATTTTTAACGCCGAGCACCGGCGATTTTTATCGCTTAGAAGCCTTCCTATTATGAAGGTTTATCTCCTAAGTCTCTGATTCTCAAACTGTGCAACGCGGCTCCCCTGTGTGCCGTAATGAGGTGCTAGGGGCGCCGCGCACACTCTAGTGTGACTAACCATCCATAAATTCCACGGACATCTCTACCCTGTTATCTGCAATTGTGAACATCAAAAGGAGCTGCGCTACGACCCTGTGAGAGGCCTCACTCCCACTGCTGCAACGGCTTGGCAGTCCTCCAGATGCACAGGAACAGCCCCTCCGATCCATTGAAGTTCTGTGTCGGTCTCAATACCACTTACGAAATGAAAATAAGCACTGAAGAATATTCAAGTATGTACTACTCCTCCTGCTACAGCATACAGAATGCATTCTATTACCTATAAAAAAGTGAAACACCCACGCTACAATCATATAGAACACTTCCTCTAAAGAAGCCTGTGAATAACTTTAAAACATCAGGTTAACCTTTTTTTACTCTCTCATCATTGTTAAAGATAAGTATTTACAATACTATATTAAACAATGCCATGGTTGTTGCTTTTTAATTTTAAAAATCTTGCAATCTTTCACAAACCCAATACTCATGGCTTCTTTTTCGTGACAAAAATCTTGCAATATTACATACCTACATAGAATAACAGAAAAAACATAACACTACAAAGGCCGAACACTCTACTAAACGCGGATTTGTAACCTATAGGGCAGATTTATGTTAACTACTTCATACCCAGATATGCACCAGTTAATGTACACCACAGTATGCTAGTGCTCCGTTACCCATGGTGTGCCACATTTGAAATGTGACGCACCATGGTACAAAAACACCATACATGCGTAACACATCTGTGCTGAAAAAGTAATACATTGCTAGAGTTGCATCGCAAGTGTGATGCAGCTCCAGCAAGGCTCACCAATGCACTATATTCACAATGCTGCGTCAATACCTACGCCTGCTTCAAGCACATGCACAGTTTTGAAACAGCATGGGCCTGAAAGTCACTGAGTGAAATATCATGCATTACAGTCAGCCACTTTCAAGACGCATTCCTTCAGAGGAACACTTACCGTTTATTAGAGGTAGATCATCCGACTCCACCGGAGGACACCCCTAATAAAAAGGACATATATATAAAATGCGGAAACATTAGGAACAACCCCTCATGAGAAATATGAAACTAGTGAGAGAAACCGAGCACGACGCCATGATGGCTGCAAGACAGCTTGGCTCCGCCGTCCACCCCGCCCAAAATAACGACAAACCCTATGCAAATATTATAAATATATACAACACACCAGCAAAGTAACAGGGTAAAACGTTTTATTAAATAACTATGTACATGGCAGCCTGCTGCAACATCGATCCAAATGCATGACGCCGTTCCTGTCGAGGTAGCATAGCTGGCGGCCTAGGGGTGGAGGACCGTTGTGCAAATACCCCGGGGATGACACCATGCGCCAAGGCTCGTCCCCAGTACATCCAGAGGTGATGTCCGACAAGTTGTATGGGGGGATGCCTTGCTGATGCCGCCACCCCCACCACCTTCTTGTTGCCTGATCCGGCCAGCTTAATCGATCGAGCATGAGACTCATGCACTCTGATCTCCTTGGCCTCAGTCAAGCATCAATAGTAAGATTTTCATAGGTGAGTCTAGGTTCATGGTTTTCCATCCACAGACTAAAAGCCTGGAGTGGGAGTGAAAAAACCATAACTAGGTAAGAAGGAAGGCAGAAACAGAATCTTCCTCTGCAACATCAGGCTCTGCATCGCTACTTACTTATAAATGCAGAAAAAACTCAATTAACACAAGGGCTCTTTTCAGAGCCACCTTATATCAAAGCACTCAAACTTCTGATTTATCTCCATTTTCACACTCTTGTTAATAGGTGTGCGGGCCCGAGTGCGCGCACCCCGCAACTTTAAAAAAAATAAATATATATATTTTCGCCTTTAAGGGCCTTACTGCACACCCTGAGAAAACCTACGCAGCAAAACAATCTCTACCTTCTCCCCTTTCCATGTTCCAACGCTTTGAAATGAACAATATATTTACTCGCAGTGACAAAATGGCGGTCAACACTTCCTGATTTCCTTCGAATCGAACGTTAACAGACCTCACGCAGCAAAAAAAAAAATTCCGCTTGAGTGCGCGCACCCGTGCGCGCGTATAGATATATAATTGACTTTAACTTTCATTTTCTCAGCAACTACTGAACGGATTTACACCATTCCAAAAAAAGCGTAATCTGCGAGCCGGACTCTACAGTTTTGCCAAATTTCTTATAAATCCATTCAGCCGTTCGACCTGTAGCCGTGTCTAAACGTCCTATGGAAAATAACATGGAGAAAACACGTTTTGGGACCCCCCTTTTATCTCAACCCCCACTTCACCAATCCCCCCAAACTTTCAGGGAAGGAGCGCAGCGGACCAAGCCATCTTCTTTGAGAAATTCGCAAAGATTCATCCACCAGGGCCAAAGTTAATCCAAATAGAATGTTGAGGATTTCCAATGGAAACTAGGTCCTAACTATAACTACCTACTGGCGACCGCCAGTAGGTAATATATATATAAAACAAAGGTTACAAGGACATTATAGTTAGGCAATAGAATTTAAAAACCTTAGAACTTCACTACAAAAACCAAAGGTTACAGGGACTTTATAATTAGGAAATAGAATTTAAAAAACCTTAGAAATTCACTGCAAAAACCAAAGGTTACAGGGGCGTTATAGTTAGGCTCAGATTTCACTCATACAAAACCTTAGAATTTCAGTAGTTATAGTTACCGGAGCTAACCATAACTTATGCCCCTGCAATGTACTGCTTATGACCTCACATGTTACACCACTTAAGGCATGGTCAGTGACAATACTGATGGCATCTCAAATTACATCACTGTTGGCATCACTGATGACATCGTTCAAAGAACCATGCACACCCCATACAACCTCTCATATACCCACTTCTACACAACCACACCCATTCAAAGACCCATACAAGTACTCAGTTTCAAAATGCTTTATTCGGTTTGTACAAGTACAACCATGTAGCAACATACATAAATACAATTTCAGATTCACATTTATGTAAGTTTAAAAATGATGAAACCATTTAAATTATATCAATATCTATACACCAAACCCATTTTCGTTATATTGTTATACAAAACATATCTCATTTGGGTACCATAAAAAAGGCCATATAGTCACTATAAACATTGTAACAGCAACTATTATAGTAAAAAAAGGAGAAAAGTTTGTGCAAAAATGCAAATGTAAAGTGCAAAATACCAATCCTATCGTATACATATGGTTCTTTCGGCAGGTGCAAATATGCAATATTAAGTGCATAGCAAATAAATAGATATGTAAACAATTTAACTCAGGCAGTAAATTACACATAAAGTAGTACACATTGATATTATAAAATTCATATTACAATTGATTTCCTAGATGACATACATTTTAAAATGTAGGTGGCCACATAATAACACACGTCTGGAGAAGCTAGATTAAACATCAGTTGCATCGCAGCTCTTGTATTGCACATATTATGATTAAGAAACAGTTGCTTCAAGTAAAACTTTCTAAAACCAGTATAAAAATTGCAAAATAGTAAAAAGTGGCAAGTGCTCTGTTTGGATTTTTCATCACATGGACACGGACATGTCCCAGGTTTTTTTGCAATAGGAAATGCCACTAAGTGGTGAACTATTCCAAGCCTCAGACGCGCAAGAACAAAGCGGTGGGAATTAATACTAACAAATATAAGATAAGAGGGTAGACCTGTACTGAGATTATATTCCATATATAAATGAAACGTACTTTGCGTTGCATACTTATTCATTCTAGTCCCTTTTACATGGACCAGGTAAGTGGATTTAAGGTCACGCTTTGTTAAAATTGACTCTGTTAAAGTATCTTCAAAAATGTCCTGGGAAAAGAGGGTCTTGTACCAAAATTGTATATGTTTGAGCCAGGGAATATTGAAGTGACGATCAAGTTTAATACAATCCACAATTACTTCCTTTGTGAACCTTGTTTCATCCTTGGCCCATATAGATCGCCATAGGGACAAGGGACGCAATGCAATCAAATCTGTAACATAGTTTAGGCCAAGCTCTCTATGTGTAATCTCGCTAGAGGCCGCAGCAGGGAGGCATAATAATCGTTTTAAGTACTTGTTCTCCTCCCTCTGGATGGACAGTGCAATTTGGGGGTTATGACCCCATATCCCTGCTCCATACAGGGCAGAGGCCATACACCTTGAATTGTAGATGGAAATCATCTCACGAATTCTACGACCCCCAAGTTTTGATGCAAATCTGAAAATACAATTTACATTTCTGATCATTTTCAGATCCACACATGATTGTTCATTGGCCCATCTCCCATCTCCTGAAAAGGTGATGCCTAAATAACAAAAATTCCGAACGGCCTCAAGTTTTTCCCCATCTAGAAAGAATGCCTTATTTTTCCTCATTTTCTTTCCACAGGTCATAGTCATCGTCTTACCTTTGTTAATTTTAAGCTTTCTACCCTGAGTAAAAGTATAAAACCTGTCAATTAACTTTTGCAGTCCTTTCGCGGTCCTGGAAATCAGGACCGCGTCATCCGCGTATAAAAGGACGGGTATTTGCTTTCCATTAATTATCGGGGCATCAGCATTAGATTCACGTAAAAATTGATCAACATGATTGATAAAAAGGGAGAATAAAAGTGGGGCTAGCACACACCCTTGTCGGATTACTCTTCCAATTTTAAAAAAGGGGGTACATTCGCCATCTGTACCAAATCTAACCCTACTTGAAAGATTACTATACATTCTGGCCAGAAGGTGAATGATTTCTACAGGTGCACCCATGGCAAGAAGTATTGGCCAGAGCAGTGCGTGTTCCACCAGATCGAATGTGGAACTTAAATCGGCAAAGCACATAAACAGATTCCCTTCCTTGGCTTTCGTGTACTTGCCAATAATAAGTTCCAGGTTCACGCACTGCTCCATAGTACCTAGGCCCCGTCGAAACCCATACTGGATAGGTGGGAGGATATTGTTGTCTTCTACCCAGGTTTCTAATCTCATCAAGAGAACGCGACTCAGAATCTTTAACGACGAGTCCAAAAGTGAAATTGGGCGATAATTTCGTGCTTCTGCCCTGGAGCCCTTTTTAAATAGTGGCACTATGATTGATTGTCCCCATGAGGTCGGTAACTTATCTTCAATTGCAGCATTAAAATAACGGGTCAGAATGGGGGCCCATAGGGTGATCTCAGATTTATAAAAATCCACGGGAACCCCATCGGGCCCAGGGGCTTTTCCCCCCTTGCTGTTCTCAATCGCCTCAATCACCTCACTCAGTGTCACAAGAAACAATATTTTCTTCCATTTAAAACAAATAGCAATGTCAGTAGTTACAGTTAAAACATCAGGGTTAAAATCAGAGGTAGAATAAGTAGTAAAATCAGAGTTAAAAATCCCAGTAAAATGTGCTATCCAGGCCCGGCAACTGACGTGCGAAGTTAGTTCTGGAATGTTATCGTTCTTCAGAAACGGGCTATTAACAGTCTCCCAAAAAAGTTTATGATCTTTTGTATCTGCAGCCAAATCTAGTTTTGCCCATGCCTCGTCCTGCAATTCCTTCTTCCTAGTTGAAAGGGCAGTTTTATAGTTGAGGCGCTCTTCCCTGATTTTACTAGCATCTCTTGGTATGGCATCTAATGATTTTTTTAGCTTTTTTAGTGACTGGGCACAATGTTCATCAAACCACACAGCCTTGACCTTCTTTGGTTTCCTATTACTGTGTAACAAAGATTTCTCAATAATTTTTGTAATATTTAGAAAATTGGATAACAGGGTTCGCGGGCATGTATTGGAAGACAGACAGTACTCAACCTCACTGCTACATTTTCGGATTACATTGGCTACAAAATGAGTTGGGTCAACTTTTATCCATTTCACTCTCATCCCATTTGGTCTTTCAGCCGCGATGTCATGGATTGGTTGACTATAGACATTCCTTTTGGGCCCCCATCCCAATAGATCCACAGTTACACTATTATGATCACTTACTGATTGTTCGATTACCCACACGTTAGAGTAAACTACGCAACAAGATATCATAATGTGGTCAATAAATGATTGACTGTTTCTTCCATGAAATGTTGGGCACATAACATTATTTTTATTCTTGTTACATTCTAAGAGATCCAGGTCGTATTTGGCTAAGAGGTTGTTTAATGTGCTGCCATAGTTGTTATGTGGGAAATGGTTATGTACACTAGTATCCCTTCCTGAGTACTCCTCCCTGTGGCCACAGGCCCCCTTAAGAGCATAATTGCATGTTTTAATATTGAAGTCTCCTACCCATAGGATTGCGGCTGATTTAGGTGTTCTTGATAGAGTCACATCAATGGCCCGCTCTATGTCAAAAATAATCGTTCCCCGTTTGGGCCCCACAATGTTATTGTAGAAATTTACAACTATTAAATCTCTATATCTACTATGGGCCATGCGCAAGACGGAAGCATGCTCCTCAACTACTACATGGTGGCTGACACTGAACTCCGTCAATGCGGTAGATACCAAGGTCACTAATCCTCCCTTGGCTCTGCCAGCCTGGGATGCCACCGCCTTCAGATTAAAAGAGGTGTATCCTTCGACATGTATATCGTCCGTGTGCCAGGTTTCTTGCAGACAGATAATGTTGACGCCCTGTTTAATGAAATCATCCCAGATGGGAGTAGTTACCTTAGAAGCTATCCCTGCTATGTTCCAGGTAATGGCCCTTAGGTTCTCTTCTAAGGTTACATGTGATGGGTCAACAATAGTTGTGGTTAAAGGTGTTAAAGGTGTTAACGGGATTTCCAGTTGGTTATCGCCAGTGCATATAATTACATCTGTCAGGGTTGAGTCATTTAAATTTGCTAAGGCAGTGACCATCGACCCGGGGGCCTCAGTGTCAGATGGATTAACAACATGAGTACCCCCTAGTCAATCGTTCTCATCTAGGGAGTTAAATAGCTGGAACCTGTTAGCTGTTGGAACTGCATATTGATCATAAACGCCAATTCCTGGCCCAGATACGTTTGGGTTGTTAAAATAATTGGGGTTTGATGTTCTAATTAGGTTCGGTAATTGCTGTGATGCATAATGGGTGCCATAATCGTAAGTGATCCTTGGGTGCTCAACTGGTTGTACTGGTGCCTGCTGTACAGGCTGGTGAGACATTTGTGTTGCTCTGGGGTGTTTAAAGTTCTGCACAGGAATTTTAAATCCCACCTGGTTCCTATAAAAGTAATCCAGGGGGAACAAGGTGGTATTATAGTCGTTATCTGATGGGATCGGTGCATTCAAGATAGAGTCCCTTGCCCATTCAGTGGTCTTATAATTTATGATTACACAATCCCCACTTATTTCCTTTTTACTAGGTCCCACCCACCCTACCCTTTGGGTTGAGAGGATTTGACTTGCCCCTCTTAGGGGGAATCCGCAATTGTGAGCAAGCCAGTACAAAACTTTGTTTTTTAATGTGTCGGCATTTTCAAATTGAGAGGGTTTAAGTTTCGGGACATTGGCAAGAATTGCCACAAATGGTCTGCTTTCTGGCGGGAGATTGATCACAGCGGGTATAGTATTGTTATAGTACCTACTTGCTGTAGGGTTCCAGTTTGCTGACACATAACCCATTGCCTCACTTTCTCTTGCCCCATTAGGCCCTCTTTTAGCATTATCAGAACTATTGGTTTTAGGGTGGCCGAGCTTGCCAGTGACTGCCACAGAGGCCACATTTCTAGTGGGTGTACCTGGTATTTTTATTGTGTTGCTAGTGGACGAATTGTCCTCGTTCCTCGGGGGTGCGTGCAAAGAACTTGGTATAACTTTTGTACCCAGATGTTCAAGGATTTCTAACTTAGCGAGGCCCAGTTTCTCCAAGTTTTCCACTTTTTTACAGATCAACTCCAATTTGTCAGTTAGGGGGGCAATAAGGAGGTTCATGGCATCCCTAAAGTGACACATTAAGGACTCCCCATTAAGGGCAGTTGGGTTAAAGTTATCCCTTAGTCCTACATTTAATCTTGGCTGTGGTGGTGACGACTCACCACCGTTCACCTGGTCTAGTGATGGTGATGTTACCTTCTTTTTCCTGCCCCTTAGTTTCACATACACACTACTTGGGGCCAATAATTTCCTATTGCGCGTGCGTCTTGGTCTATAGTGGACAGCGCCATGGTCGGTCGTGCTGACTACGTGGCTGTTGTTAAGTTTGTCGGCTGAAGGGATGAAATCTTCGATATCACGAGGAGTCAATACCGCACTGGCATTGAGCGCATTACTCGGCCCCAAAGCCCCAACCGATGTATCGTTGGGTGTCAAGTTAGGAGTTAGAGACAGGCGACTTTCCCTATCTTTAAACACCGCAGGGTCTGCAGGATGGCCTTCCACACAACCAGTTACTGGTGCATAGAGCCACACACACATCCATTCACTCATATACCCACTCAGAAAACCACTAAATCACCCATACAGCTACTCATGCACCGACTCATAAACCAATATAGCCACTCACACATCCAGTTATACAGACATAGACACTAACACACCCACTCATATACCCATACAGCCACTAATACACTGAGTCAGTCACCCATGTAGCTACTCACCCACTTGCAGTTACTCACACACTTCCTCATACTTATACTATCACATGTAGTCACTCAACTATACAGTCCCTGCACAGGCACACACACTCACCCATACTGCCACTCACATTCACTCACTCATCCATACAGTCACTCACATACCCCATCACTGATCTATACAGCCTCTCACATACCCACCCACTCACTCACCCATAAACCACTGACACAGCTATCACTCACACACACACTCACACACCCACACACACACACCAGTACAGCCATTCACACAGCAACTCACTCACCCATGCAACGACTCACTCATCCATAGAGCCACTCAGATACCTACTGAAACATGGATACACACAGTCACACAGCCACTCACATAATATATTTTACAAATTGTATCACTCAGTAGTACACAAATTATACTCATTTAACTTTTGTAGTGGGTGTGTGCATGCCTGAGTTTGTCTTTGAGTGGGAGTGGTGCTATGGATTTTGGGCATTTGCATACTTAGGGTATTTAGAAGGGAGAACCATGGACTCTGCTCTCACTAGGAGATGACAGAAAGAACCCAATTGTCACAGTTGCTACAGAAGAGATTGCGCTCAGATCCATGTACGACTCATTCACCTCCAATCAGGATTTCAAAGTGGAATTGCAGAGGAAACACACTTGCTTTGCCAAGTCTAAGTAGTTAGGATAATTTGTCCTTTACAGAAGTATAGGCCTGGGCAGAGTTCGCAGAGTTTCACTCCGCAGAATTCCACTGAGTCATCACAAAACTCAGTGAAATTCCACAGAGTTCCACGAGCGGGCGGAGTTCCCCTCTAATCATTATACGTGCTTAATCATGCACCCTTGGAATACACAATCACACGCACCTCAATGTACACACAAGATGAATTGTGTAGGTTTTGCTTTCTTTTGAAATCAGATATATCTTCAGCTTTCATCTTTCAGAGGTAAGATCCACCAAAAACACAAAACATAAGCAAAAGGACTGCACGTGCCCAACAAAACTGACAGGAGGCACATAAGTCTGAGAAGACAGCATCTACGTTTGCCTCATCCACAAGGCACCTACAGGGGAGTACCCAGCCGAAAGCATACCGCTGCTTCAAGGCACTGTAATGCATCAACGGACTCTAGTTCTTCAACAGCCATGCTATAGGACACTCAGGCTTCAGTTCCAGTCTGAGGGCAGTCTCGGCTCTAGTTCTCCATCACCATGCCCCCTTGTGCAAATCGCGGTTCTAGTACTCTGCCCATCAGTATACCAAAGGCCGAGCACTCGCTCAATGCACATGAGAAAGCTAGCACTCTTTTCACTAATTCACACCAGAATCTAACAGCCTGCCCCTTTTTGAGTACTGGGCTTGTAGCCCCATCATTGCTGCTCATCTTTAGAGTATTTGCCTCTAGCACACCTTAGGTCCTAGCACTGCTGACCCTCCCCAAATGTACACTGTGTCCTCCTAATACATGTCTTAGATGGCACCATAGTGTCTTGTATCTTCGCCCTCTCTCTACCAAAGTATCTATCACATGCCCCTTAAGGCACCTGTTGTATTTCTATCTAGGACCCTAATTCGATATTCCTAATTTATGCCCTTGTATGGCTATAATAAATAATATCCTTATAAAGGCATAAGAATCATATCCATATTTAGTCGTAGGCCATGCAGTCCAAATTAAGCAAGGCTACTTCCCCAGACTCCTAGAAAGTACAACGCGTTCTTTAAACAAAGCAAACCTCCAGCAACCTGGGAAATCCCCATGCTTCTGTTTTGATTTGTCCTAGAACTCCTGCGAGCACTGAAAGAACGGCCAGTTCTTAGTGACATCTTTATTGACGTCTTATGTCCAACCTTACGTCAAACCCGGCACCTTTCAGGTATAAATATACCAACGTTGCCTTAAGCAAACACACGGTGGTTTGGAGCAGAGCGGCTATCTACTTGCCCGAGAGCCCAGCTGATGCGAGAGCCCACGAACGCCGCCCCTCCCTTTTGACGCACTGAGAGAGACACTGTCTTTTTCTCCAGCCGAGAAATCCAGCTCCGTTGTTTCCAGCCGCCCTTGCGGGTTGCTGGGATATCGAGTCCTGAGAGAGAGATACCAGACCTCCTGCTTTCTATTACCCAGGTACGGAGCTGACTAAACCCTTAAAGAGAATTCTTGATTCAGATTCTTGGCAAAAAACCAACTTAACTTAAACTGCTACTTACTTACTCCTTCCCACGTATTAGGCTTAGGTCAGGTACACCGGGTTAGGCGTAGATTAGAAGCACCAGTTGAGTACGTTAGTCAATGTTTTTATGTACGAATATATTTTATCCATTTTAAAGTATCATATGGCTAAGAAACCATATCAATGCTTTTACAGTATTATTTTATAATACTCCTTTTACTGTACGCACTTTACTTTATACTAAGTATTGCAATTGTGGCAATTCATTTCTCTTGCATGAGAAAGAAAACTGCTCAATAAATAACACCTTTTCTTGAAAACGCCCGTCTCTCTATTCTCTGCACTTTGGTGAAACTAAGTATGCACGATTGACTGAGTAAAATAGCTGTCTATTGTTTTCACACGACTCTAGATATACACTCTTATTCTGAGGGAGCAAAGTTGTCATGTTATATGGTTGTCAGAAGCTAATCCCTTCTTGTCTATCCAGGGAAGTTAAACTCCTCCTTGTTTATTCGAGAAAGTTTCTAGTGACCTCTGAGCTAGCTGGCAAAACTAATTAAGTCTAATATAGTCAGTAGAGACCTAGTCGACCTCAGTCCTACGTCTACACTGCTGTTTATATTATTCCAATGTGCAGAGCCTATTGGGAATATAGGAACTACACTACATGGCGCCAAATGTGGGGCAAGGCGATAATCTAACGCAAGACACTAGAGTAACTCAGTCGTGCTTTTTCACACAGAACCATTTTCCCGTAAAAACTCCAAAAGACGTTTGGAGTGGGTAAAAGGTTAAAATCCGCCGGAATTTAGTAGGAAGAGATTCCTATGTATAGTTTTTGGTTTATTTAACGTTGAAGGATACAGTGTTCCAAAATATTGTGCACCTAATCTTTGTTTCCCTTGAAACTGGATCTGCAACAAAAACTTTCTGTCAGTAAAAATGGTAGAAAGTGAAGACGAGAGAGAGGCAGCTAGAATAGCAGCTCAACTCCTAGCGGATGACACAAGTCTCCAAGAAAATGACCCGAATGCTATTTTCATTCTGGCAAATATAAGAAGTACTATAACCATTAAACTTATAGAAAATGGACTGACATCACGAGGTGGTACAGTCATATTCGTGGTAGAGGCCCATGAATATCGGCAGACAGAGGTATTCTATTCATGGATACACTTTCCAGCAGCAAACGCTGTAACAAAAGAATTCCACTATTACAAAATAGAGGAACTTCCGGATGAATACACTCCCTTCGAGGACGTTGAAATCCCATTAAATTACCAAGAGCACCTGCTCTGGTTTAAAGGCGCCCTAAAACATCAAAATCACATCACCAGGCTCGGTCCACTAGGTAGACCAGGAGCAACGTGGCCGGTTCTAGCCGGCTACACACCACATCCAGACATTGACAAAATGTCAGTCCCGGAACTTTTAGCTCAGCTAAAACTGCTAATTAAAATACATAGACAATTAGTCCAATATGTAATGCGGACTTCAACAGTACAACCAGCAATTACCATTCCACAGCTGACCCTTCATCAGGGGAACACAAACAAAATACCACCACAGAACATACAATCATGTCTTGGTAAAACACCCGCAAAATGGGAACAAATTTCATTCTGGTTAGCACAAAACATCACTCAAATAGAGGCAGTATTTCCTGATACTACGCCCACTGAGAAACACAGAATTCTGACTCTCTGTCTTCCAATGGCGATCGCACCACATGTGGAGGACTGTGACACTTGGGGCACAGTCTTTGCTTCCATTTACATAAAAACACATGGTGTTCCATCCATGGCGGTTATACCAGATGTGCTAAGACAGATTCAAAATGAATACGGTCCAGAACCTGCTTTAACTCTGGGTATGAAATTACTGAAAGACTTCAAGCAGGTCTCGGCTATATTATTAGCCAACATAAAAGGAGAAGCAGCATCTGTGGCGATCCGCCAGAAATTGAAAGAAACAGATATAGCAGAACAACCTTTTGAACTTGCCAGAATCATAGAAAAATCCTATGAAGAACTAGGTAGAGATAGTTTGGGTGGGAAAGCAGTAAAACCCCAACTAACTGAAAATCCTGAAAAAACTTTTATTAAAAATAATCTAAACACTCCAAAAAAGAGTTGGGATGGAAATAAACAATCCACTCCCAAAGAAAAAAGATTCCAGTCCAGAGGAAGGTCTCCTCAATGGAGAGAAAGATCTCCGGACCAAGGAAACAAGCCTCCCCAGAGGGAGCCCTCTGAGAAAAGATACAACCTTAGAGATAGGGATAAATTGAGAACACCTGATAGATATCAAAATATTGATACACGTCCCTCTCGATCTTTTCAGACTTCCTGACAGAAATTGGAAAGAAGAGGACGGTCAGAACACAAGGAAGAGCACGTCAAGTCCAAAGACAAAGAACCTGCTCATCAAAGTAAAAAATTACAATTTCCAAGTAAGAAGGTAGCCAGTATTAAAATAATTAAACATGCCGAGGATACTGAGGACACAACTGAAAAACGGAGAGTGGGCCCAGACAATGCTAGACAGCGCAGCAGAAGTGACAATAGCTTGCAAGATATTGATGAATCTTCTGGAGACAGTGGACACGAATGAATACATTCAGGTGGAAACTGCAGATACCAGAGTTAGCAAACCTCATAAAATATACGAAATAACACTGCGTCTAGAGGGGGACAAGACTAGGAAAGTAAAGGGTCTCTTTTGGGATAACCTTTCAAAAGGCTATGACATCCTGTTAGCTGAGAAAGACTGCCCACCAGATTTGTCAGGGAGTGCCCTCATGGCAAAGAAATGATTATGCCTGCCTTCTCAAATCATATTTCAACTCATAAAAAATCCATATATGCAAGAAAATGGGCAGTGGCCCAAGCTCCTGCATTATATAAAAATCATGTAGGATGGGATGAGGACTCTCCTCCTCACAAAATCCAGTTAAAAAGTCAACCCACTGCACAAAGGCAGTACCCAGTTAAACAAGAAGCTAAAAAACAAGTCAGGGAGATCTTAGATCAACTTGAATACCAGGGGGTGATTGAAACATGCACCTCACAAATGAACAATCCTTTGTTTCCTGTCTCCAAGCCAGACGATTCATATCGTCTAGTTTTGGACTACAGATACTTAAACTCCTGTTGCAAAACCTTTGCAGTACAAAACTCACACAGTGCAGCACTAATGAATAACATCGTGCGCAAAAAATATAAAACGACATTAGACATCTCTAATGGATTCTTTTGTCAAAACATTGCACCTGAAAGCAGGTATTTGACCGCTATCTCAATAATGGGGTCGCAAAAACACTTCTGTCGACTCCCACAGGGATTCAAGAATAGCCCAGGATTATTCTCAGCAAGAGTAACAGAGTTACTACAAATATATGATGATGAGGCATTATCCTATGTCGACGACATCTATCTAACAGATGATGACCTGGAGATTCACTTGAAAAGAGTGAACACCATAATACTTGGTTTCGCAGCTGAGGGTTACAAATTCAACTTTAAAAAGTTAAGAATTGCCCATCTAACTGTCCTATTTTTAGGATATGAATTATCAAGAGAAGACAAAAGCCTAGCAGACAACTTCTTAGAGAAGTGTGCTGTACTCCAAGCACCTAAAACGCTGAAGAACTTACAATCAATACTAGGTTTCCTGAATTTCGGAAGAACATACATTCTAAATTATGCAGAGAGGGTAAAACCTCTCTATGAATTAATAAAACCTGATTTCAAACCAATCAATTGGACTAAGAAACACACTGAAATTTTAAGATCATTGCAAACAGACATGTTAGCTAAAACAAAATTACAAACTCACGAAAACGTACGCAACCTTGTAATCCGAGTCATCCCAGGAAGATGCGGATTCACATACCTGACCTCTAATGAGGGAGAAACGGTACCAATAGCTTACAAATCACACTTGTACACACAAGCTGAAATGAAATTCAGTTCTACTGAAAAAATTCTAATAGCGGTTCAAACTGCTGTAGCAAAAGAAAGAGCCCAAGCCCAAGGCAGAAGGATAACTGATATTACAGCTAACAGATAACTGATATGATTAACAGCAGAATCAGCCCTTGAGGCATTAACAAGCCCACGCAATTTGACTGCGGTGGCATTAGATCCAAAATGGATACAATGGGAAAATTCTCTTGCTGCAGAAGACGTGAAATACTATTTTTACCCGAAAATGAAAAGACTAGAAAATCTAGAATATGAAGAAGAATATCCTCTGCCAATCGAAATTCTGCCTCTGGAACATTACGTTTGTATAATATATACAGACGGATCAGCACAACCCGTAGTGGGGGGTAAACAAGCTTACAGTGGTGCGTGCGCGGTTGTTAAATGTCGTTGGCACGAAGGAAAATTGAGACCACTTGTCTCTATAACTCAATCTGTAAAAGATTGTTCGGCTCAGCGAACTGAACTACTAGCATTTAAGATGGCGCTTGATATTTCCGATCGCGAATTCCCCACACTAATAGTGTGCGATTCGCATTACTGCGTCAAATCTTGCAACAATGACTTGCAGAACTGGGTTCAAAACGATTACAAAGATGACACAGGTGCCACAATAAAGCATAAAAAGCTTTGGGAACAGGTAGTTCTTTAGCAGAAAGAACTACAAAAGACTCACGTGATACATACACTGAGTCATCAACGTGATGGCGTTCACGTTGCAGGGAATTCATTGGCTCACAGCGCCACAGCGGAAGCAGCTCAAACGGCTTCCGTAGCCACAAAAAAGCGTTCAGAAAAATACATAGACGGAGAAACTATTCTGGCGGTAAAAGCGTCTTTAAAAGGCGACTATGCAGCATTACCTCTGAACTATCCACTCAGTAATACATACATAATTGATGCAAACTCCGTTCCTTTTGCTCAAATCCCTGGAGTGGGGGATAGAGTAATTCAAAACACGAACAGGAGAGTCTTTTTAATTGCAGACGCACACATGGGATTGGGTCTAAGGCACCGAGAGATCAAGGAATCTCATAAAGAATTACAATCAGAATACTGGTGGCCGGGGATGAGCCTGCAACATTACAAATTTGCAATGGGCTGTCCAAACTGCCACAGAGATCGCAGTCGTGAACCGACCGGAGTACTGCCAGGACCCTTCTATTAGAAAGCATAAGGCTATCTATACGCAGAAAACCAGCAGGAGAAATTAGTCCCATAATATTTAAGACTAGATTCACTTAAAATGCAGACACCAGCACTCGGCTGACGCCAGAACTGTTATAAAAGATTTGCGAGTCTTTATCGGCACATACGCAATTGGCATGCTACATTCTGACCAGGGTCCTGCGTTTAGCTCTAGGGCTTACAAGGAGGCCATGGCCAGCATGGGCGTTGCATTGCGGTACTCTTGTCCCTTACATCCTGAGGGAAATGCGGTAGTGGAAAGAAAAAAACCGGGACATAAAGCAATCTATAACGGCGAGGTTATTAGGTTCGGGTGATGGGTGGGTCCAACATTTAACAAGTGTCCAACGTAGTCTTAATAATCTGCCAAGAAATTCTCTAAAATGTCTCAGTCCGTACGAACTATTGTTCGGTACTAGAATGTATAGTCAGGATCTTGATATTCACACTTCAGTGGTAGAAGAAAAATGCTTTGACATCAAAGACCGTTTGGCTGTTTTACAGGACTTAAATGAAACAAGAAGGAACCTGAGCAACATAAAGTTAAAACAACAGCCAACAGCCACTGAAGAAAAACCACCTGTCCCAGCGAGACCTGTCTGGATTCCAAAGATTGGGGATCTGGTCAGAGAGAAAATCGTGGTGAAGAAAGAATTTGGGCCTTCTTACAGAAAAGCAGTACCTGTCTTAGCGGTCAGCGGAACAAGATCAGTAGTACTACCGCCCCTTGCTGGTAAAAAGGAGAACCGAGTTGTATCCATCGACCTGGTAAAACCACAATCATGTGCCCAATAAGAAGTAGTAGGCCCAGTGGACTCCCAAGAAATAGCAGAGTACCAAAATTTGCTACAATCCAAGAGGTTCAAACTGAGAGACTAATAATAATAATAATAATAAATCCACATTTGTAAAGCGCACAATCACCCGCAAGGGTCTCTAGGCGCTGGGGGCCGTCGGGAAGATTAAGCAAGCTATTGCCCAGAGTCACATGGTGCTGAGCTAACCTGCCACCGGCGCCGGGGATCGAACCGTGATCCCCAGATTCCAGCGTCAGTCGCCCTGGCCGCGGCGCCACACCTCTATCACATTTGAAAAACCTGCAGTGAATAAAAAAGGACTATGCAACAATGCCATGGAACTTGTGCCTCTTGAAACCCAAATTGCAAAAGTTCGTCAAGAAACACCAGTCTACAACGATGTAGCCTCCGACTATGCTAATGAAACAAAGAAAAATCCAAAAGCAAATGAAAATGCGGAAGCAATTCCAACAATTGACAGAACTGCATCTGGCTACTTCATCAATTTCGATGACTTTTCTGATGATCCAAGTGAACATGAAGAAACGCCAGCAACAAAAACTTTCAAAGACAAAGTAACTGAACTCTTTCATCAACTCAAAGAAACCTATCTGATTTCTCCATGGATTGAATTTTGGATTGTGTTAGGTGTACTTTTCCTCCTGCTTTGGCTCATCATGGTTCTTTGTTTGGGAAAATTCATTGAAGGAAAATACAGTACAATGGACACAGCAAGTCAGAACATCAACTTGGTACTAAAACCTCACGTCATCTCACATCGAGAAAAGAGAACTATCATCAGTGAACGTCACAGCCAATCCAATACCCGGTGGGGTAGCATGGGACAAAACGGATTATGAAATGTATGGCCCGATTGAGCTCTTGAAATATCCACACCAGTTTAAAGTTTCATTAAGTGACTTTGTAAAACCAAGTACTTTCTCTGATGATTGGGACTTTGAAAATATCAATAATATGATGTCAGATTTAGTAATGTCAGCAAAATTTATAGAACATGATTATTTACAGGGTTCATCAAATTATGAAGAAATGTACTGCTATAATCACTTTGGTCATCACTATTTGCATAAATCTGCACTGCCTAGAAATGTTTTTAATTATAACCAATGGGAACATTGTGCAACACCGCCTAAAGGCAGCTCGAAAACATTTTTTGAGAAATTTCCATACTTCTCAGGGTTTAACACAAGTGATGCAGAAACGTTTCATTTTAAATTGTTAAATAAGACAGGAATGAAAACAATGTTGACAAATACTAAATTGATTTATTCTGAAGCATTTTATGAAAAAATGACTACATTTGGTTTTGAATTCTGGAAAAAGAACATTGAAACAAAAACCATCTGGGGTACCAAAGAATGGCAGGTACAAGGCCTGGAAGCATTATTTAGAGCCTGCATGATCCCAGAACAAATAATATTCTTGAATGACACCATTCAACAGACAACCTGTCTTGGCCTAGCCAAGATAAAAGACTTATATAAACCATCTATTCCAAAGCCCATACCTGATAGTAATAGCACTACAGATGTGGAGATAGCCGTATCCCATATTTTACACCAAAACAGAACACATCCTGATTGGAAAAAATGGTTGATCTGGTCCACAGACACAAATATCTGTCAAGATAGATTCCTGAACAAATTACAGGGGTTAAAACTGAACAGGTAAGACCCTAGATACTCCCAGAGACAACATCCAGGGATAGTTACAACATACAGTGTAGGGAAACTATGCCTCGAATGGCTACAGAAATCCACACTGGCTGAAATTAAGCAACACTTGACTTTACTTAAAGACGGTGCTGACTTGCGTGATTTCATACTGGGATCACGCAAACAGCGTCAAAAAAGTTTCATAGCGTCCGGTATATACGCTGTGTACAACGAAGCTTGGAAAGTAATGCAAATTGAGAAAGCAGATAAAATACGAGAAATTGATCGTATTAATTGGAAAAATCACTTTCTGTTGTGGACAATGGGTTAACGACTCTGTCCTTCAGAATATATTCACTGGACAGTATTGTATCATCTGCTATTGATATGATAGAGCAGGACTTACTAATGTTACAACATGGTCAGTCCCAATTACGTTCTAATATACAGCTTGGCTGGACGTTGCAAAATCTGCGTTCAGGCTACGTACCATGGCGTTTAATCAACACAACGTCATTATTCTCTATCTTTAACCTTACTGATAAACAAATCAGTTTGGCACAAAAAGGAGCAGACTATACGATTCTGAGCATTGAAAAACTTTAGAGATTACCATTGACAATGTCAGAAAGACCTGTCATTGAATGGATAATACACGGGATAATTACAATTCCGATAACAACTTTCCAGTTTAAATACTGCCAAGAGTATATACTAGCGGGCCAGTATGAAAGGTTGGGTAAAGGCTACATCAAGTCAACATGGAACTTACCTTATACACACAAATGTTATAATGAAAAGGAAAAGGAGATATTTCTTAGTGGTAACAATTGTAAAAAATCACTAAGTGGTACACTCCTGTGTCAAGGTATTAACTTGCATGGGGCCTGCGAAGGGTCTTCGAGTAACCTTTCATGTCACCTGCACGGCACTCCTGCGAAACAGATAGAGCCATTTTTCAGACAGCTTTCCAACTGCAGCTACGTTCTAATAAATGACCACAGCTGTTGTGGCATGGTGCCAGGAAAAGCCTATCTCGTGAACGTTAGTTCCATGGTCACTTGCTGTATGCAAGTATTGTATCCAAACAGCACTCCAGACATGGAGGCGGCAATATGGCCTTATTTGAATATCTCTTCTATTCGAATTGATACTTTAAGCAGAATGAAATCCATTCTTTTACAAACAACTGTGCCTTTGACCTCGTCTAAAGAAACGTATGATCTGCAAGTTGCAAGGACAACGGCAGAGATACATTCCTTATTATCAACCAATTGCCCCGTGAATTTCTTAGAAATGTTGAGCCAAATCTTAAACATGTCAGATACCAGTGGCATCGCACATGTATTTAAGACAATTTTTTCGGGACTGTTGACACCGTTTGAAACAGTTCTGGGCATCTTTCCCAATTTTGTCCATTCTGTCTTTGGCGGCCTACCTCTACTATTGGGACTCGTAGCAGGAATTTTATTTTTGATTCTTCTGCTCCGATATGGCAAGCCCAGCCGCAGACAAAACTCCAACAACGATGGAAGAAACGATCCTAGCAATACGCTACCGGGACCGCATAACTAAAGTCCTTGAATTAGCCCGGCTAAGAGATCTGAATATGACCTGGTTTCTTTCATTCAGACCAATCTGGCAAAATTGCATCTTACCTGTGCTTCGATGTATGCTCTGCGGAGAAGAATGCGTGTTGGACATCTGTCTTACACTACCATCAGCAGTACCAATGGATACAGATACCTTGCTAGGTCCGGTAACGGCTCATGCATCGTGTTGTCCCCAGCGGCTACCTATTCTGATGACGGCATTCGTTGAGACTTCACCACTACGAGTATGTGGCAGTGGAGTACGAGATGAGAGCAGCATCACACAGGTACAACCTTCTTTGAGCATTGCTGATCCTGACATCGATGATAGCAATCATTCTCACACATGCACTGTTACAGCATTTTCAAACTTGGTCGAACTTTCACCTGATGTCGTAGACCAATTTTTTGCGAGTCTGTCTGAAATGATGTTCTCCCCTGAACAGAAAGAATAACTTTTAAAGCAACGAGCACACAGCGTTCCCTGAACTCTGAATTCGGCCTTCAGCTTTGATAAACAAAAGCTACTGAAAACATTTGGAACTATATTTTCCCCTGAATGCAAAATTATTTTTTTCTCACTTCCAAAATATTTACCTTCTTCTGGCACAGAGTACTCTGCTTAAAGTAGAACTATTCTTAGAGAACAGAGCTTCTATTTTAGGAACTCTAGAGACAATATTTTACCTCAGCCTCTAGCACATGTACAGCATTTGTATTATTATGTGATGGAATGGTCTCGACCTTCTCTTCTGTATTAAGAGCCATTTCATGTGTAATCTTCGCAATTCATTCAGCTGATATATATATGCATTTTTTAACTGAATGATACCACTGCTTGAAAAGCGTACAGTACCAATACTCATTTTTCGTGTATTTACCATATACCATTTCAAATGCGAATTATGTATTTTGGGGTGGGTTGGAAAACACATGCACTATTTTATATGTTTACTATTGCTTAGTTTTAGTAATGAGGGACATTAGATCGTGGAGTGGGTGTTGTATTTCTATCTAGGACCCTAATTCGATATTCCTAATCTATGCCCTTGTATGGCTATAATAAATAATATCCTTATAAAGGCATAAGAATCATATCCATATTTAGTCGTAGCCCAGGCAGTCCAAATTAAGCAAGGCTACTTCCCCAGACTCCTAGAAAGTACAACGCATTCTTTAATTAAAGCAAACCTCCAGCAACCTAGGAAATCCCCATGCTTCTGTTTTGATTTGTCCTAGAACTCCTGCGAGCACTGAAAGAACGGCCAGTTCTTAGTGACATCTTTATTGACGTCTTATGTCCAACCTTACGTCAAACCCGGCACCTTTCAGGTATAAATATATCAACGTTGCCTTAAGCAAACACACAGTGGTTTGGAGCAGAGCGGCTATCTACTTGCCCGAGAGCCCAGCTGATGCGAGAGCCCGTGGACGCTGCCCCTCCCTTTTGACGCACTGAGAGAGACGCTGTCTTTTTCTCCTGCCGAGAAATCCAGCTCCGGTGTTTCCAGCCGCCCTTGCGGGTTGCTGGGATATCGAGTCCTGAGAGAGAGATTCCAGAGCTCCTGCTTTCTATTACCCAGGTACGGAGCTGACTAAACCCTTAAAGGGAATTCTTGATTCAGATTCTTGGCAAAAAACCAACTTAACTTAAACTGCTACTTTCTTACTCCTTCCCACGTATTAGGCTTAGGTCAGGTACACCGGGGTAGGCGTAGATCAGAAGCACCAGTTGAGTACGTTAGTCAATGTTTTTATGTATGTATATATTTTATCCATTTTAAAGTATCATATGGCTAAGAAACCATATCAATGCTTTTACAGTTTATTTCATAATACTACTTTTACTGTACGCACTTTACTTTATAATAAGTATTGCAATTATGGCAATTCATTTCTCTTGCATGAGAAAGAAGACTGTTCAATAAATAACACCTTTTATTGAAAACGCCCGTCTCTCTATTTTTCTGCACTCTGGTGAAACTAAGTATGCACGATTGACTGAGTAAAATAGCTGTCTATTGTTTTCACACAACTCTAGAGATACACTCTTATTCTGAGGGAGCAAAGTTGTCATGTTATATGGTTGTCAGAAGCTAATCCCTTCTTGTCTATCCAGGGAAGTTAAACTCCTCCTTGTTTATTCGAGAAAGTTTCTAGTGACCTCTGAGCTAGCTGGCAAAACTAATTAAGTCTAATATAGTCAGTAGATACCTAGTCGACCTCAGTCCTACGTCTACACTGCTGTTTATATTATTCCAATGCGCAGAGCCTATTGGGAATATACGAACTACACTACACACCTATGCCTATCACTCTGAGCCGCTGTTTGTACCTCAAGTCTAGCACTATCCCCCAGATGCATCAAGCATCCATTTTGCGATTCCTTATTAGCGAAAAATAAGGAATTGCTAATAAGGAATAGCAAAATGATATGGAAGAAGAACTCGCTCAAAAAATAGCGATTTCTTAAAATTCCTTAATTGAGACTCGCAAATTGCGAGTCCAATTAAGGAAAACCTTCCCATTCATTCCTATGGGCCTAAAGGCCCATAGGAATGAATGGGAAGACATTCTCAATTAGTGAATCGCAAATTGAGAATGCGATTTCAAGGGTGCAGGGGCGTCCAAAGGACACCCTATTGCATCCCTGAAATTGATCTGTGCACATATGTTGCACACACATGTCCTTAGGGCATGTGTGTGTGCAACATGAAACTTTGAAAAATGCACAAAAGTGCATTTTTCAAAGTTTTTGCAAATTACCATGAAGTTGAACTTCATGGTAATTTGCTACTCCTATTAGCGAAATCGCTAATTTTTTAACTTTGATGCATTGCATTTAAGGAATCTCAATTTGAGATTCCTTAAATGCAAGTAATCGCAATTTAGCGAATTCTTAATTTGCGATTTTTGCATTTGGGATGAGGCATCCCAAATGCAAAAATACCGGTCGCAAAGGGGCAGATTCTGAGAATCTGCCCCTTTGCGAGCGGATTTTACCTTGATGCATCTGGGCCTATTTCCCTAAGCACCCAAAAATCTGTAACACCAATCCTGACCCCAAAAGGTAGCACATTAGTCTTTAGTGCACTGCCTTCTTCATGTATGTCGATAAACTAAAAGATCAAGCAACCTACTCCTAAGGGCTCTGACCCTCAACGCAGAGCCCACAACAGTATTAGGTTATTCTAGCCTGTTCTCTTCTTCTCAGTGTACTGCGTGCTACTACCCCACAGTGCACAATTAAGCTCTATGCACTCTATGCCCCTCAAATCTGCCTTTCAGCCCAACTTAGGCTTTGCCACCCTGTCTTCTCCACCAACCCTAGACTCCATCTTCCCGACCCACATATGCATCATCTTCACCTGCCCACACAAGCTCAGTTCCTCTTCTGCACGCAAACTTTCCCCAGACTCTGCATGCCCCCTACATGTGGATCACAGTTCCCATATTTTTTTAATGTACTTTTTCACTGGTTGTCAGACCATACCACTAAATGAAATTCCTCTTCTACCCGTTCCAAAAATTATTGCGGGGTGCTTTCAAAACATGGGTTTCTAAGATACCGTAGGCAGAATTCACAAATGAAGCAAAGAATACCATTTTCTTCGAATTATACCACACCGGTGGGCAAGTGTACACTGTTGATATGCTAAAACAGGTTCAGGGCATTCTGAGCAGAAATACGTGTAACCTGCAGGTGAGTGTTCACCTTCTGGCAGTGCATGCTAAATCTTTTGCCCTCTCATGATGAATAAAAGTGACCTGGAAGAAACAACACAACTTTCACAAAAAAACTACTGTTGCCAGTAGAACTATAAAATAATTAGTATCGTACACCACGTGAACTCTTGAAAAGGGTGGTAAAACTGTTGGTGTCTTATTATGGGACACAAAGATGCTGCTCCTCTGCAGTATAGATAATACACACAGGTGTCCAAGTAAACAAACAAAAGGCGATCAATTGTGAGAATCATCTACAAACCAAATGATCAGCTTGAATCATCTAATATTTATCTATACTCTGTCGTACCACCCACTTCAACTGCAGACAGGAGTAATCGCCGAGTCTCAGAGCTGTGGGTTATGGGCTGGCTTTTCTCTCCTCAGATATTGCCTTCTTTTCTATAACAACACCAGACTTGCTATTCAGCACCTTAGTGCAGAGAAATAAATGTCAGCTTCTGAAACCAGGCTTTGTGGTGACTGCGCTGCAAATCCAGTAGCACATGAGGTGAGGTTGCTCTCAGGCTGTCCAAACTTACCTGTCCAAACTATCCATGGACGGTCCGCTATTTGATATGAAAATTCGCTGTCCAATGTTACTCCTTTAACAGACATCCCGTAGGTACATGGAGAATGTTCTCAGCTTTAAACACCCAAGTGCGCATGACTAATTAGGCAGATGGAAACATATGTTATTAGCGTTAGGCAATGGGTGAGAAGCTTGGATAGGTTGACAGTCTCTTGCTGTGGTATTGGGTGCTGGATTTCCAGCCAGATTCTTCTTTGACTATAGGGCTGAAGTGATTGTGTAAAGGCGCAAGACAGGTCGGGGAAATCTTAACGGGTTTTTTTATTAGCTACGGCGCCTGGGAAATTTCACATGCTTCTAACACAGAATCTAGCTGCTGCACGTCCATCCATTGAACTATAGGCAGAGATGGCCCATGCTGTTTGCCTCCTTGTCAATTGCATGTCACTTTTGTGTCGTGTCGGTAGCTGGCCCTAGGTGCCCAGCATTTCCGTAAGATCCATGGAAGGTGGCTCAAAGTATGGGTGAGTAAATGTGTGCCGTAAACTCCACTCTGCTGGCGAAGTTTGCATTCCTGAACCCCGCGCACCAAGCAGAGCACGGAGTTACAAAAACTCTGTGAACTCCACCGGCAGATCAGGGTACACAGCCCCCCCACAGAAGTGGAGCTTCAACTTGGGTACCTGTTAAGATTATATTTGAAAG
Organism: Lissotriton helveticus; assembly: GCF_964261635.1. Taxonomy (NCBI): domain Eukaryota; kingdom Metazoa; phylum Chordata; class Amphibia; order Caudata; family Salamandridae; genus Lissotriton; species Lissotriton helveticus. The sequence goes on from NC_136057.1 coordinate 395,457,390, forward strand.
TGCTGCCCATTGAGGTTTTCTTTTTGTGAAATGAGTATCGGAGCCAGAATGGAACCACACCAGCATTTTTAGCCAAGAAGAGGCCACAGCTTTGCACAAAATGTCTACTCAACTGGAGTACTTTCTACTGCTTAGTTAGTAAGGGCTACCTGGTTGGGTAAATGCCTAATGCACATTCTACACTACAGCTGCGCAGAAGCACTGGTCACCTTCTATGCTTGTAAATTTGGCAAAGGGATTGTTCTTCGAGCGTCTTCATACAGAAATCTGTGATGACAGGAATTCTTGTATATTGACGACGACGAGACTACAAAGAGTTTAATCGCCAACACACAAGATTACTTCCTCTTAATTATATAGATAATAACTATAACTACCTATTGGCAACTGCCAGTAGGCAATAGATATATTTATATAAAGAGATTCTGCATTTAATCGTTTTAACCCTGAATACGTATCCCTGTATTTAAAAAGCGCATCCCTTCATAAAGTCAATAATGGAGAAAAATGACACAGAAGCATCATTGAGGTCCTCCTTCCTGGGCCCATTTCAGCCCCGGGGACCCCATCTCATTGGGGAAGGGGGCTGTGTGGCCTTCCTCACCTGGCCGATTTCAACCTCGGAGACAACATCTTCTGGTACCCGGCCAAAATTTAATGGGGGAGGGGGACTGCGTGCTCCCCCTCCATCCCCCAAGCGGCCCCCCAAGCGGCCTACCTGGCCAGTTGTTTTTCCAACAGCAGGGATTCACTTAGAGTGTGCCATGTGTGTCATTGACTCACACCTGAAATATGAGTTTGAATTCGAGTTTGTTGAGGTTCTTCCCCCTTTCTTTTTGTCTTTTGCTATGCTCGTGTTCAGGTTGAATTTTGCCAACACTTCTTTACTTGCTCGACATTTACCAGGTCTTTGCCTCTGTTCAATTCTTTTGAGGCCACCACTGACTGTTCATTCCCTCTTGCAATTTCTAAGGTCTCATGTAGATTTGGATTTCGACAACACAACAATATTTCCTGAACACGTTTTTCATGATAATTAACTACAATCTGAACTCTAAAATAATTATCTAAATTGTCATTGAATTCACACATAGAGGCCAGGACTCTCAATTCTGCCAAGAAACTGTCTATTGATTCATATTGAGATTCGTATTGAGATTGCTAACGAGTAAAAAATCTATGGCGTTCCACAATTACACTTATGTCATCCTTGCAATCGATGCGTAGACTGTTGACAGCTTCTATGTAGACATTCCATTCTGCATCAGGTGGGGTAATGGCGATAGGAAGATGCTAAAAAAATATTTGCCCCTCTGCGCCTAAAATATTGTACAGTGACACTAGTTTCTTTACAGGGCTGAATTTGTGTCCATCAATTGCAATAATATAACTTTGAACGTTTTTACACCATTGCATCCACTTACATTGATGTATTCCTGGCTCAGCCAGAAAAGGTGTGGGAAGGTTGGCATTCTGCATAACTATGCTCCTCCTAGCACAACAGAACAGTGATATTCAGAGAGCAGTTAAACGTATTGTTCAGTGCTGTACTAAAAGAGAGACACACTAAATGAAGGAGTAGAAGCCTGAAATTAGACAATTGACACTATATATTTACAATAATGCACTAAACAATGTTGAGGGAACGAGCGGTAGGGTTCAGAGGTTTTGACCAATCTAGGTCAGAGTCGGAAATCAATGTTAACTGCAATGACTGGTCAATAGACCAGAGCCCAGCTCCTCCAATGTTACATGCGGTGATTAGTCAATAGATAGTCTGAAAACCAAACACAGCGCTGCTCCTGCTAGGGGCGTGTCACTTCAGTGGATGCAGCCAGCCTGGGATAAGTGGTCAAAGAGAAGGCACAAGGTAAGTTTAAGTCTTTTACATCACCCTTATTTATTGTGTCTTCTCGCATTTTAAGACGCGTTCTGAGAGGAGAGCAACCGTGTGTTACATGCACTGCTGTTAATGAGATGAAAAGCATTGTCTTGCGCTTGTTCCCTTGAAAAGAAGACTGCGTATCATGTGTGCTTTCATGTACGCCCTGTGCCTTCTCATGCTGTTTCCTCTCAGGTTGAAGCAGCCTGCAATTATGATGCACCATCTCGAGAGTGATCTTCACGACTGTTGCTTCCCTCACCCCCAGTGAAACTTGAGGCTGCCTACCTCTCTGTCTATGGCGTATACCTATTGCGCGTCTTCACCCTAACCCACAAGTCTGTTAAAGTCTGTCCGCTTAGCCTGTATGTCTGTCGGGCCTGAAGAGACCGTAGCAGCCGTTAAACCACTACGCACAAGTGTAGCAAGAGATCAAACTGCGCATGCCGCTCTACAGTTCTCTCACCAAGGGCTGAAGTATATTTTGTGGCATGTCATCCTGGTGCCATCCGTGGGACTTGGGATTAGGTTCTCCTCATTGTCAAAACATATTACATCGAATAACACGAGACTGAGATGCAATATTTAGGTTTTGTTGGTTTTTTGTTAGTAAAACACCGACAGCACACGGCGATTCGCTTGACTGCTTTGATCCTGTCTCAACTGCCATGATCTGTAACATTCAAATGAAATATAATGGGAGCATTCCAGTTCAGAACATAATACCTACTTAACCACAATATCCAAAAAGCATCATCTCTGCACTATAATGTATAATCCTGCCAAATGTAATGTAAATCCATCAAACCGTTTTTGTGCTGAGTCAAATACTATAGACTATGGAAAATGCAATGATGGAAAAACGCATTTTGGGGTCCCCTTTTATCTTTGCACCCCGCTTAATGATTCACCACAACTATTTACATGATATAAAAATGTAGCAAATGCTATGGGTCTGGAGGTTTTGTGGGGATCTGTTGAATGGGGGGAAAGTTATTGGGGGGCAAATATCAGAGAATTTCCTATCTTCAGCAATGCTAACTATAACTACAGAGTGGAAATCAGATTGGCTGTGATTTGTTTCCTTTTATCTATTGTATTTGTTTATTGGTTTACATAATTATGTGGCTATAAATGTGTCTTTTAGATGTTCATGTAGCAATTCTGAAACTTTCATATGCAGTCTAGTTTGTTTTTTGGGCTTCCTTTGTACTCTTAGTAGGATTGTGCTACATATGAAGCCCAAAGTGAATAAAAGCCTATTATTTTTGTTATAAAAAATTAAGATTATTATGTTTTTGTAATGGCCAATTATCATGTGCTTCATATAGTAGTTTGTGTAGCTCACTGCTAGGTCACTTTTACATTTTGTTGCATAGCAGTACATAAGAACAATGTTTTTTTTTTTTACTTGTTAGGCACAGTTGTATTTTGTGATCCAGAGACCATGCAAAAATGTATGCAGATTGAGATGTATTTTATCCATTGTGTATGTGTTTATAGGTTTCCATTAGCATGTGACCATAATGGGTCTTTCAGTTGTCCATGTAGTAAATCCGAAACTTTACATAAGCAGTCTAGTTTCTTTTTTGGGCTTCCTTACTACTTTTAGTAGGATTGTGCTACATATGAAGGCCAAAGTGAATGAAAGGCAATCATTGTTTTTGTTATAAAAATGAAGATTTTTTCCCCCCTAGTGGCTAATTATCATGTCCTCCAAAAAGTAATTTGTGTGGCTCACTATTAGGTACATTTTCCATTTTGTTGCACAGGGGTGCATAAGAAAGAAATATGTTTTTTCTTTGGCTTGTTTGGCCAGTTTTATTTTGTGAGCCAAGAGCATGCAAAAAAAACTTATCTAGATTAAGATGTATTCTATTTGCTATATATTTGTTTATAGGTTTCCATTAGCATATGACCGTAAATGTGTCTTTAATTTGTTCATGTAGTAAATCTGAAACTTTACATATGGAGTCTTGTTTATTTTTTGGGCATCCTTGCTACTTTTAGTGGCTACAAGATATCACTAAGTTAAAAAATGTTATAATCTAAAACAGTACGTATTCTTCTTTCCTGCACTGCCCCTCAGAATCATCTGCGCCCCTGATATGTAATATTGACACATTTCATAAAAATCGTGCTGATGGTTTTCGTACTATGCAAAATACAAAAGTCTTTGGAAAGTGCATTGATTTCAACCCCGTTTTGAGAACCACTTTTTTGTTTGCACCCCCTTGACCAAACCCTATGGAATTTGCAGTTCTCCCAAAATGAAATGGGGCAGCAGGTCTACAAAGTTTTGTGTACATTTGTCAAGTTCGTGCAAAGTTATTAACAGACAAAAATCTGAAAACACGATTTAATTTAATTTCATGGACAGCGACGATCTTGGAGTGAAACTCGACAGCATCGGTTGAACTCAGCCTCTGTGAACCGATGCTGTTGAGTTTCACTCCAAGATCGCCGTTGTCCATGAAATTAAATTAAATCGTGTTTTCATGAGTTGTGTTTCACATACGCTGGACTGACTATTTACAGCTTAGATTCTTGAACACAAGAAATCTTTTTCAGAAAAAAGCACCGAGGTGATTTACTAACTTCAGTGTTCCTCTGGCCTGACTATCCCTGGCCTTATTGCTAAGGGGCAACCTTTGCAAATATATTAGTCCTGATGATGGTCTTATAGACATCTGCACCAAAGACCGAAACATCGACCATATCATCATCTCCAACGCAATCCATCTTCCAAAGAGTATACCTTTGTTCATGAATGGACCTGGTTACACTTTAACAAACAAAGGAGTTGTTGAACTGTTATGTATTGATCTGTTGATTCATGTATACATCTGTCCATAACATTTTTTGCCTACATTGATTTGTATATCATATTCCCGTGAATTTATTTCTGTGATTTATTCAATACAATACCTTTTCAGATATAATTATTTTTCCGTGTGCTTTCTTTCCTTCTCCCATTTTTGGTTATTTAATGTTGTACTGATCTAAGAAATTGTGTTGTTATCCTATGGATACAGTTGGGTTAGATTTGTCAGAACTAACTCTTTAGACTCATGCCAGTAAATCAATCTAAATAAGCAAACAAACGAAATCCCTTGTAGCTTTTCTTTACATTTAACTGTTCATTGCCCAAACCTACAAGGGTCAATTGGGTTACCCAGTATCTCTCTATGCCTAGCACTGTGGCAAATCAAATCAAATCAAATCAAACAGCATTTACAAAGTGTACTCTATGCCTAGCACTGTGGCAAATCAAATCAAACAGCATTTGCAAAGTGTAACACTGTCACCCTCACTGTCTCCATCGAAGAGCCAGGTCTTGAGTCTCTTTCTGAAGTCTGTCAGCAAGGAGGCAGTGCAGAGCTGGAGGGGCAGATCGTTCCAGGTCTTGGCAGCAATGTAGGAGAAGAAGCGGCCACTGCTATGGCTGCAACCGATGTGCCACGGGCCAGCCGAGCTCTTTGCCAGGGCCTGTTTCGGTTCCCAGTCCGACCCTGCTCTATAAGAATTCCCATTGTCATAAAGTTAGACACAAGTGGAGAATAGGACAATTACACAGCACACCTATGACTAAGGGGAGGGGGGGGGGGTTGGTGGGGGGAAGTGAGTGCACTCAATCCCAGAAAAGCAAACTGCTGACTGCGGGTCAGGTAACTCCAGAGCGATGTGCCCTTACAGCGGGGCGGCGGGCAGGCATGGAGACCGACAGGGGGATGTCAAGGGAATAGGCACGCCCATAAAAACCACTGCACTCTTAGAGCATAATGCGCATGTTAGGTGGAGCTATCACCACTATCAAGGCCCCCGCAGTGTAGAGAGGATGTTATCTCTAGCAGTCAAAATGGGTCTCTTCCTCGCACCACCTCTCATCGAATTGCTGTAGCCTCCACCTCTTCCTATTTAATGATAGGAGTCTGCCAAAGCACTGCGCTCGAAAGCAGTTCAGCTTTTCTGTGCATTGCTATCAGAATAGATTTACAGCACCACCTGCCTTTCGGCTCATCTAAGACCCAGCAGACAACTAGCCGTCTCGTCCATGACCAAATGGTCAGTGACCCGGGTCAGAACCATACATACCTCTGCCCACAACGTGTAAGTGTGCAGGCATGTCCAGACCATGTGCAGCATGTCCGCTGTGGGGGGCGCAGATGTGAGGGCAATCAAGGGCCACCTCAGAGTATATTTTATGTAATTTGGTCTGGGTAAGATAAGCTCTATGCAAAATGTTGTAGTGTGTGAATTGGAAGCAGGTGTTGTGGGAAAACGTGCGCGGGAATGCTAATGTTCTATCCCATTCCTTCTGGGACATTCAAAGGCCTACATCACACTCCCAAGTGTGCCGGAGGGGCAGTAATTAAGGCATGGGCAAAAGTGCTTTTGAAAGCCAGGAAACCAAATGACGTCAATCCAACCATTGTGTGAATCACCTTGATCAAGGGATGTGCAGTAGGTACAGTATCGGTAATGTTCCACATGTGCTCGAGAGCAGCCACGAGGCGCTTATGAGTCAGGAACTAGCCCGCAGGCAGACCTCTCGGCTCTACCAGGAAATAAAATGGGTTGAGTCCCCCCTCCTGAAATAGATCTCCGACGGTGGATACTCCCGCAGAGTTCCATAGCGCCCTCCTCTTCTGACATGTTGCATCTCGAAAAGTCCAGATATCGTACAAGAGAATCTCAGGAGCATATGGAGAAGCAAACAGCGTTAGCTGCAGTGCCCGGGAAAAAGCATACATGTGCCACTTGGAGGAGACTGTTAGGGGACGCCGATGCCTCTGAGCCGGGAGGAATTAGTTCCCACACTAAGCTGGGCACTCCAATCTGCAGGTCCTCACCTACTTCTCCCAGGTTACACTCGGCCAACCAACGGGCCAGCCACTTTTTAAGTTCAAGACATTTTTATTGATAAAGATACGGGTGCCAATCGAAAATACATACAAAGATCCTCATAACAAAAACATCCATAATGAGCATACTAGCAAATAAATGAATCAGACTCATAATGAACATTATAAATAATAGAAAATAATATATATACATTCTAAAAGTCAATAAGTTATAAAAGAAAGTCAGAACAATTAGTGGGTCAAGGGGGTTTAAGAACCTCCTGTTGTGAAGGTTGTGGTTGTGAGAATTTTGCAGCACTTGCATCTAGAAATGTCGTGACCGGTAACCATAAAACCAAACGCTTTGTTGCCAAATTAATAGGGTGAACAAGAGCAGTATCTAATCTATGGTTATGACAGATGGCATAGCACCAGGCTTTAAATGATTTTTTTTAGAGTCTTTCCAATTAGCAGTGATTTGTTGAAAACCTAGAGCCAATAAGAGATACATAATTTTTACATTAAATGTCATGTTTTCCCAAACAGGTGAAAGACTTCCCATGAAAATATTGGAGAAAGAAAAAGTAAAATCTGTGTCAAATATTGAGTTGATTTAAGTCCATACTTGTTTCCAAAATTTACAAACATAGTCACAAGAGAACAACCTATGAAATAGATTGGCGTTTGAAGATGAACATGACCAACAAACATCGGATACAGTTGAGAAACTCTTGAGTAAAATTTGTGGCGTTAGTAAAAGTCTGTTATGAACAAAAAACTGTGTTTGGGTTGTGTTTGCTGCTCTTGAGGATTTGCGTAATTTGATCCACAATTTCTTCCATAAAGAGATAGGCCAAGAGGTCTGGAAATCGTGTTCCAATGCAATTTCAACTTTAGATTTCTGTCTAATCACATCAGACCCCCTTAAAAAATCGTAAATGGTAGAAGCACTAGGTGTAGTTTTTAAAATAGTAGTCATAACTGCTTCTCTCAATAAATTATATTTGGAGGTGAATGAGGTGGGTAAGTTAAACGTTTGGCTCAGTGAGGAAAAAGGTATAAATTGTGATTGGGAGAATAACTGATGAACCCAAATTATTCCTCTCTTCCTCCAGGATTTTCAGTAAAAGGGTTTATTATTAATGAGCAAACTTTTGTTGTACCAAATAGTTGAACTGAGGAGGTGATCAATAGTGTTCGGAATAGGAGGTGCTAGGGGTTGAAGGAGTTTAGAAGTCAGTTTAATAATGGGGGTGGAAAGAGCTTGCGGTTTGCGTGAAAAGGAAAGATACTCCTGAAAAGAAAAGGGTGGTAATAACAGACTTTCAATCGAGGACCACAAAAGGGACTTGTCTTTGGACTCAACTAACCAGAAGGATGCCTGACGCAAAAGGAATGCTTTTTGATACAATCGAAAATTTGGGAAATTAACTCCACCTTCTGCTTTGGAACATATTCATCTATTCAGAGACATTCTGGGTTTTTTGTTGTTCCATAAAAATTATGAAAGAACTGAATCAATATTGTTAAACAATTTGATAGGAATTGGAACTGGTATATCAGATATAGTATATAACACTATGGGTGACAACATCATCTTAATGGTGTCTAAACATCCCCACCAAGATAAATAAAGAGGATGCCATCTGGTGGTTAGGTCCGAGAGTTTTTGAATACATTTGTTCATGCATAATGTTACGGTATTAGAAATACTAGGTGTTATATATAATCCTAAATATGTAATGTGTTTGGGGCTCCATGTGAAATTAGAGGTCATGAAATCCGGTTTAAAAGTATATTTGGTTAAGGGCAATATTTCACATTTATCATTGTTTAACTTGTATCCCGAAATAAGGGAATATGATTGGACCTCAGCTAGGATTGCAGGAATTGATTTACTAACGGGCCAGCCAGTTAAGCTGGGCATCCGATAATAATACTCGAACACTGGGGCACCCAGTCCCCCACACTTGGTTGTAAGCTGCAGTTTATGTAGCACCAACCTACGTCTTCTTTGTTCCAGGTGAGACCACAGAGCATCGCATTCAACGTACAAACGTACAGCGGGGTGCTTAGTGGCACATTTATGAACAAATATAGGATACGCGGTAACATCACCATTTTAGGAGGGCAACGCGACCCTGCACCATGAGCAGGAGAGAATACCAAAAGGCGACCTGAGGTCGTAAGGAAGATATCACTCTCCTGAGATTGCTTTTGATTAAATCTTGAGGGGCGTGATAAATATTAATACTCATGTAGTGAAAAGTTCTCAGCTTCTACCTGACCACATGCATACCGACCACAATGTTTTGCAGAGGGCACTCTGGATGAATCGGGAACAGGCACGATTTAGCCCAATTGATCCCAAAAACCAAGGCGGCTCTAAACGTATCTAGGATGTGTGCAATCTCAGGTATCCCATCATAGACATCCTTTATTTATACGAGGATAACGTCGGGGTCATAGGGAGACGATTTTTATGTCTCTGTCCAGATGAATACCCCACCCAGCTCCAGAGTGCTGGAGATGCTGTGCCAGGGGTTTCTTCGTAAGACCAAACAGCAAATGGAAGAGGGACGAGAGATCCTGTGGCCTACGTTTAACCAGGCTGCTGGGCCAACGTACAGACATTTTATCAGCCCAACAGGCTACCCTGGATGCCCATCTTGTAGAAGACAGGTAGTCCCAGTCCAGAGTATCAAAACCTTCTCAACGTTCAGCCCTAAGCAAGCGGAGTATGGCTAGGATGCGGGTCCTCCCTCTAAGATTCTATACAACCGGCGGAGGTTGAAGGTCATGGATCTGCCCGTGATAAAATTGTTCTGGTCAGGGTGGACCATGTGTACCAAAGATTGTGAGGATTGCTAATCTTATAGTCAGTACCCATCAGCGACAGTGGATATTAGTTGAGTCTTGTAAGGGATCTTGCCCAGGCTTGGGGAGGGACACCAGGAAGGCTTCTCTCATGGATGGTGGCAAATTCCTGGCCGCAAGAGCAGCCGAGTATGTTTCCGCCAATTATGGGCCAATAGGGCTTTATAAGCCTTATAAAGTTCAATGTGCAGGCCGTCCAGGTCCGGCGTTTGCAAGTAGGGAAGTCCCGTATAGCACCCCTTATTTTCTGCTCCATTATCAGGCCACACATGCCCTGCCTTAGCCCCGCTGGAACCTCTTGCAGCCGCACATCAGTTAAGTAATCCACGCAAATCACTGACTTTAGTAGTTGGGCATGACAGTTCATAGCGTCAACAAGGGCCCCCTAGCAGTCTCATTGCCAATCTTAGCCTGATCAAGGCCTCAAAACGAGGATTGCACTTGAAGGAGGCTCAAATGAATTGTGCCCTGGGCTCCTATAACCACATGTATGCAATGCCCCCGTACAACAGTTTTTAATGCGTCCAATTCTATCAGTCGCATGGAGGGTACGTTACTGTTCTCTGTTATGGAAGCGACGAGTGTATCGTGGAACGAGGTCTAGCACCATGAGTTGTAGGCATCATGTGAGCACCAGTGGGATGGGACTGCCCCAAGCATTCTGCCATAATAGCAGATTATGATCTGATATGTTCTTTACCAAATATTAGAACACTGGAATGTGGAGCACGCCATTGAATACAATGGAGTGCTCCAAGCTTCTACTGGCTGGTAAAAGCCAGTAAAGCAACATTCCAATGTTGTTTTACAAATGCCACTCTTAGCCCAAGGGGATTTAAACCACCTCGGGCTCCGAGAGGCCTTTGTTTTTTTTTGTTAGAACATTCTGCCCTCTAGTGGCAGAATGTTATAAAAGCCTTATAGCTGTCCGTAGTCGGGCTATACCGGCCATTAAAGTCCTGCTCCCTTGTTAAAGGCCCTCGTCTTCGGTTTGGGCCTTTAATGCTGGAGCGGGCCTTTAATGGCCGGTATAGCCCACTATGGCGGGCTACAATGCTATATTCTACTGAAGAGACCTTAAGCAAGTGGACAAGTACAAGAGTGTGAGCGAAAGGGTGTCTCTTACGACCACGATTCCTGAGAGAGTCTGGAGTGTTGTGTTCTGGGGTGTCCAATCACTTGTTTCTCTGTGAGTGAGTAGGAGAACATGTAAGACATTATAGCTAGTCCATTCTGGGCTCATGGGTACTAGCGTGGTAGGATAACTTAGTCCCTATGCACTAAGGTCCCTTAATTTACGCATAGTTCTGTGTTTGTGCAGAACCCCTGCAACACTAGAGGCACCTGCACAGGTCCTCGTGACCTGTTTCTACACCACTGAGGCCGCCCCGGTCCCCCTGTGGTGCGGCATCACTAATGTCCAGCGAGGCATACCTCAGTTATACAACCCAGTCCCAGGTGTCTGCTGGCTTCATGGAGATGTATGATGTTCCATTGGACAGCACTTTCAGTTTGACATGAAATAAGAGGTAGTATTAAACCATGTCTCCCTCAAATTGCACTTTACGCTTGTAAAGGTAGCTCTCTAACACTGGACTGCAATGGTAAAATCAGAAAAAAGACAAATCTATGCATTGTCGAACGTGATGCGGCCCATCCTCTGGGCAGCCTGCAGCACTGCGTCCCAGTCCCTGAAAATCAGTAGCCTAGCCACCCCAGGCGGGAGCCACACAGCAGGGACCTGGTGTGCCCGCTTATCCCTGAAGTGGGGGAACAGACCCCAGGTGCAACTGCAGAGGGCAACTAAAATTTAAAACAAGCAGGGGGGTACCTGCCCTCCAATTCCTCCAGAAAGTCAACAATACAGACATTATTACACCTAGAACAGCCTTGTAGGTCATTCAGCTTACCTTCCAATTGTCTGACTCGAGTGGTGAGGTCACCGACCTGTTTAGTGAGTGAGTGAGTCTGTGACTGTCCGATAGCTTCCTCTAGTCTTCTGTTAAAGTCCCAATGCCAATGCCAGTGCCATTGCATCAACCCTACCTCCAAGATCTAGGCAGCTCATCGTGATGGCATTCAGGAAGGTGTCCAACTTCTGGGCCATAGGGTCAGCTCCCAATGGGTACTGATCCTCCAAGGCAGCAGGAGGTGCAGCAAGCCCCATCACAGGGTCACAAATGACAGGTGCCCCTGGGAGGCTTCCCTGGTTTCTACGGCACTATTGTCTCTTCTAGCAGCCACATATGAGCACGGACAGCTGTTAATCAGCAGAGGGGGTCGGACACAACACAGGCTTGCAATCCTCTGGCACCGCACTCCAGGCACAGCAGTACCAGGGGGGAATGAGCTGCAAAACTCCATGTCTTCAAGAATTTCCCCCTTAAAGAGACTGCTAGTCCAAGCCCAGGTGGCTGGTAACACAAGTGTCTCCAGCAACGTGCAACATCGCCAGCCCGGATCCCACAAGGCAGGCTTTGCAGAACAGTCCCCCAACAAAGGGCAGGGTCGAAACCAGTCAGTGCGGCAAGGTACCCAATGCACACTCAGTGAGTAGAGGTGGGAGGCCCCAACTCCAAGAAGCAGTCACTAGGCCCAGTCCAGCATCAGATCCACTTGCACCCTCTGCCTCAGCTCCGTGTGGGCCTAGGTTCCTGCCCTGTCCTTGGGCCCCATCGCTGTGGGACTCACCACCGCCCCCTGGCAGAGGGGGAGAGAACACATCATTCAAATGTGCCCTGCCTACGAGTGAGGCCCCCACTACATCCAGCCACACCGGGAGCCCCCGTGGTACACTCCACACGCAGCGCCACCTGTCCACCATCAACGCCACCTCAGGCAGCCCCCGGACCCACCTCGCGGCAATATTGCAAGCGGGAAGGCCTCTAACTGGCCCTGCACTCCCAGAGGCCTTACATCCCACGCTGCAGCATTACGACTCCCAGTGTTACCACCGATGCACCTCCAGACACCGTCTTGGCACAACACCGCAGGGCAAGGCCCACGGTCTCCGATGCCAGTTCTCTCCGTCCCTAGGGCACCCCCTCTACCTCCTCTTCTTAGGTTCCTCCAGTTAGCCCTGGGTCTCCCAAAATGGAATACGGAGTCTTCCATGTATTGTACCATTCACAGAAGAAAACAAAAAAGTCCCTAATCCATACAAAAGTAATTATATGGCTCATGTGTTGAAAAAAGGGCTATACAATACCATCAACAAATATAGTTGCAATAAATTCAAGGTGCAATGGGTGTCAATAAGAGACAAAAGATAAAAAGATTACATGGAAACAATTTATAAACAAATATGTCAGTATAAAAATTTATTGAAATTAAGACAATACAATTACATATAGGTTTAAAAACATCTCATACTAGAAATACAATAGTGTTGATTCTTATGGATCCAATTTATACATCATAGGAAAACTACAAAAAGGTTGACGCGGCATTTTGTTGAGATGTAACTCCTTCACCTTCTTCAGGACAGAGTTTTCTAGAAAACAATCAAATAAAGTTTCAATATGCTGAGGTTTTTATATCACTCAATAGGGACAGAAGGAGGACTCTCATCCGTGAGGTTTAAAAATAGGAATGACCTTTATATTCGTAAGTGAACCTTATAATTTGCGTTTGTTGGAGCCAACAATGAAAATGACATGAGTCATATTAAAATTATGACCATTTAAAAAACTGGTCAGTACTTAGCATAACCAGTGCGCCGTGAGTTTGGCTGTATTTGTTCAGGAACACCGTTTTCAATGATTGACAATACTATACTGGTCAGGTTGCTTGACGATAGTACAACAGTAAAGGTAAAATCCAATGAACATTCTGCGGCCTCCCTGCTCCAACGAACGGGGCAGGATACTACCCCATCCCTTCTCTGAGTATTAGGGTACCTCCCTCTTCTTTTCTTTTTCTTTGTACCATTCACAGGCACACATACACCCAGCACATGCATATAGAATACACAGACTGCCTAGAACTACATCCTACATATTCTGTGTCAGCCATAAGCATATATACACCCAGCACGGATGTATGACGGTACAACACGTACCGTCACAACGCGTGCTTTAACAACGCGTCCCTTACAACGCAAGTCGTTACCACAACTTGCGTTGGGGGTGCGGATTGAGAATAGTATAATTTACTATTCTAACACCAGTCCCCGTGGACACTAGGGAAGGTGTTGGAATAGTAAATATACTATTCTTAATCCTCTAGCGCCCTCCAGCGCAAGTCGTGGTTACGACTAAGCGTTGTAATTGACGCTTTGTTTAAGCCTTGCGGAGTAAAATCTGCGTGGTAAAGGATGTTTCCCACCCAGCACTTGTATGTAATACACATGCAATGCACAGAACTGCATTATCCCTGAATTGTACCACTCACAGGCACACATAATACATCCAACACATGTGTATCACACATACATTGTGCAGCACTACACACCAACCCAAAGTAGGCCATAGGTGAGCTAAGCACACAGCAGCAGAACTTTGAATGAGTGTGCCTGTAGGCCTCACTCTAGTGACACAGGTAAAAGGAACTGTTCACTCTTACCTATCACTACACGGTATGCTGCCACCAACATGCTTGTGCTGCTTAATTCCTGGTAAAGGCAGTAGCCTTTCACCCCTGTGGGTAATGCTTTGGGCTTCCCTCTGGGAAGCCCAAAGATTCACATGAGACAGGACTTTGTCTTGGTACACGCGCCTGATCCGTGCTCGCACATGACAACAAAAATCAGCTTAATGGATCCATACATTATACAGTTGGGACACTCAGGGCAGGGGTGCATGTCCATCACCATGCAAGAGACATTTCTGTCCGAACAATGAATCAATGTTCAAACTGTAGTAACTGATGGGCTATGCACACAATATATTAAGATGATAAGAATTTTCTATTGCGGGAACTTAATATTACTTTTTAAACAAAATTTGCAAAACAATTAACGTGCAATCAATTAACAGTCTTTCAATCCATTAGTGTAACAGAACAAGTCGAGGTGCAGAACAAAAAGGCAACATAAATGGAGACATGACTGAACTACACTTTCAAAATATACAAACTCTTATATTATCAGGCATATAATACATTTACTGCCTCTCTGCTCCTCAAAAGCTTCTAGCTGGGCATGGATGGTAGGCTGGTATGTTCTCAGGATCATCCTGTGTGGTGGTACCATTTGGGGGTGTCATGAAGTTGGGTCAGATGATAGGCTAAGCACATTCAATGTTTTTATACATGCTCAGCACTAAAGGGGATCTCAATGCTTGCAGCACTACTTTTCTCTGAGGGTGTTGGTATCTATTGTACTTGCGCATATAGCAATGTGTCTCCAGACCTGAGTGTGTGCTGCAATGCTCTCCGGACCCAAAAAAACTGAAGTCAAATCATCTGTAGTTCCTCACTAGTAAAGCGTGAGGCCTTCCTGTGTTGTCTCTCAGACCTTTTGAGAGTTGGACTCACTAAGCTAAGGAGCAGTAGTGTGAAGAAAATGGTGTTGTGGTGTGAGCATGGCTCAACATGATCAGAATATGGTCGACTTCGTTTAATATGTATATTCCTATGGTAGGTGGACATCTTTGCCCCATGACTGGAGGTCACCTCCCTGTATATGGAGGTCTCCATCCTGAATGCAAGAGCTCTGCTCTACAAATGGAGGACTCCAAAAACATATGGGTCGGAGGTAACATTTTAAAGGATTTTGATAAAAATGTTTCTGTTTTACCTACTGACGATCAGTTATAGTTAGGATGAAGGTTTCATAGGAAAAGTGTTTTTGTTTTGCTACTAACGTTGATGCAGTTTGACGAATCTTCACAAATTGTTCAAAACAAGTTCACTTCAGCTGCTGTCTGGAAAGTTTTGGAGTGATTTATCAAGTGGGGGCTCAGAAAAAGGGGTGTCCTAAAACACATATTCCCCATGCAATACCCATAAGGATTTTAGATACGACTACAGCCCGAACTGCTGAAGGGATATACTCCAAATTTGGCAGAAAGCTAGATCTTGGTCTGGAAATAGTGCTTTTTGTAATTTGGTGCAAATCTGTTCAGTAGTTTTGGAGTCATTAAACAAAAAAGATTTATGTATATATCTAGAAGCACAAATCCACCGCAGATCCTCAGTGCTGGATCCACAGATCCACGCTCCAACATAAATGCTGTGATTGGCTGGCCGCAACCTGAGAAAAAAGTTGTGGCCACCATGTTTTCAATCGGCATATGGCTCCTGGGGTTGGGGGAAACATAGAGCTATCCTGACCTCATGGGACTGATGAAGGGGTCTGTTAGTGACCCCTCATGGGCAAGAAATTGTCAAAAAATGTTTTAGTTGGCAAGCAAGGATCTGCGTATCCACTGTGATACTCAGCATACCAACATCTAAATACACAACGGATCCGCAGATCCAGATCCCAATAAAAGAAAAATATATCCACTTACAGACCAATACACACACCCACTTATGCACCCACACAGTCACTTACACACCAACTCACACATCCACTCACACATCCACTCACACACCCACTCAGAGACCCATAACAGCTCACACACCCATACAACCACTCACATACCCACTCAGAGATCCAATAACTACTCACACACCCACTCACACACCCCACCCACATATACACCCATGCAACCATTCACACACCCATGCAGCCATTCACACACCTACTCAGGGAGCTAGAAAACCACTCAAATACACATACAGCCACTCGCACAACAACTCAGAGACCCTGAACACCAAAAACACACCCACTTATACACTGATACAATCACTCACGCACCCACTCAGAGATGCAGAGAACCACTCACATAGCCACTCAGACCAACAAAGGCACTCATACACCCAAGTACACACCCATATAGCCACTCACACACCCACTCAGAGACCCAGAGAACCACTCATATACCCACTCAGAGACCCACACAACCACTCACACATCACTCACAGACCACACGTGCACTGAAACACCTACCACACACTCACACACCTAGGTTACAGGGCAGTTATCGTTAGGAAATGGCATTAAAAAATGTAGAGATTCACTGAAAAAAAGATGTACATGGGCGTTACAGTTAGGAAATAGCATTAAATACCATAGAAGTTCACTGAAAAAAGAGGTTACAGGGACATTATAGTTAGGATATAGAATTACAAAAAACCTTAGAATTACAGTAAAAAAACAAAGGGTGCAGGGATGATATATTTAGATTTAGATTTCTCATAGACAAAACCATAGAAACGTAGCAATTGTAGTTATCTCAGGTAACTATAACTAGTGGCCTAAGGTAACTATAACTTGCACCCTTCCCATGCACTTCTTATTATCTCACACATTACATCACTCATGACATCTTCTGTGACATCATTGTCAATATCACTGTGCATGACAGGGGCACTAGTTATAGTACCTTAGGGCACAAGTTATAATCACCTGAGATAACTATAACTATGGGAGAGATGAGCCCAAATTGAGATACAGTGGTCTTATCCATGTACCTTAATACCCAAGCGGAGGTAATAAAGAGCAGAGACCGAGAAGACTTGAGGTCAGGTTAACCTTAGAAAAGCATAGTAGAGAAACAAATGGGCAAAATGTTGATGAAGAACTGGATATATTTTTATAGCACCAGCCGCTGTGTGAAATCTGCCAGTCACTTGATGCTGCAGATAGAAAAAGAGCACATTATAGTAATTTGAGGTTGTATCTAATTTTGTTGTAGATTATGTGCAAGGAAGAACTGGACGTAATTGATTATCTATGAGCATATGCATGAGTATTGAGATCTTAGAAGAGAATCAACTGCAGAGGGTGATATAAAAAGCCTGATGGGGCTTGCCACTGCATTTGTATACTTTAATGTATTATTATGTATTTTATTGTTTACGTATTAACATTAAAATTGATCATCATTAAATGATGCGAATACAGTCAAAAAGTAGTTATACGCACTTGGGAATGAAAATGAATGTATAATTTGTATATGATATATTCACAGGATTTTCGAGATAAAATGTTTGCATACATATAGGAATTATATTCTGACCTGCAACATGACAGAGTCGGAAACAAGTATTTCCCACTCGACGGTGTAAATATGAGTAATAGAAACATCAGGTTATTGAACCCTGCAAAGATTCATCTGCATATAATGAATTGAGTCTTCTTAGATTGTGCACTCGAGCAGCAGGAATTTGTTCAATTCATGACTAGATGATGGGACTACGGGTTATGTTTCGATACAATATGTGTATGATTAACAAGTAGTAAAATTCTTATTATGTTATTTCTGTCCCTCTCAGTGACAAAAATAATTGTCTTATCAGTATACAATGAATGACGTTATTTGAAACACGATGCACCTTGAAGAAATTAGTCCCTAGCTCTACTTTAAGATGGCACAATGTATTGCTATAGTATTCCAGTCCTTAATTTATGTTTTTGTTTCATAATGATTGGTTCTATGTTGTTTATATGAATTCCGCAAAATGGTGACACTATCGTGAGCAAGTTTTTGCCTAAACTTGTCGATATCCTCAGCAAATCAAATGAGTTGTTTGCTATCTACCACTGCAGTGCCAAATATACCTCAAAGAACCAGACTGGTGCCAGCTCATCTAACAAAAGCAGGTGTTGTTGTTCTCCTACTGAATAAATTGGGGATGTATCCTTCTTACAAGAGAAATGTCATCACATCCCATTTCTTACAGCTATAACCACGGTAATGGAGAAATATGTAGAAGCCTGGCTGGCTAGCTGTGTTGAAAAAATTACATTGTCTTGATAATGCAGACTGGCTGCCCAGTGCATAGCACTACATCTGTTTTGATTGTCATGTGCATGTGGCAAGATGAGGGGCAGTGTAGGGGGATTCTGCTCTTTGATCTATCAGCAGCCATAACCATTACAGAGTGGTGGTAGCCACTCGGTATTTATAGCTAGGATTCCCAGAGATAGGAATTCCTCAGATTTTCTTTACCATCATTTGATCAAACCCCACGAAACTTTTCACTATCATCGGAGCAGCGCTGAGGGGAAGAAGGCAGATCGTCTCCAGTAAAACCATCGCTGATCCTAGCATGATGGAACCCCCAAATAAGCGCTAAGAGCTCATGAGGCATTGTTACCCAAAACACTAAGTCTTAATTACCGCCAATTGGGCGCAAAGACTATATGATGAACTACATTTTAGGTACATACACACCTATAGTTCACGGTTTTTGTATAATACACTATCATATATACATTCATGTGAGTAAGGTGGGGAATTTTGTGCATTTCCTGTCCTGAAGAAGGAGTTTCGCACTCCGAAACATGTTCATGTCGACGCACTACAGAGGTTAATGTACATAATTTCACATTAATAACCTCACACTGCACCCTTTTTAACAATACCAGCCAGGGGCTTAATTAAAGTCTTTTTTTTCCCATGAGCCAGGTATTTTTTACTATCACTTTCACCACTCCACCACTCACATATAATACCCCACACGATTTCACACATAGTCCACAGTAATTGCTCCCACGTAGTCGTCGGTTGTAGCACGCCGCATGCCGTAGAGGGTTGAGCAGACCCCAATGATGAAGCATGACACCAAGGGGCCTGTTGGTGTGTGAGGGGTATTTAAACAACACGGTGTGCTCCCCACCACTGTAGGGACCACCACTACCTCCTTAGTGGATTCCCCTTTGTTTACTTATATCGCTCTGGGAGACTGAATCCACTGTTTCTCTCCCTCCCCCCTATGTTTATAAAGAAAAAATTACATTGTCTTGATAATGCAGACTGGCTGCCCAGTGCATAGCACTACATCTGTTTTGATTGTCATGTGCATGTGGCAAGATGAGGGGCAGTGTAGGGGGATTCTGCTCTTTGATCTATCAGCAGCCATAACCATTACAGAGTGGTGGTAGCCACTCGGTATTTATAGTTAGGATTCCCAGAGATAGGAATTCCTCAGATTTTCTTTACCATCATTTGATCAAACCACACGAAACTTTTCACTATCATCGGAGCAGCGCTGAGGGAAAGAAGGCAGATCGTCTCCAGAAAAACCATCGCTGATCTTAGCATGATGGAACCCCCAAATAAGCGCTAAGAGCTCATGAGGCATTGTTACCCAAAACACTAAGTCTTAATTACCGCCAATTTGGCGCAAAGACTACATGTTGAACTACATTTTAGGTACATACACACCTATAGTTCACGGTTTTTGTATAATACACTATCATATATACATTCATGTGAGTAAGGTGGGGAATTTTGTGCATTTCCTGTCCTGAAGAAGGAGTTTCGCACTCCGAAACATGTTCATGTCGACGCACTACAGAGGTTAATGTACATAATTTCACATTAATAACCTCACACTGCACCCTTTTTAACAATACCAGCCAGGGGCTTAATTAAAGTCTTTTTTTTCCCATGAGCCAGGTATTTTTTACTATCACTTTCACCACTCCACCACTCACATATAATACCCCACACGATTTCACACATAGTCCACAGTAAGTGCTCCCACTAGTCATCGGTTGTAGCACGCCGCATCCCGTAGAGGGTTGCGAAGACCCCAATCATGAAGCATGACACCAAGGGGCCTGTTGGTGTGTGAGGGGTATTTAAACAACACGGTGTGCTCCCCACCACTGTAGGGACCACCACTACCTCCTTAGTCGATTCCCCTTTTTTTACTTATATCGCTCTGGGAGACTGAATCCACTGTTTCTCTCCCTCCCTCCTATGTTTATAAAGAAAAAATTACATTGTCTTGATAATGCAGACTGGCTGCCCAGTGCATAGCACTACATCTGTTTTGATTGTCATGTGCATGTGGCAAGATGAGGGGCAGTGTAGGGGGATTCTGCTCTTTGATCTATCAGCAGCCATAACCATTACAGAGTGGTGGTAGCCACTCGGTATTTATAGCTAGGATTCCCAGAGATAGGAATTCCTCAGATTTTCTTTACCATCATTTGATCAAACCCCACGAAACTTTGCAGGCGTATTCCTTTTTCTACATTGGCTGATGATGCAATGTTTTTCAGTGATTAGTTAAAGAGAGGCAAAGAAAAAAGAGGGGTACGAATACACATGATGTTGTTTCATAGGTGGGACTGGAGGGGTGTGCCTTTACTCAATATGCCTCCCCCTTGGAGGCTGACTGTTACCTCTGTATGCACCAGTGCTGCTTGCTACTGCGCGGCTGCTCTATGCCCAGACACCCTTCCATTGCCGAGGTGGCAGACATGTACTGCCTTGCCCTGGCAGGGGTCCAGGCTGCTGCAATCACGCCTCACAGTCAGACCTTCGAAGGTGTCTCTTCTGGGCAACATGCGGGACTGTTATACCCATCTGCCAGTCACTTAATCAGCTTCTCTTACAGAGGTGCATCCCGTGCACACCTTTATCTTTGTCTATAACCTCCCACAGGCTGCCGCGGTATTGCCCTGCTCTCTCGCCTCCATCTGCTTCCTCTGTCATGCAGTCTCTGTAGTGCATCAAGATTTATAGACGCAGGTGGCTGCTGCGGAGCTCCTCACAACGAGCCCATCTTCGCCGTCATCTTGGATCCTTACCCCTCCCAGAAGCCTCCTAATGGCAGCTGTAGGGCCTACACTTTCAAAATCAGCTCCTCAAATACCTTTACCTTTGAAGGAGCATTACTCAACTATCACCCTAGACCAAAAATCAGCTTCAACTCCACACTCTTAGACCTCATCGACCCTCTGGCTCTCACCAGCAGCTCCTTCATACTACTCAGCAAACCCAACTTCCAATTAGAGGACCGGAATGACACCAGCTCCATAACCCCCTTCTAGAAAAGTTTGACATACTTGGACTCGCCCTACAGGTGAACAGCCCCATCCACATCCTCCACCCCATCTTCATCAATTTACCCTTGATTACGGTGAGCAATCGCACTGTACTCACCTGGATGAACCACTCCTTCATTAATTTCTACCTACTCCCAACACAGAAACACCAGTTCTTGGAACACCTGACAACAATGGAACAAAATCCCTGAAGACATCTGGATCTCTGAGCTCCAGTTCCAATGATATCCCTCACCATGCCTAGCAACCTGTTCAGTACCGCCAACTATTCCTGCCATTACATGCCACGTTTTCTGTGCCATTTCACTCTTATATCTGATTCTTCAATCCTAACTGAGTCCCATAAAGTCTACCACTCACCTGCTTCTTCACCCACTTCAAGAAGGGATGGCTTATAATCCAGATGTTCATATCCTCCCAGCCAAACCTAGAATAGACCCTAAAATAAAGAGCAACAAAAATATCTAAATGGACATCACATCAAGCCTCTTCGCCCTGCTGATGCACACATCTCTAATAGCAGTCTGATGAACACCTCACCATCTGCATTATCTTGCCTAGTTGCTTCTGTCCCCGTCCCTATTCTAGAATGTGTTCCATAATCAGCTGCCTGTAGCCCCAAATGTGCTTGTGCCTTACACAAAACCACCAACAACTGAAATGCCATTGAAACCTGACCCATCTTGATGTTGAAAGATCCTACCAGATGTGCTCTTTTCCTGCTGCTGAAACCTATGGCAACTTGCTGGGTAAGCCATCAACTGCACTTTCTTCCTTCTAGCCCTTTGGTCCATTTTTGACAATCTCAGATTACTCTCTATGAAATCAGCATGATTCTCTAAATCAGCCCATCCCAAACCTTCATCTCTCCCCCCTATTAATTCAGACACCGGGATAACCCTGAAAAACATCTGCCTCATCAACAACCAATAGAAGCCTGCCTCTCTTTCACTGTGACAAATCAAGTTTAGAGCACCCATCATTCTGCACAGTACCCACCACACTAAAGGCTTTCACTTCCACTCACTGTTTCCTTTCTCCTTTTCCCAACCTTTTCCCAACCTTATAACAACAGTTTTTTTTCTGCTCACAGGTGGAAGGGGCATAGCCCTAAAGCAACCTACTGATGGATCTGGTGGCGCAGTGGACTAATTCATCCACTGTAGGGGCCTGTATTCAACCTCATGGTCACAGGTTCCAATCCTGGCGGGTCCACTCAGCCTTTCATCCATCTGAGGTTGATAAAATGAGTACCATTGAGTTGGGTAACAATATACATCTGTTATTCAGTGCCTTGAGACCTTCGGGTGATACGTGCGCTTTACAAATGTACATGTTATGTTATGAAGGTGGTGCCTGCCAACCTACCCACCATCATAACATTTTACTAACCTTTCTCAGCCATATCCACCATAAAGTGTATCAAGTTGTTGCATCTCTGCAAAGCCTCCTCTTCAGTGTCTGTCCTCCACGCCCCAGGCCCCAAAAACTTGCTCCACGCCTGCCCTTGTGCTCTGCTCATAGGCTAAACTAGGGAACCCACTACCAGCTGCAGAATTGTCTTGTGCCTATCTGTCATAGCTCATCTGGTACTGGAACTTTATCCATGGCTGATCCTGAAGCAAGCACACAGAATCACTGTCACTGCAAATGAGACAAAAGATGCTGCGATGTCCTTATCAATTCCTGGAACATGCTGTGCTATGAACAATATGTTCTGCTGCAAGCAGCCCAACACAAACCCCCTCAGCAGTTTCAGTACCTGTGTGTCCCTCACTGACTTCCTGATAACAATATGCACAACTGCCATAATGTACCCAATGTAAAATACTATTTTGTTCGCAAAATCATTGTCCCGCAAGACCAAAGCAAATACCACCAGAAAGAACACCAGAAAGGCTAGGCTTCTCACTCCCTTCGTCCCTCATCCAGCCACTATTCAGTATTCTAATGTCCTTGCCAGTATAAACTATATCCTCCACCTCCAGCTGCATCAGAAAATATATGTATATTTTACTCTGCCCCCTCCCACAGCTCCCTTGGTGAAATACTGTTGAAATGCTTCAGAAAAGAGTGTCACATCTTCAAGTCCTATTTGAAACCTACTATTAATCTTAGCCGATGATTCTGGAGTGGCAGACCTGATATTGCCAACCCCAATATCCTGCGAAAGGTCCTACCAGCCCGAAGCACTCTGCATGTGAAATTCAAATGTCCTAACAGAACCAGCACCTCCCGCACTTGCACCTTTTTCTTCACCAGCATTATGTCAATCAGTGTCAACATAATTTTCTTATTCTCTGGTAACTGGGCCTCCATTTTCACTGCATCGATTTCAATTCTCAGAAATATCAACCTCATGTGCTGGCCTACTGTCTGCTCACCCACCAAAGGCACTCCTATGTCCCCACGAGCTCCTTAAAACTGGCCAGCATCCCATGGCAGCCCATAGTGCCAGGTTTTTCCACAAAAAAGAAGCCATCCAAGAAGTGTATCACTGTTGTATGACCTGTCATAAAAGTGAACAGCCATTGCAAGAATGAGCTAAACCTCTCAAATAGGGCCCATATCGGCACATCCTTGTCCACATACCATCGTCTGTGAAACTGTATGCCTGGTAATGCAAAATCTTCTGATTGTCCTGTGACAGGTGGAATGGAGACCAAAAGTCACTCTTTACTATGTTGCCTCTTCCCCCACCTGGTTTATCAGGTCAATGGCTATGTCTAATAAAGAGCATGACACCAATGTCAACTCGTCGTAAATATAATAGTTCACCACTGCCCTTCTGACCACAATAAATGTTGAATCAGTCGAAGCTGTCCCTTTTCTTTCTTCTGTACCAGACCAATAGGCGACACAATCAACCTGTCCGAAGGCCACTCGTTAAATGAGCCCAAAATTCTGCCTTCTTGCTCTTCCTTCTCCAGTTTTTCCCTCATCACCCTCGGGTATTCCTTGATAGATTTTAGGTTCTTTGTCCATCTCCTACACTGCAGCCTGGTATTGCCCAGCTCAAACTCTTGCTGAAACCCCTCCCATAACAACCTAGGGTCCTCTGTGTTTCAGTACCACTGCAGCCAGTATAACACACTCTATGCAATTTAACTAGTGAACGAGTCTTTTCCAGAAGATCCTTGCACCCATTTGTCTCCCCCTCTTGGTGCCTGTTGTTGCCAAGCCCCCAGCATCCTTACACTCCTCCTGCTTCCCCTCTGCAATGGATAAGCTGGTGCCTGACTGCACAATTGAGGCACTCGTGTTTAAATTTGCAGTAATCTCTATTGCAGAAGGTTATAGTGAATCATCTATGTCCTGTCTGTCCCTAACCCACCGCTCCCAGCCCTCAAAGGTAGAATAGCCCCTGAAAGCCATGAAGGCCATGTGGCCTCGCCTGACGGGCCCCATCATGTGAAACCACAGTTTGCTGGCGAACTCCCCCCACCAGTCGTGCTCTGACCTCTACATCGTACCTTACACAGGCATACACCCCCAAATGTTATGTGGGCCTTTCTTATTACATCCATGTATTTAAAAAAGAAAAACGCAGCACTACAGACATTTTTCATAGTAAACACTTGTGTATATTAAAAGTGCTTCCATCAAATTATCAATTGTAACAGGGACTCTGGGATTCTTAGCCAACTCATATTCCTCTTCTTTAACTAATATTTCCTGTGCAAAAGCTTAAACACTTCCATGTACCTTTCTATATCCTTTACTTTGTGAACCCCATAAAATGAGCCCAACTTTTTAACTTTAAGTTATTTACTTCTTGTCTTTCTCCTTTCCTTTCTTTGCCTTTGACCATTGTGCCTGTCCCCTTGTTCACCTTACTTTGCCCTGTTGCTCCTTTCCCCCTACTTCTCCTTGTCACTATCTGAAATCTGCCCCTCTTCACCTGTCACTTTTTGCCCTTGCAAATCCTGTGTGCCCGACCACCTTTTAACTACTTATGTTCCCCTCTGTAACCACACCTCTGATCCTGGCTGCACCCCATCACTACCTGTCTCCATCCCTTTAGAGACCATGACATGTCCCTCACTCTCCTTGACCATCCTACCTGGCCTCAAGGTTGTCTTTTACACCAAAGCTTGCCGCCTAGATGGCAGTCTTTTGTCTCCCATTCCAGCATGTGTCTTCTGCACCGGCTTCCCCCAAGGATTTTCCTGAAAGACACTAAATGGAACCTGTTTATTTCTTCCCACCTCCCAGTGCCATTGCCCTGTGACCACTGCAACTATGTCACAGCTCCATCAGTGTCATATTAAACCAACCAACTCCCCTTCTTCTACTTCTACCACCCAATAATCCAGCACCAATTCTTCACGGCCATCGTCACTCACCCTCTGCAGTCCGCTTGGACCTGCAACTTTTCTGTCAAAGATACTCGTATCGTATCTGTAACACCAATCCGGACCCCAAAAGGTAGCACATTAGTCTTTAGTGCACTGCCTTCTTCATGTATGTCGATAAACTAAAAGATCAAGCAACCTACTCCTAAGGGCTCTGACCCTCAACGTGGAGCCCACAACAGTATTAGGTTATTCTAGCCTGGTCTCTTCTTCTCAGTGTACTGCATGCTACTACTCAACAGTGCACAATTAAGCTCTATGCACTCTATGCCCCTCAAATCTGCCTTTCAGCCCAACTTAGGCTTTGCCACCCTGTCTTCTCCACCAACCCTAGACTCCATCATCCCGACCCACATATGCATCATCTTCACCTGCCCACACAAGCTCAGTTCCTCTTCTGCAGGCAAACTTTTCCCCAGACTCTGCATGCCCCCTACATGTGCATCACAGTTCCCATACTTTTTTTAATGTACTTTTCCACTGGTTGTCAGACCATACCACTAAATTAAATTCCTCTCCTACCCGTTCCAAAAACTATTGCGGGGTGCTTTCAAAACTTGGGTTTCCAAGATAGGCAGAATTCACAAATGAAGCAAAGAATACAATTTTCTTCGAGTTATGCCACGCCGTTGGCAAGTGTACACTGTTGATATGCTAAAACAGGTTCAGGGCATTCTGAGCAGACATACGTGTAACCTGCAGGTGAGTGTTCACCTTCTGGCAGTGCATGCTAAATCTTTTGCCCTTTCATGATGAATGAAAGTGACCTGGAAGAAACAACACAACTTTCACAAAGACACTAATGTTGCCAGTAGAACTATAAAATAATTAGTATCGTACACCAAGGGTGGTAAAACTGTTGGTGTCTTATTACGGGACACAAAGATGCTGCTCCTCTACAGTATAGATAATACATACAGGTGTCCAAGTAAACAAACCAAAGGCGATCAATTGTGAGAATCATCTACATACCAAATGATCAGCTTGAATCATCTAATTTTTACCTATACTCTGTTGTTCCACCCACTTCAACTGCAGACAGGAGTAATCACTGAGTCTCAGAGCTGTGTGGTATGGGCAGGCTTTTCTCTCCTCAGATATTGCCTTCTTTTCTATAACATCACCAGACTTGCTTTTCAGCACCTTAGTACAGAGAAATAAATGTCAGCTTCTGAAACCAGGCTTTGTGGTGACTGGGCTGCAAATCCAGTGGCACAAGAGGTGAGGTTGCTCTCAGGCTATCCAAACTTACCTGTCCAAACTATCCATGGACGGTCCACTACTTGATATGAAAATTTGCTGTCCATTGTTACTCCTTTAACAGACATCCCGTAGGTACATGGAGAAGGGTCACAGCTTTAGACACCCAAGTGCGCATGACTAATTAGGTAGATGAAAATATATGTTATTAGCGGTAGGCAATGGGTGAGGAGCTTGGATAGGTTGACAGTCTCTTGCTGTGGTATTGGGTGCTGGATTTCCAGCCAGATTCTTCTTTGACTGTAGGGCTGGAGTGATTGTGTAAAGGCGCAAGACAGGTCGGGGAAGTCTTAACGGGTTTTTTATTAGCTACGGCGCCTGGGAAATTTCACATGCTTCTAACACAGAATCTAGCTGCTGCGCGTCCATCCATTTAACTATAGGCAGAGATGGGCCATGCTATTTGCTTCCTTGTCAATTGCCTGTCTCGTGTCGGTAGCTGGCCATAGGTACCCAGCATTTCCGTAAGATCCATGGAAGGTGGCTCAAAGTACGGGTGAGTAAATGTGTGCCGTAAACTCCACTCTGCTGGCGAAGTTTGCATTCCTGAACCCCGCGCACCAAGCAGAGCACGGAGTTACAAAAACTCTGTGAACTCCACCGGCAGATCAGGGTTCACAGCCCCCCCCACAGAAGTGGAGCTTCAACTTGGGTACCTGTTAAGATTATATTTGAAAGTGCTGCCCATTGAGGTTTTCTTTTTGTGAAATGAGTATCGGAGCCAGAATGGAACCACACCAGCATATTTAGCCAAGAAGAGGCCACAGCTTTGCACAAAATGTCTACTCAACTGGAGTACTTTCTACTGGATAGTTAGTAAGGGCTACCTGGTTGGGTAAATGTCTAATCCACATTCTACACTACGGCTGCGCAGAAGCACTGGTCACCTTCTATGCTTGTAAATTTGGCAAAGGAATTGTTCCTCGAGCGTCTTCATACAGAAATCTGTGATGACATGAATTCTTGTATATTGACGACGACGAGACTACAAAGAGTTTAATCGACAACACACAAGATTACTTCCTCTTAATTATATAGATAATAACTATAACTACCTATTGGCAACTACCAGTTGGCAATAGATATATTTATATAGAGAGATTCTGCATTTAATCATTTTAACCCTGAATACGTATCCCTGTATTTAAAAAGCGCATCCCTTCCTAAAGTCAATAATGGAGAAAAATGACACAGAAGCATCATTGAGGTTCTCCTTCCTGGGCCCATTTGAGCCCCGGGGACCCCATCTCGGGGGCTGGCCTAAGTTCATTGGGGAAGGGGGCTGTGTGGCCTTCCTCACCTGGCCGATTTCAACCTCGGAGACAACATCTTCTGGTACCCGGTCAAAATTCAATGAAGGAGGGGGACTGCGTTCTTTCCCCTCCCCCTCCCCCCCCCCAAGCGGCTTACCTGGCCAGTTGTTTTTCCAACAGCAGGGAATCACTTAGAGTGTGCCATGTGTGTCATTGACTCACACCTGAAATATGAGTTTGAATTTGAGTTTGTTGAGGTTCTTCCCCTTTCTTTTTGTCTTTTTCTATGCTCGTGTTCAGGTTGAATTTTCCCAACACTTCTTTACGTGCTTGACATTTACCAGGTCTTTGCCTCTGTTCAATTCTTTTGAGGCCACCACTGACTGTTCAATCCCTCTTGCGATTTCTAAGATCTCATGTAGATTTGGATTTCGACAACACAACAATATTTCCTGAACACGTTTTTCATGATTATTAACTACAATCTGAACTCTAAAATATTATCTAAATTGTCATTGAATTCACACATAGAGGCCAGGACTCTCAATTCTGACAAGAAACTGTCTATTGATTCATATTGAGATTCATATTGAGATTGTTAACGAGTAAAAAATCTATGGCGTTCCACAATTACACTTATGTCATCCTTGCAATCGATGCGTAGACTGTTGACAGCTTTTATGTAGACATTCCATTCTGCATCAGGTGGGGTAATGGTGATAGGCAGATGCTAAAAAAATATTTGCCCCTCTGCGCCTAAAATATTGTACAGTAACACTAGTTTCTTTACAGGGCTGAATTTGTCTCCATCAATTGCAATAATATAACTATGAGCGTTTTTACACCATTGCATTCACTTACATTGATGTATTCCTGGCTCAGCCAGAAAAGGTGTGGGAAGGTTGGCATTCTGCATAACTATGCTCATCCTAGCAGAACAGAACAGTGATATTCAAAGAGCAGTTAAACGTATTGTACAGTGCTGTACTAAAAGAGAGACACACTAAATGAAGGAGTAGAAGCCTGAAATTAGACAATTGACACTATATATTTACAATAATGCACTAAACAATGTTGAGGGAACGAGCGGTAGGGTTCAGAGGTTTTGACCAATCTAGGTCAGAGTCTGAAATCAATGTTAAATGCAATGACTGGTCAACAGACCAGAGAGCTGCTCCTCCAATGTTACATGCGGTGATTAGTCAATAGATAGTCTGAAAACCAAACACAGAGCTGCTCCTCCTAGGGGCGTTTTACTTCAGTGGATGCAGCCAGCCTGGGATAAGTGGTCACGGAGAGGGTACGAGGTAAGTTTAAATCTTTTCCAGCACCCTTATTTATTGTATCTTCTCGTATTTCAAGACGCATTCTGAGAGGCGAGCAACCGTGTGTTACACGCACTGCTGTTAATAAGGCGAACAGCATTGTCTTGTGCTTATTCCCTTGAAAAGAAGACTTTGTATGTGTGTGCTTTCATGTACGCCCTGTGCCTTCTCATGCTGTTTCCTCTCAGGTTGGAGCAGCCTGCAATTATGATGCACCATCTCGAGAGTGATCTTCACGACTGTTGCTTCCCTCACCCTCAGTGAAACTTGAGGCTGCCTACCTCGCTGTCTCTGGCGTATACCTATTGCGTGTCTTAAATGTCAAGGTATTTGTAGAGTGCCCTGCCACCAAGCGGTTTCCTGGCGCTATTACTCTTACCGCTGTGGAACCCTTCCTGGCTTTCCCTGTGAAGTGTCCACTCCTGGGCACCCCCAGGGTGAAGCCAGGCATCCTAGCGCTGTTGGGGCCGGTGTGGAGGTTAAGCACGCTATTGCCCAGAATTACAGCGTGGGGCCCATGATTAGAATAGGCACCGAGGCGAGAATTGCCAGGTCCGAGGAAATTGAGCCCAACACCCGCCGAGGCGGGAATTGAACCCTGGTCCCGGGCCAGAACTCTGCATCAGGGTCTGCTGCTATAACCATTGAGCCACACTCCTCCACCCTTAACCCACAAGTCTGTTAAAGTCTTAGCCTGTATGTCTGTCAGGCCTGAAAAGTCACTAACGGTCTTTCTCTAGAGACCTTAGCAGCCGTTAAACCACTGCGCACAAGTGTAGCAAGAGATCAAACAGCGCATGCCGCTCTACAATTCTCTCACCAAGGGCTGAAGTATGTTTTGTCGCGTGTCATCCTGGTGCCATCCGTGGGACTTGGGATTAGGTTCTCCTCATTGTCAAAACCTATTACATCGAATAACACGAGACTGAGATGCAATATTTAGGTTTTATTGGTTTATTCTTAGTAAAACACGGACAGCACACGGCGATTCGCTTGACTGCTTCAGATCCTGTCTCAACTGCCATGATCTGTAACATTCAAATGAAATATAATAGGAGCATTCCAGTTCAGAACATAATACCTACTTAACCACAATATCCAAAAAGCATCATCTCTGCACTATAATGTATAATTCTGCCAAATGTAATGTAAATCCATCAAGCCGTTTTTGTGCTATGTAAAATACTATAGACTATGGAAAATGCAATGATGGAAAAACGCATTTTGGGGTCCCCTTTTATCTTTGCACCCCCTTAATGATTCACCGCAACTATTTGCATGATCTCAAAATGTAGCAAATGCTATAGGTCTGGAAAGTTTTGTGGGGATCTGTTGAATGGGGGAAAGTTATTGGGGGGCAAATATCAGAGAATTTTCTATCTTCAGCAATTCTTTTTTAGTTCAAAATATTTGATTGAGGTTTTTATCATAAGTAACAATAAACAAGACATACAGAAAACTATAATAAATTCATGGTTCCAAATGAAGTACAAGTAATGCATTTAAACAACGAAAAGAAAGGGGAGGAATGGGAGGGAATGGGAAGGAAACATATAATATCAGATAAATAATAGGCAATAAATTGAGCTACTATATACAATAACCAATTATAAACTGAATTTATAACATACGATAACTGAAATTAATTAATTAAATAAATATTGATAGGAACCCAAAATAAATGATAAGAAGATGAGTTTTGACAGACCCTGGAGAAAGATAATTGTGCTCCTCGTCTCACAAAAATAACCCAAGACCACCATGCATGAACCGATAACTTCGAAACATCTTTCCAACAACAAGTAATGGATTTTAACGCAGCTGAAATTAGAAAATTAAAAAGCTTACATTCAAGTGTATTTAAATCATGAGACAGGAGTATGGATTTGCAAATCAACAAATTGTATGTTAAATCCTCTTGAATATGAAGAATCTTCTTAATAATGTCCCAAACGTCTGTCCAGAATTTAGAAAGTAAAGGACAAGTAAAAAGCATATGTTGTAGTGAACCAGAATGAAATAATTTAGCTTTGAATAATCGCAAAGGCGTCCGAAAGCAATTAAATAGAATATAAGAATTAGTTTGAAATAAAGAAACAGGTAACCAACCAGAGATATTATTAAGCCAAATAGATTCCCATGAAGTAATGGATAGAGAGAGAGATAGTTCAAAGTTCCAAAACTGTGCAATCACATTAATATTCTAACCTAAATTATTAGCTAATTTTTTATATAAAATAGAAACACAATGAGGATTTGATGATACAGTTTGAATATAAGTGAATAAATCAGCATGAACAACAGAAGGAATGGTTTGTGAAAACGAGTCCAATATAGAGTTAATTAAACATTCATATTTACTAAAATCTAAATTTGCCAATTTGAATGTAGCTTGTAACATTTGAAATGATATGAACGTATTTGCCTTATAAATATCCTTAAGATAAAAAATACCAGCTTTAATCCATGAAGACCAAAAACTAATATGTCTATTCAATTTAATAACAGAACTATACCATAGGGATAAATCACTAGTAACAGTGTCAAGATCATTAAAAACAAGTTTAGTGGATTTAATGATATGAGATTTATGAACATATGAAGATTTAAGTGACATGGTCATTAAAGTGGGAAGTGGAAAGGGACTAACAATGGATTTTTCAATAAGGAACCAAATGGGAGGGTTATGTATAGGGGAATGGTTAAGGCAAATAGCACTTTGTTTCATAATAAAAGCTTTATGGTAAAGAAGAAAATCCGGAATGCCGAAACCAGCATTACTTTTTAACATCTTCAATTTGTTATACTTAATGCGTTTTGCTTTTTTATTCCAAAGAAAGTTGGAGAGAAGGTTATGAATATCTTTATAAAATTTCGATGGGAATTGAATGGGGATCATAGTGAATGTGTAAAAGATTTTAGGGGCAATATTCATTTTAATGCATTCTATTCGTCCCCACCATGAAAGATGTTATGAAGACCATTTAGAAGATTTATCCTTAATATAATTTAAAACAAAATCACTATTTAAAGTCATTGTTGATTTAATAGAAGAGGAAAAGAAGGTACCCAAATACTTCAACTTTTTCTTCTGCCAAATAATATCACGCATGGGTACCATATCAGGAGTACAATATACATTTAAGGGAAAAAAATCAGTTTTATTGGAATTTAATTTGTAACCAGAAAATAAAGAGTATTTAGAGATTAAGTCTAATAAGGAAGGAAATGAGGACATGGGATCACTGATAAACAAAAGCACATCATCTGCATATGCCAGTGTTTTAACCATTATATTTTTAACTACAATTCCTTTAATAGAGTCGCATTGTCGAATAGAAGCAAGAAACGGTTCAATACCCAATAAAAATAACAGAGGAGAAAGGGGACAACCCTGACGTGTACCTCTGTAAAGGGAAAATTGAGTAGAGACTTGGCAATTAATAAATAATCTAGCAGTAGGGGCAGAATATAGGGCTGAAACCATATGGATATAATCATCACCAAAATTAAACGCACACAAGGTACGAAATAAAAAATGCCAATGAAGCTTATCAAAGGCTTTTTCAGCATATAAGGCCATAACACCGGATGGAGTATGTAATGATTGAGCTTGTTCAATGACATGTAATAAAGTTCTTGTGTTATTAGCTGAATACCTATTTTTCATAAACCCTGATTGATCGGGATGTATGATAGAATCCAATATGGGGATAAACGGGACGCTAATATTTTTGCATTTAATTTGCAATCTTGATTTATTAAAGAAATGGGGCGGTAATTAGAAAGAAGGGTGGGGTCTTTATCTGGTTTAGGAAGAACAATAATTAAGGCTTCTGAAAAGGACCCAGACTTAGGGGCCGATTAGGATGGCGGACGGAAATGGGTACTGTCCGCCATGGTGGGGGAAATTTTACTCCCGGCTGCGCCGCGGAGAAACCGCGGTTGGGATTAGGATATTCATGTCACGAAACTCCGACCGCGGCGGACGGAACACAACCAACACCGTCCGCGGTGGACGGAACACAACCAAGTCCGTCCGCGGCGGACGGAGTCCAATGAACAACCACTGCCGCGGACGGAAATGACCGCGGAAAATAAAACATGTACCGCCATCCCAGAGAATACTCCGTGGCCGCAATTAGGATAAATCCGCCCGTACAACGGAACTCACAGCCATCCACGTCCGCGGCGGAAACAATGCAACGAGAACCACAGCATCAGGGCGGAAGGCCAACACGCACAACATCCCTAGCGCCTAACAAATGTATGAAAGTGCACCGCAAGTCCTAAGCAAACATACGAACATTGACAAGGCCCCCCCCCCCCAGCACAAGCCACCATGACACGTCCCAATTATCCAATAATGCACACAAGTCAACACGCCCACCTACCACCTGACTGCCAACAACCATCGAGACACGACTATAAAAAGACACCCCCACACAACCACAATCCCTTGCACCACAGCATTGCTGCCAGCAAGAGGGCCATTCGAGACACTGCTAACTCACATAAAATCACATAGAAGACACCCACCCACCACCCTACCACACAAACACCCACCACACAAATCCTACACATCACACACCACACACCTGCACCTCCCAACTCACTCAACTCACACACTGAGCACCACACACCATGGCACCCAAAAAAACCCCCAAATTCACGGAGACAGAGTTGCGGGTAATGGTAGATGAAATTATCCGTGTGGAGCCCAACATCTTCGGGCCCAAGTCCAGCAGACGACCGTGGCGCAAAAGAACCACATGTGGGACAGGATCGTCACTCGTGTGAATGCGTCGGGGACTGTGCCGAGGACCAAGCACGACATTCAGAGGCGGTGGCATGACCTTAAGACCAGGGTCAAGGGCATCCGAGCGAAAAACCACGCCAGAGCCAATCTTACTGGCGGTGGCACACCCCCGGAGCCCATACCCTACACCGATTGGGAGGAGAAGGTGCTGGTGATACTACACCCAGAGAGCCTAGACGGCCTTGACGAAGGAGAAGAGACTGGTGAGTACAAACCAAGCACCACGATCAGCACGACATGGTCAGGCTCACACAACTGAGAATAAACATCCCCCACGCCCCAACCCATGCACGTTGGACACCAACACACTAACATGTCCATGGCTCCCAACAGGCCCCCATGTGCACGGGGAGGGTGGTGGTGGTGGCGGAGGGTGGGGTGTGTGAGAGGCCCAAACTACAACTCCCAACAGGCCCCCATGTGCACGGGGAGGGTGGTGGTGGTGGTGGCGGTGGTGGAGGGTGGGGTGTGTGAGAGGCCCAAACTACAACTCCCAACAGGCCCCCATGTGCACGGGGAGGGTGGTGGTGGTGGTGGCGGTGGTGGAGGGTGGGGTGTGTGAGAGGCCCAAACTACAACTCCCAACAGGCCCCCATGTGCACGGGGAGGGTGGCGGTGGTGGTGGAGGGTGGGGTGTGTGAGAGGCCCAAACTACAACTCCCAACAGGCCCCCATGTGCACGGGGAGGGTGGTGGTGGTGGTGGCGGTGGCGGAGGGTGGGGTGTGTGAGAGGCCCAAACTACAACTCCCAACAGGCCCCCATGTGCACGGGGAGGGTGGTGGTGGTGGTGGCGGTGGTGGAGGGTGGGGTGTGTGAGAGGCCCAAACTACAACTCCCAACAGGCCCCCATGTGCACGGGGAGGGTGGTGGTGGTGGTGGCGGTGGTGGAGGGTGGGGTGTGTGAGAGGCCCAAACTACAACTCCCAACAGGCCCCCATGTGCACGGGGAGGGTGGCGGTGGTGGTGGCGGTGGTGGAGGGTGGGGTGTGTGAGAGGCCCAAACTACAACTCCCAACAGGCCCCCATGTGCACGGGGAGGGTGGTGGTGGTGGTGGCGGTGGTGGAGGGTGGGGTGTGTGAGAGGCCCAAACTACAACTCCCAACAGGCCCCCATGTGCACGGGGAGGGTGGCGGTGGTGGTGGAGGGTGGGGTGTGTGAGAGGCCCAAACTACAACTCCCAACAGGCCCCCATGTGCACGGGGAGGGTGGCGGTGGTGGTGGAGGGTGGGGTGTGTGCGACAGGAAACAGAAATGTCTACAAATCAATGTAACCATGTACTGTCCACATTACTGACCTGCTCGATCTTGTCCCTCAGGTGATCGTCAACTGACTGGGGAAAGCAGTACCCGGCCGCCAGCCTCGCCTCCCACACCTACAGGACTCTCTGCCGACGACGACACAGGCAGCTCCGGGGCGGAGGATGGAGCGGGACCAAGCACGCAGCCAGGGCCATCTGGCTCACAGGGACTCCCAGGACCGACCAACGTCGCAAGTGTCACACCAGCGACACCTGTCTCTGTGATCTGCACAGTCCCCACCACCACCAGTACCACCAGTACCACCAGTACCACCAGTACCACCAGCACCACCAGCACCACCACTCCTGCCGGTGCCACCCAGCATGACCCAGCGCGCAACGCTGGTCCAACGGCCCCACACACAAGCAGGGTGAGTGGGCCACAGGCAACGGGACAACTGCCAATCAGGCGACCCACACACCGCCGGTCAGAGGAGGGACAGCTACCCGAGCCAGTGGCACAGTCCCTACAAGCTCTTGCCAGGTGCCAGGCCTCATACGACCGGTCCCAGGCAAACGCCGATCGTGTTCACCAGGACTCAGTGGACAACACCAACAGCCTGCGCGAGATCTCTGGCATCCTTGGCCAGATGTTGGTGATCATGGGCCAGCAGGCAACGATGTGGAGGGAATGGGTTGCCCGGAACAACCCCCCCCCCCCTCCACCATGTGTGTCAGCGCCACCGCCACCGTCACCTCCGCCTCCCCCGTCACCTCCGCCTCCGCCTCCACCGCCGCCACCACCACCTGAGCCCCTGGCGACGGATGTGGCCCATCACCAACCTGCCCTCCCAGCTGCCTCTGTACCACCTCCGAGACGGAGGGGGCGTCCGAGGCAGGAAGTTGCTGAGAGCAGTGTTGGAGCGCCAGGCACACGCTCCAAGACGGGACGACCTTGACAATGCCACTGCCTGTGCCAGACATTCACCCTGCAAACCATCCTGTCCCACATAGACAATCATTGCCACTGGTCTGCTGGACTAGCCTGACACCCCCCAATGTGGTGTCAGCACGGACATTTCATCTGCCATTACCTACAACTCCAACTCCCTCCCTCCCACTTACTTGTAAATATTCACCAGCACAAAAGCACAACCTGTCAATAAATTGCATTTACTCACACAATGATGTTTTGCCTCCATGTTTATTCACATGATTGCCATCAGATACAGACCTAAACAGGTACAGGGATCATAGTCGCACATGATCATGGCGCTGCGGGAGTGACCTAGAGAAAACCAGAGACAGCAAACACACGTCAGTAAAGAGATTCACACACATCACAACACAATGCACAGCAACATTACACAAACGACAACCATCACACAAGCATGGGATGGGAGCACACACATCATGGACACTCCTATGTCCAAAGACATGAAGACACACATGTGCAACCATCACAAACCACACCCAGCTGAATAACCCCATATCCACACAACACCAGAAAACATACATGAGGCATTGTCAACCGCCACTAGAGGTAGATACTCACATTCAAGGGAAGTAGCGATCAATGAGCTGGCGCCTCTGGTCCACACCTTCCTCCTCACCACTATCCTCATCAGTCGACATGGGTGGGATGGGAGGCCGAGGAACTCCTTCGTCTTCAGGGTCCAACAGCAGTTCAATGTCATTGCGTACTGCCAGGTTGTGGAGCATGCAGCAGGCAATCACGATCTTGCATACTTTTCCTGGTGAGTAAGGCAGTGCCCCTCCGGTCTTATCGAGGCACCGAAACCTAGACTTCAGCAGTCCAAAGGTACGTTCGATGACTCTCCGTGTCCTTCCATGTGCCTCATTGTACCGCATTTCACCCGCCGTCCTCGGATTACGTAGGGGACTGAGGAGCCAGGGCCGGTTTGGGTAAGCCGAGTCGCCTATGTAGGGGGATGACAGAGACAAACATCAGAACAAGATATGGTGGGTACCCCATGCAACACAGAGATCACAAGAGTCCCCACTGCACACTCACCAACAAGCCACGCTTGACCGGGTGGCAGATTTGCCATGAGTCGTGGGACATTGCTGGTTCGCATGATGTGGGCGTCATGTGCGGATCCAGGAAATCTTGCACACACATGGGAGATGATGTTGCTCGCCAGGCACACCACCTGCACGTTCAGCGAATGAAAGTGTTTGCGATTCCTGAACACTTGTTCGCGTGCCCGTGGTGGAATGAGCGCGATGTGCGTGCCATCAATTGAGCCCACAACGTGAGGTATGTGGCCCAGTGCATAGAAACCAGCTTTGACAGCTGGCAACTCTTCCGGACGTGGGAAATGTATGTACTCATCCTTGTACAGCATCATAGCTGTTAACACATCCCGAAGAACCGTGCTGAACATTGCCTGTGACATACCCCCGGCACCTCCAACTGTATACTGAAATGTGCCAGTAGCGAAGAAATGTAGTACCGCCATGACCTTTGCAGTGGGTGTAAACGAGCCAGGATACGTTCTACGTGGCTGCAGATGAGGAGCCAATTGAGCCACAAGCTCCAGCAACCGACGTCGATCCAGCCTGAATTTCCGAATCACCTCCTCGTCTACCATATCCTCCAGCTGAGTGTATGGGCGATGCACATTTGGAGCCCTCCTGTGTGGGAGAGAGATGTAACTTAGGTCAACGTACAAACGACGCATACGTGTACAACTCCATCACATGTGTACCTTACTGACATAACTCCAGTCGTCACCCTAATGTATCGTAGACACATCACAGACACTCATGCAACTGCATGCACACAAACGATAAGTTTACACACGCCATGTCATCAAGCACAAATGCCACCACCAATGATGATGTGCATACGGTAATGACATGCATGGTGACAGAACGTATAAATCACATACACGGAATGCATGTGTACCACCACCACTGTAGTCACCTCGACACAACAATAAACCGACAACAGATGCATGAATTGGCCACACAGCCGTGATGTACTGTGTAGTTGTGAAGATGTAACAACGTCTGTAGGGTCAAACCCGACGTCAACACGTACGAATGCACATCTGTTGGCCATTGTGTGCCGACCGATGTCCATTGTATGGACACACATGCTATATTGTATGACATATGACCTTTCACAATCACCCTCACATCCCTCATGACGCAACTGCACACAACACATCACGGTGCAGCGTCTGACAAGATCACATATTTGGCGCCGCCATGGCGGTGCTCAACTTCCGCTACTTCCCAAAGGCCGAATGCGGCCTGCGTCCCTCTTCCCATTGGCTGCATGTGCAGGGACCGTCACGGGCACACATCGGCAACCGCACGTGCAAGCTTCAGGCACGGATGCTTCAGTTGCAACAATGTACTATCACTGGCGCCTCCATGGCGGGGCACGTACACAGCGGGGGAGGTGCAGGCCTATACACCCTGCAGATGTACTCAATGGACATGCCAGTTCATGACCCCCCTTACAGTCACCTTGCATCATCCACCGTACACCGGCCGGAGCGGCCGGCCCATGAACATCCGCCGTGCCCGGCCATGAACACAACCGCCATGGCCGTGCCCGGCCATGAACAACCGCCGTGCCCGGCCATGAACACAACCGCCATGGCCGTGCCCGGCCATGAACAACCGCCGTGCCCGGCCATGAACACAACCGCCATGGCCGTGCCCGGCCATGAACAACCGCCGTGCCCGGCCATGAACACAACCGCCATGGCCGTGCCCGGCCATGGCGGTTGTGTTCATGGCCGGGCACGGCGGTTGTTCATGACCGGGCACGGCCATGGCGGTTGTGTTCATGGCCGGGCACGGCGGATGTTCATGGGCCGGCCGCTCCGGCCGGTGTACGGTGGATGATGCAAGGTGACTGTAAGGGGGGTCATGAACTGCCATGTCCATTGAGTACATCTGCAGGGTGTATAGGCCTGCACCTCCCCCGCTGTGTACGTGCACCGCCATGGAGGCGCCAGTGATAGTACATTGTTGCAACTGAAGCATCCGTGCCTGAAGCTTGCACGTGCGGTTGCCGATGTGTGCCCGTGACGGTCCCTGCACATGCAGCCAATGGGAAGAGGGACGCTGGCCGCATACGGCCAATCGCAAGTAGCGGAAGCTGTGCACCGCAACAACAGGGCCAGTCATTGGCCCATTTCACGATCACGCTTCCAGGGCTGACCAATTGCTGGCGACGTATGCCACTGACACGTGCTGAGGGCCCTATATATGTGTCTTGGCCAACATGAAACTTCCTACCCTGGGGACCAGTGCTGCCTGTGACCATCACCTCGACCTGCTGCTGCTGCTGCTGAGCTGACCACCGACTGCTGCCTGTGACCATCACCTCGACCTGCTGCTGCTGCTGCTGAGCTGACCACCGACTGCTGCTCTAGTGCCATACTCCGTGATCTTGCCATGTCGAGAGGCAAAGAGATCCGGTCTCGACCCTTCACCGCCGCGGAGCTTGATGTCCTCGTGGACGGTGTACTCCGCAACTATGGACGCCTCTACAGCGCACCGGGACGGGTGGTAAGTGCAGTGTGGGACATGTTGGTGTGCATGAGGGGGCCAAATGATCAGGCCTATTTATATCTTAGCTGTGTAGTGTGGGCTAGACATATGTTCCTGATTGTGCATGGCTGCTGACAGTAACGTCTTGCCCCTATGTGTGTGACAGGCCACCTGTCCACTGACTTAAACCCTTTTGTCTCCCATCATGGTAGGTCAAGCTGCACCTTCGCAAGGACCTGTGGAGGACCATAGCACGGGAAGTACGGGCATTGGGGGTGTGCAACAGACGACATACACACTGCCACAAACGCTGGGACGACATTTCCAGGCTGAGCAAGAATGTAGCGGAAGTAACACTGGGCCTGATTCCAAGGACGCCCCGTCTGGCCCGACGCTCCATGACCCCTCTCATGCACCGTATCATTGCAGTGACGCATCCTGAACTGGCCGTACGTCTGAGTGCCGATCAACAGCAAACTAGCGGTGAGCATACTGTCTGTGTAGGAAACTTGTGAGTGCTATGCATGTATTGGTGCACAGACACACTATTGAGTTCCGTGTTGCGTATGTATGCCTGTGATGGCATTTTGGTCCCATTGGGTGGTACTCATTTGACATCCAGGTCCGCCATGTTGACACGCCACTTGCTTAGTAGTTGAGTGTTAAAGCACATCCCCTAGTGGTCCATGTCCCCATGGCAGAAAATGTGAGGATGACTGGTAGGGGTGGGCCATGTGCAGGATGAGGGCTCATGAACCTTTGTCTGCTATGTGATTTGGCTATCCTGTTCCTTCTGTACGTGAGTGTGCCCATGACTCACACATCTTTTCTGTGCATTTCAGCTTTGACAGAGGACACTCAGCCACAGACGGTGGAGAGTAGCCGAGGAAATGAGTCCGGCTCAGACTTCGCACACACGCAGACTGACACGGAGGAGGCCAGCGCCGGAGAGGGGGACAGGACCGTCCCTGAGGACTCGCATGTGGAGACACCATCGTCCTCCTCGTCGGACACTCTTGGTGAGCCTGCACTGTTGTCACAGACTGGGAGTGGGCACTCATCACCTTCTGTCGGAAGACAGCACACAGGGCCCACACTTCCGCCAACTGCACCATGTACTGTTCGTGGCCGGAGGAGTAGGGGGAGCAGAGTGGCGTTCGGTGCAGGCACCGCTGCCCCTGCCACGGTGAGCCAAAATGCACTGTGTGCTGAGGCCGTTGATCTGCTGCGACAGCTGTGTGTGGGTCAGACCAATATGACAAATGCTTTCCAGGATCATGATAGGAAGTTGGGGCAGGTGGTGGCATTCATGGAAGGGATGCATGGCGATCTTGCAGGTCTACACAGGACAGTGCAGTCATTGGCAAGCAGTGTGTCGTCTGCAATAGTACAGTCGAATGAACAGGGTGCTACTTCTGTTTCCCCATCTACACCGCTGGAT
This sequence comes from Lissotriton helveticus, assembly GCF_964261635.1. Lineage (NCBI taxonomy): Eukaryota > Metazoa > Chordata > Amphibia > Caudata > Salamandridae > Lissotriton > Lissotriton helveticus. The sequence goes on from NC_136057.1 coordinate 395,499,073, forward strand.
GTCTCAGGGGGTAGTGATTATTCAGAGCAGGACTCAAATACAGGTTATTGCACTAGAAGCAGCGTCAGACAGCACGTCAGGGCACGCAGGGCACAGACCCCATCCCCTAGATCAGCTAAATCTGTTCACGTAGACGACGTCAGATGCACTGGAGTACACACACAGGATCCACAAGTGTTGTTGGGGGACATACCTTCCGGAGCTACACAGGCATTCAACACGAAAGGTACTCCGAAGGCAAGGGATACTCACATGTCCATGGACTGTTCCTTGGACAAGGCCAGTCAGAAGACTAAGGCACCTACTGAGAGCAGGGAGACCCCCAAGAGCAGGCCCACAGCAGTGGATAGGAACACTACCAAGGACAGTGAGAAGACTAAGGCACCTACTGAGAGCAGGGAGACCCCCAAGAGCAGGCCCACAGCAGTGGATAGGAACACTCCCAAGGACAGTGAGAAGACTAAGGCACCTACTGAGAGCAGGGAGACCCCCAAGAGCAGGCCCACAGCAGTGGATAGGAACACTCCCAAGGACAGTGAGAAGACTAAGGCACCTACTGAGAGCAGGGAGACTCCCAAGAGCAGGCCCACATCAGTGGATAGGAACACTCCCAAGGACAGTGAGAAGACTAAGGCACCTACTAAGAGCAGGGAGACTCCCAAGAGCAGGCCCACATCAGTGGATAGGAACACTCCCAAGGACAGTGAGAAGACTAAGGCACCTACTGAGAGCAGGGAGACCCCCAAGAGCAGGCCCACAGCAGTGGATAGGAACACTCCCAAGGACAGTGAGAAGACTAAGGCACCTACTGAGAGCAGGGAGACCCCCAAGAGCAGGCCCACAGCAGTGGATAGGAACACTCCCAAGGACAGTGAGAAGACTAAGGCACCTACTAAGAGCAGGGAGACTCCCAAGAGCAGGCCCACAGCAGTGGATAGGAACACTCCCAAGGGCAGCGACACACACAAGGAGCAGGTGTCTGCTGGAGGCAGGTGCACCACAGACGACAAGTCTGCTGGCAGGAACAGGGCGGCGAGCAGGGCACAGGCTACATCCAGAGACAACACTCCACCTAAGGATAAGGCACATCCTACGGACAAGGCATCTAGCATGGACAATGGCGCAATCAAGGACAGGCATACTTCACCCCTGGCTGCACTGAGGCTGATGTTTTCTAATAAACGGCAAACTGATGTCTCCGCGGCGGAGTCCCCCCATACCTCCACTCCCATCCAGGCCAGTCAGAAGCAGAGGAGGGTGTCCCCTGTTGTTGCATCCCCCATTACACATCATTCCGAGTCCAGGCGGCAGGCACAGAGCAAACGACAAGCAGGCTCCAGCACGTCCCCCGAAACCAGATCCCCGGCAGCAGTTGCTCCACCTATGCTGGGTGGTGATTCTTTGGAGTCCCCACCACTTGGCAGTCCTGTCCTGTCCAGGGTGCACTCACACCTCCCTAAGAAACGCAGACACACACCATTGACACCTGCAAACCCCGATTTGGCTCTAGGTGAGCTATCCCCAGCTCCCAGGCCCACCCTGCCTCCTGGCCCATACAGCCCTGTGGCTCATCATTTCAGTTGTCCCAGTGGCGCCGGTGCAGTTGACTCTCATGTATCAGATGGTAGCACAGTGTCAGTTGTGCCCTCTCCTGTTGCAGGTCCTGGCAGTGTATCTGGGTCTATGGCTCACGTGTCAGTTAGAAGATCTGTGGCTGTGTTGCACACTCCTGTTTCTGGTGCTGGCAGTCTGTCTGGGTCAGTGGCTCACGTGTCAGTGACTACATCTGTGGCTGTGTCTCACACTCCTGTTGCTGGTGCTGCCAGTGTGTCTGGGTCCGTGGCCCATGTGTGTGTCACTCGGGCTGTGGCTGTGTCTCACACTCCTGTTGCTGGTGCTGCCAGTGTGTCTGGGTCCGTGGCCCATGTGTGTGTCACTCGGGCTGTGGCTGTGTCTCACACTCCTGTGTCTGGTGCTGCCAGTGTGTCTGGGTCCGTGGCCCATGTGTGTGTCACTCGGGCTGTGGCTGTGTCTCACACTCCTGTTGCTGGTGCTGCCAGTGTGTCTGGGTCCGTGGCCCATGTGTGTGTCACTCGGGCTGTGGCTGTGTCTCACACTCCTGTTGCTGGTGCTGCCAGTGTGTCCGAGGCAGGTAGTTCACGCAGTCCCCCCTGATTCTGTGATGTGACGTGCTGTACACTTCACTCAAATGTTAATTCACATGGTGTGTCCATTGAGAACTGCGTGGCACTCTTGTGGTCCCTGTGACGGGTTGGTAGGGACACGTAGTTGTGCTGCCTCTGATGTACCTGCTCTGTATTCTACAATGCCCTGTTGATGCTCTGATACTGCAACCTGCCCTCTCGTTACCTGCCTCTGATGTACCTGCTCTGTAATGCACAATGCCCTGTTGATGCTCTGATACTGCATACTGCCCTCTCGTTACCTGCCTCTGATGTACCTGCTCTGTAATGCACAATGCCCTGTTGATGCTCTGATACTGCATGCTGCCCTCTCGTTACCTGCCTCTGATGTACCTGCTCTGTAATGCACAATGCCCTGTTGATGCTCTGATACTGCATACTGCCCTCTCGTTACCTGCCTCTGATGTACCTGCTCTGTAATGCACAATGCCCTGTTGATGCTCTGATACTGCATACTGCCCTCTCGTTACCTGCCTCTGATGTACCTGCTCTGTAATGCACAATGCCCTGTTGATGCTCTGATACTGCATGCTGCCCTCTCGTTTCCTGCCTCTGATGTACCTGCTCTGTAATGCACAATGCCCTGTTGATGCTCTGATACTGCATGCTGCCCTCTCGTTACCTGCCTCTGATGTACCTGCTCTGTGATGCACAATGCCCTGTTGATGCTCTGATACTGCATACTGCCCTCTCGTTACCTGCCTCTGATGTACCTGCTCTGTAATGCACAATGCCCTGTTGATGCTCTGATACTGCATACTGCCCCTCTCACGTGCTGCCTCTGATGGGCCTGTTCTGTGCAATGGACTGTTGATGCACTTTGCCCCTCTCACGTGCTGCCTCTGATGGGCCTGTTCTGTGCAATGGACTGTTGATGCACTTTGCCCCTCTCACGTGCTGCCTCTGATGGGCCTGTTCTGTGCAATGGACTGTTGATGCACTTTGCCCCTCTCACGTGCTGACTCTGATGGGCCTGTTCTGTGCAATGGACTGTTGATGCACTTTGCCCCTCTCACGTGCTGCCTCTGATGGGCCTGTTCTGTGCAATGGACTGTTGATGCACTTTGCCCCTCTCACGTGCTGCCTCTGATGGGCCTGTTCTGTGCAATGGACTGTTGATGCACTTTGCCCCTCTCACGTGCTGCCTATGATGTACCTGCTCTGTACTCTACAATGCCCTGTTGATGCTCTGATACTGCATACTGCCCTCTCGTTACCTGCCTCTGATGTACCTGCTCTGTAATGCACAATGCCCTGTTGATGCTCTGATACTGCATGCTGCCCTCTCGTTACCTGCCTCTGATGTACCTGCTCTGTAATGCACAATGCCCTGTTGATGCTCTGATACTGCATGCTGCCCTCTCGTTACCTGCCTCTGATGTACCTGCTCTGTAATGCACAATGCCCTGTTGATGCTCTGATACTGCATGCTGCCCTCTCGTTACCTGCTATGTTGTACCTGCTCTGGTGCCCACTTTGCCCATGTTCACGCATACACTGTGATTTGACCCCTATTATTTGACAATAAAGGTAGTCTATCAAGTCTCGTGGTCTGTCGTTGTCATTCCTGCTTGCGTACTGCTAATGTGTATTCGTATATGCTTCTCATCAGTGGTTTCGGTAACATGACACTCCCCCTCCCTACGTCACGTCCCTTGCTGGTATTCCCCTCCAGACAGCCAATGGTTTGTACCTTACCTGCGTCGTCGTCCATAGTAGGCCATGACTAGGACGTGGTGGATCGCGAAGAGCATCGGGAAAGCGTGTAGCGCCGGGTCCATGGTGGTGGTCAGCTTGCGGTGGGTATCTCGGCTGTGTCACCTATGTTCGCTGTGGGGATTCCGCCGTGTTAAGACAGGTTGTATTTCCGCAGCGGTTTTATGTGTGTTTTCCGCCATCTTGATTTGGGGGACGGTCTTCGACGTCAGTGCGTACGGCGGAGCGTCCGGATGTGTTCCGTCCGCCGCGTGGTCGTGTGTAGTTGGCCGGCGGAGCGTGTTTTTCCGTCGCGGACGGAAATTTGACACGTTTTCCTATCCTGATATGGCGGACGGAGTATCCGCGGCAGGCGGACACGGAAAAGGCTTTTTCCGCCTACTCCAGGGCCGCGGTGGCTCTTCCGTCCGCCATCCTGATCGACCCCAGAGTTCCTGAAGAGCTAAAAATAGTAAATAGTTGGAGTAAAAAGGGCGAGAGCTGGGATTGAAACTCTTTATAAAATTCAGCTGGTAAGCCATCAGGACCTGGGGATTTATTTTGTTTGAGGGATTTTGTGGCAGATAAAATTTCATCCAATGTAATGGGTAAATCTAGGCCAAGTTTATCTGTTTGAGAAAGTTTGGGTAAGTCACAGGAAGAAAGAAAAGAGTCAACTATAGAATCATCATTAAAATCAGGCTTATTATATAATGTAGAGTAAAATTCAAAAAATTCATTAACAATATCTACGTGTGAGATCGCAACTTTACCAGTAGGATTACGAATGGAAGTTATCTGTGTTTTGTCTTTTTTAATATGAAGATAATTAGCTAAAAGCCTACCAGATTTATTTGCGTTGAAACTAAATTTCGCTTTGGCTCTGAAAAGTTGGACCCGAGCTCTTTTACTAAGAATAGTATTGAATTCATAACGTAGTTTTTGCAATATATCTCTATATTTCAAATCATTGGAGGTAATAAAAAGTCTTTCATATTTCGCTATTTGTTTCTGCAGCCGATCAATGTTAGCATTAAAAGTTTTATTTTCATGTGCCATAATAGAAATCGTAGTCCCTCTAATATAAGCTTTAAACACATCCCATCGAGTAATCAAAGAAGTTGAGCCTTCAGGGTAAAGCTGAAAGTAATCTGATATAGCAGATAAAAGTCTTGGTCTATTCCGTTCATTGAGAGCAATGCTATAATTCATTCTCCATCTAGATTGTTTAGGGAGTATTGTCTGGAGATTTAAAATACAAGAAATCATAGCATGGTCAGAGATATCAATGTGTTCGTGAAACTAAAATATAATCAATTCTAGAATGCGAATTGTGTGGATTAGAAAAGAAAGTAAAATTTTTGTCAGTAGGGAAATGGAGGCGCCAAATATCAACTAAATTTGTGGTTTGGAGAAATTGTTTAAAAGCAAAATAAACTTTAGAGGCGTGAAATTTTGTGTGAGACAATCTATCTAATAAAGGGTCAGCTACTACATTAACATCACCTGCAACAATCAAAGGAACATTTCCAATTTTAATAACTTCAGTAGTAAGAGAAGACCAAAACGTAGGCTCATCTGCAGTAGGACCATAAACATTTATCAAAAAGATAATGGTGTCATGAACTTTAACTTTAACAATTAAGTACCTCCCTTCAGCATCAGCAACTTTGCTAAAAATTTGGCAATGAGACTTTTTTGCAATTAGTATTGCTACATCATTTTTTTTACCAATAGCAGGAGATGAAACTATACAGTCAACCCACTTCTTTTTCATATAATCCAATATTTTATCATCCACACGAGTCTCTTGAAGAAAACAAAAATTAGCCTTGGAACGACCTAAATAATCTAAAATCTTAGTACGTTTAACTGGGTGACGCAAACCTTTCACATTTAATGAAACTACTTTAACATTAGCCATAGTGAAGAGTTAAAGAAGAGAAAAAGAAGAAGAGGGTGAGAGAAAAAAGAGAAAATAGAAAAATATAAGTAGCTCGAAGGATTATGAAAAGTGAAGGAAAGGAGAAAACATAAAACAAAAAAACAAAACAGAGACAAAACAATACACATAAATAAGAGCAGTGAAACGCACACACGATCTACAAGCATGACCGTAACCGTTGGAGCCCCAAGGTAAAATAGAATTCAGCAACCTGTCAGTAGACAATGAACAACAAGCATTCAAGAATCAGGATGAGGATCATGAGTATCCATTGGATGATGAAGGTGCTGATCAAGAAAATGGCGAAGATCCTCAGGTCTGTGAAAAGATTTGGAGAATGAGTCCTTCCAAATGCGCATCGTTGAAGGATCAAAGAGACCATATTTATAACCAAGACTTCTTAGTTGATGGCAAAGAGAAGCAAATTCCTTACGAATTGCAACAGTATCTTTTGCAAAATATTGATGAATAAAGATTTTGTGACCATTAACCATCAATGAAGGAATGTCTCTCGCTGGCTTTCTAATCATAACCAAATGATGATGACGAAATACCTTAAGTATCATTTGTCTAGGTTTGGTATGCTGTGGGTGACGATGCGAAGGAATTCAATGGGCCTTGTCAATTTCAAATGTTTCAGGAAATTTAAGGTTTAAAAGGCCAGGAAGTAAGGACTCCAAATATAATCGACAATTATTTCCCTCAACTTCTTCTGGTAAATAAAAAATGCGCAGGTTATATTGCCTATTTCTATTTTCCATATTCAGAAGGTGCGAGCTCAGAGGAGAAATTTTCTCTACAAGTGGAGCAAAGGCATCTATTTTGGTTTTATTATCTTGGATTTTGATTGAGTTATCAGATATTTTCATCGATAAACAAGCCATTTCTTTACGCACATGTTTAATTTCAGTCGCAATAGTGTCAGCATTCGCTTTGAGTGCTTTAATTTCCTCTAAACTGAGAGATAAGGAGGGCTCTGAAGACTCCACCAATTTCGATTTTAAAGGAGGTGGTGAAACTTGTTGTTTCCTTTTATTGAGAGGTTTAGCATCCATTTTAGCAGAATAGCAGCCAAAATTACGTAAATCTGGAAAATATCAGCCAGATAATGTAAAAATGAACAAAATAGCTCCAAAGTATTGGTGCAGCAGCTAAACTGGGTCGTGGGTGTGGTTAGGCCTAAGCCAGGCCCTCTCCTAGAGAACACTCCGCCCCCCTGACAGAGATTTCAGGCTGCAGGAGGAAGCACACAGGTAGCAAGAACCAAGAAGCTTAAAAACCCACTTGCCGTGTAGAAAAGCGGCTGAAATTGCTTCCAGGAACAGGTGAGGGTTAATGAAATGCAGCGACCTCCATAAATCAAAGCCACTGACAGATTTGCGTCGTTTTTGACTAAAAACGGGCTCGAAATGCGATAGAGCTCCTCAGGCGGCGGCCATCTTGTTCGCTCGTTCGCTCGCTCGCTCGTCTCCCCCCTATCTTCAGCAATTCTAACTATAACTACAGCGTGGAAATCAGATTTGCTGTGATTTGTTTCCTTTTATCTATTGTATTTGTTTATAGGTTTACATAATCATGTGGCTATAAATGTGACTTTTAGTTGTTCATGTAGCAATTCTGAAACTTTCATATGCAGTCTAGTTTGTTTTTTGGGCTTCCTTTGTACTCTTAGTAGGATTGTGCTACATATGAAGCCCAAAGTGAATAAAAGCCTATAATTTTGTTATAAAAAATTAAGAATATTATGTTTTTGTAATGGCCAATTATCATGTGCTTCATATAGTAGTTTGTGTAGGTCACTGCTAGGTCACTTTTACATTTTGTTGCATAGCAGTACATAAGAACAATGGTTGTTTTTTTTTTACTTGTTAGGCACAGTTGTATTTTGTGAGCCAGAGACCATGCAAAAATGTATGCAGATTGAGATGTATTATATCCATTGTGTATGTGTTTATAGGTTTCCATTAGCATGTGACCATTATGGGTCTTCCAGTTGTCCATGTAGTAAATCCAAAACTTTACATAACAGTCTAGTTTCTTTTTTGGGCTTCCTTACTACTTTTAGTAGGATTGTGCTACATATGAAGGCCAAAGTGAATGAAAGGCAATCATTGTTATTGTTATAAAAATGAAGATTATTTTTCCCCTAGTGGCTAATTATCATGTCCTCCGAATAGTAGTTTGTGTGGCTCATTGCTAGGTACATTTTCCATTTTGTTGCACAGGGGTGCATAAGAAAGAAAGATGTTTTTTCTTTGGCTTGTTTGGTCAGTTTTATTTTGTAAGGCAAGAGCATGCAAAGAAAACTTATCTAGATTAAGATGTATTCTATTTGCTATATATTTGTTTATAGGTTTCCATTAGCATGTGACCGTAAATGGGTCTTTAATTTGTTCATGTAGTAAATCTGAAACTTTACATATGCAGTCTTGTTTATTTTTTGGACATCCTTGCTACTTTTAGTGGCTACAAGATATCACTAAGTTAAAAAATGTTATAATCTAAAACAGTACTTATTCTTCTTTCCTGCACTGCCCCTCAGAATCATCTGCACCCCTGATATGTAATATTGACAAATTTCATAAAAATCAAGCAGATGGTTTTCGTACTATGCAAAATACAAAAGTCTTTGGAAAATACATTGACTTCAACCCCGTTTTGAGAACCACTTTTTTCTTTGCACCCCCTTGACCAAAGCCTATGGAATTTGCAGTTCTCCCAAAATGAAATGGGGCAGCAGGTCTACAAAGTTTCATGTACATTTGTCAAGTTCGTGCAAAGTTATTAACAGACAGAAATCTGGAAAAGCCCTATCTCTGGTCACCCTAACTATAACTACAAAGTAGCTACCGCCACTCTGTAATATATGTGTGTGTGCATATCTATCATGATCATTATAGCAATACAATAATTGGAGGAAGAGCTGGAAATAATCAGGAAAGGACCCTTAATAATTTAAAGAAACAGGTGCCAACACGTGTTTTCAATGTGCTGCCACTTCCTCAGGGCTCTCATACAATCTCAATCGCCACCTCTGATACTCTCATGAACACATACCGATTTAATATCTCGACATTCTATTGCAAACTCCATGTCACCACTTCATATCCTATGAACAACATCTACAGAAAGTCTTTGCTCCACACTTTGTACTGCTGTGTAATGACGTGAGTTTGCAGTAGTGATAATCCTGTAGAATGTGGAGATTGGCAGTTTTAGAACCATGGCAGTTCACAGTGGGTGAGCAAGTCCCAGCCATATTCTTTGTTGGTAGCAATAAAAGTGGAGTACATCAATTAGACCTGCAGCCAACCTTTGGCCATAATCTATTTCTGGACATCCACCTCCCTCCTTCAGTATGAGAACGGCTATCACACACCACGTTCACTTTCTATCTTTGAGTTTGGACGCGTCCTGAGACTCTGCCCCTTAACATATCTGGCGATTGTGACTACACAATAGATTCACGCTTCATGCTAAGTCTTGAACCTATTCTGTGCCTCAACATCTTCCAGCCTTCATGTTGATGCACACTACACTTGCTAAATGCACTTCGGCCAAGGTTCTAAGCCTTGTCTGGTGCATATTCCCCTCATTCATTATTTATTTATTTTACAGTTTTCTAAAGTAAAGGCACCTGAATGCACATTCAACAGCATTGTCCAACAAAGCATATTTGAATTTATATTAAAACTTGATTTCTGATGGGCAGTTGGAAAAACTAGAAGTAGCTGAAACCAATAGGTTTTATTGTCTTAAGCTTAAGAAGGGCGGGCATCCAAAAGGGGCAGGCCAAGTGGAGGACTTTAAACAACCAGCAGTTTCTTAAGGAAAGCCAGCGGTGCTCGCAGCATCGAGAGAGACCTAGCCGTGCCCTATAAAATTAAACACATCCGCTGTGTGCCTGACAATTGTGCAATGATTATCTATCAGGACACCATACACATTATTTAGAACCTACCTGTACCATATAAATCGTAAGTGGCTGCAGGGCATTTTTTTTAATTACAATTCTATTATTTGACTGTTCTATGCCTTTACAAAAAAATCGCATCTTCTCAGCCCTGTAAAACACAATTTAAAACTTGTATCTTTAAACAAATACCTTTGAAACCAAATATTTACACACAATATGGCATAGTGCAAGCCTCATCTTTCAGGTAGCTACTCCTGCCTGCCTAGCACTGTGGCAAATCAAATCAAATCAAATCAAACAGCATTTGCAAAGTGTAACACTGTCACCCTCACTGTCTCCATCGAAGAGCCAGGTCTTGAGTCTCTTTCTGAAGTCTGTCAGCAAGGAGGCAGTGCAGAGCTGGAGGGGCAGATCGGTCTTGGCAGCGATGTAGGAGAAGAAGCGGCCACTGCTATGGCTGAAACAGATGTGCCACGGGCCGGTCGAGCTCTTTGCCAGGGCCTGTTTCGGTTCCCAGTCCGACCCTGCTCTATAAGAATTCCCATTGTCATAAAGTTAGACACAAGTGGAGAATAGGACAATTACACAGCACACCTATGACTAAGGGGAGGGTGGTGGCGGATGCGGGGAGTGAGTGTACTCAATCCAAGAAAAGCAAACTGCTGACTGGGGTCAGGTAACTCCAGAGCGATGTGCCCTTACAGCGGGGTGGCGGGAAGGCATGGAGATTGACAGGGGGATGTCAAGGGAATAGGCACGCCCATTAAAACCACTGCACTCTTAGAGCATAATGCGCATGTTAGGTGGAGCTATCACCACTGTCAAGGCCCCCCGCAGTGTAGAGAGGATGTTATCTCTAGCAGTCACAATGGGTCTCTTCCTCGCACCACCTCTCATCGCATTGCTGTAGCCACCTCTTCCTATTTAATGCTAGGAGTCTGTCAAAGCACTGCGCTCAAAAGCAGTTCAGCTTTTCTGTGCATTGCTATCAGACAGCCCAGATCAATGAATAGATTTAAAGCACCACCTGCCTTTCGGCTCATCTAAGACCCAGCAGACAACTAGCCGTCTCGTCCATGACCAAATGGTCAGTGACCCTAGTCAGAACCATACATACCTCTGCCCACAACGTGTAAGTGTGCAGGCATGTCCAGAACATGTGCAGCATGTCCGCTGTGGGGGGCGCAGCAGTGAGGGCAATCAAGGGCCACCTCAGGGTTTATTTTATGTAATTTGGTCAGGGTAAGATAAGCTCTATGCAAAATGTTGTAGTGTGTGAATTGGAAGCAGGTGTTGTGGGAAAACTTGCGCGGGTATGCTAATGTTCTATCCTATTCCTTCTGGGACATTCAAAGGCCTACATCACACTCCCAAGTGTGCCGGAGGGTCAGTAATGGGTCTTAAGGCATGGGCAAAAGTGCTTTCGAAAGTCAGGAAACCAAATGACGTCCCCCAACCATTGTGTGAAGCACCTTGATCAAGGGATGTTCAGTAGGTACAGTATTGGTAATGTTCCACATGTGCTCGAGAGCAGCGACGAGGCGCCTAAGAGTCAGGAACTAGCCCGCAGGCAGACCTCTCGGCTCTACCAGGAAATCAAATGGGTTGAGTCCCCCCTCCTGAAATAGATCTCCGATGGTGGATACTCCCGCAGAGTTCCATTGCACCCTCCTCTTCTGAGTTGCATCTCGAAAAGTCCAGATATCGTGCAAGAGAATCTCAGGAGCATATGAAGAAGCAAACGGCGTTAGCTGCAGTGCCCGGGAAAAAGCATATATGTGCCACTTAGAGGAGACCGTTAGGGAACGCCGGTGCCTCTGAGCCGGAAGGAATTAGTTCCCACACTAACCTGGGCACTCCAATCTGCAGGTCCTCACCTACTTCTCCCAGGTTGCACTCGGCCAACCAACGGGCCAGCCACTTTTTAAGTTCAAGAAATTTTTATTGATAAAGATAAGGGTGTCAATAGAAAATACATACGAAGATCCTTATAACAAAAACATCCATAATGAGTATACTAGCAAATAAATGAATCAGACTCATAATGAACATTGGCCCCGATGTAGGTAAAAGGCATTTACCGAACGGTAAATACCGAATTTTACCGATTCGATATTTACAATTCGGTAAATGCAATGTAGGTAAAAAATTCGGTAAAAATTCCGAATCTGTAAGATTCGGTAATTACCGAATCGGTATTTGCCATTGATTCCTATGGGCCTTGAAGCCCATAGGATTCAATAGCAAATACCGATTTGGTAATTACCGAATCGGTAAAATTGCCGATTTTACAAGGGGGACAGGGTGTCACTTTGACACCCTGTTGCACCCCTGTTTCGGGCTTGTGTGCCATGTGGCACACAGACATGCCCTTAGGGCATGTCTGTGTGCCACATGGCACAGGTGTACATGCACAGATGTGCATGTACACTGTAATTCGTTATTTACCATGGAATAATATTCCATGGTAAATAACGATTCGGTAAGGGCCTGTGGCACTGATTACAGTGCCACCTACATCTTGATTTACAGAATCGGTAAATTTACCGATTCGGTATTTTACCGATTCTGTATATTTACCGAATCGGTAAATATACCGATTCTGTAAATAAAATGCCCCCTACATGCCAAATCCCAAATACCGGTCGGTAACGGCCGAAATCGGCCGTTACCGACCGGTATATAGCGACCTACATCTGGCCCATTATAAATAATATAAAATAATATATATGCATTCTGAAAGTCAATAGGTTATAAAAGAAAGTCAGAACAATTAGTGGGTCAAGGGGGTTTAAGATCCTCCTGTTGTGAAGGTTGTGGTTGGGAGAATTTTGCAGCACTTGCATCTAGAAATGTCGTGACAGGTAACCATAAAACAAAACGCTTTGTTGCCAAATTAATAGGGTGAACAAGAGCAGTATCTAATCTATGGTTATGACAGATGGCATACCACCAGGCTTTAAATAATTTTTTTTTAGAGTCTTTCCAATTAGCAGTGATTTGTTGAAAACCTACAGCCAATAATAGATCCAACATTTTTACATTAAATGTCATGTTTTCCCAAACAGGTGAAAGACTTCCCAGGAAAATATTGGAGAAAGAAAAAGAAAAATCCATGTCAAATATTGAGTTAATTTGAGTCCATACTTGTTTGCAAAATTTACAAACATAGGGCTCCATTAGAATATCGGGCGGATTGCTTCCACCAGGGCGGCGGTGGCCACCGCCACCCTGGCGGAGGCAATCCGCCCGACAACCATTCTCGTTTTCCCCTCCGCCTGATTAGGATGGCGGAGGAGACAATGGCGGACGGAAAGACCGTCCGCCGCTTTACCGCCGCGGTCGCCCTGCGACCGCGGCGGTAATAGATTAATATGGTGGCGGTGTCCAATGGACACCGCCAGCCATATTAGGATGGCTTACATTAGGGGCCTTTCCGCAGCGGCAATGCCGCCACGGAAAGGCATGCGGCGATTGCTGCGGGGGCCCCCTGCAGGGCCCCCAGGTTGGCGCCACTGTCAGGGGGGCACATGGGGGGTACCTCTGGTACCCCCCCACATTTGCATTTGCAAAGCGGCAGGCACCGCGCGGTGCCTGCCGCTTTGCATATGCAAATGCGAAAAAGCATTTTTTGCATTGTGGCGGGCGGTGCAGAGTGCACCGCCCGCCACAATGCTAAAACTACAGGATGTGCCCGCCACTGTGGCGGGCACATCCTAATTCCCCCCACGGGACCCCCGCCCTAATGGCGGGCGGTCCCGTTCTCCGATAGGGTGGCGGGCGGACAATGTCCGCCCGTCATCCTAATGGGGCCCATAGTCACAAGAGAACAACATATGAAATAGATCGGCGTTTGGAGATGAACATGACCAACAAACATCGGATACAGTTGAGAAACTCTTGTGTAAAATTTGTGGCGTTAGTAAAAGTATGTTATGAACAAAAACAGTGTTTGGGTTGTGTTTGCTGCTCTTGAGAATTTGCGTAATTTGATCCACAATTTCTTCCATAAAGAGATAGGCCAAGAGGTCTGGAAATCGTGTTGCCATGCAATTTGAACTTTAGATTTCTTTCTAATTACATCAGAACCCCTTAAAACATCGTAAATGCTAGAAGCACTAGGTGTAGTTTTTAAAATAGTATGCAACGATAAGTTAGGGTCAGAATTGATGGAAGTGCCAGGTGTGCTGGATACCTGGGAATAAGTAGTCATAACTGCTTCTCTCAATAAATTATATTTGGAGGTGAATGAGGTGGGTAAGTTAAACGTTTGGCTCAATGAGGTAAAGGGTATAAATTGTGATTGGGAGAATAACTGATGAACCCAAATTATTCCTCTCTTCGTCCAGGATTTCCAGTAAAAGTGTTTATTATTAATGAGCAAACTTTTGTTGTGCCAAATAGTTGAACTGAGGAGGTGATCAATAGTGTTCGGAATAGGAGGTGCTAGGGGTTGAAGGAGTTTAGAAGTCAGTTTAATAATGGGGGTGGAAAGAGCTTGCGGTTTGCGTGAAAAGGAAAGATACTCCTGAAAAGAAAAGGGGGGTAATAACAGACTTTCAATCGAGGACCACAAAGGGGACTTGTCTTTGGACTCAACTAAACAGAAGGATGCCTGACGCAAAAGGAATTCTTTTTGATACAATCGAAAATTTGGAAAATTAACTCCACCTTCTGCTTTTGAACATATTAATCTTTTCAGAGACATTCTGGGTTTTTTATTGTTGCATAAAAATTATGAAAGAACTGAATCAATCTTGTTAAACAATTTGATAGGAATTGGAACTGGTATATTAGATATAGTATATAAAACTATGGGTGACAACATCATCTTAATGGTTTCTAAACGTCCCCACCAAGATAAATAAAGAGGATGCCAAATGGTTGTTAGATCAGAGAGTTTTTGAATACATTTGTTCATGCATAATGTTACGGTATCAGAAATACTAGGTGTTATATATAATCCTAAATATTTAATGTGTTTGGGGCTCCATGTGAAATTAGAGGTCATGAAATCCGGTTTAAAAGTGTATTTGGTTAAGGGCAATATTTCACATTTATCATTGTTTTACTTGTATCCCGAAATAAGGGAATATGATTGGACCTCAGCTAGGAATGCAGGAATTGATTTACTAACGGGCCAGCCACTTAAGCTGGGCATCCGATAATAATGCTCGAACACCGGGGCACCCAGTCCCCCACACTCGGTTGTAAGCTGCAGTTTATGTAGCACCAACCTACGTCTTCTTTGTTGCAGGTGAGGCCACAGAGCATCACATTCAACGTACAAAAGTACAGCGGGGTGCTTAGTGGCACATTTGTGAACAAATATAGCAGACGCTGTAACATCACCATTTTAGTAGGGTCACGCGACCCTGCACAATGAGCAGGAGAGAATACCAAAAGGTGACCTGAGGTCGTAAGGAAGATATAACTCTCATGAGATTGCCTTTGATTAAATCTTGAGGGGCATGATAAATATTTATACTCATGTAGTGAAAAGTTCTCAGCTTCTACCTGAACACATGCATACTGACCACAATGTTTTGCAGAGGGCACTCCGGATGAATCGGGAACAGGCACGATTTAGCCCAATTGATCCCAAAAACCAAGGTGGCTCTAAACGTATCTAGGATGTGTGCAATCTCAGGTATCCCATCATGGACATCCTTTATTTATACGAGGATAACGTCGGGGTCATAGGGAGACGATTTTTATGTCTCTGTCCAGAGGAATACCCCACCCAGCTCTAGAGTGCTGGAGATGCTGTGCCAGGGGTTTCTTTGTAAGACCAAACACCAAAATGGAAGAGGGACGAGAGATCCTCCGGCCTATGTTTAACCTGGCTGCTGGGCCAGCGTACAGACATTTTATCAGCCCAACAGGCTACCCTGGATGCCCATCTTGTATAAGACAGGTAGTCCCAGTCCAGAGTATCAAAACCTTCTCAAGGTTCAGCCCTAAGCAAGCGGAGTATGGCTAAGATGCGGGTCCTCCCTCTAAGATTCTATGCAACCGGCGGAGGTTGAAGGTCATGGATCTGCCTGTGATAAAATTGTTCTTGTCAGGGTCGACTCCTCACAGTCTGGCTTCCGAGCCAAACACAGCACCGAGACCGCCCTCATCGCAGCAACAGACGACATTCGAACACTACTGGACAACGGAGACACAGTCGCCCTTATCCTCCTTGACCTCTCCGCAGCCTTCGACACAGTCTGCCATAGCACCCTGATACAACGCCTCAGAAACATCGGAATTCAAGGTAAAGCGTTGGACTGGATCATTTCGTTCCTCGCTGGAAGAACTCAGAGAGTCCGCCTCCCCCCTTTTGAGTCAGAGGCCACCGAAGTAATCTGCGGCGTCCCGCAAGGATCATCACTCAGCCCCACCCTCTTCAACATCTACATGAGCCCCCTCGCAACCATCGCACATCAACACAACCTCAACATCATCTCCTACGCTGATGACACTCAGCTGATCCTCTCACTCACCAAAGATCCAACCACCGCCAAAACCAACCTACACGAAGGCCACCTCAGGGTTTATTTTATGTAATTTGGTCAGGGTAAGATAAGCTCTATGCAAAATGTTGTAGTGTGTGAATTGGAAGCAGGTGTTGTGGGAAAACTTGCGCGGGTATGCTAATGTTCTATCCTATTCCTTCTGGGACATTCAAAGGCCTACATCACACTCCCAAGTGTGCCGGAGGGTCAGTAATGGGTCTTAAGGCATGGGCAAAAGTGCTTTCGAAAGTCAGGAAACCAAATGACGTCCCCCAACCATTGTGTGAAGCACCTTGATCAAGGGATGTTCAGTAGGTACAGTATTGGTAATGTTCCACATGTGCTCGAGAGCAGCGACGAGGCGCCTAAGAGTCAGGAACTAGCCCGCAGGCAGACCTCTCGGCTCTACCAGGAAATCAAATGGGTTGAGTCCCCCCTCCTGAAATAGATCTCCGATGGTGGATACTCCCGCAGAGTTCCATTGCACCCTCCTCTTCTGAGTTGCATCTCGAAAAGTCCAGATATCGTGCAAGAGAATCTCAGGAGCATATGAAGAAGCAAACGGCGTTAGCTGCAGTGCCCGGGAAAAAGCATATATGTGCCACTTAGAGGAGACCGTTAGGGAACGCCGGTGCCTCTGAGCCGGAAGGAATTAGTTCCCACACTAACCTGGGCACTCCAATCTGCAGGTCCTCACCTACTTCTCCCAGGTTGCACTCGGCCAACCAACGGGCCAGCCACTTTTTAAGTTCAAGAAATTTTTATTGATAAAGATAAGGGTGTCAATAGAAAATACATACGAAGATCCTTATAACAAAAACATCCATAATGAGTATACTAGCAAATAAATGAATCAGACTCATAATGAACATTGGCCCCGATGTAGGTAAAAGGCATTTACCGAACGGTAAATACCGAATTTTACCGATTCGATATTTACAATTCGGTAAATGCAATGTAGGTAAAAAATTCGGTAAAAATTCCGAATCTGTAAGATTCGGTAATTACCGAATCGGTATTTGCCATTGATTCCTATGGGCCTTGAAGCCCATAGGATTCAATAGCAAATACCGATTCGGTAATTACCGAATCGGTAAAATTGCCGATTTTACAAGGGGGACAGGGTGTCACTTTGACACCCTGTTGCACCCCTGTTTCGGGCTTGTGTGCCATGTGGCACACAGACATGCCCTTAGGGCATGTCTGTGTGCCACATGGCACAGGTGTACATGCACAGATGTGCATGTACACTGTAATTCGTTATTTACCATGGAATAATATTCCATGGTAAATAACGATTCGGTAAGGGCCTGTGGCACTGATTACAGTGCCACCTACATCTTGATTTACAGAATCGGTAAATTTACCGATTCGGTATTTTACCGATTCTGTATATTTACCGAATCGGTAAATATACCGATTCTGTAAATAAAATGCCCCCTACATGCCAAATCCCAAATACCGGTCGGTAACGGCCGAAATCGGCCGTTACCGACCGGTATATAGCGACCTACATCTGGCCCATTATAAATAATATAAAATAATATATATGCATTCTGAAAGTCAATAGGTTATAAAAGAAAGTCAGAACAATTAGTGGGTCAAGGGGGTTTAAGATCCTCCTGTTGTGAAGGTTGTGGTTGGGAGAATTTTGCAGCACTTGCATCTAGAAATGTCGTGACAGGTAACCATAAAACAAAACGCTTTGTTGCCAAATTAATAGGGTGAACAAGAGCAGTATCTAATCTATGGTTATGACAGATGGCATACCACCAGGCTTTAAAGAATTTTTTTTTAGAGTCTTTCCAATTAGCAGTGATTTGTTGAAAACCTACAGCCAATAATAGATCCAACATTTTTACATTAAATGTCATGTTTTCCCAAACAGGTGAAAGACTTCCCAGGAAAATATTGGAGAAAGAAAAAGAAAAATCCATGTCAAATATTGAGTTGATTTGAGTCCATACTTGTTTGCAAAATTTACAAACATAGGGCTCCATTAGAATATCGGGCGGATTGCTTCCACCAGGGCGGCGGTGGCCACCGCCACCCTGGCGGAGGCAATCCGCCCGACAACCATTCTCGTTTTCCCCTCCGCCTGATTAGGATGGCGGAGGAGACAATGGCGGACGGAAAGACCGTCCGCCGCTTTACCGCCGCGGTCGCCCTGCGACCGCGGCGGTAATAGATTAATATGGTGGCGGTGTCCAATGGACACCGCCAGCCATATTAGGATGGCTTACATTAGGGGCCTTTCCGCAGCGGCAATGCCGCCACGGAAAGGCATGCGGCGATTGCTGCGGGGGCCCCCTGCAGGGCCCCCAGGTTGGCGCCACTGTCAGGGGGGCACATGGGGGGTACCTCTGGTACCCCCCCACATTTGCATTTGCAAAGCGGCAGGCACCGCGCGGTGCCTGCCGCTTTGCATATGCAAATGCGAAAAAGCATTTTTTGCATTGTGGCGGGCGGTGCAGAGTGCACCGCCCGCCACAATGCTAAAACTACAGGATGTGCCCGCCACTGTGGCGGGCACATCCTAATTCCCCCCACGGGACCCCCGCCCTAATGGCGGGCGGTCCCGTTCTCCGATAGGGTGGCGGGCGGACAATGTCCGCCCGTCATCCTAATGGGGCCCATAGTCACAAGAGAACAACATATGAAATAGATCGGCGTTTGGAGATGAACATGACCAACAAACATCGGATACAGTTGAGAAACTCTTGTGTAAAATTTGTGGCGTTAGTAAAAGTATGTTATGAACAAAAACAGTGTTTGGGTTGTGTTTGCTGCTCTTGAGAATTTGCGTAATTTGATCCACAATTTCTTCCATAAAGAGATAGGCCAAGAGGTCTGGAAATCGTGTTGCCATGCAATTTGAACTTTAGATTTCTTTCTAATTACATCAGAACCCCTTAAAACATCGTAAATGCTAGAAGCACTAGGTGTAGTTTTTAAAATAGTATGCAACGATAAGTTAGGGTCAGAATTGATGGAAGTGCCAGGTGTGCTGGATACCTGGGAATAAGTAGTCATAACTGCTTCTCTCAATAAATTATATTTGGAGGTGAATGAGGTGGGTAAGTTAAACGTTTGGCTCAATGAGGTAAAGGGTATAAATTGTGATTGGGAGAATAACTGATGAACCCAAATTATTCCTCTCTTCGTCCAGGATTTCCAGTAAAAGTGTTTATTATTAATGAGCAAACTTTTGTTGTGCCAAATAGTTGAACTGAGGAGGTGATCAATAGTGTTCGGAATAGGAGGTGCTAGGGGTTGAAGGAGTTTAGAAGTCAGTTTAATAATGGGGGTGGAAAGAGCTTGCGGTTTGCGTGAAAAGGAAAGATACTCCTGAAAAGAAAAGGGGGGTAATAACAGACTTTCAATCGAGGACCACAAAGGGGACTTGTCTTTGGACTCAACTAAACAGAAGGATGCCTGACGCAAAAGGAATTCTTTTTGATACAATCGAAAATTTGGAAAATTAACTCCACCTTCTGCTTTTGAACATATTAATCTTTTCAGAGACATTCTGGGTTTTTTATTGTTGCATAAAAATTATGAAAGAACTGAATCAATCTTGTTAAACAATTTGATAGGAATTGGAACTGGTATATTAGATATAGTATATAAAACTATGGGCGACAACATCATCTTAATGGTTTCTAAACGTCCCCACCAAGATAAATAAAGAGGATGCCAAATGGTTGTTAGATCAGAGAGTTTTTGAATACATTTGTTCATGCATAATGTTACGGTATCAGAAATACTAGGTGTTATATATAATCCTAAATATTTAATGTGTTTGGGGCTCCATGTGAAATTAGAGGTCATGAAATCCGGTTTAAAAGTGTATTTGGTTAAGGGCAATATTTCACATTTATCATTGTTTTACTTGTATCCCGAAATAAGGGAATATGATTGGACCTCAGCTAGGAATGCAGGAATTGATTTACTAACGGGCCAGCCACTTAAGCTGGGCATCCGATAATAATGCTCGAACACCGGGGCACCCAGTCCCCCACACTCGGTTGTAAGCTGCAGTTTATGTAGCACCAACCTACGTCTTCTTTGTTGCAGGTGAGGCCACAGAGCATCACATTCAACGTACAAAAGTACAGCGGGGTGCTTAGTGGCACATTTGTGAACAAATATAGCAGACGCTGTAACATCACCATTTTAGTAGGGTCACGCGACCCTGCACAATGAGCAGGAGAGAATACCAAAAGGTGACCTGAGGTCGTAAGGAAGATATAACTCTCATGAGATTGCCTTTGATTAAATCTTGAGGGGCATGATAAATATTTATACTCATGTAGTGAAAAGTTCTCAGCTTCTACCTGAACACATGCATACTGACCACAATGTTTTGCAGAGGGCACTCCGGATGAATCGGGAACAGGCACGATTTAGCCCAATTGATCCCAAAAACCAAGGTGGCTCTAAACTTATCTAGGATGTGTGCAATCTCAGGTATCCCATCATGGACATCCTTTATTTATACGAGGATAACGTCGGGGTCATAGGGAGACGATTTTTATGTCTCTGTCCAGAGGAATACCCCACCCAGCTCTAGAGTGCTGGAGATGCTGTGCCAGGGGTTTCTTTGTAAGACCAAACACCAAAATGGAAGAGGGACGAGAGATCCTCCGGCCTATGTTTAACCTGGCTGCTGGGCCAGCGTACAGACATTTTATCAGCCCAACAGGCTACCCTGGATGCCCATCTTGTATAAGACAGGTAGTCCCAGTCCAGAGTATCAAAACCTTCTCAAGGTTCAGCCCTAAGCAAGCGGAGTATGGCTAAGATGCGGGTCCTCCCTCTAAGATTCTATGCAACCGGCGGAGGTTGAAGGTCATGGATCTGCCTGTGATAAAATTGTTCTTGTCAGGGTCGACTCCTCACAGTCTGGCTTCCGAGCCAAACACAGCACCGAGACCGCCCTCATCGCAGCAACAGACGACATTCGAACACTACTGGACAACGGAGACACAGTCGCCCTTATCCTCCTTGACCTCTCCGCAGCCTTCGACACAGTCTGCCATAGCACCCTGATACAACGCCTCAGAAACATCGGAATTCAAGGTAAAGCGTTGGACTGGATCATTTCGTTCCTCGCTGGAAGAACTCAGAGAGTCCGCCTCCCCCCTTTTGAGTCAGAGGCCACCGAAGTAATCTGCGGCGTCCCGCAAGGATCATCACTCAGCCCCACCCTCTTCAACATCTACATGAGCCCCCTCGCAACCATCGCACATCAACACAACCTCAACATCATCTCCTACGCTGATGACACTCAGCTGATCCTCTCACTCACCAAAGATCCAACCACCGCCAAAACCAACCTACACGAAGGGATGAAAGAAGTAGCCGAGTGGATGAAGCACAGCCGTCTGAAACTGAACTCGGACAAAACGGAAGTCCTCATCTTAGGCTCATCCCCTTCCGCCTGGGACGACTCTTGGTGGCCAACGGCCCTAGGAAAAGCCCCCATACCGACAGACCACGCACGAAACCTGGGCATTATCCTGGACTCCTCACTCTCAATGACCAGACAAGCCAACGCCGTCTCATCTTCATGCTTCAACATCCTACGCATGCTCAAAAAAACATTTCACTGGATCCCCACCGAAACAAGAAAAACGGTCACCCATGCACTGGTTACAAGCCGTCTGGACTACGGAAACACCCTTTACGCCGGTTCCACCGCAAAACTACAGAAAAAACTCCAACGCATCCAAAATGCTTCAGCCAGACTCATACTAGACATCCCCCGCACAGACCACATTTCCGCTCACCTGAAAAACCTTCACTGGCTCCCCGTCAACAAGAGAATAACGTTCCGTCTCCTAACCCACGCACACAAAGCCCTATACGAACTTGGACCTGATTGTCTCAACACGCGCCTTTCCTTTTACACCCCCACCCGCCAGCTGCGTTCGTCCAACCAAGCCCTCGCCGCTGTTCCGCGCATCCACAAAGCCACCATGGGAGGAAGATCCTTCTCCTACTTAGCGGCCAAGACCTGGAATTCCCTTCCCATCCACCTCCGCCTTACTCAAAACCACCTAGCCTTCAGAAAACAACTTAAAACATGGATATTCGATAAGTAAACCTCCCCCCCCCCTTCCTCAAGCGCCTTGAGACCCTATGGGTATGTAGTGCGCTATATAAATTTTGACTTGACTTGACTTGACTTGACCAGTGTCGTCATGTGTACCAAAGAT
Organism: Lissotriton helveticus; assembly: GCF_964261635.1. Lineage (NCBI taxonomy): Eukaryota > Metazoa > Chordata > Amphibia > Caudata > Salamandridae > Lissotriton > Lissotriton helveticus. The sequence goes on from NC_136057.1 coordinate 395,521,557, forward strand.
TGTGAGGATTGCTAATCTTATAGTCAGTACCCATCAGCGACAGTGGATATTAGTTGAGTCTTGTAAGGGATCTTGCCTAGGCTTGGGGAGGGACACCAGGAAGACTTCTCTCATGGATGGTGGCACATTCCTGGCCGCAAGAGCAGCCGAGTATGTTTCCGCCAATTTAGGGGCCAATAGGGCTTTATAAGCCTTATAAAGTTCAATGGGCAGGCCGTCCAGGTCCGGGGTTTTGCAAGTAGGGGAGTCCCGTATAGCACCCCTAATTTTCTGCTCCATTATCAGGCCAAACATGCCCTGCCCCAGCCCCGCTGGAACCTCTTGTAGCCGCACATCAGTTAAGTAATCCACGCAAATCACTGACTCTAGTAGTTGGGCATGGCAGTTCATAGCATCAACAAGGGCCCGCCTAGCAGTCTCATTGCCAATCTTAGCCTGATCAAGGCCTCAAAACGAGGATTGCACTTGAAGGAGGCCCAAATGAATTGTGCCCTGGGCTCCTATAATCACATGTATGCAATGCCCCCATACAACAGTTTTTAATGCGTCCAATTCTATCAGCCGCATGGAGGCTACGTTACTGTTCTCTGTTATGGAAGCGACAAGTGTATCGTGGAACGAGTTCTAGCACCATGAGTTGTAGGCGTCATGTGAGCACCAGTGGGATGGGACTGCCCCAAGAATTCTACCATAATAGCAGATTATGATCTGTTATGTTCTTTACCAAATATTAGAACACTGGAATGTGGAGCACTCCATTGAATACAATGGAGTGCTCCAAGCTTCTACTGGCCGGTAAAAGCCAGCAAAGCAACATTCCAATGTTGTTTTACAAAGGCCACTCTGTGCCCGAGGGGATTTAAACCACCTCGGGCTCCAAGAGGCCTTTTTTTTTTTGTTAGAACATTCTGCCCTCTAGTGGCAGAATGTTCCAATAGCCTTATAGCTGTCCGTAGTTGGGCTATACTGGCCATTAAAGTCCTGCTCCCTTGTTAAAGGCCCTCGCCTTTGGTTCGGGCCTTTAACGCTGGAGCGGGCCTTTAATGGCCGGTATAGCCCACTGTGGCGGGCTACAAGGCTATATTCTACTGAAGTGACCTTAAGCTGTTTTCTGGGATGGCAGAGGAAATAGTCAAGCCGAACATGGAGTTCATGTACTGAAGAGTAAAAGGAGTATTCCCTAGCACCTGAGTTCACGACTCACCAGTCGTCCACTAAGGACCAGTAAACTAGCCACTATGACAAGTAAGTCGCAGTACACATGGTAGTGACTGGGGAAGTGGGATGGGTGTAGGGTCTATCTAAGGCAGGATCTAAAACACAATTAAAATCCCCCCAAGTATCCAGGGTAGATGTGACCAGCGGGTCAGCTGCAGGGGGATGCGCATAAAGGAACTCTGCCTGCACAACATTCAGCAAACAGAGGTTTACAATTTCTCAGTAACACCTCCTTCCACTCAAACCTCCCCACCACAAACACATGTCGACCCTCCGGGTCTGTTTCCATCACTGTCTTGAGAAGGCACTCCAGGGCGAACCCATATCAACGCTCCCCTATCGTAGCCTGAGTAGTCGTGCAGAAGCATCCCCCCAACGCTTCTGAAGACTGATGTACTCAAAACACAGAGAATCCTCGGGTCTAAAATGCTGAGACAGCATCAAGAGGGACAACAACAAAGATAACTGGTCACTAGTGGGGGAGTCCTTTAATTAGGACAAAATCCCATCGTTCACCAAGGTGGCATGCTTCATCATCTGGGATTCTCCTCTTGGTGGAGACTGCTAGCTCCGCCAAGGGCTACAACCACCTCACTGTGAGGGAGGAGCTCAGGGATGTTTTTAGGTTTCTACTTTGATGAGGATGTACTAAATCCTACAGATGAGGAGCTTAAAAATGATTGGGTAGCGGGTGCATTGCAAGAAGAAGAAACTCAAAATGTGAGGTAGGTGATATTAAAACTAACTACTAGGAGTGAAAAAACACTTTATTGGTACATTCCTAGTGATTAAAAACAGTGCAACTGCAGTATACAAATGATAGTTACTGCATGTGACAGATAAATCAGGTCAACATGTTTCGGCCTATTTGACCCGTAAAGGTGTCACTGCCTTCTTTAGGACCTACAAACAATGTGCTACTGCGTTGAGTATGTGAGAAATGGAAAATAATACTGGTAATAAAAATTAATACAAAACCAGTAATCCCATTTAGGTGAACATGATTTACTGGTTTTACCCGTTAGGTTGCGGATAAGAGGCCTCACCTCAACCTGGCAACAGCTCAGGGGAGAGGCACCACTCTATCCGTCTGTACCCCGGGGGGTCAAACAGCTGCGACAGGAGGTCTGTTTCCATCACTGTCTTGAAAAGGTATGCCAGGGCGAACCCATATCAACACTCCGCTTGTGTAGCCTGAGTAGTCGTGCAGAAGCATCCCCTTCAACGCTTCTGAAGACTGATGTACTCCCCGTTCGCCAGGTGAGTTTCCTACAAAAGCCACATGTGAACCTCGTCTTTTGAGGTACGAATGGCTGAGTGGTGTCTGGCAACCATTTACAGTCCGTGGATGTTCCGCGTAATAAATGTTAATTTAGCCATTCAGCAAACAAATGGAGATGGAAAAATGAACTGTGCCCCCCCATAGGGATCTCTCAGATGTGCTGTAATAAGAGGAGAGGCTCATTAGAACAACAAAATGGATTCCCCACTCCCAGTCCCATTGCGGCAGTGCAATATCTGGCTGCTCAAACAGTTAACATAATGCTATGAGTTTAGGGGTCCTACTATATAACAATGAAATGGTCGTAGGGTATCCGGCAGGAGTATTAGGGAGTATTCACCGTGGGCTATCCGGTGGACAACAGAGAGGGCTCAGTATTAGTTGCAATTTTACAGGGCCTCCACAGTCCAAGAGACTGGGGGGCGTCCCCCAGGCACCTGCCCCGCAGCTGCTAGCAAACGAGGAACAAAGTGACCTCCAATTAAATCATGTCATCAGCCATCTGCGGCATGACAGGGGGAAACAGGGTGGACAATGCACTTAGCTGGGATGTAGTAGAGTTTCCAGCCTGAGAAATGTCCTCGGGGTCCTCCACAGCGCCAACCATTCGGGGTTCCCAGAGGTGGGTCTCCACAGCAAGGGCTGATATCTGCTCAGAGCTCGCTGATGTGGCAGCGTCACATGGCCCATGGGGACATTGTCATCTTCTTTAAGTTAGCATGAGCATACTGCAGACTGTCCGCTGCTTTGCGCACGTTACTACATTAATTTATATATTGCAAATGCCTCTTTTGCAGTTTTCACATGAGAACCTACCTCTGTGTTCACACTCTGCAGGATTCTGGGATTTAGTCTGAACATTGTGAGCAAGGTCGATAACAATGCACCTCACTATTCTGTTCTAGTCATACCGATGCAGCTGTTGTTTAGGGAAACATACTTTGGTCTTATTGAAATACACCAGGTAGCACACACTTGGAGAGATACATTTCCAGGGAGAGCAGAAAGAAAGCACCTATGCTGTAGATCTACCATCTATAGACTGAGGTACGGGGTCTGCAGATAATGCCCAGAGTTCTTCCAATATATAATCATTCTGCGTCTATGCAAGGGGAGGGAGGTTAGGTTATGCTGTCTTTTCATAATGATAGCCCTCTTCATGATTTATGGACTAATTGCTATGCTAACCATATTTGTGTTATGCATTTCCTTGCTTGTTGTGGCACAAATACTGCATATTAAAGCACATTAGTTGAAATAAATATTTTAAACTTGTTCATGTGTCAGATCTTATTGTGGACAAGTACAAAAGTGTGAGCGGAAGGGTGTCTCTTATGACCACGATTCCTGAGAGAGTCTGGAGTGTTGTGTTATGGGGTGTCTAATCACTTGTTTCTCTGTGGGTGAGTAGGAGAGCATGTAAGACACTATAGCTAGTCCATTCTGGGCTCATGGGTACTAGCGTGGTAGAATAACTCAGTCCCCATACACTAAGGTCCCTTAATCTACGCATAGTTCTGTGTTTGTGCAGAATCCCTGCAACACTGGAGGCACCTGCACAGGTCCTCGTGACCTGTTTCTATACCACTGAGGCCGCCCCGGTCCCCCCGTGGTGCGGCATCACTAATGTCTGACGAGGCATACCTCTGTCATACAACCCAGGTGTCTGCCGGCTTCATGAAGATGTATGATGTTCCATTGGACAGCACTTTCAGTTTGGCATGAAATAATAGGGAGTATTAAACCATGTCTCCCTCAAATTGCACTTTAAGCTTGTAAAGGTAGCTCTCTGGACTGCAATGGTAAAAAAAAGACAAATCTATGCATTGTCGAACGTGATGCGGCCCATCCTCTGGGCAGCCTGCAGCACTGCGTCCCGGTCCCTGAAAATCAGTAGCCTAGCCACCCCAGGCGGGAGCCACACAGCAGGGACCTGGTGTGCCCGCTTATCCGTGAAGTGGGGGAACAGACCCCAGGTGCAACTGCAGAGGGCAACTAATTTTAAAGCAAGCAGTGGGGTCCCTGCCCTCCAATTCCTCCAGAAAGTCAACAATACAGACATTATTATACCTAGAACAGCCTTCTAGGTCATTCAGCGTACCTTCTAATTGTCTGACTCAAGCGGTGAGGTCACCGACCTGTTTAGTGAGTGAGTGAGTCTGTGACTGTCCGATAGCTTCCTCTAGTCTTCTGTTAAAGTCCCATTGCCAGTGCCATTGCATCAACCCTACCTCCAAGATCTAGGCAGGTCATCGTGATGGCATTCAGGAAGGTGTCCAACTTCTGGGCCATAGGGTCAGCTCCCAATGGGTACTGATCCTCCAAGGCAGCAGGAGGTGCAGCAAGGCCCATCACAGGGACGCAAATGACAGGTGCCCCTGGGAGGCTTCCCTGGTTTCTACGGCACTATTGTCTCTTCTAGCAGCCACATATGAGCACGGGCAGCTGTTAATCAGCAGAGGGGGTCGGACACAACACAGGCCTGCCATCCTTTGGCACCGCACTCCAGGCACAGCAGTACCAGGGGGGAATGAGCAGCAAAACTCCATGTCTTCAAGAATTTCCCCCATGAAGAGACTGCTAGTCCAAGCCCCGGTGGCTGATAACACAAGTGCCCCCAGCAACGTGCAACATTGCCAGCCCGGATCCCACAAGGCAGGCTTTGCAGAACAGTCCCCCAACAAAGGGCAGGGTCGAAACCAGTCAGTGCGGCAAGGTACCCAATGCACACTCAGTGAGTAGAGGTGGGAGGCCCCAACTCCAAGAAGCAGTCACTAGGCCCAGTCCAGCATCAGAACCACGTGCACCCACTGCCTCAGCTCCGTGTGGGCCTAGGCTCCTCCCCTGTCCTTGGGCCCCATCGCCGTGGGACTCACCACCGCCCCCTGGCAGAGGGGGAGAGAACACATCATTCAAATGTGCCCTGCCTACGAGTGAGGCCCCCACTACATCCAGCCACCCCGGGGCCCCCCGTGGTACCCTCCACACGGACGCCTCCTGTCCACCATCACCACGACCTCAGGCAGCCCCCGGAGCCACAGCGTGGCGATATTGCAAGCAGGGAGGCCTTTAACTGGCCCTGCACTCCCAGAGGCCTTACATCCCACGCTGCAGCATTACGACTCCCAGTGTTACCACCAATGCACCTCCAGGCACCGTCTTGGCACAACACCACAGGGCAAGGCCCACGGTCTCCGATGCCAGTTCTCTCCGTCCCTAGGGCACCCCCTCTACCTCCTCTTCTTAGCTTCCTCCAGTTAGCCCTGGGTCTCCCAAAATGGAATACAGAGTCTTCCATGTATTGTACCATTCACAGAAGAAAACAAAAAAGTCCCTAATCCATAATAAAGTAATTATGTGGCTCATGTGTTGAAAAAAGGGCTATACAATACCATCAACAAATATAGTTGCAATAAATTCAAGGTGCAATGGGTGTCAATAAGAGACAAAAGTTAAAAAGATTACATGGAAACAATTTATAAACAAATATGTCAGTATAAAAATGTATTGAAATTTAGACAATACAATTACATATAGGTTTAAAAACATCTCATACTAGAAATACAATATTGTTGATTCTTATGGATCCAATTTATACATCATAGGAAAACTACAAAAAGGTTGACGCGGCGTTTTGTTGAGATGTAACTCCTTTACCTTCTTCAGGACAGAGTTTTTTAGAAAACAATCTAAATAAAGTTTCAATATGCTGAGGTTTTTATATCACTCAATAGGGACAGAGGGAAGACTCTCATCCGTGAGGTTTAAAAATAGGAATTACCTTTATATTGGTAAATGAACCTTATAATTTGCGTTTGTTGGAGCCACCAATGAAAATGACATGAGTCATATTAAAATTAGGACCATTTAAAAAACTGGTCAGTACTTAGCATAACCAGTGCACTGTGAGTTTGGCTGTATTTGTTCAGGATCACCGTTTTCAATGATTGACAATACTATACTGGTCAGGTTGCTTGACGATAGTACAACAGTAAAGGTAAAATCCAATAAACATTCTGCGGCCTCCCTGCTCCAACGAACGTCTTCTGGGTCAGGATACTACCCCGTCCCTTCTCTGAGTATTAGGGTACCTTCCTCTTCTTTTATTTTTCTTTGTACCATTCACAGGCACACATACACCCAGCACATGCATATAGAATACACGGACTGCCTAGAACTACATCCTACATATTATGTGTCAGCCATAAACATATATACACCCAGCACTTGTATGTAATACAAATGCACTGCACAGAACTGCATTATCCCGGAATTGTACCACTCACAGGCACACATAATACATCCAACATATGTGTATCACACATACATTGTGCAGCACTACACACCAACCCAAAGTAGGCCATAGGTGAGCTAAGCACACAGCAGCAGAACTTTGAATGAGTGTTCCTGTAAGCCTCACTCTAGTGACACAGGTAAAAAAAACTGTTCACTCTTACCTATCACTACACGTTATGCTGCCACCAACATGCTTGTACTGCTTAATTCCTGGTAAAGGCAGTAGCCTTTCACCCCTGAGGGTAATGCTTTGGGCTTCCCTCTGGTCCAAGCAGACTGCACTACATGAGACAGGTCTATGTCTTGGTACACGCGCCTGATCCGTGCTCGCACATGACAACAAAAATCAGCTTAATGGATCCATACATTATGCAGTTGGGACACTCAGGGCAGGGATGCACATCCATCACCATGCAAGAGACGTTTCTGCCCGAACAATGAATCAATGTTCAAACTGTAGTAACTGATGGGCTATGCACACGATATATTAAGATGATAAGAATTTTCTATTGTGGGAACTTAATATTACTTTTTAAACAAAATTTGCAAAACAAATAACGTGCAATCAATTAACAATCTTTCGATCCATTTGTGTAACAGGAGAAGTTGAGGTGCAGAACAAAAAGGCAACATAAATGGAGACATGACTGAACTACACTTTCAAAATATACAAACTCTTATATTATCAGGCGTATAATACATTTACTGCCTCTCTGCTCCTCAAAAGCTTCTAGCTGGGCATGGATGGTAGGCTGGTCTGTTCTCAGGATCATCCTGTGTGATGGTACCATTTGGGAGTGTCAGATGATAGGCTAAGCACATTCAATGTTTTTATACATGCTCAACACCAAAGAGGATCTCAATGCTTGCAGCACTACTTTTCTCTGAGGGTGTTGGTATCTATTGCACTTGCGCATATAGCAATGTGTCTCCAGACCTGAGTGTGTGCTGCAATGCTCTACGGACCCAAAAGAACTGAAGTCAAATCATCTGTAGTTCCTCACTAGTAAAGCTTGAGGCCTTCCTGTGTTGTCTCTCAGACCTTTTGAGAGTTGGACTCACTAAGCTAAGGAGCAGCAGTGTGAAGTAAATGGTGTTGTGGTGCGAGCATGGCTCAACATGATCAGAATATGGCCGACTTCGTGGTCCTGCATTTAATATTTATATTCCTTTGGTAGGTGGACATCTTTGCCCCATGAGTGGAGGTCACCGCCCTGTATGTGAAGGTCTCCATCCTGCATGCAAGAGCTCTGCCCTACAAATGGAGGACTCCAAAAACATATGGGTAGGAGGTGACATTTTAAAGGATTGTGATAAAAATATTTATGTTTTACCTACTGACGATCAGTTATAGTTAGGATGAAGGTTTCATAGGAAAAGTGTTTTTGTTTTGCTACTAACGTTGATGCAGTTTGACGAATCTTCACAAATTTTTCATAACAAGTTCACTTCAGCTGCTGTCTTGAAAGTTTTGGAGGGATCTATCAAGTGGGGGCTCAGAAAAAGGGTGGTCCTAAAACACATATTCCCCATGCAATTTCCCATAAGGATTTTAGACACAACTGCAGCCCAAACTGCTGAAGGGATATACTCCAAATTTGGCAGAAAGCTAGATCTTGGTTTGGAAAGAGTGCTTTTTGTAATTTGGTGCAAATCTGTTCAGTAGTTTTGGAGTCATTAAAGAAAAAGATTTAGGTATATATCTAGAAACACGAATCCACCGCAGATCCACAGTGCTGGATCCACAGATCCACGCTCCAACATAAATGCTGTGATTGGCTGGCCACAACCTGAGAGAAAAGTTGCGGTCACCATGTTTTCAATCGGCATATGACTCCTGGGGTTGGGGGAAAGATAGAGCTATCCTGACCTAATGGGACTGATGGAGGGGTCTGTGAGGGACCCCTCCTGGGCAAGAAGTTGTCAAAAAATGTTTTTAGTTGGCAAGCAAGGATCTACGTATCCACTGTGATACTCAGCATACCAACATCTAAATACACAACGGATCCGCAGATCCAGATCCCAATAAAAGAAAAATACATCCACTTACAGACCAATACACACACCCACTTATGCACCCACGCAGCCACTTACACCCCCACTCACACATCCACTCACACATCCACTCACACACCCACTCAGAGACCTAGAACAGCTCACACACCCATACAACCACTCACATACCCACTCAGAGACCCAATAACTACTCACACACCCACTCACACACCCCACCCACATATAACCCCATGCAACCATTCACACACCCATGCAGCCATTCACAAACCTACTCAGGGAGCTAGAAAACCACTCAAACACACATACAGCCACTTGCACAACAACTCAGAGACCCTGAACACCAAAAACACACCCACTTATACACTCATACAATCACTCACGCACCCACTCAGAGATGCAGAGAACCACTCACATAGCCACTCAGACCAACAGAGGCACTCATACACCCAAGTACACACCCATATAGCCACTCACACACCCACTCAGAGACCCAGAGAACCACTCACATACCCACTCAGAGACCCACACAACCACTCACACATCACTCACAGACCACACGTGCACTGAAACACCTACCACACACTCACAAACCTAGGTTACAGGGCAGTTATCGTTAGGAAATGGCATTAAAAAATGTAGAAATTCACTGAAAAAAAGATTTACATGGGCGTTACAGTTAGGAAATAGCATTAAATACCATAGAAGTTCACTGAAAAAAGAGGTTATAGGGACATTATAGTTAGGATATAGAATTACAAAAAACCTGAGAATTACCGTAAAAAACCAAAGGTTGCAGGGATGATATATTTAGGTTCAGATTTCTCATAGACAAAACCATAGACATTTAGCCATTGTAGTTATCTCAGGTAACTATAACTAGTGCTCTAAGGTAACTATAACTTGCACCCTTGCCATGCACTTCTTATTATCCTACACATTACATCACTCATGACATCTTCTGTGACATCATTGTCAATATCACTGTGCATGACAATGGCACTAGTTATAGTACCTTAGGGCACAAGTTATAATCACCTGAGATAACTATAACTATGGTAGAGACGAGCCTAAATTGAGATACAGTGGTCTTATCCATGTACCTTAATACCCAAGGGGAGGTAATAAAGAGCAGAGACCGAGAAGAATTGAGGTCAGGTTAATCTTGGAAAAGGATAGTAGGGAAACCAATGGGCAAAATGTTGATGAAGAACTGGATATATTTTTATAGCACCAGCCGCTGTGTGAAATCTGCCAGTCACTTGATGCTGCACATAGAAAAAGAGCACATTATAGTAATTTGAGGTTGTATCTAATTTTGATGTAGATTATGTGCAAGGAAGAACTGGACGTAATTGATTATCTATGAGAATATGCATGAGTATTGAGATCTTAGAGGAGAATCAACAACTGCAGAGGGTGATATAAAAAGCCTGATTTGTCTTGCCACTGCATTTGTATTCTTTAATGTATTGTTATGTATTGTATTGTTTATGTATTAAAATGAAAATTGATCATCATTAAATGATGCCAATACAGTCAAAAAGTAGTAATACGCACTTGGATATGAAAATGAATGTATAATTTGTATATGATATATTCACAGGATTTTCGAGATAAAATGTTTGCATACATATAGGAATTATATTCTGACCTGTAACATGGCAGAGTCGGAAACAAGTATTTCCCACTCGATGGTGTAAATATGAGTAATAGAAACATCAGGTTATTGAACCCTGCAAAGATTCATCTGAATATAATGAATTGAGTCTTCTTAGATTGTTGCACTCGAGCAGCAGTATTTCGTTCAATTCATGACGAGATGATGGGACTAAGTGTTATATTTCGATACAATATGTGTATGATTAACATGTAGTAACATTCTTATTATGTTATTTCTGTCCCTCTCAGTGACAAGAATAATTGTCTTATCAGTATACAATGAATAACGTTATTTGAAACACGATGCACTATGAAGAAATTAGTCCCTAGCTCTACTTTAAGATGGCACAATGTATTGCTAAAGTATTCCAGTCCTTAATATATGTTATTGTTTGATAATGATTGTGTCTGTGTTGTTTATATGAATTCCGCAAAATGGCGACACTATCGTGAGCAAGTTTTTGCCTCAACGTGTTGATAGCCTCAGCAAATCAAATGAGTTGTTTGCTATCTACCACTGCAGTGCCAAATATACTTCAAAGAACCAGACTGGTGCCAGCTCACCTAAAAAAAAAGGTGTTGTTGTTCTCCTACTGAATAAATTGGGGATGTATCCTTCTTACAAGAGAAATGTCATCACATCCCATTTCTTACAGCTATAACCACGGTAATGGAGAAATATGTAGAAGCCTGGCTGGCTAGCTATGTTGAAAAATTACATTGTCTTGATAATGCAGACTTGGCTGCCCAGTGCATAGCACTACATCTGTTTTGATTGTCATGTGCATGTGGCAAGATGAGGGGTAGTGTAGGGGGATTCTGCTCTTTGATCTATCAGCAGCCATAACCATTACAAAGTGGTGGTAGCCACTCTGTATTTATAGCTAGGATTCCCAGAGATAGGAATTCCTCAGATTTTCTTTACCATCATTTGATCAATCCCCACGAACCTTTGCAGGCGTATTCCTTTTTCTACATTGGCTGATGCTGCAATGTTTTTCAGTGATTAGTTAAAGAGATGCAAAGAAAAAAGAGGGGTGCCAATATACATGATGTTGTTTCATAGGTGGGACTGGAGGGGTGTGCCTTTACTCAATATGCCTCCCCCTTTTAGGCTGACTGTTACCTCTGTATGCACCAGTGCTGCTTGCTACTGGGCGGCTGCTCTACGCCCAGGCACCCTTCCATTGCCGAGGTGGCAGACATGTACTGCCTTGCCCTGGCAGGGGTCCAGGCTGCTGCAATCATGCCTCACAGTCAGACCTTCGAAGGTGTCTCTGGGTAGCATGAGGGACTGTTATGCCCATTTGCCAGTCACTTAATCAGCTCCTCTTACAGCGGTGCATCCCGTGGACACCTTTATCTTTGTCTATGACCTCCCACAGGCTGCCGCGGTATCGCCCTGCTCTCTCGCCTCCATCTGCTGCCTCTGTCATGCAGTCTTTGTAGTGCATCAAGATTTATAGACGCAGGTGGCTGCAGCGGAGCTCCTCACAACGAGCCCATCTTGGCCGTCATCTTGGATCCTTACCCCTCCCAGAAGCCTCTTAATGGCAGCTGTAGGGCCTACACTTTCAAAATCAGCTCCTCAAATACCTTTACCGTTGGAGGAGCATTACTCAACTATCCCCCTAGACCAAAAATCAGCTTCAACTCCACACTCTTAGACCTCATCGACCCTCTGGCTCTCACCAGCAGCTCCTTCATACTACTCAGCAAACCCAACTTCCTATTAGAGGACCGGAATGACACCAGCTCCATAACCCCCCTCTAGAAAAGTTTGACATACTTGGACTCACCCTACAGGTGAACAGCCCCATCCACATCCTCCACCCCATCTTCATCAATTTACCCTTGATTACGGTGAGCAATCGCACTGTACTCACCTGGATGAACCACTCCTTCATTAATTTCTACCTACACCCAACACAGAAACACCAGTTCTTGGACCACCTGACAACAATGGAACAAAATCCCTGAAGACATCTGGATCTCTGAGCTCCAGTTCCAAGGATATCCCTCACCATGCCTAGCAACCTGTTCAATACCGCCAACTATTCCTGCCATTACATGGTTTTCTGTGCCATTTCACTCTTATATCTGATTCTTCAAACCTAACTGAGTCCCATAAAGTCTACCACTCACCTGCTTCTTCACCCACTTCAAGAAGGGATGGCCTATAATCCAGATTTTCATATCCTCCCAGTCCAAACCTAGAATAGACCCTAAAATAAAGAGCAACACAAATATCTAAATGGACATCACATCAAGCCTCTTCACCCTGCTGATGCACACATCTCTAATAGCAGTCTGATGAACCCCTCACCATCTGCATTATCTTGCCTAGTTGCTTCTGTCACCGTCCCTATTCTAGAGTGTGTCCCATAATCAACTGCATGTAACCCCAAATGTGCTTGTGCCTTACACAAAACCGCCAACAACTGAAATGCCATAACCTGACCCATCTTGATGTTTAAAGACCCTACCAGTTGTGCTCTTTTCTTGCTGCTGGAACCTATGGCAACTTGCTGGATTAGCTACTACTGATGGATCTGGTGGCGCAGTGGACTAATTCATCCACTGTAGGGGCCTGTATTCAACCTCATGGTCACAGGTTCTAATCCCGGCGGGTCCACTCAGCCTTTCATCCATCTGAGGTTGATAAAATGAGTACCATTGAGTTGGGTAACAATATACATCTGTTATTCAGTGCCTTGAGACCTTCGGGTGATACGTGCGCTTTACAAATGTACATGTTATGTTATGAAGGTGGTGCCTGCCAACCTACCCACCATCATAACATTTTACTAACCTTTCTCAGCCATATCCACGATAAAGTGTATCAAGTTGTTGCATCTCTGCAAAGCCTCCTCTTCAGTGCCTGTCCTCCACGCCCCAGGCTCCAAAAACTTACTCCATGCCTGCCCTTGTGCTCTGCTCATAGGCTAAACTAGGGAACCCACTACCAGCTGCAGAATCGTCTTGTGCCTATCTGCCATAGCTCATCTGGTACTGGAACTTTATCCTTGGCTGATCCTGAAGCAAGCGCACAGAATCACTGTCACTGCAAATGAGACAAAAGATGCTGCGATGTCCTTATCAATTCCTGGAACATGGTGTGCTATGAACTATATGTTCTGCTGCAAGCAGCCCAACACAAACCCCCTCAGCAGTTTCAGTACCTGTGTATCCCTCACTGACTTCCTGATAACAATATGCACAACTGCCATAATGTACCCAATGTAAAATACTATTTTGTTCGCAAAATCATTGTCCCGCAAGACCAAAGCAAATACCACCAGAAAGAACTCCAGAAAGGCTAGGCTTCTCCCTCCATTCGTCCCTCATCCAGCCACTATTCAGTATTCGAATGTCCTTGCCAGTATAAACTTTATCCTCCACCTCCAGCTGCATCAGAAAATATATGTATATTTTACTCTGCCCCCTCCCACAGCTCCCTTGGTGAAATACTGTTGAAATGCTTCAGAAAAGAGTGTCACATCTTCAAGTCACATCTTCAAGTCCTATTTGAAACCTTAGCCGATGATTCTGGAGTGGCAGACCTGATATTGCAAACCCCAATCTACTGCGAAAAGTCCTACCAGCCCGAAGCACTCTGCATGTGAAATTCAAATGTCCTAACAGAACCTGCACCTCCCGCACTTGCACCTTTTTCTTCACCAGCATTATGTCAATCAGTGTCATCATAATTTTCTTATTCTCTGGTAACTGGGCCTCCATTTTCACTGCATCGATTTCAATTCTCAGAAATATCAACCTCATGTGCTGACCTACTGCCTGCTCACCCTCCAAAGGCACTCCTATGTCTCCACGAGCTCCTTAAAACTGGCCAGCATCCCATGGCAGCCCATAGTGCCAGGTTTTTCCACAAAAAAGAAGCCATCCAAGAAGTGTATCACTGTTGTATGGCCTGTCATAAAAGTGAATAGCCATTGCAAGAATGAGCTAAACCTCTCAAATAGGGCACATATCGGCACATCCTTGTCCACATACCATCGTCTGTGAAACTGTATGCCTGTTAATGCAAAATCTTCTGATTGTACTGTGACAGGTGGAATGGAGACCAAAAGTCACTCTTTACTATGTTGCCTCTTCCCCCACCTGGTTTATCAGGTCAATGGCTATGTCTAATAAAGATAAAACAACAAAATAGATGCCAGTACCGTGAACACTACTAAACAGAACTAAATTGTTTCGCACAGAGAATTAAACTGAGTGCGAAAAAAACTATTTTTTTAGAATTGATCACTGTTTATTTATCATATAAATTTTTTTGACATTTTTGTTGGTTATTATTCACCAAAAATACACAGAGAAAATTACAAAGCAAACATTACATACAACAGTTTTGGTAAAAATGACAGCCTAAAAATTATGCATAAATGACAAAACAATCAGTCAGACGTGGTTGATCTACATCAGCATTCCATTCTCGCACTCACACACAACACAAACATACAATTCAATATTTACAATTCCAATGTCAAAAATTAGGAATTTAAATGTACACCAAAGAAACTTGTTTGTTACACTCGGAAGTTATTAAAGAATATCATGAGCACAATTTAGTGGATAGAGATCTTATGGTGTAAACACACGGTCTACGCGTTTCGAACCCCTGACGGGTTGGGGGGTTCTCATCAGGACCTCATAACTTTGCAACAAGTGGTGTGTAATAATTACTCAGTAACCGGACGTTGACAATTTACAGTTGCACAACGAAACTGTGTGTTATTTGTTATTGCTCTGCGTGGGGTGGATTGCCAGGATTGGATCATGGACTTGTGAGTTGTTGTCAATCCGCCGTGTAAAATTTGAAGATCCAGGGCGAAGTCGGGGACCTTCAAGGAGTTAGCAGTCTCCAGTCTCCTTGACCACGTGTAACTCGCAGACAATCCTGTCTAATAAAGAGCATGACACCAATGTCAACTCGTCGGAAATATAATAGTTCACCACTGCCCTTCTGACCACAATAAATGTTGAATCAGTCGGAGCTGTCCCTTTTCTTTCTTCTGTACCAGACCAATAGGCGACACAATCAACCTGTCCGAAGGCCACTCGTTAAATGAGCCCAAAATTCTGCCTTCTTGCTCTTCCTTCTCCAGTTTTTCCCTCATCACCCTCGGGTATTCCTTGATAGATTTTAGGTTCTTTGTCCATCTCCTACACTGCAGCCTGGTATTGCCCAGCTCAAACTCTTGCTGAAACCCCTCCCATAACAACCTAGGGTCCTCTGTGTTTCAGTACCACTGCACCCAGTATAACACACTCTATGCAATTTAACTAGTGTACGAGTTTTTTCCAGAAGATCCCTTCACCCTTTTGTCTCCCCCTCTTGGTGCCTGTTGTTGCCAAGCCCCCCGCATCCTTACACTCCTCCTGCATCCCCTCTGCAATGGATACGCTGGTGCCTCACTGCACAGTTGAGGCACTCATGTTTACATTTGCAGTAATCTCTATTGCAGAAGGTTATAGTGAATCCTCTATGTCCTGTCTGTCCCTAACCCACCGCTCCCAGCCCTCAAAGGTAGAATAGCCCCTGAAAGACCTCTAGCCATGAAGGCCATGTGGCCTCGCCTGACGGGCCCCATCATGTGAAACCACAGTTTGCTGGCGAACTCCCCCCACCAGTCGTGCTCTGACCTCTACATCGTACCTTACACAGACATACACTCCCAAATGTTATGTGGACGTTTCTTATTACATCCATGTATTTAAAAAAGAAAAACGCAGCACTAAAGACATTTTTCACAGTAAACACTTGTGTATATTAAAAGTGCTTCCATCAAATTCTCAATTGTAACAGGGACTCTGGGATTCTCAGCGAACTCATACTCCTCTTCTTTAACTAATATTTCCTGTGCAAAAGCTTAAACACTTCCATGTACCTTTCTATATCCTTTACTTTGTGAACCCCATAAAATGAGCCCAACTTTTTAACTTTAAGTTATTTACTTCTTGTCTTTCTCCTTTCCTTTCTTTGCCTTTGACCATTGTGCCTGTCCCCTTGTTCACCTTACTTTGCCCTGTTGCTCCTTTCCCCCTGCTTCTCCTTGTCACTATCTGAAATCTGCCCCACTTCACCTGTCACTTTTTGCCCTTGCAAATCCTGTGTGCCCGACCACCTTTTAACTACTTATGTTCCCCTCTGTAACCGCACCTCTGATCCTGGCAGCACCCCATCACTACCTGTCTCCATCCCTTTAGAGACCATGACATGTCCCTCACTCTCCTTGACCATCCTACCTGGCCTCAAGGTTGTCTCTTACACCAAGCTTGCCGCCTAGATGGCAGTCTTTTGTCCACCATTCCAGCATGTGTCTTCTGCACCGGCTTCCCCCAAGGATTTTCCTGAAAGACACTAAATGGAACCTGTTTATTTCTTCCCACCTCCCAGTGCCATTGCCCTGTGACCATTGCAACTATGTCACAGCTCCATCAGTGTCATATTAAACCAACCAACTCCCCTTCTTCTACTTCTACCACCCAATAATCCAGCACCAATTCTTCACGGCCATCGTCACTCACCCTCTGCAGTCCACTTGGACCTGCAACTTTTCTGTCAAAGATACTCGTATCCCACCAGTCACTTGGTGGCTGTCACTCTGTTCTTTTCTGTAAGGCCACAGAAAAACTTCCCCTCCCTGTCGATGAGGATGCCCAATCAGACCTACCCCAACCCACTATGTTGTTGGCTATTGTCACTGTCAGGCCGGACATCCAGTACCCTTTCTTCCTTTGTGTGTGGTTGAGCCACACAGGAATCTCCTATGTCCGGATCGATGTCCAACACTCGAACCGAACCACAAGTGATGAGGCCCAATGTACTGTGGTTCATCCCAACCTTCAATCCAGGGTCCTATCTATATGACACCCAAATGCGCGAGCCAGGCCCAACCAAGTTTCTCCTGTCCCACAGCCACTCCCTAGATCGCACTGACCTCCTCCCACGGATACTCTACCAATAGCCCTCCCATTTACCCCAGCCCTCACAACCTGCTCCTCACTACCCACTTCCTTACTACTATGAGCCCCCCACCCAGGGTACAATGGGTGGTGTTCCTCCCTTCCTGCTTCATGGCAAACACCTTAATTGGTTTCCTGGCCTCTCTCTAGGGGCTAAATGAGTCCTTCCACCACCTATCGCCCAATCCCCACCTCTCCCTCCTCCTCTCCTACACTCCATTCCAGCATTTCACTGACTATTGCTAAGACTCCACCTGGGGTCCGCAGGCATGCTCTTCTGTGCCCCTTTCACTAGCTGAACTCAATGTACCCCTCCGGTGGAATTCGTCAAGGCTGCTCGACCCACCCCTGATATATCTTCTCAGGGCCTCCCACCCTGGACTTGCCTAACATTGTTGAAAAATCCCTATCCCTGTCTCCACCAACACCATTTCTATTTTTGTCACCCCTCCCACTGTAACGTAGCCTCTGCATGCTGATTCAAACCTTCTTCACTTTAGTCTGCCCTTCCTGGTCATGACTTGCAGCCGCAAGACTCGTGTCCGACAGGCCTCACACTTTTCTCCACCCTTTGCCGTCAACCCGTCATTGTATTACCACCTGAGTCCGATATAATTACCCCCACAGCCTGTCAACCCCAGGGGGCCCCTCAGCCACACACTCATCCCTTCTGGGTACTTTAGGGTATGATGGGCATGATGGAGCATGCAAATACTGCCACTACCACACCCTCTGATGCTCTGCACACTGCCTGGGTCTTCCCTTGCACTGCTGCCAGAAGGATCATTAAGCCCCGCCACCTGCAGGAGGCGAAGTGTTTCCAAAATGAGTTTATCTTCCATTCTTAATGTGTGCTCCATGCTAACTATCAGCACAACCTGCCAAAAGAAACTGTCCCTGCCTAGGCTACTAGTACCATCCATCTTGTCACCTTAATACAAAAAGGTGTCTGGTAGGTCAAAACCCTTCTACCTTTAATTAGTGCCCCGCCCCTTGACCCAGCCCATTGACAACTGACGGTCCTCTGGACTGTAACAACTTGCCTAAAATGCCTGTGTGCACACATCCATAGTCTCCTGCCTCCCAGCCCGATATACATCATCTGATGCCGTCAGCTCTGTTTTTTCGGTCGAGCCTTGTCAGGCGCTGTCTCTTGACATGCTGTAATCTACTTCCGTGGGCTTTCCAAATGCCCAGCACATGCCATCACTTTCATTTCGTTCCTTTGCCTGACTTTCAAAATTTCTTTGGTTTGTTTGGTAAATGCTTCACCTTTGTCCCGCCTTTTGGCTGTTTTGTTCCCGCCATGCCAACTGCCCCTTTTACGTGTCTTATTTCACAATCGGCCACATAGAGTGTTTGGCGCCACCCTCCTGTTGTCTGGGATGTCTTTGCTCCCGCCCCCTCCGGTTGTCTGTGTTGCTGTTGCCCTGTTGTGCCATTGCCTTTGCTCCTGCCCCCTCCCATTGTCAGTGTTGCCTGTGCTCCCTCCACTGCCCATTGTCTGTGTTGCAATTGTCCTGTTGTCTGGGTTCCTGCACCTGTTGTCTGTGTTGCCTTTGCTTCTTCCCCTCCTGTTGTCATTGTTGCCATTGCCCTGTTTCCTTTGCTCTCGCTCCCTCCCGTTGTCTGTGTTGCCTTTGTCCCTACCCTCTCCCGTTGTCTGTGTTGCTGATGTCCTGTTGCCTTTGCTAACGACCCCTCCCATTGCTGTGTTGCCTTTTCTCCTGCCCCCCTCCCATTATAAGTGTTGCCGTTGTCCTGTGGCCTTTGCTCCTGCCACCTCCCTTTGTCCTGTGGCCTTTGCTCCTGCAACCTCCCATTGTCCTGTTGCCTTTGCTCCTACCCCCTCCCATTGTCTGTTTTGCCATTTTCCGTGTTGCCCCTGATCCTGCCCCCTCCAGTTGCTGTGTTGTTCTTGTCTGTGTTGCCTTTGCTCCCACCTGGCTCCCGTTGTCCCTGTTGCGGTTGTCCATGTTGCCTTTGCTCCCGCCCCCTCCCGTAGTCCGTATTGGCTTTGATCCTGCCTCTCTGTTGAATGTGTTGGCTTTGCTCCTGCCCCTCACCCGTTGTCTGTGTTGCCTTTGCTCCCACCCCCTCCAGTTTTCTGTGTTGCTGTTGTCCATTTGCCATTGCTCCTGCACCCTCCCATTTTCGCGTTATCTTTGCTGCCGCCCCCCTCCTGTTGTCTGTGTTGCCATTGCTCCCCCTCCCATTGCCTGTTGCCATTGTCCTTGTTGCCTTTGCTCCTGCCCCTCCCGTTGTCCTGTTGCCTTTGCTCCTACCCCTCCCATTGTCCGTGTAGCCATTGTCCGTGTTCCTTTGCTCCCACCTCCTCTTGTTGCCATGTTGCCGTTGTCCGTGTTGCCTTTGCTCCCACCCCTACTGTTGTCCGTGTTGTCCTTGTTGCCTTTGCTCCCTTCTCTCACCTGTTGTCCATGTTGCCTTTGCTGCAGCTCCCCTCCAGCTGTCTGTGTTACCTTTACTCCCACCCCAACCCCTTCTGTTGTCCTGTTGCCTTTGCTCCCACCCTCCCTCCTGTTGTCCTGTTGCGTTTGCTCATCATATGTGCTGTCCAACTGGCATAACAGCAACCTGTGTAATTCATACCCTTAAAAACGTTTACTTGCTTCATGTTTTTTAGTGTTGTACTCCAGCCCGAGTTGATGCTTTGCATAATGCCTAGCACCTAATTTCCCCAGAGTTAGGCACTGTTCTGCCTCCGCCTGCTCCCAGCTTCATTTCCCAAGCTGTCCTTCAGTGGGGGCTGATAGGGAATGGTGGCAAAGGAATGCGAAAGGAGTTGGGGGTGAAGACAATAAAATTTTTTTATAAAACTTACCTGCTGCCCGTGTTGCCAGCAGCCACCTCTCCGCCGCCTCTCCTCGTTGCAGGAAGCAACTGGACTCCCAGACTTCCTAAGCCAATGACAATGCTTCAATGCAGCATTGTGATTGGTCTGAGCACCGTGGCTTAGCTCTCAGATGGGGACAGGGAGCCTGGTCATTACACAGCCTGGTGGGGTATAGGCAAAGTGTGCAGGAATGTTTGGCCAGAATGGGAAGTTATTCTCAATTTGCGATTCGCAATTTGAGAATCGCAAATTGAGAATAATTTCAAGGGTGCAAGGGTGTCATAAGGACACCCTGATGCACCCCTGAAATGTACATGTGTGCGCATATGGCGCACATACGTGCCCTAAGGGCATGTGTGTGCGCCAGATGGCACCTTTACAAATGCCAAAAAGTGCATTTGCGAAAGAAATCGCAAATTACCATCAACTTCAAGTTGGTGGTAATTTGCGATTTCTTAATGAGAAATCGCACAACTTGGGTGCTTAATACATAGCATTTAGGGAATCGCAATTTGAGATTCCTTAAATGCTGACGCAAAATTAAGGAATCGCAAATTTTGCGATTCCTTAATTTTGCGATGCGATTTTAATCATACATCGCATTTTCCGTTTTTTTTGTCGCAAACGCTGCTTTTTTGCGAATCGCAGCTGTTGCGACTAAAAAAAAGGATGATACATATTCCCCTAGGTTATCTTTTTCTTTTCCTTAGTGCATGATTCGTGTACATGAATGCTGGAGCCTCAAGAACTGACTCCCGAGAAGTTTGTCTACAAAATCTTTCGCCCTTCCGATAGTTTTCACTTCGATTACACGAATGGTTTTTGGTGTCCATGCACATGCATTAACCCGCTGCACCCCTCCAGACCACAAATTAGGCTGTGGCAAAAATCAAAGCAGAGTTTCAGTGGTACAGCCAGCCTGCTGGTGGTTATTCATTCAGTCTCACCTCAACTCCTTCAGTCTGACTGGAAGAAGAATCATATTGCGGTGAGAACGGAGAAGTGCCGCATTTTGTGTCGCGTGCCTGCTCTTTTGCCTGTTGATGTTGTAGGAAACCGAAAGGTCACGCTGCCGCAACATACATTCTTCAGTGCATTGTGACTCTCACTGTATGTTCTTTCAGGATGCTCTTCCATTGTTTATCATGTAAAGAGGGCGGCATGTAGCAAAATAGATCGCCATGCATCGTTTTTGTGAGCCTGTTTGCCTTGTGTGATGCCATTGTGTACATCATATTTTCCAGTGTGCAATTAAATTAAGAAACGTCCCGTTCTTTGTTTAGCTTTAACCTACCTCAATGGGACAGTGGCACAATTTCAAAGTGTAATGGCTATCCCTGAAAGCAAATGGTAGTTGCCTTATTTCCGACGAGCATAGCAAAATTAAATATACTACATACACAGGAGTGGTACCCTCATTCTCCTCTCAGCTGCCCTGCCTTGCTATAACACATGAGAAGCTCGTTTCACCTTGTTTTAATAGGGTTGCTCAGTTGTACATGATGTCTTCTTGGTTCTGTATAAGAAAGCAAAAATGCTTATAACACTTTTTTATTATAACTTTTCAGCATGGTGCACAGCAGCCACAATGCTCTACAACATAGCTTTAAAACATTGGCAAAGCCAATAGCTCTGGCTAAACACTTCTAAGGTCCCAATGGCGAGCCCTATTAGCTATGCCAATGTTTGTTTCATGTTTGTACCCTGCTGTTTTATACCGCTCTGGTGCCTTGTCTGATGTTTGCACTTCAGAATATGATAAATACAAATAATAATAATAATAAATAAAAAGGACAGTCTGGTTTATCTTATTAATTGTAAAGGAGAGCAGACAAAATTTGAACTAAGGTTCTTCAGAGATTCGACCTCCCGGGTCGTAGCCGACAGGTCTGTCTTCCTGTCACACCACTCGCTTCCTCTGCTAAGCCCATCCATTGTTCTGCCCTTGGACCGATAGGCAAATTGCTTTTAAAATCTGTGGCGTAGGTGAACAAACAAAGAATGCCTCTTTTTCCCTTTGGGGGAGAGAAGTGGCTCTCTGAGCACGCCTCAATAGCCCTACTGTTCGTGTTTCCGTGACTTTGCTTGACTTTGCCAAAAAGGCCTGTCCGGTGGGAAAACGAGAAAAAAAAGAAACGCGATCACATTAGGTACAGGAACACCTTCACGGAAGCAAAGAAGCATTGAATCTTTTTTTCAACTTTTATAGGCCAGAATAATCACTCTTCACGAATCTGTAATAAAAAGCTCTAACGTAAAAGTGGAACAACAAGAAAACGGTTGGGAATTCTTTGAGAAAGGCAAGGAAACCCTGCCAAAATCTGGGGGAAACACAATTTAGATTTTAAATGTTCAGTTACTGCAACGCCATCTCTTGATAGGATAGCTAAGGTCCCGCTTTTTAAGAATATACACCAATTTGGTGACCCCTACACTGGAATGAGGAGACGTACAACTCACTACCAGGCTCATAATATTACAGCCTTTCTCAAATTTTATGAAAATAAATGAAAGCCATCTAGGTAATCCATAGATCATTCTATGTGGCTGGGGAGATCTACTTATTGCAGACGTAGTCCAACCATTTCTGCAGCTTGTCACATATCTAGATTCACAAACATCTCTAGGTGTTACAGTATATAAAATTGTAGATTTCCATGCATTTTGCCCCAAACTTACACCTGAGGAGTGTCCACAGAACCTCGAGTATTATTGAATCTTGGATACAGCTAGTGGTAGTTGCATCCTCATAACAAACAAAGGCAAAGTCAATAGATCTGGGTTTAATGTGCTAATGCATGGAGATTTAGCACATTAGAGCTATGCACACAGGAGGGAGACAGCAGGAGTGGATAGAGAGGTTATAGCTGTAAAGTAGTCCTTCTTGAAGTTCAACATAAGCAGTCAACCTGAGCATTAGGTGTGATACAAATACTCCACTAGGCTGAGCCAAACTATGATTCACAGATGCACACGCCAATGGGGGAAAGAGGCAAGTCGAAGAAAGTCAATGTATGAAAGGTGTGGCCCAAAGCCCACTTTATGTATTTTCTATGTAATAGGTCTGTTTCATAGCCATAGTGTCAAAACCTCGATCGTGAAGGTGTTTTGCTCCTAATAGACATCCCCATGCTGGTACTCTTTCTTTTGTCTTACTATAAATTAAACAGATTAGGCCCAATTCACAATGATTTTGATATGTGTGGGTGTGACATACTCATGTAGCACCCCTAATTTCTGCAGTACGCCAGGAGCCCTGCAGAAGTAACCTTTGAGAATCTGGCACACAGTGTGGAAAAACCTCGCATTGCAAGTGGACAGTATAAATATATTGTCTACCTGAGTGTGCCAATCTGCCAGTGTAATCTATTTCTAGACACCCATAAGAAGGTAGTGCTAATTCTGCCTGCAAATAGTACCATTGAAGGCTTACCTGACAAAGCAAGGTTGGGCTATTAGAAGGATATCCTTCTTTAGTGACTACTGCATGTCCAAACCAGCGAAAAAGCAATCCTGTATGTTCAAAATATAAAGCATTGGAACAAATGTACCCTATCTGCAGTTACTATAGCCAAAAGTAAGTTGCGCTACCACCTGGAGTGGAACAGAACAATTTATAGTGTTGGTCAAAATGCCAACTGTGCCAGTTGCATGGATAGAACAAATTTAGGACTATGCATGTCTCAGTGTGTAGCTATATAAAACAGTCAACTGTGTAGCTTGGCCCAATGAACCTAATAAGCATGCTCGCTATAGTTCATCCATTTATTCTAAACAATATACCATCATTAGTATAACAGTGTATCGCATGTTTTGCCCCCATTCACTGAGACTTTTATATAGGGTATTTTGTGTGGAAATTCTTGTTTTTGATAGGTATTGATGAGTCATAGGAGTAATAATTTAGTTGATGGCTATCTTCATATGTCATGAATGGGACGAGGACAGGAGGGACCGGGAGTAATGCTTAAATACTGAAATTACTCCAATTACTTTGGCTTAATTTAAATTCTTCCTAGCCTACCAGGTGCAACCCTTAGCATAATTCTTTAAATAGTACTACTGTGGATCCTGTTTTATCGATCTGGACTTCCTGGCTGTGTGCCGCGAAGGTCCTGCAGGGTCCCCTCCTTGTGTTACTCTGGGGATTACGTTGAGGAATGTGTATTAAGTTTGGTATATCTGTGGATGTGTGTGTGTGACTGAATGAGACTTGAGTACGTATCTGAGAGGTTGATGTGGGGGTACTATATGATGTGTATTTATTGATGTTATGTCCATGTAATTATTTATTGATGTACGATGTTATCTAATGTTTTTGAACAATTAGCATATAAACGAAATAAGGAAAAAAGAAAATAAAGACTTTTGTATATTGATATGTGTAATTCATTTCACTTTGTGACCTCTTTGTCACCCTCTGGTGAGCTCCTTGTTGTACGTTAAAATGAGTGGACTCTTTATGAGCCATTGTTTAATTCATTTGGGTGTACTTCTTCCCGTACAGTAGTGTTATTTCCCCTGACGTCTGCCCTCATTCGTTGCTGGGGGCCCCTTTTTCTATTAGATAATTCTTTAAATAGGTCATCACATTTGTACAAGTCATAGGTAGCACAAAGGTAGCTTTTAGCCGTGGCTTTTTTCATTTTGTAATTTTTTTTAATTGGTTTTAAGTGCAAAGTACAGTTGCAGCATAGCATTAAAGCTTGTCATTTATTAGTATAAATGGAATTCTTTATTCATGAGTTATGTTTGACACAATATTGTCACTTTGCTATGAAGGCCATCTTGATGCTGAATATTGCAAACAGTGACAATGAAAAAATAGTCGCACAACAGGAGAATACCCCCAGTCCCCCTCACCCCAGGTAAGCTTCAGTGGTTAGTCTAGAAGAATCAAGGGTCCATAGTGCCATCGAATGTGGCAGTAAAAAGCTAGTCATGTTACAATGAAATATGTGCAGGTAATAGGTTCAATGGGAGCTGCCTGTGTCTTGTTATTGTGAGGACTGCAGTCAATGTACACTGTTTTGGAAAGCGATTTAGATCGCAGACTGTGTCTCATGCAACAAGAACTTCGACATGTGCTTAAGTGTCTTTATCTTTTACCCATCAGGAGGGCCTTTTGTCCTCTCTACCACTATTTACGTAGCATAGAAGCAATTTATCACACTGTGGTGCTTTTGGGATTTCCGTCTCCATCTTATGCATTGCATAACCTTTGGCTTCAGCCCAATACGTTATTTTTTTCCTCCATTTAGACACTGAGGAAGCTTAGAGGGCTTCCATGCTAATGCAATTCCTTACTTCACTAATAGAAGGGTGTGGAAAATAAAGATGCAGGGGAGCCAGTAGTTTAGGTGAAACAGGATCACGTTTATTCACAAGGTAGTAGTCTCAGGTTACAGGTAAAGTTGGTAAGAAGGCCCCCCACCCTTGCTCCTCAGCGCACGCACTGTATCTGACACTCTCTTAAACCATGCACACATCAGCAATCTATTACTTTCCACTGTCTGAACAGCAGCACAAAGGGGTGAATCAATAAATGTTGATGCTACTTTACCCTTTGTTCGGACAAGGACACAATCCTAAAATACACCTTTCATTGTGGTCTATCTAGAGTGACCTGTGGAGGTGGAGAGGGGAGTTGGAATCCTCTGTTACACCTTTCCAGGAGGCCCCAATTGTAGACCAATCCCACAATATGTGTGTTATGACCTCGGGAGCATTCTGAGGCAGCCAGCCCCAGGATAGATCTTACTGATCCACAATAAAAGAACATTTATGCATCACGTTTAGTCAATTAAAATATATTTTTCCTGTAAATAATGCCAGCCGAAAGTTATCATTTCTGCAATCGTCATTGTTGAATTATTCATAAATGGTAATTTTTATAGGTTTGCCCCAGCTAAGAAAAGGTAGATAATTAATGGTAGAAAAGTTATGCAAGACTAGAGAGCGGTGTACTTATGCCTTATTGTGAACTCAGAAAGTGGTGAATTATGTTCAATTCTGACAATTAGTTGAAACATAAAAACCCCTGACCCCCCAAAAAAATTAAAACTGACTGGCATAAATTTTTCAAATTGGAGCTGATAGTGCGGACGTAGCCCAAAATGTTGTAATGGCTTCTGTCAGGTTGACGCTCTGTTTTCCGCCCTAAATCCTTCTTCTTCTCCTCAGTGATGGACCTTGGAGAGTTGTATTAGAAGTCAAGGAACAAGTTATACATCTCAAACTTATTTTCATTAACAGTTTAAGTTCAGCCAAAGATGAGAGTTGTATGTCGGTTCAAACCTTTATTTCTCATTATGAGATTAGTGAAGTTCTTTTCTTTATTTCTAGTCTTTATTTAGTTAGTCCACCAATCAAATACATTTACAGAAATCTCTTTAAAAGAATGGTTAACACACACATCCTTATTGTGAGATTTCATTAAGCTTGTTCCATAAAGGAATAAGTTCCCTGTTCTACAAATCAAGATCAGAGTTTTAGATTTTAAGAACACATGAAGAATTCAATGTAAAAGAGTTAAATAAAAGGAACTTGAAATTGAGAATCAAACTAAAGTACCAGAACTGCCCATAACGAGTAATTCATAAGACCCAGCCAAGTTTCATTAAATTGAAATAGGTCAGCACACAGTTGCAGTATCAAACTGTCAATTCAAAATACAAAGTAAGGCAGAGAGGAAAACAGTTGCAGAAGAAACCACAACTCTCAAAGGTCTGGGCCTGGGTAATCATAAGACATTTACTACCTACAAGCACTTATATAAAAGTCAAGAAAATATATCGAAAAATGTAGCAGGCTTCTTTCTCCATGAACCAATCATGAGACAAAGTTCTTCAGTAAGCCGGTTCAGCTCCTCCATTCCAACGGAAATACAGCAGATTAAACGTTCTATTGTATGGTTGGCTACAGACAGTCTTGCTCGATGGGATACTGGAAACATCAGGCATAGATCCCATAGGCCTTAAACACAGATTGACCTTCCACATATAAATTTGCTTCACTGAGAGAACAATGAACTACTAATTAAAAGTCAAAATTGCTGTTAGGTAATGGATTTATTTACACTGTTAATTAATAATTATTGTTTAAATGAACAAATTATTCTATTTAAACTCTATATGAAACCTAAGAAAATAGGAAGTTCATGACATTAAAGATTAAAACTGTTGCTTAATTAAGTAAATCATTTTATTATTAAACCAAAAACTACTGCAGTTATGACAACATCTCTAAGCATGTCACTCTAGGGTCAAGCTTACAAATTACGTTGTGCACTTTCAGCAAGTTTCCTTCTTGCTAGGAAAAAACTTGCTTCATGGCTTTTCTAAGGCCTAAATGAATAACATTGGGGGTACGTGGCAGCTAACGATATTATGGTGGCAGAGAACATCTTTTTAAAACAACTGTTGGGGGTTCCAAAGGGGACTTCCAACCTAATAGTGCATGATGAAACTGGAACACCATTCATTAGTGATACTTTAGCACTATGGCTCTTTTGGCTAAAATGTTGGCTAAACAAAGATTTGCTTTTAAACCATCTACTCCTAAGGGAAGCACTATCTTTAGAGAATATGCTTAAAATTCCGTGGCTAAAATATTTAAAAGATTGTTTTTTTGCCGTGGGGCGCCCAAAACTGTTTTCAAATCCTTATTCGATTAGACTCGCTGATGTAGAGTCTGTGAGGAAAACTTTTTCTCTGTTACAACAAATGAATCGGGAAGAGGGGGAACTAAATAAACCCAGTGTCCGAAACCATGCTATGTTGAAAACTACACCCTCAATGGAGCCTTATTTATCCTGGCTCATGTCGGGCTTTGAGCGGCACCTGTTAATCAGGTTTCGTCTGAATTACTATCACCTTCTGCTAACTGTTCCAAGGGGTTCTCACCGAGGCCAAGTGCTACCATCCTGCGGTTGCGACAATGAGTCCCCGCAGGATCTGGTGCACTTTTTATTTATCTGCCCATTTTATGACTTACCCCGGAGGCTCTATTAAAAGCCTCTTTTAAAAAAAACGGAACTTTACCCAGGTCAGACCAGCCCTTTACTATCTGCAACTGTTAAACCCTGAAAGCATTTTATTTTTGACTGGTTTTTTAAAATCTGCTTTAAGACTTAGAAACAGTAGGGAAAGCTAACTGTTTAAGTACCGCTACCATTTTGACACCTGCCTATTTGTGATTGCCGCTATTAATATTTTTCATATTATCTGGGTATTTTATGCTTGTATTTCATGTTTTTACTGTGTATTATTTATTTTTGGACAATGTGCTTTTATGGTTTTTTTCTGCTTGAAAGACCGAATAAAGATTTTGAAATGAAATGAAATGACTGCCTACTGTGAATAAGCACATTTCAAATGTTTATTTATTTATTTATTTATTTTTTGCATTTATAATGCGCGCAGATACCCACAAAGGGTTTCCCGGCGCCAGGACTGAGAGACCGACAACACAGAAAGCAACACGGTCAAAGACCACAATTATTTATTGAAAAGCCAGGTTTTAACGCTTTTCTTAAAACTGGCAAAGTTTTCCTCCTTTCGTAGAGCTGAGGGAAGGGAGTTCCAAAGGACTGGTCCCAGATGGGAAAAGGATTTCCCTCCCACTCGGGCCAGTTTAAATCTAGGAACCACAAAGTTTGCTCCATTTGAAGAACGGAGGTTGCGTGCAGGAGCGTAGGGCCTAACTAGTTTTTGCAGATACTTTGGTGCGGTTCCTGCCTTGATCTTAAACATATAGGTCAAAGCTTTGAACCGGACCCGGTTCTCAACCCTGAGCCAGTGCAGGTCCTTGAGGTGCTTCGAAATCCTTGCTGTCCGGGGGATTTTACACAGCAGCCTGGCTGCGGAGTTCTGGACAAGCTGAAGCCGTCTGATCACGGCTAAGTTGGAACCCAGGTATAAGATGTTACCGTAGTCAAGCCTAGATGTAATAAGTGCATTGACTACGGTCTTCTGGGTATCCACAGGCAGCATCCAGATAATCTTCCGCAGCCATTTGAGGATAGTGAAGCAAGTGCCAGCCACTTTATTGACCTGCTGTTTCATCGATAGTGAATCATCGATGCACACCCCTAAATTTCTGACCTGGGTAGCCGGGATAGGAAAAGCGCCCAAGGATGGCGGCCAATGGATATCCTGCCACAGATCTCTGTTTTTACCTAGGAGAAGGATCTCCGTCTTCTCCCCGTTGAGCTTCAGCTGGTTCGTTGACATCCAGCTGAAGACTTCATGAACACCTAGTTTCAGCGCAGAGGGGGATGAAGGCTCTGAGTTGGTGAGAGAAAAAATAATCTGCGAATCATCCGCATAGGTCATGAGTTCTAGACCTACTCGCTCTGCTAGATCGGCGAGAGGGCGGAGATACAGGTTAAAAAATAGCGGACTCAAAATTGAGCCCTGAGGCACGCCATGGGGTGAAAAAAAGGTGTCTGACTGAGCCTGAGAGGACGAGATCTGAAACGTCCGGTTGCTCAAATAGGACCCAATCCAGTCCAGCGCTGTCCCTCCGACACCATCCTCACTCAGCCTGGTAAGCAGTCTGTTGTGTGAGATGGTGTCGAAGGCCGCGCTTAGGTCAAGCAGGACAAGAGCAACCGTTTGCCCATCGTCCAAGAGCCCCCTGATCTTCTCGGTGACTCCCAGGAGGGCGGACTCGGTGGAATGGCCCGCCCTAAAACCTGACTGGGAGAAATGGAGTAAGTTATTATTCTCCGTGTATGTTGAAAGTACACCGTGAATGTGCTTCTCCAAGATTTTTGAGAAGGCAGGCAACAGGGATATAGGGCGATAGTTGGCCAGCACCTCAGGATCAGCAGACGGCTTCTTCAACAGAGGGCTGACCATGGCGTGCTTCCAGGACGATGGGACTGTTGCCAGATGGATAGAGGCATTTAATGTCTCAGAAATGATCCTCAGAGCAGAGTCATCAAGTTGGCTCAGAATGCTAATAGGGAGAGGGTCACAAGGAGAGCCCGACTTAATGGAAATAGCCAAGGATTTCAGGGTGTCCAAGGAGATGGATGGCCAGGAGTCAAGCCGGTATCCTATTGGACTTACTGGAGACGGAACTTCTCTGCCATCCCTCACCGGGGGATTAATATTAGCAATAATGGTCTCAATCTTTTCCACAAAATAGGTGGCAAGATCTTGACATTTTTGAGTGGTAAGGGGGCGTGCAGCCGCCATAGAATTTGCTCCGGCTAGTTCTTTGACTGTATTAAAAAGAGTCCGCGCTTTATTGGCGGCAGTGTTAATGGTCTCTGTTACATAAAAGGCTTTGGCTCTTGTGCAGGCCGAATGATAGAAATTTCTGGCCTTACGGTATGTTTCTTTTTTTAGAGGATCGTAGTGTTTGCGCCATTTCCGCTCGAGTGCCTTACACTTAGTTTTTTCTAATTTAAGTTCTTCAGTGTACCAGGGAGCCGGAGGGCGGTGAACATTCCCTCTGCACCTGGCAGCAGGCAGACAAGTGTCAACTGCTCTCTCCAGCCAAATATGGGTTTCCAGCGCATTTGTTTCCATATCACCACCCAAAACGGGGGGGATATCTTTAATGCATTCTGCAACTCAGTCAGATCCAGCCTTTTCCAGTTTCTCATAAGAATCGGAGGTCGAGTGGAGCGTGACTGCTTAGGTTCTCTAAGGGTAATACTAAAAAGAGTTAAAAAATGGTCCGACCAACAGATAGGGTCAGTTTTTAACCATTTTAACTCCTGTATGTTGGATATAATGGGGTCCAACAAATGTCCAGCTTTGTGAGTAGGGCCCTCATTTCGCAGTATCATATTCAAAGTAGTAAAATCCTCCAAGAGGTTGACAGCTATGCTATTTGATTTGTCCTCCAAATGGAGATTTAAATCCCCCAATATAGTCAGGTTTTGGGCATTCAGAAAGTAAGGCGAAATGAAATTAACCAAATTCGCAGCCCAAACACTACTGTTTCCAGGAGGGCGATAAATTAAAAAACCAGAAAACATAAAGGGGCCGATTAGGATGGCGGACGGACTTGCGTCCGTCCGCCACCCTTGAGGAGGAGGGAACGTCCGCAGGGGCTGCGGCGTTCCCTCCGTGCTGATTAGGATGTGACCGCCAGGGTGGCGGTCACATCCTCTATATTTAACATTGCGGCGGGTGCAGCTACAAGCTGCACCCGCCGCAATGTAAAAAAAGCATGTGTTACATTTACATGCACAAAGCGGCAGGCACCGCACGGTGCCTGCTGCTTTGTGCACGCAAATGCAGGGGGGCACCATAGGTACCCCCCATGTGCACCCCCCACCCCCCATTCACCCAGGGGGCCCGCAACGGGCCCCCAAAGTGAATGTCCGTATGCTTTTCCATGGCGGAAAAGCCGCCGTGGAAAAGCAGTTCTACACATCCATCATAATATGGCGGACGGTGTCTCATAGACACCGCCTGCCATGTTATAGCTTTTCCGCTGCGGTCGGAAGCCGACCGCGGCGGAAAAGCGGAGGACGGAATTCCAGACCCACCAGCCATCCTAATTTGGCGGTGGGTCTTTGGGGCCTCCGCAGAGGATTTTCCGCCTCCTCCGGGCCGGAGGTGGCTTCCGCCGGCCCGGAGGAGGCGGAAAATCCTCCATCCTAATCGGCCCCTTTGGGTTCAGTGAAATTTTAAAAAATGCTGCTTCGCATCCGGGAATGTTAACCATTTCAAGATCACAGTTAAACTCCCTGTTAAAAATCACAGCAATACCCCCTCCTACCTGTCTTTCTCTATCTACTCTAGCAATAGCATAGTTAGAGGGCAAGGCGGCGGCTACATCGGGACCTGCACCATCATGCAGCCAGGTCTCCGTTAAAAATACCGCACATGGTTTTTCTTCAGCTAAGAGGTGGTAAATATCTGCTTTGTGTTGGGGCAGTGATCTACAATTAACAGTGTAAAAAGTGAAAATACAGGGGTTTTGAACAGGGGATTGAGTAGGTGACTTACGATTGTGTGAGACCTCTGGGTAGGGCTGAACATTGGATAGGGCAAAAGCACAATGAGGACATGCTTGTGTACCCGTTAGGGAAGGCTTTAGGACGGAACATTTACTGTTGCTACTAGGGCGCAGAGCCCTTAGCTGATCCGCAGAGATCATACCTGTAGCAGCGTGTCGTGCCCCGTGACCCGGCCTGGCCCGGACGGGCACAGACGGGCTGGTCTTAGGCTCGTCTTTGGCGCAGTCAGAGGCGCCTACCCTGCGCGCCATTGCTGCGCGCTGGGGCCGCCGAGTGGCTAAATACCCTCCAGGAAGCGGAGGTCTAGAGCGCTAACCGCTCGACGCTCCGTGAGGTGCCGCCCCTGTCCCGCCCTTGACAACCGCGATTGGCTGGAGTGTGTCAGTTTAACGTTAAATTCTACATTTTATGGCACATTTAGCTTCTTATGTTAATTCAATTTCCGTTCTAATCCTTTGATTCTTTTAGTCCAATATTGTAGGACAGTTCAAGGTGTAGAATATTGAATGCATTTACACCAGTTTGTACCAGTACTAATTGAACAAGTGATCAAAATATCATAGGATTCTGTGTATTTATATACTTCTTGTCTTAATATATAGCCAATACTTTTTGTAGTATTGTGATACACTACAAGTCTGACAATAAAGTAGGAGGTATGGGTTTAACACCTACAGGGATTCAGTTCTTAAGAGAATTGTACCATGATCCATTTCACATTCTTTGAGGGGACGTCTATTTGTTTTATGAATAGTAGTCCAACACTCCAAAGCATAATATTGTTTCAGGAACTATCTTTTAAGAACCATTAACTTATATGTTGCACACCTTGTTATTCCAGGCGAGGAACGCAAATGATCCTCATTTGTTCAAAGACTTTGATAACTTTTTTTGACACAAGTATGGTATTAGGATATTTATACAGGTTGGGAAGGTGGCTGCTTATTTTCAATTCAACTTTCTAATCCTAATGTATGTGTATTGTATCGCAGTATATAAGCCTGTAATTTTGAACATAATTGAAAATGTCAACGTTAGAAAAGATTAGCTCCGATATTTTTTATATTAAT
Organism: Lissotriton helveticus; assembly: GCF_964261635.1. Lineage (NCBI taxonomy): Eukaryota > Metazoa > Chordata > Amphibia > Caudata > Salamandridae > Lissotriton > Lissotriton helveticus. The sequence goes on from NC_136057.1 coordinate 395,554,925, forward strand.
TTAATAGAAGTTAAGTGTATTTCAGCTGTGTACATTTTTAGAATTTCACCAAGCTTCGAGAGTTGGAAACACAGAGATGTTTTTAAGATATATCATATGCAATATAATGGTTAGAGTTGGCTGCTTTGCTGTGGTTTCCCCAGACATTTTGCCTCTACCTCCTGTATTTTTGATGCTGTGCTGGATTTCGGCTTTGCTAGCTTAGATGCTTTTGGCACTTTACCACTTCTGATCAGTTTAAAGTGCAAGTGCTCCCTGTATACATTGTTATTACAATTGGTTATCCCTGATTGGCATATTTGATTTACTGTTAAGCACCTAGTAAAGTGTACTAAGTGTGCCAGGGCATGTATATCAAATGCGACTAGTAGGCCTGCAGCACTGGTTGTGCCATTCACATGAGTAACCCTGAAAAGGTAATTCAGACCTGCCACTGCAATGCCTGTGTACAGTTTGTTAGCTGCCATATAAACCAGGTGAGTGCACCCATTTGCCAGGCCCTAACCTTCCCTTTTCTTAAAAGTAAGACACCCCTATGGTAGGTCCAAGGTACCCCCATGGGCAGGGTGTAGCATATGTGAAAGGTAGGACATGTACTGGTGTGTGTGACATGTCCTGATATTGAAATACTGCCACATTCATTTTCTCTATTGAAAGGCTATCTGCCCCATGGGATAGAATGGGTGGTACTTTGAAAGATCTTACAAGTATGACTTCCCATTGGGACAAGATAGAGAAATAAAGTGTACGCTCTCTGAATTCAGAATTTAATAACACATCTTTTTGTAAAGATGTTTTTTAAATTGTGTATTTGAAAATGCCGCTTTTAGAAATTAGGGATTTTCTTGTTTAACCATTCTGTGTGCCTCTGCCTGTTTGTGGATTGACTGTCTGGTTTTGGAGTGGCAGGGGCTGGGGATGTGCATTCACTGTAGACTACCACTGGGGGAGGTTGAGGTGTGCCTGGCCCGTCCTGGATGACTCAGAGCTGAGGTGAATGGGGCTTGGCTACATTTAGAGTAGTGGGAGGAGATTTCCTTGCACCTGAATAGGGCCCGTCTCCCTTTAACAATGCTGTCTCCACCTCCTGTGGTCGTACTGCACCAGTGAGGACAGAACTGGATTCGGCTGGGCTCAGATACCCTTGCACAAAGAGAACAAAGACAAAATGGGGTATAAGTAGTTTGCCTTAAACCCCTGAACTTTAGATTGGTAAACAGCGTTTACAACGCTGTCATTATGTCACGGTGCTTTTACAAAGCAGTTGTTACAACGACCGCGTTGTTAGTACGCGATACCTTTAAATCGCAAGTCATTAGATCGACTTGCTGTAGGGGGTGCTCTAAACTAAGGAATAGTATAATTTACTATTCCAACACCTACCCTACTGTTGCACATGCTCGAGTTGAAGTAGTAAATTATACTATTCCTTAGACCAGAGCTCCCCCTACAGCAAGTCGATTTAATGACTTGCGATGTAAAGGTATCGCGTTCTAACATCGCAGTTGTTGTAACAACCACGTTGTAATATAACGAGATGTAATAGCATTTGTAGTAACATGCTATATTCCTTTAGATTACCTCTGGACTCAAAAGGAACCTTTGCAAAGGAGAAGAGCTGAAGAACTGTGAGGAGGTGTACTGCCCCTTTGCTGTGTGCTGTGTGGTGTTGGCCTGCAGTTGCCGTGTCTGCCAAGGAAAGGACAAAGACTGGAACTTTGCTGTGAACCTGCTTCTAGAAGATTTTCAAGGGCCCGTGTGTGCTGGCCTCCTGTTCTGAAGTCTCAGGGACACAGCTCTCCTGTACTCTGTTGCTGAGAGTTCTGACCTGCCAGAAGGTACTTATTCCAGTTGTGGGCCTCTGGAGGTTGACCCTGCAGCTGGGAGCTGGAGGAAAAGAAGAACTGAAGAAATTAACACATCGCTCTTCTTGCTCCTGTTTTTCCAGTGCAGCACCGCCGTACGAGAATAATTTCCATGCATCGCCGTGCTGCTGTAAAACCGACAGACCGGATTCGACGCATCACGTCTCATGCGTGCAGCAGAGCTTTTGCACTGCCTCCCCAAGGTCTCAGAAACTGATGTATCTCTTTTTTATCGATGCTTCCCCTCTCTGCTGCTGCTTGGCCTTGTGAATTTTTACGCAGCACAGGTACTTTGTGAGAAATCATGCATCCATAGTTTTCTATCGACCAAGTTGTTTGAAACCTTTTTAAGGTCATACTCTTATTACATGTATGTTGGATTTGTGTTCTTTTAGTCTTGTTGAGTTTAGATAAAGATACTTTATTTTTCTAAACAGGTGTGATGTCCATTTGAGGAATTATCACTGTACTGCTGTGTGTTTTGAGTACAAATACTTTACACATTGCCTTTGGGATAAGTCAGTCTGCTTGTGCCAAGCAACCCAGGGAGTGAGCACAGGTTATTTCAGGTGTGTATCCCCATTACCATGACTAGAAGCAAGGGTCCATATTTGGACAAAGGTACCTACCTCTGCCAACTAGAGACCCCCATTTCTAACAGTAATGAACAAAAAGCTACAGCAAGATTGATGTGACCGCAAAGACCTCTTTTTATCTTTTGGTATCAGCTCTCCTCCAGGTGAAGGCATTGTCCAACTGAATGGTAAATGATAGTGGCGATACCCAGTGTCGTCGTTTTCTCTGTTGTTCCATTCCACTTTACCCTGGTCTGTTTTCTAACCAACATATCAGTCTGTATAATTTGGAGAGGTTAAAAAACACATTGCGCACTTTGGATCCGGACTACAAGGTTAGTGCTTTCTGACAGTTTTAATGTTTTTAAATGTATAGTGGCTCTTCCAGATTGTGGCTCTATAGCAGTCCAATAGTGGTACTGTGGCAATATGTGCTCTGTGGTCACTTTTCCCCTTATAGCATGGGCTGACATAACAAAACTCACAGGACGACCAGTTTTATAGTGACAGAGTAAAGTAGCAGCAGCAATCCATCTTTCTATTACTTGTTTTGAGAGCGTACGCCCTCTTTGTGGGTAGCCAAATGCCACAAAGGGCTGGTCTGACTGGCAGAAGAAATTGGGATGGTCAATGTAGAATTGTCAAGCATCTGTGGATATCCATGGAGCTCTGATTTCACATTAATTGTAAGGTTCTAGAATGAGCATAACGAGTTTATTTAAATGTAAGTCATTAGGCACCGTAGGATTGAATTTTGGATTGGGCATGGGAGAACACTATCTTTAAAGCAGTGTATGTCAGGGGTGGTATAACGGTAAAGGTGTGATTTTCACAAACCTGCTCAGGCCAACAATAGAGCAGTGTTCCATGATATAAATTTGATGTCAGCTTTGTGAATGACTTCAAATGTCAGTATTATCAGTTGACCAAGAACAGTATTAACACCTTCACCGCTTCAGGAGGTTTTTCTCCTGTGCTGAAGGTTGATATTTCCCATTGTTCATGACAAGGTCAGCTCGTCATAAGCACAGGTCCAGTGGTACTGCATGACGAGCTGACCTTGTCATTAGCATAGAAGGGGTTAAGTTCCTGTGGGAGAGCTGGTGTGAGGATGCACTAACCTTGTGCTTAGAATCAAACAGGAGCAATGCACTCTTCTGTCTCACATCACCTCTAAAGGATTCTTTCACTCCCACTCTCCGGTTCTGAGGATATCTGCAGGGTGTGGTAGATATCTAAAAGTAAAAAGAGATGTCTTAGGAAACATAGCATACACAAGTCTATGCTTAAATATAATAGTTAATGGATATATCTTAGCAATATCACGGTCGAACCAATTCTCTGGATTTTCATGTTGAATTCGTAATTCCTGAAAACTAAGCATATGAAGAATGAGTTATTCAAATAAATGTACACTCACCCTCCTCTTTATGACTTGAATAACTATCTCAAACTTCTTCATCCTGCTCTTTCTTTGGATGTTGAGTTATGGTTTCTACTTGACCAGTCCTGCCAAGCGTCACGCAACAGGTGTGACACTCACGCATTTCAGTGCGGTGATCCGCATCACCGCACTGAACTGCATTGTCACGCATAATTGCCACCTGCTGCCAGGCACGCCACCAGCGGCACCAGGACGTGCCTGGGCTCTCTCTGCTGCTCCGAGAGAGGTGCGCCTGCTTCGAGTTACTAAACAGTTTAGTCAGCATCACTGGGGGGGGGGGGCTGCCCTTGTTTACTGCAGCTCAGAGCTGTCAATCACCGACCAGGCACCAGGGGGCAAGATTAAATCCGGATGTGCGGCGTTAGAGGGCCGTCACGTCCGGAGGGCCAGGAAGTAAGCAGAAGCGGGGAAATCTGAGGGTGTGCAGGCCGCTCACAGTCTCTCTCATGCCGCATGGCCGCATGAATCGATTGCGGCGGGCCGAGGCCTCCTGCGCCCCTAAACACCAAACACTGCAGGCTGCAGCACCTTGATCTCCTGGAGCCAGCTGAGGTGAGCCGGCGAAAGTCAGCTCTGGCCAGCCGCCACCACCAGGAGGACTGCGAGCGCGGCTGCGGGGGGCAGGGGCATGGGGTCGGGCGCGACCTAGGAGTATCTGACAGCGACCGAACCAGCCGGGCTCACCACAGCCCGGGCTGGACTGGAGGCGGAGGAGTCACTCAGACTGACTGTGGGGGCCGGAGTGGTTTGTTTGCAGGTCGGAGCACAGGGACAGGCCTGACTGAATTTGCGCTGTCCAGGACCAAGCCAGGTTGATGCGGTCCGTCGGCCCGGGCTGCTCAACACAGAGAGAGAGAGGAGCAGGTAGCTGACGTCGCCTGAGCTCACTAAATGCAGCTGCTCTCGAGCTGCATAGCTGCCAAGGTTTCAGATTGCTATGTGTGACATTTTCATAATTTCAGAGTAATTATGAGTGACATTTCAATGACTATGAGTGACACTTTCTTGAGAGCAAAATCAAGCAATGAAGACTAGGGAAACAAATGAACAACAGAAATGACAGCCATTTGAGCAATAAGAAACTCTAAGAAGACCATAAAACTTCTCCAAAGCCACTGTTCTCCACTGAGTCAACTAGTACTGTGAAACAAGTTTATCCCTGGCATTTTGGAAGAATAACATGCCTCTTGAGTAAGCTAACTGAAGTGCAGTGACCTAATACATAGATGTCAAAGTTTTGAGACTGCTTATGTGTGTCATAGCCATATATTCGGTCTTCTTACATGTGACATATAAATGTCTTATGTGAGGCACTTTTAGTGATGCATGTTAGAGAACAAAGGACTGAATAGAAATCAACAGTTATGCCCATGTAGTAAGATAGTTTTCACACATTCGCCCATGTTGTGGTACGAAAACTGCCTCAAAAGCGCCCAATGCTTCGTGTCTACACAAGATCACTGATCTACTTTTTGCTAAGAGGGTCACCGGGCAGGTATATTTGGAATAGTAATAACCAATAAAATACATGTTTTGCGACCATGACTATAGTTTAATAAAGTTGAATGTTATGTCTAGTACACCTTACAGTTAAAACAAATGGTTTGTTAAGCCGAAACAGTTAATCAATGACAATGCATGGTAATCTCAGAGTCACCACCAAAAATAACTTCAATCCCGGTGCCACTGTCATGAAAGCAACATCTGATCCATCCCCACTGCTAAACTGAACCATGTTAAGTATTTTTTAAATGGTAATAATTAACATGGAAAACTAAATTTGAGAGTTTCCTTTAAGAATGTGTGCCTTCGCCAGTTTCAAGGGAAAAGTATTCAACGGTGGCGCTGTGCTTAAGGTCAATGATAGAGCATTTGTAGTGGTATTAGTAGAACAGGGTAAAATGAACGTTTAGGCCAGCATAGCGAAATTATGTTACATCAGCCCGCTGGCCTGAGAAAAGTGTTGTGCGTGAATGTTCTGTGTGCGTGTCACTGACTGGAAGTGCTATGTGCAAGTCTGTATGTCTCTAAAAAGAGAGAGTTTTCCCAAATAAACCCAGAAAGGACCGGGAAGTATCACAAATAAACAAAGAAATTCCTTTCTGTGTATTCAAATATTATCACATGAACTTATATTGCTAACATTTGTTAAGACTAACCACATCCCTCTTATGTAACACAAAGATGAATTTTTGGCAATAACAGCTTAAAAATAGTATTTGTCTCAGTAGTTTTTATTAAAATTATTTTTCATAATAAATGCATAAACAAATTAAAAACATATATACATATGCCTACCTAATCAGATTGTAATCATGAATTTCACAGTGAATCAGTACATTATTCAATTACAATACATAGATTTAATAAAAACAAAATTATACATATAACAATAATTTCCGTGTGTCGACGCGTTTCGGTGCTTTGTTATTATAGAACACCTTCCTCAGGACTGTTTCGTTTAAAAACATCAAATCTTCTTTCTAAAATCAAATACATACAATTAGTACTTATTTAGGAAACTTTTTATATTTTTACTACAGAGACTACTGGAAGGTGTGGTTCTAAACAGATCTTACTTTAATGTTTGCTTTATCTTTTTGGGTATCGAATGTATCCTAGGGGTTACAGTAAATTTCCAACCTCCACGTCTTCTCTATGTCTCTTCAGAGGATCTGTATATGAAACAACATGGACTTTAGGGAATAAGTACTAAGTACACATCATGATGTCTCTTGTGCGTGAGTAGTGGCTAAAAGGTACACTTACGTATTGCTAGCCAAAGGGGCGCCACGCTTCATATCAAACAATGTCTCACGATCTTGTTGAGATAGCCCAAGGGAATTCTTTTCTTTAACTCCTCAAAGGGTCACACAATGCTCATCCCTCTTTATTATTTGAGGAGATGTTCTGCATCTAGGTAAAAAGATCTGGATATAGAGATCGCAATATCAGTAATAGATCACCCTTTATTCTTTACAATTATTATACTCTGAATTTTTAGCTGTTATTTATATGGCTACTAATTCATTGAGAGTATAGTGTTTTTATAGCTGTACTCTGTCCCATATTTATAGAGGATTAAGAGGAGAAAAAGTCATGTTAGCGGGCACATACACCCTTTCATGCTATTAAAACAAAGACATGTTATCCTTTTTATTTTACGTTTTCTTGGTGCTTATTTAATTATTTTTTGAGCACCACTTCGAGTTTAAAAAGCACCGATTTCCTTTTCGTGCTATTAAGTAAATAGTTATGGCAACAATGAAGCCACTACTGCAGGCTAGAGTATACATGCCCTCGAGCCCAGAGAACCCTCGATGATAACATCTAGAGGGTGAGTCTTATGCATGGCCTCGCTATTCTAATACCTAGAAGCGGCAAATCCTTCGTCCTCTTACCTCGTTTAAAGAGCGTAGCGGCGAGCCTCTCCGGTCTCTCTGGTTCCCCGTGTAGAATGGGGTTATGTTTTAGGGAGGTTCTATTTATACTCGGCAAGATCAATTAAAGCACGCACAACTCGGTACAGCTGGCGATCATTATTATTTGCGTAAAATTTGAGAAAAGTGTTGTGCATGAATGTTGTGTGTGCGTGTCACTGACTGGAAGTGCTATGTGCAAGTCTGTATGTGCCTGCAAGTATAGATGTGACTCCTGTGTGCGTGGAAATTTGTAGAACGTTGGAAGGCATGTATGTTGAGCACAGATTTGCAACTTTATTAACAATAACTTCTTATTCCGTGCCCCTCACTAACTCCAGAGCTATGCACACGCTTACTTGACATGAATTTAGCTTCCGACAGCTCGAGAGCAGCTGCATTTAGTGAGCTCAGGCGACGTCAGCTACCTGCTCCTCTCTCTGTGTTTAGCAGCCCGGGCCGACAGACCGCATCAACCTGGCTTGGTCCTGGACAGCGCAAATTCAGTCAGGCCTGTACCTGTGCTCCGACCTGCAAACAAACCACTCCGGCCCCCACAGTCAGTCTGAATGACTCCTCCGCCTCCAGTCCAGCCCGGGCTGTGGTGAGCCCGGCTGGTTCGGTCGCTGTCAGATACTCCTAGGTGCGCCCCCCCATCCCCCTGCCCCCCGCGGCCGCGCTCGCAGTCCTCCTGGTGGTGGCGGCTGGCCAGAGCTGACTTTCGCCGGCTCACCTCAGCTGGCTCCAGGAGATCAAGGTGCTGCAGCCTGCAGTGTTTAGTGTTTAGGGGCGCAGGAGGCCTCGGCCCGCCGCAATCGATTCATGCGGCCATGCGGCATGAGAGAGACTGTGAGCGGCCTGCACACCCTCAGATTTCCCCGCTTCTGCTTAATTCCTGTTCCTCCGGACGTGACGGCACTCTAACGCCGCACATCCGGATTTAATCTCGCCCCCTGGTGCCTGGTCGGTGATTGACAGCTCTGAGCTGCAGTAAACAAGGGCAGCCCGGCCCCCTCCCCAGTGATGCTGACTTAACTGTTTAGTAACTCGAAGCAGGCGCACCTCTCTCGGAGTAGCAGAGAGAGCCCGTGCACGTCCTGACGCCGCTGGTGGCATGCCTGGCAGCAGGTGGCAATTATGCGTGACAATGCATTTCAGTGCGGTGATGCGGATCACCGCACTGAAATGCGTGAGTGTCCCACCTGTTGCGTGACGCTTGGCAGGACTGGAGCTGTCGGAAGCTAAATTCATGTCAAGTAAGCGTGTACCTAGCTCTGGAGTTAGTGAGGGGCACGGAATAAGAAGTTATTGTTAATAAAGTTGCAAATCTGTGCTCAACATACATGCCTTCCAACATTCTACAAATTTCCACGCACACAGGAGTCACATCTATACTTGCAGGCACATACAGACTTGCACATAGCACTTCCAGTCAGTGACACGCACACACAACATTCATGCACAACACTTTTCTCAGGCCAGCGGGCTGATGTAACATAATTTCGCTATGCTGGCCTAAACGTTCATTTTACCCTGTTCTACTAATACCACTACAAATGCTCTATCATTGACCTTAAGCACAGCGCCACCGTTGAATAGTTTTCTCTTGAAACTGGCGAAGGCACACATTCTTAAAGGAAACTCTCAAATTTAGTTTTCCATGTTAATTATTACCATTTAAAAATACTTAACATGGTTCAGTTTAGCAGTGGGGATGGATCAGATGTTGCTTTCATGAGAGTGGCACCGGAATTTAAGTTATTTTTGGTGGTGACTCTGAGATTACCATGCACTGTCATTGATTAACTGTTTCGGCTTAACAAACCATTTGTTTTAACTGTAATGTGTACTAGACATAACATTCAACTTTATTAAACTATAGTTATGGTGGCAAAACATGTATTTTATTGGTTATTACTATTCCAAATATACCTGCCCGGTGAGCCTCTTAGCAAAAAGTAGATCAGTGATCTTGTGTAGACACGAAGCATTGGGCGCTTTTGAGGCAGTTTTCGTACAACAACATGGGCTAATGTGTGAAAACTATCTTACTACATGGGCATAACTGTTGATTTCTATTCAGTCCTTTGTTCTCTAACATGCATCACTAAAAGTGCCACACATAAGACATTTATATGTCACATGTAAGAAGACTGAATATATGACTATGACACACATAAGCAGTCTCAAAACTTTGACATCTATGTATTAGGTCACTGCACTTCAGTTAGCTTACTCAAAAGGCATGTTATTCTTCAATCAATCAATCAATCAATCAATCACGGCATTTGTATAGCGCGCTACTCACCCGGGAGGGTCTCAAGGTGCTGGGGGAGAGGGGGATGTTACTGCTCGAACAGCCAGGTCTTGAGCAGCTTCCTGAAGGAGAGATGGTCTTGGGTTCGCCGGAGGTGGGTGGGGAGGGAGTTCCAGGTCTTGGCTGCCATGTAGGAGAAGGATCTTCCTCCGGCGGTGGCTCTGCGGATGCGTGGTACGGTGGCAAGGGCGTGGCTGGTCGATCGTAGTTGGCGGGTGGGCGTGTAGAAGGTCATGCGGTCGTTGAGGTACTTGGGGCCCAGGTCGTGGAGAGCCTTGTGTGCGTGGGTGAGGAGTCTGAACATGATTCTCTTGCTGACGGGGAGCCAGTGCAGGTCTCTCAGGTGTCCGGTGATGTGGCTGTGTCGGGGGATGTCCAGGATGAGTCGAGCGGAGGCGTTCTGGATGCGTTGGAGTCTTTTTTGAAGTGTGGCTGTGGTTCCGGCGTAGAGGGTGTTCCCGTAGTCCAGTTGGCTGGTGTCGAGTGCCTGGGTGACGGTCTTCTTGGTTTCAGTGGGGATCCATCTGAAGATCTTGCGTAGCATGCGCAGGGTGTTGAAGGACGAAGATGAGACGGCGTTGACTTGTCTGGTCATCGACAGGGAGGAGTCCAGGATGAAGCCCAAGTTGCGTGCGTGGTCCGTTGGCTTGGGAGCTGTGCCCAGGGCCGGGGGCCACCAGGAGTCGTTCCAGGCGGAGGGTGATGATCCCAGGATGAGGACGTCCGTCTTGTCTGAGTTCAGTTTAAGGCGGCTGTTCCTCATCCAGATGGCGACGTCTTTCATCCCTTCGTGTAGGTTGGCTCTGGCGGTGGTGGGGTCGTTGGTGAGGGAGAGGATCAGCTGGGTGTCGTCGGCGTAGGAGATGATGTTGAGGTTGTGTTGTCGTGCGATGGCTGCGAGGGGGCTCATGTAGACGTTGAAGAGGGTTGGACTAAGTGAAGATCCTTGTGGTACTCCGCAGATGACTTCAGTGGCCTCAGATCTGAACGGGGGAGGCGGACTCTCTGGGTTCTTCCGGCCAGGAACGAGATGATCCACTCCAGTGCTTTCTCTTGGATTCCGACGTTGCTGAGGCGCTTCACTAGGGTGCGGTGGCAGACAGTGTCGAACGCCGCGGAGAGGTCCAAAATGCCAGGGATAAACTTGTTTCACAGTACTAGTTGACTAAGTGGTGAACAGTGGCTTTGGAGAAGTTTTATTGTCTTCTTAGAGTTTCTTATTGCTCAAATGGCTATCATTTCTGTTGTTCATTTGTTTCCCTAGTCTTCATTGCTTGATTTTGCTCTCAAGAAAGTGTCACTCATAGTCATTGAAATGTCACTCATAATTACTCTGAAATTATGAAAATGTCACACATAGCAATCTGAAAGCTTGGCAGCTATGCTTGACTCTTGTAAAACTACATGGTAATCAAAAATGTTAATATTCTTCTGTTCCCTAGTCTTTGTAATTTAAATGTACATACTGACGCAAAGTATGATACCTTATACTTTGACATTTATACATAGATGAGCAAGACAGTCCGAGCTGAGAATTCTTCCTCTTCTGTCACAGGGTAACCTTTAGTAAATGTACAAGAATAGTTTAAAGTTAATTTTCACCAGCACCATACCTTTCTGAAATACTTCTCTGGATTCCCGATATCCTTCAATACATATTTACAGGAAAACAAATTGGCCATGCATAACAAAATCTGAGATCTGTGTAGCAAGGTCCTTGCTGCTACAACTTATCACAATTGCCTAGTAAAGATGCCATTGGCCACAAAGGAAGTTATACCCAAATATCCAGGATGGGCGATCCAGAAACCCTGTTACGGTGTGTTTAATTTTGTTTCTCATCTGGATGCGATTTTGGAAAGATCTGAATACTTGGAGCCAATAGGCAGTCAGCTCTTTAGGTTTGGCCTGCACAGCGCTTGCGCAGGGCTTGAGAAAGCTATTTTTTAAAATATAAGGTTAAAAGGGACTTACATCCAGCCTTCTTTCTTTCCTGGCTTCTGATTGGTGCCAGTGTGTGCCACTTACCGTTCCTCCATTTCTATTGGCTGTACCATATATTCTTGCATTTACCAATGTGTTTTCTAACTCTGCTTTTCTTATTTATTCCCACTGCCATAATACTGTTAACATCTGCTTTGGTGGAACTATATTTTGATATAATTTTGCCTTTTACTCTTGCTGCATACCTATATAACTATTTATTACCCGCAGAGATTAAGTGATTTGCATAGAATCACAGGATGTTGCGAGGCGCCGCCGAGACTCAAACTGGGATTCCCAGCTTTCGAGTCAACAGCTCTGCCCCCTGCACCACATCCTCTCCACTCCCATGTTATCTGTCAGGGAGCTCTTTCCTTCTCCCGGACAGTGATTGACGAAAACAGCTCTAGATTTATTACATGGGCTAAACCGATGGATTACCAATGCTTATTTTGTGTGGGGTGCCTTCATAACCTGCAGTTTGGAATCAATTGGACGATGGAGGACATCGTATCCTGTAAAGACCTGAACATACTGATTCATGTGTGTGCAGTTTTTGAATCAGCAAAGTTAGGGACTGTAAACATAGAACCCTCTTTTCCAACAGAAACGTTCACTAAGCACTGGGCTTGAGGAAGCCAGGGATGGCTGGAAATGACTTGTGGCCCGAAGAAACGTATTGTTTGTCCTGGCCAGAGGTCTTCTTCTTGCGCTGCTGTCTCTAATATGAAGAGCAAGCTGTCCCTAATATGAGGAGCAATCAGGTGTTCAGCATTATGGTGGTTGATAATGCAATTGCCTATAGTATATATGTAAAAAACACAGTTGATGGACACAATGTAGAACAATGTCATACATTCACCCCAGTACAAGGATCTGGGCCTAAATCCATTGTTTTTTTGCACTCCACACCACCCTGGGTTAGATACTGGCTATATGCAAATCAGCTCTGACCCTGTGCCTCATGGGAACAGTCCAGTCCGAACTACCAAGCCATGTCTTTCCCAGACCGGAATCAAGCATCCAAGGACCGGTTTCTGGCTATCAGCCTTCATTGAGCCTGGATAGTTTGACTCCAGTGGTGTGGAGAGCCTGGGACTCACGTCTGAGCATACCCAGCCCACTCGGGGTGAAAATTGCAAAAAACACAGTTGATGGACAGAATGTAGAACAATGTCATACATTCACCCCAGTACAAGGATCTGGGCCTAAATCCATCGTTTTTTTGCACTCCACACCACCCTGGGTTAGACACTGGCTATATGCAAATCAGCTCTGACCCTGTGCCTCATGGGAACAGTCCAGTCCGAACTACCAAGCCATGTCTTTCCCAGACCGGAATCAAGCATCCAAGGACCGGTTTCTGGCTATCAGCCTTCATTCAGCCTGGATAGCTTGACTCCATTGGTGTGGAGAGCCTGGGACTCACGTCTGAGCATACCCAGCCCACTCGGGGTGAAAATTGCAAAAAACACAGTTGATGGACAGAATGTAGAACAATGTCATACATTCACCCCAGTACAAGGATCTGGGCCTAAATCCATCGTTTTTTTGCACTCCACACCACCCTGGATTAGACACTGGCTATATGCAAATCAGCTCTGACCCTGTGCCTCATGGGAACAGGCCAGCCGAACTACCAAGCCATGTCTTTCCCAGACCGGAATCAAGCATCCAAGGACCGGTTCCTGGCTTTCAGCCTTCATTCAGCCTGGATAGCTTGACTCCAGTGGTGTGGAGAGCCTGGGACTCACGTCTGAGCATACCCAGCCCACTCGGGGTGAAAATTGCAAAAAACACAGTTGATGGACAGAATGTAGAACAATGTCATACATTCACCCCAGTACAAGGATCTGGGCCTAAATCCATCGTTTTTCTGCACTCCACACCACCCTGGGTTAGACACTGGCTATATGCAAATCAGCTCTGACCCTGTGCCTCATGGGAACAGTCCAGTCCGAACTACCAAGCCATGTCTTTCCCAGACCGGAATCAAGCATCCAAGGACCGGTTTCTGGCTATCAGCCTTCATTCAGCCTGGATAGCTTGACTCCAGTGGTGTGGTGAGCCTGGGACTCAGGGTGAAAATTGCAAAAAACACAGTTAATGGACAGAATGTAGAACAATTTCATACATTCACCCCAGTACAAGGATCTGGGCCTAAATCCATCGTTTTTTTGCACTCCACACCACCCTGGGTTAGACACTGGCTATATGCAAATCAGCTCTGACCCTGTGCCTCATGGGAACAGTCCAGTCCGAACTACCAAGCCATGTCTTTCCCAGACCGGAATCAAGCATCCAAGGACCGGTTTCTGGCTATCAGCCTTCATTCAGCCTGGATAGCTTGACTCCAGTGGTGTGGAGAGCCTGGGACTCACGTCTGAGCATACCCAGCCCACTCGGGGTGAAAATTGCAAAAAACACAGTTGATGGACAGAATGTAGAACAATGTCATACATTCACCCCAGTACAAGGATCTGGGCCTAAATCCATCGTTTTTTTGCACTCCACACCACCCTGGGTTAGACACTGGCTATATGCAAATCAGCTCTGACCCTGTGCCTCATGGGAACAGTCCAGTCCGAACTACCAAGCCATGTCTTTCCCATACCGGAATCAAGCATCCAAGGACCGGTTTCTGGCTATCAGCCTTCATTCAGCCTGGATAGCTTGACTCCAGTGGTGTGGAGAGCCTGGGACTCACGTCTGAGCATACCCAGCCCACTCGGGGTGAAAACTGCAAAAAACACAGTTGATGGACAGAATGTAGAACAATGTCATACATTCACCCCAGTACTGATGAAGGCTGATAGCCAGAAACCGGTCCTTGGATGCTTGATTCCGGTCTGGGAAAGACATGGCTTGGTAGTTCGGACTGGACTGTTCCCATGAGGCACAGGGTCAGAGCTGATTTGCATATAGCCAGTGTCTAACCCAGGGTGGTGTGGAGTGCAAAAAAACGATGGATTTAGGCCCAGATCCTTGTACTGGGGTGAATGTATGACATTGTTCTACATTCTGTCCATCTACTGTGTTTTTTGCAATTTCACCCTGAGTGTGCTGGGGATGCTCAGACGTGAGTCCCAGGCTCTCCACACCACAGGAGTCAAGCTATCCAGGCTGATGAAGGCTGATAGCCAGAAACCGGTCCTTGGATGCTTGATTCCGGTCTGGGAAAGACATGGCTTGGTAGTACGGACTGGACTGTTCCCATGAGGCACAGGGTCAGAGCTGATTTGCATATAGCCAGTGTCTAACCCAGGGTGGTGTGGAGTGCAAAAAAACGATGGATTTAGGCCCAGATCCTTGTACTGGGGTGAATGTATGACATTGTTCTACATTCTGTCCATCTACTGTGTTTTTTGCAATTTCACCCTGAGTGTGCTGGGGATGCTCAGACGTGAGTCCCAGGCTCTCCACACCACTGGAGTTAAGCTATCCAGGCTGATGAAGGCTGATAGCCAGAAACCGGTCCTTGGATGCTTGATTCCGGTCTGGGAAAGACATGAAATGAAATGAAATAAAGTATTTATAGAGCGCACGATGGCCAAACGGCTTCCTGGCGCTGAGAGCTCTACTGAACAGAATAGACAGAGCCAAGGGATTTAGCAGAGGTAGGCCTGGGCAAACAAGAATGTTTTAAGCGCTTTGCGGAAGTGTGAAAAAATAGGGATAGAGCGCATGGAAAGAGGGAGGGAGTTCCAGAACCGGGGGGCAAGGACAGAGAATCTGGTTCCACCAGTGCGGGATTTGCGAAAACGGGGAATAGTGAGGAGGGCAGAGGAGGACGAACGGAGGGTACGGGCAGGGGTGTGGGTAGAGATCAAGGAATTGATGAACGCTGGAGCAGAGCGATCAACAGCCCGGAAAACAAGGCATCCTAGTTTGAACAAGGATCTCTGTAAAACGGGGAGCCAGTGGAGAGATTTAAGGACAGGGGTGATATGATGGGATTTGGGAAAATGAAAAATAAGTCGGGCAGCCTGGTTTTGGATTGCTTGAAGGCGACGAGTTTCGTAGGCAGGAATACCCACGAACAAGCTGTTTCCATAATCGAGGCGGGAAGTAATGAGGGCCGAAATGATAATTTTAAGGGAATCAAGAGAAAAAAAACGGGAAATCTTACGAATCAGGCGGAGGGAGAGAAAACAGGAAGACACTACAGAACTGACCTGGCTGTGCATTGAAAGGTCATGACTGACCCTAATGCCAAGCGTTTTGACAGAGGGAACGGGAATAGGAGGGGGACCAAAAATAGGGGGCCAGAAAGCAGAAGACCAGGGGCTGGATGAGCCACCAGTCAAAACACGCTCAGTCTTGTCTGGGTTGAGCTTGAGATGATTGGCGCCCATCCACCCGGAAATAAAAACAAGAGTGGAGCGAAAGAAAGATAGGGAGTGGGGGGAAGAGAGATCAAAGACGAGCTGGAGGTCATCTGCGTAATTGTACACAGAGACCCCCAGATCGAGAAGAGAAACAATAAGGGGATGGATGTAAAGATTAAAGAGAAGGGGGGAAAGAGAGGAACCCTGGGGAACCCCACAAGACACCGGAAGGGGTGAAGCAGAGAAACCAGAGAGGTGAACAGCTTGTGAGCGTCCAAGAAGAAAGGACGTGATCCAAGAAAGAGCAGGGCCCCGAATGCCCGCTGCGCTGACACGGTCAAGGAGGATGGAATGATCGACCGTGTCAAACGCAGCGGACAGATCCAGAAGAACCAAGGCTTGAGGAGAGTTAGTGTCGGCCTTGGCCTTCAGCTCGTCAAGGACCGCGAGCACCACTGACTCGGTCGAGTGGCCCGAACGGAAGCCAGCTTGGTGAGAACGAGGAAGTTGTTCTGCTCAATATAGGAGGAAAGACAGGAGGTGACATAGCTTTCGAGAATTTTGGCAAGATAGGGAAGAAGAGAAATGGGTCTAAAATTAGAGGGGAGGGAAGAATCAAGACCAGGTTTTTTAAGGATGGGGAAAACAATCGCAGATTTAAATGAGGAGGGGACCATACCGGTAGAAAGGGAAGCATTGAGAAAAGAGAGGGGAGTGGTAGGGCAAGAAGTGAAAAGAGTTCTGAGCACGCGGGCAGGGGCACAGTCGGCAGGAGAGCCAGACTTAACTTTGATGAGTAGGGCTAAAAAAGAGTCCAAGGAAATGGGCGGGAAGGAAGCGAAAGAGGAATTAGATGCAGGAGGGATAGAATAAAGGGAAGGGGAGGGAGTGAAAGGGATGTTAGATTTAATTTTAATGATCTTCTCGATAAAGAAGTCATTTAAAGAAGAACAGAGGGCCTGGGAAGGGATGAGCTTGGGGCAGACACGGTCAGAAGTGGCCAGATTGGTGACCAAGGAAAAAATCTCTTTAGATTTATTGGCAGATAGTACTACCTGCTCAGAGAAGTACTTGGACTTGGACACAAGGATAGCTTTCTTGTAATCCTTAAGGAGGCATTTATATTTAGCCTTAAGATCGGGGCAGTAGCTGCGACGCCACAGACGCTCAGAGCGTCTAAGTTCCAGTTTGAGGGCCTTGAGTTCAGAATTGAACCACCTATGGGCCTCGTGTGGGCGAACAGACATAACTATTTTTAAAGGCGCAACAAGATCACACCCAAGAGATAGCCAGTTGCTGACTGCGTCGGCCTGAAGATCAAGAGAAAGGCCGTTGAGGTCAGGAAGGGAAGAGGCCAAGGAAAGGGAAAGAGAAGGAAGGTCTACGTGGTTCCAGCTGCGTGCAAAGATGTTCTTGGGGCGAGAGGATTTGTGAGGGGAACCAAGATTAATAGTAAAGAAAATGAGAGAGTGATCAGACCAGGTGCAAGGAAGGATACTTGGGGGAGAGACGATGTCCTGAGAAGACCAGACTTGGTCCAAAGTATGTCCAAGATTATGGGTGGGAGCAGACACATGGGACAATAGGTTAAGACATGAAAGGGTAGCTGTGAAGTCCCTGGACGCCAAATCCTCCCTGGGATCGCCAGGCCAATAATTGAAGTCTCCCAGCAGGAGGACCGAGGAGTTGTTGACTCCTAAGGTAGCAAGGAGTTCCTGCAGGGAGGCCACAAACAAAGGCATGCTCGAAGGTGGGCGGTACACCAGAACAACTGTCAGAGGGGCAGGAAGGTTAGTGGAGCGGGCAACCAAAAAATCCACTCCAGCTATGGAAGTTTGAGGGAGGAGCTGGAATTGGAGACTGTCCCGAACAAGCCTCTCCCCCCTTGCTGAGTCCCCTCCTGTCTGAGTACACCCCTAGAAGATCACTCCGCTCAGAGGGACAACATCTTGCGACCATTCCCCGCATTAGACTGGCCAGAGTCGGT
Source organism: Lissotriton helveticus (assembly GCF_964261635.1). Lineage (NCBI taxonomy): Eukaryota > Metazoa > Chordata > Amphibia > Caudata > Salamandridae > Lissotriton > Lissotriton helveticus. The sequence continues at coordinate 395,572,843 of NC_136057.1, forward strand.
GGCCGATCCTTTAGTTTCCTGGCTGCCAAGCTATGGAACAGTCTGCCCGAAGTCATACGGGGGACTCAAGACCTCTTAGCCTTCAGAAAGGCCGTCAAAACTCATCTCTTTCAATAATCTGTCATCTATCTGTGCTATTTGTTCTCTGCATTTGTCTGTTCGCAGCGCCGGGACGCCCCTTGGCTGGGGCAGCCGTGCGCTATACAAATTCCCATAACATTAACAATCATGGCTACACCCCCTCCGATCTTGCCGTCAGGGCGGTCAGCCCGGAGGGCATAGTAGGAATCGGGGAGGATGGCCAGGATATCAGGGAGAGAAGCCTCGGAAAACCAAGTTTCTGTTAAAAACAGAATATCAGGGGAATCGGAGGTGAGAAGGTTAAATAATTCCAGTTGATGTTTGCCTGCTGAGCGGGTGTTAAGGAGGCAGGCAGAGGCGATGTGGGAAGAGGGAGGTATAGTGGTAGACAACATGGGGTCCTGTGAGGGCAAGGAAGGGATAGCACGGGGGGAAGTGACACTATCAGGGTAAGGGACAAAAATACCAAGGGAAGAGAGATACTGCATGAGGGAATGGGGAAGGGGCACCTCAGCAGAGCAGGAAAGAAGTTGGGCTGAAGAGTACGCAAATGGAGGGGCAGGGGCTGTGGCCCCTGGTCCCGGCCCGTCGCGGACGGGCACAGACGGGCTTAACTTAGGCGCAACTTCGGCGCGCCTTCGTCGCGCCCGCTGCGCCCGTCCGCTGCGCCGCCGGAATAGGAGTGCCATGATAAGGGCCACAGGAAGCAGTGGGGGCGTGGCAGGGGGGAGGGGGCAGAGGAGCTGCACCGCCAACCCCAGAGCAGCCCAGAATGGTAGGCACGCCCGTCCCCGCCCCGTGACCTGCCCGTCAGAGGGGGGGAGAACGCTTGCCGTGAGGCGCTCTGCAGCGGGAGCCCAGGGGGGGCGAAGTGGCGGCAAAAGGGGTGCGCGGTGACCAGAGCGCGACCCCAGAACAGGTAAGATGAAGGCTAAAATTGCAAGTTTTTAAAAAGTCTCGTTGCGCCACAGGAGGTAGCGATGTTGCTCCCGGCGAAGCCTCGGGAGTTCTGTGGGTCAGAAGAGCTGGGGCGGGACATGCCAAGCCCGGAGAAGATTAGCCGGGGGGGAGGGGCAGAGGAGCTGCACCGCCAACCCCAGAGCAGCCCAGAATGGTAGGCACGCCCGTCCCCGGGTGGTAGTTCGGACTGGACTGTTCCCATGAGGCACAGGGTCAGAGCTGATTTGCATATAGCCATTGTCTAACCCAGGGTGGTGTGGAGTGCAAAAAAACGATGGATTTAGGCCCAGATCCTTGTACTGGGGCGAATGTATGACATTGTTCTACATTCTGTCCATCTACTGTGTTTTTTGCAATTTCACCCTGAGTGTGCTGGGGATGCTCAGACGTGAGTCCCAGGCTCTCCACACCACTGGAGTCAAGCTATCCAGGCTGATGAAGGCTGATAGCCAGAAACCGGTCCTTGGATGCTTGATTCCGGTCTGAGAAAGACATGGCTTGGTAGTTCGGACTGGACTGTTCCCATGAGGCACAGGGTCAGAGCTGATTTGCATATAGCCAGTGTCTAACCCAGGGTGGTGTGGAGTGCAAAAAAACGATGGATTTAGGCCCAGATCCTTGTACTGGGGTGAATGTATGACATTGTTCTACATTCTGTCCATCTACTGTGTTTTTTGCATTTTCACCCTGAGTGTGCTGGGGATGCTCAGACGTGAGTCCCAGGCTCTCCACACCACTGGAGTCAAGCTATCCAGGCTGATGAAGGCTGATAGCCAGAAACCGGTCCTTGGATGCTTGATTCCGGTCTGGGAAAGACATGGCTTGGTAGTTCGGACTGGACTGTTCCCATGAGGCACAGGGTCAGAGCTGATTTGCATATAGCCAGTGTCTAACCCAGGGTGGTGTGGAGTGCAAAAAAAACGATGGATTTAGGCCCAGATCCTTGTACTGGGGTGAATGTATGACATTGTTCTACATTCTGTCCATCTACTGTGTTTTTTGCAATTTCACCCTGAGTGTGCTGGGGATGCTCAGACGTGAGTCCCAGGCTCTCCACACCACTGGAGTCAAGCTATCCAGGCTGATGAAGGCTGATACCCAGAAACCGGTCCTTGGATGCTTGATTCCGGTCTGGGAAAGACATGGCTTGGTAGTTCGGACTGGACTGTTCCCATGAGGCACAGGGTCAGAGCTGATTTGCATATAGCCAGTGTCTAACCCAGGGTGGTGTGGAGTGCAAAAAAACGATGGATTTAGGCCCAGATCCTTGTACTGGGGTGAATGTATGACATTGTTCTACATTCTGTCCATCTACTGTGTTTTTTTATAGTATATATGTGGCATATGTAGAGTTTGGCCATCCCACTCACCTGTTGCGAACTGCGTGCACACAAGACCTTCACATTCTTCTTCCTCTATCATTGTGGACTGAAGAGTAGATCACTACACATGCACAATAAGTTTGCTGTGGGAGTGGTTATGGCAGAGGTGAAGCTAAGGGAACCACAGGATCCTGTGGTGGTGCTGGTTTGGGCTGAACTTTTAGGCAAATCTGTTAGGAGAATGCTGGATGTAGCTAAAATGCACTCTCCGGAAGTGCAGGAGTTAGAAGAAAGAGACTATAGTAGCCTTCATCATTGTATGGTGGTCATCATATAGGGTGATAAGTACCATAAACATTCTTTGATATTGATGCTGTTTCAATGAACTGAATATTTTGTCTGCCTTAATGAAGATAGCCATATCTCCAGTTGTTGTGTTTTATCTCCTCATAACAGTATGACCTCTTCCTCTTCCTTGTGTCCATAATGCTCCTCCTCATCTTCCTGCCATTTCCATTAATTTGTGTTAGGCAGATAGTGTCCAGGAATTATGTAGGCAACTGGCGCTGGACTTTACTAGGTGAAGTATCTCCAGAATCTGACCCTACCTTATGACGGGGGAGGGGTTGGTGTTACTGACATTAAACTGTATTACCTGGTGGCCCAATGCAGTTACACTTACGCTTGGTTTCATCCTGATACCAGAATACCATATCTTCGCCCGGAGGCGGATTTTGTTTTACCAGGCGTCTTGTCAACCGTGCTTCCCAAGGGTATACCCAGAGATTCACATGACATTCAGACTGCCTCCACTACCTGCTGGGCTTGGGACAAATTATTATGAGCCATGGGGGTTCCAATAATATTCTCTCCTTCCCTTCCAATTCCCAAAGCCTGTTGGCTGCTAGTCATGAATGAAAGACTTGCGTAACGGACTCTCACCTCGTTCGGTGTCCCTAAATTGGGGACCTGTTCCTAGGCGGACATGCCTTTTCTATGACCCAAGAGGACCGATTCCAAGATGCTACCTTAATGGACCATTTTATTATGGGACGTGTACGTTCCGCTCTCCGTGCCACATTTCCCAGCTTTCCCATTGAACCTGACTCATTTGTCCCTCTTTCTACAATTATAGAGAACACCTTATCTACAGACTGTATAAAGCTTGCTCAGCAGTAATCGCAATCAATGATGACAAAATCCATAAGGATTGGGAGGTGGATCTGCGTCACCCCATTTTGGATGAACAGTGGGACAAATGCAGTGTAGTGACAAAGGATATTCTTTAAACATCCATCACAAATTACTTCATTTTAAATTCTTAAGCAGAAAGTAAATCACACCTGAGAAAATGCACCGAATTGACCAATCCAGACTGCATTACTGTTTGAAATGTGGGGCCCCACATGCTGTCTTCGCTCACCTCTCCTGGACATGCAATAAAATACAGTCTTATTGGGTGGCAGTCCATTAGAACTTGGGCAAGATGCTTGACTTGACTCTGACTCCCTTTCCAGAGGTGGTTTTATTGGGGTACGTGGTTAACTTTCCCAAAAGCGTACGGAAATTCGCAGCTCTTGCTTTAACGTTAGCAAAAAGAGAAATTGCCATAAAATGGGTAGTGAAAGGGCCCCCACTCTTCAAGGCTGGTTCAACAGTTTAACATTTTGTGACACTAACAGTGAAGTATATGCAACCCTGTTGCCCCTATCCTTTCGTCCGAAAGACATCTGGGGTCCGCTCAGGAGCTACTCGGCTGCTGCACACGTGGCAGTAGGGTCACAGGTGGAAAAAGGTAGAGACCCAGCTGGGGGGGGAGGTAGTTTCTTTCTGGGCGACACAAGGTCGTTGATGGCGTTAATTCACTTTACACAAATGTGTGGATTGTATTAGATGTTTCCTAATTTGTGGCTGTTTATATACGAAGTGAGGGTGATGGATTCCTGAATTGTGATCCTCTGATGTGGGGAGTGAACGAACCATTGGGAATGGCAGTAACACTGTACAGTAGTTTGTACCTTTATTGGCTTGGATGTTTAGCTTGCTTTTAATAATTGTAATAATACGAAACGGTATTAGCAGTGAGCAATATTGTTGATTTTGATGTAATGTTGCAAAAGGTAAATAAAGTTTATTAAAAAAAAGTATCTCTGCCCACCTGGCGGTGGGCAGTGATCGCATCTATGCCACCTAAAATAGCCGTAACCAAGGTGTCAACTACTTCACACCGGCGGAGAAAAAACAGGTGGGCGACCAGGAGAGTGTTAATGCATAACCGAATATGAGGATCAGCTAAGTGCACTTGGCGAACTTTGAATAATAAACTCACTACCCAATCACACAGCAGAGAATGCATGAAATAAGTGAGCCTGAGCCTCTCCCACAAACTACATTTCACATGAACTCATAAGCGCAAAGAGACTGTTCAACAAGGTCGATGTCCGGTGGAGCTGCCTAGACAGTTATAGAGGAGATCGACTCTGGGTCACCCCCTCGGCCGTCACCGACCCAGCCGGGCCTTGGACATAGTTCTCCTCGTCTCTACCCCTACCTATGATCCCTTACCTCACCCCCATCCTCCCATGCCACATTTGTCTTGTATCATGTACCTTTGTAACATTGCTATTTGTTTGTCTTTTTTTGAGTATGCATCACCATGCTCCAGTAACTGTTTCTAACCATGTAACCTTTACTGAACTACTTACCCCCTACCCCTCCCCGCTCTACTCCTCTCCACTTTCCTGCTACTGATTTCTGCCCTAACCTGTCCTGGCCCTAGTCCCCACCCTGTTTACCTGTGAATATCCCACCTCATTTGAGATCTAGCTATTCTGTCTGATGCCCGATGGAGCTACCTGGTTTAGCTATAGGGTAGACAGGTCGGGGATTCCCTCCTTGGACGTCACCTACCCAGTCGGTCTTTAGCCAGACTTCCTTTCGTCTCTCCTGTCGTCTCTTCCTGCTTCCTCCCTCTATTTATTATCTCTACTTCTCTCCTCTCCCAATGCATTGAGACTGAACTATTCTGTCTGATGCCCGATGGAGCTACCTGGTTTAGCTATAGGGGAGATGGGCCGTGGACTCCCTCCTTGGTCGTCACCTACCCAGTCGGCCTTTAGACAGATTTCATTCCCCTATCTTCCCTTTCTCACCATCCCTGTCTCCTACCCCCTACGCTCTATTTATTTTGCCATCCATGTTCCTTAAATGTTTCCTATTGAGACCTAGCTATTTGGCCAAAGCCCGATGGAGCTACCTGATGGCTATAGAGGAGATGGGTTTTGGGACTCCCCCTCGAACGTCACCTACCCAGCTGGTCTTTGGGCAGACTTTTCTTCGTCTTTCTGCCGTATCTCCCTCCCATCCTGTTTTTCTGCGAATTTCTTCCCTCGACACTTGAGACCGAACTACTTTGTCTGATGCCCGATGGAGCTACCTGGTTTAGCTATAGGGGAGATGGACTGTGGATTCCCTCCTTGGTCGTCACCTACCCAGTCGGTCTTTAGACAGACTTCCTCTCGTCTCTACAGTTGTCTCTTCCCTTATCCTCACTTTCTCACCCCACCTACCACCACTTCTTTTCTCTCTCCTTTCTCTCCTCTCCTAATGTAGTGCTGACTGTTCGTTGTAAGGTGTAATTGTTGACCTTTTTCTGTTATACGGTTAAACCACATTGTTGCACTTCCTTTCGTCCCTACTGCTGTCTCCTCCCGCATCCTCCCTCTTTTTATGTCTCTCCTTCTCCCCTCTCTCAATGTATTCACTAGCGTAGCTAGGGGGGGTGAGGGGAGCGGTCCGCCCCAGGCGGCACGATTTTAAGGGCGGCGGCCGTGCGGCACTGGCCTGTAATAATTTATTTGGCCATGGGCTGAACTGACTGCGCAGAAGTCATTATGCTGACTTCTGCGAAGCTGAGTGTTAGCTGCTTTCACGTGACATGGCATCAGGACTGCAAGAGCGTGTTGAGGGGGACTGGAGTCGGGTGACAGGAAGTTCAGTTACTCCTGAGACAGGCAGGGCGCCAGTGTGAGTGGGCTGTAGTTGCGATTTGTTTCTGTAGTTAAAGTGGCAGCCTCTCACTGCTCGCAGGGCTGCCTGTGCCAAATTGGCCACGGTGCCGACCGACCTGTTTGGAGAAGCGAGGTCACAGAATATCATCAGAAAGGCCGCTGCCTGGCTCACTGAGGTATTAATAAATATTTTTAAAACTAACAGCCTGAGAAACACCGAGCCTGTAGCTCTGCTCACTGCTCTCCAGGCTCATGGGTGGTGCAGCGGTGTGTTAGGCTCCATTCCGATGATTTATTTACAGATTTCATTTAGATTTTGAATACCATTTTGCCCTTATTTTACCTTCCAGCAACCTGCTTTTCCTGAAGTATAACAATCTTTAAACTTTCACCTGCACTTCACATGGTTTGTTTCCACTCCTGGTCATTTTACCCAAGAAACTTAGGAACAAAAAACTTTTTACCACTAGTCTGCTTTCCGTTTTTTTAAAAATCCATTCTGGCTATTTTATTTTAGGAAGTGTATAAACTGCTGCTCCTAGCTTTTTGCACATGACTGTTTTTTAACTGCAGGTGTAAAGTGTAGGATGAGAGGAGATTCCACAAGTGTGAGAGCGTTTTTGAAGAAGTGTTTTGGAGGAGTATGTGCATGGGAGAAAGCAGAAGAATGGTGTTGTGTTGCTTTTGGCACCTGTTGAGGAGAGCTGCATTTCCATTTCTGGTGCTTTGCAGCAGTTTTAAGATAATCTTAAAGTTTCGCATTGCTCAAATGGGTGTAATTTCTTGTATTATCGTTTCCCTCGTCTTCATTTCTTGATTTTGCTCGCGAGAAAGTGCCACTCATAGTCGTTGGATGTCACTCATAATGACATTGAAATTCTGAAAATGTCACACATAAGTAATCTGAAACATTGGCAGCTATGCGCAATACGTTTAATTGGAGAGTACCAGCAAAGAGTGACTAGTACGTTTAAGTACCAGCACTTCTCAGAAACAAGCAGGTACTCTGGTACAGGGTGCCTGCACTTCAATTTTTCCATTTCTACCATTGGAAGGCATAGGTAGGTAACATGCCTCAAGCTACTGTACATTTTTCAAGGACGAGCACAGGAAGTGATTTGTTTTTGCTTGTTTCGTCCTACGTAAGTTCTTTCACACCTAATTCCAGAGCTCAGCTTAGCAGCGGGCTGCCTGTGGAGAAGTTGTGAGCTTCACCTGACTATCAGCGGCGATACTATGTGTTTTTCAGACCTCTTTCAGGTGCTTGCCGTCCTTTTTCCCCCAGCACCCGCCGGGGGGCGGCAATCTGAAGGATAGCCCCGAGCGCCACAAGCTCTAGCTACGCCCCTGAATGTATTGAGACTGAACTTTTTTGTCTGATGCCTGTTGGAGCTACCTGGTTTAGCTATAGGTGCGATGGGCCGTGGATTCCCTCCTTGGTCTTCACCTACCTTGTCGGTCCTTAGACAGACTTCTTTTTGTTTCTCTGTATTGTCTCTTCCCTTATCCTCCCTTTCTCACCACCCCTGCCCCCTCCACTACCTCTCTTTCTCCTTTCTCCCCTCTCCTAATTGTATTGCCTATTTTCTGGGGGCGGGGATTTATTGTGTAAATGTTGAACATTTTCTGTTACATTGTTGATTCTCATGTAAAGTGCTCTGATACCTCCGGGTCTAGCCAGCGCTATATAAAACTCTTTAAATAAATAAAATAAATAAATAAATAAATCATTAATGATGGTTCTGGTGACATTGGCTGTACCAGATCTCGGCAGCGCTGATAGTGCATTCAAGGTACATGGACTGGAGACAGCTGCATCCTTTGTTGAGGTGGACCTAGGTGATTCCATCATCAACGATTTTTGGGTGCTTTTACTTTTGTGATGCACCTTAGAAAACAATTTTGGTGGCCTATTTGACTTATTGTCAGATTTTATAGAGGCCTTGTGCGGAGAATTACCTGCAGTAGGTAGTGGATTGCTTTTAGAAGAAGCATTGTGTGCAATGCTCATGCCTAAAAATGACATTTAGATGGCAGGTTACCTTTGCAGAAGGCACTGTGAGTAGATTACTTGTCAGAAGGGGCTGGGTAACTAGTCTTCTTTTTGTAACCACCTTAGCAATCAACCATCCGAGCCATTTACAGTTTTAGCTGACAAACTTATACCCATCTTGCAGTCTTTGATCTTCTGCTGTGGATACAAGCAGTAAATGCAATACAATGATGGGCCATCCACAAGGGAGTCATTTGCCCTGAAAAGTGCTTTCCTAGAGGATTCCGCATTTGATTTATCCCTTGCAAAACCAGCGAATATGGAGACTAAGGGTCCTTTATAGAACGAGCGAGCAGGACGCCGTGTTGACAGTTGGCAGGGCGTGCGAGGCACATTGAGGCACATTGAACTGGCGCATTGGAGCGCTCTGCCTTAGCCTCTGCCTCCAGCAGCATTCAGCCTGCAGTCACCTGCTTCCTCTCAGCCCCTCCCGGTACACGGGAGCCGAGTCAAGAGAGAGCTGAGAATCGAGCAGCAGCTGCTGTGGCGGCGCAGCGGAGGTTGGCTGAGTTGTGAAAGCAGGAAGCCGAGAAGGCCCCGAGAAACCCCCCCCGTACAGTACAGTACTACTGAATAGCATCCGGCTCGGAGTCCTAGTCCTGCTGCCAGCTGCCCCCTGAGCCCCTGAGCCTGTGACTCTGTCTGCCGCCCCCACCGCCAGTCGCCGCCGGCCCATTACACACAGCAGCACGGTGCGGCGCGGTGCGAGGAGTGGCAAGGGGTGTCGAAAACCGGGGAGCAGAGCAGAACAGTGAGTACCGGCGGAAAGAGGAGCAGGGGTCAGGGGGCTTGGTGGGGGGGGGCCCAGCGGCAGTGTGCGGGTTGCCGCCGCGATCCAGTCTGCTCCCCTGGTTTCCACGGCCGTGACGGATGGGAAGGTGTCGCATATAAAAAGCCATTAATTTGCCAGGCTGCCAATTCGCCCTCAGAGACCCCAGAACCACAGAGCTCCAGGTTTAGTAGGTCTGAAAGTGACGAGTGAGAGGAGCGTGGTCCAGCAACAAGGGGCTCCTTGGAAATACTCAGTTTAGTCCTGCCAGCCTCCCAGTATACAAACTTTAGCCCTGCCCAGCCGCAACAGTTCATCAGCGGGGGTCCAGCAGCGGCAGAGGTAGGGGGGCTTGGCAGAGAGATCCCGGGACCCGTGTGGTAACCAGGCCCCCAGGAGACACAGAGGGAGCGGTATCCAGGTGCTCCAGGTGCTCATGAGACACAGCGTAGATTTGTGGATTATGTGTGGATTTATGCCGCACCCTGTCTCATTTTAAGGACACCAGAGATTGCCGCAGAGCCTACCAGAGCAGAGCCTACCACGGTTATCACGCCGTTGCCACCTCATCCCCACTTCATCCCCGGAGCCAGACGGGGGTCGGTGTGTGGTTCTGATTGTTCTTGATTGGGCCACTGCTGAATCGCCCAGGCTCCGGGTAAGGTGGTATGTGATTAGTAGTGGGGTATCTGCGAGGCACTTGAGGCGCACTTGAGGCAGGGTTAAGTGGCGTTACATTACTGGGGCAATGGTAATGTCTGTTAGACGACTGCGTTCACAGACAAAAGTAAAACTAACAGAAACCCTAGTAACCAGTATTCAGAGTGCCGAGAGTCCCCTTAAACCTAAGAAAACTATTTGTCGGCGCAAAATCGGAGCGCATTTGTCGTTATTGAAATCCTATCCATCGGTAAGGTCAATGTTTACCAAAAAGAGAAGAAGCCCTAGGTATGGAACTAATCAAAAAAATGGAGATGAAGGAAAGGAGGGGAATCCAACAGAGGTCTCAATGGACTCCGAACCTATAGCTAAGAACTGAGTGGAGAGCCATTTAATAGGTCCAGAGGTGCTTTTCCCCGTTGTAAATATACTAAAGATAAATGAGGTCGAATGTAATGCTACGCCCCTTTTATCAGTAAGAAGTGCAGATCTGCAGCAAGAAGAAGGAGTGGATAATATTTCGGAGATGGAGATGTCCCCTTCCAAGCGTGAGGTAGTGGATCCTCCTCAAGGCAAGGGTAGTGAAAGAAAGGAAACCATCCCAATTCCTCCATTAGCAGATCTGATATCCCTTTTTGAAAAGTCAGACGTCAATGTTAGTGCTGAGAGGCCTATACCGGAATGCTCATTAGAAAAAGTAAGTGTTTCCACCCCTAAAATGGAACAGGAGAGAGATTACAGCTTATTTACTGGGCAGGCAGAAATAGAGGACTTAACTCTTCCGGACATTGCCATCCCATTAGAAAAGAACGCTAATCGTGTGAAGCTGCTAGGAAAATTGGACGCTCAAGGTTTGAACTCAGAGTCTCATACTAACAAAGAAGTATTGACATCTCGAGAAGGAGCTCACACACACATGCCTATCATGTATTGTAGTACTCCTACTGAATTATCTTTGGTTTCGGACTCACATAACTTTTCAGGTGAAGAGCTATCAATGTCAAGCGATAAAAGGATAAGGAATACCCTGTATTCATTGCTCGCAAATGAGAATGCAGGGGTAGAGGGGCTAATGAACACGTTTCTCAAATTGGAAAAAATCCTATCCGCAATTTTGTCCCTGCTGGAGAAAAGTACCTCTAATTCCGATCATATTCTTAAAGTCCTCACGCCTATTCTTGGTTAGATTTTAGATCTTAAACAGCTAAGTCAAGCAAACGTGAAATGTACTTCTTCTACGCCTAGTAAAGCATGTCAAACGTATAATGTAAAAAATAACCCTGATAAAGTATACGGGATTGGGGATTCAAAAAAATTGCTGGCAGACTTTGAAAGTTCGACACCTGTAAGAAATTCAATCCTAAGTCCGTCCCAAGTTAACCTTAATGATTCCATAAAGGCCTCCAATTCGGGGGAAAGGTTAAATGTAAGTGTCTCACCTGTAATAGACACAGTGCGTGTCTTTCCAATCTTTAATATGTGTAAGTTAAAAAAAACTAAACCTCAACAACCAGATGAAATAATTAACATCTTAGAGAGTTCTGCTGAGGGGGAAGTCTCATCAGTAAGTAAGGGAATTACTAAAAATTGTCGTGGGAGGAAAAAGAAGACGAAAAATTGCAGGTTTCCAAAACGCAAGCAGAGAAAGCTGCGGTTCCAACCAGTAAACGAAAAGGAAAACACTTACATAGCCCCTGTGGAGGAAAAAAATACAATGTCTGTGGGGCAACTGGATATGAGTTCGAGTGTGAAACATGAGCAGGATCCTGCCCTTCAGCAGAATAGTTCATTTGTTAGGCCGAACACCAATCAGTATAATGATGGGGTAGGAGAAGGCAGGTCAAGTAGGGGCCCTATCTTGCATAGTAGCTCAGGAATTAAAGAGGCCAATTTAAAAAGCGCCGCAACACACTTGAGTGTAGAATTAAGTGATGTCGCACAGGAGTCAACTGGACCTGCATCTTCACCAACGAATCCGGTATTAAGTAATAGTGGGGGAGTCAGTCGGAGAATGATTACAGCAGGCACTAAAAATAAGGGGTGGAATTTAAATGACGATTTCCCCAGTAGCCTGCAAGATACTAATTTAATTAGGCTTCCTGAAATATTTGCACGGCAAGCGAACAAGACTTTAATTTTTATCCCCCTTTTTGATGCTGAGCTAATGACACTGAATAGAAGCGCCCTTCTTAGAATTATATCAGAAATAGACGACTTAAAGTCAATTTCCAGTAATGAGATCGAACTAGTTCATTTAGATTGGAAGAACAAACCCTATGTAACTAGAGCTATTTTTACATCTGGGGTAGTGTATTCGCTCATTTTAGCAAATGTAGACGGTTTCAGGAAAAGAGGCATAGATGTTATTACTAGTACGGTATCACACGGGGCCCCGCCCAAGAACCTCAAAATACTTCATCATCAAAAAGGGAAAAGCTTCATTGAACATGAGAGGGAGAATACACCTATAAAATTTGAGGATTTGGAAATTACAGTAGGTAGGGTACCGGGTGCAAGGGAAATTAAGCTTACAGCACCCGAGGTCCAAGAGGTCGTTAGTATAGATGAAGGAGACGAGGTGTCTAAATGGAGTTGGATTGCAAGTACTTTGAATGGGGCAAAAACAACTAATATAAAACCCACAGAGCGGGGGTAGCCTTCTGGGGACTATTGTGTCATGTAACATGGCGGGGCTAGGTAAAGATAAATACAAACTTAAATCTTTAGAACATCTAGCCCCCAAGATAATTTTCCTACAGGAAACGTGGGCAAGGGAAGAGTTCCAATTAGAGAGTTACTATGTGTACTGTAGTGAAGCAAAAAAATCTACAAAGGGGCATGCAAGTGGGGGTTTAGCCATTCTGTTAAGCTGTGAGTTGGCAAGGGACCCGGTGATATACATCCATCCATCACATTTTTGTATCTGCGCTAAGTTAAAAATGGAAAAAGATAATTTTGGATTTGCAACTTTTTTACTTTTGGTAAACGTATATATTCCACCTGGGAAAGCGTTTACTCCATTGGTTGATTCCATTTGCTCTTTTGTGCAAAACTTATGTAGTAATAGAGAAAGAGTAAGTATAATGATGGTAGGGGACTTTAACGCTAAAGTAAGTAACAGCTCCATCTCGTCTTTTTCCGATGTGGACTTGGAGGAGGTCTGGTTTATACCAGAGTCAATATTCCTGGCAAATTTAAAACCTGACAAACGTGGCCTTTCGCTCTTGCAAAATCTTAGGAATCTTGACCTTGTTTTATTAAACGGTAGATTCCCAGAGGATTCACCCGCAGCACTTACTTTTCATGGGACATTTGGCCACTCCTTACTTGATTATATGGCAGTGTCTTTTCAACTGTTTGGGGCATGCTCACAGTTTAAAGTGCTTCCCACTAAACTGAGCGAACACAACATTTTGGTGGTAAATTTAGCATTAAATTTCGAGAAACCTGAACTCTGGAACCAGAGGAATGACAACATATCTTATTCTCGAAATAATGGTCGCACATGCTGGTCACATAAGAACCTTCCGAACCTCCAGTGGGTATTTAAAAATATTGTGCCCAGTTTAATCCGGGAGACCCCGATAGTGAGATATGAAAGAGTAATGGCTGTTGTAAGAAATCTGGGGAAAAAGAAGCAAGGTGAAAGAGCTGCCCCTAAAGCTTTATTCTCCATTGAAACTAAAAAGCTTAATAATAAGATAAATGGGCTGATTAGAGCCCAATTTAGAGATCCTAGTCCATTAAGACAAAAAGAAATATATAGATTAAAACAGGTCCGGAAGAGAAAAGTAGCAGCTAACCGTAGGGCCTCCGAAGATGAAAAATGGGTTAACCTTCGGGAAGTTGCACTTACTGGTGATTCTAGAAAATACTGGGCCCTAATAGCCAAATTCTGTGACAGTAGAGAAAAATCTCAACCCATGTTAATCCCAGAAACAGAGTGGTCAATTTATATATCCTTATTGTATGCCCCTAATCTACTAGGCGTCGAGGGTGAGGGGTCCCTTAATACCATAGCATTAGGAGGCGATGTAGAAGCGCCTTCAGAGAGGGAAATTGAAGGATACATTAAGGGGGCGAGACTCTCGGGCGCAATGGGTCCGGATGATGTCCCTGTAGCAATAATAAAAAAGGATTGTGGCGAGTGGGCAAAAGTATTACAACCTCTATTCGCCCATTGCTACAAATTCGGGGACATCCCTTATTCCTGGAAGGGAAGCATAATAGTTCCGCTATATAAGAAGGGCCCTAAAAACTCCCCGGCTAGTTTTAGGCAAATTTCCCTTCTAGATGCAACGGGAAAATTGTTTGCAAAAAGTATCCTGGTTCATTTACAAGAGTGGGTATTTGGAAATAATGTAATTCCCCTTGAACAATCAGGGTTTCGGAAGAACAGTGGCACTCTGGATAACATCTCTGTTCTGCAAACATTAATTGATAAATATCCCGTTGGTCGGAGAACCCCATTGTATACAGCATTTATTGATTTCTCCACAGCGTTCGATGGGGTAGATCGGGGGATGCTGTGGAGGAAATTGATCAGTATGGGGATCCCAGGAAATCTGCTAAAAGTGATAATTGCTCTTCACTCCTCTACATGGACCCAAGTTTTGTTAGGGGGGACTCAAGGCCTTTCAGAGAAAATTTCCACTAATAATGGGTTAAAGCAGGGGTGCCTATTGGCCCCTTTACTCTTCTCAATCTATATAAATGACCTTCCGAGTCGGATAGGGGAGAGTAAAGGGGATCCTCCACAAGTGGGTAACCTAAAAATAAGTTGTTTGCTGTACGCCGATGACGCTATAATAATGGACTTAACCCCAATTGGGCTTCAGAGACGACTGTCGGAATTGGTTAGGTACACTAAGGAATACTTTCTAAAAATAAATGTCACAAAGAGTAAAGTGATGATTTTTAGTTATAAGGGCTGTAAGGTTAGATCAAACTTAAAATGGTTTTTAGGAGATGAAATGATGGAAATAGTAACATTTTACCCTTATCTAGGAAAAATTTTCACAAATAGGTGTTCTGTTAAAAAACATATGGACCATTGAAAAAGTAAAGCTATTTCACAAGCCTCAGCAATAAATCGCTTGTACTTGCAATGTGGGAAAAGACATTTTTCTCACACCATTGCCGTATATAAAATAAAGATTCCACCAACTTAGAATTACGGCAATGAAACGATAGATGAATGTGAATGGGCAAAGTTCGAGAAAGTGGAAGGTAAAATCTGGCGACAATTATGCAATCTGAGTCACGCTGCGTCAATTGCGGCCCTTAGGCTCGAATTTGGCCTTCTTTCAACATATGTCTTAACAATGGCAGCTTGCTTAAGATGGGGTAACGCATTGATAAATTCTCAGGAGAACCTATTAAGGTTGGCATTGCATAAGGAAATTTTTGTTAATATGCTATCAAAATGTGTAATTTTTAGGAATTATTTAAAGGCCTTAAGCAGTTTTGGTTTAGATTTTGAAGGTGCAGCAGGTTTGGATAAAATAACATTAAAACATATAATTAAAAGATCTATATATGTGATTTCACGGGAAAGAGATTTGAAAATATGCCGCGTGAATGGAAGGTTGGACTGTAATGCGGAGAGTTCCATAGTTAAAATTCCCCAGCCGTACATTCTCTGGAACTTGAAACATGGAGTTCGAAGAGTGATTTTATTATTAAGGATGAACCTGCTGCCTTTGAGGATTGTAACAGGTGCCTGGGAGGGTATCCCCAAAAACGAAAGACACTGCGATTTATGCAATGGTGGCATACAAGATCTTAACCATGTTTTGATTGTGTGCCCAGCACTTCTTTCAATACGCCGCAAATATTTAAGGCATGTTTTTTACAGTATAAAATCGCAACAGCAGAACAGGCCCGTAATTTTCTTCTGCTCCCACCATCTGAACTGATTTGTTTTAAATTTTTTCGCTTTTTTAAAGAATTTTTGAATGTATATTAAAAAATTGTTTTTTAGTTGTAGGTAATCCTCATACCTTTATAGTACTGTGTGATGCGTTCTCGTGTATTGGCACTTTGTTATGCACTTTAAGCACTGTAATTAGTCATTAAATACGAAAATCAATGCTTATTTCTACTGTGTTCAAGCACTCCTGTAAGATAGTTAATCAACAAAGCGCAATTCCTTAGAAGCATAGCTCCTGGGTAATTATTTGTGAGAAAAGTCCTAGAATAGGGTATTAATGCACTAGCACTTTTGTATTGCATTGGCACTTTATTTGGCACCTTATAAATATACTTGCTGCTACTTCCATTTCATGATCACCTTCCTAAATTTTTTTTTTTAAAAAACAGTTTTTTAATTATTTATGAAAATTGTTGTGTATATTGGATGGTAATGGTATTTTTATCTTAAATGTTGTAGCCCACTGTAGTGATGAACTTATTGAAGAAAAGAGAATTTGACTACTTGAGAATTATGCAATTAAGGAAAATTGAATATGTATCTCTTTGTGGTTTAGAGGCTGTCCTCTGTCGTCCTCCAGAGTGTAGAGTCTATTGAAGATAAGTGATGATGTACTCTTGGGTGTAACCTAGAAAAATTCATGTTGTACCTTTTCCTGTTTTTAACTATTGCGATTTGAATGAAATGTTGTTTTATTTGTATTTTATGTGGAATTCCTCGGAATTCCAAATCATAATAAAATAATTGAATTGGGTTAAGGGTTAAGGGTTTTACCGTTTGCAAATGGGCCCATTAGCAGAACGGTAAAAATCATTTTGGGATGTATCAATCCAAAAGGCATTCGCACAATAGGTAATCACAATTTTTGCGATTACATATTTTGCAAATGCAGTTAGGGAATCGCAACTTTATGACTTTGCACTCAATAAGTATGTCACAGAAATCAGATAAAAAAGAATATTGATTTCAACCAAAAACTGAGTTTTTAAGAGCTGTTTCAAAAAGGTCATGCTTAAATATTTCATTGCATGAACTGTAATGCTCTACTACTTGTTTCCCTTACCGAACAAGTATTGGTGGAAGACAGGCCACAGGCCACTTTAAACAGAAATTGCTTTTGCTCTATAATGAACCCTTGCAGGGTACCAGAAAATACGATATCAACAAAACGTCGTATGAAAGGATGTTTCGAATATATGCTAGGACTCCTCTTAAATATTCCAGGATACCTTCAATCATGCCAGAGTGCTGTTCAATATACCATGGTGCCAGTTGCGGGGGCCTTTACATATTCCTGAATGCATTTGATATAGTCCAGGTGCTTCTCAATTCACAGCAGTATTGTTTGAAAAACGTCAAAAGGACTCTTATTTTGCCCAGCATCCACGGTACTATGTATAGCTCCTTCATCCACTCTGTTGTACTGACGACCAGAGGACTCTGCAATTGTCTAGGGGGGAAATTCGTCCCTGAGAGCCACCACACAAGGAGGAAAGAGGGGGTCGGGGAGATGGCCCCAACCAGCAGACACAGCGCTATAGAACACTATCGTCCACCCCTTTATGTGGGACTCCCGAAGGGCTCTGCTTTTGCTTGGGGGATCACATCCCCCAGAACAAACACACAAGAAGGAGGGGGGGAGAAGGGGGTGGGCCCCTCACAGCACCGACAGCGATATATTGTAAAATCAGTGTAAAATCAGTGAACAGCCCCACTTACGTAACGAAAATTGAGCTTGGGTCTCCCCACACTGCGAGGGCTACGGGGGCTGTGTTACGCCCCTGGATGGCCCACTGGGGAAACGCCTGGTGCCCACTATGGCCAGTCCGGCCCTGGTGGCATACCTGGTCCAAGAGTGGGCTTGCCCACACCTGTCAAAGCTAGGAAATGGTAGAGCATCTTCTTTTGAATCTCTCACACATATTAAGACATGATTGACATACTATGATTCTCCTTCACCTTTCACAAGAATACTTCGCTATAAGGGTGGGCGACAAATTCCGCTTTGCCCTGCGGAGTTCCCGGAGTTATGCCCACTCCACATTATGCTTGTAAAACCCTGCCAACCGGCTCAAAGCCCATTAGGCTCCTCGAAAACAAAAAAGATGAGTAAACATGCTGCAGAAAACGGCATCTTCAACGAGACCGATGATCTGATCGAGGAAATATAATTCCTATTAAATAAAATAGTTTATGCAAAAAGAGCACGAAAGATAACAAAAAGGTAGCTAAAATATTTGGGGGAAAAAAACATAAGGGGCAAACTAAGTGTGCTTTGGTTACCAAGCTCCCCTCAATGGATATCATTAACACCTATAAAATCCCCTTTGGTCTCGGCTACTACTATGATACAATAAAGCCAACTTGTGTATTTTGAACCTAATTTACCCTCTTCTACAATTTGAGCTACACAATATTCTGAAGCCAAATTTAGCATCTCTGCCACAAGCTTCACATATTCCCAATGGGAACGTGTTACCTTCCTCCCATTTGCCCAGTGAAGCATACCGTTTGAGCACTTCAATGAGAAAGATGTGTGAACTTAGGAGAGAGGTAACCAGGCTGTCTGATTTGATGCTCGAGCATATACCAGAAGTAATTAAGGAAAGTGCCATTAAAGCGATGGGAAATATTTAATCACATAGTCATCCTCCATCGGGCGCTGGGCGGAACATCGGACGCCCGCTTAAAGCAGGGTCTTAACCAACCAACCCGCCCCCAGAACAAGGTGGCACAGGAGACATTGACATGCAAGCAGAAGCTTCGAAAGGCCCTAAAAGCAAAATGGAGAGGCAACAAAGTACCACAGGGGGACGTCATTGCAACCCTCAAAGCCGCCTACAAGAATAGGTATGAGAGCAATGCACCAAAGGAGCACAAGCTGCCTGGCTCAAAATCTTTTCCCATCTCAAAGGAAAAAAAAATCGCCCCCTTTTGGAAATATATTAACCAACTCAGCAACCATGGCCAGTCTAAGGAGAACAGGTATCAGAGAGCACATGGGTCAACTAATTTAAAGAGCTCTACAGCGGCAAGCAGGGCTCAACACAAGCCCCCAACTTATCCAGAAATCAAATCTTCAAGATCGGCAGGATCCAAAAATTCTAGAAGCTGAAGTAATTAATACCATCAAACAAGTGAGGAGCAACAGTGCACAGGGACCTAATGGGATACCCGCAGCAGTTTTTAAATTAGCCCAAACCTTTTGGTCAGGGCTCCTCATGCTGCTTTTTAACTATGTCTTTCTCACAGCCACCATTCCATCTACATGGCAGGAATCAATACTGCACCCAACCCACAAAAAGGATACTCAAACCTGGCCAACTATCGGCTAAAAGCGCTATTTGACATCGAAGCTAAGGCCTATGCCCTTATCTAACTGGCTGAACTAGAAACCTGGGCTACAGAAAGAAGTACCCTTCCCCATACCCAGTCAGGATTCAGATCAGACTGTTCAACAGACAACATAATAGCACTGGCATACTATCGTGGAGAGCCACTCAGGACAAACAGCTCCCTCTATTCTGCTGCTTTGTGGATTACAGCCAGTAGCGGCCCGTGGTGGAAGTGCTGCTGTGCGCTGACGTTGGGTGGGGGAGGGGCAGGGTAGGGGGTAGTAAACTATGGATCACAGCCGATTAGAGGTAAGTAAATCTATAAATAAATAAATTGAATTTCGTTGCGGCGGCTGCATCGCCAAATGCGATGCAGCGCGCAACAAAAATAGTTTTATTTATTTCAATTTTAACTTACCTCTAATCGGCCATAATCCGTAGTTTACTACTCCCCACACTGCCCCTCCCCCACCCAACATCAGCACCCAGCAGCACTCCTACCACGGGCAGCTACTGATTACAGTGCAGCGTTTGACAGAGTTGACTTGGGAATTTTATGGCACAAGCACGGGGCATATTATCAAGCAGGGCATTAAAAAATATTGCAGTTTTAGCGGCAGAAAGCTGCTGCAGAAGCTGCGATAATGGGCTTGATAATATGACCTTGTGAATTCCAATAGAAACCCATGTTCTGGTGTGAACTTGGGCTTCTATTGGAATTCTCCATGGCATATTATCAAGCCCATTATCGCCGCTTTAGTGGCAGTTTTCTGCCAAAATCCTTGGCAGGCGCAAGCCTGGTTGCCCCAAAACTCAGGGACTCACGTCTCCAGGCCATGCAATATGCTGATGACATCATCATCATGGACTAAACAAGAACAGGTCTACATAGAGCCCTCAATGCCCTCAACACGTATAACACGACAAATAAACTCCTGGTGAACCAGTCAAAAACCAAAGTAATGGTTTTCGGCAACCACCTACGAAAGAAATCCATGCTTTGGCGAATAGGCAGCCTGCGATTTGCAACCTGTACCAGCTACAACTATCTGAGAGTATTGTACAATGAAAGGGCCAACCAAGTGGCCCACTCAGGTCTAGCGGAACTGGGGTCATACATAGCCTGAGATGCCGAAACCACCAATTGCACAGCCAAACAGCCAAGCCAATAATACTAAATGTCCTACGCGTCAAAATGGTGCCGGCACTGTCCTACGGCCACCTAGCCTTTCCAGGAAAAACGGGCCCATGTCTTACGAACGATCAAATAACGACCTACAAGAAAATGTTCTCCTTTCCCAGCATGCAAGGAGGGCCAGACTGAGGCTGGAGCTAGGTTTGGCAAGTGTAGACCTTCACTGTTTTGGTGACTTAGTGAAATATTTCATCCTTATCCCGCACTCTCCAGCCCAATCCCTGAAAGCACAATTACAATCTATATTTGTCGATGAGCATTCCCCTTGGCACTCACAGCTGCACTTAACAACCAGCACCCTAAAGATCGTATTTCAACAAAACCATTCGTTCTTAAAGACAGTGTTTTCCATGGACACATTTAGTTGATGGCCTTTACGTACACCATAGTAGGGGGTACAATTGGTGGGACTGGAGATAGCAAAACAATGGCCATTTATATGACCTGAAGCTTCGCCAAGACGCTTATGAGGGCCCTGATTCAACAAAAGACAAAGCGATCCACTAGATTCTTTATGTTTGCCAATTTTACTCAATAATTCATTTTGATGTCACATATGTGTTGCGACACACTTTTCAATCAAAGGATGTCTCCAACTGTGGGGTTGGAAATCCAGTTTAAACTAAATCTACCGCAAGAATTGACATCCACCGTCCACTCAAGTTATGAGGTGAAGAATTCCAACTATATCAGAGATCAGGTAGTGTGCAATCCGAGGCGTCTGTGTTAAGAGAGATGGATTGACTTCCTACCCTGCTGGACCAGGAAGGTGAAGTTACGTACAGGAAAACTACCCTAGATTTGTAAGGAACACTTACTTCTCCAGCATGTGGAAATCCAATCACTAGCATTCCTTCAAATATATAAAATCCCATTCAGCAGATGATTAATTCACCTTGGAAGTCCATAATTCAAATGAGGTCGAACAGAGTAAGGAGACCAGGGGAAATATCAATAATCCAGGGCAAACATTAATTCTGCCTACTCCCTTACATAGTTGGATTGTGGGTGTCATTACATCCAAGATAGCAGATATGGACTGGGGGATGTTCATTGATGATGTCTAATTTTGTATTTTCCAAGAAACATGGCCCACTAAAGCAGTCTATAGATCTGGCTATATGAATTATAGCATAGAGGAGCAACATTCCAAAAGTGGCACAGCGTTTGGTGGCCTCACTATTTGGAGAAGATCCTCAGTTAATTGTCCAATGAAGCATATCAAGGCATTCGATATTTTAGGTTTGTAAATTAAACCATTAAACAGGAAATAACTGTTGTTGATTACTATCTAAATTAGGGGACATTCTATGAACCAGGAATCTCTGATTTTACACCTACTACATAGACTCCTCGACTCCTGCAGTGAGAACTGTTATACAATAGTTTCAAGAGATTTTAATGCAACCTTTGATCCACTAGGCTCAATGAATGAGCTTGTAATCCATGAGAAGGCTAGGTTATTCCTAGTTTAACTCGTCCTGTTCTAAAGAACTGGTCCACCTCAACTTTTCAGCTAACTGCTCTTACATTATCCCATGTTATACAGGCAGGTATCGGGCGTTCGCCATCTGACAGAGCGGCGCAGTCCACTATCATGAGAGCGAATGAATCGAGTAATTTTGACTATATTTTGTTGGACCTCCATCTTTGGCAATTTATGCTCGATGTAGCAGTGCATACTAGATCTGAGAACAATCATGAACCAGTGGAACTATCTTTGAGGGATGATTTAATCAATAACCTAGCAAGCACATTGAATCTGAGTATTGTATCTATTGTTTTATCTAACAATAGAAGAAGAGTAAAGTGGGTGGACACTATTTCCTCCCAAAAAGCTCTTTTGATATTTATGAGATCCTTTCTAAATCAAGGAGGGTGAGGAAGAAGCAAAAATTAGTTCACTCAGCAACCAAGTGTAATTTAATCTTAATCATAGAGGGGAGTGAACCATGCCATTCTGTATGTCAGAGTCTCAAAGGAAATTGCCTCAGCTACCCTCAACCACATTTACGCAACCAACAGTGGTTCTTCATGAAGGGTCTGCTCCTTGTCTTAAACAGGTCATCGTTATAGGAGCAGTTGTTCCCTAAAACTCAAGGAGGGGATGCAGGTAGACCTAGGTTGGTTCGTCTTTACCTAATCATATTGGACTGTCCAGCGTGTGTATCCTACTTGTCTCACCATCCCCGACATAGAGTTATAGTCAAAAAGCTTCACCAATGACAACGACTCTTCTTGGGCAATGAGCAGACCCTTGACGATGATCAGTAAGTTAATACTCTTACCTGTACATCCACAGAATTCGTACAATAAAAGGAATTCATTCCACATGGTCCTGATGAAGGCCCCAGACCCATAGGGGCAGCAGAAGGCCGAAATATTTCAACCAGTCTACTAGGTGTTGAGGACCAATAACTGGTCCGCATAACATCTCTATGTTTTTAGTCTTACCCTTATCTCACCTTTTTTAAATAACTCCCGTACACAAGTATAGAAGGCAATTTTATGTTGTATCACACTGTCTTTACCTGGCGGAAGTATGTCTCACGTGGAGAACCGAACACCCAAGTGAGAGACTACACACTACATCACTCCAACGGAGATAATATACACTGTTGGTTTCAGCAACGTGGTTGAGGGTCTCCAAGACAATTTCCTTTGAGACTCTGGTGTGGTTCACTTCCCTCTCTGATTAAGAATGTATGAGATCATGACTACGGCCATTTTATCTCTTAGGGCCTGATCACGGCTTTGGTGGTCCTACAACGGACAACGCAATGTGCCTTCCTCTGTAGGGCTGCCAAAGCTGTGTTGCTGCAGCCTGCCAGATTAGGAGTTAAATCCTGGTCTGGTGGTCGGTGCTGCAGCAGTCTGACAGTGGCGGTCTGTTAGGCGCATTGAAGAGCCTAACATGCAGGCCACCGCTGTCAGAGCGCCGACTGCATCTTCTTGCATGGTGTGGAACACATGCTACACTGTGCAGAAACTGGGGGTGCACATGCAGGGGGGCACTAAATGTGTGCCTCGGCATGCACCCCCTGGGCCCAGAAGTGGCAGTTTCTTCACCGCCACCCTTTAAATGGCAGGCTCACCGCCATGGAAAGGGTGGTGTTTTGGCAACTCGAAATATGCTTGGAGGTGCTGCTGCGGCACTACCAACATACTCCTGCCTCAGGCCAGCACTGCCACGCCACAGGATCCTGGATCACGGTGCAGGCAGCGTTCTTGTGATGGTCCGACTGCCACAGGCAGAATGCGGAGCACAGTGCCACATTTTGGTGGTGGTGGGACGGCCACAGTGAGGATGGCCCTTAGTCTGCCATCTGATAATAATGTGCTGGTATCTGAAGTACATAATAAAGTATTTGTATGATTACATTTTGTAATAAAAAATTGTACTCTGTGGCCTCTGGCTCACAAAAACACAAATGTGGTTTAATTTACACTGCAAGGTGGTGAAGAATTGCAACTAAAAGTAACAATAGGAGAGATATAGTGCCATATGTATCAAGAAGTCATTTTGCGATTCTCAAATAGCGATTTTTTGCGAATCGCTATTTGAGAATCGCAAAATGCTATGTATGTAGGATTTGCAATAAATTTTGCGAATCCTACATATTCCTTAATTGCGAATCGCAAATTGTGATACGCAATTAAGGAATACCTCCCTATTCATTCCTATGGGCCTAGAGGCCCATAGGAATGAATGGGAAGACATTCTCAATTTGCGATTAGCAATTAGCGAATCGCAAATTGAGAATGCAATTTCAAGGGTGCAGGGGTGTCCAAAGGACACCCTGTTGCACCCCTGAAAAAAGCATGGGTGCACATGTGGTGCACATACATGCGCTAAAGACATGTATATACTTCACATTGCACTTTGAAAAATGCAAAAAAGTGAATTTTTCAAGGAATTAGCAAATTACCACCAACGTGAAGTTGGTGGTAATTTGCGATTCCTTAAGGTCAATTTGCATTTAAGGAATAAGGAATAAGGAATCACAAATTTTGTGATTCCTTATTTTGCACGCAGATTTCTTTGATACATACCATTTAGCAAAAATGTGTTCGCAAACGCTGAAATTCTGCGAATTTTGGCGTTTGCGAACGCATTAGTGCTTGATACATAGGCCCCATAGTCACAGCAAGGACAGAATAGAAAATCATCAAAAGGACTAGTACATTAAAATGGGGATACGCATTATGGTAGTATTTACTGGAAAGTGCTCATTCTGATATGAAGGCCCTTTTTGCAAATCATTGTACATGATGAGCATAATGTAGTTGGTAAGTCTGAAGTTCACGTTCAACCAGGTGTATTGGTTCAATATTTTACTTTCATTTTCACCATTCCTCTCTCTCTAAAAATTGTATATTTGATAACATATCATTGAGTTCTGACATTCTGGTAGGTCTTCTCCAATTATATGTTTACTAGAAAAAACTTCAAAAGCTATACAAGCCCAAAAGCCAGTGAAGGTCCCAAGATTGATTAAAATTCCAAGTGATTTATTTCACTCTGAGCTACTTATCTGGCGTTCTTATATTAACAAACTTTCATGTGCTATAGCAGCAAATGCACCGACTCTTGCAAGGGTGCTGAAATAGTTCTTATATATGAAAAAAAGTCAACAGTGGTTCCTCTGGGGACTATCATCACATTATCTTAGTGACAATGTACAAGAGATTATCAGTACACAGATACTGGATGCTGTTTCCACGCTGGATCTAGGCCTAAGATGAGTACTGTGGATGGGACCATAAATTTATTACTTCTTGTTTGGAAAATGGTGGACATGAATCAGGAGCATTTGCACATAGCTTTTGTTGACCTGTGGGCAGTATTTAATCTGGTCTTGAGAACAGTTATGAAGGGTATTATATGATGAAGGTCGTCCTTTGAATTTACTTATTATAATAATACTCTTATACTCTGACAACAAATGAAAATTGCACTGCGGAATCCGTGGAGAGCTAACGGAGCAAAACACCATTATCAGAGGAGTGTGCCAGAGTTGCTTTCTCACACCCACACGTTTCACTCTCTTTGTTAATGGTTATATTGACTATCTTCTGAAATGCGATGACAATTCCCATTTAATTTTGAGCGAAAAGGTCCTGGCATTAAAATTTGCGGATGATACATTGTTGATTTCAAATACACTCACAGGCTAGCAAGCTTTAATAGAACATTTCTGATATTTTTGTTGAACTCATAATTTGGAAAATAATGCCACAAAGGTCAAATACAAGACTGTTAACCCTCATAAATCGTTTTAAGGCTCAATACATATGGGTGACATCATATTAGAGAAGGTCTCAGAATGGAAACACTGATGTTGATAGAAGTCCATGATCTGGATGTTTTAGTGGTGACAGAGACCTGGACCCACCCGGATTCTGATTTAGAACTGGGATTAGCCTGCCCTAAGGGCTATAAAGCTTTTTACATGCCCCAATGGGAGAGGAGGAGGGGTTGGAATTTTCTATAAGGAGGTCTGTCATTTTTCACCTATAGACATTGACCTGGTCGATGGGGCCGAACGATTAGGCTTTGCTCTAAATGACGCTGGGCACCAGGTATTGGCAGGTATTATCTGTTATAGGCCACCGGGAGTGGCCATCCTGCCTCAACAACAAAAATCGATTGACGTGTTTAGCAACATGGCTCTCTCACATGCCAGACTCCTTATACTTGGGTACTTCAACCTTTGGCATAATGGGAGCATGGGCCCAGGGTATAACAACATTTTACAGTCTTGCCTGGATTTGTCCCTTAGTCAATGGGTGGCAGAGCCTACTCATACGGAGGGACACACCTTGGATTTGATATTTGCCAAGGAACATTTGCTGAAAGTGGTGGAAGTCTCTCCCGTAGGCTGGTCTGATCAAATTTGATGTGATGGGTATTAAACGGAATGATTCTGGTAGGAAGGAAATAAGTCACTTTCCCAGCAGGGACTGGAAAGGCTTGTTGAGGAAGGCTAGTACTGCCCCTGTATTTAATTTATGAAGGCTTGTTTGAGCCAGGAAAACATGTGGAGGACAACTATGCCGCCTTTTGCTCATACATTACAGACCATCTTGACCAGATTGCCCCTCAAAAAATGATGAGAAGAGACGGTAAACCCTCTGCCCCCTGGTACAACACCGCTTTGAAAAATGTTAAACTTGCATGTAGACAAGCAGAGCAGAGATGAAGGAGAGGGTACTCTATTGTAGATAAGGTTATCTGGAAAGAGGAGATCAGTAACTATAAGAAGAGTATTGTCTCCACTAACGTTGAGTACTTTCCTGGTGTAATTTTGAAGGCCTCTAATAGTTCCAAAAGCATTTTTAAAGTATTTAATGATATAGCTAATCCGTCCTGCATCAATAACAAGACTCCCCCCACGCAGGAACTGTGTGACAGTCTGGCTGCCTTCTTCGATAATAAGATTAATACTATCATCAAGGGATTCGAAGGGAATAGTTTAGTTGTTAAGACCATTGTCCCTCCACTGGTCAAGCAGGAGGGCCTGAGAGTGATGATGGAGACCTCGGCTCAGCTGCCTCGTTTGGACCATTTTGACATTCCTTCCACTGAGGTGTTTGAACAAATTGCGCTCAGTGTGTCTTCTGGCTCACCTTTAGACCCTTTACCACATAGGGTCTGGAAAGCGCTTGGTGCTGAACTGTTCCCCCCTCTTGGACAGATGTGCAATCAATCCCTGCACAGTGGGGTAGTTCCCTCTTGCTGGAAGCAAGCAATTGTCTCTCCCTTATTGAAAAAGCCCTCACTAGACCCAGCCTGTCTTAAAAACCACAGGCCTATCTCACTTCTTCCATACTCAGTGAAGATTATAGAGTGCCTTCTGAGTAGGGCACTCTCCGAGTTTCGGAAGGGTAATGATCTACTGGATGAAGTCCAATATGGCTTTTGTCCAGGACATGGCACAGAGACTGCACTGCTGACCGTGTTTGACGATCTTCGTCTGCGTGCAGACAAGGGTCAACATGCCATCTTGATCCTATTAGATCTGTCTGCCGCTTTCGACACGGTCAACCATTCTGTCCTCTTGAAATGGCTGGAAGACGTTGGGGTAGCTGGTCAGGCACTAAAATGGTTCCACGCCTACCTATCTGACAGACGTCAGGCCGTGGCGCTCCATCTCTTTCAGTCAGAGTTCACTAAAGTCCATCATGGTGTGCCGCAGGGATCTGCGATAAGCCCTATTCTTTTTAATGTTTACATGCGTCGTTTGATAGAGATTATTAGGATCTTTCGGCTTAGGGGTAGTTAACTATGCTGATGATATTCAGCTGATTCTTTCACTGGAAGGCGAACAGTGAACCTCCTTGGAGAATTTTCACAACTGTATGCGGAACGTGACTCAGTGGTTAAGAGATAATTTTCTGCAATTTAATGCAGACAAGACTGAAATACTATGTATTAAGAATGGGAGAGTGCCACTGCAGCTTTTGGCTGACTTCTGGCCTATTTACGGGGACCCCCCACTGTTATCATCTAAGTCAGTTCGCAATTGGGGGGTCCTATTTAATGAAAAGTTGACTCTGGAGACACACGTTAATAAAACTTTGGGGAATTGTTTCTCCCTTATCAGGGCTATGAGAAGATTCTTCCTTTGCTGCCTGCTTAAACACGCCCTCTGGTAGTCAGGAGCGTGATTCTGAGTAGATTAGACTATTCTAACTCCCTTTTGTTGGAATCCACTAAGTTCTTGACTGGCAGACTATAGAGAATTCAGAACATGGCAGCTAAGTTGGCTTTGTCGCGTCCTCGACACTCCTCTTCTTCCCAGGCCCTTGTGGAGCTGCACTGGCTCCCCATAGTGCAGAGAATTCACTTTAAATCGCTGTGTGTTGTGTTCAAGGCGCTTCATGGATTGGGCCCTACACCATTACAGAGTAAATGCAGTTGGTATATTCCTCCCCGCTGCCTACGATCCTCTTCAGCCTTCTTGGTGAAAATTCCCCGGACCAGAAGAGCCAAGCTGGGGGGTCAGGCCTTCAGTGTTGCGGCTGCTAGACTCTGGAATAAGCTGCCCCTGGAACTGCGACAGATGAATGATCTCTTACCATTTCGTAAACAAATAAAAACTTGGCTCTTTCCTACAATCTAACTTGTAGCTGTTCAGATCCCAGTGGCTCATTACTGCCTCCCTCTTTTAGCGCCAGGATGCCTGTTGGGTTACAGTGCGCTGTACAAATTCTGCTTACAATTACAATTACAATTACAATGTGATTGCTAGGGTGTTGGGTAAAACATTCTTAAGATTCAGTGGATAAAACATGTTAAAATATGGTTTAATCACTGTTTCCGCAAATATTGGCCCAGCCAAGTAGAGGATTCCAACCAATGCTGTTAACATTGCAAAAACTAAATACTGGTTGCCAAAAGACCACCCTTATCGATTCCTAATGAAAGATTTACAAAAAATGGCAGAGGCTTTGAAAACACAGCTCATGCCACTGTCTCCAAGATCAGTTCTTTCAATTTACATTAGGTGCACCTGGACCGGGGAAGGTAGTCATTGTACATCCCCCTTGGTTGACACTTCTAAAAGTATACATAGAAGTGGCCCATCACCCTATCTCATTGTCATAACGTTGCACTAATGTTATATCCTATGTTGTCAAACACAGTAAATGAGGAAAATATCACAACAATAAGATATAGTCTCCAAAAATCATCAGAATGTTCCACAGTTTGAATTAGTAAGTCTTTCTTTGTTGAGGAATACATTTCCAGATCATTTTCATTTTTAGCCAAAGCCAACATGTTTTATTCTCTAGAAGCTTCTTCAGGGTTACAATAAAATATATACATTGAACACACATATTAAAATCATCTATCTACACATTTATTAAAATGAATGCAACCTTTCTACTCATGTCACATTGATAGATTTTACACATCATTGAGAACCTAAATCATAATCTCACATATTATTATTTAGTAATCCCTCATAATTCCAAAATGAGAATATTACTAACATAGAATGATCATGGGTGTACACTATCCATATCATAAGTTATAACCATCCTTTGTGTCCCTCAACTGCCCCCCAAAAAAATCATTAACTATATTATTACCTAAACATTTCACTCAGGGAAATTCCTTTACAAATCAAAATATGGAACTTGATAACAATCTATTTTAATACCTTAAAATATTCTTCTTATCAAATAAATCGCATTTCTCTCACAATCCATGTATACATGATATCCATGTATCGGCATAATCAACACAGGTCTTTAAATAAAAAAATAAGCAATGGTTATAATTATATCCTTTGCAATAAGCAACTCTGACTATGCTACAATGTGTTACCACTCTATTCTACTTGGCAGACCCATTCGAATATTCTCGATTGTATCTATATCGGGCACATTGCATAAAAAGTGCTATTTCTTACTACTCATCCACAAATTTCTGAAGATCGATGTAGCCCATAAGAACTGACGTACTTACCTCTATGTTCACAAAAGGACTTACGCTTTTAGGATCCTAAGTATAAGTATACCTCATCCCAATTTACAATACACTCTCCTTATCCATAGTGGAAGTATTGCAAATAAAGTGCTTACCGAATAGCCTCATTATAAAAAGTTCAAATGGAAGCAGTCATCCCAACTCACCCATTTCGAGGTCACATACTTTCTGGCATAGTGTGTGCTCTTCACGTTCATAGTAGGCTCCATATTTGTTTTCTTTTTATATCCGAGTTCCCAGAATGAATAGTTAGAAACAGGACGTGCTCTTAGATGTCCTCGATGGGTACATACTTTGATTCCCTCATCCCTTGTGTGCGGCATATTTGTTCTTCTTTGTATCCATGCTTTTTGCATGCAAAGTTATAGAAAGATGACATGCTCTTGTGCGTCCTTAACAGGCACCGTCTTTAATTCTTTTATCCTATATGGGGCTGACTATTTTGATCCTCAATATCAATAGGCATAAAATGAGGAGAGAGAGCCTTCTCACGTTCATATTCATAAAAATAGGACATTTGCTTAGTCAGCCACTAGAGTTAATGAATTACAAAAGGGAAAAATTTGACAGGCGAAAATCCATGATGGAAGCTTTGAAATTTATATACAAGAATCACCTGGCCAGAAAAGTGTGGCACATGCCAATAATGGATTTTTCAATTTTTTGGCAGGCTGGGTCAGAACTTAGGGGTCGATTACGATGGTGGTCGGAAAAGTATTCCGACCGCAGTGGTAGCGGAAATTTACTGTCCGCAGGTACCGCGGGAAAACTGGCGGTCAGATTATGATGAACCGCCAGAAAAGCGGATCACATGAAACTCCGGCTGAACCGTCCGGAGCAGGTAAAAATCTGTATGCGGTGGTCGGATTTGCTGTGGAAAGACCCAAAACCGCAGTTCGACTAGCAGATTAACCGCACGGTAATTAGGATACGATTGCGGTGACAGTGGAACAATCAGTTGTTTCTGCCGTGATCGCAACAATTAATGAATGGGAGACCGGCAGACGGGCTGTTGTATTCCGGCTGCCGCGATCGCTCACACCCCAATGACACATCCCCATGGCAACTAAACAATACAAATCCCAGGTCATCCCACACAACACACCTGACCAGAATCCTTTGCACAACTCCACAATTGAAGGGCCCAACCCAGAGAAGAGGCAAATCAGCACACATCGCAGAATCACAACAACACACACACCACACACATCACCACCACCACCTTCACAACTGCACTTCACTTTACCCACATTTGCACATCACACACCATGTCACTGAAGAAGATGCCCAAATTCGCTGACAATGAGTTGTCAGTGATGGTAGATGAGGTAATCAGAGTAGAACCACATTTGTTTGGAAGCATGGTCCAACAGACACCAGTAGCCACAAAAAATGAAATGTGGGCAAGAATAGTCAACAAAGTCAATGCAGTAGGGACGACCCCGAGCACCCAGAAGGAGATCAGAAGGAGGAGGCATGACATCAAGACCAGGGCGAAAGAGCATGCCAACAAGAACTGGCTCAGTGTACTGGCGGTGGCCCTCCCATTCCACCACTAACATTGTCATCTTAACAGGGAGGGGTGTTTGTGGGTTGGAAGCTGTTGATGAGTTGTTGACACAGGTCAACGATAGTGGAGCTGTTGACACAGGTCCACTATCGTCGTCACTGGACATTTGTGGGTTTACAAGGGGGCATCTGCTGCTCATCATCATCCAGGAGCAGGGGGAGCTCTATGCACAAGGCCAGGTTGTGGAGCACGCAGCATGCAACTACCTTCTGACACACCTTTTGGAGAGAGTACAGTAGTGTACCTGCGCTCTTGTCCAGACACCGGTATCTAGACTTCAGAACCCCAAAAGTACGCTCCACCACACGACGTGTCCTCCCATGTGCCCCATTGTAGCGGACTTCACCAGTGGTCCTGGGATTCCTCAGTGGGCTCAGCAACCAAGGCCGGTTGGATACGCAGTCACCTAGGTGTGAGATACTCAAACCAATTTTGTAATATAAACAGCAGCTGAGAACAGCATGTTACACATATAGCACACTACTTGACTCTGCGTAATCACCAACAAGCCACGCATGCTCTGGATTCAGATTTGCCATCAGCTGTGGTATGATGCTGTTATGCAGTATGATCCTGGAAATCTGGTACAGACATGGGAGATAATCATATCCGCTTGGCAAACCACTTGCACATTAATGGGATTGAAATGCTTCTTGTTCCTGCATATATGTGCTCACGTGTCTGTGGGGGAAACCAGCCCAACATGTGTGCAGTCAATGGCACCAACAACATTCGGTATGTTGGCAAGGTCATAAAAATCACCCTTCACAGCTGCCAATTCATGTCTTTTGGGAAAATGGATGTAGCGGTCCTTGTATGTCATCATTGAGGATAGAACATCATGTATCACCATGCTGAACATTGGTTGAGACATCCCACCTGCGCTGGCCACCGTGTACTGGAACCAACCAGTTGCAGAGAAACGCAGGGCCGACATCACCTTAACTGTTGGTGTGAAAGCCGTCGGATAGGTTCTGTGAGGCCTCAGATGGGGCTTCAACTGACCACATAGGTCTTGAAGGATAAGGCGATCCAAACGGAATTTCCGTATGTTGTCCTTATCCTCCATGTCCGCCAGCACTGTGAAATGACGATGCACATTTGGTCGTCTCCTGCATAAAATGAAAGGGGACACATGTCAATTCAATTCCCCTATGAGAAGTTTTCAACATCTTACGACTTGACTGACAGAGTCAACAATGACTGGACTGAATCTACAGCTTAATGCACAAGTCACATGCAGAGACACCATGATGTCAAGTAGGTGTACATGTGTTTAGTATGTACATACTGAGTATCTCCAAAACAGATTCTGACTATGTGAATGAAAAATGGTACATTCCGACATCTTGTGTCACTAGCCCTGAGAGTAGTTGACACAGCACATGTTTAAAACAGCAGCACTGCTGATTTCTACGTAGCTGCTGTACCTGCCACACCTTCTTGCGTAAGTCAGACAGAGCACACATTTTCAACACAATGAGCACAGTGTGTATAAATAAGCAGATCAACTATCAAAATGATTTCAGCAATCTACACGGTTACATAGGCACATTATGCAGTCAGTCCAGCATTACTGTGGGTTGATTAGCCATCTCACAAATTGACATGTTCACAAATGTGAGAGTCCATAACACAACAGATCTGTGTACATGCAAACAAATATCATATGTGACATGTGAGGAAGTACATGCCAATGTATGTAATCCTTTGCACTGACATGGCATGTGTAGTCATCAGTAAATACAATGTCACACTAGCATTGAATTTAGCAATCAGGTGGCATAATTCATTGTTCAAGTGTCTCGTGTTCCATGATGAGAATTGGCCATTGCCATTGCTACAGCATGAGGTGTCCATAGGTGCCGTATGTGTGCTCCGCCACCACAATCACGGTCATTGGCCACAATTGAAAAATGCCAATTCGCGGTAGCACCCACCTTGGCCCCGCGGTGTGACACCGCACATGCCCATGCCATTGCAGCCAATGGGAACCGCGATCACGGTCGTGAATTACACATTTGAATTTGGCGGTAGGCGTGCTCCACTACTGCGGCCGGTGATTGAGTACAATCAAAAGATGCACGATTGCGGTAGCGACCGCCTGGGCTCCATGGTGTGACACCGCCAATGCCAATGCCATTGCATCTAATGGGAACCGTGATCGCGGTCGTGAATTACACATTTGAAACCCGCAGCAGACGTGCTCCGCTACCGTGGGCTCGGTCATTGGGTACAATTGAAAGATGCACGTTTGCGGTAGTGACTGGCCCCTGCGGTGTGACACCGCCCATGCCATTGTAGCCAATGGGAACCATGATTGTGCCATACAATCTTGAAACCAGCGGTAGGCGTACACCGCTACCGTGGTCCCGGTAATTGGTTAGATTTGAAACATGCTGACCAGGGATACCAATTGCAGCAGCTGGGTACCACTGAAACAACCCCAGAGGGCTATATGTCTGTGAGAAAGCCACACATTTCAATTGCATCCAGACACTGCTGACTGCCATTCTTCATCAATGACTGCTGATTTTCCTGTCTCCTGGACTCAGTGATGGCGAGAACTGAGAACATCAGAGTCCCTTCACCACAGATGAGCTGGAAGTCCCGTTGGACGAGGTCCTTTCACAGTATGGGAGGCTATATGGTGCGCCAGATGTACTGGTAAGTGTTACTGAGTGAAAGTTTGAGAGTGCTCAGAGAGCCCACATGATATTGCTCTGCAGTAGTATGTGCCTGTGATTTGCAAGTTAATGTGCATGCATCCTTATTTTCCATATACCATGCTCCATACATGGCCCAGTAAGAATTGCACTTGAGTATTTAGGGAGGATGGCAACATGGACATTTCTACAGCCCTTCTTCAGCAAGAAAAATACAAACGTGGTCTGAGACTGGGTAATGTAAATGTGTGATACACTGCCTGGCATGCAGACTTTATGTCAAAGGGGTGTGTAGCCTTATATCCACAGATCCATGCCTGCATTGAAGGATGGGAGGGACATGCAGTGTTTTTGCAGCCATACAGTAACACTGTTGGGTTGTACAGTCGAAGTCTGAAAAAAACATTACCTGTGCTATGTGATGTCATAGTCCATGAGGGTTTCACATGTTCATTTGTGACATTACAAATGTATTTCATCCAGAGGGAACTGAAGGATGAGCTTACAGTTTTCGTATTGCCCCCATGAATCTGTGTGCATTATGCACAAGACTAAAATGCCTGTGTGTAACACTCTTGGCGGTAATTCACCTAGGACACATCAGATAAATGTAATTTGTAGATATCATCCTTCAATTGTTTTCATTATGTGTTCTGTGTCGCATGTGTAGGCACTGTTTGACCTCTCATATTGTACATGCATTGAGTGCCCCTGGTCTGCACAGAAACTGCCCAATGCTACAAGGAATCATCAGTAAATGGACTGAGTGAAACATTTGTGTTGTTCGCCACCCTATTTCTCAATGAACTATCTTAGGGCTGAGGATTTCACAAGACAGGCCTACACCTTGTGAGAAGAGTGTGAGAATATAAGATCATGGCCCTAAATGTGACCTCCATGACACAGGTAGCCATTTACTGGCCAAGGACATTGAGGGGTGTGTAGTGTCGGACACAGTGAGTCTGCCCCGACACATAAATTCAAATGTATTGTGTGTATTGCTCACTCACATACTGCATCACAGATGAGGGTCTTCTCCACATTGGTTTCTGTGCTGGCACTCTGCATGTGTATGAGATGGCCAGGTACTGTGTCCATCATCATACATGTATACATTTCTATGAGATTATTCAATGCAAGTGTACTACGTGTCATGCTGTATGGCCCCTGCTCAACATTTATGTATTGGCGTGCTATGTTTATTTAATGGGCCTGTACTGACACACAGTGGTACATAACACAGACAGTGTCACTGAAATTCCTCCTCTTGTCTCCCATGCCTGCAGCTTAAGGTCCACCAGCATAAGGCCATATGGAGCGCCATTGCATGCAAGGTGCGGGCTCTGGGTGTCTCCAACTAATGGCACACACACTGTCACAAGAGGTGGGATGGCATCTGCCGGCTGAGCAAAAACGTGGCAGAGATAAGGCTGGGGGTGCTCCCTCGGAGTGGCAGGTTGGGGCGCAGGAGCATGATACCACTAATGACCAGCGTCTTGGCAGTGACACAGCCAGAACTGGATGGACTCTTGATGGCCCATCTGCAGCAAGTTGCGGGTGAGTATTTTGCAAAGTGTGACTTGGGTGTGAGTGACTCCATGAATCCCAACCCTGACCCAGTGGGGAGCTCTGTGATGTCTCTAGTGTGATGCAATGGCTTCTAAGTGGCCTCTGTTTTGAGTTGAGCAGTTAAAAGCATTTTTACATGTAGTTTCTTATGTGTTTAATACAATGACCCTTAACATTGCAAGATGAGATGTTGCATATGCTGCAGTATGAGTGTATTAGACATCACCTGGCAGTGAACAGCAGTGAGCATCATGTTAGTGTGCATGTATAGATGTGTGCTGTGCATAACTTAAAATTTGTGACACCTACACAGCTGACACCAATGTGCAACTGTGGTTGTGCTTCAAAGCACAACATGGTGAATAGCAGGAGTTCATGGCCATTGCAAAATGACATTTGGGAGTCTGTATCTGTAGTGTTCCCTGTAGTGTTCCCTTAAAGTGACTCCATATGTGACAGAGGCAACATGTGGAGATGTATATGTATTTCATCTACAGGTACATAGGTATGCTTACAGAGAATAGTATGTTAGGTTACAAGGAGGCACGGGCCAGCTATTTGGCTGTGTCAACGTCACATGGGGAATTAATGTCAACTATGCATGTTTCCATGCATCTTCTGATGATTGCATAAATGTTGCACATGCTGACTGCACATGTTGGAGGGCAACATGGGGATATCATTTTCTAGTTTTGTGCTTTGCTTGCATATGATGTTTGTGAGTATAGCACTATACTGAACCTATGTCTCTGTCTCTTGCAGCATCTACTGAGGGCACGGAAGGAGAGGGGACCAACACCAGTGCGGAAGCTTCAGGCACAACTGCTACACATGAGCTCCCTGACACTGATGTGACCAGCAATTCAGACGGGGACAGGAGTGCCCTGGATAAATCACGTCCAGAAAGACCAACCTCAACATCGTCAGACTCCAGCAGTGACTCCTCAATGTTGGCGGGCACAGGCAGTTCAAAATCTGCCTCTTCTTCTACCACACATTATCCAGTGCACACCCTCCAAGTTGCAACCACAAGTATTGTCCGTGCCCGCAGCCCTAGGAAGATTGGAGTCTCCTTCCCCCCAGGCACCGCTGCGCTGCCCCTGTCCCCTCTGCTGCCCTCAGTGTAGAGGCAGTTGACCTTTTGAACCAGCTATGTGTGGGTCAAACTGCTCTCCTGAATGCCTTCCAGGATCATGACAAGAGGTTGGCACAGGTAGTTGCCTTCATGAAGGGCATTCATTCTGATGTGGGTGGGCTGTACCAAACTGTCCAGTCTTTGTCCTCCACAGTGACGGTAGCCATTGAACAGTCACAGGCTCCCAGTCCAGCTCCTGTCCCTTCAGCAACCACCCTGTCAGTGGCACCACCGGTCGAGAGTTCCCACATGCCACAGCCCTCAGGCACCAAGTCCTCCACACGCAGCACACAACAGCAGCACTCCAAGAAGGCCAGACCACAGACACCATCCCCAGAACACAAAACATGCACACAGGAGCGCAAAGCCCATAATGTGACAGGGGCATCAGGCCAAGAAGCAGGCCTCAACCTCACATTCATCAAAATCACCCCCATCCAAGGGCACTCCCATCCCCACACCTGCTCCCAAAACAAATAAA
The DNA here is from genome assembly GCF_964261635.1 of Lissotriton helveticus. NCBI lineage: Eukaryota > Metazoa > Chordata > Amphibia > Caudata > Salamandridae > Lissotriton > Lissotriton helveticus. Next base: position 395,610,080 of record NC_136057.1, read on the forward strand.
CAGTTGTCCTGTCTGCTGTGAACCTGGTGCCTGCAACGACTGAGCACAAACACTTCTCTAAGGCAGATTCACCCACAACTTCAACTCCTACCCACACCCCTTTGAAGCTGGGACAGGAGATTAAAGTGGGGGGTTACCTGGCCAACAGGAGATGGAGGGAAAAAGGCAAGGCAACCCCAAGCGTTCCACCAGATCCAGCAAATACCCACTGGAAGAGCCACCTGCACCTGATACACCTTTGGTGGAGAGGATCCTGTTGTGCCCACCTCACTCCCCAATCCAGGCAAGACACTTGTGGGCTGCCGAATCCCCAAGAAGTTGAGACCCAGCCTTCAATATTCACCCTCACAAACTTGACTCCCAGCAGCATGTCTTCAACTCCCCGTACCACCACACCACCCGGTCCAAGCAGCCCTCAGGCTCACACAGCCACTGATGCCTCTACCTCAGCCGGTCCTCTCTTTCCCAGGTCCAGTTCTCCAACTGGCCCCAACAGTCAGCCAAATTTGAGGCAAAGTTCCCCTCCCCACACTATTGCTCCCACAGCGGTGCCCAGACTGCCCATTTGTATCCCCTGAGCTGGGCTGATTCCCATGGCAGTTGATGGTATTACCCAGTCCCTGTGCAGTTTCTCATGCACACATGTGCACACTGGAGCTATGGAATGGCCAATGGCCTTGTTGTTTGTCACTGTGGATGCCCATTCCCTGTGCAGTTTCTCATGCACATATGTGCACACTGGAACTATGTACTGGCCAATGGCCTTCTTGTTTATCACTTTGGATGTCCATTCCCTGTGCAGTTTCTCATGCATCCATGTGCACACTGGAACTATGGACTGGCCAATGGCCTTGCTGTTTTTCACTTTGGATGCTCTTTCCCTGTGCAGGTTCTCATGCACACATGTGCATACTTTGAATTTGTACTGGCCAATGGCCTAGCTGTGTGTAACTTTAGATGCTCACTCCCTGTGCAGTTTCTCATGCACATGTGCATAATTTGAATTTGTACTGGCCAGTGGCCTTGCTGTTATGTACTTTTGATGCCTATCTGGCTATCTATACTACTATTATAAAGGAAGAACTTTGAACCTTTGAGGCGGGTAGACTCGGGAACCACAGCGCCAATCCACACACCCGATACATCGTTGTAATCGTCAGGTTGTGCAGATGGACATAGGCTATATAAAGTTAAAAAATATACGTTATTTAAAAAATTTAGCGAAAAAAAAGTTGTCCCGTGGAAGAAGCGCCGGCCGCGACCTGCGTGCTGACGTCAGGAGCGCGGGGAGGAGCGGCGTCCAGGAGCGCGAGGAGGGGCGGCGGACATGGCGCGGGGAGGAGCGGCGGACAAGCGGGGAGGAGCGGTGAGGAGTGGCGGACAGGCGGTGAGGAGCGGCGGACAGGCGGGGAGGAGCGGTGACCAGCGGCGAGGAGCGGCGGAGCAGTGAACTGAGGAGTTCGGGGGAGGAGCGGCGGCTGAAGTAAGGCTCCGGGGGCAATGTCGGGCCAGGCGGGGGTCATGGCAGGCGGGGGACGGGGCGGGCGGGGGCCCTAAACACTCATGGTAGGGGGCAGGCGGGGTCCGGGGCAGACAGGGGCCCTAAACACTCATGGCGGGGGCGGGCAGGGGCCGGGGCGGACGGGGGCCCTGAACACTCATTTCGGGATGGGCTGCTATGTCGGGGCGGGCGGGGGGCGGGGAAGCCTGATTGCTCCCGGACAAGGTCGGGGCGGGCTGCTAGTTGTGTAATAAAGACTGTTACTCCTATTGTCTGCTTTGTCAAGGTCCTTGCTGAATAACATTTTTTATGTACGGATATCGTTTTATGTGACACATGCTCTGTATGCCACTTTAACATTGCCAATTACTTGTTTTACTTTTTCAGAGCTTTCCAGAGGTAACACACTGGAACTATGGACTGGCCATTGGCATTGCTTTTTGTCACTTTGAATGGCCATTCCCTGTGCAGTTTCTCATGCACACATGTGGATAATTTGAATTTGTACTGGCCAATGGCCTTGCTGTTTTGTACTTTTGATGCCTATCTGGGTATTATGTAATAAAGACTGTTACTCCTGTTGTCTGCTTTGTCAATGTCCTTGCTAAATAAAAGTTTTTATGTATTGGTATTGTTTCATGTGAAACATGCTCTGTATGCCACTTTAACATTGCCAATTACTTGTTTTACTTTTTCAGAGCTTTCCAGAGGTAACAGGCACTTTGTTTTTCATGAGTCAGAGGCTTGAGGGTGCAATGATGGTTGTTTGTGATGATGTACTCTTCTCCTAATCATTCTGTGCTCAGGTTTGCTAAATTGTACACATGTCATGTCAGGATGCAATACCAGAACAGAGGTGAATGCTTTCCCAGGATTACTTACAGGGTGGCCATGGTCCGGCATTTCTGTGGGCTCTTTCTTGATGTGTGCACAGCAGTGTTGGTGGTTAGTCATCTTGTGTGGGCCTGCGTTCATAGTCACATGGGTACATTAGAATGTTTGCACTTGAGTAGTCATACAGTGTGAATGGCCTATCATTGTCAGTGGTATTGATGTGTATGTGCCCCTGCACATGCCAACTACACACATGTATGATCCAGGTAATGAGAGCCAGTTTGTTTAAATTGTCATACATGTACTTCAGAATGTGGGCACATGTAGGAGTTGTAGGTTGAGCACTGTGTAGTGTGTCGGTGTGTACTTGCACTCCTGGGGGACACCTACTTGTTGTCGCTGTCAGTTGTGAGTATGCAGAATATGTGACTGCAAAGTCTGTGTTGAGTTTTGTTGATCAGCCATGTGTCTTGTTTCAGTTTGTGCTCACTGTGCTGACCTGCTCAGCCACACTGAAATTGTTTGTGATTTTTCTCATGCATTGCTGTCACTTGACACATTTTTGGCTCCAGTATGGCATGTGGTATGAAGAGTCATACCATCCCCTGTAGGTGCTTCTGATGCCTACACATTGTGAGTTACTCCTCTATGTGTTTGTGAACTGTACACTCCTCACCTGTCCACTACTGATGTACACGCCACCTCAGTCTCATGTCTACCTCCCCATGATTGCCAGTGTGTGAGCCTCCCCACCACTTCATAGTGTGACACTATACTGTGTGAGGATAATCTGTGTACAGGACCAATGTGCCACTCAGAACAGTTTCACAATTAGTTTTATGTTATTTTCTTCTACTAGTTTGCAGTCATGGTTGCTCATGTGCAGTGCATATGTTTGAGCAGCACAGTCCTCTTGTCATGTTGTTTGCATCTGGGTTTCCCTGAGTTGTGCATATGTGGATGAGGGATAAGGTGTATGTGTGTTTGCTGAGGTACTGTTACCCTTCCTGAATGTGATGTAATCGGTGTGCTTTGATGATTTGTGTTGTGGGAGTTCATGGTGGGGCACTCAGATATGTGTGCTACTCGTTTTGTTGGTGTGTAAACACTGCTTGGTGTACATGCAGTGCTGTCAGTGTATGTTGCCTTGTACTTGCTTGGTGTGCATCCCCCTGATGTCTAGCTGAGTTTGCTATGTGATGGATTGCTATGTGCATCTGTTGTGTTTTTGTTGTGGATGGATGCAGTGTTTGGCTTGTGTTGACTCACATGTGCAATGTGTGTGTGTTGTTCTATTTACATGAGATTGTGTGTGAGTAGTTTGTGCATTGTGATACATTCTGATGTGTGTTGCATGTGTATTGTGCATTTATTGCGTTTATGTCACATGCCTCAAGGTGAATTCTTGTTCATGAGCTTGTTTTGAGTGCACAATAGTGGTTTGTCCTCCTTTTATCGACCTGCCACTTGTCAGGTTTGTGCATGTGCATGCTTGTGGTACACTATAACACCATGTTCACTTAATGTCTGGTGAGGTGTCTATGTCTGTGCTAGCTGATTTGTCCCCTTGATCCCAGTTGGTGTTCATGATTGTGTTTTGATGATGCAATCCTTGTTTGTGTTGGGGTATGGTGTCTGTGCATTTGTCCAGAGTGACAATGTTGTGTAATCCTGTTATGTCTAGGGCCACATTGCCTTTCGACTGTTTGGCTGCACATGGCTGGGCTTGTTGGACTTCTGTGGATGTTATTTGTGAGATTTGTGTTCGGATGTTGATTTTGGGTCTGCATTGGTTCAGACATCCTTGAGCGTGAGTCTGACAGTTGTAGATGCACCACCCACAGGTGTGATTGGCTGTCAGTAAACTCACAGGACCTTATTTGCACCATTATGTGCTTTTCTCACAGGTGTTGAATGTTGTAGGTGTGAGATGGGTAGATGAGGGGATGAGGGGCATGCATGAAGGTCCTACTTGTGTTTGACAGTCAGGGAGTCTGACAATGAGCCATGTGTCAAGTAAGTCGATACAGATGTGTGGCTGGTCACTGTATGACTTCTGACAATACCTATCATTCCTGTGCCTATGCATGGCTTGCATTGATGTATCCCTGAGGTGTTGTGCAGAGGTCACTGTGGTTTAATTTCACTCACTGTGCCACTCAAGTCTGATTTGAGGGCCTAAAGTTTGTGTGATATGTTCCTCCTCTTGCATGTGATGTACACATGCTATGTGGCTTGCTCCATGGTTTTCCAGGACTGTCCACTTCACTTTGGACTAGCCCATTTATTGTCCTCCATTGCTGCTGAGCTATGGTATGTGTATGTGGCAGGGTGTCAGTGTGGGATCTTTCCGAGGTACTTGACAAGCAGTGTGAACAGCTCAGTGGTTGTTCATATGCAGTGTGAGTCTTCATTTCTTAATTATACTCTGTTTGATTCACATGAGTGTAAGGTAGGTGTGAGGATGAGGGTTATCCAGCCCCTGACCTTCTGTGCTGGGTGTTCATCTTTACTCCCACCTTCCCAGTCAATCTGCCTTACCCTTTGATGCGTGAGTTGCAAGGTCTTGCCATACCTACCTACATGATACATTTTGCAGGGGGGAGGGCACAGGAGGGTACACAGCATGTGCACAAATGGGTGTGGGAGGCATACTGTGGGTAGGGTTAAAGTGGAGCCCTGTGAATCTGGCCAGTATTCCCATGCCTGGCGCCGGCCCTGCCTAATACATTGTTTGCATGTTTTCCTGCGTCTTCACCGCTGGAGTGACTTGCCCAGGACATTGCAGTGATTCTGCAGTTGATGGGTGACCCATATGCAGAGGTGTGAATTTCTAGCAGGCAGGACATGTATGAGTACACTGGGGAATATGTTCCTGTCCCCACCAGAGTGTCTGATGTGGACAGGAACAGTATTTCAGCACAGGAGTTGTGTGTTGTTGTTGTATGCGGAGTTGTATTTTTACGTACCTGCCGTGTTGACCGCGGCACGTCTTATTTGCTGGTAGTGGATTAGGTACAACATAAGAAGGGCTTGAAGAGTTGGATCCATCGGAACTGCGTGATGGTGACCAGGATTGTAGTTTCGCTCTCCGCAGTAGTGCTTCCCCCGTCTCCAGGTGGCTGGATTCTCCGCTGTGGTGTGATGGGCTGTTTGGGGCATCATGATTTGTCCGGTGGTCGGGGCGTCATTCAGCACGGCCGTGTTTCTCTATTGGCTCCCTCCACCACCTTTGCAGAAGGAAATTTCTGGTGGATCACGTAACTCCGCAGCAGACAAGAAATGGGCTTTGTTTGCCCATTGTAATATGGCAGACGTGAGGACCACTGATGGAGTGTGGAAAAGGACATTTTCTGCCACATCCAGCACCGCTGATGTGCCTACGACCACCATCGTAATGAGCCCCTTAGAAAAAAATAATGGAGTGAAGTATTAGTAGAAGGTGCCTGAGTGGGCTCTGGGAAACGTACCTTGTTTTCAGTTTGTAATGCATTGACAACTTCATAATGACACATTAACTAAGAAGGAGCACATAGCACAGCCAACACTGCATAGTTAACTTCAAAATTAAACCATATTGCAGTTAGGTCACCAGCAGCAAAATGCCATGGGAAGGGAGGTGATGAATGATGATGGGTGGGATGTCTGCCTTGCTTAACAAATACAGTATACTTAATTTGTCAATTAGCAAGCAATGTGGCTTACTACCAACATCCTTCCTTGCCACTGCTGGGACTCCTCCCCCTCCAACCTCCTCGCAGACCTCCTCCATCGCACTGGCACTGCTGGCCCCGGCACTGGTGGTCTGTGTGACTAGAAAAGAAATTACACAGTTTAGATACCAGATTTGCCTCCTAAGTAATTAGCATTATTTTTTAACAAAGTATAACAGTAATACCTGCCTACAGTTCAGTTAGCATTCTTCTATTGAAACTATCACTCTGCGAGGTTTGTTGGTTGTCACGTTAGAAAAGCCAGGTAGTCAAGCTAACCTACAAGTTTTTGTAATGGAGGGAAAGACCTTTGATGATTTTGAGTGATTGAAGTGCAATGAAGTGGTAAATGGTTAATGAAGGACATATGGTCTTGTTTGGCAAATGCAATGGGATCTCATACTATCCTGCCATGCTGCAATGTCATGAAACCTTCTGGTATATTGTATAAATGAATGATAACACAACATTGTAGGTTGGGTTCCATGATCATGGCCTCTCTCTCATTTTGAAATTGAGCATGAGCAAGAAAGCCTTCTCAACAAACTTGTGGTAAATAATAGCTTGGTTGGGTCTACAATCTTCACAGTACCAAAAATCTACTCTCTTAGTCTTACAGTGCCACAAGACATATAAAAAAGGAGACAGTATAAATAAAATAAATAAGACAAACTTATTTAAATAGTGGGGAGAGGTAAAAGTTAGGGAAATAATAATAACAGGAGTTGCTGGGGCTAGCAGAACCATCAGCCGTGACGCTGGTAGTTCCACCTGCCACAGCACTGGTGGTGGCAGCCCCTTCACCCTGCTGTGATAGTCTCTTGCCCTTGGATGCTGATGTACGAAATAAAGAAGACTAAACAAATATGTTAGTGGTACAGTTAATCTCCTAAAAAATATTTTGACAGGCGGATGCAGTAGCATTGTACTTTTCTAAATCAGATCCCAATTTCCCAATTCCTCATTTCTTAAACCGAATATATATTCCTAATGTCCTAAACCTAAACTACTTTTTGAACTACTAATACTTTACAACAAATTGTCTTTGCTTCTCCATCCCCTTTGGTGGGCCAACTCAGTCTCCCTTTTCAATCCATACAGCAAATCACTTGGGGCCATATGTATCAAGCTAATTAGCATTCGCAAAGGCCGAAATTCTGCGAATTTCGGCCTTTGCGAATGCTAATTAGACAAATGGTATGAATCAAACATGTTTGATGCAAAATAAGGAATAGCAAAATTTGCTATTCCTTATTTTGCGATTGCACATAAGGAATCGCAAATTTTGCGATTCCTTAAATGCAATGTATCAAACAAAAAATATTCAAAAAATGCCATTAAGGATTCGCAAATTACCACCAACTTCTAGTTGGTGGTAATTTGCGAATTCTTTTCAAAAAGCTTTTTTCAAAAAAACAAAAGGTGCCATATGACGCCCATACATGCCCTTAGGGCATGTATGTGCGCCATATGCCCCCAAATGTCTTTTTCAGGGGTGCAGCAGGGTGTTCTTGAGACACCCCTGCAGCCTTGGAAAAATTCCTAATTTGCGATTAGCAAATTGCTAATCGCAAATTGCCCCTTCATTCCTATGGGCCTCCTGGCCCATAGAAATGAATGGGTAAATTGCGATTAGCAATTAGCTAATCGCAAATTAGGAATGGTAAGGAATCGCTATTATATAGCGATTTTGTACATAGATACCGTTTTGCGAATTCCAAATAGCGATTCCTTAAAATTCGCTATTTGGAATTCGCAAAACGGAAGTATGATACATATGGCCCTTGGAGATTTGGATTTTATGAGCTACACAAAGAGAGGTACAGAGAATGCTAACTCCCTGATATTTTGCTATCAGTATCTTAGTGACAGGACAGACGAGTCTGCATAACTTCATAAATGATCAGCCCAAGCAAGCGCAGACAAGTACTAGTAGGTAGCGCCAAGCACCCGGCTAGCTCAAGCTTGATCAAATATTATTCGTAACGTAAACTTAACTTACCTCTGAGTGTGAGAGCATACTATTTGAAAAAAAATATTAGCATTTTTAGAAAACAAAAATAATTACTCACTGAGCCCCGCAACCCTGACAGCCAGCAGGCCGAGCAGGAACTATTCATAATCTATTAGATACACCAAGCAGTATGTAAGCTGCTGTGTGGTGCGGTGCACACCTGCTCAATGGCGCCCACACTGGCACACTCTCCCCCACAGCAGCCAAAGCTCCCACAGGGCGTACATTCTTTCAGGCCAGGGGCCTGCATCCAGCATGGAGGGGAGATGGCGCTGCACAAAAAAACCAAGCACAGCCACCTCTGCCTCTGTAAAAATGGGGCAGACTGCACCTTTGAGCAGTGCCGGCAACCACAAGGTGTGCAACTTGCAGTTGCCACTGCACTGGCACTACTGCTTGCTGCCTGTTCACCCTGGTGATGTGTGAAAAAAAGTAGGACAAAAGCAAGGCAGAAAGAAAGAACTAAAGGAAGTGAAAAACAGAAGAAAGAAAATACAAAAAAGTCAAATTAAGTTAAGTAAAAAAGAAAGACAAAAACTTAAAAATACACACACACTGATAAAAGTAAATGAGAGGTGGATGGGTGGGATAGGGGGAGGACTGGCACTGAGTAAAGTAGATTGAGAGAAAGGCCCAGCACCATGCACAGAACAGCAGGGAAAGCAGGTAAAACAAAAGGGCCACAGCCATGCGCACCTCTTGGTGCCTCAGTGTGAAATGCGCTACTTACCTGAAAAAGCAGTGCAAACAGGTGGACAAGCAATCTGGAGGAGTTTTTTTGGAACGTCGTGGAATTCTGCAATGCAAAACTAAATGAGTTCTACCCAGGCCTACACAATAAGTGGTGAAGAGCTTTGATACCTGTGCACCATTAGACAATATTGAAGGGCTTAGTTGGGCTTAATAAAGGCTTTCGACAACCTAGGTGTAGTAAACGAGTCACAGGCTGTCATTCTTTTACATGTATAGCTGTGTTTTCTACCTCCCTCAAGGAGTGCTTGGTGAGCATGCAATAACGTCAAAAGGTGAGGTGCGTTCAGAGTAGTGGACAGATTGTGTGCCCACCTGAGTGAATACAATCCTTCAGAAGAATAAGAGTGTAACTCTATTCCACTCTACTCAACGTCACTCTGCTCCACTGTACATAACTCCCCCTATGCCACTCCACGCCACTTTACTCCACTTTATGACACTCTAAGACACCCTATCAATCAATCAGGGGTTTGTACGGCGCAGCTACTCACTCGTGAGGGTCTCAAGGCACAAGGGGGGGGGGGTCGGCTCCATTGGGTGCTGGGGTCAACAGAAGAACAATGTCTTTTGGTCCTTCCTGAACTGAAGCAGTAAAGGGCTTTTCCGGAGGTGGAGGGGGAGGTCGTTCCAGGTCTTGGCTGTGAGGTGGGTTAAGGACTTTCCTCCCGTTCTGGTCTTGTATATGTGTGGGATGGTGGCCAGAGTAAGGTTGGCTGATCGGAGATTTCTCTTGGGTGCGATGAGGGAGAGGTGGTTGTTTAGGTATGCTGGTCCGATGTTTTGGTGGGCCTTGTATGCATGAGTGAGCAGCTTTAAGGTTATTCTTCTTTCGATGGGGAGCCAGTTGAGATTGCAGAGGTGTTGGGTGATGTCTAGGATCAGTTTGGCTGTGGTGTTCTGGATGGTCTGCAGCTTGTGAAGGAGCTTTTTGTTGGTTCCGGCATTGAGAGAGTTGCCGTAGTCCAGTCTGCTGCTGATGAGGGCGACACTTCACTCTATGACACTCTATGCTGCTCCACTCCATGCCGCTCCACTCTACTCTCCTCTACTCCCTTCATGACACTACACAGCCCTCCAAGACACTCTATGCCACTTCACAATACTCCACTCTACTCTACTCACTCAATGGCACTCTACTCCACAACACTCAATTTAACTCCACTCTTCGCCACTCCTCAACACTCCACCCCACTCCATGATACTCTATGCCACTCCACAACATGCCACTCTACTCCACTCTCTTCTATGAAACTCCACTGCACACCACTCTCCTCATTGCCACTAACTTTTAGCAATGATAAAAGGAATTGACCTAACAGCTAGGGCGGTCATCCTCAGAGCTGGGGAACCAGGTTCGTGTCTCGGCAGGGACCGGCAACATCCTGTGATTCTGGCCAAATCACTTAATCTCCCCGTGCCTACCAAAAATGAATGTGTCCTTATGTAACGCAACTGGTGCTTGTGTAAAGAGCTCTGATACCCGATACCTTCGGGTCAAGTTCGCGCTATATAAAACTCCGTAAAAAAATAATAATGCTGAACAGCAGCCACGCTGGTGTACAACATGGCTAAAACACATTGGCAAAGCCAAAAGGACTTGCATAGGTGAGACCTATTGGTTTTCCCGATGCTTGTTAATAATGTCTTCTTCTCTCACTAGCCAGGAACTCAGGGCTCACCATAGACTTCCCAGCAACTTACTCCCACATTTCTTTGAAAATACAAGAGTACTGTGAATGTATATTGTTTATCTGTATGTTATCGTATTTGGAAATCATAATGCCTAATGGAAGTATGGTTCTGAACAAAAATATTTTTCTTGATTTGGGTTTCTGCAAGTCCAGATAACCAAGTTGAATAGTCAAATTTTCAGTAATTCCCTGAAGCGAGTGTGATTGAGTTCTGATCTCAGAAAAGGACTGGAGTCTTTGGAGACACTTAGGCCTTAAGCTCAAACGATCTGCCACGGTTTCATCCACTCAAACTACCATTGCTGGATCACGTTTGTAGCCGATGAGAAAAGTTTTTGGCTGGAAAGTAGCACGGGTCCTGGTTTTGAAAGCATTTTGGGCCTTTTTCCCAATAGGCATTGTAGATCGTGCAAAGGACCTGGAATTTGAAAACTGGAGTTTAAAACCTTACATCTTCTGAGAGAGCACATTGTGTTTTGCCCCATGGCCACCACATCTGCTGGTACAGCAGCAGCAGGGTGATGATGAGTTTGATGTGGGCTGGGAGTTCATTCCAGAACTCGGATAGCAGGAGAGACACTGGGTGTGAGATCTAGGAACCAAAACCGGCCCCGACAAAGTGCTCGTCCAGCACCCCACCCCAACTCTGCAAAAACGGCCCTGTAACAAAAACGGCCCCCAGGGGCGGCGCGCCAGGGGATTGCCTGTTGCCCGCTACGGCCAGTCTGGGCCTGCCCTTCGTTAGTGCCCATCAGGTCCCCTTTGTGGTGACTCTGGTAATAATCTGCATGATAAAGGTAATGCTTAGTTCTGCAAATGACCTACCCGATGTAAACATTTTTTAAGTGCTGGGAAGTCTCATGTGAGTGTATCATAAAAAAGCTCGTGTCTGCTGACTGGCACTGCTGTTGCGTCAGCGAAAGGCCCGTGTGATGCCAAGTTCACAAGAGGCAATGGAGGAAGGAAGCAGCTGAGTCACAGCTGTCCTCTGCATTGCAAAACAAAATAAATCTTGGCGAGAGGCCAACATTTTATCTTTTTTGTGAGTGTTTAGAGGCATTTTGTATGCGTTCCTTGAGGGCACCAATGGAGGTCTGTCAGTTCTACCAATAAACATTGGGTCTTTTAGACCATTTTCTCTGGTCCCTGTGCATGCTACATCTCAGTTGCCGTTTGAAACCCAGGTGGGCCCAACTTCGTGATTTAATCTGTCTAGAGTGGTGGTCTTTTAAAATTAAAGGGGAGATTTACAAAAAAGTCACACAGTGCATCACAGCCCTTGCACTGCATTGCACGACAGGCAGGAAGCTGGAGAGTGCCACATCTTCAGAGATAGAGCTCTCTCCTCCCTTTCCCTTGCGCCCCTGCTGATTTCAGTGGCCGTTCGCCATGCACACACCTCAGCGCCATAGCGCTAGGGTGTGTGCATTATTCTAGCTAGATTTTGTACAGGAAGGGTACCCTTCCTGTAGAAAATATGATGCCCAGACACGATGCTAAGTTTTCCCCACTTTGTATGCATGCTGCACAGTATAGCACGCAAGTAACGTTTGAGAAGGAAGGAGAATTGAAAGCATTTCTTCGTCCTTGCATCTACTTGAAAAGGGTGCAGTTTTCTCATGCTAAACCCAATCTACTTTATTTAGAAAATTGGGTTTAGCTTGAAAAACCTTGGGCCGTCACATGGGAACGCCCTTGCTCCACCATTGATACGCCCCCCATTGCGCAGGGTAATGCAAAGGAGCGTTATGCGCTGCTTCGCATTACTTTTCCGTTATTTACAGCGCTAAATACGTTTAGCGCTGGAAAGTAAATTGGGGAAAAAAAGATTTAGTGCTGATTTCCGTCACTTTTGTGATACAAACACGGCACAATCTTAGTAAATCTCCCTCTAGGAGCATATTTAGCTTTTGGCATCTGGCAGGGTGCGCCAATATAAGTCGCCATTTACTAACACATTGGAGATGCATATTTCCAATTTTTAAATAAAAACACATCATCACAAGGTCAAAAATAGTGTAATATAATGTCCTTTTACATTATTGAGAGATCAAAAGATTTGTGGTGCCACTTTTGCTGCCGCATACGATTTTAGTAGAATGACAGACAAATTCGGCCTCGGTTTTTCAGGAAGCAAAGCAATACACTTTACACAATAGAAGAGCTGTGGTCTGCGTTAGGAATGCGAGGAATGTGTATCACACAGCGAGAACACAATTGGAATAGTGAGAAAATGAGGATTATTGACTTTGGAGGGGAAAAACTTAAACAGCGATCACTTGTATTTCGCTGGCCTGTGTGGATCACGTGCAAGACAGCAGAGTGTTGAGGAACAGATGTGATATGTATGTTATGCAATCTGTAGGTGAAAGGATGGAAGCTTGACAAAGCTAGTTAATCCCCCTATCCAAAGGCCTATAAAGCTAAAGCAAGTACCGTTGAGTTGGGCAGTACAAACTCTTACAGTTAAGCTTAGCTCCTGTAGTGTCCTCTGTAAGTTGCCAGTGATCATACCACAATAATCATTGAAAATATAAATCTCATCACATGCCTTCTCCAATGATTTGTCTCTATTATTTCTAAAGTCGAGGGCGGGATGTTTACGAACAAGTAAATGTGCTATTTGGAATATTGTATGATTAAAAGTAAGCGGGAAGGCTAACACTAGTTCCTATGAATTGTGTCAAGTCACCAAAACTCACTTAAAAAACAGAAAGTACAAGCAAGCATAGAGGCCGTGTGTGTTATTGCATAGATGCATGTATATTAATGTATATATTAATTTTATACACATTACAGTTTAAAAACAGAACTGTAAATGAAAAGAAATGATTGTACAAAAAGATGCACCATATACCACTTCATGAAGTTCTGTAAAATCTTTAAATATTAAATCTTCCTATTCTCTATCTGAGCTCCTATTTTCCTAGTAGGAATAGGTAAAATAATACAAAAACATGATTACTGACCCGAGACTGAGCCTCAGAGGTCTCACATTGACCAGCTTTGCTTCTTTTCTTAGCACAATTGCAGCAAGAACCTACAGCTCTCAGATGTAGTTTAGGGAGTTGGCTAAGGAGTGAAATATGTGATGTAATTAGGTAACAAATGTCCCTTGAGGTTACATTAGCTACCCTGGTGTTTTGTTAAATGAAGGCCTCACAGTAGACACCTCCCCTCTCTTACCCTGGTAGCTTCCCCAAGACTGCTGAGAAGTGACAGGAAGTGTGACCTCTTGCAGACCAATGACGTAACCTACACAGTATACATTGTTTGAACTCCCAAAAGGTGTGTTGGGTACAGCAAACTCCACATTTTTTGAAAATTCTGATAGTTAAGGATTTGCAGGAATACGTTTAACTTGGCCTTAGTTATCTATGTTATTAAGAGAAAAAATACTTTACTTTGAAAAACCACCAGCTGAAGTTGGGCGATGGCTACGGTCTAAAACACTGACATGGTCAAAGAATCATCAGGTGGAGCCTTTACATAGCCATAACTTCCACCAACCCTCGTAATGGGCCCTCTCAAATGCCCAGAGAGCTGGGGCCCAGTGGCGTCACTAGGGTTGGTGTCACCCGGTGCGGGTAACTCATGGTGTCACCCCCTCACGACTTACCGCATGGACCATCTCACCCTCTGCCTGCACCATCTCCCCTCTGCCTGCACCATATCCCCTCTGCCAGCACCATCTCTCCCTCTGTCCGCACCATCTCCCCTCTGCCTGCACCATCTCTTCCTGTGCCTGCACCATCTCTCCCTCTGTCCGCACCATCTCCCCTCCACCTGCACCATCTCTTCCTCTGCCTGCACCATCTCTCCCTCTGCCTGCACCATCTCCCCTCTGCCTGCACCATCTCCCTTCCTGCATCTCCCCCTCCGCCTGCACCATCTCTCCCTCTGCCTGCACCATCTCTCCCTTTGCCTGCACAATCTCTCCCTCTGTCCGCACCATCTCCCCCTCGCCTGCACCATCTCTTCCTCTGCCTGCACCATCTCCCCTCTGCCTGCACCATATCCCCTCTGCCTGCACCATCTCTCCCTCTGTCCGCACCATCTCCCCTCTGCCTGCACCATCTCTTCCTCTGCCTGCACCATCTCTCCCTCTGCCTGCACCATCTCTCCCTCCGTCTGCATCATCTCTCCCTCTGCCTGCACCATCTCTCCCTTTGCCTGCACCATCTCTCCCTCTGTCCGCACCATCTCCCCTCCACCTGCACCATCTCTTCCTCTGCCTGCACCATCTCCCCCTCTGCCTGCACCATCTCCCTTCTGCCTGCACCATCTCCCCTCCGCCTGCATCTCTTCCTCTGCCTGCATCATCTCTCCCTCTGCCTGCACCATCTCCACTCTGCCTGCACCATCTCCCTTCCTGCATCTACCCCTCCGCCTGCACCATGTCTCTCTCCGCCTGCACCATCTCTCCCTCTGCCTGCACCATCTCCCCTCTGCCTGCACCATCTCTCCCTCTGTCCGCACCATCTCCCCTCCGCCTGCACCATCTCCACTCTGCCTGCACCATCTCCCTTCCTGCATCTCCCCCTCCGCCTGCACCATCTCTCCCTCCACCTGCACCATCTCTCCCTCTGCCTGCACCATCTCTCCCTTTGCCTGCACCATCTCTCCCTCTGTCCGCACCATCTCCCCTCCGCCTGCACCTTCTCTTCCTCTGCCTGCACCTTCTCTTCCTCTGCCTGCACCATCTCTCCCTCTGCCTGCACCATCTCTCCCTCCGCCTGCACCATCTCTCCCTCTGCCTGCACCATCTCTCCCTTTGCCTGCACCATCTCTCCCTCTGCCTGCACCATCTCTCCCTTTGCCTGCACCATCTCTCCCTCTGTCCGCACCATCTCCCCTCCGCCTGCACCTTCTCTTCCTCTGCCTGCACCTTCTCTTCCTCTGCCTGCACCATCTCTCCCTCTGCCTGCACCATCTCTCCCTCCGCCTGCACCATCTCTCCCTCTGCCTGCACCATCTCTCCCTTTGCCTGCACCATCTCTCCCTCTGCCTGCACCATCTCTCCCTTTGCCTGCACCCTCTCCCTCTGCCCGCACCATCTCTCCCTCCGCCTGCACCATCTCTCCCTCTGCCCGCACCATCTCTCCCTCCGCCTGCACCATCTCCCCTCTGTATGCACCATCTCTCCCTCCGCCTGCACCATCTCTCCCTCTGCCTGCATCATCTCTGCCTTTGCCTGCACCATCTCTCCCTCTGTCCGCACCATCTCCCCTCCGCCTGCACCCTCTCTTCCTCTGCCTGCACCATCTCTCCCTCTGCCTGCACCATCTCCATTCTGCCTGCACCATATCCCCTCTGCCTGCACCATCTCTCCCTCTGTCCGCACCATCTCCCCTCCGCCTGCACCATCTCTTCCTCTACAGTAGCACAAGTGGAAGGGGTAACAAGCTCTAATATAAGATCAATCCTTTTTTCGGTGACTATTTCACTTACGGTGTCTATGGGATCACATGCTGTATTCCTTGAGGATTCCACTTTTCGTAATATTTTAATAAAAACCTTCATTCGTCAGCTTGTATCTTTTCACCTGTTATAGACGGTATTTTTAGTTGCAAGTTTCCTATCAAACTGCTTATTATTGGTAGCACAAATAATTTCAAGTCACGTTTTGAATATAAGTGCACGCTTATCAACGAAACATGACGCATTTGCATATTTTATGGGAGCTACCTGTATGAATTCCAGTGCACGTCTAAATGCAAAGCATGATTACATTATTCACAAATAAGGGAAATCGGACTATGCTTCACGTGATTTGCTTTTAAACTGGATCTTTTCCTGCACATTTTTCTAATGATTCAAGTCTCTAATCACGGCACCATATTAAACTTAGGACCTTTTACAAGGCTTTCAGCCAGGATCTTTAGTGCCCATTTTCATTGTTTATAACCTTTTAAACCCCCATACCGGTCTTTAGTTTCTCACCATGACTCCTTTTTCTGTTATCTATATCAACCACCTGTTTATCACTATCAATTGGCTTGCTATCATCGGATACCTGGAACATGTAATTATCCATTTATATATTCAATTGGGGTCTAAACATAATTGTTTATATTTTCTCCTCTTTTCTTGATGTTACGATGGGCATTCTCTTCTTGTTTCTTTCAAACCCCGCCTGCCCATTTTCACTCCACCCTACCTCCTATATTTACGAATTGATCATCATCTATTTATAAAATGTTTTGTATGATTGTCTGAACCTTTATTATATTTAATTGACCTCATTCTAATGTGCATTCTTGACATATAATGATGTGACTATCTATATATTTATATTGATATGTATTTGGATGATTTAATTATTGGTATATCACTTGTTGATTAACTATTGATTACTTGTTTTCTTTAAACCATTGGGTTTTTTCGTTTTCCGGTGGAAATTAATATCGTACGGTGTATACTATCATGTTCTTTACTTTGGTTGTATATATTCGATTGCTTGCTATTATTATTATTAATTTGTTTATATGTAATTGCACTCGTGATACTCTTGGAATTCACTTTTTGGAATATGTCAAATGTGTCAACTGCGCCTCTTGAATTATGTTAATCAAATTATTGTACATATGTTTATATTTAATAATTTACTTCTGCTAACATTAAAATCAATCTCACTCTCTCCTCAATCATCTTCATTTCACCCGAACCACTCTGAACTTTCCCCTCACATTTAAAACTTCCTCAACCCTCCTCACACCTTTTTCGTGTCTTTCCCCTCCTCTATTCCACTTCTTTTCTTTTCTTTTTTCTTTTCTATCTTTTCACCCATTTTCCTTTTCTTTTTCTTGCCCCCTTTCTCTCCTTTTTATTTTTCCCCCCTTTTTCCTTTGTTTGTTACTCCCCCCTTTTTTCTTTTCTTCTCTCTTTTCTCCTTCTCCTGTCTCCACCGTCTTTTTGCCCTCACGACTGGTCTATACTTTCTCGCTCTTTTTCGCTCTACTACACCACAAAAATACTTTGTTTTAACTTGCACTGAACAATACAGCCCTGAAGAAGCCCCAGGCCCGCTGGCCGCTCAGGGGTGAAACACGTGTTGGCTGTTCACTCTGACGTGTTAATAAATACGTTCTGCATTAATTTATGGGAATTTATTGGAATTATTCCAAATAATTAACATTCAAACCTTCAAGCCCCAGCACAACCTTTTTTCCTTACCATCTCTTCCTCTGCCTGCACCATCTCCCCTCTGCCTGCACCATATCCCCTCTGCCTGCACCATCTCTCCCTCTGTCCGCACCATCTCCCCTCTGCCTGCACCATCTCTTCCTCTGCCTGCTGCCTGCACCATCCCTCCCTCTGCCTGCACCATCTCACCCCCTGCCTGCACCATCTCCCTTCCGCCATCTCCCCCTCCGCCTGCACCATCTCTCCCTCTGCCTGCACCTTCTCAACCACTGCCTGCACCATCTCACCCCCTGCCTACACCATCTCACCCCCTGCCTGCACCATCTCACCCCCTGCATGCACCATCTCACCCCCTGCCTGCAGGCAGGGGGTGAGATGGTGCAGGCAGATTCCTAAAGATTGTCACTCAAATGGGTATGAAGAAAACTCTGTGCTCTATCGAAGCACACAACAAATAGCCCCTAAGGTTTCAACACAATAATTAATCACTTAAACATAAATTCAACAAAGACTCTGTGAATTAGATTAGTAATTACATTTTTTGAATATATTCACAATTAAATCTTTGCGACAACAAAACAGTGCATGATTGACGAATCAAATCAGATTGTACAATATTATCAAAACATGATATAGCGAATCAATCAATGTTTTCAGTTGCGTATTTTTCAGTGACCAAAATGCAAAGAGCTATATCAAACGAGGATATCCTCGGGAAATACTGGATTCTGCCAAGGCCTGCGCAACTCAGAAAGCCCGCAAATATTTTTTATCGACATCACGATCCAGAAGCAAAAGAGAGACGTTATCGTGTAGAAATTCTCTCACCAGGCTGCCAAATTAGAAAAAATTATTTCACTCAGATGGAAAGTCTTGGACCAAGAAGCCTATTTCAAAACTGTTTTCACACACAAACCCTTATTCGCGCACACACGGTCTAAGAATACCAGAGAAATTCTGAAGACAAAAGTTTCTTTGGCACCACGCATTTATACTGGCATTAAAAAATGCTAGATTGCAGTCAATGTGGGAACGTGATACTTGACAACACATTTTTACATTCACACACAGGTAAGAAAATTGCTCTAAAACATTCCTCAGATTGCAATACTGATGCAGTAATCTATTAGATCAAATGTCCGTGTGGACTCACTCACGTGGGACGCACATCACGTAAAGTGAGAATCAGAATTACTGAGCATAAAAGTGTCAACGTTTCATTAGGTTCAGGCTTCATTATAAAGCAAAGCAGAGCAGAGGTGAGGTGAGGCTGCAGCGTAACGGTGTCACCCCATGAGATGGTGTCACCCGGTGCGGTCCGCACCCCCCGCACTCCCCTAGTGACGCCACTGCTGGGGCCCTGTCCAGCTTGTGACGCCATTAGCCACAATTTCAGCTTCATCAAAAGGCAAAAAATTAACAAGTGTCTAAAGTGCTTGAGTTGCTATGTGGCTGCTTCAACTATTAATCTGATGTCAAATTGATACTTATGCACTTTGCCTAGCAGCGAGGCATTAATTTGCATGCACAGGTATATTTACTAACATTTTGCACCAGCTTTGAGTCACAAAAAGGATGGATATCGACACAAGGGGGCTCATTAGTATGGCGGGCAGACTTTGTCCGCCCGCTTTACTCTCGGGAAATGGGACTGCCCGCTAAGGGTGCGACGGTCCCGCACATCCCATTAGGATGCGCGCGCATTTCTGACATTGCGGCGGGCAGAGCTGAAAGCACCTCCCACCGCAATGCCAGAAATGCAATTTGTGCATTTGCCAGCACAACGTGACAGGCAAAGCGCAGTGCCTGCCACGTTGTACCGGCAAATGCAGGGGGGTACCATAGGTACCCCCATGTGCATACCCCAGAATCCCTGGGGGCCGGCTACAGGCCCCCAATGCAGGAATAGCATTCCAATGCCGCCACGGAAAGGCATGTCCCTGCATCTATGCTAATATGGATGGCAATGTCTACCAGACACCTCCACCATATGAACAGCTTTTCCGCCCGGTAGGCAATCGGGCGGATTGCCTAACGGCGGAAAACCGGCGGACGGTCTTTCCGTCCGCCGGGGTCCCCCAGCCATAGGAATATGGTGGGGGGGGGAATTGGCATGCGGGCTGGCACTAATGTCAGGCGGATCAAACCGCCATGCGGGTGGTGGCAATCCGCCTGACATGCTGATGGGTCCCAAGATGTTTATTTGAAATTTACTTTTTAGCACAAACCTAATTTTGCATTGGAAGGCCCCCTGAAAGTAACTCAAAGCAGCAACTAGTGTGGATTTGCATTAATTTGCGTCAAGAGGGCGCCATGATCCGTGGGCGCTGCCATGCAATCACCTATGGTTTTTCATTCAAGCCTATCTACAAAAAGGTAGAAAGGGTTCTGCATCATAAAATAACTCTGTTCTGGCATTGGCGTTATCAAGGAGAATGCTTTTATTCTCCAATCTTTATGGATTTTACATGTGTGTTGCTCTGTACAAACAAAGCAGGAAACGTTTCAAAGTTAGTCTAAGCATTGTATTTCGTACTCTAAGAGTCCTCTTCCAGTACAAAACATATGGAAAACTTAATGCAGACACTTTTGCAGCAAAGTGCAAAGGTGAGTCGCCTGTAGCCTGATTGTGCGCCAGCGTGGTTAGAGAACAGCACAGTGCCATATATGTGTTTATATAGCACCTTCCTGCTCTCTCCATTTCATGCAATGCAACGCAGCAACATCGGTTCCTGTGCTATGTTGCAAGATATATTAGCAAATATGCTCAGTGGCGTTTTACCTCCTGCCATCTATTTTTCACTTGAAACAATATTAATCATAATATTATACAGAAATATTGCAATAATAAGCATTTTTGTTAAATCCCAAAGCACGCCAATAAGTAGTGACTCCTGTGAAATAAATCATATTGTGCCAGAATTCTATGATCCTGCTGCATCTCACATATATCCCCACTCTCTCAGTCTGTTTGTGACACATAGGTTTACATTGCTTTCACACAATGTGCACTATCCATCAGAGCTAGTTCGTCTGTCCTTGTTACTCAATGTTCTAGAGTAGTGTTCAGATATGCTGCACTTTACTGTATAGAGGGTGTGGTTCTACCGGGACTTTCCTGATGAAGAAACAATGACGATTCATCTTGAGAAAGATACGTGACAGATTGTTTTTTTGTCTGCTTCCTTTTTCCTCGTAAGAGCTGAATATCTTAGTCACAGAGACTTCTCGGAATTGTGTTTTTTGTAACATTTATGGGCAGGTCACAGAGGAAGTGACACTCAGCACAGGTGAGATCTGTTCAATCTACATGTCCAGTCCAACAGTCTATGCCATGTCCCTGATGATTTCAGAAGACTCAGGGTCACATTTATCAACCCTTTGCACCATGCACCGTGCAAAGTCACTAAAAGTGATGCCAACAGGCACAAAGTGTTGATTTGGGATTTATTCGTTTTGCACAGGAAAGCACTTGTTTTTTTCTTTTGCACAGGAAAGTAAATCCAAAGTCAACCCCTCTCTGCCAGCCTCTCCCGCTTGCCCTCCATTGTCATTTTGCTGCCCCGGTCTGACGTGCCTGCCCTCCATCATTAACTTGCTGCTGCAGCTCTCCATTTCCAACTTGCTTGTCTCATTTCATTCCGTACACCCTTCTTGGCCAGCTTGTTCTCCTAGCCCTTCCTGTCTGCCCTCCTTTGTCAGCTTGTGCCCCATCCCCTCGGGCCCACTCTCAGTTGCCAGCTTGCTGCCTGATCACATGCCGCCCACCCGCCATTTACCATTTGCCTCCTCAGTCCCTTCTACCCACCCTCCGTTGTCAGTGTGCTTCCTCTTTGTCTCTCATTTTTCGTCTTTCCCTCCAATGTCCTTCTAGCCTGTCCTCCCTTCCTCCATTTTGCCTCATCTCCAATCTAGTCCCACGTTTGTTTTTTTAATAATTAGAAAAAACACATTAGCACTAGCCAAATTATAGAACTTTTTTTTAGCCATATTGCATAGAAGCCGCACTGCTACCTGCATTGGCTACAAATCATTGCCAAAGCAATTACATTGTCGAGACCTATTGGCTTTGACAATGCTTTTTATGAAGGGTGAGTACCAGAGTAGACCCTGGAGACATTCGCGTCATGCAGATAATACAAAGGTTGCCTTATGGCTGTGACAAAGTCATGAGAAGAAGCACTAGAAGTGTGCAAAAATGCAATGCATAGATGCATTCATGAAAAATTATCCAACTATACGATTTGCAATGTTGAAAAGACGCCACTTCAGCAGTATCTTAGATAGAGTCTTGTATAGTGATCTAGCGGGACACCAACCTACGGACAAATATTACTCATCATCATCATCATTAACTTTATTCGGTCGTTAAGACCATCAAAGTGCATAGGTGTACAAAAGTATGGTAAATAAAACAAAATTGTACATGATAAAATTGTAAGCCAAAGTAGATGATGTTATTCATACAACAACAAGCGTATTAAACCCCGAGCCATTAAGGAATATAAACAAATTAAAATAACTGGCTTCCAAGGTATTAAACCCATACAATCTAAAAACACATATAAAATACAAAAATATTACTAAATCACACACATTCGGGTCCATTAACCACACTTACTTAAAGTATCCAGTTGACGAACGCCCCCCCCCTCCCCCCGGGAATCAATTTTTTAGCTTCTTTATATGTCTGTGTGCCTAGAGAATTTGAACCTATTTATTTATTTACTAAGCCCTTCCTTACTCATGGATCTATTAGTTGAGTTAGAGTTGGTAATTAATTACATTAAGCATTTACCTATTTTAATTTCATTGAATAACCACAGACTCAGTTTTAAATTAGAAAGTTTTCTCTGATAATATTTTAGTGAATCAAATACAAATTACGGTGTTAACTCCATCATTCTGAGAATGGTAAAATTCAGTTTGCCTAAATTAGTCTATAACTTTAATGATGAATACCTCAGGAAGTGAGGATACAGAGAAAAGGCACATTGATACAACACATTTTATATTTACCTAGGATGGTGAGAGATCAGTCCCTTCTGGCCAAGAGTTTGGACCCCACAAATTACCACGTAACAGCTTCAGGACAGGATTAAACAGGACAGATCACTTCTTCTGGATTTAACACCAGTGTAAACCCCTCTCAGATACTAGTTCCCTCCTCAACAATCTTCCGCACCTTGTTCCTAGTCCCTCACCTCCTTCCTCGGTCCTCTTCCGCACTCTTGTTCCTAATTTCTATTTGAACATTTTAAGTCTGCTTCAGGTAATCAATCAGCAATTGGACAGCATGTCTATCTCTCAGCGTTCTGGCAGCGATCAGCCCAATTCAATTTGCTAACTATCCCAATTATACCTTCTGGTGGCATGATCCACCCCCAAATGTTTCAAACTTGTATAAATTGTGTATTCTGATTGGACAAGCCAAGGGGGATGATCGTCATAACGTACCAAATGTAATACTTTTCTAAAGAGCATTGTCTTATGTTCCCACCCATTTAATTTGTTTCTCTCAAGCTTTATTCCCCCGTTTTCTCATATTAAATTAAAACATTGTATTATATTTATACATTTGTTAGTTGAGTCTTCAGGATGTTCCGTCATTTTATCCCTATGAGAAAAGATCGTCCTTGACCATGTTCTAATGCTTGGGATCACGACTCCAGGGTTGTATTCTATTGAGACTGCGCACATTACCCACATGGGTTTAAGCCTCGTCTCTCGATTTAGGCCCAATAGAAAACTAACAGAGAAGTCAAAAAGACAAGATGTTAGACTCAAATAAAATGGTTTCACTGTATACCACTTATGTCTACTCTGAACCCATTTAATTAAAATAATTCTTTATGCATTAGCACTTAGTATAAAATGCAGTTTAGTTTTGAGCAAAGCAGATGCTTAGCATGTGAGTTCTGAAGTGGCCATTTTGCACGTTAGTGCACAGAAGCAAAGCTTTCCCTCCAAGCGTTATGACATCATGTAGTTGGCGCATGCGAAATTCTTTTCCCGCGTTTTTAGCAGCCATTTTAGTCTCATTCAATTACTTGTTAGTAAACACATAGGAAGGCTTCCCCTGCTTCTACATTGTGTACAGAATTTGTGTAAATTAAAATGACAAACAATTTATTAATACTTTATTATAATTATAGGAGAGGTTTCATCCAGCAAGTTGTTTAAATGCAAATCCTTGCTCCATCAATCCCCTCTCTGATGGCATTTATGCCATCAACAACTACCCATACCCATATCAAATGCCAACTTTAGCATATTTCCATTCCCCTCTCTAATTTGTCGATTTCTATTTCTTCTTTCCCTTCCTTATTCTTCAGTTTCTTATATAATTCACTTTTCATTTCTTCCAATTTAAATTCTTCAAACTTTCTTTTCTTTCCCTGCTTATTTATTTCATATTTTCTTCTTCTTTTGATGCATTTACACCAAATCATTATTATAAGACCTATCAATATTATTACGAGTATAGGTAGTATTACTTGAGCTATTACTCCTTTACCAAAACTAGTAAACCAAGACCCTATTGAAGTTAAACTAGTTGTTAGTCTTTTCCATATATCATCAACTTCCAGTGGTTTTAATTCTTCTTCCAAATTAGTAATATTCTTAATATAGTTCCCAATTTCTATTCTTTTGTTAGGAATGTAGGTGCAACAATGTTGCGCTTTCAACATTTTACCGACTCCACCCTCTTTTGCTAATAATATATCAAGGGCAAGACGATTTTGCAAAACCATAGATCTGATAGCAACCATTTCGGTATTAATCATTAGAAACCCTTCAGCAGTGCCAGTCGATAAACGATCAACCACTGTAGAACATTTACAAATTCTTTGTGTATTCAGAATCACTTCCACTGAAGGTATCAATGATGCACTGAATATGTCTCCTACAATTTCTGCAAAACTAGCTCTTTTACTACATATTAGTTCATTATTGTTCTAATTGCTTCCAGTGATTCTTTTTACATGGTAATCTTTATGAAATACAATTCCAAAATAACAACTCCCATACCATCTTTCTGGTAGCTTAAAATAAGCTTTGTTCCCACTTATATAATAAATTCAAGGAAATACCGGATCTGTTCCTCCTTTAAGTCCCCATCCCCCAATGATCAAGAAATTACGCTCACATTCACCGGAACCAATAAATACATTGTTATAGTTAGTTTTAAACCTATGGTGACAAATCTTCCACTTCTTTTCAAAGTGTAGTGCCATTGCAGCCTGAGCCTTGCCAGGTGCATAAATATTTCCTTTCTCCGCCCATGATGGAATTTTGGGTTTCTTTTCTTTGGCTTTCTTCTGGAAATCTTATCTCCTGTCTTCTACTAAATTATAAAATATATTTTCTTCTTCTTTCAGTAAACATGTTAAATTATGCTTATGAGCTTCAGCATTATCTATTGGTTTTTGCTAAGAAAACTTCTCCCATAAACTGTGCAGCTAGACTAGTGAGTACTGGATTCATATTCTTTCTTACAGGAATTTCAGAAAATATCACATGTAGATTTGAGTAATAATACTGCGATTTTCCTGTTTTATAAAATAGACTTATTAATATACTACATGATATGCCATATGTTAGCGGTAGGTGGTGGTATGTAACTCCTTCTGCTACTGAAGCTGGTAATTTCATGCATACATAACAAACACTCATCTCCATAGTATATACATATTCAAATAATAATTTTGTAAATACATTTCGATCTGTGTTATATCTGTTACTGTGTGATGTATTTATAACTTATTTGATGCTTCTAATTCTTCTCTATTTTCCTTAATGTTAGCTAGTTTTCCATCTACAGCTGTAACATTTCCCTTTTCTATACTCATCAGATATGGTATTGCTATTGTTAATTCTAACCATACTATAATTACTAATAGAATGCTACATATACATATTCTATAACATTTTTGTAAACAATTTCGTTTTGGTCTCTCAGTAACTCTATTGTTAGCCAATATTTAAGAAGATTTCTGTTCTTTCTTTCAGAACTCACAATTTCAGTTTGTTTTCAAGGAGGTCGCACCTTTCCTTCGTTAATTTTTCTGTAATTATTTCTTCATCATTTTCTTCATTTATATCTAAATTTTCAAGATCTTCAAGAATAATATAAATCCATTCAGGTCCCTTGAATTTATTATTCAATATTCTTAGTCTCTGGCTTCTTCTCTTTTGTTTCTCACTATTCTGTCCTGATAGACTAGTAACTTCATCACTTGTTCAGGTTCTTCATCAATAGTCTTAAGTTGATACCTCAATCTCTTGACAAATCTGGGCCTAATACCACCTTTTCTGACTCTTATGGGTTGCACTATATTTTCACTTTCTTTGTCACTTTGGAGTATTCTTTTATTTGTAATTTGTTGAGGCACAACTTGATTTTCTTCGCCTTCTGAATCCCTCTCTAGTTGACCGAATTCAGGACTTTTTGAAGTACTACTCTTCACCTGAACATGTTCCGCATTGTCTAACTGACCCTGTACTGATTCTTTGCTAGTCAAGGGAAAATCCCTGGGTGCACATATATGTATGGCCTTATTAAATCTCCATACCTGTCTCATCTAAACACTCGGTCATCGGGTTAGGGAACCTAACCAAAGAATTTAAATTTCCACACTAAAATAGGAACATTCACAGTCTTTTTTAATAAAACATTAGACAGTTTATACACAATAACAAATTAAAATTTCAAAGCGCGATCTTTGAAAGGATATAATAAAAACAATTAGTTTTAACAGTTGATCATAGCAATTCAATACATTTCATACACATAAAAATTATGAAATCAGATATTAACCATCAGAATCATTTAAAGTAAAAAATCACATGCAAGGTTTACATAGAGTGAAAAAAATCTTTTGTAATATACAAGCAAACACAATCTTCAATACACCCCTACACAGTGTGGCTGTATGATATTATTACCACTCTTAATTATTTGATCCAAAGGTCGTTAGGTCATGGGAAAGTGACATCAATGGTACTACTTTTGTGTGCGTATCAATTGTTCACTGGACCTGGTTTGGATTCTACAAGAAAACATTTTTTTTTGCGTCGACGCGTTTCGGTGCGGAGAACAAAATATATTGTAGCACCTTCCTCAGGACTGCCGTTTCTTTGGGGTCACCGGCTTCAAAGGTTATTATTAAAACACCCTTTCAACTGGGTATATAGGCAGGACACCCCTGTTGGTGGGGATTAGGGATTCAGGTCCTGGCTTCTGGTATAAATATCGATTTTCCTTTGCAATCTAGAAATAATTGTTGCTGTGCTTCTTCTCCTTCTTGTTTGTATTTCCTGGCATTTACACTTTTCTTGAGCCAGCTACATAGAAATCTTTCTTCCCGGGTGTGGAGTGCGGCAGTAATAAGCCACTCATCTATCTTTGCGATATTCAATGATGTTTCCACTCTTCTTAGACCGTTAGGATTTTTTATCTTAAAACATAATAAAACTTATCTTGGACGGGCATATATCCACGCGACTTCGTCCGTGAACTGGATATGTCCTTTTTCTTCTGAAAATCGCGTTTCTGCCTCGTCCTCTCGCCTGATTCTTTGCTAACCTGTTCTTCTCCTAGTTCTTGACTCCCTATTCTCTTTCTGCTTGGTTCATGTTTTTCTTCTCCAGAATTATCTCTCAAATCAGTCTGTGTGTATGTTTTTTGTTGTTATCTCTACTTGTTCAGAGACTTCAATTTTGGCTTCTATTTCCTGAACTTGATCTCCTATCTCTAACTGATCCCCATCAATGTCTAGCTTTTCTGCTTTTGTTCTGCTCCTTGTTCTTACTTCTTCATCAGGTAAATTGACTGCTGGTACCCAATTCTCTTGACTAGTGCTTGGTTGTTCTTGATCAGCTAGTTCAGAGTTTGTTAGTCTAGGCTCTTCAGCTGCACATCCTTCTGCACCTTCAACTTCAATTTCTTGTTGTTGATTTTCTTCATCAGGAGCTGATACTTTCTTTGTATGACTGGCATGGATCCAACTAGGCAAACCTGCACATTTCACTGCGGTTGTTGTAACCAATATGACCTGTTTTGGTGCACTCCACCTGGGGGCAAGACACGTTTCTCTGAAGTGATTCTTCACTACCACCCAGTCACCTGGATTTAGATCATTTGCTTGATTTGGCTGCCTAGCCTCTGCGTCTTCTCCAACCTGATGAGAGACAGATCGCACTAGGTCAGCCAATCTTTTCCAAGAATCCTATACCAGATCATCAGTTATGCTGAACAATCTGTGTCCCGGTATGAAAGCTAATCTCATTGTTCTTCCCATGAGTATTTCATGGGGACTCAACCAAGTATTTCTGTCAGGAATATTTCTGAGTCCAATCAGAACAAGAGACAATGCATCTGGCCAATACAGTGAAGTGGATGCGCATCCTTTTGCCAATATTGATTTTATTGTACCATTCACTTGTTCCACTATCCCAAGCCTCTGGACGATAGGCACAGTGCAGCTGTTGTTCAATCTTGAATGCTTCACAGATCAATCAAATTATTTCATCATTAAAGTGAGATCCTTTGTCTTATTCCACCATTACTGAAAAATGAAAACGTGGTATGATCTCCCTCAACAATAATTTGGAAACTGTTATACTGTCATTTCTTCTGGTTGGGTATGCTTCCACCCATCGTGAGAATAAGCACACTATGACTAGTATGTATTTTAGACCGCTACACAATGGTAACTAAATGAAATCCACTTGTAATCTCACAAATGGTCCTTCCCCAGCTGACCACTGTCTTTCTACCTGGGTTATTTTGTTGACAAATTAAACATCTCTGGCAAAGGCTCTCTGCAATAGGTCTAAACTTCACATTGTGTCAATCTTGTCTGAGAAGTCTGATCATAGCATCCCTACCTATGTGCGTGTCTCCATGATACATTCATGCTAATTGTGAAAGTAAACAATCTGGCATGACAGGCCTGCCATCTAGATAAATCCAGACACCATCACTTTCTCTTCTTTGACATCCTAGTTTGATCTACTCTCCTTTCTCACTTACATTTACTTCATCTAGTAAATTACTTACTACATCCCATGTTTCTAATGCTGAAATAAGCAGAAGTTGGCATCTGATTCCTGTAGTTTCAATTTTCTTGTTTACTGCCATTTTTGTTTTAGCACAATATTGAGCAACTTGGTCAGCATCATGACTTCCTGCAGTCACATAGTCATTTCCTGACTGATGTGCCACACATTTGACCACAGCTACTTCTTTTGTCAACTGTATGGCTTCTAAAACTCTTTCACATATTGTCCATTTTTGATAGGGGTTCCTGAAGAAGTCATGAAATTCCTTTGCATCCAAAGTTGGCCAAAGTCATGCACAACCCCGTAACCATACTGACTATCAGTGTAAATGGTTACTCTCCAATTTTTCCCAGTTTTGCATGCTTTAATTAAAGCAATCAATTTGACTACTTGTGCAGACCTGACTCCAGGTAAATAGGATGCTTCAACTATTCCAGCCAATGTACAAATAGCATAAGCAGCACTCAATCCTCCTTCTTCATGCCTCATGCATGAGCCATCTACAAATAATTAATTTTCACATTTGATCAATGTTCTTCTTGAATGTCTGGGCGAGGTTTTGTACAGTATTCTGTTACATCTAAGCAATCATGATCAACATCATCTCTCACTTGTTCTAGTCCGTACACATCAGGTAAGAGTGGAGCTGGATTTAACACTGTGCATAGGATTACGGTCCCATTTTCAGCTCCCAAAATAATCCTCTCATATTTTGTCATTCGACTTGGTGTGAGATACTGAGTATGAGTTCTTGTTAAAAGAATTACAACTGAATGTGGAACATACACTTTAATAGGATGTCCCATCACAATCAGTTCACTCTGTTCAAGGCTTGTGCAATTAGCAGCTACTGCTTTCAAACAACCAGGTAATGCAGCAGCCACTGGGTCCAGACGTCTCATGGCCGAGACGTCTAATTAAACCATGTCTTTGGGTCAAAACTGACAAAGCACAATTATCTCGTTCACAACAAAAACATGTGAACTCTTTTGTATAATCTGGCATTCCCAAAGCAGGAGCTTCACATAGGCATTGTCTTAATTTCACAAAAGCTTGAATCATCCCACTCTACAGGATCCTTTTCTCATTTCTTTGTTAACTGAATCAGAGGCTTGGCCAATACGGAAAATCCTGCAATCCACTGCCTACAATATCTTTCAACACCAAGAAACATTCGAACTTCCTTCTGGGTCTGGGGTAACTGCATCTGTATTATTATTTTGATTCTTTTAGGTGTCACCCTCCTTGTTCCTCTTTCTAGTTGATGTCCCAAGTATTTCACATTCTTTTGGCAAAACTGTAATATCTCTGGTGACACTTTCTGCCTTCCATCTGCCAGATGGTTTAGCAATGCAATAGAATCCAAGACACAATCTTCTCGTTTTTTTTAGGCCACTGACATATCGTCTATATATTGGACCAAAACTGAATTCCTAGGCACTAAAAATGTTTCAGGACATTTTTTTTTAATTTGGTTAAAAATGTAAGGACTTTCTGTGTACCCTTGAGGAACACGATTCCACACATAAAATAGATTTTTAAATTTAAATGAAAAAAGGTATTGACTATCTGGATGTAATGGGATAGACAAAAATGCATGACATAAATCAATTACTGTGAACCATCCTGCGTACCATGGTATCTGATATAGAATCGCCGCAGGATTTGCACTATAGGACAACTAGGTATCACTATTTTGTTTATTTTTCTAAGGTCTTGTACTATCCTATATTTTCGGTTAGGTTTCTTAATACCAATTATGTGTGAATTTTAAGGGCTGCTCATTATTTCTTTCAAAATGCCTTGTTGAATTATTCGTTCTATTTCTGCTATAACACCTGATTTTACTTCTGGACTCATTTTATATTGTCATGTATTTGGGTAAGTAGCACCTTCCTTTACAGTCACTTTCACTGGGTCCACACCTGCCATTAGTCCTACTTCTTTTCCAGTAAAATCCCATACTTTTAGATTTACTGTTTATTTTAGCTCTTCTGGTAGGTCATCTTTTGTCATCATAGTGTACATGTAATCTACCTCTGTTCCTTGTTTTGCTAACATCAACTTATGGATACTATCTTCATCAGGGGTCTGGATTGTCACACCCTCCGGTGTACAATATATGGTGCAGCTCATTTTACAAAGTAAATCGCTACCTAACAAGTTTACAGGACTGGAATCACAAACTTATTCATTTCTTTGAAATTCCCTATACACACTTCCATTGGTCCTGTAATTAGGGTTCTGATCTGTCTGTTGCTAACTCCAACTACTTGGATGGATTCTCATGAGACGGCCGGGTTTGGGATGTCTGCTGTTCTTACAGTAGACCGGGTATCACCAGTGTCCAGTAAAAAGGTAATATCTTTCCCTTCTAATTTCGCATCAATGTATGGACCTGACTGATCTACCGGTAAGGATGCACCAAGTACGCATTCTTCTTCCCCCCTCCTCAGGAACCGTCATAATTCATCTTCTGCTGAACTACTATTCTGCAAAAGAAATTGAGAAGTTACAGAATTTGCCTTACCACTTTCTCCTTGAAATCCGGCGTCCACACTGTACTTTGCTCTATTCACAAAATTTGGCATAGAGGCAGGTGGTAACTGATTCTGTTGGTTTACAACCAACTGCGGTTTATTCAATATCACCTCATTCTGCGTCTGTGGATTTAAATTTTGATTTGGGCCATTATTGATTTGTATATTTTTACACTTGTTTTTCCAATGCCCCAATTTCGGCACCCATTGACAAGGAAATGTTTTCTTTACTTGTTCTCTATTCATCTTTCCTCTTGGGTTTTCCCTATTATTTTCATTCTGTCCTGATCTTCTATTTTGATCATTATTTATTTTTAATTCCTGTTGTTCTGCCAGTTTTACTTGTGCCCACATCACTTTTTCCATTTATTGTCTATCTCATTTCCACAATATTTTGCATATTTCAAAACCTCATCTATAGGCTTAATTTGCTAGCACAACATGTGCATCTGAATCATTTGACAAATTTCTGGCCTTAGTCCAGATACAAATCGATATACAAAATGTCCCATACTCTTATCACCCATGTTTTCAAATCTACTATACTGTTTAAACACTTGCAGTAAACGCTCATAATATGCATGGACAGTCTAATTTATTTCCTGTGTTGTTCTATCTATTTTTACCTAATCAGTTTCTTTTGGAGGTATTTTCCCTTTCAAAAATGTAATTACTTGACTATATTTCTTCATTACCTCTTCTGATGGTGCACCTGTTTTCTCATCTCTTGGATATTTTTCACTAGGCCAATCTACTGTAATTTTACATTCTGCCCATAAATCAACAGGTACCACTATGTCAAACAAACCATCAGATCCTTTAGCAAAACCTTCCAAACCTTTACAAACCTTTCAACTTGTCTATACCATTCTACACGCTTCTCTCTCAATTGTGGGAAATCATTTGTAAATGATAAAATATCCTGTCTTGTCCATGGAACATGTACATATCCCCCTCCGGATACTTCGCTCATAGGACACAATCTTTCTGCCTTTTTAGTTTCTCTTAATACATACTCTGACGCGGCTTTATTTGCTTGAGCTTCCTCCTCCCTCCTTGTCTTCCACCTGTCTAATTCTCCCCATTTCTGTAAAATAGTCATCAGTTCCTTGATCTGCAATTTCCTTCCTGACATATTCCTATTTTCTAAATCTTTGTTAGTGAACTCTGCTCTGTAATGTTTTTGCAATACTTTGGACTTCCGTATGTCAATTCCCATTTGGGAAGCAAGTTCTGTTAATTTCTCATGAAATATTTGTGCATTTCTTGTTATACTTCAGCGTATAAATAATACCTATTCCTCAAAATATGTATTTAACCTGTATTTTCCCCACATTTCCAGCTATCATTTCTTCTAATTCTATTTTTAATCTATAAATGTCCAGAATCTTTGGTGATGGTAATGTTTTATCCACCCCCTGTGCCAATCCCATGTTTCTAATTCTTCTGGTGGCACTAGGATAGCACGTCTAGTTCCTGTGGATGTTTCCATCCGTATTTCTCGTGAACCATTTGGGGTAACTCTCTTTGGGGTTTCATTCACTTGCTCCCTGATTGGTAAATTCATTAATGATATTACTGACTCACATTCACTTGCTTGATCTTCAATTATTATATATTTTTTTCTTGGCTCTTTTACAGAAGTAGTCATAACTGGTGGATTAGGACAAATCATTTTATCCCCATATAAGGGAATAACGGAACTTATAGTCACTGGTATAGTTAATGCCTCTGGATTTACACTCAATTGGGTTATTTTTTGCATTAATTCTTCTGTATTCTTATTTATAGCTTCCTTTTCCTGTAAATTTTTCTCATCTAAGGATTCATGTAATACTTGCGGAACCAGAGGAATTTCTAAAGTTGGAGCACTTGCTATACTTCTATTGGGTCGTTCCTCATATAGCGGAGGATTCTTTGTTAAAATATCTTCCATAACCTCATCTTCGGATTCACCACTTGTCATATGTTTAGTTTTTCTTGTACACTTGCTTCCTGATTGCTCATCTGACATTAATACAGGATACAATCCTTCTGCAACCATTGTCTGTCTCCGTTGTTTCATCTGATCTTCGCGCTTTATGTGTAATGTCTTGTGATAGAACCCTCTATGTACCCTTGTACTCCTAGTTCTGTCTCGTTCAAATGCCTCCATAAACCATTCCTCTAGTGCTTCATACTGGGTTAACCTAGGTCCGGGTTCTAGTTCATTCATGCTGTTTCTTAAATTATAAAGGATTCTGCCATTGAATGTACCATGTTCTGGTAAAGCCATTATTCCATCACCTTTTGTGTATCCAATCCAATTTTCTATCCATACACACGTATGATACCCTTTCTCCATCATCATAAATGAAGCTGGTGACTGGGATGGTGGAATAAGAATTCCTTCTCTAGTTTTAACATTTTAATCTTTTTTGAAATAATTCTTTATTTTCTGCATAAAGGCCATTTTTCTGTTTTCTCCATACATATAATAATTTTTCCTTCTTATAAATGCTTGTCTTACAAAATCTACATGTCTCCTATCCGGGTGATTCCCTTTTAAGGTCGGATCGTTTTTCCACATAAATTCTTATTTCCTTTCTAATTAATTCATACTTTTGTTTACACTTCGTCTGCCAATCTCGTTAGCGCTTTTACTCTTTTACTCCAATCAGGTTTAAATTTACAAAACGTTTGACCAATGCTAGCGCAGCTTTTAGTGTAACGTCAGTATCCACTCCTTACTACTTACCCCTCCTTTACAACCTTTCGTAATTCGCACACCTGCTGTTTCTACCAATCCCAGCACGGCACCTGATGAGGTCAGTGTGACAACCAACCCTTCCATACAATTCCCTGTTGTCTCACCCAAGCCCGCTGTCCAATCCCAGTGCGGCACTTTGTGAGGTCAGTGCAACTCCGGCAACTGACCCTCCCTTTATAAGGTGATACAAAAACGTATTTTCTTTTAATTTTACTAAAGTTTTACATTAGATGACAACATAGATACATTTGCTACTCTTTTGATTTTGCAAATCTGACACTTGGTTTCTTACACTACGAGTAAAACCTTCTGCTTACTCTTCAATCACTACGAGCAAAACTCTTCCGTTTACTCTTCAAGCAAGCTCAGAAGAACCTGCTACTCTTCCACTGTTACCCTTCTAGATGATATAACACCAAAATTTCAACAGCAAACTCTTCACTATCAATTACTGTTTCTCAACTAATTCCTAAAATCAACGAGTAACCTCTCTGCAGTGTGACACAATTAAATAATATTATTTAGAATAACTAGAACTTTAGAATCTTTGCTGTGTCTATAAAATAATAAGTGCCTTATGTGATACATGTAGATAAAGAATAATTTAGCGTATTCTGCAACTGGGCATGAAGAAACACAGCCAAGTGTATAACGAAGCTTTCATCTTACAAAGCATATATTAGTAAGTAGGGTATTTTATTTATGTACCCATGTTTGGTCAAAAAATTTAAAACATCAAAAGGAAGTTGAGGTGACTACGGAACTAAAAAGACATTATTGTTGTTTTTTTCTTTATGTGGTCTTGCAGCAGGTGAAACCAGTTCCGGTTCGCCCATATAGATATTTGGACCTAGGTAACAGTGGTCAATTAGCGCTTTGATTTTAAAGACCTATTCATCATAGGTAAGCTCTGTATTTTACACCAAGAGTATAATTGTGTGTACAAAGGATGTTTATGAGAGAATGTACTAAGTGGTTAATAAGGAGTAGAGTATATGGTACGGATGGTATGAGGGCACTGTTGGGATTAAGAGAATTGATGTGTTGGTATCATAAACCGTAGATGCTTTTTCCTGTTCTTTATCTTTTCTCAAAAGAAAAGTATGAATTTGAGTAACGATGTTTTTGATGATAATGCTGTTTCATTCCAATGTATTGTATATTTGCATTGATGTACCGATTAGTTTTTAGCACTTATTGATTTGTTATTTGTATTTGTATTATAGATGTTTTAATCACCGAGAGTACAATCCTATGTAGTCTTGATAAAGATGGTCCAACTATACTATACCTTTGAAACGCGTCGACGCCTGTTCACCATAAACTCACCACTCTCAATTCACCCTAAATTCTGATGAATTTTGAAACATTGGGGTGTCTGTGTATAGCTTTTTGGTATTGGTTGTGGACTGGTACCTAATGACAAAAATCTAATGTCTTGATTTAAAGAATATATTATGAAATTGTTGATTTTATTGTTTTATGCTCTTCCTTTCATATGAAATGTTTTAAATTTTTGTATTAAAATCTCAATAAATGGGCGTGGCCAAGATGGCGGAGTGAACGGACGTGTTCTGCCGGAGCTCCTGCGCCCGCCAAGGCCCTAAGCCCTAATCGCAGCTTCTCTCCCCCCTAACCGAGCCTGGTGGCCGGGTGTGGGCGAGGAGATCCCCAGGTGCAGCAGAGCGAAGCTCCGGTCCCTTAAGGAGCCGCAGCGCAGACAGCGGAGGTCTCGGCCGCTTGCACGCGCGGCGGTGGTGACGAAGCAGCCCGCATTGAGGGCCCACCTGAAGCGACGCCGGCCCGGAGGGCTAAGTGACGGACCTCCGCACTGCAGAGCAACAGGCCCGGAGGGGAACGGCCACGAGTTGGTGGCTTTTGCTGCGCCGGCCCCCGGAGCTAGTGGTGCCCGACGTCTGGAATCGCGGAGGACCCCGGTTCCCCCCCGGAACTACGCGAGGCCGCGGCTGCGGCCCTGCGAGAGACGAACAGAGGCCCGGAACACCGTCGGCGCGAGGTGCAGGAGAGCCAGGCGCTCGCAGGAGAGTGGTCGGCGGACCGGCACCGGGAGTGCGCAGGGAGGCGCTCTGGTAAGAAGAAGTGCCCTGGCCCCGTTCCCGCCCCCAAATCTACCTGAGGCCGCGGCTGTGGCCTAGTCGGCGGTGGTCCGGAGCCAGGACCGGACGGAGATAGAGCACGGCCCGGAGCGGACTTCTTGGGACTCGGGGCTTGGGCACGGGCCGGACGGCTGACCCGACAGGTCGCGAAGGGGGACACTTGCACGGAGACGGAGCGGAGCCCTGGATCCGGGCCTCCATGACCGGAAGTGGAGAGGGAGAGACCGGGTGAGCGAGAGTGAGTGTCCGGAGGAGTGAGGACTCGTGGTGCACCTCGCAAGGGTGGCCCTGCGATTTTCGCGACACCTACCCCCTACACCTACCCCCTAGGGCCCGGCTGGAGGGACGGATTGAGGCCCGGAACACAGTGGCTGGACAGCACTGAGACGCCGTTGTCGAGACAGACGCGGGAGGGGCGCAGACCGCCCCGGTGCATCACGGAGTGACTGTGACCGATACCGAGGATTGAGGGGCGGTAGTAAGCCGCGACGCCGACCAAGAGCGGGACACCGGTTGGGGGGCCCCCCCCCCCCTCTTCGCCACGGACTCGACACCAGAGGTGAGGAGTGAGCTGGGTGTGTGTACCGCAGCGCCCGGAGGAGGTTGGGAGTCTGAGACATTTCATACCATGGAGGCAGGGGACCGGAGCAACGCCTGTCACCGGCTGGGACGGCAGTAGGGCAACCTGGGAAAAGCGCCGAGCGCCATTGAGTTCTTCCTGAGTGGCCGGCAGCCGGGGGCCTGGACGTGGGTCGCTGGACTTGTCGAGGTACGACCCGCATAGCGCAGGCTCTCGAGGGTGCGGGCTGAGGATACGGACCTACCCCGAGGTAACAGACCGGCTGGGGACTGCCAGAGCTCACACGTGAGCTGCGGCGCAGGGGAGAAGATGGCCGGGCAGAAAGGCGGCAAAGGAGGCAATCGGACGCTCGCAGACATGCTCAATAAACCAGCCAGCAAAGGGGACAAGCCCCCGACTCAGTCAGGAGGTGCAAGCGGATCGCAAGGAGGGAACAGCGGTGAGCCACCGGTCACCAGATCCTTTTTGGAGTCCTTGTTTGGGACCTTGCGGGACGACTTTCTAGAATTGAAGAAGGAAGTGGCCGGTGAAGTACGAGAACTGCGTAGGGAGGTGGACGGTCTTGGGGAGAGGGTGGAAGCGGTTGAGACCTCCACGCAAAGGCAGGACGATGAGATAACACACTTGCAGCAGGAGGTCCTCCGCCTCAGGGACCAACACATTGACCTACAACTGCACAACGAGGATCTGGAAAACAGGGCAAGACGGAACAACATACGAGTCCGGGGGGTGCCGTCCACGGAAGAGACTTCTGGCATTGTGGTCTATCTGCAAGAACTGTTCCGCACTGTCCTCGGCGAGCCTGCGGACTTCCCTATCAGGATTGACAGGGCTCACAGAGTAGGCCCGCGGCGACGGGCGAATGGCCCTCCACCGGACATACTGGCTTTTCTTCCGGACTTCCCGCTGAAAGAGAGGATCATGTATGAAGCGCGGAAGAAGCAAACGATAGCATTCAGAGATCACCAGGTGGCACTTTTCCAGGACCTGGCTGCAACAACGCTCCAAAAGCGCAGGGCGTTCAAGATAGCAACTGACTTCCTAAGACAGCACGACACGCCCTACTCGTGGGGGCACCCCTTCCGCCTCATTTTCCGTTGGAATGACGAGTTGCACCAGCTGAGGTCTCTTCAAGATGTCTGCGAGGTCCTAGGAATCACGGCAGAAGAAGAGGAGTCGTCCACGCCCCGACGACGGAGAGCTTCAACTGACGGTGGCTGGTGGAGAGTCTCGAGACACAGGCCGCAGAGAGACACGCAGAGACCGGACTCGCCGACAGTGAGATCTGGCATGGCGGACGCACTCCGAACTGCTACTGAGACCTCGTTGATCGAAGGAGAAGTAGCGCTGACGGCCTAACAGGTCTCCGGGGGGAGATTGACAGTGCATTACTGTTAAAGCGGGCTTGGGGTGGAGGTGGGTGCGGGAATGCGAAGGCAGGATGCGGGTGGCTGATCGCCCATGAAGGTACCTCACCACAGACCTGTCCGTACGGGGCAGGCCTGGGACTCTTTGGACTACGAACTGTTGGGAGGGGGTGGGTTGGGAGGCTCAAGTTGGGGAAAGGGGGAAGGGGAGGCAGGGGTTTGGGAGTTGGGGTTCGGGGATCTGGGGATCCGGGAGGGGGGAGTTAGGGGCGACTCAGTCCGGTGTCAGTGTTATGTGTGTTCAGCTGAACCGGACCTTACGGGCCGATTCATGGCCGGGATTGGCACTGGCCGCCTTCGCCTGCTTAGTGCTGAAAGGTTACATTGATCTGGTATGGCGGGCTTGAAAGTGGTGACTTTGAATGTGAAAGGCCTAAACAACCCCACGAAGCGAAGGGCAATTCTCTCCCTATTAGAAGCCTCGCAGGCGGACATCTGTCTGTTACAAGAAACGCACTTGTTGGCGGGTGATTGCCATAGAATGCGGTCCCGTGCCTTCCCCACTCAGTTTTTTTCTTCCCACTCCACTAAAACGGCGGGAGTTGCTATATTGGTATCTAAATCCTTTAGGGGTGAGGCGCTGCACAAATTAGCTGAACAGAAGGGGAGACTACTGGTGTACAGATTCAAGCTGGGGCCCCTACATCTCACGGTGGGGTCGGTTTACTGCCCAAACGAGCGTCAGGAACACTTCCTCCACACCGCGCTGATAGATTTCACTGCATCCCCCGATCGACATCTCATTCTGGGGGGGGACCTCAACATGGTATTTGACTCCTCACTAGACAGATCTGCACAGCGCTTTCCACAGACTGGGGAATTCTCGGACACTATGAAAACGCATTTGGCCGACCTCGACCTGCACGACCTATGGAGAGGGCTCCACCCCACAGTTAGGGACTACTCATACTTCTCACACGCGCACAAAACGTATGCACGGCTGGATTGCTTGCTGGTCTCGGGCCCGGTTAGGGACATGGCCACTGCCTCGGAGGTCGGGGTCATCTCCCTCTCGGACCACGCTCCGGTCTCGGGTACCTTTCTACCCCCATCGGTCCCTGTTCAACGCGGAGTCTGGCGCCTGCGAGACGCCCTTTTACACAAAAAAACTGTGGTGCAGCGTGTTACCGAGGCTGTGCATGACTTTCAGTTGCACAACGCTAACTCTGACACCA
Organism: Lissotriton helveticus; assembly: GCF_964261635.1. Lineage (NCBI taxonomy): Eukaryota > Metazoa > Chordata > Amphibia > Caudata > Salamandridae > Lissotriton > Lissotriton helveticus. The sequence goes on from NC_136057.1 coordinate 395,649,387, forward strand.
CCCTGGCGACCCAGTGGGGGGCTCTTAAATCGGTCCTACGAGGGGAATTCATATCAATATCGGCAGCCGAGAATAGGGAAAGGAAAATTAAACGGGAAGAACTCACACAAAATGTCAGGGAACTGGAACAGGTGCATCGGCGCACGGGGGCTCCCAGAATCTGGAAACAGCTGAAAGCGGCGAGGAAGCTCCTGTCGTCTCTAGATCTGGACAGGGCTGAGTATGCGGCACTCCGCTTGAAACACGCTTTTTACACAGGAGGGGATCGCTGTGGCCGGTTATTGGCGGCTAAGCTCAGAGTTGCACACCAATGTCGTCGGGTCAAGGAACTCGCAGTGCCTGATGGGCGCATGGTTACGGACGACGCCGATATAGCTGAGGCGTTCCGGCAGTTCTACTCCGAGCTCTACGCGGAGGACGGGGCGGCTACTGGGGACCCAGATGACTACCTGGACTCGGTGACTCTTCCGTCCCTAGATCGTATTCAGACTGACTACTTGGACCGAGAGATTAGGATGGAGGAGGTTATCTCGGCGATCGCCAGGCTGAAACTCGGGAAGGCTCCGGGACCGGATGGTTACACCACCCTCTTTTATAAGACGTTTTGCACCGTCCTAGCTCCGATATTGGCCAAATTGTTTAACTCCTTTCGCTGTCCCGGCGCTATCCCGTCGGATCTTCTGCATGCCACAGTTTCGGTCATACCCAAACCCGGGAAGGACAGGGCTCAGTGTGGCTCGTACAGACCGATCTCCCTCCTAAACGTGGACCTGAAGATCTACACTGGGATCTTGGCTGCGAGATTGGCGCAATATCTCCCTGGACTAGTTGAAGCGGACCAGTCAGGCTTTATACCTGGCAGGCAAAAGGTAGACAATACCAAACGGTTGGTGCACGTACTGGAAAAGGCCTCCCGGATCCCGGGGGAAAGGATGCTCCTCTCAGTCGACGCCGAGAAAGCGTTTGACCGGGTGCACTGGCCATATCTAGAACGGGTGATGGCTCGAATGGGCATAGGGGAGAAGTTTAGGTGCATGGTCTTTAATTGTTATAAATTCCCGTCGGCGGCGGTACGAGTCAACGGCTGTGGCTCAAGGCGTTTTCAGATCGAGCGCGGCACGAGACAGGGGTGTCCGTTGTCCCCTTTACTTTTTGCCCTCTACATGGAGCCCTTTGCCCAGAGAGTGAGACAAAATGCAGATGCCACGGGAGTGCGGATGGGGGGTTATACCCACACAGTGAGCTTGTACGCAGACGATGTCATTTTTGCGCTAGAAGATCCGCGGAGGTCCTTGCCCGCATGTATGGAGGAGCTAAGGACTTTTGCGACTACGGCCGGGTTCAGGATGAACATGGGGAAATCCACAGCGTTGGATCTCTCCCTGACACCCGGGACGAGACTCGATTTGCAGAGGCGTTACCCGCTGAGGTGGTCGCGGGACCATGTGCCTTATCTGGGCATCCTACTGGCCCCCACACTGTCGGCGACGGTGGCGGCTAATTATGAGGCGTTAGGCGGGAAAGTGAAAGAGGAGCTGGGGAGGTGGAGTAAGGGGACGATATCATGGCTAGGCAGGATAGCAGCGCTGAAGATGACCGTGCTACCACAGATCCTATATCTCTTCCGAGCACTTCCGCTACAGCCCCCTAAGGGCTGGATGCGGATGATGCAGACAGCCCTATCCCAATTTGTCTGGCAAGGCCGGGTGCCTCGGATGAAGAGAACACTGACGACCCTGGCACCGGAGGCAGGTGGACTGGGTGTCCCTGACCTTCACAAGTACTTCCAGGCCTCCCAACTGAGATACTTGGTGGAGTGGAGCAGATGGGAGTCGGACAAGCACTGGCTCTTCCAAGATCAGGCGGTGGCGGGCCGTCCGCTGCAGGAGCTGCCGTTCCTGCGTAGACAACACAGACCCCCGAACCTTTACGCCTCATGTGTTACTAGGGTTCCGCTGCGAGTGTGGGACGCTACCTGCGAACGGTTCGAACTCACCACATTCCCCTCCCCGTTTACCCCTATTGTGGATAACCCAGACTTCACGCCAGGGGTGGAACCGGGTGCTTTTGCGCGTTGGCGGGAGAACGGCTGCAGGGCGCTTTTTCATGTGTACGGGGAAGGCGGAGTCCTCCCCTTTGAGGCCCTTAAGGAGAGTTACCAGCTGCTCGAGGCGGATAGGATGCGATACTGGCAGGTTAGACACTGGGCACTGCACCCTCAAGTACGGGACGCGGCAGATAGAAAGCTGCTCCCCTATGAGCGTTGGTTGGCGACGCGCACTTCGGACGCGAAACTCATATCGGATCTATACAAAATGCTGCAGCCTCCGTCCACACATATCTATAACCCCGGGAGGGAGAGGTGGAACAGGGAACTTGGAAGAACGCTAAGCCACAAAGAATGGGAGCAGATCTCATACAGAGCGCGACATTCTGCATATCATGTGGGGCTTACGGAAACATTCACGAAGGTTTCGACGTACTGGTACCGCACTCCTGAACGCTTGCACGAAATGCACAGGCCCATAGACAATACATGTTGGCGCGCTTGCGGGCACATTGGGACTTTAACACATATCCTATGGGACTGCCCACTACTACAGGACTACTGGAGGGAGGTGCTCGATGAAATTGATAAATGTTTTGGCATCGAATTACCTCGCCTCCCGGCCTATACATTACTGGGTCTACCTAACGCCTTAATGTTTCCGTTGAAATCCCGGAGAGGGAGACACATAGCCATTGCCTTGGGCTCTGCCGTGCAGAACATTCTAATACACTGGCGCACCTCCACGATCCCTTCGATCACGGGCTGGTTGCACAGGCTGTGGCATGTCCTAGGTATGGAAAAAATTTCACTTACACTGGCTGGGGAGGTCGACCAATTCACTGAGCTGTGGCAACCATTCCATACTTTATTGGCTACTGAATTCAGGGAGCTTACATGCCCCAGGTATCTGAGACTCCTTAGGCTTACACCACCGATCACCTGAATAGATAGGGGGAAGGTAGAGGGATAGGCCAATGGGTTGGATGCGTGAAGGGAGAAGGCTTGTGAGTGTCTGTGACCCTTTCTTGCGCGGCACCGGACTGAGAGTTAGGGGGAGGGGGGGAAGGGCGGATCGGGGGGGTTGTTGGGGAAGTTTATTAAGTTTTTAGTGAAGTACGGAGAGCTTGGTATTTGCTTCCCGGTCGACGTTCGACCGCAATGCTTGAGGATGACACATGTAACCGCTCTTGCTTGATTTAGACTATTGGACCACGACGGTGGCGGTGAATTTTGAAGTCTATATTGGCGGTTAATTTGCTCTCTGGGAATTGTTTATTATTGCCCGACCTCTTTCATGCTTTCCAATGCTATGTCTCTGTACTTCCTCAATAAAAAATACTTAAACCTAAAATCTCAATAAAGTCAGCATATCAATGCATCAATTGTAGATTTCTGTGCCAACACGTAGATCGTTGGTGTTTACAGTGATACTCTTGATAGAATGTGCAATGGTTGTTGGGTGAATGAAAACGTTGTCTGTGAAGGACTTCTGTGAAACTAGAATCAGGTTCTCCCAGAGGACGCTTACTGTAGAACATTAAACAATATACAAACAAATTGTTAATGCTTAAATCTATAACCAATAATCAGCAAACTAATCAATAATAATCATGCCTCTGCTACCAGCAAACTGATCCAGCGGGACACCGACCTACGGACAAATATCACTAAATCACACACATTCGGGCCCATTAACCACACTTAATTACAGTATACAGTTGATGACAACCCTGCCGAGAATCAATTTTTGGGCTTCTTTATATGTTCGTTTGCCTAGAAAATTTGAACCTATTTATTTATTTACTAAGCTCTTCCTTACTCATGGATCTATTACTTGAGTTAGAGTTGGTAATTAATTACATTAAGCATTTACCTATTTTAATTTCATTGAATAACCGCAGAGTCATTTTTAAATTATAAAGTTTTATCTGAAAATATTTTAGTGAATTAAAGACAAATTAGTGTTAACTTCCTCATTCTGAGAATGGTAAAATTCAGTTTGAAAGAGACAGAGAGAAAAGGCACATTGATACAATACATTTTTTATTTACCTAGGATGGTGTGAGATCAAACCTCTCTAGCAAATAGTTTGGACCCCACGAATTACCAGGTAACAGGTTCAGGACAGGATTAAACATGACAGATCACTTCTTCTGAATTTAAAGTGAGCGTCAAACCCCTCTCAGATACTAGTTCCCTCCTCGACAATCTTCTGCACGTTCTTAATTTTTATTTGAACATTTTAAGTTTGCTTCAGGTAATCAATCACCAATCGGAAAGCATGTCTATCTCTCAGCGTTCTGGCAGCGATCAGCCCAATTCAATTTGTTAACTATCCCAATTAAACCTTCTGGTGGCATGTTCCACCCCCAAATGTTTCACATGTGTATAAATTGTGTATTCTGATTCGACAAGGCAAGGGGGATGATCGGCACACCATACTAAATTTAATACTTTTCTAAAGAGCATTGTCTTATGTTCCCACCCGTTTAATTTGTTTCTCCCAACCTTTATTCCCACCTGTTTTCTCATATAAAATTAAAACATTGTATTACAGTTACACATTTGTTCATTGAGTCTTCAGAATGTTCCGTCACTTTCTCCCTATGAGAAAAGATCGTCCTTGACCATGTTCAAACGCTTGGGATCACAACTCCAGGGTTGTTTCCTATTGAGACTGTGCACGTTACCCACGTGGGTTTAAGCCTCGGCTCTTGATTTAGGCCCAATAGCGCACTAACAAAGTAGTCAAAAAGAGAAGATGTTAGACCCAAATAAAATGGTTTCACTGTATACCACTTATGTCTACTCTAATCCCATTTAATTAAAATAATTCTTTATGCATTAGCACTTAGTATAAAACACAGTTTAGTTTTGAGCAAAGCAAATGCTTACCATGTGAGTTTTGAAGCGGCCATTTTGCACGTTAGTGCGCAGAAGCTGAGCTTTCCCTCCAAGCGTTATGACATCATGCAGTTGGGGCATGTGCAATTCGCTTCCCGCATTTTTAGCAGCCATTTTAGTCGCATTCAATTACTTGTTAGTAGACACATAGGCAAGCTTCCCCTGCTTCTACATTGTGTACAGAATTTGTGTAAATTAATATGACAAACAATTTAGTATAATTATATGAGAGGATTCATCCAGCAAGTTGCTTACATGCAAATCCTTGCTCCATCAATAGTGGAAAAGACCTCAATATTATTCTCACTTTTGTTAGTCTTTTACAGGAATACCTTGTACAGTCAACATGTTCCTATTCCAGAAAAATGCACTCCCCCTTTATTTTTCTTAACTGAGAAATTCCCATATGGAGATAGTGGAGTGCTGGTACTCATGGAATCATGTAGCTTTGAACAGTGGCATATCAGTCACGATTGTACCAACTCCTGCTCAACACCTGAGTATATAACTCACCAGGAAATGTACATTTGACCTTCATTTAAGGGTGTTATGTTTACGAGGAAGAAAAGAAAGACAAAATGTTCTGAAATATAACAGGAACACGAGAAACTCTAACACAAAAAGGTAGAATTGCTATACATTTTGTCCATATGTATGTGTTAGTGTATTGGTGGGTCCTTTGGTGTGGCGCGTTTATAAGCCGTTTAACCTCTTCTATGTGTCGGATGGCCCCCAGCCATCCGACGTAAGGGTGGGCGGTGAAGCGGTTAAACTTAACATTTCAAGCAAAAAAAAACACTGAAATTCACCAGTTATAGTTATTGCAAGTAAATGAAACTCGTACCACCCACCATGCACAGAGTTGTTATCAATTATGTAAATTCAGAAGTTATCAATGATGTCACAGAACATGTCATGACTGATTTATTATGTGAGGTCAGAAACAGTGCAAGCCGAGTGCGCAAGTTATAGTTCCCTGAAATAACTATAACTGGATTTTCCAGTGAACTTCTGAGGTTTCTTTAATGCAAAGTAAGATATTATTACCATACCAAACTATGACATAGCTTTAATCTTTGTTTTTTCAGTGAATTTCTATTTTTTTACATTAAGTAATATTTAATTTCCATACATAACTATGTCAACCCCCATGCCATGCAAGGACTTTGTCCAGGCCCTGCTCACAACCAGAGGCCCTGCTCTGTACGCACAGCCTTTGACTGTGTACAGTATGGGTGAGCCACAGGGCCAACACCCGTATGCGGCCAACCCACCACAGACACTCACATTCCCCTTTAAAAAAAAAAGTGGTTTTCCATTCCCGCCGGACTTTTGCAAGATCCAGCGTGGTGGCTGCACTCCAGCAGGGGTGTCCTGCTGGCTCGCCCATGATAGGAGACCCCTCAAAAAAAAATGTGAAAATTTGGTCACAGGGGGTTCCCTCTGGGACACCACATCAAGATCTAGGTGGTCAGAGTACCGCTACTATACCCGCTTATGCGTTATTTTTTTAATTATCAGGACACAGGGACTGAGTCCCCATGTCTTGGAATTACAGCCACAACATTTCTCCTCATGTTGTGGCCAGCCAAGCAGGGCACCTGCTCCGGCAGTACTTACTTGAGCTTCTCGTTTCTGCAGGAGTGAAATGGCTGATGGCAAAACAGGCTCTCTCAGTCAATAAGATTGCTCTATTATTTAAAGTTGCCTGCCAACAATCAGACATCAAATTTTAACCTTACTTTCTCAAAAACTACTGGAAAGATTTACACCAAATGAGACAAAGCACGCTTTCTGGGTAAAGATTTAGTTTTCTGCCAAATTTGGTGTAATTCTGTTTAGCCATTGGGCTATAGTGGTGGTCGAAAATCCTTAAGTAAATTGCATGGGGAAATTGCATTTTGGGACCTTCCCTTTTTTCTCTGCCCTGTTTGACAGATCACCTCAGTTAAGGATCTGAGGTGGATAACATTTTTCGGGAAAGTTTTGTGAAGATTCTCCAAATGGCGTCAAAGTTAGTAGCAAAACCAAAGTTATTAGCAATAGCATATCCTCCTATTGTAACTAGGTCCTAACTATGACTACACAGCGGTCAATGCCACGTTGTAATATAACTATACCTACCTACTAGCGACTGCCAGTAGGATATATATATATATATATATATATATATTACCTACTGGCGGTCGCCAGTAGGTATATATAGTTAGAATTTTCAAAAATCCCATAGAGAAAAAATCCTATGTCGAATAACTTTAGCATTTGAGGACGGAATTGGCTGAAATGTTCAGGAAAATGGAACATTTTGTTTCTGAGCAGCCCCTGAAATTTGGGGGGGGTTTCGTCAAGGGGGGGCCGAGAAAAAAGGGGGGTCCCAATACGCATTTTTACCATGCAATTTTCCATAGGGCGGTTGGACTCACTTTTAGCTCGAACGGCTGAATGGATTTACATGAAACTTGGCAAAATTGTAGATATTGTTTGCCCGATGTGCCTTTGCTAGGTCTCAATATATGTGCTCCAGTGGATTTTGAGAAATTAACGTTCAAAAAAATATTTATATCTGTAAGCGTGCCCCGGTTAGCGCCCCGGTTCGCGTACTTGACGCGTAACGGAACTTCGCGAAGCTGATTGGCTCTCCGGTGTCTGTCAACATTCTAAACAGTCCGGAGCGGCCGCCATCTTGTCTCTCGGTAGGATCGAGAGACAAGAGGAGGCCAAACCAAAGGGGGAAATGACCATAAGGGGGCATAGTAGATCCTCTCTGACCCCCTAGGTTTGATGTGGAGGCTTTAAAAGGGCCCGCGGGGCAAAAAATAAATAACATTTTTTTTCATTTTTTTTGCGTGGGGAGCGCCCGGTACGCGCACCGGGAAGCGGTCCGGGGAGCGTACTATGAGGAAAAAAGAATGATAGACTTTTCAAATATTGTATGTTTATTGATTGTTCGTTTTGTTGGTTTTTTTTGTTTTTTTTATTTTTGTGATTGTTTTTCAAAATTTAATAGAACGTCTAACATTTGACTGTCGAAATGTCGTCATTTTCAGTGAACATAACTTCTAACATTTGAGTATCCGAAATGTCCTTATTTTGAGTGAACATAACTTGCAACATTTGAGTGTCTGAAATGTCTTCATTTTGAAGGAGGAAATCTACAGATTGTACACATTGTAGTAGTTCATGGTCCTGTGATTCATTCATGATTTCAATGTCATTTGGTTCAATGTTTTCTTGATTGGTCTCTTCAAGGACAATTTCAAATGACACTTTTTGTTCTCCTTCCATTTTGCCTGAAATTTGCATAAAAAAAATATATATATCAGTAGAGATAGGGCACTGTTGGGATTAATTTAACAGTGAATTTATCTTTGGGCAGTGTATGGTATCAGACTGGTAGTAGAAATATAAAAATGTGTATGGGATGAAACCTTAGTAAATTCATAATTATACAAGACAAGCCTAAATCCATCCATAACTATAACAGAGAAGTCTATCTTAATCTATAACTATTACAGAGGGATAGTATATAACTATCAGAATTTTTTTTCCATATTAACTTAAAGTGCACAATATACTTCAGTTTTCAAAATAACATCTTACCTTTTAAAAACAAGTAGTTGTCAGTGTAAATGCTCTTGCAATGTACTTCAGGAAGTAGTAGTCAAAATGGCTGTGTTTCTCTCTCTTTCTTTATATATATTCAGGTACATAACCAATCAAATGTCAGGTAAAAAAAGTAGAAAATGAAAGTAACATTTTAATTGGTTGTCAATTCCAACACTTCAGATGTGTTTTGTGAAGTAATTTACCTCAGGGTATTTAGAGAGGTCTACAGGCTAAATGGCTAAATGGAATTCCAATCAAATTTGTGAAAATGATAGGGATTGGTATGTAGTATGAGCTAATCTATATTTGGTGAAAGTGTCTCCAGTGGTTTTTCTGTGAATTACTTTCCCACCTTTTTTAAGCGAGCGCTTTCCGGTGCGCGTCCCGGTACGCGAACCGGCAGCGTTACGGGAGTCCTCCATTTTGTGTTTCGGTAGACTTGAGATGCAAGATGGAGGGCAAATAATGTTCAGAATGGGTAGAAGGGGGCACGGAAGACGTATCCTGACCCCCTAGGTTTTCTGAGGGTGGCTGAGGAGGCCCATATGTGCGGGAAAAAAAAATAAAAAATTTAAAGTTTGCGCGGTTAGCGTCCGGTGCGCGTACCGGGTAGCGCTCCGGAAAGCGTAAATCGTGAAAATTAGTAAAAAAATAGTTACATTTAAAATTTGTTTAGAGTGATCATAGTTAGGGTAGCTCTGAGAAGAGCTTTTGGGTATGTGGTAGATTTAGGTACTTATAAGTAGGTACCAATACATAGTCTTAAATTCAGGATGAAAACTCTGTTCCCCTCATCTGAGAAGTGAACTCCATCTCCTCTGTAGATATCTTGCATGTAGTAACGCAAGTTATTGTTGTAGATGGAGCCCATTCCATGGTCTCTCATGTAAGCTGAAACAGACTTATTTACATGCTTCCTCGATTTCTCAATTTGTGGACAAAATTGGTTGGACCACTTCCATTTCTGTCTTTGGCATATATTTGAATATACCAAGGCAGTTTGAGGAAAAAGTGCCATCAATTGCTCAAAGGTGTCCTTTAATAGCATTTCCAGACCTACCCCAGTCAAAGTACCCAAGTCATTTCCTCCACAGTGCACAATTAACAGGTCAGGGTTTGGCAAATGCAAAAAGCTTTTCACCAATGGTATCAATTGGTGACATCTTAATCCTCTGTGACCAATCCAGTTGATTTCCACATTTTGTAAATTGAGGTTGTGTAAATTTCTGTTATCAGCATACCTTTGAGCCCAGTGGATGTAACTATGTCCAACAATCCAGACAGAAAACATGGTGAGAGGAGGTTCTGCTGCAGTCAGATGAAGTGTGGGAATGAAATGGCAGTTGAAATAGTAGGAGTATGTAATGAAAAAAAGTGTGGAGTTTCTGTGCTAATGATTCAGTAGCAGTGATTGGTTGATTTTGATTGCTGAAAACAGAAAGTTAGGGTGCATGGATGAGTTCTTTGAAAGATGTAATTTGAATGGTCAAGAAAAAATCATTTTATGAAAGATTGCACTGGATACGCAGGTTTACTGAGAGTTCAGAGTTCAATTGAAACATTGTTGTGTGAACTTGTAAACATGACAGGTCTTTCAGGAGGTGGTTGCTATGGAAAAAAGGCAGAAAGGGCAGAGGGGGGAAAGGGTGTTGATTTCAAAAAAGTGAGGGAAGAGTTTTGATTGGGTGACATGAGAGATATGTGTTATGAATTACAGCATTTCTGTGCCATTGATGGTTGCAGCCTCTGGAGTGCATACCTTTTGCTCTGCTAAAGAAAAATTGGTGTGTGTCTGAGACTGTTTTGAAACTCAAAAAGTATTTGCTAAGGTGAGAAAAGATTCATTTAATTTAGATAGAGAATATTATACTTTAGGGATAAATTTATGAAGAAAGTTGTGTATTTAAAATGTTGCTTTGTGTCAAGTGTTTTACAAATAGATTTAGTTTCTTTGAGTTTCATAGCCATGTTAAAAGTGACGCAAAAGTGGTGGAAGGGCCTTAAAAATACGCTTTCATGTGTGTTAGGGCATTTTAAGTCACTTCCTCATGAATGTGGGAAAATAATTTTTTTTTTGATGTGTTTAAAAACGTTTTTTGAAATCAATTAGGTTTCTTGATATGTACTGCTAGAGTTTCATAGGCTGCTTGAGGCATATTTACAAGGCCTTTGAGTCACTTTGATGTTATTTTCCACATTTTAATTTAAGACATTTCCCCGTGGTGCAAAGTCCTTGTAAATACGCCCCCATGTGTGCTTGGCAAATTTAGACTTTGTTTCTTTGAGTTACATAGCCATGTTAAAAGTGACGCAAAAATGGTGCAAGGGCCTTAAAAATACGCTTTCATGTGTGTTAGGGCATTTTAAGTCACTTCCCCATGAATGTGGGTGAATAAATAGTTTACTTCATGTGTTTAAAAACGTTTCTTGAAGTCAATTAGGTTTCTTGAAATGTACCGCTAGAGTTTCATAGGCTGCTTGGGGCATATTTACAAGGCCTTTGAGTCACTTTGACGTTATCTTCCCCATTTTAATTTAAGTCATTTTCCCCGTGGTGCAAGGTCCTTGTAAATACGCCCCCATGTGTGCTTGTCAAATTTAGACTTTGTTTCTTTGAGTTACATAGCCATGTTAAAAGTGACGCAAAAATGGTGCAAGGCCCTTAAAAATACGCTTTCATGTGTGTTAGGGCATTTTAAGTCACTTCCCCATGAATGTGGGTGAATAATTAGTTTACTTGATGTGTTTAAAAACGTTTCTTGAAGTCAATTAGGTTTCTTGAAATGTACTGCTAGAGTTTCATAGGCTGCTTGGGACATATTTACAAGGCCTTTGAGTCACTTTGACGTTATTTTCCCCATTTTAATTTAAGTCATTTCCCCGTGGTGCAAGGTCCTTGTAAATACGCCCCCATGTGTGCTTGGCAAATTTAAGTACTGACAGGGTGTGCTTCTACATAGGAGCTGTGTTGTGTTTTCAAATTATGACCAGAAAATCGTTTTTTAAAAAAAAGAAATGATTTATTGTGAGTAATGTACATTGCTCTGTTGCATACAGTCCTCATCTTCTGCGTACTCTTGGATATGCTAGACTACATCTGCACAATGAGATACTTAAGCTGAGGAAACACAGGTGATGTGATTGTGAATTGAGCATAAATATTTGCACGTTTTTCAATTACATCACCTGTGTTTTCTAACATTACGAATCACATTGTGCAGATGAGGTTTAGGTCTGTCCAGGGAGACAGAGGAGGTCTCGCCTTTGTTCAAGAGTGCAGTGGATATGACTCACTTCATTGGTAGGCCTGCACATGTATTATCTCCTCTGTACTCTTCAACAAGCATAAATTTCATCTGCAACCCTGAGTAGGCCTCACCTCAAACAAACCTCTGGATAGGCCACACCTTATCGTCATCCTGGATCAATCATTTAAAATGTTAGGGGCAAATTTAAGATGGCCATGCGCCTCTTTTGGGCCGCTGTTGCGTCACTTTTGTGACGCAGCAGTGGTGCAAAAGATGCACCATGTTGCAAGATAGGCCTCACTTCATCTGCAACAAGATACCGTCACTTTAAACTGTATACATTTAGGACTGTGTAGGGGGCATGGAGAAGCTGAATCTTCTGTAAGTGTAAAAATTGTTGCATACAGTGCTCACCTTCTGCGTACTCTTTGATATGCTAGACTACATCTGCACAATGAGATACCTAAGCAAAGGAAACACAAGTGATGTGATTGTGAAATGAGCAAAAAAAAATGCACGTTTTTCAATTACATCACCTGTGTTTCCTAACATTACGAATCACATTGTGCAGATCAGGTTTAGGCCTGTCCAGGGAGACAGAGGAGGTCTGGCCTTTGTTAAAGAGTGCAGTGGACATGAGTCACTTCATTGGTAGGCATGCACATGTATTATCTCCTCTGTACTCTTCAACAAGCCTAAATTTCATCTGTAACCCTGAGTAGGCCTCACGTCAAACAAACCCCTGGATAGGCCTCACCTTATCGGCATCCTGAACCAATCATTTAAAATGTTAGGGGCCAATTTATGATGGCCGTGTACACTTCTTGAAGTCAATTAGGTTTCTTGATATGTACTGCTAGAGTTTCATAGGCTGCTTGGGGCATATTTACAAGGCCTTTGAGTCACTTTGATGTTATTTTCCCCATTTTAATTTAAGTCATTTCCCCGTGGTGCAAGGTCCTTGTAAATACGCACCCATGTGTGCTTGGCAAATTTAAGTACTGACAGGGTGTGCTTCTACATAGGAGCTGTGTTGTGTTTTCAAATTATGAGCAGAACATCGTTTTTTAAAAAAAAGAAATGCTTTATTGTGAGTAATGTACATTGGTCTGTTGCATACAGTCCTCATCTTCTGCGTACTCTTGGATATGCTAGACTACATCTGCACAATGAGATACTTAACCTGAGGAAACACAGGTGATGTGATTGTGAATTGAGCATAATTATTTGCACGTTTTTCAATTACATCACCTGTGTTTTCTAACATTACGAATCACATTGTGCAGATGAGGTTTAGGTCTGTCCAGGGAGAAAGAGGAGGTCTGGCCTTTGTTCAAGAGTGCAGTGGACATGACTCACTTCATTGGTAGGCCTGCACATGTATTATCTCCTCTGTACTCTTCAACAAGCCTAAATTTCATCTGCAACCCCGAGTAGGCCTCACCTCAAACAAACCTCTGGATAGGCCACACCTTATCGTCATCATGAATCAATCATTTAAAATGTTAGGGGCAAATTTATGATGGCCGTGTGCCTCTTTTGCGCCGCTGTTGCGTCACTTTTGTGACGCAGCAGTGGTGCAAAAGATGCACCATGTTGCAAGATAGGCCTCACTTCATCTGCAACAAGATACCGTCACTTTAAACTGTATACATTTAGGACTGTGTAGGGGGCATGGAGAAGCTGAATATTCTGTAAGTGTCAAAATTGTTGCATACAGTGCTCACCTTCTGCGTACTCTTTTATATGCTAGACTACATCTGCACAATGAGATACCTAAGCAAAGGAAACACAAGTGATGTGATTGTAAAATGAGCCAAAAAAATTGCACGTTTTTCAATTACATCATCCTTTGTTTCCTAACATTATGAATCACATTGTGGAGATCAGGTTTAGGCCTGTCCAGGGAGAAAGAGGAGGTCTGGCCTTTGTTCAAGAGTGCAGTGGACATGACTCACTTCATTGGTAGGCCTGCACATGTATTATCTCCTCTGTACTCTTCAACAAGCCTAAATTTCATCTGCAACCCCGAGTAGGCCTCACCTCAAACAAACCTCTGGATAGGCCACACCTTATCGTCATCATGAATCAATCATTTAAAATGTTAGGGGCAAATTTATGATGGCCGTGTGCCTCTTTTGCGCCGCTGTTGCGTCACTTTTGTGACGCAGCAGTGGTGCAAAAGATGCACCATGTTGCAAGATAGGCCTCACTTCATCTGCAACAAGATACCGTCACTTTAAACTGTATACATTTAGGACTGTGTAGGGGGCATGGAGAAGCTGAATATTCTGTAAGTGTCAAAATTGTTGCATACAGTGCTCACCTTCTGCGTACTCTTTTATATGCTAGACTACATCTGCACAATGAGATACCTAAGCAAAGGAAACACAAGTGATGTGATTGTAAAATGAGCCAAAAAAATTGCACGTTTTTCAATTACATCATCCTTTGTTTCCTAACATTATGAATCACATTGTGGAGATCAGGTTTAGGCCTGTCCAGGGAGACAGAGGAGGTCTGGCCTTTGTTAAAGAATGCAGTAGACATGACTCACTTCATTGGTAGGCATGCACATGTATTATCTCCTCTGTACTCTTCAACAAACATAAATTTCATCTGTAACCCTGAGTAAGCCTCACGTCAAACAAACCCCTGGATACGCCACACCTTATCGGCATCCTGAACCAATCATTTAAAATGTTAGGGGCAGATTTATGATGGCTGTGTGCCTCTTTTGCGCCGCTGTTGCGTCATTTTTGTGACGCAGCGGCGGCGTAAAAGATGCGCTATGTTGAGACATATTTACAACTTGATGCATCTAGGCAGATGTGTCACGGTGTAAAGTCCTGTGCCACATGAAACCTGCGTCAGGTTTCATGTGGGTGTTTTGTTGCAGGGTGGGCATTCATTTGCATGAAAGCCCTGTAAAACTAACACGGTGAAATTTAGAACATTTCACTGAGTCAGCTTTATGGCATTGCTGAATAAAATCCTTACGCCTGTTTGAAACAGGCATAAGGAGTGACGTACCATGCAATGTGTGGCTTGCCCCTGTGCATTGTAGTAGACAAGTCGCGCTTATGACGTGATTCCTGCAATGTGCCGCTTTTGCGGCACAGATGCGTGACGCATCTGTGCTATTTTTGTTCAATGGTGCTCCACATTGTAAATGCGGCACATCATGGGTGGCAGAGCAGCAGCGCACGTTAACTGTTGCATCCCTGGGGATGCACCAGTTAACATAAATCTGCCCCTTTACATTTAAGTATGAGCAGGGGACACAGAGTTGGTGAGGCTTATCCAAGGTTAAGAAGAGATGAGTCCTGTTCACTGAAAACTTGGACATAGGCCTCACCTCCTCAGCATCGCTGGACATGGCTAAATAATATCTGCAAAATGTTACTCTTGTTAAACAATTTTACTATTATAGTCTCTGAGATTTGTCTCTTACTCTGCAACATCTCATTGTTGCTCTCTTTTTTTAAAGATAACGACAACATCAAGCATGAGTGATAATGAGCAAACTGTTGATCTCGATATTATCATTGAACTTGTCATTGAAACATCAGTGGAAGTAGATCCCTTGGATGATTTAAATCCTGAGGATGATGAAGAACATGATGAGGATGCCGATTTGTCAGAATTGTATGACATAGGGTGGGAAGCTGACCTGCTCGGGCCTATGGAACTATAAAGAGTTATTTTTAAAAGTTACTGGAAATGAAAAGTAACCATGTTAACCGTTTCATTTAAAATTAAACACAACTTCAAAAAAAGCTTGTGTGAAGTGTCTTTAATAAAATAGTGAAATATGCTAATAAAATTAGTTCAGATTCACATATAAAAGAGCACAGGTCAAATGTAGAAGCATTCTATTTCTTTGCTACTATTTGTGAGTTCTAAATTTGCCAATGCACTAAAAATTATTGTATGTAGAATTGACAAGTAGTGTGTTAATTTTTTGACGACTGTTATTGATTTACTGTTTGGTAATAGTGGTTAATAACATTTTTTATTATATTTTACCACAGATTCAACTGCAGATCATTTCAAAACTACAGTATGCCATCGAAGCAAAGAAGCCGAAAGGCTACAAAACGTCAAAGACAGCAGCTTACTACATGCTTGCAACAGTCCTCTACAATAAAAACTCGTCAAGTCACCAAGAAACCTCCGGGTAAGACAACGAAATCATTCATAAGAAACATTTGCAGAAAAAAAAATATCAGTACAGACATGTTTCCAGAAAAAAGAGAGCCAATTTAAACGGAAAGGAAAGGCCAATCAAAAATGTTACTGCTAGAGCAGGAGATAACTCTGTGCATGGTAGTAGAAGGAAAAATCAGTTTAGGGACATTCGTAGACGAATGTTTTGCAACAGGATAATTGGCAATTTGTTAAAAAATTTAAGAAACGTCAACAGAAAGTGGCTTTTTATAAGAGAAAGAGAAACATTGAGAAAATTATTGATCAGGCATTCGAAATTAAGCGAAAGGTATTTATTTTGATAATCAATAGAATTAGGAAACTAAACAAGGTAATTTATGATTTCAAAACAAATAGTAGATGGAAGAGAACAGTTAATCGTAGTAATTTCTGTGAAGTTTTTTCAGGAGAATGGATGCATAGTTCAAGTTGTGAGGCATTTTTTAATGAGGAGAGTTATTTCCAGGATAATGATTTGGTGCATGCAGTTGACACCAGTGGTCGAGCATATGAGGTGAAAGATGCTTGTCCGGTTGAAAAAGAAAAACTTGTGTCAACAGAGGCAGAAGAGGTGTTAGGTAATGAGGTTTTAGGAAGACGTCCTAAGGGACCAGTGTACACCTGGAAGTGTAGTAGTATTTGCAGTGTGCGACAGGGTTCCATCAATTTGCTTTGTGATTTTGTACGGACATTTAATAAGAAAACTTTAAAACAGAAAATGAAGTTGTAGCAAGAATTAGATCCTTGCAGAGTGAGAGAAGTGACAGGTTTGCATGGTCATTCACTGGCTTGTCTTTCCAGGAGAGTATGCCAGAGTGTTTTTCATCATTTCAGGATGCTAGCAGTGCATCATAATAAAGTGAGGAAATTGGTAAGAATGTTGTATTATGCTAAGAGTCCAGCAATTATGCTAAAACAATTATGCACTGCTCTTTTGCATGGTTCTGAAGTAGATGTGAAGAATATTTGTGAAGAAATTGAGTTTTGTTACTTTGCAAGTAAAGAGAAGAATGTTGAAATTGACCCAGAAGAAGAAGGTAATGTGGAAGAGAGTGTACAGGTTTCCAGTACAGATAATTTTCAGAAGGAAATTGCCACGTTTCAGGTGAAATCAAGTGAGAGGCCTAATTTCACTTGTGTGTGTTGTCGACGCACTTATTATAAGAATCAGACTAAGTTAGTGGATTTATATGCAAAAAGTGAAAGGGAAAATAATAGTGAATGAAAGGATTTCGCAACATACTTGATGGTAGAAAATTGTTTTGATTTGGGATCGGATCAACGTGTGTGTACTTATTGTTGTAACAAATTAAATCAAAACCAGATGCCTGCTAGAGCGGTTCATAATAATCTGGAATTGGTTGAGATTCCTTCTGAATTGAAGGATTTAAATACTTATGAATCTATTTTGATTCAAAGTGTCCATCCCTTTCAGGCGATTGTACGAATGGAGCCAAAGACAGGGAAATTGCCTCCATCAGATTTACAGAGAGGATTAAAGGGAAGAGTTGTTTATTTGCCTCTAGATTTCAAGAAAAACATTAATACAATTGAAGTAGAGAAAGTGGAAGAGGAACCGCTGGTTATCCTAGTTAATGGGGTTCCGACAAAGAGTAAGAAAATCTGGCAAGATTTAGTGGATGTTAGGAAAGTCAAAAAGGCAACATTGTATTTGAAGAAAAACAATAAGTACTACAAGAATGTATATGTTGCAGAAGAGGAAGTAAGTGAAGAAGAGGACAGCGATTTGTGTGCTGGACAAATTGAGAAAGTAGAAGCCTCTAAAAATGAAGAAATATATGAACATTATAGTGTTATGTTATGTTATGTTATTATTTTATTTATATAGCGTACGGCTACTCAACAAGAGTGTCCCGGCGCTTTCAGTGGGCGGCTCAGCAGTTCAAAAAACATAACAGAGAACAGACAAAAAAAAAATGAGGTGAAAAGAAAAATAGCCTTAAGATTAAAAAGCCAGGTCTTCAGGTTTTTCCTGAACAGGAGCAGGCTCGGAATGCGGCGTAGAGCAAGGGGCAAAGAGTTCCCCAACTGGGGGGCCTTAAAGCTGAAAGAACGACCCCCGATGCGAGCCTTCCTCACACGGGGCACCACGGCAAGGAACAAAGATTCCGACTGCAAGGAGCGGGCCGGACGGTAGAAGGCCAGTGTGCGCTACAGATACTTAGCACCGGAGCCATAAAGTGCCTTATGCACCAACGTCAGCGTTTTGAACATTATCCGCTTTCGGATAGGGTGCCAGTGGAGTGACTGTAGCACCCCCGATGTTCTTGCCCGCCTAGGAAGGCCGCAGATGGCGCGAGCCGCAGAGTTCTGCGCCACCTGCGTCATCCTTTGCATTCCAAGGAAGTCATGGGGAATGCTATTGAGTTGTTTCAAATGAAACAAGCCAAAGGGAGTCCCATTAGTGTTTGGGAGGAAAGTTGGGAAGCTCGGTGTTTCCCACAGCTATTTCCAACAGGCCAAGGAGGAAGATATGATGAGCGACCTCATCAAATTCCTGCTTCTGAATACCGGACGTTACGATTGTATGCAGAAGATCCTAGGTTTCGTCAATGCATTCCCTATTTGTTTCATCTACTGTTTGAAAGTGATCTGTCGGGACTGTCATATGCAGTGAACCACATTTTGAAAAGTGGTGTACAGATGCAAAATATCTCGGCAAGGGACTTTATGGATAAAGTCGATGTGCAAGACAGTATTTTGGATTCTCACCTGATTAATCTCATGGCGTGTCAGCGTGGTACTAATGAGTACTGGTAACGTCGTCATGGTGATTTAAAATGTATGCTGAGGAACTTAGGAACTCCCACATGGTTCCTCACTCTCAGCTGTGCTGAGTATGGCTGGGAAGACTTACTTGAATTTCTACGAGAGGCAAATGGAAACATTGAAAATATCGAATTCAAGACACCCGGAGAACTGTGCTCTTTGGATCCAGTGAATGTATGCAGATACTTCAATCATAGATTTGAAGCTATGATGTCTTTCATCATGAACAAGAAGAATACACCTCTTGGAGAGGTGTTGGATTTCTTCTGGAGAAAGGAGTACCAAGCAAGAGGTGCTCCTCATATACATAAATGAAAAGGTAAGGGGGCCTTCAAGGGATATATTTCAGGAGAACAATCAATTATTCAATGTCAATTGTGGAGAAATTAATTCACCAAATGTGTAAATCATGTAATCAAAATATAAACACATTGAAACATATAAACATATAAACAACAAAACACAGAGGTGTATATAAAAAGAATTTTATCAAAAAGTTCATTAAATCAGCAATAAATCAAAGAAAGCAGGTAAGGAAATGCTGGTATAAATGACGTGATAGTACAATAATCAATACCACAGCAAAACCTAAAAAGAACATCTATCTCAAAAAACAACGTGAATCAAACACTGTAGAGATAAGATGAAGGTCGACGTTTCGGTCTCTTTACAATAAATTTATCGAGACCATCCTCAGGACTGATGTCATTAAAACACTGCTGTGAGCTGTGCTGTAATCTGTAACATAAATGTTGACAGTTACAAATCTAACGTAATTAAAAACCAAATTACTTCATACACCCATGTGACATGACTAACTACAAAAAAACATAACTGATTAAAACTAGACATGACTTACTATGTCACCAAAACTGACTATAACAAAACAGACCTAGTTGACAAATAAGCAGACACTTAATACAAAATACAGGACAACAATCTTATAGCTGTATTGCAATGTTGACTAGAAGACAAGTGCATTCATCTGGATTTGTGTCATCTAACAACAACCGGTTGTTTCAAAGCAATCCAGTCAGTTATGCAGGTATTGTTAAAGCCCATCATACATTGAGAGCGCGAAATCATAACAGCAAGGATGCTAATGATGAAGTCAGCAAAGACAATCAATTTCTAAAGAAATTTTTTTTTTTATATATATAGTATGGAGCATCCATAAGTCAAAACTGAATTTTGCGCCAAAATTGTATCATTGTCATAACTTCAGACTACCCAACAAAAATCACCTATACATGTGGGGCCACACAATTATGTACAATATAATTAGGAATGATGTAGATGTCTCACAAACATACCAAATGGACTGAGATACCACAGTGTTGGTCTCAGAAGAGGTTATATGGCTTTACCCGGGTGGATGCCTGCATGAAAAATCACGTGCTTAGTATATATTTCGTGGTCACAGGATGTAGATGATAAAATTAAGTATAAAGTAGGTACCTATATATAAAGCATGACCGTCGCTCAGGCTAGAGCGCTGAGAGTGTAGTGGTCGATCAATTAAAGCTGGCTGAGGGCTCACAGGAATGGATGCTACGAATTTAAATATATAAAGAACACACTGTAAGTTTCAAAATAGCACTGGGGCAATTGCAAATAGATAATTGACTAGGTTACACCCACCTCCGTGATGTGCAAACCAGAGATCTAAACTTGTCTTTTTGCGCAATATCTGTGTCCACGAACACGTAGTCTGCAGAAAACAAACATGAAAGCCCATTTAGCAGAGCGTAGGGTTAAAGACAATGCGTAAAATAAATACGCCCTGGGGCATAGCTACCTTTTGGGTTGAAACAGTTATCCAACTGGTAACAACAGAACGCTAGGTCACTTGATTGCTGGAAAAGCTGAAAAGCCAATATGTGACAAAAAATCAGCTTCGTAGTTTTAGCTACAAACAGCAGAGCGCTATGTCAATAGAGCCTAGCTAGCGTATCTAGCTTACCTGGAGTATGAAACGCGGTCAAACTTAATTTGACTGGAGACACGGGAAAAGCCGAGTGGAAGGCGGATTACCGACCTCCCTTTTTGAGGCATCGTTTGGAGAGCGACAAAGGACTTTGCGCATGTCTGTTGGAACCTAGAGATTTGAGCGCCATCTTGGAGTGGAGTTCAAACAAAGTGGAAATGAGCCTTTTGAAACATTCAAAAATCGGCCATGCTCAATACTAACAATGGATTTGTGTGGAAAAGGTACTCAAAAAGGGGCGCTTATATGAATGGGTCATCAAAATTATACAAAACCTGCTGAATTTGAAAAAAGGTAAACAAAGTGAATAAGAAAGGGGGGAGATTTGCGTACTCTGACTAATGTATGTTGGTGAAACATCAACATTTACAGCATCCAATACAGAAAGTAGCATATTTCAAGGTCAACAAGTTAAACAGTCTAAACCCTATATCATTCTCAATAAAAAGTGCACATTTATCAATGTGTCCAAAGTGAGATGTAGCTAGGAATCCAGATTCAAGACCAAGAGTATTGTCTAGGGTAGGCACGCAAGAGCATGCCATTCTGTGGCAGAGTTCAGACCCCTTTTGACCGTATCAGTTAGGCAAATTAATTTGCCTTCTCTTAGTGAAAGGGTTCTATCAACATTGTTCTGGCGTGCATTGGGTCGAATGACTTCCAGCACCCACCAGAGCATGTCAGTTTCTTTATGCCCTAATTGTAAATAGTGTTCAACTAATGGGGCATTCTCCTTCTTACAGCGAATTCGTGACTGATGCTGTAAAATGCGTTTTTTAATGGGCTGTATCGTTTTGCCCAAATAGTGAAGTAGACAGGGGCATTGAATGCAATAAACCACATTAGTGGTATTACAGTTGGAGAAATTCTTCGCAGTGAATTTAATGCCATTGATCGTACATGCTTTCATAGTTGTTGTGGTTGCACAAGCCACACAGTTGTTACATTTATGGTGGCCAGTTAAAGGGACTAATTGTCTCATATTGTCTACGATATTATCTTGTGTAGTATTATCGTATGCATGGATCAGTCTGTCCTGCAGGTTCGTGCCGCGTTTAAATGAAAAAAGTGGTTTTTGTACAAATTCAGGTAAGAAGCGGAGTAAGCTCCATTGTTTCGAGACAATTTTTTTAATTGCATTAGAATGCGTCCCAAATGTTGAGACACAGACTATATTGACTTTCTTTTCTTTATTATTCACAGATAGTAATGCCTGACGATCATTGTACCAAGCCCTTTTCATAGATTTTCTTAGTAACCTTGATGGGTACCCTCTTAGTTGGAGTTTTTCTTTAAGTTTGCGGGCTTCACAGAAGTAATCATCCTTATATGTACAGTTCCGTCGTAGACGGAGAAACTGTCCAAAGGGTAATCCATCTTTCAGGGCCTGGGGATGGTGGCTGGTGTATCGTAGCAGAGTATTTCTAGCTGTTTTTTTGGTGAAAAGGCTCGTGTATAGAAGATTGTTTGAGTCAACTTTGATCGTAATGTCTAAAAAAGGCATTTCAGCTATATCATGTGCCAAAGTGAACTGTAGATGCGCATTCCTGGAGTTGAGCCATAGATGAAACTCAAGGAGCTGATCAGCAGATCCTGCCCAAACCATGAAAACGTCATCTATATAACGCAGCCACTTCAATATGTTTTTGGAATATGGGTTAGTACAATGCCAGATATATTGGTCCTCGAAATGGGCAACATAAACGTTCGCTATATCAGGGGCAAAAATAGCGCCCATTGCCACGCCTTTTTGTTGTAAATAGAACGTGTTTTGGTACAGAAAAAAGTTTTCACACAGAGGAATTCTAATACATTCCCTGATAAAAGAAGATGGAACAGAGTGTGGTCTAGGTCTGGATTCTAAAAGCATGTACAGTAACTCCAGTGCTTCCATCTGGGGGATGTTTGTATACAAACTTTCTATATCCATTGATACAAGTATGTTAGTAGCAGGATCAAAAGGAAAGCCTTCAACTTCATTGATCACAGCTGTCGTGTCTCTTATGTATGAAGGGCGCTCAATAGCAAACGGTCGAATAAAAAAATCAGAGTATGTTGCCAATGGTTTTAAGATGGAATTACAGCCCGAGACAATTGGCCGGCCCGGGGGATTAACAAGGTCTTTGTGCACCTTGGGGAGCATATATATCACTGGTATTGTTGGTGTTTTATTAACCAAATATGCAGCCTCCTTTTCATTCAACCAGCCTCCTTCGAGTCCTGAGTTACTTAGGGCTTGAATTTCAGCTGTCAGTCTTTTGGTCGGGTTGCTTGCAAGTTTATGATAATGCGTGGAAATGGAAAGTTGTTTCATCATTTCCTGATCATATTTGGACCTTTCCCACAAAACTATGCCACCACCCTTGTCTGCTGGTTTAAGCAAAGTTTGGGGTAGCTTCTGAAGAGTTTGTAAAGCCAACTGGTGTTCTTTAGGTAGATTTGATTTGTATCTACACGATTTTTGAAATAGAGACTCTATTTCAATAAGCGTGGCATTCTCAAAAGTGATTATGTCCTTATGTATCATCATGTTAGATGGATAAAACGTAGATGGATTACGCAAGCCCGTGAATCCTCTTTTGGGATCCGATGTTGAGTTTGCGAAGAAATTTTTTAGCCGCACAGTTCGGAAAAAACGGTACAATTCCAATTTAGTTTGGAACAAATCATTCCTATATGTGGGCACAAAACTTAGCCCATTAGACAGGACTGCCACTTCCTGTTCAGATAGATTGTGTGATGACAGGTTAAAGATTGGTATCGTCAGATCTTGGTCTACCACTCGTAGAATTGGTTGCGGGTCCGACGGAACCCTGGGGTGTACTGTCGGCGGAACCATCCTCGTCTCGATTGTTGAGGTCTCCCCGGTGGTCTGGAGCCTCGTTGGTCCTGTCCTAAAAAAGAAGAAGACTGGTGTGATGTGGAGGGTTGTTGATCCTGTTGGTGATGGTTAGTATTAAAGGATCTATCACTACCAGACTCCGAGCCTGTGTCTGAAAAATTGACTCTTTTATTGGACTGTTGATTAGGGCCTTGAGAGGTATAAAAATCCTTCCTCAAATAGGGATATGTTCTTTCTTTATTGTATCTCCTGATATCGTTCTGTAGTTTGTCACACTTTTTCTGAGAATTGAACTCCTCAAACTCTTTGATTGTTTGCTGAATTTTATCCAATAGGAGTTTGCTGTTAGAAATTGAGCTATCTCCTGAGATCTTGTTCTCTAAGGATTGTATCTCTTTCGTCAGAATTTGTATTTGACGAAGTGCAGTTTCTATGCTCAGAACCATCCAGGTTCTCGAGCATCTATTCGCAGAGAAGCTGAAGCCGATTTTAAATTCTTCGTCGTCTACAAATATGATTGGTACATTACGTATTTGTAGACCCGCCGGTATAATATTAGCGTTCAGGCAATCAGTCAAAAATTTTGCATGTAATTCTGTGCGAACAAGCTTTTTTTTAAGTCTCTCCAATTGATTAAGATCTGAGTCAAGGGGTAAATTGGTGGTAGGCCCCTTGTTCCCCAATAAAGAGGGACCAGATGCAATCTTAAGAATATATTCGTCTGAGTACACCAGAGTTTCTGCCTCAGACATGGAATTGGCTAAAAAGATTTTTACCAGAACAACCACCGATTAGGGTGACTCACAACAGGCATGCGCCTGCGCGAAATAATGATTCAAAGAGGTGAGCAAACCAGTTACACCCTTGAGGGCTTGGGTAATTTAAATGAAAAGGTAAGGGGGCCTTCAAGGGATATATTTCAGGAGAACAATCAATTATTCAATGTCAATTGTGGAGAAATTAATTCACCAAATGTGTAAATCATGTAATCAAAATATAAACACATTGAAACATATAAACATATAAACAACAAAACACAGAGGTGTATATAAAAAGAATTTTATCAAAAAGTTCATTAAATCAGCAATAAATCAAAGAAAGCAGGTAAGGAAATGCTGGTATAAATGACGTGATAGTACAATAATCAATACCACAGCAAAACCTAAAAAGAACATCTATCTCAAAAAACAACGTGAATCAAACACTGTAGAGATAAGATGAAGGTCGACGTTTCGGTCTCTTTACAATAAATTTATCGAGACCATCCTCAGGACTGATGTCATTAAAACACTGCTGTGAGCTGTGCTGTAATCTGTAACATAAATGTTGACAGTTACAAATCTAACGTAATTAAAAACCAAATTACTTCATACACCCATGTGACATGACTAACTACAAAAAAACATAACTGATTAAAACTAGACATGACTTACTATGTCACCAAAACTGACTATAACAAAACAGACCTAGTTGACAAATAAGCAGACACTTAATACAAAATACAGGACAACAATCTTATAGCTGTATTGCAATGTTGACTAGAAGACAAGTGCATTCATCTGGATTTGTGTCATCTAACAACAACCGGTTGTTTCAAAGCAATCCAGTCAGTTATGCAGGTATTGTTAAAGCCCATCATACATTGAGAGCGCGAAATCATAACAGCAAGGATGCTAATGATGAAGTCAGCAAAGACAATCAATTTCTAAAGAAAAATTTTTTTTTATATATATAGTATGGAGCATCCATAAGTCAAAACTGAATTTTGCGCCAAAATTGTATCATTGTCATAACTTCAGACTACCCAACAAAAATCACCTATACATGTGGGGCCACACAATTATGTACAATATAATTAGGAATGATGTAGATGTCTCACAAACATACCAAATGGACTGAGATACCACAGTGTTGGTCTCAGAAGAGGTTATATGGCTTTACCCGGGTGGATGCCTGCATGAAAAATCACGTGCTTAGTATATATTTCGTGGTCACAGGATGTAGATGATAAAATTAAGTATAAAGTAGGTACCTATATATAAAGCATGACCGTCGCTCAGGCTAGAGCGCTGAGAGTGCAGGCATCCACCCGGGTAAAGCCATATAACCTCTTCTGAGACCAACACTGTGGTATCTCAGTCCATTTGGTATGTTTGTGAGACATCTACATCATTCCTAATTATATTGTACATAATTGTGTGGCCCCACATGTATAGGTGATTTTTGTTGGGTAGTCTGAAGTTATGACAATGATACAATTTTGGCGCAAAATTCAGTTTTGACTTATGGATGCTCCATACTATATATATAAAAAAAAATTTTTCTTTAGAAATTGATTGTCTTTGCTGACTTCATCATTAGCATCCTTGCTGTTATGATTTCGCGCTCTCAATGTATGATGGGCTTTAACAATACCTGCATAACTGACTGGATTGCTTTGAAACAACCGGTTGTTGTTAGATGACACAAATCCAGATGAATGCACTTGTCTTCTAGTCAACATTGCAATACAGCTATAAGATTGTTGTCCTGTATTTTGTATTAAGTGTCTGCTTATTTGTCAACTAGGTCTGTTTTGTTATAGTCAGTTTTGGTGACATAGTAAGTCATGTCTAGTTTTAATCAGTTATGTTTTTTTGTAGTTAGTCATGTCACATGGGTGTATGAAGTAATTTGGTTTTTAATTACGTTAGATTTGTAACTGTCAACATTTATGTTACAGATTACAGCACAGCTCACAGCAGTGTTTTAATGACATCAGTCCTGAGGATGGTCTCGATAAATTTATTGTAAAGAGACCGAAACGTCGACCTTCATCTTATCTCTACAGTGTTTGATTCACGTTGTTTTTTGAGATAGATGTTCTTTTTAGGTTTTGCTGTGGTATTGATTATTGTACTATCACGTCATTTATACCAGCATTTCCTTACCTGCTTTCTTTGATTTATTGCTGATTTAATGAACTTTTTGATAAAATTCTTTTTATATACACCTCTGTGTTTTGTTGTTTATATGTTTATATGTTTCAATGTGTTTATATTTTGATTACATGATTTACACATTTGGTGAATTAATTTCTCCACAATTGACATTGAATAATTGATTGTTCTCCTGAAATATATCCCTTGAAGGCCCCCTTACCTTTTCATTTAAATTACCCAAGCCCTCAAGGGTGTAACTGGGTTGCTCACCTCTTTGAATCATTATTTCGCGCAGGCGCATGCCTGTTGTGAGTCACCCTAATCGGTGGTTGTTCTGGTAAAAATCTTTTTAGCCAATTCCATGTCTGAGGCAGAAACTCTGGTGTACTCAGACGAATATATTCTTAAGATTGCATCTGGTCCCTCTTTATTGGGGAACAAGGGGCCTACCACCAATTTACCCCTTGACTCAGATCTTAATCAATTGGAGAGACTTAAAAAAAAGCTTGTTCGCACAGAATTACATGCAAAATTTTTGACTGATTGCCTGAACGCTAATATTATACCGGCGGGTCTACAAATACGTAATGTACCAATCATATTTGTAGACGACGAAGAATTTAAAATCGGCTTCAGCTTCTCTGCGAATAGATGCTCGAGAACCTGGATGGTTCTGAGCATAGAAACTGCACTTCGTCAAATACAAATTCTGACGAAAGAGATACAATCCTTAGAGAACAAGATCTCAGGAGATAGCTCAATTTCTAACAGCAAACTCCTATTGGATAAAATTCAGCAAACAATCAAAGAGTTTGAGGAGTTCAATTCTCAGAAAAAGTGTGACAAACTACAGAACGATATCAGGAGATACAATAAAGAAAGAACATATCCCTATTTGAGGAAGGATTTTTATACCTCTCAAGGCCCTAATCAACAGTCCAATAAAAGAGTCAATTTTTCAGACACAGGCTCGGAGTCTGGTAGTGATAGATCCTTTAATACTAACCATCACCAACAGGATCAACAACCCTCCACATCACACCAGTCTTCTTCTTTTTTAGGACAGGACCAACGAGGCTCCAGACCACCGGGAAGACCTCAACAATCGAGACGAGGATGGTTCCGCCGACAGTACACCCCAGGGTTCCGTCGGACCCGCAACCAATTCTACGAGTGGTAGACCAAGATCTGACGATACCAATCTTTAACCTGTCATCACACAATCTATCTGAACAGGAAGTGGCAGTCCTGTCTAATGGGCTAAGTTTTGTGCCCACATATAGGAATGATTTGTTCCAAACTAAATTGGAATTGTACCGTTTTTTCCGAACTGTGCGGCTAAAAAATTTCTTCGCAAACTCAACATCGGATCCCAAAAGAGGATTCACGGGCTTGCGTAATCCATCTACGTTTTATCCATCTAACATGATGATACATAAGGACATAATCACTTTTGAGAATGCCACGCTTATTGAAATAGAGTCTCTATTTCAAAAATCGTGTAGATACAAATCAAATCTACCTAAAGAACACCAGTTGGCTTTACAAACTCTTCAGAAGCTACCCCAAACTTTGCTTAAACCAGCAGACAAGGGTGGTGGCATAGTTTTGTGGGAAAGGTCCAAATATGATCAGGAAATGATGAAACAACTTTCCATTTCCACGCATTATCATAAACTTGCAAGCAACCCGACCAAAAGACTGACAGCTGAAATTCAAGCCCTAAGTAACTCAGGACTCGAAGGAGGCTGGTTGAATGAAAAGGAGGCTGCATATTTGGTTAATAAAACACCAACAATACCAGTGATATATATGCTCCCCAAGGTGCACAAAGACCTTGTTAATCCCCCGGGCCGGCCAATTGTCTCGGGCTGTAATTCCATCTTAAAACCATTGGCAACATACTCTGATTTTTTTATTCGACCGTTTGCTATTGAGCGCCCTTCATACATAAGAGACACGACAGCTGTGATCAATGAAGTTGAAGGCTTTCCTTTTGATCCTGCTACTAACATACTTGTATCAATGGATATAGAAAGTTTGTATACAAACATCCCCCAGATGGAAGCACTGGAGTTACTGTACATGCTTTTAGAATCCAGACCTAGACCACACTCTGTTCCATCTTCTTTTATCAGGGAATGTATTAGAATTCCTCTGTGTGAAAACTTTTTTCTGTACCAAAACACGTTCTATTTACAACAAAAAGGCGTGGCAATGGGCGCTATTTTTGCCCCTGATATAGCGAACGTTTATGTTGCCCATTTCGAGGACCAATATATCTGGCATTGTACTAACCCATATTCCAAAAACATATTGAAGTGGCTGCGTTATATAGATGACGTTTTCATGGTTTGGGCAGGATCTGCTGATCAGCTCCTTGAGTTTCATCTATGGCTCAACTCCAGGAATGCGCATCTACAGTTCACTTTGGCACATGATATAGCTGAAATGCCTTTTTTAGACATTACGATCAAAGTTGACTCAAACAATCTTCTATACACGAGCCTTTTCACCAAAAAAACAGCTAGAAATACTCTGCTACGATACACCAGCCACCATCCCCAGGCCCTGAAAGATGGATTACCCTTTGGACAGTTTCTCCGTCTACGACGGAACTGTACATATAAGGATGATTACTTCTGTGAAGCCCGCAAACTTAAAGAAAAACTCCAACTAAGAGGGTACCCATCAAGGTTACTAAGAAAATCTATGAAAAGGGCTTGGTACAATGATCGTCAGGCATTACTATCTGTGAATAATAAAGAAAAGAAAGTCAATATAGTCTGTGTCTCAACATTTGGGACGCATTCTAATGCAATTAAAAAAATTGTCTCGAAACAATGGAGCTTACTCCGCTTCTTACCTGAATTTGTACAAAAACCACTTTTTTCATTTAAACGCGGCACGAACCTGCAGGACAGACTGATCCATGCATACGATAATACTACACAAGATAATATCGTAGACAATATGAGACAATTAGTCCCTTTAACTGGCCACCATAAATGTAACAACTGTGTGGCTTGTGCAACCACAACAACTATGAAAGCATGTACGATCAATGGCATTAAATTCACTGCGAAGAATTTCTCCAACTGTAATACCACTAATGTGGTTTATTGCATTCAATGCCCCTGTCTACTTCACTATTTGGGCAAAACGATACAGCCCATTAAAAAACGCATTTTACAGCATCAGTCACGAATTCGCTGTAAGAAGGAGAATGCCCCATTAGTTGAACACTATTTACAATTAGGGCATAAAGAAACTGACATGCTCTGGTGGGTGCTGGAAGTCATTCGACCCAATGCACGCCAGAACAATGTTGATAGAACCCTTTCACTAAGAGAAGGCAAATTAATTTGCCTAACTGATACGGTCAAAAGGGGTCTGAACTCTGCCACAGAATGGCATGCTCTTGCGTGCCTACCCTAGACAATACTCTTGGTCTTGAATCTGGATTCCCTAGCTACATCTCACTTTGGACACATTGATAAATGTGCACTTTTTATTGAGAATGATATAGGGTTTAGACTGTTTAACTTGTTGACCTTGAAATATGCTACTTTCTGTATTGGATGCTGTAAATGTTGATGTTTCACCAACATACATTAGTCAGAGTACGCAAATCTCCCCCCTTTCTTATTCACTTTGTTTACCTTTTTTCAAATTCAGCAGGTTTTGTATAATTTTGATGACCCATTCATATAAGCGCCCCTTTTTGAGTACCTTTTCCACACAAATCCATTGTTAGTATTGAGCATGGCCGATTTTTGAATGTTTCAAAAGGCTCATTTCCACTTTGTTTGAACTCCACTCCAAGATGGCGCTCAAATCTCTAGGTTCCAACAGACATGCGCAAAGTCCTTTGTCGCTCTCCAAACGATGCCTCAAAAAGGGAGGTCGGTAATCCGCCTTCCACTCGGCTTTTCCCGTGTCTCCAGTCAAATTAAGTTTGACCGCGTTTCATACTCCAGGTAAGCTAGATACGCTAGCTAGGCTCTATTGACATAGCGCTCTGCTGTTTGTAGCTAAAACTACGAAGCTGATTTTTTGTCACATATTGGCTTTTCAGCTTTTCCAGCAATCAAGTGACCTAGCGTTCTGTTGTTACCAGTTGGATAACTGTTTCAACCCAAAAGGTAGCTATGCCCCAGGGCGTATTTATTTTACGCATTGTCTTTAACCCTACGCTCTGCTAAATGGGCTTTCATGTTTGTTTTCTGCAGACTACGTGTTCGTGGACACAGATATTGCGCAAAAAGACAAGTTTAGATCTCTGGTTTGCACATCACGGAGGTGGGTGTAACCTAGTCAATTATCTATTTGCAATTGCCCCAGTGCTATTTTGAAACTTACAGTGTGTTCTTTATATATTTAAATTCGTAGCATCCATTCCTGTGAGCCCTCAGCCAGCTTTAATTGATCGACCACTACACTCTCAGCGCTCTAGCCTGAGCGACGGTCATGCTTTATATATAGGTACCTACTTTATACTTAATTTTATCATCTACATCCTGTGACCACGAAATATATACTAAGCACGTGATTTTTCATGCAGGCATCCACCCGGGTAAAGCCATATAACCTCTTCTGAGACCAACACTGTGGTATCTCAGTCCATTTGGTATGTTTGTGAGACATCTACATCATTCCTAATTATATTGTACATAATTGTGTGGCCCCACATGTATAGGTGATTTTTGTTGGGTAGTCTGAAGTTATGACAATGATACAATTTTGGCGCAAAATTCAGTTTTGACTTATGGATGCTCCATACTATATATATAAAAAAAAAATTTTCTTTAGAAATTGATTGTCTTTGCTGACTTCATCATTAGCATCCTTGCTGTTATGATTTCGCGCTCTCAATGTATGATGGGCTTTAACAATACCTGCATAACTGACTGGATTGCTTTGAAACAACCGGTTGTTGTTAGATGACACAAATCCAGATGAATGCACTTGTCTTCTAGTCAACAGTGCAATACAGCTATAAGATTGTTGTCCTGTATTTTGTATTAAGTGTCTGCTTATTTGTCAACTAGGTCTGTTTTGTTATAGTCAGTTTTGGTGACATAGTAAGTCATGTCTAGTTTTAATCAGTTATGTTTTTTTGTAGTTAGTCATGTCACATGGGTGTATGAAGTAATTTGGTTTTTAATTACGTTAGATTTGTAACTGTCAACATTTATGTTACAGATTACAGCACAGCTCACAGCAGTGTTTTAATGACATCAGTCCTGAGGATGGTCTCGATAAATTTATTGTAAAGAGACCGAAACGTCGACCTTCATCTTATCTCTACAGTGTTTGATTCACGTTGTTTTTTGAGATAGATGTTCTTTTTAGGTTTTGCTGTGGTATTGATTATTGTACTATCACGTCATTTATACCAGCATTTCCTTACCTGCTTTCTTTGATTTATTGCTGATTTAATGAACTTTTTGATAAAATTCTTTTTATATACACCTCTGTGTTTTGTTGTTTATATGTTTATATGTTTCAATGTGTTTATATTTTGATTACATGATTTACACATTTGGTGAATTAATTTCTCCACAATTGACATTGAATAATTGATTGTTCTCCTGAAATATATCCCTTGAAGGCCCCCTTACCTTTTCATTTAAATTACCCAAGCCCTCAAGGGTGTAACTGGGTTGCTCACCTCTTTGAATCATCCTCATATACCTATGCTGCTATGGATCAAAGATGCACCCAAATTTGGAACAGATCCGGATGACTTAGTGATGAGTTTCATAGAACAGTATTCTACATGTGCTGTTCCAAACACAAAGGAAGACAAAAGCCTAAGAGAACAAGTTTTACGCTTCCAAAGCCATCGTTGTGGAAAGTACTGTCGTCGTAAATTCAGAAACAAGGACAAGTTCTACACAAAATGTCGTTTCGCCTTTCCACGACCGGTGATTTCCAAAGGAAGAGTGAACAGTTTGATGTCTTCGCTGTGACATAATGTGATGAGGAAATCACCAAAAAATACATACAATTTGAAAAGGAACGAAGAGTCCAAGTACATCAACGACTACAACCCAGTGATTTTGTCCATGTGGAATGCTAACATGGATATACAGTTTGTGGCTGATAACTGTATGGCTGTGGCTCGGTATGTGACATCTTACATCACCAAAAAAGAAAAGACAGAATTGAAGGATATGTGGGAGGACATTTCCCATGAAAAGAGCCTCAGTAACAAGTTGTACAGTTTCAGTCTGAAGATGTTGTCGCATCGAGAAATCGGAGCTTACGAATGTTCTGACCGGTTGTCTTCAGCAAGTCTCTATGCCAAATCTAGGAGTATCATTTGGGCGAGCCTTGGTCTTGCTGCAACGCGTAATCGAGTTCTGTAACCTGTGCGGGAAATTGAGTATTTGGCGAAAAAGGAGCCAAACAGTACAGATATTTTGAAGACCAACATGTTGGATACATATTATCCAAATAGAAGCAGTCACCTCGAGAATGTTTGTCTGTATGAGGTTCTATAAAATTACATATTCAAGAGGAACATCAAAGAAGATATTGATAAAGCAGTGTATGCTGTAATTGGAAGTGAGGGATGTCTGGTCAAGCAAAGAAAATGCCACTTGGTAAACCATCGAAAATTGAGTGGCGAATCTCCTGAAAGAAAAGAGTTTTTCTATTTAGCACTTTTGCAACTTTTCAAGCCTTGGCGTGCAGAAGAGGAACTGCTTGGAGATTTCCTCTGTTACGAAGACTCTTTCAATGCCGCCAAGGAGACCATAGAATGTCCTGTTTTTCCCAAATATCTAGAAATGTTGAATGCGGAAATCGAGCAGGAAGCAACGATTGCACCCGAGATTGCTAGAGACAGTTCTCAGGACAGTCAGAGTTCTGTTTCATTGAGTCAGGATCCACGAGGAGGACCAGTTATCGAAAATGAAGCTGCCACTGCCATGATTGAAGTGGAAAGAGCCATGGCACATGCTCAGGAGGATGCGGTTAACTTAGAAGACTTGGAAAGACAACTCAACGTTGAGCAGTGGAAAATATATGACGAAGTTACCAACCAAATTGATCATGGATTAAGTCATGAGAAGAAAGAGTGCTCATGTACGTCGTTGAAGCCTGTCCGACTGTACGTGAGTGGAGAAGCGGGAACTGGAAAAAGTTTCCTCATTAAAGCAATTTCATATTATTTGCAGAAAAGGACTGAGTCATCGCTGTCTTGTGTTGTCACCGCTCCAACTGGACTGGCAGCACATAACATTAAAGGTATTACTTTGCATCGTCTACTGATGCTGCCAGTGGAGCATGATAACAAATTACAATACCACAAGTTATCTGGAGATGCTTGTTGTGAAGTTTCAAGAGTCTTGAGGAAAATGAAACTTCTTATCATTGACGAAGTAAGCATGGTTTCCAATGTCATGCTTGCCTTTGTGCATTTGAGAATGCAAGAAGTTCTCAAAACAGAGTATGATGTGTTATTTGGTGGCAAACACATCATTGTTTTCGGTGATCTTCTGCAGCTGACACCAGTGAAAGGACAACCTGTGTTCAAAATGCTCACGCATGAAGATACCAGGAAGTGCCTAGGGAGCATTGGCAACGTCGATATATGGTTAAACTTCAATTATGCTGAACTGCGTGAAAATATGCGTCAAGCGAAGGATGAAAATTAAAGAATATTCTACAAGATGTTAGAATCGGAAAAGTGACCGAGCATGGGAAAGAAGCTTTACATGCACGATTACTGTCAAATTTGTATCCAGAAGAAGACGTTGTGCCTGAGAATATTTTTCGGAAAATTACTGAGAAGAAATCTGGAATATGTTTGATGCCAACTCTTGCAGAATGTGCCATCTTCAACAATAAAATGTTGAATTTAGAAAACCAAGAGATTGTGAAACTGGAAGCTATTGACAGAATAGAGCATATGGGAGCAACAATTATTTTGTCTGAGAATTTGAAATCAAAATTGGATTCATTAGAGAAGACGATATCTAAAACTGCTGGTTTTGAAAAGACTCTGAATGTGTGCTTAAATTGCCGTATAATTTTAAGAAGGAATTTACATGTTGAAAGAGGTCTGGTAAATGGATCAATGGGTAATGTTGTTGATTTTGAGAAATACAGAAATAGAGATGGAATTGAATTTTAAAAAATTAAATTTGATGGCATTGAGGAAGTACAGCTAATTGGTCGTTGCTCTGCTAGGTTTTTGCTTGTAAAAGACTTATATGTTCGCCGTAAGCAGTTTCCTGTTTGCTTGGCATATGCGGTGACAATCCATAAATCGCAAGGTTTAAGTGTAGACAGTGCATTGGTGAACATTGGCAGTTCTGTGTTTAAGGAGGGTATGGCATATGTGGCATTGTCACGAGTCAGAACTATATCGGGATTGTACTTGATTGAGTGTGATGTCACAAACATTTGTGCGGATCTAGATTGTATTAAGGAATACAATAGGTAAGAAGAGAGTATGCGCCACATTTGCCTCAATATCCTTTGTTTGAGAAACGTGTGGTAGGCCGGAAACGAAGAAATGTGACCAATAGTAGGGAGGTTGTAGCAAAAAGACGA
Source organism: Lissotriton helveticus (assembly GCF_964261635.1). Taxonomy (NCBI): domain Eukaryota; kingdom Metazoa; phylum Chordata; class Amphibia; order Caudata; family Salamandridae; genus Lissotriton; species Lissotriton helveticus. Next base: position 395,684,512 of record NC_136057.1, read on the forward strand.
AAAGTCGATGAACCCAAAATTATAAGCAGAAAAAAAATGGATTCTGTTGAAGATGTTGTTGGTTTTCAATTTGAAAATAGTTCTGGTGTCAACTGCTATGCTAATGTAGTGGTTAATGTTGTCTTTTCTCTAGAAACTTTAAAAGAAGAGATTGTGGTCAATTGGGACCAAAGATTTTGCAGTTTGTTGAATTCTGTGTTAGAGAAATGTAGCACTGATAGAATAAAAATAGAAAGTGTGTCTGAAATTCGAAATCTGTTAGACAAATGTTCAGGTCAAACGCAATTCTCTCAAAATATTCAGCAAGATTGTCAGGAGTTTTTAATGTATATGCTTGATGTATTGCAAGATGAAGGTGTAGATGTAGATCATCTGTTTGGCCTTTCTTATCAATGGCAGCATGACTGCGAGAACTGTAGGGTATCAAGTACTACTAGTGTAGACTCAGAAAGATTTATATATTTAACTTTGCCAGACAGTAAATCAGTGTCCTTTAATAAGCTAGTAAAAGCAGCTGATCACAACATGGAGTGTAGCCAATGTAAGTCTGCAATGTTGTCCACATTATTTATACGAACATATGGCCAGTATGTCATTTTAATGTTCCAACGATGTAGGCCTGATGGAACAAAATTGACAACTTTAATTAAAAATGTTGTGGCTTTGCAGTTGTCAATATCAGGAAGGACTTTTGTAACTGCAGCAATTATATATCATGACGGTCCTTCAACAACATCAGGACATTACACAGCTTATTTGAAGTCTAGAAACGGCTGGTCATTCTGCAATGATTCTGTTTTAACTTAAAAAAAAAATGCCTTTTGACCTTAAAAATTCTTACCTGGTATTTTTACAACCAAAATTTTAGGGAAAGAATCTCGGGATTTGCTCTGAGGAATTTCAAGAGGTTCTAATGGCTCCTACACTATTTGGCCTTGAGGATAAGTGTAGTACAGAGTAAAAAGTTATTTTTGAGTTTTAAGTAGTTCCTGAAAAAAAAGAAGGTTTTCTTACAGAAAGTGGTGGGCACGGATTAGTTAAAGGACAACAGAGTATTCCCCAAAGCAAACGGTGTTCTTACCATAACACTTGACGTCATGGAAAAATAACTGCACTTTGAATGAGTTCAGAAAAACTGTTTCTTTTAATAAGCTAATTCAAGCAGCCAATCAAAACATGGAGTAGAGGTAATGTAAGTCTGCAATGCTGTCCACATTTTTTGAACAAACTTTTGGTTATAATGTCATTTTAAAATTCCAACTATATAAACCTGATGAAAGTAAGTTTTCAACTTTAATTACAAATGTTGTGGCTACACAGTTGTTGATTTTAGGAAGAACATTTCTAACTGCAGCTATTATATGACATGATGGTCCTTTGACAACATCCGCTTATTACACAGCTTATTGAAAATGTAAAAAAAGCTGATGTTTCGGAAATGATTCACATTTGACTATGAAACAATGTTGCCTTTTGACTTAAAAATATTCTTACTTTCTGTTTTCAGAAGAAAGAATTTAGGGTAGGTAACTGGCCTATAATGATTCTAGGAGTTGATATAATTTTATGTACTGTTTTAAATTGCTTTGTGATTAAAAGTGATGTAGAGAATTAAATAATTGTAGTAGTCATAGAGGTAGTGTAAGTCTGCTTCATAGTAAGCAGTATCAGTGTCATAGGAAATGTGGAACATGAGTGAGCAAGAAGGGTGAGATATTACTAGTACAGGATTGTGAAAGTGATCTTGAACGTTTTCTTTCTGAAAGTTGCGGAAAAAGAAAATGACGGGATTTGCTTAGAAGAATTCCAAGAGTTAAAAATGGCTCTTACACGATTTGGCCTTGAGGAGAAGTGCGGTAGAGAGCGAGAAGTCATTTATTGTATGTAACATATTTGTCAAAACGATGGAGCTTTTCTTTCAGAAAGTGGCGGGCTGAAAATAATAACAGCACAACAGAGTATAAGCTGTTCATAGGACATCCTTCGACGTCATGGAAAGTAAGTTACTTTTGAGGAGTTCTGATTTCTGATTGGTTATGTTATATGGGTTTTTTAAACACAATCATTTTGATTGTGTTTTTTTTCCCCGCTGTTATATGATGAATACCTTCAAGTCACTGTTTTTAGTGAAATTTGATATATTCTGAGAACAGCAAAAATAAACCATTTAACATGTATAATTAATTCGGTACTTTTTGTATTTATGATATACATTTAGAACTGTGTAGGAAGCATGGAGAAACTGAGGCTTCTGTAAGTGTCAAGGGAGGTGAGTAATGTACATTGCTCTGTTGCATACAGTCCTCACCTTCTGCGTACTCTTGGATATGCTAGACTACATCTGTACAATGAGATACCTAAGCTGAGGAAATACAGGTGATGTGATTGTAAATGAGCAAAAATATTTGCACGTTTTTCAATTATATCACCTGTGTTTCCTAACATTACGAATCACATTGTGCAGATGAGGTTTAGGCCTGTCCAGGGAGACAGAGGAGGTCTGGCCTTTGTTCAAGAGTGCAGTGGACATGACTCACTTCGTTGGTAGGCCTGCACATGTATTATCTCCTTTGTACTCTTCAACAAGCCTAAATTTAATCTGTAACTCTGAGTAGGCCTCACCTCAAACAAATCTCTGGATAGGCCACACCTTATCGGCATCCTGAAACAATCATTTAAAATGTTAGGGGCAGTTTTATGATGGCCGTGCGCCTCTTTTGCGCTGCCGTTGTGTCACTTTTGTGACACAGCAGCAGTGCAAAAGATGCACCATGTTGCAAGATAGGCCTCACTTCATCTGCAACAAGATACCGTCAGTTTAAAATGTATATATTTAGGACTGTGTAGTGGGCATGGAGAAGCAGAGGCTTCTGGAAGTGTCAAAGTTGTTGCATACAGTGGTCACCTTCTGCGTAGTCTTTCATATGCTAGACTACATCTGCACAATGAGATACCTAAGCAAAGGAAACACAAGTGATGTGATTGTGGAATGAGGAAAAAAAATTGAACGTTTTTCAATTACATTACCTGTGTTTCCTAACATTATGAATCACATTGTGTAGATGCCTCACTGAGTCTGTATCTGACACTCTTTTCTTCACTTCCTCTGTCTCCTCTCTCCCTCACTCTCTTTTCCTTATTCACCCTTTCCTTATATAGTTTACCTTACTCACTTTCTTTTAGTAGCTTACACAACTTCAATTTAGTTTTCTCTTCTATCCTTCTTTTCTGTCACTGAAAGTATCTTCTTTTTTTTTCTCTTAGTAATTTACTCTATTTCAATTTCTTTTTGTCTCTGACTGTCTATCACCGTATCTTTCTCTTTTTTTCTGCATGTTTATCTCTAACTTTATTTCTTTGTAAAATTGGATGATTCTCAATCTTTTCCCTTGTCTTTTCTAATTTTTAAATACATGTTTTAACATTTTTCAAATTTTTGTTCTTTCTTTCACAGATTGAAAGTATAAAAATAACAAGTGACTAAGTTAACGACAATTATAAGGTAAATGTTTTGTACTCTTTTCGTTACATTTCTATCACATTTAACTTCTATTAGTTCCACTGCTTCATTTCTTTAACCCTCAGTTTCCTGCGTTTGCTACTTCCCTCATTCCTTTCTCTATTACTTACTTACTCTACTCCTTCCACTCCTTTTCTCAGTCCCTCTGTTCTCATAGTTCCTCACTCCTGTTCACTCACTCCGTCTCTATTACTCTCACTGTCTCTGACTGCTCACTCTTTCACTACTTGTTCATTATGCTTTCTCCCTGTAGTTCAAGCACACTAAGGGGCATATTATCAACACAGGCGATAAAATTATCGCTGCTTTTATCGGCAGAAAACTGCTGCAAAAGCGGCTTTAGCGGCAGTTTTCTGCCGCAAAAGCGGCTTTATCGGCAGATTTCTGCCGATAAAAGCAGCGATAATTTTATCGCCTGTGTTGATAATATGCCCCTATGTTATTTACATTTCTTTGCTGTTTCAATCATTCCTTTTCTGTCACTTCTTCTTTTCTGCTTTCTGTTTTTTCTCTCTGTTATTCCACATGTTTTAACCTTAGTCACTATCATACATCTTGTTTTATTCCTATTTACTTTTGCTCACTGTTTTCTTAACACTTTCCCTCAGGATTGTTCTTTTAGTCCGGTTCTATCCCTACCTCTCATTCCACATCCTTTACTATTTTTCTTCTTATTTTGAACATTCACTCACATTCTCTAAGAAACTCTTGTTTATTATTCTTCTACTTTCCTTTTTTTCTTTCACTTCCTTATCTATTTTGTTTTTCACAATTATACCCTCTTCCATCTTTTCTTCGGTAAATAGATCTATTAAACAGTATCTCTGTGTTACTCCCTCCAGCTGTCTTTCTTTTAACATTACTCTCTGTTTCCTTCCCTTATACTTACTCTTCTTTTTTTCTGAAATTTTTTTTTTTTGGTTCGCTTCCGGTTCGCGTACCGGCGCGCGAATCGGGAAGCGAATCAAAAGAAATAGAGGTTGCCAGAGTGCTAAACATTCTAGCAATTTTTTATAAAGGGGAGGTAGTTCTGAAAAGAACTTTTTTTTAAATTATTTTTCTTGTTTTATATTTTTTTTATTATTTTTCTGAACATTTTTTTTTACTTTTTTTGTATTTTTCGAACGATTTTATATTTTTTTCTTTTTTTTGCCTCTACATTTGATGTTCTGGCCACAGGAGGGGGGTTATCCTGCAGGTCACGTACCTGCGCAGCACTATAATTAATAGGGTGCCACCTCTGCATATGGCGATGCATGGTGTAATTGCCATAGACCATATTTAGTTAGGAATTAGCATTTACTAAACCTTATTTTACTCACACAAAACCATTGAAATTCGCATATATAGTTAGTTGCACTAACTATATATCGCGCACCCGCAATCCACTGCTGATCATGTCACATATTACATCATTCATGACATGGTCAGTGACATCACTGAGGACATCACTGATGACATCTCAAATGACATCACTGATGACATCACGGATGACATCTCAAATGACATCACTGATGACAACATCCAGTGACTGTGTATTTCTGTAAAGTTAAAATATGTCTTACATATTGAAGAATGAGTGGATGTATAAGTGTCTGGATGAAGGATTTAGTAGGTGCATGACTGACTGTATGAGTGAGTGATTAAATGTGTCTCACTGAGTGCATGGGTTTGTGACTAAAGTGTCTTAATTTGTGCATCATTATGTCTGTTGTTCTATAAAATGCTGCATGTGTTGATCAGTAGCTATATGAGTAACTATGTGGGTTATTGATTGGTTGCCCAAGTATTTGTATGGGAGACTGAGTGTGTGTGTGGGTGGCTGGGAGGTGTATGACTCTGTGCATAGATGTGTGAGCAGTTGATTCACTAGATGTATGGGTTCAAAAGTGCATGTGGAAACAGCTGTATGGTCGGTTGACTGTGTGCATGAGTGTATTGGTGAGTGAATGGATATCTCAGTGCTACATGTCAAAGTAAATACATATGTAAAACACAGTACATGTGAGAGTTGACATATATAAATAACTGTGCATAAGAGCTAGTGAATGTGTGAGTGGCTGTATGGATCATTGTGAACTTGTATCAGGGATTGTATAAGAGAGTAAATATGTGTTAGTATATGTTTGAATAAGTAAGGTGTGTATAACTGTATAGTTGAGAAAATGGAGGTGTGATTGATTCTTTGCATGACTGAATAGGTGTGTGAGTAACTCCATGGATGAGTGACAGTCTGTGAGTGTCTGTTTACACTGAGTTGATCTAAGGTTATATTAGAGTCTGAAGAGGTTCATCATATTATCACATGAATAATGTCATCAGTGATGTGCTCAGTAATGTCATCAGTGATGTCATTTGAGATGTCATCAGTGATGTCATCAGTGATGTCATTTGAGATGTCATCAGTGATGTCATCAGTGATGTCACTGACCATGTCATGAATGATGTAATATGTGACATGATCAGCAGTGGACTGCGGGTGCGCGATATATAGTTAGTGCAACTAACTATATATGCGAATTTCAATGGTTTTGTGTGAGTAAAATAAGGTTTTGCAAATGCTAATTCCTAACTATATATGGTCTATAACCTATGGTTTTTTCAGTGAATATATATATATATATATATATATATATATATATATATATATGAAATTACACCTCCTCCACAAGAAAAGAGACATGACCCAGAAGGGAGAAACAAAGGAACACTTTAATGGACAAAAGTCTCGGGCGAATGCATTTCAGCAATTCATGCCTTCCTCAGCGCCCCTCTCCAATTACTCCTCGTGCTGCGGGAAATCGTCCTGTCACGCTGTTTGAAGGTGCCATGCTCCGCCCCCATAGATGTAATTCGGCCATCCTGTGTAGTCCCGTGTAGTGGAACTACACTTCCCACAAAGCCTCAGTGTTGTGCCTCATGGGAAATGGAAAGTGCTGTGGGGTGATGTTGGCTGGAGTTGGAATCCGTGACAGGCGCAGCCCTCGAAGTTCATTGGGAGGTGGGGCAAATGTACAGTTCAATGTCCCCTCGAGTCCCCCTTCCATTACCGCCGCAACCTCTCCGCCTGGTATCCTTCGCGGGGGTTGGCGCAGGAATCCCGGTCATCCATCAGTAGGTAGTTATAGTTAGGACCAAATTTTCCATAGGAAAAGTGTTTTTTCTTTTGCCAATAACTTTGGTGCCGCTTGACGAATCTTCACGAACGAACTGTTCACTGACTTGGCGGCTCCACGTAGAGCTGGTCTAACACTCGCATGATAGTATTCCCCTGAAGAAGGGCTTGGCCCGAAATGCATTGGGATGCGTGACTATGTGTTTGGAATAGACTTATCTTTGGGATGAAATTCACGTTTTGGATAAACCCTTTGATTCTCATCTGCAAAACATGAATAAAATGTGATAGCTGATGAATACTTTACACTGAATCAACGACTTTACATTTATGTTTATAAAGAACTAGACCACTTGGTCTTCATTGTTGTGCGCAGAGGTGCTCTCTCTATGGAGTGAGCTTTGTATGACAACCCAAGTAATGTTCATATTAGGCACACCCAGGTCCCTGTCAATACTTTTTCTAGCAGAATCTCTAGCCCAAAACATATAACTATGACCCAACAACCACATTCTAAAAAATGTCAAAGGAAGTAGCAGTAGCACACAGGAGAAGGCTGCTGATTAATGACACATATTTGAAAAAGAAGCCTGTGAAAAAGAAGCCTAGCCACTAAATTTAAAAGAAGAAATGTCATTGGCTGGCACAAATATGGTGGTGGTTGAAACTAGGTTTTATTATTGAGATAAAAGTAAGCTGATGTATGATTGGCGTTTCTGTTATCAACAAAAAGTAATGGAATATGAGATATAGCTCTAACTCTAAACAGTCAACCACACCTGCTACAGAGCTACAGGAGCATGGGGGGAAGGGTCAGAAAAAACATACAATGTAAAGGTGAAGGGACAGTGGTAGTAGAACAAATAGTGAATGCTAGTGTTTGAGGCCACATTTAGGCATTAATACTGATTGTTGTGTAAGGGATAGTCATTAAAAGTAGTTTAATAAAAAGATTTCAGTTCCCCGTGTGGATCTGTGAATCAGTTGCGAGGTTACTTGGGGGGGGCGGGCACTCTGAGAGCTGTGGTGGATCCGTAGAGCTGCCCAAAACACCTAAAGAATTGAGCTTTCTCTAAAGGATTGTAAGAAAGGGTTAACAATTCTGACCATTCAGAAGAGGTGTATTATTAGAAAAATATGAAAGCCATGTTGTGATATGTTCATAGTACTTGTTACCTTGAAAGCAAAGTGTAAAAGGTTGCCAGTAATGGTTGCCTTGTACGAGAGTGTTGTACCATTCTTATGCTTGGTTTTTGTATACTATTTGAAAGGAGATAATCAAAGTCATGCTAAAGAAAAATAAAGACCAACAATCACATTAACAGGTATGTGAATTAAGCTGTAGCATTAAAAAAAATCTGATACAGAACAAATAAGGGAATACACGATGAATAAAACTGAGTAAAATATGTAGAAAAACTAAAAGGATATATAAAAGAGACTATATGATGAAACAAGAAAAGTTCAGTGATTAGCAAAGGAGAATACAAAATTGTTAAAAGTAACATAACACTGGTACACACCAATGTAGCCACTGCCCAGTTAAATATCCTGTCTCTCACCTCCCTGAAACTCATAAACTTATTTACAAAACCAAAGAGGCACTCACACACCCAGCGAAACAGAGGCAAACACAATTGCACATGCATTCACTCACTCACCCATAGAGCACTTAAGTATTCAGCACTGAGAAAGTCACTTGCACACACAGTTACACACTCCAAGAGTCACTAATGCAGCCAGTAAACAACCCATACGGGTACTTACACCCACATTTAGAGACTTTTCTAAGATAGCTAGTTATATACCAACATAGTTAATTCAATATCTAAATGACACACGCTTAAAGTAAATTGTACACTTGCTTAGATATGTACTCAAATACTGAGACAAGCAAGGCAGCCATCTAGACAAGTTGCCCTTTAAACATGTCCCAGGCCTGCAGAGACTGTGTGTACAGTTTCAAGGGTAGGATGAATTGGCATGTATAATCTCTGCCAAGTCTTAAACTCTTCTTCTACTACAAATAACTCACCCCTGGGATACGCTGTAGGTAGGCTATAGGACAGAGTGCTTAAAGGTAATACTCATCTTTACCTTAAAAGGTTAATCAGATACATGTGCCATTACATACCTATATGCCAGTTAAACATCCAGTCGCACCCCCATAATGCTACTCATAAACCTAGTTACAAAATCATAGAGGCACTCACACACCTAGTCAGACCAAGATAGAGCCAAGTGCACATCCACTCACTCACCCACACAGTAGTTATGTATGGAACACTAGCAGAGCCACTTGCACACACAATTAAACACCACAAGGGTTACTAACATTGTCAGTAAACAATCTATGCATGTACTTACATGCACATTTTCAGACCAATGCAGTTTCTAAGATCGCCAGTCAAATAGTGATATAGTGACTTACAAATCCGTTGGAGTCGGAGCGGGTATCATGGACGTCGATGACACGGTGCTCGAATCTCAGTGCAGTGATTTTCCTGATGCGCTGCGATGGCAAGCAGGGGTCTGCGGTGAAAGCTGTGGTTGATGCGTCAATTGCGAACCACGCTTCAAGGTAGGCAGTGGTTAGGCATCGATCTTTTGAAGTCATAAAACAGGCGCTGGAAGTCGATGCATGGATATTCTTCTTAAGATCACCAGGTTACATTTCCAAGGGCCCAGGAACTGGATTTGGCACCACTTGGCAGCTCAGGACCCTCAACAGAAGGGCCCAGGCACTGGCTGGTGAAGTCTTTGATGGCCCGGAAACTTCTTAACAGGAGGCAAGCATACACAAGCCCTTGGAGAATCTGAGAAGCAGGATACAGTAAGCAAAGTCCAGTCCTTTCACTCCTAGGACAGAAGCAGCTAGCAGCAGGCCAGCAGAACAAAGCTACAGGTAGAGTGGCAGTCCCTACTACAGCAGCCAACTCTTCTTCCTGGCAGAATGTCCTCAGTCCAGAAGTGTTGTGAATTTGGGGTATCAGAGGTGCAATACTTGCAGTGGCAGCTGCTACCTGGAAGCAGCAGTGGGGCAATGGGGGCTATGGGATCGGGTTGAAAAAAAAAAGAATCACTTACCTCCCTGCAAGCCGGGTGACCGGCGGCTGCCGCCTCTCCTGTGGCCTCTTCCTGGCTTCTTGGGAGAAACTGGAAAGCAGGAAGCACCAGGCCTCCCACACTCTCCGCAGCCAATCACAATTGGTCTGAGCACTGTGATACGGCCCTCAGCCAGGGGCTGGAGGGGTGGGCATGTTCTCCACGCAGGCTGTAATGCAGCCTGCATGGAGAACATGCTATGTAAGCAGGACTGTTTGGCCGTCCCAAGAGGGCCGGCCGTTCACTCATGCTCACATAGGGAGTGAAAATCACTCCTCTCCATGCTATGAGAGCAGCCCTGCCCACAAAGATGCTGCAATGAGAAAAAATTAAATGATAATAACCTCAAGTTATTATCATTTTATTTTTCCTTATTTTACCCTGAATAAAGCAGTGGGGCGAAGATCCTCCTTGTTAGCGGAGGAGCTGTCACTGAATACTTATACCCCTTTCTGCCTTTGAAGTAGGCAAATTTCAAAGAAAAGTCTTTGTCAGACTCTGTCTTTGCCTGACCTGGCGCCAGACACACTATAGGAGGGTGGAAACAGCTTTGTGTGAGGACAGCCACACCCCTATTCAGGTGTCAAAATGACAACTCTTCCCACCACTCTAGCTCAGGAAAGCCCATCAGCCTGGTGATGGGCCATCAGGATATGCAAGGCACACCTCCACTCCCTTTGTGTGACAGTCTAGAGTGAATGCATAAGAGCCCAACTGTCAGCCAACCCAGACGTATATTCTACAGAAAGGCAGAGGCACAGAATGGCCAAAAAACAAAATGCCCACTTTCCAAAAGTGCTATTTTCAAACATGCAATTTAGAAACCAACTTCACCTAATGATGTATTTTTAAAATGTGAGTTCAGAGATCCCAAACTCCAAATCTCTATCTGTTCCCAATGGTAAATTGCACTTAAAAGATAGTTCAAGGCAATCCCTATGTTACCCTATGGAAGAGGTAGTCCTTGCAATAATGAAAAACGGAATTAGCAATAATTCACCAATAGCACAAGTAAAACACAGCAGAACATGTCCTACCTTTTAAATATACTGCACCCTGCCCAAGGAGCTACTTTGGGCCTACCTTATGGGTGCCTTACATGTAATAAAAGGGACCTTTTGGGCCTGGCAAGTGAGTGCACTTGCCAGGTTAAAATGGCAGTTTAAAACTGTATACACAGACATTAAAGTGGCACGTCTGAGACATGTTTATAGGGCTACTCACGTGGGTGGCACAATCAGTGCTGCAGGCCCACTAGCAGCATCTGATTTCCAGGCCCAGGGCGCAACTTGTGCACTTTACTAGAGACTTACTAGTAAATCAAACATGCCAATTAATGATAAACCAGTCACCAATGCAATTTAGACAGAGAACATATGCATTTTAGCACTAATTAGCAGTAGTAAAGTACACAGAGTCCTACAAGCAACAAAAACATGTCAGAAAGAATAGAAGAAGTCAAAAGATTTGGAAATAACCCTGCAAAAAGGACCAGGTCTAACACAACCCCCTTTGACCTTGACCCACAACAGAAGGGGCATGTTCCAGTTCTATGTCTTTCTGAACCCAGTTGAATACCTCTATCCATACTCTCAGGTTCCACTAAGCTAACCCATGGATAATCCTTCTCCTCACCTACGGATCCCATCGGTGCAGCACCTAACCTTACTTTGCTCACAGATGTATCCCAGTAGGCATACTTTACCATCATGGCCAACACAGTGTTGTGGGTTATTCTACCCCTTGAGTGTGACCCCTGTCCTCAACCTAAGAGCAACTCTGTCCACCAGGACAGCAGCCTGCAGTGGCTACTGACAGCTGTCAGTGGCAAGAGCCAGGCCCTAGGACTTTCACGGCTCTTTAATCTCTGTGGTTTTTCAGAGTGGGTCGGTAGCCCCAGATGACTGGCATCCCTTGTCCACTCTCCCTCCCCCAGTTCAGGGCTGGTATCTTGAGAGTGGTCACTCAGCACAGGGTCTGTACCCTGAGGCTGAACAGGAGGCTGACGTGTTCCACACCCTGTCCTCCCCTCTGGGTACCTGTACCTTCCACTGTGGAGAGGTACCCCCAGACACCAGGACTATCAGGGCACTTGTGTCAGCCATCCTGCACAATTCTCCCACAGGTTCAGCGGTGCTAACCTGCAACTGGTCCCCCAACCCAGAGTCTGTAACCTCTGGCTTAGCAAGTGCCTGGCAAGCCAGGACTTCAAGGGAAGTACAACTATCCCCCAAAGGGAAATATTTACTGTAAGTGTTATGCAAGAGTCTGCCTGGCAATGGTCTCCTACCCTCTATTCATCTGACAGAGCATGGAGCACTCCCAAGCCAGAAGTGGCATCACCACGGTCAGTCCTGGGGTGCTCTGACCTCAGAGATGGCAACTCCTGACCCACTGGTCCTCCCAGTGGGGACTGTTTCTCCCTCTCACCCCTCTGAACTTCTGCACACTCATTTCTGGAATTGTACTGCCAGACACTAGAACTCATTGGACGCTGGTGAAAGTCATCCCCCAAGTTCTCCTGACACTATGGTGTCTCCCTCACTTGATGGCCTCCTGGTACAGACTAGGCCTCGCCCCTGGGGCTCCCTCTGGGAACCATCCAGGCTCTGGGACTGGGTTTTGGCAACCTGGGCCCCTGCCCACTCCCAACTCTCCTCCTACCCTGAGAAAGAACATGGGACCCACTACCCATCCCACTATACTGAGACCTATCTGGGCTACTGTGAACCTCACTCACTTCCCTCGATTGGGGAAAACCTGAGCCAATGCCTCTTCAGATCCTATGGCATCCACCAAGAGGTCTGCCTCCAGTGCAAGCTCCCTAGGGTCAGAGAAACTTCTCATGATGAAACTCGAAATTCCGTTGGGAATATTGGAAATGTGAACATTTGACTAAACTTCAAATACAAGGAACTAGTATGGAATATACATCAAGCAACCAACATGAAATATGAAAATATTCTAAATGACATTAGAGTAGGAGTTCTGACCAAACATAAATTACACTTATCAACAAACTTTCTCCTCTAACGACACAGCATCTCAGCTAATGTTCAATCTCATAGAAGAAGGCAAATCTATAGTGTGTTTAATGCCTACCCTTCAAGTGTGCTCAACATTAAATTAAGAATTACCAAAACTAAAAAAAAAACACATTTTGGAATTCTCAGCTATTGACAAAATGGAACAACAGAAAGTGCAAAACTGCAAACAAATTGGATTCATAAATGGAGAAATCTGTATCTCGGATTGCAGGGTTAGAAAAGTGTTTACGTGTGTACAAAAACTGTACAGTAGTTTTGCAGCGTAATTTAAATTTTGGATGAGGTTGAAAACTTAGCAGCAGATCGGCCAATGTAGTGAACGTTTTTTTTGTGTGTTAAAGATTTGTATGTTCGGCGACAGCAACTCCCACTTTCTCTAGCGTATGCTGTAACTATCCATAAAAACAAGGTTTAAGTGTAGATTCAGCTTTTATTAAAATCGAAAGTAGTGTATTCAAAGAAGGTATGTTATATGTAGCATTATCCCGAGTTAGAACTTCTACCGATTTATTTATGATATGATATGATAAAAAGAATTTATATAGCGCTCGTTCACCAACGGTTTCTTGGCGCTGAGGTAGTGAAGCGTGAGCAGAGGGGAGGGTGTGAGTTATTGATCATAGGCTTGGGAGAACAGCCAGGTTTTGAGGGATGGTTGAATTTAATTAAAACAAAGTTAGTGGAGATGCAAGTTGTGTTAGAGAGTACAATCTGTTAAGAAGAGTATATACACCTCACTTAGGGTAGTATCGTATTTATGAAAAACAGATAATCTGTCCTAACTGAAAGCTAACAAAATAATTGATGGATGTTCCTCAAAAGAAGCAAAACAGAGACAAGGAGGAACGTGTTAACAAGGAGAAACTGAAAAATATGGGTGATATTGTAGGTTTCCAGATGAAAAATAGTAATGGAGTCAACTACTTTGCTAATGTGGTTCTCAGTGTACTCTTTCATTTAATGCATCTTATCAATGCAACTCAGCATAAAACAGACAACACATTTTGCTCTCAACTGTGTCATTTGCTGGAACGCTTAAATAGTAATCGGGCTGTAGTACATTCTACTTCAAGCATTTGAGATCTAGTAGACATATACAGTGAATCTGTAGTATTTACTGTCACACTCAGCAAGATGCACAGGAATTTATTATGGTCATATTTGTAGTATTGAAACAAAAAGAATTATTGATGACCTATTTGGACTAAGTTACACATGGAACCATGACTATGAAGATTGCACTTTTACATCTTTCACTCAAATCAATTCTGAATGATTTCTCTACTTAACATTTCCAGATTTCAAAACTGTGCCTTGTGACAGACTGACCAAAAAGGCTAACCAAATATGACCAGCCTAATTTGCAGATCATATTGTATGCCTACATTGCAGTTACAGAGAAGTTGGAAATACATTATATTAATGCTACAATGATGCAGAGCAGATGGATCTAAAATGGAAACTGAAATTACAAGCTTCAAAGCAGGACAAATTTAAATTTCTGGAAGAACATACACTACGGTGGCTATTATCTTTCATGAAATACTTCACCACAGGATACTACACTTTGTACTTAAGAAGTTTAAGTGGATGGACAGAATGCCACAACAGCAAGCTTACATTGAAACAGAAACTGACTTTCAAACTTCCAACTTTGTACCGCTTCTTTCTTCAGCCAAAGTTCTAAAGAGGATTACTGGTTAAAAAGTGGCAAACAGCGTTTGTTCTTCATGGCTCCTCTTTGATTAAAACATCATTTGGACCTGCCAGGTGTGACGACTTCAAAACTGACTCCAAAATCCAAATGTGCTTTACATCTATTTCAAGTAATGGACTACTTGCAGTATTACAACTTTTTATTTTTGTCTGATGTTTCTTTAAATTAGTCCAGTAGCTATAGCTAAACTAATGTATTGATTATTTGTAGTGAGTTCAATGCATTTTGTCACTTATTCATAGTGCCACACTGTGCAGTTCTGTTTTTTCTTTCTACAATCCGAACAATTTTTCCCCCCAGCTGATCAAGGATGAAACACTGCATCATTTACAGTGTACCAGCATGAAAGCTGAGAATATCAAGAAAAGGGAAAACAAAATGTTTAAATTAAATGTATAATTGCTTTACAATGATGTACCTGTGTAATGTTTTATTATTAACATGAACATTTCTATTGCAGAAACTTCAAATGTATAACATGTAACAATAACTTATATTTATGTTTTCTCTCTTTTACCACAGATCTGTGGCACACTCTATGGCAGTAATGTAGGTGACTAATTACAGATTTACCCTTTACATTACATCTAATAACATAGAAAGGTAGACATTCCTGCATACAGTTACAAACTCAAACAGACACTGATACAGATACTAACACATCAATGCACACACCAATGATATAGATTGGTATACCCAACATCACACTAATGGGTACACTGATATACCCACACAGAGTGATACATGTACTTGCACATCCATTAACACCCTCATGCATTCCCTCACATACCCAGGTTCACATTCATTTGTACACTATACACCGAGGTACACACTGGTGTGCATACTCACACATCCAAGCATATACTGTTACATACACTGAAACACCCTGGCATAAACTCATACATATAATAACATACCTTACACACACTGATGCAGTCACTGAGTCACTTACACACTCACTGATACAAACATTCAGACACCCAGGACACACTCAAATATACAGTACCACAGCCAAGCCAATACACTGATGCATTCACTAACTCTCTCATACACTCACTGATATATACACTCAAACCTCCTGGGACAGATTCGAGCTACATCCTCTCCCATACAAATAGTGACTTACCCAAAGACAGACTAATACATTCAATAACATATTCAGACAATCACTGATATGTACAGCCTGACATCCTGGTACACACTCATACATATACTGAGATACACAAGCACACACTAATGCAATGACTGACTCTCTCACACACTCACTAATACATAGAGTCAGACCCCCCAAGACACACTCATACATATACTGACACAGGTAAGCAAATACACTCTGAAACTCACTAATACATATACTCAGACATACTGACACACCCACACACACACTGATACATTAACTGGCACACTGAGCCACTCACTCATAGACATACTCAGACACCCCAAGACACACTCATACATATACTGACACACCCAAGAACATACTCCTACATTCACTGACACACTCATATATTCACATAGACATACACTCAGACACCCAGAGACCCACTGATACATACACTGGCACAACATAGCACAAACTGGTGCATTCACTGACACATTCAGGTACTCAGTCCTACATACACTTATACAACCCAGGACACACTGATATGTACACTGCGACACCCAAGCATACACTCATACATCCACTGACATGCTCAGACACTCACTCATACATACATTTAGACACCCCAGGACACACTCATATGTATACTGAGATACCCATGCATACACTCAGACATCTACTGACATGCTCAGACACTCACTCATACATACATTACATACACTCAGACACCCTGGGACACACTCATACTTATACTGAGACACACACACACACTCATACGTTCAGTCGTGCATATACTCAGAGAACTCAAGACACACTGATAAATATAGTGACTAAGTATGGTCGAAATTTGCGAATTCGCGATCCCCAGAATTTGCGAATTCGTGCAAATTTGCGATTTTTTTTGCATGTTCACGGGGTTTTTTGCTTATTCGCGGACCGCTTGCAGCGCACTGACCGCGAGGTTGTCCATTCCGTCATACATGGGCGCGGCCATCTTGTGCAAGTTGCGTATTTCCGTTTCCGGGCGCTATTGGCAATGTCGCGTTGTGTGCGGCGCGCTATTACAAGTTTGCGCGTCTTTTTTCGTGCTCGCGGGGGAAATATCGCGCAAACTTACCCACGCGGTCCTCAATGGGCGCGGCCATCTTGTTTTTCATTCATTGCTATGGTCCTGTGCATGCTTTTTGAATCCTGCTTGAACCTTTGTCATCCTTTCTTTCTTTGAACTTTTTTTTGCTCTCTTTTGCTCATTATCTATCTCTCTATTTGTCTAGATCTATATTTTGTGTTTTTTTCAACTTTTTGTTACTTTATAACTCCTTTTTTGGTTTAGCTCTCTCTTTCATTTTTTTTTCTTTCTTCCCCCTATTCTTTTCTTCTTTCGGCCAGGACCATGGCAAAGGGAGACGGCACATCAAAGGGGAAGGGTCCCGCACCCCGTAGCCGGCTCCCTTGCGGGCGATTGAGGGGAGTTAATGTAGTGGCCAGGGAAGTTTTCACCGTGGTGGAGGTGGCCGCCCTGGTATTTTTTGTTCTGCGCCACCTCCCTAAGACCGTGGAAGCAGGGGGCAGGCCCGGTCAAGGGTTGGCCTCCGGGAGCGTCGCCAGCGGTGGGATAAGGTGTGCCGGGCCATGCGGAGGGAGTCGGGGGTCTGGCGCACCTACAACCAAGCGACGCACCGGTGGGCCGACGTCCTCGACCGGGAGCAGGACCTGCTCCACCTGCTAGGTGTGGAGATCCCTGGCCTTGATGAGTAGCTATTTAATAACTACTTTGTTTTCTTCTGCTCTGTGTTATATTGCTAATATGTGTTTTTCCCGAAGAGCAAGAATGCTGCAGATTCGATTACATTGCAGGTAAATTAATGTTTAAATAGCTTCTGTGATTGCAGGTGCTCGCCTGCTCAGTGGCGTTGCTCCAATGCTTACTTGTTTGCTACTTTGTGCTCATTTGAGCAGAACTGCGTAATGCTAGAGAGACTAGAGACTCAAGTCTAGTCCTTCCTTTGTACTCCTGCTGCCACTAAGAAGAAGAGATAGTGATGGATTGATAGGTTGAGTATATTATGACTTGTTATTAGTAGTAGTAGTAAGACATTTTTTAGTGCTCTGCAATCATGATGACGGACTGTGTCTGTCATGTCGCGTGCTGCTGAGTGCTGGCAGTCATAGTAGAACCTTTTTGTTGTTGGTTTAGTTGGTGATTTACATAACTTTCCAAGTAGACGGCCTGCGAATCCAGCAATTCTGTACTAGTAGTATCTATCCTCCTAATTGACCAGATCAGATAGGTTAATGCATGTAGTGCAATTGTTGTTAATTTGTCTCCCCGATATAATTTTAGATTGTGCTCAAAGAAATCAAATATTTCAAAAAAACAATCATCCATGTTGTGTTTCTTTATTTCATGATCATCAGCACCTCCCAGGGGCAAGGCGACTAGCAGCACCATTGAGACTCTGGTGGAAGAAGGTGGACAGTCAAAGCAGTCCCTTAAAAGCTCTTCTGCTGGCCTCAGTAAGTTGTTCTATTGTTATATTAATACTTATACTTCCCTAACTTTTACAGCTCCTATTCATTACAAACTGTTTCCTAATTCTATTTTTTACAAAATAGTCTTTGATCTTCTTCTAATCTACATTCTTATCCTGCCTCTACCATCACTCTCTGTGCTACTACTATTTACGATTATGAGTCGGTCTGTGTAGGAAGCTAAGCTTGCCCAGTCGGCAAACGGTGGTAAACAAAACTCTGACCCAGAACAGAAGTTGAACCCCCAATCCCCTGACTGACTATGTAGTGTGTCTGACCAATGATTTTACGACCCAGAACAACAGAAGAAGACTACCGCCGAGTCCCGGCCTATTTGAGTCACTGAAACATGACTTCCAAGTGCAGTAGTTAAAACCCTTTCGCTCACTCACTCGTGAACAAAAACCACACAGTGTTTGTTAGTTTTAAAGTTTTATTTTCAATTAAGAAATGAAAAAAAAGTGTCTTTATTTTTAATAGCATAGTGTTCGGAGCGAGCACTGCTGATAGATGATGTTAAAGTTTAAACAACATTCCCATGAATCAAATTACTTTAACGTAATAGTGAACAGACACATGAAATTATTATAAAAACTGTGCGGGAGCCACCACCTTCTTTAAAGTACTTAAAGTACTGCTGGTGATGACTTACTAGTAGTTGGTGAATCGTCCTGTTGGGAGAAGGGCAATGTAATCTTCTTTCTGTAATTAGAAAAATGGTGCACGTTAAGCAAGCATTCATCAGTTGTCCTAAGAAGTGTAGCATTTAATGGAATAAGCATATAAAAAGTTAACACCCGTCCCTAAACCGTTACTATTTTTCCATCCCAGTAATAAAAAATGTGTTATGTAACATTTCCTTCCATTACGAGACGAAATAGGGGGTTGTGTATGGCATCTAAAATATGACATGTTTTTTCTAGACGTCACAACATCTGATGCGGCACAGCTGACCACCAGTGCCGGGGCCAGCACTGCGGAGGGCTCCACTCTAGGGGCGAATGCGGTGGCGCCACCAGGAGGAGATGGGGGGGAAGGCTCATCGGCTGCAGATGGTGGTAAGTTATTATACTCCTTACTTATTGACATTTTTGAGTAGGCTTGCAAAGGAGTATATGATGTACTGTACAGTACACTAGTACAAGTACACTGTACTGTTAAGAACAGTTACTAATTTAGAACTACTTTTTTGACTATCACGGAGAAGACAGTCAACCTTGACTTGTAATAGCATTAGCGGCGGGACTTCTCGGGTAAGCAATGGCCCCTTCTATTTGACATCAACTCAGCTGGCAAACTTTTATCGTAAAGCCAAGTCAAATCAGATGTACTTTAGGGATGTGAAGAACGAAAAGTGAAACAAGGGTGAAACGAAGGACGAGCGAGTCTTAACATTTATGACTGTAAAGAATGGTGTTTTTGAATGCAAGTCAAGAGAGTGGTTTCCAAAATATAATGAAAAGGGTATTAGTTGGTTGTTGAGAAAAATAAAACTTGGGATTTGTGACATTAAGAAGAATGATAGACGTACTTTGGAAGCCTGGATGTTATCTTCTTTTTCCTCATCGATAGCATAGGTGAATGATGTAGTAGAGCAGACGCTGAGTGGATAAAGATTGTTACTTTGAACAGCATGTCCGTGCCAGAGTAGCAAAGCTGAGGAAATCCAAATGCTAGAATTTGTGATTGATCACAAATACTCCCTGCCTTGACTAACAGTACAGTACTTTACTTTGCAAGCGCAGCATCTATTGTGTATGGATTGTATAGTTAATAACATTATATCAAGTCAAGTCCCTTCCTCCGCCAATTATGGGTTCCACACTCACTCCCTATGTAATAATTTTATTTCAGCTGTGTCATGGGTGGACTATCGCTGTAGTTCACTCAATCTATCAAAACAAAGCACCTAAAGGCATCCATCATATAACCAAAGATCATGTGATCGGCAGGATAATGATATATGATCAGAATTGAATAATCTCCGTTCTTCTTTTGTTGTACTAAAGGCCCGGGGGGGGGGGCAGTGCGAAAGATGTTACATTGAGCGGTAGCCCTTGATGTAACCGAGTATGGCCAGTGGCAGAGCCACCCCTATAGAAAAGTAAGAGCTTCCTATCCCCACCTGCATGTACTGCTTAAAGTACTGCGAGTCTGCGTCATCATGGCTGAGTGAGCTGCCATGCTGGCTACCACAAGTACACGTACCACTAATTTCTTTTGCAAAACAAGAGAAAAAAACAGAAGACTTTTTTTAGTGCTCTCTGACTATGTATGTAATGTATTAGTGAGTCCATCCATAGTCCTGCTAGTGGAATTCCTGAAACTCCCAGTAATGTCACAGGCCTACAAAGACGGTGGAAAGATACATGGCAAAATGTTATACTGTGTTTGCTACTTGCTGGTGTTACTGAGAGTCAACTTTCAGTAACATTATTTTGACTTTATGTTAAAGACTATTGGCTACAGTATTTTTCTTTCTTTCTTCATATAGATGCTACTCCAACAAAGCTCACCAGAAAGAAGATGGCTGTCCGGGCCAGGGCCCGTAAGCTGGAGGCTATTTGTGCCGAGTATCCGCGGCTGTGGGCTCGGGAGCAGAAGGAGGAGACAGCAACCACTGCATCTTCCTCCAGTGCTCCCGTGTCCACCAGCCAGAAGCCTCCAGCCAAACGGAGCCGTGGCCCGACAGCCTCCCGCCGCCGCCGCACAGCAGCAACACGATCAGCTGCCCCACCCAGATCCTGGATGGTACGTCAGCGCCGCCTCCATAAGAGAGTGGAGTACCTGGAGCGGATGGCCGAAAACATCAGCGCCAGCTCCGGGACCTCCGCAAAGAGCAGCGGGACGTGCAGCAACAGCTGTCCACACTACGCCACTGGAGGAAGTGACTGTCCCTTGCCCCTTTTTTAAAGACTGTTGGGGGTGGGAATTGGGTGTTTGGGAAAGGGGACTTTTGGACTTTTGGGCATTGCTTGGGGTTAGGGAGGGGGGTGAGTTGGGTTAATTTATTTTATTGTATAACTAGATAGATATATTTCTTAATAATTATTTTTCAAACCAAAACATAGTACACCCGTTCATATTATTTTGTGTGGGGGTGCACGTTAAGCAAGCATTCATCAGTTGTCCTAAGAAGTGTAGCATTTAATGGAATAAGCATATAAAAAGTTAACACCCGCCCCTAAACCGTTACTATTTTTCAATCCCAGTAATAAAAAATGTGTTATGTAACATTTCCTTCCATTACGAGACGAAATAGGGGGTTGTGTATGGCATCTAAAATATGACATGTTTTTTCTAGACGTCACAACATCTGATGCGGCACAGCTGACCACCAGTGCCGGGGCCAGCACTGCGGAGGGCTCCACTCTAGGGGCGAATGCGGTGGCGCCACCAGGAGGAGATGGGGGGGAAGGCTCATCGGCTGCAGATGGTGGTAAGTTATTATACTCCTTACTTATTGACATTTTTGAGTAGGCTCGCAAAGGAGTATATGATGTACTGTACAGTACACTAGTACAAGTACACTGTACTGTTAAGAACAGTTACTAATTTAGAACTACTTTTTTGACTATCACGGAGAAGACAGTCAACCTTGACTTGTAATAGCATTAGCGGCGGGACTTCTCGGGTAAGCAATGGCCCCTTCTATTTGACTTCAACTCAGCTGGCAAACTTTTATCGTAAAGCCAAGTCAAATCAGATGTACTTTAGGGATGTGAAGAACGAAAAGTGAAACAAGGGTGAAACGAAGGACGAGCGAGTCTTAACATTTATGACTGTAAAGAATGGTGTTTTTGAATGCAAGTCAAGAGAGTGGTTTCCAAAATATAATGAAAAGGGTATTAGTTGGTTGTTGAGAAAAATAAAACTTGGGATTTGTGACATTAAGAAGAATGATAGACATACTTTGGAAGCCTGGATGTTATCTTCTTTTTCCTCATCGATAGCAGAGGTGAATGATGTAGTAGAGCAGACGCTGAGTGGATAAAGATTGTTACTTTGAACAGCATGTCCGTGCCAGAGTAGCAAAGCTGAGGAAATCCAAATACTAGAATTTGTGATTGATCACAAATACTCCCTGCCTTGACTACCAGTACAGTACTTTACTTTGCAAGCGCAGCATCTATTGTGTATGGATTGTATAGTTAATAACATTATATCAAGTCAAGTCCCTTCCTCCGCCAATTATGGGTTCCACACTCACTCCCTATGTAATAATTTTATTTCAGCTGTGTCATGGGTGGACTATCGCTGTAGTTCACTCAATCTATCAAAACAAAGCACCTAAAGGCATCCATCATATAACCAAAGATCATGTGATCGGCAGGATAATGATATATGATCAGAATTGAATAATCTCCGTTCTTCTTTTGTTGTACTAAAGGCCCGGGCAGTGCGAAAGATATTACATTGAGCGGTAGCCCTTGATGTAACCGAGTATGGCCAGTGGCAGAGCCACCCCTATAGAAAAGTAAGAGCTTCCTATCCCCACCTGCATGTACTGCTTAAAGTACTGCGAGTCTGCGTCATCATGGCTGAGTGAGCTGCCATGCTGGCTACCACAAGTACACGTACCACTAATTTCTTTTGCAAAACAAGAGAAAAAAACAGAAGACATTTTTTAGTACTCTCTGACTATGTATGTAATGTATTAGTGAGTCCATCCATAGTCCTGCTAGTGGAATTCCTGAAACTCCCAGTAATGTCACAGGCCTACAAAGACGGTGGAAAGATACATGGCAAAATGTTATACTGTGTTTGCTACTTGCTGGTGTTACTGAGAGTCAACTTTCAGTAACATTATTTTGACTTTATGTTAAAGACTATTGGCTACAGTATTTTTCTTTCTTTCTTCATATAGATGCTACTCCAACAAAGCTCACCAGAAAGGAGATGGCTGTCCGGGCCAGGGCCCGTAAGCTGGAGGCTATTTGTGCCGAGTATCGGCGGCTGTGGGCTCGGGAGCAGAAGGAGGAGACAGCAACCACTGCATCTTCCTCCAGTGCCCCCGTGTCCACCAGCCAGAAGCCTCCAGCCAAACAGAGCCGTGGCCCGACAGCCTCCCGCCGCCGCCGCACAGCAGCAACACGATCAGCTGCCCCACCCAGATCCTGGATGGTACGTCAGCGCCGCCT
The DNA here is from genome assembly GCF_964261635.1 of Lissotriton helveticus. Taxonomy (NCBI): domain Eukaryota; kingdom Metazoa; phylum Chordata; class Amphibia; order Caudata; family Salamandridae; genus Lissotriton; species Lissotriton helveticus. The sequence continues at coordinate 395,707,791 of NC_136057.1, forward strand.
CCATAAGAGAGTGGAGTACCTGGAGCGGATGGCCGAAAACATCAGCGCCAGCTCCGGGACCTCCGCAAAGTGCAGCGGGACGTGCAGCAACAGCTGTCCACACTACACCACTGGAGGAAGTGAATGTCCCTTGCCCCTTTTTTAAAGACTGTTGGGGGTGGGAATTGAGTGTTTGGGAAAGGGGACTTTTGGACTTTTGGACATTGCTTGGGGTTAGGGAGGGGGGTGAGTTGGGTTAATTAATTTTATTGTATGACTAGATAGATATATTTCTTAATAATAATTTTTCAAACCAAAACATAGTATACGCGTTCATATTATTTTGTGTGGGGATGGGCGGTGGTTACTGGACGTTTGCTTTCTTCCAACTTACCAGCATGAATGAGACATCTAGTCCTGAAATGTACCAAAGTGCCAGTAACCGAGTTAGTGTAATCAGTAGCCCTACTAGTACTTTACTAGTAGTACTGCCAGTCTCTGCTCTCCTCCCAGTCCTAGCCCATTATTATACCTTTCCAAAATGCTTATCTTACCTATGATTCGTGTTTCAGAATAGGGGTAGCCACAGGGCTGCCTGCATGGCAAATGTTGATTAAGGTTGGTTGTTGACATGTATCCTCGAAGGATGAAATATCATTGTTGTGCTGGTAGTAGTAGTGGTACACACTGGCAGTAGCAGCATATGAAAAAAAAGGAAATGAAACATTGAGTTGCCTGACCGTAGCATTAGAAACAGTACGATAGATAGTACGCTACAGAAGAGTGCCATAAATTGTAGCCTAAGCAGTGCTAAATTATTCTAAATATAACTTTACTAGCTTCGTGGACTATGGCTACTATAATATAATATATATTATGAAGGCAAAGGATACTTAAACAGAAGAATTAACCATTTGATTTGTCTTGTGTACGAGCATGATGTTTGATACTCAATTCACGATGTCGCACATGAAATTCCATTTTCCAACAGGTTTCTGGTGCGCTGCTTAGACCTTATCCTCCCCTGCAAGTGTGTGGAATTCCCTGTTGTCATAGTCATACCTCAATGAAAAACCACGCAGCCCGGGGGAAGAGGGTTAGGGTTTTTGAAGATTGGATGGGAATGGGGTTTTTTGGGAAAAGTTTTGTGGAGAGAAGAAAAAAAAACACTGCATGGGCAAACAACAAATGAAGAGAAACACATTTTTGGATTCAAAGATATCCATAAATCTTTTACGGGACATAAAGGTAGTGCACTACTGCATAAAAATAGCAAAGAAATGTATGAAATAGCTGGAGAGATGACTTTGACGCAGAGAACAAAGAAACGTACCTATTCACATTCGTAGAAGTTCACATTTTTTACAACAATAACATTTAAAAGATAAGGAGAAGTTAAGAGAGAATACTGTAACTTTATGTTGTAGTTGTCCTGTTGAATTGGTAAAGTTGCATGCATCCTGCCATTCCTCTTATTCGCGATATACTCCTCCATTCCATCTTACGCTCCGTCGATGAATATTGGTGACCAGACACACTGTCCACTGGCTGCCTGATGAGTAATTGCGGATTGCGTCTGAGTTCAGCGTTTGTTCCATGGCACATAGTAAAAGCCGTCCTGTAATTTTTGATGGGAAAAAACAGTAAGTGAACCAGTTAAAAAAAATATAAGGTACGCTGTGTAGTGCAAAAATAACACTTTCAGTTTCAGAGTCGACAGTATTACAAAACATACAAGCATCATTTCGAAAGTGTGTACTCTGAGTCTCCTTTTCGAGGATAAATAATTGTGGGCGAAATTTGCGGATCTTTCCGTTAAGCTAGGTATAAAATTTAAACTGCGATTTTAGAACCCTAACCCTAACCCTAACCCTAGGCCCTAACCCCCCTTTTTCACCATGGATGTAGTCCAAACCACTTGATTCCGATATTAGACCTTCCCGGCAATGCCCCAAGACCCGCCAACCCACCCGCAAAAAAGTAGAAGACCCCCAAACAGGCAAAAAGCAAAAATACAAAAACGGGGACTTAGAAATATTTAGGCCTAGTTCCAAAATCACTCCATGCGAGCTCTGCAGGTAGGCCCTAACTCCCCTTTCCAACCATGGATTTTCTTCAAACCACTTGCAACCAAAATTAGGCATGCCCAGCATTGCTCAAAGACCCTCTCCCAAATAACAGGAACCCCCCAAACAGCCCCCCAAAAACAGGCAAGTGAGCAAAAACGAAAAAAAAATCACCATGGATTTTGTCCAAACCACTTGATTCCGATATTAGACCTTCCCTGCAATGCCCCAAGAGCCGCCAACCCACCCGCAAAAAAGCAGAACGCGCTCTGCAGCTAGGCCATAACCCCCTTTTCCACCATGGATTTTCTTCAAACCACTTGCAATCAAAATTAGACCTTCCCAGCAGTGCTCCAAGACCCTCCGACCGAGCACCGCAAATCTAGAACACCCCCAAAGAAACCCCCAAAATCCTGCAATACTGGTATATTTAAAACATGGCAAATTGCAATGTTCACAAAAAACACAAAAAACAAACAGCAATTGGTTTCAACAGAGAGAGACAGCCATTGCTGTCCACTGCATGCCATCTTCTCATTATTCATTACCTGTTCTACTTTTTGTCTGCATCTTCTTCGGAAAGTGAGGGCCCACAGGGCAGCCTCTCCTGTCAATTTCAGAAGTAAGTCTGTCAACAATCAGCAAGCATGTAGTCAGTCAGTAATCTCAATCCCACTTGAGGGGGCTCGTCTACGAAGACAAAGCTTATTTATTTTCCATAATCCATCCATCTGCCTTGAGGGAAATGGATAGGGGGAGTCTGGAGGAGGAGGATAGAGGAGCATGATTGAGTTGTGAACTTGTAAACATCAGGAATGCAGACTGCGGCACCTTCAAATCAATAAGGAAAATAATATGAAGACAGTGCTGATGATGGACTTGTTGCGATTAGGTGATTAGAGTTTTGTTGTGGTACAAGTTGCAAAACAAAGAAAGACACACAGGAATAAAATTGAATAAGGACAAAAAAAAGGAAGTTATTTTCAGACCTCGGTGTCAGGGAAGTAGAGCTCGTCCTCAAAGTCTATGAATTGAGACGGGAGTAGGTCAGGTGACAGAGAAGAACTTCCGTCGGCGTCACCTAAGTCGGTGTGCTCTTCTTCCTGCGTGCATTCACGTATTTTGTAATCGGGTGGTATGAAGTGCTGATTCATCTTGATTATTGTTAACCTCTCCACATTTTTGGGCAAGAGGCGGGTCCTTTTTGAAGTTACAATGGCACCAGCAGCACTGAAAACACGTTCAGAAGACACGCTTGCGAGTGGGCAAGACAAATAATTTAGAGCCAGGTTGGTGATCAGTCGCCATACAGAGCTTTTCCTATACCAATACACCAATGGGTTCTTATTAAGACAGACCTCAGTTGGGTCATCCAGATAGGCCTGCACCACCGACTCAAGGTTCTCCAGGGTTGCTCCACTTTGCGTACCATCTGTGACCTTTGCAGCAGTGGACAGAGCAAACCCTTGCTGAGTTAGCCAATCCGCTTTTGACAATATTTTTTTGGGGCCTGGTGCAGGTGAGGATGATGATACGGTTGCTGGTGTCGTTAACGGCTGTGAGGGAAAGTGACTCTTTTCGGCCACGGATTCAGAAGTGGAACTTGACGCCAGATGGCCTGCTGATTCAGTTGTACTTGTGCTGCCTCCTTGAAGGTTCTGCCGCTCTTTTTCGAACCAATTGGCTGACACAGCAAGCCAATGTTTGTACTTTGAAACATCTGTTTCATCAAAAGGAATGAATGCTTTGCTAGCCACTGCCTTTTTGTGCCGTGGATCCAGAGAAGTGGCACAAATGTAATGTTGTTCTGTATGTATGTTTTGAAGCCTTTCATTGTGAAGTAGGCGCCTTAAAAGCTTCTCCGCCAAATCATATGCTTCTCGCTTTTCACCATCATCTCTGAACGTTGAAGACACGTCCTTCAGTTGGTGCTCTAGCATGCGCAACAATGGGATAGCTTTGCCCAAAGAACAGTCCTCCCTGCTGACTTCACGCGTGAAGATGCCAAAAGGACGAAGCATGTCTGTCAGGCTTGCAATTAGCTACCATTCCTCCAACTCTAGCCTCATCTTTTTCTGAGTAGAACCCAGATTATAGACATACTCATTTATTACCTCCCACTGCTCAGACAGACGCTCAAGCATGTAAAAGGTTGAGTTCCAACGTGTTGCCACCTCCTGGATTAGTCCTTTGACTGGCAGTTTACGTTCATGTTGAATGCTCCTCAGCTGCTTCCGGGCCTTAAAAGAATGGCTGAAATGTGTGCAGATTCTTCGGCAGATGGTCAGTAATTTGATGACTGTGTCTTCTTTTTTCAAGAATTCTTGCACCACGATGTTAATACTGTGCGCCAAACACAGCACTCTGAAATATTCACCATCAGTCATGGCCCTAACTATATTACGGCCATTATCCGTGGAAACATAACCAACTATGCGATTTCTTGGATGCAGCCATTCTTTGACCTTCCTGTTAAACTCCTCCAAAAGGTTAGCTGCAGTGTGAGATTTCTCCATGGCAAACATGCCTACTGTTGCATGTTTGCGAGTAGCTTGAAAAACTTTCTCCAACACCTGCTTGTTTTAACTGTTGTGTGACCACTGCAAAAGAGACCCAGTGTGCAGTGATGCATATGTAATCAAAGGGCTTGCCAACTGGTCCACATGTCTGTTGTCATGTGGATAGTGTGAACGGCACTCTTCAGAATAGCTGCGCCAATCACCTCCAGCACATCTTGATGTAGTGCTGGAACAGCAACCCTAGCAAAATAGGACCGGCTAGGAACCTTCCATTTAGGGCAGACTGTTGCCACAAATTCAAGAAAACCTACCCCTTCCACGAAAGAGAAAGGGAGAAGTTCCAGCGCTAGCATTTTAGCCAGCTTTGCGTTATACAGACGTACTGTTGGGTGGTTGCTTTCAAATGGTGCATCCGACCAAAACATGCTGCTAATGGTGGGCTGGACCGTTTTACGTGATGATGATGATGCAGACTTCACACCAGTTAGGCTCATTGATTTAGTTTTTTGCATTGGTGTCTGTCCCAGACTCTTAGTGTGCTCATTCATGTTGCAGGGGTAGAGGGTGTGGGCGCTACCACTGCAGTGCTGCTGCCAGGGGTACTGGGTGTACCAGAAAAAATGTCGGTCGGTTCTTGACTTCCCCCCTGCACAATCAGCCCCTCGACAGCATCAGATGCAATGTGAATGGATACATTTGGATCAGTTCTACTTTGGACTTCCCCGATGTTACTTAGGTGCGCATACCACTGGATAGGGTGGTGTTTTTTTAGATGACCTCTCTGGCCTCCGGTACCATAGTTGGTACCAAACTTACCCCGACTAACTGATACTTTACAAATCGAACTAACGCCCATGTTTTTTCAGTAAAGAAGTCCCAAACTGGGGACTGGAGATGTCTGCTGGTGGTGGAGGTGCTACTTTGACTTTCAATGCCAGATGAAGTGGAGGATGGGCGTGGCTGAATTTGTTTCTGTTGTTCACTTACAGCACCACTACTTGAGGTAATGGAGGTCGAGCTGGATAGAGGTCCCTGCCGGCCCTTCTGACGAGAAAATATGGAAGCTGTAGGTCGTTTTGGTGTTCTAGTTAACTGCGTTGGTGGTGGTACCAGTGCCACGCCGCCCACATCTGGCTCAGCAGCCATTCGGGCTAGGGTGAAAATGTTTGTCTGCTGCATGCCCGCTAGGGCTGGAGTGACGTCTGTGATGACTGGGTCATCGTCAGACTGTTCATCAGCAGCAGAAGACACCACTTCTTATTCATCGTCATCACTCATAAGTCGAAGCCTTGTGGGAACCTTCCTTTTAGGCTTAGCTACCTTTGTCGGCTCATGGCGTGCCTCACTCTCAGACTGCATTTGTGGGTTCCAATCAGAATCAAGGGCATCAGAATGAAGGAGGCTTGAAGAGGAACTTGTAGTAGTAGTAGTAGCCCTCCTTTACTTTTTTCTTGCTGGGGATCTGGAAGACAATGGATCAACATCAGGAGGAGTGGCTTCCTCGGATGATACCTCCGCTTCAATATCAATTTCCTGATGTGCCCCTACTTCTGGAGGAACAAGCGTTGTAGGAAGTTGTGCCGCTCCATGAACCTCTAGTTGCACCTCTCCATGCACCTCTCCATGCGCCTCTCCTTGCGCCTCTCCTTGCGCCTCTCCGTGCGCCTCTCCTTGCGCCTCTCCTTGCGCCTCTCCTTGCGCCTCTCCTTGCGCCTCTCCTTGCCCATGAACTTGCGCTTGTACTAGTTGCACCTGTGGTTGTCGTTGCGGCTGTGGTTGTTGAACACTCGTCAGCTGAGTTACACCCGGCGTTGATTGGATGGTACTTTCTTGTGATGAGCCAACATCACTGGTCGATGGTGATTGAACAACCAAAGTGGCTGCCGCAGCAGCACTCATGGTCTTGGACCTAACTTGGCGTGGTGGCACTGAGCCCAATGAAGCGGAGGTGCTGCTTCCAGCTTGGTCCCCGGCGGACACCGCTGCTGCTACAGGCGTAGTTTTTTTCCCCCAAAAAAGGTGTCGGTGGGCACACCAGACTCCTTGGTAGGTGGTGCCACTTGCTTCTTTTGCTCCTTCTTACTGGCAGTGGCACTGGCAACTTTTTTCGCTGAGGCGCTACGGCCACCTTTCTTTGGGGCCATCTTCTTCAGATGTCAGAACAGCAGGCCGTAGTTGCACGAGTTGCAGAGTTGTCTTGTCTGTGGCCACACATGACGTCACGTGACGTTGTGCTGCGCACACTGCTGCAGGACTTCGTCCTGGCACTGGTGGTTCTCATGAGCACCTAAAAGCAATGGAAGCCAGGGGAACATCAGTTAAACACCCCAAAAAGTAAAAAAACACACAAAAATCATCACAATCCAATGCCATCCATGCCCTCAATGATGTTTAAATTCAAGACACCACACAGAAAGACTAGGTCCATGCACCACTGAGTACCGCTGGGCCTAATGGAAGAAAGCAAGGCAAACTGGGCGCAGGCCTGAGCACACTGCCTGGCTTCAAAATGGCCCCTTGACACCCAGCCACATGGCCGGGCCCTGCCTGGACCAGGCCTCAAAATGGCCCCCACCCACATGGCCAGGCCCCAACAACACCCCAAAAAGTCGAAAAACACATAAAAATCACCACAATCCAATGCAAACCTTGCCCTCAATGATGTTTAATTTCAAGAGGCCCCACACAAAGCCTTGCTACATCCACCACTCACTACCCGTGGGCATAATGGGTGAAAGCAGGGCAGGCTGGGTGCAGGCCTATGGCTCAGAGCACACTGACTGGCTTCAAAATGGCCCCTTGTCCCCCAGCCACATGGCCAAGCCCTGCCTGGACCAGGCCTCAAAATGGACCCCACCCACATGGCCAGGCCCCAAAGCCACCCCAAAAAGTCGAAAAACACACATAAATCAGCACAATTCAATGCCATCCATGCCCTCAATGATGTTTAAATTCAAGACACCCCACAGAAAGACTTGGTCCATGCACCACTGACTACCCCTGGGCATAATGGTTGAAAGCAAGGCAAACTGGGTGCAGGGCTGAGCACACTGCCTGGCTTCAAAATGGCCCCTTGACCCCACCACATGGCCAGGCCCTGCCTGGACCAGGCCTCAAAATGGCCCCCACCCACATGGCCAGGCCCAAACAACACCCCAAAAAGTCAAAAAACACACAAAAATCACCACAATCCAATGCCATCCATGCCCTCAATGATGTTTAACTTGAAGACACCCCACAGAAAGACTTGGTCCATGCACCACTCACTACCACTGGTCCTAATGGAAGAAAGCAAGGCAAACTGGGTGCAGGCCTGAGCACACTGCCTGGCTTCAAAATGGCTCCTTGACCCCCACCAAATGGCCAGGCCCTGCCTGTACCAGGCCTCAAAATGGTCCCCACCCACATGGCCAGGCCCCAACACCACCCCAAAAAGTAGAAAAACACACAGAAAACACCACAATCCAATGCCATCCATGCCCTCAATGATGTTTAAATTCAAGACACCCCACAGAAAGACTTGGTCCATGCACCACTCACTACCCCTGGGCCTAATGGAAGAAAGCAAGGCAAACTGGGTGCAGTCCTGAGCACAGTGCCTGGCTTCAAAATGGCCCCTTGACCCCTATCACTTGGCCAGTACCTGCCTGTACCAGGCCTCAAAATGGCCCCCACCCACATGGCCAGGCCCCAACACCACCCCAAAAAGTCAAAAACACACAAACATCACCACAATCCAATGCCACCCATGCCCTCAATGATGTTTAAATTCAAGACACCCCACAGAAAGACTTGGTCCATGCACCACTCACTACCCCTGGGCGTAATGGAAGAAAGCAAGTCAAACTGGGTGCAGGCCTGAGCACACTGCCTGGCTTCAAAATGGCCCCTTGGTCCCCACCACATGGCCAGGCCCTGCCTGTACCAGGCCTCAAAATGGTCCCCACCCACATAGCAGGCTCCAACAACACCCCAAAAAGTCGAAAAACACACAAAAATCACCACAATCGAATGCCATCCATGCCCTCAATGATGTTTAAATTCAAGACACCCCACAGAAAGACTTGGCCCATGCACCACTCACTACCACTGGGACTACTGGCTAGTGTGACTTTACAGGCACCCCAAAATAAAAAATAATAATCCACATATAGCGAGCTAAAATTCAATGACATGAATGAGATTTAAGTTCAACAAAACTCACAGAAACAGTTGTATCATGCACCCATGACTAACCCTGGGCCTACTGGATACTGTGGCTACCCACAATATATTTTTTTTAAAGTTGTGAAAAAGTTTTAAAATTGTAGTTGCAGCAACTGCAATGCCCCAAACAAACAACACCAACTTACTTGTAAAATCTCAAATCCAAAAGTGAAGTCCAAAAAGTCCTCAAATACAAATATCCAGCAGCAGCCACAAAAAGTAATCCTTCCAGCTCCAGATCCAAATGAAAAGTGACCATGAGATGGACAAAGCACTGGGAGGAGCCTGCTCTACAGGAACATGAAGTTGTAGACTCTGGGGCAATTCCTTCCTCCCACCCCCCCCCCCAAAAATTGACTCTTTCCACAAAAAAGTGCAGCCAAATCTCAACCTGAGGAGTTATTCTGATCAAAATCATGATTTTCAGAAGGTTTATGCTGCCTGCGGTGGATTTCTTGTGCAGAATTGCAATTTCGGGCTGTTCAAATCTCCCGCCAGATGTCAGCTGCGCGCCGCATCTACGTGTTCGGTATTGTTTACTCCCGTGATGCGTGATCGCGGGCCCTTATGATGTCCTCACGTTGTCAAACTCTCGCTGTGCAAGATGGCAAACCGCGATGATGTAATTGCGGTCGAAAAACTCACGTGCGATCACGCAGCAAGATCCAAAATGGCGCAGCACACGCAAACCGCGAGAAAAACAACTCGGGGGACTCAGAATTACGGTAAGTCAATGCCGCGCGTGCGCTATTGTATTTTTCAAGCGCGACCAAGCAAAATAATTTGCAACTTGCGAATTTGCGGATTTTTGGGCAAATTCGCGCGATTCGCGAACCGCGAAATTGTCAAAAATCCGCAAATTCGCCCGCGAAACGGATTTTACGCCCACGCTTAATAGTGACACAACTACACACACACTGATACTTTCACTGACACACTCAGCCACTTACTCATACACACACTCAGGCACTCCAGGAAACACCCATACATATACTGACACACCCATGCACACACTGATGCATTCACTCACACACTCACATATTCACTGATACATACACTCGGACACCCTGGGACACACTGATACATACACTGGCACACCAAATCAGACACTGATGCATTCAATATCACATTTAGACACTCGGTTTATACTCAGACACCCAGGGACTCACTCATATATACACTGACACACCAACGCACACACTGATGCATTCACTGAGTCACTCCCACATTCACTGATACATACACTCAGACACCCTCTTACTCACTCATGCATATACTGACACACCCAAACACACACTGATACATTTGCTGACATACTGAGACACTCAGTCCTATTTATTTATTTAACATGTTTTATATAGCGCTAGCTGGACCCGGGGGTATCAGAGCGCTTTACAGGGGTAATTTGTTGCAATACAGTAAAAAATGAGGTAGTATTCAGAAATCAATACAAATGGAAGACATCCTGTAAAATATTGCATAGTCTAAACGAAAACAAAGGCAGGAGTAGGGAATGGGGATGGGGGAGGCAGGAAGTGGGATAATAAGGGGAACATAATACAGCAATACATAGATAGGATTAATGGAATGTAACAGGATAACAGTGAGATAGAAATCAATACCCAACAGGAAGGTCCAAACAATTCTAGAATTAACATCGTCAAAATATATGAGTAGAGAGGGATTACCAGCTAGTCCTGGGATATTTATCCTGGTATGGGAGGGAAAGCATGGAGTGGAGGGGGAAGAGTCATTGAAAGGTAGTGGGCTAGGATGAGGAGGGGGTGAGATTTTGATCATAACAGGTGGGAAGGGGTGGGTCATATAAGGAGGACATGAGGGAGAAGTTATCAGGGAGAAGGACGGTGCGAGGGAGGTAAAGCAATAGGGGGCGGGGGTGGGATGAGTGCTCATAGGCGGATTGAAGCACCCCAATATTTGTTCAGCAGGAGAATTTTGAGGTCTCTTGAAGCTGGCGTAGGAGGGGTTGCAACGAAGATCTTTGGGAAGCGAGTTCCAGACGATTGGAGCATTTCCAGAGAAGGAGCGGGATTGTGTGGTTGTCTTGTTTAGTAGAGGAGTTACAAGAGCAAGGGTGTTAGTGCTTCTCAGTGATCTAGAGTTGCCGGCTATGTGAAGTTTGTCAGTGAGGTACTGCGGGAAGCGTTGATGAAGGGCTTTGTGCGTACTGCACGCTGTCTTGTATGAGGTTCTTCCTTCAATGGGCAGCCACTTGAGGGCTTTAAGAGTGGGGGAGATATGATCAAATCGTTTAAGGTCACTAATGAGCCTAGCTGCCAGGTTAAGAACCGACTTGATAGGGGCGAGGTGGGCTTTTGGAGTTCCGGTGAGGATGGCGTTCCCATAGTCGATTTTTGACAGAACCAGTGATTGGACGACTAATTTAAAGTCGTCAGCAGGAGTGAAGGGTTTTATTTTCTTTAAGTGATGGAGTATGTAGAGGGCGCTTTTGGCTGAGTTTTTATGTGGGAGATAAGAGACAGCTTCAGGTCAATGTTAAAACCGAGTGATTTAACAGAGTGGGGTATGGTGAGAGAGCAATTGAGTGCAGTAAGGTCTGAGATCCAGGATAGAATGAGGAGCGCGTTGTTCTTGGGGGAGAAGAGAATGATTTTGGATTTTTTGGGGTTGAGTTTGAGGTGGTTAAGGTGGAACCAGGATTGAATTTTACTCAAGGTATCATTGAGGTGAAGGATATCTGAGTGGGATTGAATTTTACAGTAAAGTTGGGTGTCATCAGCGTAAAGGTGGTAGTTGATTCCTGCTTGTTTAAGGATGAGGGTGAGGGGTTCCATGAAGAGGTTACATAAAGAAGGGGAGAGGATAGAGCCTTGAGGGACACCAAGGGAGATGGGAATCGGATTAGAACAATCCCGGATTCTAATTTGCTTCTTTCTGTGTTATAAAAAGGAGGTGAACCATTTAAGGACTGAGCCATTGAGGCCAAAACGATCTTTAAGTGTGTTAAGTAGTGTTGAGTGATTTACAATATCAAAAGCAGCAGAGAGATCAAGGAGAATGAGAAGGGAGGAATCGCCTTTGTCCAGGGCGTGTTGGATGTCATCAATTATGTTAAGCATTGCTGTTTCTGTACTACAGCCCTTTCTGAAGCCTGATTGGTACGGGTCTAAAAGATTGAATGAATCAATGCGTTTATCAAGTTGTAAGTGGGCGCACTTTTCAAGGGCTTTTGAGAGAATAGGAAGGTTAGAGATAGGACGAAGGTTATTTAGGTCATTGGAGTCACCAGCTGGGTTTTTGAGGATGGGAGTGATTTGTCCCAATTGGAGGGAGGCAGGGACACAACCAGAGGCAAAGGAGGAGTTGATGATGGAGGTCCAGTAGGGGGTAATGATATGTTTCAGTTCTTGGACACGGTTTGATGGGAGAGGATCATTAGTGTGAGAAGATGGTTTTAGTCTGGAAATGACGCTTAGGACATCAAGTTCTGTGACCGGATGGAAGTCGTGCCAAGAAGCGTTATTTTTTAGTTCCAGTATGATGGTGTTGGGTTCAAGATTCGGGACGAGAAGAGGGAGAGATAAGGAGTCAAGAGGGAGAGTATAGAAGAGGCAGAATTAGAGTGGATGTCTAATGAGGGTAGTGGGTTAGGGGGGAGTTAGGGCGAAGGATTGATCTATTTTGGAGATTTTTTCAACGAAGTAGTTGGCAATTTCCTCACATCTCTCAGTGGATGCGATCACCTTGGGGGAGGCAGAGGAAGTTTGGTTTTTCACAATGCTGAAAAGTTCCCTAAGTCTGTTTTTGGCCCGATCGAGTTGTGAGCGGAAGAATGATGTCTTGGCGTTCAGAATGTGTTTTTTGTAGTTGGATCTAGCGGATCTGAGGAGAGAGAGGTTAAGGGGGAGGGGTTTTGTCACCAAATGCGTCCGTAGATCTGAGTGCGCGACGCTCATTGTTGAGATCTGGATTGAACCAGGATTTGGAGGAGCTTTTCTGTCGTTTTAGTTTGTTCGGGGCAATTTGGTCAAGGACCTCAACGAGGGATTTGTTAAAGTGTTCGGTGAGGTCATTGACATTTTGAGAGAGAGGGGAGAGTTGAAGTTGAGCTTTGACTTTGGCCTCAAGTTCGCCTGGGGAAATAAGGTGAACATTCCTGGTCAGTTGCATTTGATTGGTGAATTTGGGTGGAGGAGGTCGTACCACATTAGAGATCGTGAAGAGAATGAGGTGGTGGTCAGACCAATCAATGGGAACTATGGAGGAGAGGGAGGCCAATTTATTGTTAGTAATGATGGCGTCAAGAGTGGCTGCTTTGGAGTGAGTGGGGGAGTCGCATAGTTGTTTTAGGTTATTGATGTCCAGTAGGTCGGTGAGGAGGATAATCGTAGGGTCATCCTTTTTATTCCAATGGAGGTTAAAATCCCGAGGAAATTTTTTTAGACTTGTAAAGTGAGGATTGGGTGAGAAGGTCGGACAATTCTTCTACAAAAGGAAGAGGGTCACCGGGAGGATGATAGATGTGTAATCTTATTGGAGGAGTGCCCTGCATTTTAAGTTCTGCTCCGAGATATTCAAAAGTAGACAGGTCGTGGAAGCGCACAGGGGAGAGTTGGAGTTAATTTTTGTAGATAATTGCTAGACTGCCACCAGTTTTAACTGGCCTATCCTTTCGGAGGATGGAGTAGCCAGGGGGAGGAGAGTATGTCTAGAATGGAAGAGTAGTGATCTTGAGAGCCAAGTTTTAGTATGAAAGGCAATGTCGATGGATTCATTAAGGATGGTTTATGAGATTTCTATAGCGTGTTGGACCGCCGAGCGGCAGCTAACCTGCATGCAAGACAGGGATATGGGTTGGTAGCAGAGGGAACATGGTTGTTCAATCAATAACTTTTCACTTCTTTCTTTGCTCCAGCCCCGGGAAAACCTACAGATAGCTGTTGCGCTGTACAAATTCAATAAATAAATAAATACAATTCTGGTAAATTGCGGGGGACGTCTAGGAGAGGCTGGTGAAATTGGGATTCTGTTAATCCCTAGGATCAGGAGATAGGAGCTTATGGGATGAAAGGGTCGATGTTTAAAGAGCATGGGGTGTGGGGATTACAAGAGTCCAGGGGTTTAGAGGTGGGGGGTGGTTTGGGGCATGAAAGATTCTGAGTGTATTGTTGCCGGGGGGGGCGTATCCTGTAGCTGGGTGACTGAAGAGTTGTTTTGATCAGTGCACAGAGAGCTAGTATGGTTGGGGTGGTTTAGTGAGGAGAGGAGATTGACACCTTTTCTAAGAGAGGAGAATTCAACTGATAGGTTCGTGAGAACGAGCTCTATGTTAAGCAGCGTTTGGGGGATGAGGGAGAAAGGGAAGGAGTATGTGAATTCAGGGGGACTGGGAGGAAATTCAGTGTTAGTTGCGACGAGGGGTCTAGGGTAAAGGAGGGGAGGAGCCCAGGAGGAGGGTGTAGAGGGTGGTGTCGATTAGAAGTTGAGGAGAGGGAGGAGTGGTGGGGTGAGGTAGATGCTGGGGGCTGAGGACGGTTAGGGGAGGGAAGGGGAGCTCGAGGAGAGTGAGGGGGGTGTACTCCTGATTACGGAGGGGGTGGCCAGTTGGGGAGGAAGGGTTGGACGCAGGGGATAGAGTCGGATGGTGGACAGATTGGGGGGATGGGGGGTGGAAGATGGTAGAAGGGAATTGCAAAGAGGTGTTGGGGCCTCAGGAGGGGGAGTGAGAGAGAGGGTGGTTATGTGGACATTCGGTGGTGAGTCATTGTGAAGGACAGTTGTTAATGTGGCGGGAGGATTGGAAATCTGTGCTTGGGAGACTACTATGGGTTGTTCTATGTTTGTTTGGAGGGGGGTGGGGGAGGTGAGAGGACATAATGTGTTTGGCAGGAAGATGGAAGGGGGGGACAGCTGTGTTATGTTGGTGTCTCCAGCGGAAGAGAGAGAGCACTGTTGTAAGTAGGGGAAGTAGCAGGATCATAGGGGGGTAGTAGTTAAGGAGGGGGAGAGATAGGGAGTCAGTGTTTGGGAGATTTCCATGGTGTTATCAAAGTCTGTAGGTGTGGGTGAAAGCGAAGGTGACAGAGGAGGTGTAGGGTCAGGTAGGGATTGTGCTGACGGTGGGTCAGAGGATGGAATCGAGAGTAGGTAGGATAAGTCGCTGAAGTGGTGTTCAAACATGCTGAGATGTTTTTCCGAGGCTTGTATGAGGATGTTACCAGATTTAAAGATGGAGATGTCTATTTAGCCAGGAAAAGTAGGGGAAGGTGAGGTAGATAGTTTCAGGGCATATGGAATTTTGCAAGACTTCGTGATCGGGAGGTGGTGGAGGAAGGTGCTTTTTCCATTTAGAGGGGCGCTTGGAGTAGAAAAGGTAGTTCGTTTTTACCGTAGAGGGGAGACTGCGATAGTTATCAACAAATAGCGTTTCTTGGTGAAGAATTAGTTGTTTGTGTTTGAAGTTTTTCTTCGCATTTTTGGAGAGTTTGGGGGATAGAGGATGGACCAAGAATTAGGACCATGTCTCGTGATAGGTACATCCAGTGTAATGGGGGTGTGGGAGAGGGGGGCATTGTTGATTAGGAAAGGGTGGGGGAGTCAGTGACGCGTTTTTTTTGGACAAGGACGCCGACGAGAAACGGAATTGGTTGCCAGATGTAGGAGCAATATACCCATTGCGAATTGGAATATGCAGGGACACATATAACAGTGTTCGCCGGAGGTAGTTTACCCTTAATCGCTTACCGAGTCAGAACAACTATACCTCTGAAGGTTTTTTTCTTTGAAGTTCCACTTCCGCGAAAGGACTACATATTTGCTCATATTAAGAATAGGAATCTTTTGGATACCATAATTTATAGACAGTTTGAAACTTGGAATCAAAGATCTACTTGCGCCTTCCATAGAGTGCCTTACCCTCGTGCTTTCGGCGTTTATAAATAATCTGCCCTGAGGAAGCCCGATCTGGGCGAAACGCGTTGGCTGTATTGATCTCAAGATACTTTACGAAGAATGCAATAAAAATATCTGAAGAACATCAATGAAGGACTACTACTCGTTTGTGAACGCTTATGAATATCTCTCTTGAAAAAATTATTTTGATGAACCGTACTTGATTGTTTGTTGCCTCTCTGTTCTTTCTCCTTTTGTACATCCAGTGTAATGGGGGTGTGGGAGAGGGGGGGGGATTGTTGATTAGGAAAGGGTGGGGGAGTCAGTGACTAGAGTAAAATTCCTGAGAGCAGTAAGGGGGCCATAGGGAAAATTGCTGTTCTAAGTGTCAGATGTGGTTGGGTGATTCTAATAGGTATGGCACGAGTGCCCATTTAATGTAGATCAAAGATATCTAGCATGTGGGATAATGTAGGCCAGGCTAAGGTGGAATTCTAAAAGTTCTGAGGGTCCAGAATAAGTGTCTATTACCTCAGGATATTCCAAGGAAGTGATCAAATGGGGCACCACAGTTCAAACGTATTGAACAAGTTTAGGCTGTACGTCAGGGTAGGAGGCAAAAGACATGGAAGTGATCAAAGGGGGCATCACAGTTCAAACGACAAGAGCTATAGAATAAGTTAGGCATTAGAGGTTGAGTGGGGCAGCTCTAGGCCGGGTATGAGGCAACAGTCATGGAAATGAGGGGGGCGGGGGCATCAGTGGGTTAAATGAGAAGGGCGAGGCCCTCGGATGGAGGGTGTAGCCGGGTGGATCTCATTATTCAGTAATAGCCACCCACTACAATTTTTGACATCTGGTGTTGTAGTATTTCTTATTAGCTGGCATTATGTCAGGGTGATAATTATCAGAGAAAAAGAGCACTGTCAGTTATTGTTGCTTCCTGGGAGGTGTTCTTGTTAGTGGTGCAGACTTCCGGAAAGCTACGAGGGTCCACCGTCTATATTTCACTTATTCAGGACGCTTCTGTCTTGACGTAGCATAACGTATCGTAATATAACAATGTAAGAAGAAAGTTCCAATAGGATTGGGGATTGATCAGGGATAAGTATCCGGTTCTTAGGCAGTAGTTAGGAAGGAGGACAGGTGTGTGCCCATGCCAAAATGCCCGCTGTTCAGGCTAAAAACATCACCTATTCAAAATGATCTGAGGAGTTTCCCTGATTTTCATGTGAAGAACTTCTGTTTCGTTGATCAGGGTAGAAAACAGCATGTCCATACCACCCTGCATTGCAAGGGAAATTCAAAAAGCAGTTTAGAGTAACTCCTAAAATAGGACTAGTGAGGTCTTCTTTAGTTTTAATTGTTCCTATCGTGCAGGGAAAGTGGCAGCATCACAGGGCCCCCGTGTGCACCACGGGGTCAGCCGGGGGGCCGGGGGTGGAGCGCCGGCTTTAGCTTACAGTTATTTCCCCGAGGGGCTCTCTGTGAAGGAGCCAGGAGACTGAAGCTCTGCGTCTGATGCCTCGGTTGCAAGCAACCACAGGACCGCTCCAATATGAGCCGAAGCAGTCCCCGCCCGCGCACTGCCTAGGTACAAGATGGCGGCATTGGGGAAGCCCGCCCTGCACCTCCTTCACTCACCGGCCCAACGGGTAGCACCCGCATCTCTGGGATAATAGGGGTAGAGGTGCCGCACCAAGCCTGGATCCTTCGATGCTGTTTCATCAGTCCAGTGCTCCGATGTCACCTCTCCTGGTCTTGCTCAAGTCACCGGCCGGGATTCGTCTGGTTTAGAGGGGGAAGGGCGCCCGTCTGCCGATACTGCACTCTTGGGACGTGAACGCCGGCACGGGGCTTCCACCGCAAGTGCAGGGCGCTGTCCTGTCCCTGGCTTCCCTCCGTCTCCGGGCACCTCCAACAATCAATCGGATATCAGGAGGGGCATCATACAGCAGGCTTCAGGTGAGAGGGTTCTTTCCCAATTCCCATGCAAATGTCATCAAATTTGTTTCGAGGGAGGAGTGGAGGGAGTCCTCTGCGAAGCTGTAGAGTCCTTCTGTGAGGGAATGTCAGGCAAGAGGATGGATGTGGGGCATAGCTAAGGATTTTCATCAATTGTGATCCCAAGCCCCGGAGCTTCTTAGCAGAGCTCCTGTCCAGCGGCCATCGGCAGTAGAGCGGCAGTTCGGGCAGACACCTCAGGATACACTCCTACATATACTAAGACACCCAAGCACACACTGAATGCATGACTCTCTCAGACAGTCACGCATACACTCAAACACCCAAGGACATATTTGTACATCTCTCACCTACAGATAAAAATACACAAGATTAATATAGAGTCAGACTGAGCTCTCTAATTGATTGAATGGTTGTTCAAAAAAGAACTTTTCACAATGTTTTGGTTGTGTTATTTCTTTATGAACTAGCAGAAAAAGAAACAAATGAACTGGATACAGGAATTTTGCATTTTTAAATCACAACGGAGTTGTAGAACAGCAGTCTAAAAGTAGTTTTAAAAAAAAAACTAATGCTGGTGGTTGTTAACATAAACAAAAACATCAGAAACATTCTGCAGGTTGCACAGTGTGATACCATGCCGCCTAAGTGTGTGAAGGTAGTAGGCACAGTAATTACTGCAGCACTACTATTTCCAGATAAGGTAGAACTACCTGCTCCATCTCCAGAGCTTAACTCCCTCTCCCTCTCTAGCTTCAGATAGGACCGTTCGGGTATGGTATTGATTGAGGTGCTTCCACATACTCCTCTTGCCACAAAGATTATATTTCGCAAACCTGGCAGAAAACGTTTTCTCTCCAGAACGCATGATGAAAAACTGACACACATCACTCTCCTTCCAAGTAGAAGATGGTGCCGCTCGCAGTCGTGCTTGCTGTTGGAAGTGTGGGGAGCCTCTTATACTGCTGCTGGCTTACCGGATTGGGACTCTTGCACCTTGACCCTGTGTGCTCCGCTGTGTTTTCACCGCCAGCGATCGAACGCTGAACTGTGCCTGAGCCCGTGTGCTCTTTCCTTCACTGCATCTGCCCCAAGGGAATTGATCTTGGTACCCTGCAGGAATCAGCCGGCGCACTCCAGGCCATATCTTTACACCAGCTGAGGGAGTGATTCTGGGAGCGGGACTGCGAGGCAACGAAAGGTGCTAGCGCCAGGTAATCGCGCGCACCTGGGCCTCTTCCCGCCCCTCCTCCCTGCAAGCACTTAACGACTCGCGGCCCCCGCTCCGCGGGTGCCGCTCGCAGTCGTGCTTGCTGTTGGAAGTGTGGGGAGCCTCTTATACTGCTGCTGGCTTACCGGATTGGGACTCTTGCACCTTGACCCTGTGTGCTCCGCTGTGTTTTCACCGCCAGCGATCGAACGCTGAACTGTGCCTGAGCCCGTGTGCTCTTTCCTTCACTGCATCTGCCCCAAGGGAATTGATCTTGGTACCCTGCAGGAATCAGCCGGCGCACTCCAGGCCATATCTTTACACCAGCTGAGGGAGTGATTCTGGGAGCGGGACTGCGAGGCAACGAAAGGTGCTAGCGCCAGGTAATCGCGCGCACCTGGGCCTCTTCCCGCCCCTCCTCCCTGCAAGCACTTAACGACTCGCGGCCCCCGCTCCGCGGGAGCCGCTCGCAGTCGTGCTTGCTGTTGGAAGTGTGGGGAGCCTCTTATACTGCTGCTGGCTTACCGGATTGGGACTCTTGCACCTTGACCCTGTGGGCTCCGCTGTGTTTTCACCGCCAGCGATCGAACGCTGAACTGTGCCTGAGCCCGTGTGCTCTTTCCTTCACTGCATCTGCCCCAAGGGAATTGATCTTGGTACCCTGCAGGAATCAGCCGGCGCACTCCAGGCCATATCTTTACACCAGCTGAGGGAGTGATTCTGGGAGCGGGACTGCGAGGCAACGAAAGGTGCTAGCGCCAGGTAATCGCGCGCACCTGGGCCTCTTCCCGCCCCTCCTCCCTGCAAGCACTTAACGACTCGCGGCCCCCGCTCCGCGGGTGCCGCTCGCAGTCGTGCTTGCTGTTGGAAGTGTGGGGAGCCTCTTATACTGCTGCTGGCTTACCGGATTGGGACTCTTGCACCTTGACCCTGTGTGCTCCGCTGTGTTTTCACCGCCAGCGATCGAACGCTGAACTGTGCCTGAGCCCGTGTGCTCTTTCCTTCACTGCATCTGCCCCAAGGGAATTGATCTTGGTACCCTGCAGGAATCAGCCGGCGCACTCCAGGCCATATCTTTACACCAGCTGAGGGAGTGATTCTGGGAGCGGGACTGCGAAGCAACGAAAGGTGCTAGCGCCAGGTAATCGCGCGCACCTGGGCCTCTTCCCGCCCCCTCCTCCTCCCACTTAGCCCAACTTTCGCACGCGCACGCGGGACGCGGGCGGGCAAAGACCGGGCAAAGAGCGGGCCGTTGTGTGGCCGTTAGGTGGCTGGTGAGGCTGGGTTGGGCCCCGTCCCTGAGTCTCTTAGACACATACTTTGAACTGGAATACTTAATGTATGCTCCCTCACTGTGCTGTCTCACGTGGCTGAGCTGATTGTCAGTGACTGTTAAGTCCCTTTAACTTGTTGACTGGGTAACTATTACGACGGCTGCTTCTGCTTACTTCCCATAGTTGTTTATTTTTTGTTACAATGGACATGGTCTCACCTGGGAAAGCAGGGGCTAATCCTAACAAGGGCACATTGGACAATTACTTTAAGAAATCTATCTCTGAGATTGAAAGAGAAGAAGCTCTGGAAGAGAAAAGGATGGAGCGTCGTCGCTCCATCGAGGGTCATAAGGCTAGATCCACCTTGGGTGCACCCCTGCCCATTCGATCACCTAGTATAGAACTGATCACTGAGGACCCCTTCTCATCTCAGGGTGTCCCTGAACTCTTAAGAGATAATTTTTCTGCACCACCTTCTCCTGTGGATCATTTTAGTCCATCTCCTCCTGTCCCCCTACCACCTGGTAATTCTGATGTAGCCCCGAATCCCCCGCCAGCTTCCATCCAAATTGGAAAAATAATCCCCAAAAATCAGCAGAGGAAGGTTGTGGCTCAGATAAATCATGGTCCTCCGCCTAATAAGAGAATGAGGAAGGGGGGCTCCATACATAAAGGTAAAATTAGTCACACTGAATTTGGTAAGGGCAAGGGGGGGGGGACAGCTACAGCTTCCGCTTCTGCTTCTAAATCAACTGAAGGCACAAGACTCGATACTCCATCAGTGACCATACAAGACACTCCATCTCCCTTAGTAGTCACTACCCCTCCAAATCCAAACTCTGGGGAGACCCTCCCGCTTGCCCCCACCTTGGAGTTTCTTGGGCAAATGCTCAGGACGCTCACTTCCCCAATCATGGACAGATTACGGGCCATTGAAGAGCGGTTAGGGAATCTGGAGCAGACCATT
Source organism: Lissotriton helveticus (assembly GCF_964261635.1). Lineage (NCBI taxonomy): Eukaryota > Metazoa > Chordata > Amphibia > Caudata > Salamandridae > Lissotriton > Lissotriton helveticus. The sequence continues at coordinate 395,728,850 of NC_136057.1, forward strand.
CACAATAAACTTGACATCCAGATGGCTGTTCCCGTAGCCACTACAGTGACAGCTGTAGCCAGCTCATTAAATAGTTTTAAACCCTCTGTACCCAAGAAGCCCCTCTCAACCTCCTCTAACCTAGTTAAGGCGGCTTATATAACCTCTACCATTGCCGCAACGGCCTCCCTCCCCGTGGCCAATCACCCTACTAAAAAAGGGGCCAACAATCTCTTGGGAACTTCGACTTCCAAAAATGATTCTAGATCTGAAATGCACCTGACTGGTGCCATTCCCAAGGGCGGAAATAACATGATATCCAGACCAATCCAGACGGTTGAAGAGAGGGAACCCCCTAGTATAGTCCAAAAACGCAGGATCCCCCAGGTTGAACTGCCTCCGGAATCACTACCTTATGTAGTGGTGCTCACGGGTGTTCCCACCCTTGACCCTGACAAGCGAGAAGGCCCTCAACAACTTAAAAATAAGACCATGTATTGGCTGTCTAAGAACAGACCACTCCCTGGGAATGTAAATGGGGACATAGTGCATGTGCGCCGACTCCCTTGGTTGGGGGGGCGGGTGAAAGATATAGATGGCGACCTGATTGTGATCAACTTCAGGGACCCGGAAGCTGTTAGGCACATTCTGAGCTGGATGCCAGGGAACCTTGGCAAATCCATCATGCCGTGTGATCTCATCTATTTTTATCCTAGAGCTCTAGTGGCCCCCCTGTCATGTCCATGGCCCTCTATGCCCTCGACAGGCCTTAATGGCCCTAATCAAAACAACCACTATCTTCCCTTGCACCCTGAACCCTTGATCCAAAAGAATGCTCATAGGTGGGGATCTGTCCCTCAGAGGGGTTATGGTTCCAACTATAGGAGTTTGGACCACTCCTCCCAATTGGGGGGGATGGACCACTTGCTTCCTTTCACACCTTTGGAAGTTAGCAACAGATTTGAAGCATTCTCTGGTCTAGACTTTTGTGATTGACTCGAGGGGTGCTCCCCTGGTCACTCTACTGCTGAGGGGGCCTCAAGTGAACACCACGGTAATTCTGCTGCTCAAGCTTTTTACCTCCCCCGGCAATTGCTTGGAGACGACTATGGCATAACCCTAACCCATCTAGCGGGAAGCAAATACAGTTTATCTTCCCCCACACGGCTCCCCAGCTTTCATGAACGCAGTGGTGGAGTTACTTCCGAGGGCCAAGGCCCTACACTCCATACTAAGTCCAGAGCCCTGAGGGTACTTTCATGGAATGTTGCAGGGATTCTCAACAAAATGCAAACTGAAGAATGGGATTCTCTGATAAATAATAACGAGATCTGCCTCTTTCAAGAGACATGGGCGAGGGAACCGGTCCATAAGACTGGTTATGCTGTATTCGAAATCCCTGCTACTTGGAATGGAAGGGGAAGGCCCTCAGGCGGTCTGGCGGTGTGGATAGCATCTCACATCGGGTGTGTAGCGGAAAGTATAGCCACGCTTTCCCATGATATCCAGTGTGTTTTACTAACCTGGACAGGCGCCCCGAAGTTGGCAATAATAAATGTTTATTCCCGCCCAGTAGGACCAACGGCGGAGTCTCCTACATTAGAAGACCTTGCATCTTTTTTGAGTCAGCTGCCGACAGATTATAAGGTGATCTTGGGTGGCGATCTCAATTGTCATTTTGAACCCTTAGAGGGCTTGAGGGAAGGGGCCCTCATGGCAGAAGACGACTACTGGGGTATACCACCGTGCCAATCCCCCCATCCCAGAGCCTGGTCGCCACTTGCGGTTCAAATCATGTCGCTAACTCTCAACTATGCGCTGAGAGCTTGCAATGGTCGCACACCCTCAGACACCCCTTCAAAATGTACATTTAATAGACCAAACCAGGAGTCAAGACTGGACTACATTTTTGTTGATACCAGTCTGTGGCCAAAGGTTGAGGACTTTATCATAATTCCCCGCACTGACAGTGATCATAACGCCCTCTCACTTACCTTGCACTATCTTCCTGAGTCCACCGGACTCTCCTCTCCGGGGAAAGGAGATGAACGGGGAAACCTTGTATTAGCTTCTAACAGGCGTAGGGTGAGATGGCAGAAATTCTCCAAGTCGGAAGAAAATATTGGGAAAATTTACAGCCTTGTTCTCCCAAGATTTGAGGCTTTGGAAGTAGTAATTAGTCGCTCCAGTGCTCAGGACCTATCCAAAACCTTACCCTCCATACACGAGGACTTAGTGGGAACTCTGGGAGAGGTCCTCTATCCAGAGGTACCCAAACCCAAGCATAAAACCAGAACTTCCACTTGGTACAACTCGGACTGCAGAAAGGCTAAATCTGATCTTATTGCTGCAGTCAAAGAGGGTGCCCCCCGTAATAGGGTGTCTGCCTTGCGACAACTTTACAAGGACATTATGGCCCGTGCGAGGTCAGACTGGGACTGGGATAGATGGCATGATCTCTCAGCAGCATTAATAGCCAAGGACACCAGAAGATTTTGGTCCATAGTCTCCACTGGCTCAGGGGAACCCAAAGCTGCGGTTGAACCCAATATAGCTGCACATATATGGGAAGACCATTTCGGGAAACTTTACGTAGATGATTTAGAAAACACTGATGCCACTATTGCAACACTCCTCTCCCTCCCCGGAGATACTCTGGAGTTCACGCTAGGGGAAGTGGCCAGTGCAATAGATGGCTTAGCAATGGGCAAGGCCCCTGGCCTTGATAAACTACCTGGCGACCTCTTTAGGTCCCATCCAGATATTTGGGCACCTTATCTTCTCATCCTCTTCAACTCAATAGCATGTGGAATGGCGATCCCCTGCACTTGGCTGGGGGCAGAGATAGTGCCTATCTTCAAGAAGGGCTGTCCTCTGCTCCCATCCAACTACAGGCCGATCAGCCGGATAGATGTCCCCCAGAAGATTTATTCGCGACTTTTATTGGACCAACTCATGGATTGGATGGAGGAAAATGAAATTTTAAGTCCTCTCCAGGCTGGCTTCAGGAAAAATACGTCCACCATGGACCAAATCTTCCGCCTTGTTCTCCTTTATTGGAAAACAGTGACCATCGAGGGCGGGAGATTATACATGGTGTTCGTAGACCTGAGGTCAGCCTTTGACCTTGTACCACGGAAAAAACTTTGGGAGGTCCTGAGGGAGATGGGAGTCCCCATTAATATACTCCAGGCAATCATAAGACTCCATCAGGGCAACTTCGCCCAGGTACGTTGTGGGCGGGGTGGTGTTTTGACTCAAAGGTTCCCTGTTTCCCGGGGGGTCAGGCAGGGGTGCGTACTTGCCCCAACCCTTTTTTGCCTTTATATGAACAGTGTCATCTCGCATCTAGCCAATGTTGGAGACATCGACGCCCCGGTCCTGGCAGGCAGGAGGGTACCGGCAATTATGTTTGCGGACGATACCCTCCTGCTTTCCAAATCGCCCATGGGTATTCAGAGAACTTTGGATGGCTTTGATCTCTTTTGCAGGCAGTTTGGCCTTGAGATCAACGCCGGGAAGACCAAGTATATGATCTTTAACCCCTCCTCCACAACTAGACCCAATCCGTCCCTAAACTCCACGGTCTTAGAGAGGGTAAAAACATTCCAATACCTGGGCGTAACCCTCCAAGAGAACCTTTCATGGAGTCCACAGATTGCAAGCTCGCGAATAAGGCTATCTCAACTGTCTGGGGCTATCCTGAAGATCACCAACACTTCAACATATAAACCTATAGCCCCCGCAGTTGAGATGTACAAAACCCAAGCAAAACCTGCTGCATTATATGGCAGCGAACTTTGGGGACACCAAGCTGCAAATGAGTTGGTACGTGTTGAGAATAATTTTATGAGGCGCCTCCTGGCCCTCCCTGCTGCAACTCCCTTGCTTCCCCTACGTCTGGATTTGGGCTTATCATCTATCAGGGAGGATGCTGAACTCAACCCCATAAGATTCTGGCATAGACTTTGGTCAACTAAGGAGCTTAACCACTACAGGAGTGATCTTGTGCATGTTATGAATCTAAATGTCAATGACAAGATCCCTTGGCTGACTTTTGTCAAAAAAGAATTGTTTCGGCTAGGCTTAAATGAATTGTGGTTGGCTCCCGAAACTGGTTGTATCAAGGTCCCTCGGAAAAGTCTAGTGAAAGTCTGCAAGCAACAAAATCTTGTGACCCAATTGACTGCACCCAGCATTGGCACTTTAACCTACTGTTTTACCCAATCCAAAAATACCTATAAATTTGAATCTTTTTTGGATTTTATCTATCCGGTCTCGGCAAGGAAGCTCTTTTTACAGTGGCGGTTCGGAACCCTCCCCCTTAAATCCTTCACGAGTAAATGGACCAATGGAGGGGACAAATTATGCCCTGGCTGCAATTCCTGTGATGAGGAGGAAATCCATGTCCTGTTTTTCTGCTCCACCTATAGGTCTCCAAGGAAGTATTGGTTGGTGCCTTTATGCAGAAACATGGCAATAAGAAACTGTTCAACTTCTTATAGAATATTGAAATCTGATTCCTCCCCTCACATTGTTTTTGCAGTCTCTAAATATCTGTTCGCCATGTGGCGTATTAGGTCCAAGCTGATTAAGGCCTTACCAACATAGGACGATAGTTCCGGCCACTGTCTTAAACCAAATTTTAGCCCCTTGCGGCAAAGTTTTTACAACATGTTATTTTAAACTCAATTTATATAATTGTGATGTATCTTTCTACTCATTTTTATCTCACTTAACTTTTACTCCCAAAACTTGTATTCATTGTATAACATGTATCAAATGTTGATTTAAATGTTGTATGTCTTTTTATGCATCTTTTATGGTCTTAATGGCCGAAATAAAGATTTTTTGGATTGGATTGGAAGTTCTACTTCTTCTTCATCCATAATACCTTCAGATTCTCCAGATGGAGGTAGACTACTCCCTTCAGCCAATGCAACAGAACTACAACGGCAATGCTTCACACACAACACTTTGAAGAAGAATAACTGTTTTTGGGAGTGATTCAAATCAAAACTAGGTGTGGTTTTACAGCAATCAATAGGATAGCAGAATTTTCTTCTCATATCAAGTGAACCGGCAGATTTCAGCGTTTGCCGAAATCATAAAATCGTTTATTATAAAAATATATATATATACTGTAGATACTTTGTGCATTCAAATATGTCCAGCCTTATGGAAGAAATGGAAATAGAGGCTCCTATATACATGTAAAATGTGTGGGACGGAACCGTAGGTTCATAATGATCACATGACCGGAGCAAAAACCATGGAGTACGGCCCGTCTGTATTTGTGGAACCGCGTAGGTTCTGGAGGTGCAAAAAATACTTGCAAAAAAAACCACAATTTGAAACTGACTACCTTCATTTCCTTTTTTATGGTACTATCACTAACCATTACTTCAACTATTCTCTTTTACACTATTTAATAATGCAGTTTTACACAGTTTTAAGAACATATTTATAGCTCTAATTCCATTTCTCCCGACACATCTCTTCTGTTTCATTACTACATAAAATACTTTGATTTATCTGTCATATACAACTTCACTATTGACACTTAGCTTTCCCCTTTATAAATTAGTTTTTCCAATTTTCAGACATATTATAAATCCATGGCCACACCAACACTCACACACCCACCAAAACAAGGAATTCAACTACTGAGATTCACTCACAAACTCACACACCCATTCACACACTCATACAACCAGAGACAAGCCCCCAAAGACCTCTACAGTTACTCATACATATTCATGCACCCACATAACCACTCAGAAACCCACTCAGAGACACATAGTCACTCACACACCAAGTCAGCAAGGTACACACACACTAACACATCCAGTCTCCAATTGTTTTTTTAAAACTCTTTTTATTAACTTCGCTCAGAAGACCATACAATTAAAAAAACCACATATGCATGTACACCTTGAACATGAGTCATCCCATTGCTGTCCTTTGGGAGAGGTATGGAGCATTCTGCCTCTCGGGAAACCAAAGAGGAACTTAATCTGCACCCCCCCCACCCTCCGGCCCAGGGTTCATGCGTATATGGGAGCCCCAAATTAGTTTTCCTGTTGGTTGAGGTCACTGCATCTGTTCGGGACCCCCCATCGACATTATATATTTGTGCCAGGGTGCCCATATCTTATCCCACTTCTTGACACATCCCCTACTTTTGTATACTGTCTCCTCGGCTCGCTGACGGCAGTCTAGGTCTTTTTCCCATTCCTTAAAATTTGGTGGCTGGGGAGCCCCCATTTTCGTGCAATGTTTCTCTTTGCGATCCCTGCCGCAAGGGCTAACCTGAGACTGACATATTTGGGACTGTCTGTTTCTCCCTTAATCATCAGAAGGGGCCATTTAGTATCCACTCGAACCTCCACTCCTGACACCCTTGACATTACCGTTGTGACCCTTTGCCATAACTGGGCTATATCTGGGCACTACCATATAATGTGAAATAAGGAGCCTTCCTGCTGTCACCCCCTAGTACTGAGTGCTGTTTGTTCCCTACCTCATTTGTGTAAAAGTGTGCCTGGATAGTAGGAGCAATACAGTATCTTGAGGTGAACTAACCTGAATCTTGTACGGATTGCAATTTCTCTAGGGCTCTGCAGTGCCTCAAGACATTCTTCATCTTCAATGGTCCTTAGATCATCGACCCATGCAGCTCTTAGGGTCGGCAGGTGTTCTGATATATTAATTATTAGTTTGCGGTATACTGTGAAGGTTGCCTTCTCCAGGATGGTTGCAATTAATAATCTGTCCTTTGTGTAGGGAAAAGGCTATCTTCCTGTTGTACATCTTCGAAGGGGAAAGGGGCCCGTTTCTCCACACATCTCCTAGTCGTTCAATGCCTATCTTCTGCCAATCTCTGAACCCCTTTAAAGAGGCTACCTCCCTCAGTAAGACCCCTGCCCACAAGGGCGTCCGACTGGTTAGCCTCCCCTACCAACCCAGACATCTATTTGCATCTCACCAACACGCCACCACTGTCGCGGTTTGTGTAGGCCATTCTGAGCATGACTTGCAGGCATACAGGAGCGGCTTGCAGTCTCCTCTCGGCATGGCAGCCCTGTCCACTCTATAGGTCGGCTCATTGCTGTCAGCGTAGACACAGTGCTTAATTTGTAAAATATGAAGTCCGGGTGCTCAAATATTTGTCGGAAGCCACACTCACTTTCCCCCTGGCTCCACCCACTTCCTCCAAAGTGGGCCCTTACCTCCCCTACCCTTTCTGTTCCCTCCACCAGACCTTCAAACGCCCTTACACCTCCCTCCTGCTGTCTCCACACACCTTCGCGCGTTCCCTTCATGCGCTCAGCCTCTATCTAGACAAGCTCTAACCCCCACACCCCCTCCTGATGGCTCCAAGGCCTGTAAACTCACCCTCTTCTGCTGCCAGTCCCCATCTCTTCTGATCTCTCCTTGAGGCCTCCTCCACTCTCAGCTCTGAGCATGACACCACTCCCCCATGTTAGGTTCTCGCCCGGCTATCTCCTATTTTCCTTCAGGTCTTTTCGCTATGCCTGACACCTCCCCATCCTACATGTCTTTCTGACCCCCTCCCTCCCACAGGCCTGCACACTTGCTCCTCTCTTCTGCTTTCTAAACATAGACTCGCCCCTCTTTCCTGCTCTCTCCTACAGGGCTGCCCCCCTCCTTTCTGGTCTCCAGTCTCCTGTCCTAGACTGACACGGACCGACCCCACACGCCATCCATACTCTTCCCCAGGCAGACATCATCTGCCTTCCTCAGCCCTCTCCAGGCAGGCCTCCAAACCACCATCTCCCCTGCTCTCTCCTCTGTCGATTCTGGGGGGTCCTCCAGGCTGACCCCATGCCCCACTTGTCAACCCTCTTGAGGAATGCACTGCATACCCCATGCAGGGAGGTGCCCCAATGACACGTCAAGTCACCGCCTCACTCTACAGACTAATCACTCACAAACAAGGACATCATGTACCAGGACAGGCCTGCCAACAAACCTTTCACCCCCACTACCCCTTATTCCCTGGGAGGCTGCAGCCAGGTCCGTGGACTGAGGCCTCGTGATTCTTGCACTGTTCTTCACACTTCCCACACCGTGCAAATCACCTTAACAAAAAGATTATTAGCACATCTTTTATTCCTTGCATGGATTTAATTTCTTTTGAGCCCAGCCAAATGAAAGTAAAGTGCATCAAACATTTACTATAACATGCCTGCCAACAAACCTATCACCCCCCACCACCCCTCAAACTTGCCTGGGAGGCTGCAGCCAGGTCCGTGGGCTGATGCCTCGTGGTTCTTGCACTGTTCTTGAGCTTATTTATTGTGCCAGGCACATTCTTGCATGGCTAGCCCTCCTGACCCCCTGCACACTATGTATGTAGGATGTGTGCTTGTGAAAAGTTCAGTTGGGTTTATTCCCTTTGCCTTTCTTGTGACCTGGTTATCGCCACTTAGGTTTGAAATTGTACATGTTAGACTGCACATTTCAGTATTTTGTGCAAGCAATATTGTTGTTCGAAAATAAATATGAATAAACTGCATGTGCAAACAAAAGGGTGCAGAGCAATAAGAAAGATTTAGAAATGTGTCCATGAGATAATCCTACAGCTTCAGGGGAGATGATTTGGAAGAGGTTACACAAAGAAGGTGAAACTACTCTCTACATAAATAAACGAAAGTAGGAAACGATACCTTGAAAAGGGTGCTGCTGAAAGAAGAGAACACTTGTGTGTGCATGCACGAATGTCAGTGTGCCAGTCGATCTGCCTTAAGTTCAGCGTTATGTTATGTTAAATGAATTTATACAGCGCACGTACACCAGGCGGTTTCATGGCGCTCACGAGCAAGAGAGGGGCTGTGGCAGTGATGTATTTGACTTACAGATATGCCTGAGTGAAGAGAAAGGTTTTAAGTAGTTTCCTGCACTGTACGTAACAGGCTGTAAGCCTCATTTCCACAGGAAGCAAATTCCAAAGCTGTGGAGCTAATACCGCAAATCTGATCCCTCCGTGTATCTTGCGTTTAAATACAGGAATGGTCAGCAAATTAAGATTGGAGGAGAACAGTTCTCGAGAGGGGATATCTCGCTGAATCCTGGAAGAGAGGAAGGCAGGGCCATGCCCCATTAGGGCTTTGAATGTGGTGCATCCCAGTTTAAAGGCACAGCGTTTAGCCACCGGGAGCCAGTGAAGTCTCTTCAATAGGGGTTTAATAGGGGTTTAACACAATGTTGTATAGGCTGGTGGGCGATAAGTCTGGCTGCGTGATTTTGCACCAGCTGCAAACATTGTAGTTGATATGCAGGGATGCCAACGTAAAGAGAATTGGTGTAATCAATACGCAACATTACCAAGGCAAGGACAGTCAGGGTTAGTGCCTCAGTGGTTAGGAATCCACTGATCTTCCGGATTCTGCAAAGATGGAAGAAGCACGCCAAAACCACTGAGCTTATCTGCGCCTTCATGGAAAGATCATTGCTAATCATGAACCCTGAACTCTTGACGGAAGTTGCAGGTAGTGGGGGACTACCTAGTGTAGGGGGCCAAAAATTGGCACTCCATGGGTTTGCTAATCCACCTGTGAGGATGAGCTCAGTTTTGTCTGGGTTTAATTTAAGTTGGTTGTCGTTCATCCAGGCGCTAATAAAGCTTAGTGTGGATTGGAAGTTGAGCACTGAAGAGATGGTAGGATTGATATCAAACACCAACTGAAGGTTGTTGGCATAGTTAAAGGTGACAACCTTCCTCTCAAGCAGAGACCAGATCAGGGGGAATAGGTATAGATTGAACAGTAGGGGTGAGAGGGAAGACCCCTGAGGGACCCCACATGTCAATTTCATTTTCTGGGATAAGAAATTCGCCAGGTGAACCGCCTTGAAACGGTTTGAAAGGCAGTAAGAAATCCACCTCAAAGCCATGCCCTGGACCCCGGCATTGCTGACACGGTCTATCAGGATATCGTGATCAACCGTGTCAAAAGCAGCTGACAAATCAAGGAGTACCAGGGCCTGGGTGAGGCCTCTGTTCACCCCCCCTCTGAGTTCATCCATGACTGCGAGGATGAAAGACTCTGTTGAACGTGCCAGCCTAAATCCAGCCTGGTGAGAGTCCAAGAAGTGAGATTGTTCAATGAAGGAACTCAGGCAGTTTGCCACATGAGCTTCTAGGATTTTCCCAAGATAGGGCAGCAGAGAGATAGGTCGGTAATTGCTGAGCACCAACGTATCCGAATTAGGTTTTTCAGAATCAGGATAATCTGAGCAGATTTGAAGGTGTCGGGACAATACCAGATTCTAGCGAGTTGTTGAGGAGTGATGGGGGGGTCGGGGCAAGTAAGGATAGTCTTGCGTAGGATATGCGGTGGGCAGCAATCAGTGGGGGAGCCAGAGCTAACTTTTTTTAGAAGGCCAAAGAAAATTTCCTTTGAAATTGGGGGGATTTGGTTAAGTACAGGTGTGTTTTTGCCAGGAGGTAAGGGGGCTATAACGGAGGAGGCTGGCGGAATGCTACTTTTGATCAGAATAATTTTATTAATGAAATAAGAATTGAGCGAGTCACATAGAGATTGCTTGGGGACAGGTTTTGCTATAACCCTGTCTAGGTTGGTAAGTTAATTAACTATGGAAAAAATTGATGGTCATTCTGTACCTTGAACTGTATTCGTAGCTAGAGGGTGCTAAAGAAACAAAATAGATTATTTAATGGAGGCAGGGACAATGTTGCCAGACACCAGTGAAGTAGCAATTAGAAGAAGGCATTGTTGAGTTGTATTTTGTATCCACAACACTGTTCTCATAATATGTCAGTTAGCAAGTGTGCTTCTGAAGGCCCCAGGTTTGGTAATAAAATTGTACTTCACGTTAAAATAAATACCAAGAAATTCGCTAAAAAACATGTTACAGTAATGTTATAGTTATATGAAGTTGTATGTAAAAAAAATATTTTTTATCTAAAAACACTGAAATTAAGTGAAGTAATTATACTTTGTTCATTTGTCATACACTGATTATGATCTCACATATTACATCACTCATGACATGTTCTTTGATATCATTGATAGCATCATGGATGACATCTGAAATAACATCATTAACGACATCACTGTGCATGGCAAGTATGCAAGCTATACTTCAGGTAACTATAACTGGTGAATTTCAGTGGCTTTTGAAGTTTAAAATAGTATTTTTTTAATCTGACTATAATGTCACTTTAGACTTTGTTCTTTTCAGTGAATATACAAATGTATGTGATCAAGTCCAGGATTGGTCGAAAGGCCGAAAACCCATCATGACAGAGAACTTTGCAATAAACTGGAGAAAGTGAAGAGGTGTCTGTGCCTAATTTTAGGAGAAATAACGGGGGCCTTTTTCCGTGAGAAAGGCCCTGTGAAGTCGAAACGCGCTGGTGGAATGTGAATAAATGAAAAATGTATTTGGAATTACCAAGAGCGTATTCATAATGACCTGATTCTACTAGGGTTTCATTTTGATGTATGAGGGACATTATAAAACAAACTTATTGAACATCCCTATTGCACATAAGTTTAGTGAGACAACAATACCCCTTGTGGGCACACACACAAAATGCAAACAGAGAAAACACAACAAAGAGATCTGTTGACAAAACTGCTGTAGATCAGTTCATATCATGTAAGGAGAAAGGAGGTAATTTCTCTTCTTCTGAATCAGCATTAGTATTCTGTTGTTGCTATAGCTTAGTTGGAAGGATGTACTAAGGGCTATTTGTCCTCTCCCTCCCCATAAAAGTAATTGTGTTCATCTAGATTTTGCCTCACAAAATACATGTCCAATGTTATTCAACAAGTCTTTTTTGTCATCTCATTTGTTCATCAGCCACCAAATATCAAGACTTAAAAGCATGTCCACCACTGACAAACCATTCCAGATGAAGTGCCTACTCTGCTGTACTACATCATTCTGACATTGCTATCACCATACACCGTACACAGTATCAAAGTACATTTCAACACAGCAAAATGGCTAACCCTTACCGCAAAGCACCTCAATACATGTACTTGATATACTTTATCACCAGCAAATACAACATACAACACCTTACCTGTGCATATAAGATGCATAACAGCCTTGCCATCATCCACTCATCCATCTGGCCATGCCCCATATCAGATGCATGTCACAAACAACAAGTTAAAACAATATAGTTATATACTATATCAAATAATAATGGTTCCTTCTTGGATTTATTTATATATCTGTACAGATGGGATCATGATGGGAATACGATTGGTCCCAAAATAATTTTACATCAGTAATCCAGAGAAGCAGATCATTAGTGTAAGGGTTCTATTAACCCTTTTTATGCTCATGACAGCTCCACGCCGTCATGAGCCATGGGCGGCGTGGAGCCGTCATGCAACTGCCGCTCACCCATGCTCCGCCTACGTGGCACTAATTCCCCGCCTGTGCGGGCGAATTAGTGAGTGGGCGTGGTCATGATGGCTCCACGCCGTCATGAGCACACACCGCCCGTGACTCATGACGGCGTGGAGCCATCATGAGTAAGTGGGCACCACGCCCACCCCCTAGCCTCGCCATTTCCCGCAGCCGAATTTGCGCCGCGGCAAAATGGTTAACAATTAATATGCAGCTCAGTAATAAGAAAAAGAAAGCACTTGGTGCCTCACTTGACCAAGGAGATATTTAAACCGTAGTAGATATAGTTAAGTCACTAAGGCAATGATGAATACTCAGTAGGTTTTATCCCTGATTCAAATGTGGTATGGTCATCAGCATTTAGACCCCATTGCTAGCATGCAAGTCATCATCATGGTCAATTAATGTATGAAGGCCACACAAAACAGGGCAGGTAAAAATGCAATTGCTGCAGGAGGTAAGGCTCATGTTTTTTGTGTGTATATGTGCTATTTATGGCTGTTTTGTATATGTAGGGGTGAAATGAAGTGTGAGAGTGAATCTGTGACTGAGTTTGACTTACTGCCCCTCCGACCTGGCAGTGATCCTTCCTGGAAGGCACATAGCTACTGTAATCATAGGGACACAGATGGCATCAGCTATCCCCTTGATTAAGGTAACTGTTGCTGGCATGATGGTGCTCATACTTGGCACAAAAAAGTAATTCTTTGCACAATGGGTCATCCTTGGAAATGATGGTATTTCTCGCATCCTTGGCATGAAGAGAGGTCACCTCAGGTATAGCAAAAGATACACAGTTGATGGACGGAATGCCGAACAAATCAAAACATTCACCCCCAGTCCAGATATATGGGCCTAAATCCTTTGGTTTTCTTTCTCCCCATGCAATTCTAGTCTAAACCCAGCCATATGTAAATCAGTCTTGACCCTGCTCCCTATCGAAACAGTCCAGCCTGAACTGCCAGGCCAGGTTTTCCCTGGACCGGAAACAGCATCCTAGGACCGGTTTCGGAGTATAACGCCTCATCAGCCCGGATAGTTTGACTCCAGTGGCATGGTGAGCACGGGACCCACGTAAATGCGCCGGGTATGACTAGACATGGGTCCCGGACTCACTGTGCCACTGGATTCAAGCTTTGCTGGCTGATGAGAGGTAACATTTCTGAAACCCTGTCCTAGGATGTTTGCTTCAGGTCCAACGAGAACCTTGCTTGGCAGTTCGGGCTGGACTGTTTCCATGAGGCACAGGGTCAAGACTGATTTGCATATGGCCAGGTCTAAACTGGGGTGGCACAGTGAGCAAAAGAATGATGGATTTAACCCAGATCTCTTGACTGGGGGTGAATGTATTGATTTGTTCTGCATTCCGTTCATCAACTGTGTGTTTTGCTTTCTCGCCCTAAGTGCGCCGGTTATGCCCAGACATGGATCCTGGGCTCGCAGTGCCACTGGATTCAAGCTATCCTGGCTGATGAGGGGTGAAACCCAAAAAACGGCCCTAGGATGCTTGTTTCCGGTCCAGGGAGGACCTGGCTTGGCATTTTGGGCTGCACTGTTCCCATGAGGCACAGGGTCAAGACTGATTTGCATCTGGCCAGGTCTAAATTGTGGTGGTATGGTGAGCAAAGAATGGTGGATTTAAGTCATATCTCTTGACTGGGGTGAATGTTTTGATTTGTTCCGCATTCCGTCCATCAACTGTGTGTTTTGCTTTCTCGCACTAAGTGCGCCGGGTATGCCCAGACGTGGAACCTGGGCTCGCAGTGCCACTGGATTCAAGCTATCCTGGCTGATGAGGGGTAAAACCCAAAAAACGGTCCTAGGATGCTTGTTTCCAGTCCAGGGAGGACCTGGCTTGGCAGTGTGGGCTGCACTGTTCCCATGAGGCGCTGGGTTAAGATTGATTTGCATCTGGCCAGGTCTAAATTGTGGTGGCATGGTGAGCAAAGAATGATGGATTTAAGTCATATCTCTTGACTGGGGGTGAATGTTTTGTTTTTTCCGCATTCCGTCTATCAACTGTGTGTCTTTTGCTTTCTTGTCCTAAGTGCACTGGGTATGCCCAGATGTAGGTTCCGGGCTCACTGTGCCACCAGATTCAACCTATCCTGGCTGATGAGGGGTGAAACCCCAAAACAAGTCCTAGGATGCTAGCTTCTGGTCCAGTGTGGACCTGGCTTGGCAGTTCGGGGTGCACTGTTTCCCATGATCAACAGGGTCAAGACTGATTTGCATATGACCAGGTCTAAATTGGGGTGGCATTTTGAGCAAAAGAATGATGGATTTAACCCAGATCTCTTGACTAGGGGTGAATGTTTTGATTTGTTCAGGATTCAGTCCTTCAACTGTGAGTCTTTTGTTTTCTCACCCTAAGTGCGCCGGGTATGCCCAGACGTAGGCCCCATGTTCTCCATGCCACTGGAGTCAAGCTATCCTGGCTGATGAGGGGTGAAACCCCTAAACCAGTCATAGGATGCTTGTTTCTGGTCCAGGGAAAACCTGGCCTGGGAGTTCGGGGTGGGCTGTTCCCATAGGGAGCAGGGTCAACACTGATTTGCATATGGCTGGGTTTAAACTGGAATGGAATGGAGAGCAAAACACTATGGATTTAGGCCCAGATCTCTGTACTGGGGTGAATGATTGACATTGTTCAACATTCTGTCCATCAATTGTTCTTTTTACATTTGTCACCCCGAGTGGGATGGGTATGCCCCAACGTGGGTCCCGTGCGTGCCATGCCACTGGAGTCAAGCTATCCTGGCTAATGAGGAGTGAACCCCCGAACTGGTCAAAAGATGCTTGTTTCCATTCCAGGGAAAACCTGGCCTGGCAGTTTGGGCTGGACTGTTCCCATAGGGAGCATGGTCAAGACTGATTTGCATATGGCTGGATTTAAACTGGAATGGCATGGGGAGCAAAAAAATGATAGATTTTGTCACAGATCTCTGTACTGGGGTGAATGTTTGACATTGTTCAACATTCTGTCCATCAATTGCTCTTTTTGCATTTGTCACCCTGAGTGGGACGGGTATGCCCAGATGTGGGTCCTGTGCTCTCCATGCCACTGGAGTCAAGCTATCCTGGCTGATGAGGGGTGAAACTCCGGAACTGGTCCTAGGATGCTTGTTTCCGGTACAGAGAAAACCTGGCCTGGCAGTTGTGGAAAAGTAAATTTTGCCATGTTCTGTGTCCCTACGCCTCCTCCATCATATGTTATGTGTGCATGATTAAATATGCATATGTATTCCCTATGTTTGATTAATGACGCAATTATAGTTGTGTCCACCTCTAGTATGCCAGTTTCCAGTCCTCGTGAATACTACGAATATCAGGCCTATGTAAAGCTACGTTGCCACGTTTCCCAGTGTGCACGTTATTTCACTGTAAAGTCCCCGTCTCTAGGCCTCAAAGAGGGCCTGGACTCCAGATTCAGCTCATGTCTCCTAAAAGCCTCGCTGAGGAGCGATCCAGCCCCCACCTGTATCCTCGACCCTTCACTTACTTCCTGCCACGCAGTGCCCGGTCCAGCCTGGCTCTGCCTCTGAGTCTGCCAAAAGTATGTTATAGTTCCTGTTATCAGTTCAGTCCTCCTTCTCTGCATTCCTAAGCTACTGAACTGCATCAATAGTTTCCGTCATTGTCTAGCCTTCTCGGCTCCACGTTAGAGAAATACTGTATTTAATGGTCATTTAGTATTCTTCATCACGCACTACATGCAGAATAATGCATGGTCCAGTCTTAGAATCAAGTTAGCCTTTCCCCTCCTGACTTCTAGTTATATCAACATGTTCTCTAAACATCAGATACTAGATACTGTTTAGGTACATGTCGCCCTGACTCTCCAGACTTCAGTCTCTGCTCCTAGCACAGAGTTCATAGCCCCCAGCTTCTCCTAGTGATACGTCATTGCAAGTTTGCGCGCACCATCAGGTTAGAGGTCCCGGCTCCTCAGGTAGCCCCCTCCATGGTTTCCGCCCCATTCATGACATATTCTGTTACGTTTACATCACATGTCTATGTATACGCCCTGTTACACCTCTTTTCCCCCTTATCTTTCGCGACTGCTACGCGTCACGCCTTCTGCTCCACCCACTGTTACGCCTACTGCAATGTAATGCTATGTGTTTGCGTTATGTATATATGCTCATGCACTGTTATTAAAAAAGTCATCCGTTCCCCTTGCCCCGATCCTGATTTCAGCAGCGCTGCTGGGCCCTGTCATCCTATTACTATGCAGGTTGTCCTGTTCCTGTCCTTTATGCTGTAATAAACCTGCAAACTCCTACTACCTCGAATCTTGACTCTTATTTTATTGAGCTATCTGGTATTCATTTATACATTCAAAAAATAGGGTATTATTTATTTATTTACCACATAATGGCGCCCGAACAGGGACTTGCCCTTTCCCCACGCGTCGGTGAAGCCACGCCGACCCCCTGACCCTCTGCAGTCGTGACGGAACTCTTCTGCGCACCGGCAGATATTTCTGCTTCAAGTATCCCTCAGGCCCACGGAGGAGACGGAGGAGGCGGTCCAGCATCCAAACGAGACGGTGGAGGAACGCGGCGAGTCCCGACCAGAGCCCAAGCCGAGAGTCCAAGGTCCGAGGTATCCGGAGGTCCACCCGTAACTGAAGTCCGAAGTTCGTCGTCCGTCGTCATAGCAGTCCAGTCCGATCCGAGGCCTTCCGTTCTTGCTGCCCGGTGAGTACCATTACTGGGGTAGTATCTAGACAGGGTCAATCTAAATTGACTCTGGTCCGTGGGTTGGTGGTACCCAGGCCCACGAACGAAGTGTTCACCTAGGTGGATACGGGTCTTGATGCGTCCCTTTATGGGACCGGTATGTTCCGTACTGTCTCAGCAGTGCATCCAGTAACTCTAGTCTGTTCCGTTCTCGAGAAATTCTTGTGTTTCTGTTCTCAGTATTCCAGGTAGTATTCTGTTCGAACTGTTATTCAAAATGTTTTTCATGTATTTTAATGTCGTGGTATGAATGGGGAATAAGTATCGTGTTCATTGTGTATTGTATTGTGTCCAGATTATAAGTCCAGTCATGCCACTCTTTTCGAAGTTACGTCAGTTAAAAACTAGAAAGGGTCTGCTGGAAGCAGCAGTTCCAGTTCCGCCTAGGGACAGTCCAGGTCATTTTATGTATCAGAAGCATGGCATAAGCGCCATATTGTATCTAGATTTATGGGTAGAGTATACCAAACAGTTAGAAGAAAAGTATAGATGGCCCGTATCGGGTACATGGGATGCCGAGTGCATCATGCGAGTAGAAGAAGCATTATGGAAAAAGAAAGCCAGACAATCACAGAAAGATGCCATCGAGTTATGGCGTAAAGAAGCTCATAAAAGAACCGAAAAAGAAATCAGAAAGTCAGAATTAAGTAGAGAATCCTTAGAACGAGCACAAGAAAAAGAATTAATCGAGATAGGTGAACAAGTCAAAGCCGAACAATCAGACAGACAGAGGCATGCCCTTATTAGGGGTATGTATCCTCTCCTTGCCGAGGGCTTGCCAAAAGCGACCCCAGAGGCATCCAGTAATTTACCGCCACCATTAGTCCCGACCAAGCTACGTCACAAACAGACCGCAGCTGATATTTTTATTTCGTCCTATTTGGACGACACAGTCCCAGAATATGCAAATCCTGTTCGCGCTCCGCCCGTCCCTGTAAATCAGGCACTTCCCGCTCCTCCAGACACCGGAGTACCTGCTACGGTCCCCCCGGTCCAGCCCGCCATACAAGTCCAGCCTACATTTCCATTTCCAACTCTGCCAGGACGAAGAGCCTCAGTAGAGGACTCTAGTTTAGGGGCCGCAGGAGGAGGTCCTCCTCAAACCCCGCCGCCACGTAATCGTTTAACGACAGCCGAATTACATGCACAAGCGTCACAGCGTACGCCCAGACATCAGACTGTAGCAGAAATAAGAAAATCCCTTGCCGAATGCTGCTATGATCCAGTCCCAGGCGAGGATAATATGGTTCTATATTCATTCCGCGTAAGAAAGGTGGCCGAGTATCTAGTCACCTTACCGAATATGAAAGAAGATCTAGACAGAATATATCGTTTCATCCGTACAGGGGATGATCCAGAAAGTATTGGCGAGGCCATGTCTCAAAGGAAAGCCGAGATCCAGCTCATGATATTAAAGTTTCTGATCAATTGTCTAATAAGAGAACAAGATTACCCGTCTAAAGATCAAGCTGAAATGAGAACCCTGACAAGGTGGAGTGATAATATAGCCGAGGGTAAGCACAAGACCGTCGGTGCTATGGAGAGTATGTACAAGAAAATCCGTAGAGAAATAATAAAGTTACACGAACAGCGTAAAGCAGCACAAGTAAGCGAGAAAGAAAGTAACTCTGATACTGAAGAGGTAGAAGACGAGAATCCCGACAGAATAGCGTATGTAGGAAAATCTAGATTTCCAGATCGCCATTTACGTCTAGAACCCAAGTCTACTTTCCACCATCCAGCACCAGAACAGGGTTCACTAGAACAAGTGTTTCAAGCTACCGATCACATTCTGAAATCACGAATCGGTTACAGTGAGTTAAGTACCATGCATGAACAAGAAATAGCCCGATCAGCAGTCCGATGGATTACTGATTCTACCACTTTTCCAGACGAAATAGTGGCACAAATGTTTCTGAAGATGCCCCCAGCCGAGCAACGACTGGTGGGTATGTATATGATCCAGCACCTCATTACATTGTATGAGGGTCAACACTCTGATCCAGGCCCGTTACACGATATCCTGAACGAGTTACTCCAGTATAGATGGAAAGGTCTAGGTACCGATTTAATTAGTGTCATTCTAGAACAGCGCCACAAATATAGAACGTTTCTGAACCCGCATTTTGTTCATGTCTCACCCCCAGAAAGTAAACCATTTTACATGGAGAGACAGAATCCGTTACGAGAAGTCCACCCAGTCAGAGGAACGGGTGGCGAAATGCAACGAGTGTTTGTATACACTCCAATTACAAAGATGGAACTTCTTGAAATGAAGAAATTAATTCCCTGTCATGACAAAGATCCAGCAGGGTTCCATAGAGAATTAAAAGACATGCTCCGTATGGGAGAATACACGTATCCAGATATAATTAAAATGTTAAAAGTTCTGCTGCCCGCAGGGGTGTATGAAAAGCTCAAGGAAAAAGAATGGGAGGTGGGAGAGAAAAAGATCGATTGGGCAGTTCTAGAAGCTGAAGACAAGGCACGAGTACCAGGTACCGGTCTTGGAGATAAATGTAAAGAATTACCGGAATTATTGATACAAGTTTTACCCAGATTATTGACAACTAGAAAAGAAGACTGGGATGCAATCTCAGCCTGTAAACAGAAACAAGACGAAGATATTAGTGATTTTTATTCTAGATTTGAAAAATGTTTTAGTATCAACAGTGGCCTCAAGACAAGTAGTGAGTCATACCCTCACCTTTTTGTTACTAAATTAGTCGAGAATTCAAGTCCACAAATTAAAAATCGAGTTTTGAAAGTCGAAAGTACCTGGCAAGCTAATACCCCGTCCCAGATGTTGCAGATGCTCCAATACCACCAGAATAGAATCAGAGAAGAACAAGAACACGAAAGAAAACGTATGAAAGACACGAAAATGAAAGTACTAGTTGCACAATCTGTTCCTCAAGACAGTCAGAAGAGGGGTCCAAATCAAGCCAGTCATCCTGCAGCTCCCGTTAAATGGAACTGCAATTATTGTAAACAACCAGGTCATTTTATAAACGAGTGTGCAGTTCTGAAACACAACATAGCTACTGGTAAGACTAAAGAAAGACCACGTCCGCCTAGACAAGAACAAGTTTCACAGATTCCTCAGCCACAGAATGCACCACAGACAGTTACAGCACCGCAGCCTATCGCTGCAACACAGCACGTCACACAGCAGATGTACCAGTATGCACAGTCTGAGTATCCAGAGTACCAGCAGTATTCATGAAACAGCCTAGAGAGGGAGGTAGGCTTGCCTCTCATCGAGATACCTGTAGATCAAGAAGGTCCCTATGTTCATAGTCAAGTATTAGGGAAAGACAGAAAGTTTTTGATTGATACAGGGGCAAGTAGGACCACAATTAGTCACGCCGAAGTTCCAGGGGCTCCGCTCTCAGGCTCAAGAAATGTTTCCCTTGGATTTTCAGGAAAACCCATCGTAAATGAAGTATCAAAGCCAGTTTCTCTAGAAGTAGGTCCATTGTCCCGTACTACTGATCTGTTACTTACTAAGTCATGTCCAGAAAATCTATTAGGCATTAAAACACTGAAAGAGTTAGGTGCAGTTATATGCTGTTCCCCAGAGGGAATACGATTGTTCCTACGTGACTTTAAGGGTCACTATGTATTACGAGATTTTGATTCAAGACTGTCTAATGTCCCGCAGCATCTATGGGCACAAGGTCCAACTGATGTTGGTTATATGCAAATCACACCCTATCGTGTGACTCTCAAGCCAGGTGTAGTGTTACCACGAATCAGGCAGTACAGATTGCCACCTGAGGCTGTAGCAGCCTTATCCAAAATTATTGACGAGCTCATGGCTCAAGGAGTGGTTGTAGAAACTGACTCCAATGTATGTAATTCTCCGATCATTCCAGTTATGAAACGTACTGATCCTAATGCACCCCCAGTATATCGATTAGTGATTGACCTACGAGAGCTTAATAAATGTATTATTCCTCAGTACCCAGTTGTCCCAGATATCTCTTCCCTATTGACAGCCATTGATTCCGAAGCCACGTTCTTTACTGTAATCGACCTCAAGAATGCATTTTTCAGCGTTCCTATTCATCCAGACAGCCAGTTCCTTTTCGGATTTTGTTTAAATGGAAGGAGCTATATGTTTACACGAGCTCCTCAAGGTTTCACAGAAAGTCCTAGTATTTACAGTCAAGCACTTAAGAGACAACTAGACAACATTCACATGCCAACTGACACTGCCCTGCTTCAGTATGTCGATGATCTTCTGATCACAGCCCGTTCTGAACGTGCTTGCGAGCGAGCATCCCTTATAGTCTTGTATTTCCTAGCCGAGATGGGGCACAAGGTGTCCCCTTCTAAGCTTCAATTCTGTGTCCAGCAAGTGGTATACTTAGGACACTTACTGTCCAAGAGGGGTAGGCAGTTGACACCAGACCGTATCCAGTTAATAGGGTTAGGGTACCAGTGGAAGTTCCATTGTGTACGCCATCCTGAAGCAGCCGGTCTCGTAGAGAGACATAATCAGACTCTGAAAATCCGAATCGCCAAAGTATGCAAAGAAAAAGGTGTGGACTGGCTAGTAGCTCTGCCAGTCGCTTTATTTTATATGCGCATGGTCGCACATTCCAGATCAGGTCTGTCCCCGTACGAGGTCGTTTTCGGCCGCCCCCCTAACATGTGGGGTACTCCTAGACCCCGAAGTATTACCGATGTTTCAAGTAATATGCTGACAGATTACCTAGCTTCCTTGATGTCTGCCCTCAACTCATGTCGTTCACAGGTTGCCGCTGCATTTCCAGACAATACCGAGGTGGCACCGCATGAAATCGTTCCAGGATCCATGGTGATGGTCCGCAATTTTGACAGATCAAGTCCGTTGGAGCCTCGTTGGAAAGAGCCCCGACAGGTCCTCCTCACCACCCGTACAGTCGTGAAGTTGGAAGGACGCAAAGGCTGGGTGCACCTTTCTCATATAAAACAATTTAATGGATTGAAACCCGTCTTAAAGAACATTTACCAGGATTTGAAGGATTGCCAAAATATTGTTCTCAAGGACTGTCCCGCAAAAGACATTGCTACAACCCCTCCCCTGTTAGAGAAAACTCCGCAACAGGAGTATAAACTCAAACTCCGGTCTAGTAAAATAAGTCAGTCAGTTTGATTGTCTAAGTCCTCCCCTAGGTGAAACGGTTAGACTGTTTCTGACATGTATAAAATAGACCCCCATAGTGAGAGAGTCAGTCAAAACTCAATTCGATGTATCGTTTTTCTAAGTTTCATATCTCTCAGCATTATGATTTCCTGCACCAGTTATGCATTTTTCCTGTATTTCCCAGTTCTTCATGTAAATAAGTCTGCTAATGCTACAGTAGAGCACATGTTTAGTGATCTGCCTCCTCATGAACTCTCTTACCGCCTCGCTATGCGAAATAACTCATTCATCCGCATGTTACATTACTCACACCAGACCAGCAATGCCACTAATTGTTGGGTGTGTGGTCGACTCCCCCCTTTCCAGACCCCGAAGGGAGTTCTGCCACTTTTTCCTTATCCATTTTCACATAATGGTTCGTGTGGAGCATGGTCCACGTTAACGTCATCCTCAACAGATATGTCTTTTCTTAACAGTACATGTTCTCCAGACAAGCAAGGTCTCCCCCACAGAACCGGGTTAGATCTAGAAAATGAAGTGTATAATTTAGGAAATTATTCGTCGAATTTCATGGTCCTGAATGTTCAGTCTGATACTACTCCAGACTTACCTGCTATTTCAGTACTACCAGTTAAAGGCGAATTATGTGTCCTAAATAATGGTTCCGTACATGTAGGACATAGTGATTGTACTACCATTGTCAAGTATAGTGACAGTGGGAAATCTATTTTCAAAGCTTCACGTCATTCTTATTTTATTTGTGGTCAAACTGCATATGTTCGTCTGCCCCTCGATTGGGAGGGAACCTGTTACATTGCCTTCCTACTGCCACCTGTTTTTCTAGCCCCATCTGATTATCACAGGAATACACATCTAGTACACATTAGACATAAAAGGGAGTCCCCAATTGTCGATTATACTGAAACTGCTCTAGAACAATATACAGATTTCAATAGAGGTTTCTTCTTCTTTATAGGACCTATCCAGAATAGTAAGCTAATCCGTAGGTTAACAAGAACCCTCGAAGCTGTAGTAAATGAGACTGCCTCTGCTCTAGGTAACTTAACCGAAGAGCAATCTGCTATGAGATTTGTCGTTTTACAGAATCGTCTCGTCCTTGACGTCATACTGGCCGATAGGGGCGGGGCCTGTAGAGTCATCGGATCTAGTTGCTGCATTTTCATTCCAAATAACGCGCCGTCTGTTTATTCAGCTATAACCAGACTCCATAAAATTGCCCATCTGATACACCAAGACCCAGGCACCTGGACATGGTCCGGTTGGTTCTGGAATATAATTTCTGCGTGGGGATGGAAAGTCTTGTCCTTTCTAGGTATTGCAGTAGCGATTATATTCAGCTGCTGTCGCTGTATACAATGTGGCCCTGCGATTTGCGGCATTTGTGCTACCTCTTGTATTCCTAGTCCCAAGCCCCGTTCTAAATCCCGTTCCAGGATAATTCGAGACGAGCAAATGATACTGTATGAAATGATAGACGGTATCATGAAAATTGATGTTTCCTGATGGAAACGTAGTGACAAGGAGGGAATGTGGAAAAGTAAATTTTGCCATGTTCTGTGTCCCTACGCCTCCTCCATCATATGTTATGTGTGCATGATTAAATATGCATATGTATTCCCTATGTTTGATTAATGACGCAATTATAGTTGTGTCCACCTCTAGTATGCCAGTTTCCAGTCCTCGTGAATACTACGAATATCAGGCCTATGTTGCCACGTTTCCCAGTGTGCACGTTATTTCACTGTAAAGTCCCCGTCTCTAGGCCTCAAAGAGGGCCTGGACTCCAGATTCAGCTCATGTCTCCTAAAAGCCTCGCTGAGGAGCGATCCAGCCCCCACCTGTATCCTCGACCCTTCACTTACTTCCTGCCACGCAGTGCCCGGTCCAGCCTGGCTCTGCCTCTGAGTCTGCCAAAAGTATGTTATAGTTCCTGTTATCAGTTCAGTCCTCCTTCTCTGCATTCCTAAGCTACTGAACTGCATCAATAGTTTCCGTCATTGTCTAGCCTTCTCGGCTCCACGTTAGAGAAATACTGTATTTAATGGTCATTTAGTATTCTTCATCACGCACTACATGCAGAATAATGCATGGTCCAGTCTTAGAATCAAGTTAGCCTTTCCCCTCCTGACTTCTAGTTATATCAACATGTTCTCTAAACATCAGATACTAGATACTGTTTAGGTACATGTCGCCCTGACTCTCCAGACTTCAGTCTCTGCTCCTAGCACAGAGTTCATAGCCCCCAGCTTCTCCTAGTGATACGTTATTGCAAGTTTGCGCGCACCATCAGGTTAGAGGTCCCGGCTCCTCAGGTAGCCCCCTCCATGGTTTCCGCCCCATTCATGACATATTCTGTTACGTTTACATCACATGTCTATGTATACGCCCTGTTACACCTCTTTTCCCCCTTATCTTTCGCGACTGCTACGCGTCACGCCTTCTGCTCCACCCACTGTTACGCCTACTGCAATGTAATGCTATGTGTTTGCGTTATGTATATATGCTCATGCACTGTTATTAAAAAAGTCATCCGTTCCCCTTGCCCCGATCCTGATTTCAGCAGCGCTGCTGGGCCCTGTCATCCTATTACTATGCAGGTTGTCCTGTTCCTGTCCTTTATGCTGTAATAAACCTGCAAACTCCTACTACCTCGAATCTTGACTCTTATTTTATTGAGCTATCTGTTATTCATTTATACATTCAAAAAATAGGGTATTATTTATTTATTTACCACACAGTTCAGGCTGGACTGTTCCCGTAGGGAGCAGGGTCAAGACTGATTTGCATATGGCTGAGTTTAAACTGGAATAGCATGGGGAGCAAAAAAACGATGGATTTTCTACCAGATCTCTGTACTGGGGTGAATGTATGACATTGTTCAACATTCTGTCCATCATTTTTTTACATTTGTCACCCCGAGTGGGATGGGTATGCCCCGACGTGGGTCCCGTTGCTCTCCATGCCACTGGAGTCAAGCT
Organism: Lissotriton helveticus; assembly: GCF_964261635.1. Lineage (NCBI taxonomy): Eukaryota > Metazoa > Chordata > Amphibia > Caudata > Salamandridae > Lissotriton > Lissotriton helveticus. Next base: position 395,754,121 of record NC_136057.1, read on the forward strand.
ATCCTGACTGATGAGGAGTGAAACAGAGAAACCGGTCCTAGGATGCTTGTTTCGGGTCCAGGGAAAACATGGCCTGGCAGTTCGGGCTGGACTATTCCCATAGAGAGAGGGTCAAGACTGATTTGCAATGGCTGGGTTTAAACTGGAATGGCATGGGGAGCAAAAAAACGATGTATTTATGTACTGATGCCTCTACTGGGGTGAATGTTTGACATTGTTCAACATTCTGTCCATCAATTTTTCTTTTTACCTCTGGCATAATAGCATAATAGTAGCCATTGTTTAACAGTGACAATACTTAGCATATTGTTTGCAATTTTTACTTAACTGTAACAGTCCTTGGCATGAGCATTAATTGCATGTGATGGTGATGCATTTACACGTAAAGAAGAATCTGCCCATGTGTGGAAGTAGTACATGTGTGTACTTGAAATGGAAAACTGATTTCTGTGGTCCAAATGGACAGCTGCTAAAAAATGAAAACCTGGATTCTTGGGACACAACTAGGTTTTATTTTTATGAAATTTACAACTTTTATTTTGGGGAATGAGTTTATTCCTCCAAAATGAAAAATGTAGGAAAGGTCACATTTTCGAAACTGAAACACCAATATTTGGGGACAAAATGATTCAATTTAAAACTAGAATTTCAGGGACAGTTGATGCTGAGTTAGGGAAAATTATGTATAATGTTTCCTTGGTGCCAGGGGACACATTTCATGACGGTGGAGTTATTTCATCCCTTACATTGGTAAGGCTTTTTATGGCATTATCTATTCTGCTGACTGCGACATGAACATGTAATACTGGTCTAAAGTGAATGCTAACTGACCCTGAAAAGTGTATATATTCAGAACTGCAGCACTGCTGTATACCTCTAATATTTGTTAAGCTTTGCTTTATAAACCTTGAGATTGTGTTATTCTTTCGTTTTTCAACATGACCTACACACGTAGATTCTCATTTACAATATATAATCGAACATCAACTTGATAGGACCATGTCGACAAACGAAGGTAAGTAGAATGTAGAGGAAATATGCTAATGTAGTAGAAAGATGCTATTTACATTTTGTAAATTGTTGGGCCATGTGAAATTGCATTGTATGCTTTTTTGAATGGGCTGAAACACCTATAACGTTTTAAAATATTTTTTTGTGAAATTGTATTGTAAAATGTAATGTTGTAACACTCGTATTGATTATTTTGAAGCGAAGGGCGAATCGACAGCACACAGTTGTGCTTTAACCATTTATTGTGAAAATTGTGCTGTAGCATCGAATAGTTGGCATCATTTTGTTTCAGAAGTTTCTCGGGAGCAAATCCAATTGATCTAGCTTGGAGAACGCCAGGCTCACTCGCCTTGCTTGCTCGCTTGATGCAGTTTGGGTGGGCATTTACGTGGGACGTTTACATTTAACAGCCCCCACCCTTGCACTGTGAGCGCTCTTTAGATGTCTCAGTGGTGGGAAAGCTGTGCCTTTTGCAGGTCAAAATAGGAGTGAGTGAAGCTGCAAAGTTTAATGCTTTGCAACTTTGCATAATATGTTTTAAAACTTTGTGAAGTGTGAAACTGGCATTGAACAAGGAATGAAAAATGCACCCTGCAGGGCAGCAGAAACATTCCTGCTGCTGGTCGAGGACACACAGGCGTGGCACTCGGCAGCTGCTTACTGTAGTTGTGACTGTCGACCTCAGCAGCTGAATGTCTCTAAATAGAGTGTGCATATAGTGGATTCGTAGCAGGGACGATCATGTTTCCTGGAAGTCACTCTGGCTAAGGGCATCCCTGAGTTAGTGGAGGCAGGCAAACAATTCTATGAATCCAGAAGTCCCTTCCCTCTTGGGTGGGACATCCAACTGCAGATAATAAGGATGGCTAAATCTAAAGTTTACCACGGTGAAGTCAGAATAAGAGCCTGTTTATGAGTTTGGAGCTGTGCGAACGGACCGCCTCCACCCTACTTCAACACCGCTAAACCTCACTGCCGCCCGCCTGCCAGATTAGGAGTTATCTCACAGTCTTGCGGGCATTCCCACGGTGGTGCGTATAAAAAAGCCACCGCAGTGGGGGTTCCAAAACCTGTTCCTGCACAGCATGGACTTTAAAGTCCATGTCGTGCAGGAAAGTGGGTGCCTGCAGACAAGGGGGCACACAATGTGGCCCCCGCATGCATCTCATGGCCCTGAGGGAACAAGAGGTGGTGCAGGGCCCCCTACATTTCCTCACCGTCACCCTTTTCATGGCAGGCTCACCGCCACGAAAATGGTGGATGTGAAGAAACTCATAATATGCTTTGTGGTGCCGGAGCGGAACCGCCAGCATATCGCAGCCCTCTAACAGTTGCTCCACCATCAGGGATGATCCCTGGCGGTTGCTGTGGTCCTATTGCTGTCTGACCTCCGTACTCGTAATACGGCGGTCATACCACTGGTGCAGCGGTCCGCAACCGCCACTGCACCTCCACTGCGAGTTTGGCAGTACTATGGACTCCAAACTAGTAATCGGGCCCTAAGTTTAGAAACTTCTCCCCCTGTTGGCAACGGGATAGGTTTTCCAGCCTTGCAAGCAAAGTTGTTTTTGAATCAAACCTAGATATGCATTGTGCGAACTCTGCAAGCAAATCACTTGTGTGCTATCAGTGCATGATGTAAGAAAACAGAGAAGACCATTCTAAGATCCCTGTGGATGACTCAGCAGGGAGACAGTGGTATGAGTGCACGTCAGTGTACAATTACGAACTCTTGTAGAGGCAGAAGAAGCACTGACCCTTGGTGCTGGCTAGGCATGGCGGATTGAAATTAATTAACCAGGAAGCATTGACCTGTACCCTAACATGCTCATCGAACATATGAAAAGCCTTTTATTAAGTGCTTCGATGCAAAACAGCCAATGCATATAAGGCCAGAGTGGGAGAATGTGTCTGCAGTGATAGGTCTTGCTATGAGTCCGGGCTGCTGTGTTCTGCATCTCTGGCATCGGAGTAAGCATACACTGGAACAGCCCCAGGCACTGGACAGGACTGGTACGACTGCATTGACAAGAACAGCAGTGCCTAATGCAGCGCACAGATCTGATAATGACATGACTTCGCAACTAAACCCTTGGAGCAGCACCTGGACAATTTTGTCTTACTAAAATGGCCACATTCCTTGCCATGGATAAGGACATGGGGAAGACAAAAATCCACAGCCCAGAGGGATCTGGTTTTGTGCATGTGTTTTTCAGTCTCTGGGTCATCTTCATTAAGTTGTCTTGCATCCGGGTAGAAATTTTTAACAAGGAAGGCTTTTAATGTTGCTGAAGCCCTGGGATGGAGGGGACAATCCGGATGTATGACGTTACAACGCATACTTTTACCACGCCTACCATTACCACGCAATTTTTACAACGCAGAATCCATTACAACGAAGTACCATTACCACGCATGTATTTACAACGCATATACCTTTACAACGCATACAATTACAACGTAAGTATTGGTAAGTATATAATATTTTTTTAAATTTAATTTAATTAAAATTAATATAATGTAATTTAATTTAATTTAATTTAATTAATTTAATTTAATTTAATTTAATTTAATTTAATTTAATTTAATTTAATTTAATTAATTTAATTTAATTTAATCAATTTAATTTAATGTAATTTAAATTTAATTATAATTAATTTTTACCCTGTACCCTTTTACCCAAAAACCCAAAACTGACCCTGAACCCTAAAAATACCCCTTTACCCAAAAACCCAAAACTGACCCTGAACCCTAAAAATACCCCTTTACCCAAAAACTCAAAACTGACCCTAAACCCTAAAAATACCCCTTTACCCAAAAACCCAAAACTGACCCTGAACCCTAAAAATACCCCTTTACCCAAAAACCCAAAACTGACCCTGAACCCTAAAAATACCCTTTTACCCAAAAACTGAAAACTGACCCTGAACCCTAAAAATACCCCTTTACCCAAAAATTGAAAACTGACCCTGAACCCTAAAAATACCCCTTTACCCAAAAACTGAAAACTGACCCTGAACCCTAAAAATACCCCTTTACCCAAAAACTGAAAACTGACCCTGAACCCTAAAAATACCCCTTTACCCAAAAGTTGAAAACTGACCCTGAACCCTAAAAATACCCCTTTACCCAAAAACTGAAAACTGACCCTGAACCCTAAAAATACCCCTTTACCCAAAAACTGAAAACTGACCCTGAACCCTAAAAATACCCCTTTACCCAAAAACTGAAAACTGACCCTAAACCCTAAAAATACCCCTTTACCTAAAAACTGAAAACTGACCCTAAACCCTAAAAATACCCCTTTACCCAAAAACTGAAAACTGACCCTGAACCCTAAAAATACCCCTTTACCCAAAAACCCAAAACTGAGCCTGCACCCTAAAAATACCCCTTTACCCAAAAACCCAAAACTGACCCTGAACCCTAAAAATACCCCTTTACCCAAAAACGCAAACTTATAATATTTTTAATAAAATTATATACTTACCAATACTTACGTTGTAATGGTATGCGTTGTAAAAGTACATGCGTTGTAAATACATGCGTGGTAATGGTATGCGTTGTAATGGATCCTGCGTTGTAAAAAATGCGTGGTAATGGTAGGTCGTTGTAAAAGTTGCGTGGTAAAGGTTGTATACCGGACAATCCACAGGAAGATATAGTTGTCACCACCATATGTGAAAAAATGTAACCCAAGATCTCCTTACATGCTGCATGGTCAAATTCATCCTTGAAAGCTAGTACGACCTATTCCTGGCCTAATAACTCTGCAAGAAAAGGCAGATGAGAGAATGGGCTGAAGTGACCTACGCAGTTCAATTCAATAATGTCTTTTTCAAGAAACGCTGTTGACAATCAAATAGCGTAGTGATAAGGGGGTTAGCTGAAGGCTCTTTTCTTCACAATAATGGATTCAGAATATGTTCTGGACAGGCCTCCTGATAGGAATATGGACCTTCTATCTGTATCGTCAGGGCAATGGTGTCACCTGGAGTCAGGGGCGTAAATGCCGTATTAGAATCAGAAGGTTCTTACACCACGGTATTGCATGCAAGAGCCTTGATAGAATCTTGGATCTTATTAAGTATATCATAGAAGTATCTAGAACACCAGAGAGTGTCATGGATTATCACACAATCCTTGTTAGGTGATAATGAGAGAACTAGCTAGCGTAGGGATCATTAATTCTTCAAAAATCTGAAACACCTCTTTAGTGAGATGTAGTCCATTTACTCTGGATACATAACACATCTTTTTTTATTACAAGAGCAAATATTATTTTTTCTGTACTGCACCAGTAGGGCTGAGGATCTTATGGCAATAGTGTGCTCTTCATTTACTTTCTATCCTGTGACGTCAATGCTTTTTCATGAGCAAATTCTCATTGAACCACTGGTTAGCACCACCCGATCTAGTCACATATTTTTGTGGGAGTAAGTAATCCAGGGGTCCTTTGTATCGTATTTGGAAGGTAGATGACATAACTTCAAACTCCAAGTTTGCCTTCTTATGTCACACTTATTCCACAACCTTCTGGTTATGTCATTTTCACCTTACTTAGTACCAAGGGAAGAAGAGGGGTCCAAGAATGTAGATAAATAACGCAATATCCAGAAAAAACGCTGCAAGAATTAAGTAGACACCTCCTAGTCGTTGACAGACACTGAGCTGGAAATGAAATAGCTATGCTTTCCACTGTCTCTATAGTCTATGTCAAATCTTTTTGTACTTCCTCAAGACAAGGGTTACAGTGATTGGCAACAGACTCCCCATTCTGGCAGTTCATGCTTATGCACAGGATGACAGTACTTAAGCACACATGGACTTATCTCGACATACAATAGCAATTTGTTCTAATGGAAATAATCCGGAATCCAGAAGAGTAGATATAACAAGAGTTTTATTATAGCTTTATAGCCGGCTATACCTGCATTAAAGGCCCACTCCAGTGTTAAAGTTCCGAGCCGAAGGCGAGGGCCTTTAACATGGGAGCGGGACTTTATTGGCCGGTATAACCCATCTACAAAGGGCTATAAGTCTATTAGAACATTCTGCTTTCTCCTTGCTTTTTCTCTCGTTTTCTGAGTGCCTTCTCCTTGCTTTTCCCTTATTTTCACTGCTTTCCCTTTTCCTTTTCCCCTTGTTTTTTAGTGCCTTCTCTTTGCTTTTCCCTCAGTTTCACTTCTTTCTCCTTGCTTTTTCCCCCCATTTTTTGAGTGAATTCTCTTTGCGTTTCCCTCATTTTCACTGCTTTCTCCATGCTTCTTCCCTTGTTTTTTAAGTGCCTTCTCGCTTATTCATTTTCACTGCTTTCTCCTTGTTTTTCCCCCATGATCACTGCTTTCTCCTTGCTTTATCTCTCATTTTCTGAGTGACTTCTCCTTGCTTTTTCCTTATTTTCAATGCTTTCACTTTGCCTTTTCCATATGTTTTTAGTGCCTTCTCCTTGCTTTTCCCTCAGGTTCACTGCTTTCTCCTTGCTTTCCCCCATTTTTTGAGGGCCTTCTCCTTGCTTTCCCCTCGTTTTCACTGCTTACTCCTTGCTTTCCGATCAAGACCTAGCTGTGTGAATGGACCTTTGGTACCTGCAAGCACCTGGATACCCTGTTGGGTGATTAGTCACACTTTACGTATCCATATTGATTGATTGTTAAAATAGCATTAAATCCTTACATACTAGCTTAATATTGTCCAAATAAGAGCTTAGCATCCGAAAATAAAATACATTTGAATACAAAAAAGTTAAAATCCTCTTTAATTTTGGCACCAGAAACCAACTAGATACTGAGCAATAGCAGAGAGGTGCTTATGACTTTGTATACAAGTCTTCAGATGAGAGAAGAAGCGCTAGCTTATTACTGCATATTCTTACTACAGATACAATTCATAGTAGCTGGAACAGCAAATGAGGCAGAGTCACAATAAACTAACTGTAGACAGCATGTGGAAAATGACAATGTATATGTACATAAGCGGCGTTCATTTGTGTTCACCCTCGCCACTGTTGAAGGTAAAGCGAAAGTCAAGAAACAGTGGCCCCGCCATCTTGTCCCCTTTTAGGCCCCATCACGAACATAGATAGTAGCCATTTTTGTGTCATGACCTCTCTGCCCACTGCCAATAGCCTGCGTCTCTCTCTCTCTCTCCCACTCCCCAGCCTCGCGAGTATTCCCCCGTGCCCTGACAGCCCCCGGTTTCTCCTGCGCGGGCCATAAACGCACCTCTAAACACGACCCTGCCTCCGTGCTGAACCCCTGCCCCCTCGCTCTTTCATCCCACCCATAGAACAGACCCTTTCGGTAACCTCTTCCTCCCTGCCCGATTGCCCGGCCTGATCCCAGGCCATCACCTAGCCCAACAGATGCAGTTTATTGCTTCCTACAGTAGGACCTCGCCTCACATCAGAGGAGCGGTGATTAATGAAGGCCTTCACACCCCTAGATCTGACCGACACCCCTGCATTCCTCCCAGGAACACCCTTCCTCTCTTCTGATGACCCCCCCCCGGCTACACCTGGCCTCTCGACCCAGTCCCAAGTCATAAAACTAGGTCTCGTGGATATACCCCCCCGGCCCCGCATAGCAAAACGTGATCTTATCGCCTGCCCAACCTTAGATCAGACTACCCCCTCCTGCCCTCGTGTCCTGTTGGAATGTCCGGCTGCAGATTGCAATCACATGTTACATTTGGGAGGGGAAAACAACATCAGAGCGGCCGGTATGGGAATAGGCCTGGAGCTGGGATCCCAAACATGCCCTTTTTGTACTTCAAAGTGTCTTTATTGCAATAAGGAATGTTTGTGCATCATATACCTGTGTATAAAAGACGGAGCCGTAGAGAAACTTGTTAGAGCACCTCGAAACGATACCTCGTTGTCTGATCTGATGTGTTCTGCTCCGTCGGAAATAAACTCCTGTTTCCTGCCTTCCAGTCTCCAGCGCCTGCCTCTTTATTTGATAATCGTGAGTTGGGTGAGAAGCGGCTGACGCCGGGCAAACCTTGAAAGGGGTAATCGACCTGATCTGCCTGAACCCTTTGTTTAACAATTGGCGTCCCAAACGTGGGGCCCATCAGCGACACGTGGATCCAGTGGGAGAGGTCCCAACGACAGAGTGAACGACTGCAACGATCGGGAAGAGCTCCTGCCCGATAGACCCTTGTCTGGCAGCCGATCATCCGAACTTCACTGGTTCCGAGCAGACCTCTCTCGAGTGATCTACGGTCCTGACTGGGAACCATCAGGAGTGCCACAGCAATTACGGAGAATAGAGGACGATCGGGCGCTGGAAACGGAAGACGAGAAACTGTCCATGCGGTCCGGGTAAGGTCGTGTAACACGACAAATTGCGAATTGATTGTTTGATTGTCATTGGAAAATACTAGTATTACGCATTTGATTGTTGTGTTCTGAGAAATTCCCTGTCTGCAAACGGGGAAGGATAGGAGTATTCTCCCTTTGCAGATAGTGAAGGGTGGGTAGCGCAGGCTTTTGCCCCCATTGTAACCCGTCGCGCCTACTTCCCTCTCCATTCGATTGATTGTTACCCAAGCATTTATTGTTTTGGAATTGGTTCTCTTTGGATCATTCTCTATTTGCAAACAAGCACAGAGTCGCCATACTCTGTTTAGTCTTTGCAGATAGTGAAGGGTAGGTAACGCAGGCTTTTGCCCCCGTTGTAATCCGTCGTGCCTATTTTTATCCCCCACTGATTGATTGTTTGACCGGACATTAATCGTTCGGAATTGGTTCTCTGAAAGGATCTTCTCTGCCTACAAACAGGGAGGAACAGGAAGACCTCTCTCTTTGCAGATAGTGAAGGGTAGGTAGCGCAGGCTTTTGCCCCCGTTGTAACCCGTCGCGCCTATTTTTATTCCTCATTTGATTGATTGATTGTTTGTCCGAACACTGATTGTTTGGAATTGGTTCTCTCTTTGGGTATTCCCTATTTGCGAATACTGTAGAATAGAAATATTCTATCTAGTCTCCGCAAAGTAGTGAAGGATAGGTAGTGCAGACTTTTGTCCCCGTTGTAACCCGTCATGCCTATCTTCTCCCCATTGTTCAGTAGTTGGTTCAGCCCGGACCATTTATTAGAGGTAGACCATCTGGCTCCACTGGAGGACACCCCTAATAAAAAGGACATATATAAAGAAAAATGCGGATTAGCCGCTGTATCATGCTAGCAAATTAAAAGAACATAAAAATCGTTAGGAAAAGCAAAAGGAATCAGGCAACATCAGTAGGCCACTGATGAGATCTCTTTTCGACCTCGCTGAAATGGAAACATTAGGAACAACCCCTCAGGAAATATGAAACTAGTGAGAAGAGCCGAACTCGACGCTATGACTGCAAGACTGCTCGGCTCCACCGCCCACCCCGCCCAAATAACGACAAACCCTAGGCAAATATTAGAAATATACAACACTCCAGCAAGGGAACATGTTAAAACGTTTTATTTTACAACTATATATTAAACAACTATTTACATAGCAAACGGCTGCAACACCAAACCCACAATGCAATTCGCCGCCTGCTTGACGCCGTTCCTGTCCCTCCTTCCTCAAAGTAGCAATGTTGGGCTACTTTGGGCTACTTTTTAGTAGGTTTTTGGGCGTTAGAAAGTCTACAAAGCCATCAGCTGGCGAGGTAGCGTCGGTGGCGGCCTGGGGTGGAGGACCATTGCGCAAATAGCCCGGAGGCGACACCACGCGCCGAGGCCTGACCCCAGGATGTATCAGCGTTCCGCTCGACGAACCCCGCGGTTGGCTGACCGGGGGACCCGCTCCTGTGGCCGTGGTAAAGAGCGGCTGGCCGCCATCGGCCGGAGAAGTCGTGGGGTGAATGGCCCGGCCCGGAATGTACTGGTCCTCCCATTCCCTTCTTCTCCCGGCGCCTTGCAGGCCACGGGGGGGATATGTCTTGCATATGCCTCCGACCCCCCCCTCTTTCATCGCCTGGTCCAGCCATAACGAATGTCAGCGAGACGGCGTGGGGTGCACTGGGAGGGAGAGGCGGCGCAGATGGCGGGAGGGGATGAGTATTGATTGAACATTCGGACAATGATTTGATATTAAGTTCTGACGCGTCATTGATTACAGTATTATTGAAAGTTCGAATTTTCAACACTTATGGTACTTGCCCACAATGAATTTTCGATATAATTTTATTGCACTTATCGTACCTTGATGAAATAAAATGACCACCGACTCAGTTACGTTTTCCTCAAATAAATATGCCCTCAGGTACAGTTCCAGTCTGCTCCGTGGCCGGCCCACGTGGTTGTAGGCCTGCATTTGTACGTCAGCATTTTTTTAAATAAAAGTTTTGTGAAAAGCAAAAATAGTCGTAGCTCTTGGATTGGTAAGTTCGAATACATGACCATTGTTTCCGATATACGTAAAATACCGGCAAAATAAGGCAATTCGATCACTTAAAGGTTAAAAAGCAAAGTACGCAGAAATATTGCAAATATGAATGGTCCAAGTTCGTTGCGTGTGTTGTTTTTTTTATATAATTTTACTTTTGTGCAACATAAAGCAATCGACAAAGGTCCCGATGTTTTGTTTTTCTTTATATGCCAGATATCTCAGGGAAATTGTTTCAGATGCCCATAAGCCAGACCCGGTACCACTGTAGATCACCCCTCCTACTCGAAGGAAGAACACGAGTTCACCCCCACTTTACACTGACTGCCCTTTTGTTTCGACCCCCCCCCCACACGAGATCCGCAATACCACACGTGGGCGATCTATGCAATATACAGTCCATCAATGATTATGCCTCCCGCACCACCAGTCTCTCTGGGCTTAAAACGCCGAGATGGAAGGGACTGCACCCCGCGGAGATAGGTCGAATACGTGGTAAGTAAAAGCCTTTTGGGTTTATGCGCGCGGATGTGTTTTAAACACTGCCCCCACCCCTTCTTCTTCCCCTTCTTTCTGCAGGTCGCATCGGAACATCGACTAAAGTGTGGAGAAGACCTAAGCAACGCGAATTTGGGTGATATGAATGCACGCGTGTATGACCGGATGTGTGTAACTCGACTGGATATACGTTGCACGCGTTGACCTGATAAGAGAGATGTTTTTGTACGACTTGAGTGATGAGTGAACGGCCGATGGAATGGGGAAAAAGGGGTGGCCTGGAGCAGAAACTTGGCGGGTTATTGCAGTATGACAAAAATATGACTCCAACCGGCCCCCGAATAATGCAACCAAGAATGATGTGCACCTACGAGTAGATTCTTACGACATGAAACTCGAAGCTGCCCATTGTTCCCCCAACTGACACCCTCCGTTGCCTCAGCCTGGATACCCATTCGCTAAAAACGATTCAAAGATCCCACCGTAAATACTAGCCCAACCAGGTTAGTTCCCGAACAATTGACGAAAGTGTAAGTATTTGCAACAGAGACCAACAGCAAAAGACAGCCAGGCGAATTAAATAGGAAACTAAGGATGCGCAGCATGCAGGAGGAAATATCTTTGGCCAAGTACTGTTCTATGTTTTGTCTTGAGTTCTGTATGTAAATACATGTACCCCCCCCGCCTGAATTCATGTGTACGTAGTATATGGATTTACGTTGTCCCTCAGTCTGTGTTTCTATATAACATGACCCCTACTGTTTTGTGTTGTGTGCGCACTAAAATGGCCTATTATTGTACACGTTTCTCTCTCTCTTTCTTTCTCTCCATGTCGTACGTGTACCGAATAGGTCATTTAAAATGCGGACGACTCTCTCTCCGAGGGTCCCCCTGTTCCCTCTTCCTTTGTGTGGTAACGTTGTGCCCCGCCGGCACGAGCCTAATTGGTTTTTCGAACACAAAGGTGTTCGACAAATTGCCAGAAACTAAAACAATTGTAATTTGCCATATTACTACCTCTCCTTTCTGTAAAAATGATAGAACTTGAATTGGCTATGAAGGAAAGGACAGGTAAGACGACTGATGTCCCCTAATCTGGCCCTTTTTATAGGAGGATTATACGTCAGTGCCCTTCCGTTCTCAGCTCGTTAGAAACACAATCTCCTATGCCCAGATTGCCCCACCCCTCCGCACCCAAGTACGGATGTCCAAAACGTCCCTGTTCCTCCCGCTTGACCCCAGCTCCGTAAACTCGAAGTATAACTGATGACCCTGATTAACTGTTGCTCCCCGAGAAAAGAGTGTTTAGCCTCTACCTCTCTCATGATGATAGAAGACTGCCAGAGCTTGGGGTAGAAAAACAAGTCTCTACCGAAGGGTCCGATTTCGAGTCTGATGAAGTACACAGTCAATAAGAGTTGGATCTCTCCCTGTACGTCATGAATGAACGCCAAATAGGCTTAGCACATACTCAGTAGACATGCCTGTATACATGCTCCACAGTGATAACTTCTGACCGTGACCGATGAACGAACCCCCAACTACTTAGATTTGGGACGGAATTGAAATGTATAAATATCTTCTCTTGTCAGTTCTCTAAAACCTGTTTTGTACCCATTCAAGGACACACAGTCACCGGAAGAGAGGGGCCGGACGTGACGCACAGCCTGGCCACAGATCATGAGGCACGTGTAACCTCGACCTAAGATGGAGCCGCAGAGCAACGGGACGCGGGACGATGCACCACTCTCAAACGCAGAAAATGAAGGAATGGAGGGCTGCCTTGAAGCCCTCTACTTGTTGACCAACGCGTGCCAGAAGTCCCCGCCCCTTTGAGTCCGATTGATGGACCTGCCTGCGCATCACCCTTTGCTCCCTTGGTTTGTCTCAAAGATCTGGTCCCACTCCGCCCTCTCTTCCCTCGATTATCCGACAAAACCCCCCTCTTTCCCTTTCACATGGATTTTTGACTCAGAGAAAAAGAACAGCATTTAGGTAGAATAGGGTTTGCCACGGAAGGAGAAAAGAAATGCGGGTGCCCAGCATGAGGCGCCCTTAAAAAGATTAGTTAGGAAACAGGACTGTGGTCTAACAGCAGAAGACAGATCGCACCCTGCGACGTGTAAAGAAGGATCCGAGCTGGACCTATAGCTCCACCACCGGTGCTCAACAGCGCCAACGGAAGAAAACGAACTACCAGAGCCTACCAGTGACGGCTCGCTACTAAAAAGGACACTGTGGCGAACACCACCCCCCCCCCTTTTTTTCGGAACTTTCTACACCCCTTGACTAATTGCTTTTATTGGACTAAATTCCTCCCTCAACCACTTTTTGCCTGTAAAATGTTTCATCGGTCACTTTTTAAATACGACAAATGTAAATTTATATGTATTCCACCTCGTATGTCGCATCAATTGCACACGGTTATATGCAAGTCCACCAGTATTGACAAACGCTATTTCATTGACAACACACGACTATATGTACACCCCGTCAGTTATGATAAACACGGAAATGACCTAACTTATGTTAAAAAGCGGCGACTGTGGAAAATGACAATGTATATGTACATAAGCGGCGTTCATTTGTGTTCACCCTCGCCACTGTTGAAGGTAAAGCGAAAGTCACGAAACAGTGGCCCCGCCATCTTGTCCCCTTTTAGGCCCCATCACGAACATAGATAGTAGCCATTTTTGTGTCATGACCTCTCTGCCCACTGCCAATAGCCTGCGTCTCTCTCTCTCTCTCCCACTCCCCAGCCTCGGGAGTATTCCCCCGCGCCCTGACAGCCCCCGGTTTCTCCTGCGCGGGCCATAAACGCACCTCTAAACACGACCCTGCCTCCGTGCTGAACCCCTGCCCCCTCGCTCTTTCATCCCACCCATAGAACAGACCCTTTCGGTAACCTCTTCCTCCCTGCCCGATTGCCCGGCCTGATCCCAGGCCATCACCTAGCCCAACAGATGCAGTTTATTGCTTCCTACAGTAGGACCTCGCCTCACATCAGAGGAGCGGTGATTAATGAAGGCCTTCACACCCCTAGATCTGACCGACACCCCTGCATTCCTCCCAGGAACACCCTTCCTCTCTTCTGATGACCCCCCCCCGGCTACACCTGGCCTCTCGACCCAGTCCCAAGTCATAAAACTAGGTCTCGTGGATATACCCCCCCGGCCCCGCATAGCAAAACGTGATCTTATCGCCTGCCCAACCTTAGATCAGACTACCCCCTCCTGCCCTCGTGTCCTGTTGGAATGTCCGGCTGCAGATTGCAATCACATGTTACATTTGGGAGGGGAAAACAACATCAGAGCGGCCGGTATGGGAATAGGCCTGGAGCTGGGATCCCAAACATGCCCTTTTTGTACTTCAAAGTGTCTTTATTGCAATAAGGAATGTTTGTGCATCATAAACCTGTGTATAAAAGACGGAGCCGTAGAGAAACTTGTTAGAGCACCTCGAAACGATACCTCGTTGTCTGATCTGATGTGTTCTGCTCCGTCGGAAATAAACTCCTGTTTCCTGCCTTCCAGTCTCCAGCGCCTGCCTCTTTATTTGATAATCGTGAGTTGGGTGAAAAGCGGCTGACACCGGGCAAACCTTGAAAGGGGTAATCGACCTGATCTGCCTGAACCCTTTGTTTAACAAGCATCTCAAAATCAGCTTATGTTTGTGTGCTAAAGATAAATCTCAGAAAATAACTGAATAATAAAAACATAGAATTCTAAAATGCAATTTCCTACAAGCAAATACACGTTCTGTTACAAAAAAAAAATGTAAACTGCAAAACGGTGGGAAGACGTGAAAAGTAATGTTATAGGTGAACTAATTGCCATTTTCTGACAAATGAAAATGGCAAATGAGCTTGGGGCTCTGTGATCTTCTCAGAATGGTTTGGAAGATAGATTCAACAAAGACTGATACAACTGTAGCCCAATACATTTTAGTTATGTCCCTATAGATTAGATCCAAAAAGATTATACCAAGTTCTTATGAAACTTGTAAAAATCCGATAATATGAAGACAGAAACAAAAACACCTTCTTTACCTTTACACATATGAAGCAAGGTTAATTATTAATCAAACTGCTATATGCCATTAGAAATGTCAAAACATGTAATAATTCACATTTTGTGGCAAACAATACAATATTATATGCTGCCTCAGTGAACATAGTACTGTTTACTTAGAATGGGGAGAGACTGTGCTGAAGACTAAGTACAATACAAGAACAAGGAACTTGAAAGAATAACTTGTAGCAGACACAGACAATTCACTGGGAGCCCAATTCGCAATGGGACATACAACTAGTTAGGGGCGTGGAGTCTCACACTCGGGGCGAAATCGCCGCACTGAGAATACAGTGCAGAGACTGTCCCGAATGCGGAGAATCCGCCACTAGGGCGGAGACTCCGCATTCGTAACTTTACGAGTCGTAAGTCCCTTTTTAGGATCCGGTACATGGTCTCCTTTATAACAATGAAGTTCAACTGCTAGGATTAGGAACGTTCACAATCTGCAACGATGGTTAGCATTGACAGCTCATTAAATATCTTTTGTAGAAATACTTTCTATGAAGTTAATTAGGAATAGTACTAGGTTTGCAAAATATTAGGAAAGCGAAAGGTAAGGAACTTTCATCACCGTTTATTGGCATCAGTACCTTTGATATGGTGTGCGCCTCAAGGTCGTTAATGTTGTGAATAATAATACCTTAAGGAATGTTGAATTCTATATGAGGATGGTGACATTGCGCCTACACTGACCTGTTTTCAATCACCCTCTCCTATCTTCTGTGTTGCTTGTTCAGAACCTAACTCTGATACCCCATATACATACATGCTGGCTTTTCCCTTATTACCCATCAATTCATTTCCATTTCTTCCTTTCATTTCTCTCTCTTTCTCACAACTACACTTCTCACTAGCCTACGTTCTCCTACTGTCTTTTCATCCACTTTCTCTTACTACATTTCCTGTGTCCCAAGTTGAAGTCACAGTCTTTTCTTGTTTCTTACCTTCTTTCACTGTTTCTGCTACAGAAATATTTATTCCTACACAAAGGCAGGTTTGAACACCTATTGTTGCAACTTTGCAGTAGCCACTTACGTGCTGCCCAGATAACCTTGTGAGGAAGACACAACCATATGCAGATCAGTCTGTCTCCGCTCCAGAGGTAGAAGATCAGCGCTGAACGCTAGGCCGTGGTTTCCCTTCAAAGAACGGAAGCAGCCCCAGATGCACTTCTGCCTCACTAGCCACCATCACTGAAAAGTAGCTTTAGTGCCCAGACATCGCAAGCACAAGGACAGCCATGTTTTGTTGGGTAAAGTTGCACAGTCCCCAACCTAGAAATTGGTTGAAATTTTGTGCGCTTTGCCAAGGGAGAAATATGTGAAGTTTAAAAAAGAAATAACATTTTCAGTGACCATCTGCTGTAGTTGAAACTGAGGCGTACCTGAACCTGAGGCGTCCCTGGCTGTCATATGGCCTTCTGCCACCAGCAAGATCAGAGGAGCCACTGATTCACTCAAGGCCCCTGGCCCCACAGCACCACACTTACCTGGTCCAGAGCACCTACACTATTAGTTTCCTCCCTCCCATCACACACATCTCACCTGTGTGGATAGGGTTGTTTTATGGCATAGACTTCCAGGTGCAGGTTCAATCAATCAATCAATCAATCAATCAGAGATCTATAGAGCGCACTACTCACCTGTGAGTGTCTCAAGGCACTGGGGGATGTGGTGGGGGGGGGATTCGAGCAGCTCCGAGGTCATCCGAAGAGAATTAACTTGAAATGCAATTGAGAGGAACACCCATACTTGCTATCCCCTTCCTGTCCCACACCCAAAATAGCACACCTCCAAGGAGAGTTTTGGAAGAGACGCCCACCAGTCAAACTCCTAGGAAAGACGCATCTTTACTAAAACACGAGCCCCCGTACCAGAAGGGAATCTACAGGAAATTGAATGCCTATAGACAAAGGCTTATTAAGATTGCCTAGCAGACATGTTGAAAGAGGTCTTTCCATGGTGGGAAGCAATTGAAAAAAGATACTAAACAAGTTAAACTGGGTGCAGATTTATTATTAATTGAAGCAGCTCACTGCAGCCAGACAACTTGCTGCACTGCATCTAACGGGGGGGGGGGGAGTGGGAGGGGGGCATGTGCCATATTTACTTATTGTAAGGAAGGGCTAACCCTACCCCTCGAAACCAACCTAATCCGCCTCCCGAATCCCAACCCAACATCCGTATCATACTCTCACTCACCTCTTCATCCCCATCCCGAGGAACCGCTCGATGGCCCATCTCCTGTAAGGACGAAGAGGAAAGGGTTAAACTAGACGGAAGAGAAACACTGACGATGAAGATAGGCGGACCCGTGGTCGGGCAGGACTAATCACCATAAAGCACAGTCCGGGGAGAAAAGACGCTTGGGTTGGAGGTAGGGTTGAAAAGGCGAAACCAGGAAGACTCCGGAGAAGAGGGCGGAGCACAGGTTCAGCGCAGGGGAGGAGGGTGAAGATGCTGTACCTGAGAATGGAGTTGGGCGTTTGACTCCAACAGCCAGGGTGCAGAGGTCAACTCATGAGGACGACGAAGCTCCTGAAATGTGGAGTGAAGATTGGTGGTCACCCCGGTAGGCTTGAATTCCCCACTGTTGCGGCCTTTCACAGTACATGGATGGAGGGAGAGGTCATTTCAGGGGCTGCACGGGGTGGGGAAGGGATATTTGGAAAAGGCATAAAATGGGTGAATCAATATGGGGGCTAGCACGAGAGAGGTCTTACAAATATAAAGAACAGTGGAACCAAAGTGAATTACTAACATACAAGGAAGATAAGGAAAGGTTATTGTAGTACCAACCCGAGAAAGGGGTCTGGAGGGGTGACTTGAGGGAACTCTTAAACAAGCATTTGCAATGCAATCGGTCTCGACTTTGGGACCTTATATGTATTTAGCTATGCAGCACATTAGCCCGGGTGCTGAAACATCTACTGTTCTTTAACATGGAGGGAAAGTAAGCACCAAACTGTGTGACACACCAAGTATGGGAACACATGGAGAGAAATATTGCCTTTCAGTGGGAAATTCTGGTATTTTACTGACCTCTACTGGTCGTTTTCTATCAAGACAGTTAAATAGAAGCAGTTGAACAAGCAGAAAGCAATTCTGGTATTTTATTGACCTCTACTGGTTGTTTTCTATCATGACAGTTAAATAGAAGCAGTTGAACAGAAAAAAAGTCCCTACGTGGAAGCAGACAAGTCCTTGGGCTGATCTCCGCAGCCCAAAAAATACACACACATATAAGTATATACTAAAGTATATACAAGAGGTCTCGAATGATCAACCAGAGAAGAACAGAGAGACAGCATAAAGAAAAGAACACATGACATAGCCCTAGAAGGAAAAGACATCTCCTATAGCAACTCTTGCTGTATATACTGCTTGAAACAAAATGATGACCACCTGCCTATCTGCTTGATATCATAATGTGAAAAGCCCGCCTCAGCCGTAAAAGTAGCGGCACCTATCCCAAAGGAGGGTGAAGAGTAACCCAGAGTATCAACCCCAATGATCCTTAAGGTACTGTGCAAAATGGCTACAAACTGGTAGTAGGAAAGGCAGTCCCCATTCAAATGAATGAACAGCACTGAATTACCTTACTTGGGCCAAACAGAGATGTATGCCATCATGCGAGCAACCAGATAGATAGGAAAACTAAGGACTACCCTGTGCTCTATGATGGTCCCCCATGATGCACCCATTCTGGGTCAGTCTTGGTTCTCCTAAACTTAAGAGCCAGTTTGTCCCACTCAGTGTGACTATTGATCAGTGCAACCGCCCTGAGTAATAAGATAGATGTTGATCTAACTAATTTGCCCACCCAGAATGCACCATAGAAAGTGACTCTAAATGCTGCTGAAAACAAGGCTATCTAGTACGGAGAGCTTAAGACCCTATGTAGGTTCTCTAAGTTACCACCCAGCATTTGCATACTGAGCCATCGCCTACCATCCTTGACAGTGCCTCCAGGTTTGCTCATCCAGCTAACGCCTTCCTTATCAAGAAACGGCTGCTAGCATCCCGTGTGTAGGAAAGTGAGGTATTATGCATAGAGGCTGGTTAGGCTTCACTTGGCAATACCTTCTTGGTACACCAAATAGGTCTTTTGGATTCACACTAATTAATCCCTAGCTCAGCACTGTTAGTGTGGCACAGAGCAGTCAGGCTTTACTGGAAAAACATGTGTTTAGTATTTCAAAGTACCAAAATGGATTACAAGTAACACTTATAGCAGCCCCTAATGGAAGGAGGCTACAATAGGGACATGTAAGGTTGCCCTTTTATATCCACACCTTTAATGTAATGCATCCTGCCTCCTGGGTTTAGGAGGCCTACCTTAGAGGTGACTGACTGATTAAAAGTAAGACTGTTACTTTGCCACTCATGCTGAGGGCAAAGTCGAGCTTGAGCAGTGTGCACTGCTAATGCGGTCTGCAATAGCAGGACCGCTGTCATCTTTTTAGTTGGGTCACTCAGGGTGGTGCAATCAGTGCTTCAGGTCCTAGTGACCCCTTTAACTCCCATGCCCTGGGTACCACTGGTACCACGGACCAGGGAGTTGTAAGGGGGTTGAAGTCCTTGCCAGTTGGGGTTACCAATTCACGTGCCTTATATTTTAGGGAGAGAACATTGTCACTAGGGTCTGGTTAGCAGGATCCAATACATTTTAGGAGTCAAAAACATCAGCATTGGGGTTCAAATGGGCAAAAGTGGGGGAGGGAAACCTGCAAAAAGCCTGTTTCCTTACACCATGAACCTTTCAGCTTGGAAAAACCGATAACAGTCAAATGTGCCCTGGTATAAGACACTGGCATGCCCTGGTCCCTCAACGCCCCAAGGAAAAGACAAATGATGTTTTCTGAAAATAAATCATTCTGTTCACTTAAAAGGACCTATATGTTTGAAAACATATTTCATAGGCCCCCCACATGCACTTCGCCTGAGTGGCCGCCACGAAATCTGAAAAAGTCGGGGCTCCTATCTTCCACAGATATTTCAGGAACTCCATCATCTTCTCGGCTGCCTGTGAGTGAAAATTCCTAAAGTACTGCAACCTGGAATGAGACAATGCATCAGCAGCATTATTGTGAACCCCAGGCACATACTTGGCTTTAAATAATACATTCAGTTTCAAGCAGAGCAAGACCAGATACTGCAACAATCTCAGAACCAACCTGCAAGAGGCCCTTGTCTCTTACTAGCCTCCACCACCAACATGTTGTCAGACCAGAAAATAACACCTCCGTTCCTGAACACCTCAGCCAATAAGGTCACTGCTACCACAATCGGGAACAGTTCCAGGAAGGCAATGCTCTTTATAACCCCATTGACATGCTAAAAACCAGGCCAGCCATCCCTACAACACGCACTCTGGACCCAGTATGGCCCAGAAGCCTACACTGCCAGTTGAGTTAGACTAAGTATCTGATTAGATATCGGAGGCTATGGGCAGAGGACAGAACCATTCAACTGGTGCAGAAAGCTAAAGCTGCACCAGATTCTCCAGTCCTTTTTTCACTTCAGTGGAAAGTATAGCATGGTGATACTTCTGGGTGAGGCCAGTCATTGTTCTGGCTATAGATCTGGAAAAGGGGTCAGCTATGGGGATAATCCTCAAGGCAAATGCTGATTCAATATCAGTTTTGGACAACAGCGCCCCAGGACCTAGCTTCCCTAGCTTGTCCAACGCCAAGTAAATAGGAATATTTCACGGAGCAAGACTGGGGATCGATAGCATTATTGACCAAGGATCCCCTTGGGTGCAGAGATTAGGAGCCAATCTAAACTGCCTGGTCTCTGTTTAAGGAACCACACCCAGTGGGAAGCAAACAGAACCTTCTATGGAATGTGTCAAAAATGGGCTTGCAATTCTTTTCAGTGAGCTCTCTTTTGCTAGCTTTTTTACTATCATAGCCTGGTGTTCGGGCTGAAATTAGATTATTACAGTGCACAGTGGGTATAACTCCCTGACCAGGAATTCGGAAGCCAGTAGAAAGAACAATGTGTAGTATCCGCATTGGCTCCCTATTGGGGTATAAATTGAGCCAGGGAAGCAACTTGCTGATCTGCACAGGTCAGGGCTTGTTTGAGGGCTTAGTGTTGTCTCTTCATTTCTCCGTTTGAGGGCTTAGTGTTGTCTCTTCATTTCCCCCTATATTTTTTAAAGCATTTAATTTGAGGTGTGAGGACTGGTCACAGAAGGAACTCACATGCTTGAATTTAGCATGACCCTTTCTTGTCGTCTGAGGCCTGTTGGTGATGAAAAGGCTATTAATGGGAGTTTTACTGTTATTGCACATTGACTTGAGTCTGGTTCCAACCGTTGACATGATCCTCAACTATTGCCCACCTGAAGTCATGATTGTAGTCAATCGAAGCCGCACCCCCATATACAGGATGAGCCTTGAGTATCTTGTTTGGATAAAATATCATAGAAGTTACTACCTCAAGATTTTTCTCCATCATCACTATTGTGTTTACATTAAAACCAAATAACCAAATGGAAATAAACTCCTCAACCTTGGATTTCTTCTCTTTCGCGAAGGAATCTTTCCTGTCCTTTTCCTTTGCCTCACAATCTCTTCTTTTAGCGCGAATAAGTGAAAAGATATCAACAAAATTGTGCTTCCATTTCTTCACCTTTACTTCCACCTTTACATGTGAAACCAGCTTACTTGGCCTGGACAGTAAAGTATTCTTTCCCCTGATCCCCCTATCTGCTGAAGTGCCCTCTTTCCCAATCACTCTGTCAGTTTTCCTGGTTTTGTTGCAGATGCTTCCTTGGTTCTGGCAGTGTCACTACTGCTGTCCTTTCCCACTTGGAAATCTTTCCCTGCCCTATCATCAGCCTGTTTCTGCAAATCCACGATAGTGGACATAACCGTGGCAGGAGGGGCCCATGGGGAGGTCAATGAAGGGCTCTCTGGAATTTTATTTTTGGTGGCTGCCAGTTGCGAGAGCAAGCAAGCAACAGAAGACAACACCCCAGTCGTAGAGTCGAAGGGGTCTTTCCCAGACCCTAGAACCATGATGCCCTGTTCAGGATGCAAGATTGACATTCTGGACTACGCTGCTGCCATGGACAGCGGCTTCTGGCTAGGGGCTGGAGAAGACTGATCCTTGGGAGTACCCTTTGATCCCTCGGAAAGAACCCTCTAGGTCTGTCTAATCTCCTCTAGGGTAGCAAGGTCTTCGTTGGGTTCAGAAGAGCTATAAGTGGGTGTAGGGGGGCTCTATTGAAGTTAGTGTGGGGGCTACCATAAGATGCGAAGAAGAGGCATCAGGATTGTGAGGTGGGGCAGAGGTGTGTGGCCCACACCAAGACCCTCTGGGGAACTAGAACCAGATGCCACTGCCCCAGCCAGATAAACCAAGGGTGGGATCCCCTAACCTGAAGGATCTTCCCCACGTTCAGGAGTAGTGATCAACGCTTGCTTTTTTGATGTTCTTTTTACAGGAGGGGAGGCGGAGCAGGAAGGGGGACTTTGGATCGCCGTGGGTGGTCAGCTATTAAGGATAACTATTCTGGCTCTGCGTCGGAAGCTGAATTGTTAGACCTCCTCATCACCCAGTTTGCAAGGACCAGCTTCAGGAGTTGAGTCAACTCAGGATCACGCCCCTTCCTTTTACCCACATGACCACTCTTGGCTATCAACCTACCACAAGAAGTGAAGCACTGACAAAACAACCAGGTAAGCACCTTCAAAGCAGCATAACACACTGGGTGCCCCTATCCAACCTCTATTGCCCTGGGCCACATTCCTGGCCCTGTGAAGAGCAGTTCTTCCAAGGGTGGACTGCCCATGCAATCGCTACTACGTGCAACACAAGCCAGCCACCCCGGGCATGGAAGGGTGACCAAAACAGGTGAGGACACGAATGGGAAGCCTAAATAACCACTCTGATGATGTGGACCCCCAGAACAACTACTGTTAAGGTTGAGCCTCAGCTGGGAATTAGCCACAGAGTTAATTTTGTGGAGAAAAATTATTGGTACCCAAAAAGAAATACTCTGTCGGGCCAGGGAAGCATTGCTTATTCTGGTGGTATTATTATAATGAGGATTGCAGGAAATTAAAAAGGAGCGGTGAAGCTGTGCTGATGTGACGCTCTACTATCCTAATGCCCAGAGCAATTAGTGAAAATACTCAGTTGGGCCGGGAGGCAATGAGAGCTCAAAATCGGCTTAAATGACTCCATTGGGAGCATATACTCCGTTTGCACTCTACAATCCTAAAAAAATTCCCAGAGCAATTAGTGAAGATACTCCATCAGGCCCGGAGGCAATGGAAGCCAGAATCGGGGGAAATTACTTTGTAAAGGCCCAGGTAGGAAGAAGCGCACTACAGTGCTCCTCGAGTCCTCCATTGGGAAATCAAGCAATTCCTAGCTCCAAGTATCCGCTTTCACCATTGCAGTGGCCACTGCTAAATAAGCATTCGCAATGCAATAAGACTCGCATTTACGCGAGAACTATTACATTGCAAATAGGAGTGCGGGTTGGGTGGGAACAGGAGGGCGAGAAGGCACAAACAACGGGAGCGCAGGCAAGTGGGGGGGCGGGAAGGCATGGGAATAAAATAGTGCTTACAATCTAAATAACACATACCATGCAACAATCGAATGAAAAGGGGCCAGTTGCCCTCGAAGGATACAAATGACAACATGGCCATCATAAGGAGGGACTCCCAGCTCTAAACCAATCGGAAGGCAGCATTTAGATAGGACAAAGACACAAGCCAATGAAAAAGAGGGGCGGGGGAGTGGGCGGAGCTTACACTCCCTACTCCATTACTGCATGTCTCGCAAAGCGAGCAGGGGATGCGCGCTGCCGCTATAGGCTCAACCTAACAAGAGGTGGCCAGTGTCAGCCCCAACTAAATAGGTCCTGTCCATAGTGGGGATGGAAATGACGCGCAGATCGCGAGAGTCACTTCCTGTTCCTGTCACCGATCCTGCAACTCTCACCCAGCTCCTGACACAAAACAGAAGGAATTCTGAAACCCTCCCCCCTCCATGCCACAGAGTTGTGTGTGCAGAAGGGGGCGTAGTCCTCGGGTCATCCGGTTCTAAGGCCACGCCTCACTGAGGCGCGGTGCTCTGTTGAGATGTAACTGATTATGTAACATCTGTTGATAACCTGTCCAAAACTAAGTAACCCAATTGTTGCAAAAACAGTATTGCAGCTTTTCTATGAAATGTTGGTCCTTTCCATAATAATGATAGCAGCCCTGTTAAGCAGTGTTGTTCTTTTCATGTTAGAGGGCAGACTTGTTGAGACGCGCTGGTGCTGTCAAAGCATAGTATAGCATTTGTGCCCACAAGTTTTTCCACTAGTATGGTGGGGGAAATGAATTTATAAATTACATGTCTCTTGAGCAGCCTATCAGTCACCTGACACCAACATGCTTCAGCCCCAACACTAGTAAATCTTGATACCTGCCCAATAAATGTGAGTTTTCCAAAGTAAAGCTGTTCACTTCCAGAACTTGCGGTAAACCGCGCTGCTTTCTAAAGTAATAGTGTGCACTCATTCAATTCATAACTTTTTAAAGAGGTTTCAGGTGCTTCTTAGAGTACACCTCTGTGATGGGTGGGAGCCTTGCACCAAGCATCTAGTGTACTTGACATCTAGTGTTAGGTAATGCTGGGAATAATGTGGATTCTTGGCCATTCTTTTGCCATTTTGGGCGTAGTACTTCGCTACGCCCACGGAGTGGGCGTAGTGTTGCCTACTTCGCCATTTGCGAAGTAGGCGTAGCAGGCAACACTACGCCCACTCCGTGGGCGTATCGAAGTTGCCTGCCACCTGCCTCCCTCCCGCCCTCCCTAAATACTTAAATAACACTTTTAAAAAGAATTAAAACCACTTACCTTGTCTGCTGCGTCTCCGGGGCTCCCTCTCGTAAGCGCGCCGCCATGTTGGACACTAATGCGCATGCATGCATTTCGCATGCATGCATTTCTCACGAGAAATGCGCATGCGCGGGCGGCCACGCATGTGCATTAGTATCCATGATGGCGGCGCGCTTACGAGAGGGAGCCCCGGAGACGCAGCGGACAAGGTAAGTGGTTTTAATTCTTTTTAAAAGTGTTATTTAAGTATTTAGGGAGGGCGGGAGGGAGGCGGGTAGTATTTACTAGGGAGGGCGGGAGCGAGGCAAGTGGCGTGTAGTGGGGCTACCCGAAGTGCGTAGGTGGACGTAGTTTCTTGCCCACTTCGCGTAGCTTCGCGTAGCCCCACTACGCCTACTACGCCCGCTGTACAGCACACGTAGTGAAATGGGAATCCCTGGGCAGATAGTCTGACAGATAGCGTGGCTAATGAGTGGGACTGCAGCCAGAGCCTAGAGGTCCAAATCTGTGAATTAAGAGAGGCATGTTACTTGGTTAGCCCAAGTGACTGGACATAGAGATGGAGTCACTGCTCCCAGGTACGGCCATAAATGTGTCTGGGTCTTGGGGGCACTTACCCCAAATACAGACCTACCATATCTGACTGCCTACCCTGCAGTAGCCAGGCACAGTATATCTGGTGTGCTGACTGGCTGAGGTTAAATGGGACATGCTTCTGTTTCCCCAAAACTTCCATGATGGAGAATCATTAAAACCCCTACAATCCTCACGCAAAACTCTGTTCAGTTTTGAACAATTGTCCTGGTCCAATATGAATTAGTGCAAAGTAGACCTTCTGTAGTGAGCACTATAATTCTTAACCAATCCATTAATGAGTGTATTTTGTGCATTCATTTTCCCGAACCAGTTTCGGAGAATCCAACCCAAGCATTCAATATTTATTCAGTTGGATATGTTCGTTTTACAGAGCATAGCTAGCCAAAAGGTCATAGAGCTCTGTACAATCTCACAGTCCTTAATGTTCTTTAAAATACACTATTTTTCAATCATTGTATCAAACATTCTTTCCTGGAAACGAACCACACCCTGTGTAAAATTATTCTCTTATTTGATTAGTTATTCTTAGCCCACTGTACTTTAAAATGGACAGCAGTATTTATTATATTAAAACATAATATTATATAGCGTTCTTTCAGATCTCACTGAATTGTATTATCTTTTCAAAGAATTTGTGGGCGGGAGGATTACTTTGCCAACCCCCTGGCATCCCTTTATGTTTTTGTCGTTACTTCTACCATGCCCCCAAAACATGTATTCCTGGATGGGCCTACTGATTAACCAGATTGTATTAGCGTGAAGCGCTCTAATGACCTAGGGCCATGATCACAATTTATAAAATCACACAAATACAAATAACACATAAAAAGATGAAGGCGTATGGGCGTTAAAGTTTATGACGTCACAAGCATTCTTAATAGAAAGGGATATTGTTAAAAGAAAAGATTACCCTTTCATCCTATCATCTGTCCTGGGTGGTGTGTATCTCCAATGGTAAAAGCCAGACCACCCCATGGCTCCCACTCACTTGTTTATCACACCTTATCTTGCCCCAAAAGACCACCCCTTCCCTCTCTTTGCCGTCCCTTTGGAATACAGATCTCCCGTCCACTTAGAGCCCCAGCAGGACAGAGTTGGCACACTTCTAGCATAAGACCCGCTAGTGACGTCAACGGCCTCGCTGCATGGAGGAAGTTAAAAAAGCCCCCTCTGAGGTATTTGATGCCCCCTGACGCTCTGCCAGCTAGGATCTGGTACATAGCATGTGTCTGAAAGGACTCAGGGGGCGAAGGAGGGAAGTGGGAAAAGTTACCGGGGAAAGTAGCAATATTCACCATGACGACTGATTACTAGCCCGGCGTGCACCAACAAAGATAGAATGGAATGTTTATTTAGGAGGCTGGAAAAGCATCTTTAGATCTTTTTGGATATCACAGGGCATCCTAAGTCTGTTTGGAGGGCGTTGGAAGGCTGCAACTGTAAAATGTCTCCTGCAAAAGAGACAAGCGCGACCCGTCATGGGACCGACAGAAGATGTGCACGCGGGCTGCCTTTACTGGCGGCACAAAAAAGAGTACACAGAGTATCATGCCGCCAGTAAAGGGGCTAATACCCACGTGCACATCGTCTCTCTCGTTTGTCTCCCCGCGTGCACGCTGGAATCGTACAGATTCCAAAAGTTCTCTCATGGCAGAGCAGCGCATGCGCTACTTTCGCCAGGCCGAGACCTAAAAAGGGGGACCCATGAGAGGAAAAAAGGCATATAAGTAGCCTAGCGTAGCCAGCGAGATAAACTGCACATTTCTTTTTCTTAATTTTTCCTTTCCTTTCGTTAATCACACACCCGCTTCCAAGAGTATAGTTATTAATAGCCTGAAAGTCAAGAGGTTTTATTTCCTGCACAACCGGGTGTGGTGATGGTCCCTGTCACTTAAGAACTATCAGACAGACCATTTTACTTACCTGCTCTCCTTGTCTTCTCTCCAGATAACCCGGGAACGGAACATCACTGGAGTCTGGACCTGGAACCAAAGAAAGTAAAAGAAAAAAAGAGAGAGAAAGAGAAGGTTACCAATGCATGCAGAAGACCGGACAGACCAGAACTCAAAACCAATAACTCTAAATTAAGAATAATATTATTTTTTTGTTTTTTTCCTTCATTTTCCTGCAGAGCAGTGTTTTCCTACAATAAAAACTCCAAAATCGAGAAACACATACGTCCTGCCAAATGTATTTTCCGCCCATTCCTCACACTTACATATGGTGCATTCCTGATCTCTTAGCACTGGTGCACACAGTGCAGCCTAGCATCAATGCAGGCACACTTGTGCCGTGATGCAAGGGTGCCTGTGTTACAGGCAGGATGGGGTTTGTAATTCTGCGGAATGGTATTGACCTGCCGCAACCACCCACATTGAGAAATCTCGCTGGGTGCCGTCCTAGCGCTCAAATATCGCACTAAGGGACGCAAATTCTCACTTGCAAACTCAACATTGGTGAGCCGCACAAGAGAAAAAACTTGTGACGATTGGTGGTGTTTTGCCGGAACTCAGTGCTTGGCAAAACTCTGCAGACTCCGCTGGCAGAGCAGAGATAATCGCCCACCCCTACTTTCTACGTGTGCTGCAGAATGCAGCACATATAAAAAGAGGAAAAAACAGGAGAAATAAACATATTTCTCCTCACTATGCCTCACCGGGGAAGGCATAGGATTTTGACGCTATCCCAGGTTTAATAGTGTTAGTAAATCTTAGAATGGGTGAAATGCCTTTCCTAGGCAGAGTAACGCAAGTCAGCGACTTATGCTGCCTTGCGTTACTCCAGAATTACTCCACCACCATGCATAACTCTGCATGGCATGGTAAATCCGATTTAAGAGCTTGTGTAGCCCTGCATGAAACAATAGCGACAAAAGCCCTTAGTAAATCTGGGCCCTGGTTTCTGTATGACAGGAATAAAAAGAGACTGAACAGTGCATGCAATGATGATGCCGGAGGATTTTTTACACGGAAAAGAAGTGACATGGCCATTGCATCATTTCCACCAGTGAGCTGCAGCATTGTCCCATCGCCTGTCCCTGTCCAAGTATCCATTTCTCCCATTTCCACTTCCCCGCATGTCCCCTTGTAATGCGAATATGAATAAGCTGAATTATGTACTTTTTATGGTCTGATATGATAGTGCAGATATCGCCAGACAATTATGTGAGCAGTAATTCTGAATGAGGTCGCACACTGCTCGTCCCATCAGCGTGTGACCCCGGAGCATGATGGTCGATGTAGTAGGTATCAGCGGGTGCGTTTCTACCCGAGTCTTGAGTCTTGAGGGTATTCACTTGATGTGCTTGCCATCCCTGGACTCGTGTTTCGCGGTTATTACCGCTCGTCAGCAGGGATTAGGCGTGTGCACAGGGTTGCTGCGTGGGCTGCCGAAAATATTCATAGGTCCAGATACCTTTTGTGGCGCGCAGGTGCGTAATCTCGAGGTCGTCACCTCCACCGGCTCAAGGGAGCCTGTATAAATAGTAAATCCGAATGAGGTCGCACACTGCTCGTCCCATCAGCATGTGACCCCGGAGCATGATGGTCGATGTAGTAGGTATCAGCGGGTGTGCTTCTACCCGAGTCTTGAGGGTATTCACTTGATGTGCTTGCCATCCCTGGACACGTGTTTCGCGGTTATTACCGCTCGTCAGCAGGGATTAGGCGTGTGCACGGGGTTGCTGCGTGGGCTGCCGAAAATATTCATAGTTCCAGATACCTTTTGTGGCGTGCAGGTGCGTAATCTCGAGGTCGTCACCTCCACCGGCTCAAGGGAGCCTGTATAAATAGTAATTCCGAATGAGGTCGCACACTGCTCGTCCCATCAGCGTGTGACCCCGGAGCATGATGGTCGATGTAGTAGGTATCAGCGGGTGCGCTTCTACCCGAGTCTTGAGTCTTGAGGGTATTCACTTGATGTGCTTGCCATCCCTGGACACGTGTTTCGCGGTTATTACCGCTCATCAGCAGGGATTAGGCGTGTGCACGGGGTTGCTGCGTGGGCTGCCGAAAATATTCATAGGTCCAGATACCTTTTGTGACGCGCAGGTGCGTAATCTCTAGGTCGTCACCTCCACCGGCTCAAGGGAGCCTGTATGAATAGTAATTCCGAATGAGGTCGCACACTGCTCGTCCCATCAGCATGTGACCCCGGAGCATGATGGTCGATGTAGTAGGTATCAGCGGGTGCGCTTCTACCCGAGTCTTGAGTCTTGAGGGTATTCACTTGATGTGCTTGCCATCCCTGGACATGTGTTTTGTGGTTATTACCGCTCGTCAGCAGGGATTAGGCGTGTGCACGGGGTTGCTGCGTGGGCTGCCGAAAATATTCATAGGTCCAGATACCTTTTGTGGCGCGCAGGTGCGTAATCTCGAGGTCGTCACCTCCACCGGCTCAAGGGAGCCTGTATAAATAGTAATTCCGAATGAGGTTGCACACTGCTCGTCCCATCAGGGTGTGTCCCCGGAGCATGATGGTCGATGTAGTAGGTATCAGCGGGTGCGCTTCTACCCGAGTCTTGAGTCTTGAGGGTATTCACTTGATGTGCTTGCATCCCTGGACACGTGTTTCGCGGTTATTACCGCTCGTCAGCAGGGATTAGGCGTGTGCACGGGGTTGCTGCGTGGGCTGCCGAAAATATTCATAGGTCCAGATACCTTTTGTGGCGCGCAGGTGCGTAATCTCGAGGTCGTCACCTCCACCGGCTCAAGGGAGCCTGTATAAATAGTAATTCCGAATGAGGTCGCACACTGCTCGTCCCATCAGCGTGTGACCCCGGAGCATGATGGTCGATGTAGTAGGTATCAGCGGGTGCGCTTCTACCCGAGTCTTGAGGGTATTCACTTGATGTGCTTGCCATCCCTGGACACGTGTTTCGCGGTAATTACCGCTCGTCAGCAGGGATTAGGCGTGTGCACGGGGTTGCTGCGTGGGCTGCCGAAAATATTCATAGGTCCAGATACCTTTTGTGGCGCGCAGGTGCGTAATCTCGAGGTCGTCACCTCCACCGGCTCAAGGGAGCCTGTATAAATAGTAAATCCGAATGAGGTCGCACACTGCTCGTCCCATCAGCGTGTGACCCCGGAGCATGATGGTCGATGTAGTAGGTATCAGCGGGAGCGCTTCTACCCGAGTCTTGAGTCTTGAGGGTATTCACTTGATGTGCTTGCCATCCCTGGACACGTGTTTCGCGGTTATTACCGCTCGTCAGCAGGAATTAGGCGTGTGCACAGGGTTGCTGCGTGGGCTGCCGAAAAAATTCATAGGTCCAGATACCTTTTGTGGCGCGCAGGTGCGTAAATTCGAGGTCGTC
Organism: Lissotriton helveticus; assembly: GCF_964261635.1. Classification (NCBI taxonomy): domain Eukaryota; kingdom Metazoa; phylum Chordata; class Amphibia; order Caudata; family Salamandridae; genus Lissotriton; species Lissotriton helveticus. The sequence goes on from NC_136057.1 coordinate 395,784,840, forward strand.
ACCTCCACCGGCTCAAGGGAGCCTGTATAAATAGTAATTCCGAATGAGGTCGCACACTGCTCGTCCCATCAGCGTGTGACCCCGGAGCATGATGGTCGATGTAGTAGGTATCAGCGGGTGCGCTTCTACCCGAGTCTTGAGGGTATTCACTTGATGTGCTTGCCATCCCTAGACACGTGTTTCGCGGTTATTACCGCTTGTCAGCAGGGATTAGGCGTGTGCACGGGGTTGCTGCGTGGGCTGCCGAAAATATTCATAGGTCCAGATACCTTTTGTGGCGCGCAGGTGCGTAATCTCGAGGTCGTCACCTCCACCGGCTCAAGGGAGCCTGTATAAAATAGTAATTCTGAATGAGGTCGCACACTGCTCGTCCCATCAGCGTGTGACCCCGGAGCATGATGGTTGATGTAGTAGGTATCAGCGGGTGCGCTTCTACCCGAGTCTTGAGTCTTGAGGGTATTCACTTGATGTGCTTGCCATCCCTGGACACGTGTTTCGCGGTTATTACCGCTCGTCAGCAGGGATTAGGCGTGTGCACGGGGTTGCTGCGTGGGCTGCCGAAAATATTCATAGGTCCAGATACCTTTTGTGGCGCGCAGGTGCGTAATCTCGAGGTAGCCACCTCCACCGGCTCAAGGGAGCCTGTATAAATAGTAATTCCGAATGAGGTCGCACACTGCTCGTCCCATCAGCGTGTGACCCCGGAGCATGATGGTCGATGTAGTAGGTATCAGCGGGTGCGCTTCTACCCGAGTCTTGAGTCTTGAGGGTATTCACTTGATGTGCTTGCCATCCCTGGACACGTGTTTCGCGGTAAATACCGCTCGTCAGCAGGGATTAGGCGTGTGCACGGGGTTGCTGCGTGGGCTGCCGAAAATATTCATAGGTCCAGATACCTTTTGTGGCGCGCAGGTGCGTAATCTCGAGGTCGTCACCTCCACCGGCTCAAGGGAGCCTGTATAAATAGTAATTCCGAATGAGGTCGCACACTGCTCGTCCCATCAGCGTGTGACCCCGGAGCATGATGGTCACTGAATTGTATTATCTTTTCAAAGAATTTGTGGACGGGAGGATTACTTTGCCAACCCCTTGGCGTCCCTTTATGTTTTTGTCGTTACTTCTGCCATGCCCCCAAAACATGTATTCCTGGATGTTCCTACTGATAAACCAGATTGTATTAGCGTGAAGCGCTCTAATGACCTAGGGCCATGATCACACTTTATAAAATCACACAAATACAAATAACACATAAAAAGATGAAGGCGTATGGGCGTTAAAGTTTATGACATCACAAGCATTCTTAATAGAAAGGGATATTGTTAAAAGAAAAGATTACCCTTTCATCCTATCATCTGTCCTGGGTGGTGTGTATCTCCAATGGTAAAAGCCAGACCACCCCATGGCTCCCACTCACTTGTTTATCACGCCTTATCTTGCCCCAAAAGACCACCCCTTCCCTCTCTTTGCCGTCCCTGTGGAATACAGATCTCCCGGCCACTTAGAGCCCCAGCAGGACAGAGTTGGCACACTTCTAGCATAAGACCCGCTAGTGACGTCAACGGCCTCGCTGCATGAAGTATTTGATGCCCCCTGGCGCTCTGCCAGCTAGGATCTCGTACATAGCATGTGTCTGAAAGGACTCAGGGGGCGAAGGAGGGAAGTGGGAGGGCGTTGGAAGGCTGTAACTGTAAAATGTCTCCTGCAAAAGAGACAAGCGCGGCCCGTCATGGGACCGACAGAAGATGTGCACGCGGGCTGCCTTTACTGGCGGCACAAAAAAGAGTACACAGAGTATCATGCCGCCAGTAAAGGGGCTAATACCCACGTGCACATTGTCTGTCTCGTTTGTCTCCCCGCGTGCACGCTGGAATCGTATCGATTCCAAAAGTTCTCTCATGGCAGAGCAGCGCATGCGCTACTTTCGCCAGGCCGAGACCTAAAAAGGGGGACCCATGAGAGGAAAAAAGGCATATAAGTAGCCTAGCGTAGCCAGCGAGATAAACTGCACATTTCTTTTTCTTGTTTTTTTCCTTTCCTTTCGTTAATCGCACCCCGCCCCCGCTTCCAAGAGTATAGTTATTAATAGCCTGAAAGTCAAGAGGTTTTATTTCCTGCACAACCGGGTGTGGTGATGGTCCCTGTCACTTAAGAACTATCAGACAGACCATTTTACTTACCTGCTCTCCTTGTCTTCTCTCCAGACAACCCGGGAACGGCACATCACTGGAGTCTGGACCTGGAACTAAAGAAAGTAAAAGAAAAAAAGAGAGAGAAAGAGAAGGTTACCAATGCATGGAGAAGACCGGACAGACCAGAACTCAAAACCAATAACTCTAAATTAAGAATAATATTATTTTTTTGTTTTTTTCCTTCATTTTCCTGCAGAGCAGTGTTTTCCTACAATAAAAACTCCAAAATCGAGAAACACATACGTCCTCCCAAATGTATTTTCCGCCCATTCCTCACACTTACATATGGTGCATTCCTGATCTCTTAGCACTGGTGCACACAGTGCAGCCTAGCATCAATGCAGGCACACTTGTGCCGTGATGCAAGGGTGCCTGTGTTACAGGCAGGATTGGGTTTGTAATTTGCGGAATGGTATTGACCTGCCGCAACCACCCACATTGAGAAATCTCGCTGGGTGCCGTCCTAGCGCTCAAATATTGCACTAAGGGACGCAAATTCTCACTTGCAAACTCAACATTGGTGAGCCGCACAAGAGAAAAAACTTGTGACGATTGGTGGTGTTTTGCCGGAACTCAGTGCTTGGCAAAACTCTGCAGACTCTGCTGGCAGAGCAGAGATAATCGCCTACCCCTACTTTCTACGTGTGCTGCAGAATGCAGCACATATAAAAAGAGGAAAAAACAGGAGTAATAAACATATTTCTCCTCACTATGCCTCACCGGGGAAGGCATAGCATTTTGACGCTATCCCAGATTTAATAGTGTTAGTAAATCTTAGAATGGGTGGAATGCCTTTCCTAGGCAGAGTAACGCAAGTCAGCGACTTATGCTGCCTTGCATTACTCCAGAATTACTCCACCACCATGCATAACTCTACACGGCATGGTAAATCCGATTTAAGAGCTTGTGTAGCCCTGCATGACGCAATGGTGACAAAAGCTCTTAGTAAATCTGGGCCATGGTTTCTGTATGACAGGAATAAAAAGAGACTGAACAATGCATGCAATGATGATGCCGGAGGATTTTTTACACGGAAAAGGAGTGACATGGCCATTGCATCATTTCCACCAGTGAGCTGCAGCATTGTCCCATCGCCTGTCCCTCTCCAAGTATCCATTTCTCCCATTTCCACTTCCCCGCATGTCCCCTTGTAATGCGAATATGAATATGCTGAATTATGTACTTTTTATGGTCTGATATGATAGTGCAGATGTCGCCAGACAATTATGTGAGCAGTACTAGAGAGGAGCATCGGCTCTGCCCACATGGTGGAAGTCTGGAGTACATGTTTTGATAGGACAGAGGCTATGTCCAGAAAAAAACGTGTTTTCCCTCCAGCCAGCTGCCTAGAATTGAACGTTCAGGGGCACACACATGGCATTGCAAGGCTATTAAAGTATCTTGGATAACTAGGGAATTTATGTTGTTTTTCTCTGATAGCAGCACAGATGGGAGGAGGTAGTCGTTAACCTACATGGATTTTTAGGTCTGGCTTGACAGTGAACTTTCACTTGACCTTTTAATCTACACCAAGCTACGCCAATATTATTCAACAGTTCTTCACTTCTACACAAATACATATCGATTCCCATGCTATTTACTTGTAATGCATTCCTAATGATTGTTAATCCATTTGAAATGCCAGTACTATCAATCTTGGTGTCAAGTTTGATAATATACTATTCTTCCAACCACAAATAAACCCTGTGGTGTTTTCCTGCTTTAGCCTTTTGCACATATTGAAAATATTTCTGCATTATCTCTACTTCCCAGCCAGGAAATCAGTTATTCAGGCACTCATTCCATCTAGGTTGGACTAGGCGAATGCCCTGTACTTGGGTCTGCTGTACTACCTGGTTAACAGGCTGCAGGTGGTCCAGAACGCCACAGCCCGTTTACTCTTCAATCTGTTGTTGAGAATGCATGTGTCCCCTTACATTCACTCTCTGGTTCTTACTCACAAAGCGCTTCATCATACTGGGCCGGGCTATTTGGTCCCCAAAATCAGATTCTATCATCCTACTAGGAATCTGCATTACTCTCACAGGCTACCGACAAGGGTTCCCAAGATATGCCAAGCCATAGCAGAAGTGGGTGCTATTTCCTATTTGAGACCATTAGCGTGGAATAAGCTCCCTCAAGATCTCCGCACAGTTGAATCAATCTCCATTTTTAAAGGAGGTTGAAAGGTTGCGAGGTTGCAAGCATGGCTTTTTGTTCACAATTAGTGGTCTTTTCTGTGAGCTGAGTGCCGGGACACTGCTAGGAGTATGGCCCGCTACTGACATTACACATAAACTCTGCAGCCTTTGGTCCTCTTCCACTAACTTAGTCTCAATCAATAATAGTCACTGTTTTTAAAAAGGGAAACAGGTCAGCCCCTGCCTGTTTTTGGCCTATCTCCCTTAAAGACTCATAGGTGAAAATCATTGGCCGGATTTTATTTAACCGCCTCGCGGATTAGTCTGAGGAGAGAGGCTTTTTATCTGACCTTCAGTATGGGTTTTGCCCCGGTCGGGGTACTACAGAGCAAACCCTGAATCTCTACTTGTTCAATTGTAAATACACCAAGGCCAAGAAGGGGTGCAAATCACCGGGCCTTCATGGACCTTAGCTCTGCCTTTGACAGAGTTAACCGTTTTAAGCACTGGTCCATGATGGAGCAGATGGATGTCGACCTGGTTTTAATAAACTTTTTGCGTGATTTGCACAATGATCTTTCAGCCAGTGTCAGGTTTAGCCCTAATGGGGAATGCACTGATTACTTTAAATTGTGACTTAGGGTTCGGCAAGGTTGTATTTTAGCTCCTTTTTTATTTATTTTTTAAATCAATCCGATAGAGCAAGCTCTGATAATCCTGGGTGTAGATGTTCCTAAAGTAAATGGCCGCTCTGTACCTGCCTTGCTCATGAAGATGATACAGTTTTCATTGCTTGCACAGCTAAAGGCTTACAAAAACTCCTTACTCTTTTTATCAGTTTTATGAGTAGCCTTGACCTGACGACACATTTTTCAAAGTCACATGTTATGAAGTTTGGTCCACTAAGCACAAAAAGTAGGAAATGCGTAGTAGCTGGTCATCATATTAGCCAGGTACAAAAGTTTAGGTACTTGGGGGTCGAATTGGATTCTGAGCTTAAGTGAAACTCACTTATAACAAGAAGGTTTGTCTTTTAACAGAGTGATATTCAGTATAGGAGATTTTTTCCACCGGCTCGGGTGCACTCCTATAAATCGGTCATGGAAATTTATAGGGCCAAGTGCATCCTACTTGTGAGCTATGGCAGTGGAATATGACGATATGGCCGGGTTGCCCCAATTCAAGTAGAAGAAACCAAATTCCTAAGGGGCCTTCAGGGAATTTCACAGTGTTTCTTATGAAATTGTCCATGAAGAACGATAAAGTTATCGACCGGCTCTGTCTTTGCCCTTTAATACTCTGGCACTCAATTTGGGTAAAAGAGGAACTTAGTTTTAGCAGAGTAATTGTACAGGATTGTTTAAAATTAGATAAATCCTCCCTGATCCCGTGGCTGGTTTTTGTGGCGCATAATTTGCGGACTCTCGGGAGGTCCGACCTGTACGATAATCTATGATTTGCTCTGATGGAAAATGGGGTGAAACTGCCTTTAGGGAAAAGTTGGCGTCAGAATGTGAGGACTTCGCATGAATTTTTTTTTTCTCCTCATTTGCCGTTACCCTCATACAAGAACCACCGATCACCACTATGTGTCTTATAGGTCCGCACCCAGAGATCAAGATTAGAGCTCAGACCAAAACACAAATGTCTTATTGGCAGAAGAGGGAACCAACACGAACAGGGCGTCCTGCTAGACTCCATCGAGGTATATTACTACCTGTTGGACCTTCATTTATCCGCGGGAAGCCCTTGCATTAGGTCCATGGAGCAGAAAGAAGGCATAATCATAGGACCCGGGTGGAAAAAAAAAAAAAAAACCCGGAAACCTAACTCCATTGTACCAAGGGGTCCCAAAAAGCTAGCTTTTTCCTGCTACACGATCTAGCCAAGTCCGCCCTGGAGACTTCATATATTCATATAGGGACGTCAGCCACCCAGAGTAAGTTAGAGGTGTGGTATCCACCCAAAACCTGCAAATCTGTCTCGTTGCCAAGAGAATTGCATAGAATAAAAAAGATCTGGCATGCCCTGAGATGTTTTCGTCAATACCAAAGATGATTAAAGGGAGAGTAAAGCTCAATGTAGTATTAAGTATAGAGCACAGGGCATCCTACACTTCCTCCCAGAAATGACTAATAGCGGGGCAATCTTTGAACATGTGCACATCTGATGCCTCTAACAGATCACATTTGTTGCATTTTTTCCCTGGCTGAAACTTTGCTAACCTTTGGGGAGAAAGGTATGCTCGGTGTGACGTGAAAAGATGGTTACGCCTCAGCCATGCTGGTTTCACAATCTTATATAAGAGGCTGAAGGAATCCAACCACAACTGCTCACAGTGGGCGCCCACCTCACCTCCCCACAACTCCTCGGCCAGTTTGAAGTCCCCATCTATCTCTGCCAGGATCACCCAATACCAGCAGGAGACCTCCTTGCCTCCTCCAGGCCTTATCACGAGTTGGTTTTCCAAGTTGCTAAATTTCCCCAAAGGGACCCCTTCCTACTCAAAGCCTGAGCCCAGCTAGTCAGCTGCCTATGCTTGAAACTTGAGAGGCTCGGCCTGACTCTCGCCCACAACTCCTCCCATGACACCATTGAGCCACTTGCCAACAAGTCTCCCCAGTTCAAGATTCCAGCGTCCTTTACCGGATTCGCCAGTCTGTCTTTAAGGCAGGGTGGAGTACCTGGCGAGTCCCAAATAGGTGCTAAATTAGAAAAATAACTTAGCCCTATACACTTTCTGATTATAGACCAGCTTCTGGCCAGTGATTGGAGAATTTTTAATTTTACTTTTCTTTTTAATTTCTGGTCCCCAAACTTAAAAAGGAAGCCGTCAGATGGAAGATCGGCGCCTTCTAGCATGGCTCGAAACATATCTCCCCTAGAGGTAGCTGATGGTGTTTTTAAAAGCATTCTAGAGTGAGAGAGCGGAAAGGCCCATGCGTAATACTGCAGGTCTGGTAGTGTTAGCCCCCCCATCTCCCTCCTCCTCCTCAACTTCTTCCAAGCCAGTCTAGTGGCTCCATATTTGCAAATAAAAGAGTTTATCTCTTGTTGACATTTATGTAGTTGTTTGGAATCAAAAGCCAAGGGGATAGAGTTAAAAAGAAAAGTATATTTAGGCAGGATAGACATCTTTACTAGGTTTGTCCTCCCCAAGATGGATAAGGGGAGGTGAGACCACGCCTTTAGTTGTTTCTGACACTCCTTATGTACTCGTTCGAGATTATGTAAAAAGCTCCCTAGCACACGTTATAGATTAATGTTCTTCACAGTATACAAGTGTTTCCACCATTCGTCACTCTTGCATTCATAAATAATTCTTGTCCTTACTACCTTACCCTTGCAGCCACTTTTTCAAGAATTTGAAGCCACATACAGGCTACTTCAACCAATAGGATCATTACACAACAGATGCCCCTAAGTGAACCCCATTGCGGGTTGGAATTATCACCGCATAATAAGTAAGTAAAATGATATGGTAACATATCATGGCGCTCAATACACTTATACCACCCCTAATTAACCGCTGACAACTTTTCCCTTTCATCATATTTATAGATACAACCGATTTTCTCTGGAAATAGGTATTTTAACGCTACTTTGAATTCCTATTCTGAGATTATGCATGCGGTGCTCCACTGAGACTCTACCACTTCCTACACCCGTTAAGAATATATTACGAAGCACTAACCACGGTTAATAATAATTCAGCACTTGGTCTCTCCGTTCTATACTAGGCTCATAGACCTACTGAAAATCAGAGGTGTATTATGTGTTAAACTTCAAATGTGAATTGATTGATAATATATGAATATCTTTCACCAGATAAAATTTTCTTTTCTATCCACCACTAAGACCTTCCATTCACAGTACCAAGGCACAACGATGGCTTAGTACGGATAATGACTTACTTTCATTTGTGTAAATGTTTGGCACAAAACATGAGGACTTTGTCATAAGTCCCAAAACAATATTTTATGTTCTTTTCTTTTACATGTACAGCCTTGAGAAAGTCGTGGGTTACATTCCTAATGCGACGAAACACGTGTCGGCTGTGAATCTCCAGAAATAAAACTAGAAAAGAATCTACTGGACCTTGAGGACAAGAATTATTTATGAATGCAAGAGTGAAGAATGGTGGAAACACTTGTATACTCTGAAGAACATTAATCTATAACGTGTGCTAGGGGGATTTTTACTTGTGTAGGCTTTTGCCAAACTTAAAGAGGGATTGTGGTTCTCGTTACCTTATAGCACCGTCCAACAAACTGAACCTTTTACATAAAGTGTGATATTCTAAGTGGCGCCATTAGACCTAAAACAATACCACTAGCCGAGCATTTCTGTCATTCGAGATTATGGACAGCAGTTTTGCTAACATCTTGGATGATTGTGATACCAAGATATCGCATGGATGGAGCAACATCTAGGTGAGTATTGTTGATATACCAGGCCATAATTTCCGTTTTATTAGCATTTATCTCATATCCGGAAAACTTGCCAAACTACTCCGCCCTTTTAATCACTATTGGAAAGGCAAGGTCTAAGTCCGCTTTTCCCACCCTCCAAAACTGAAAGATGGTATGTTTGCCTCCTCTCTCAGGATCTGAGCAAAGGGCTCGATATACAGATTAAGAAGGAGGGGGGAAAGCGGGCAACCCTGCCTAGTTCCCCTTGTGATTTTAAAGGGCTCTGTCCGGGAGTTATTTACAGATAGCCTAGCAGAAGGAGCTTTGTATAGAAGTGATATCATACGGCAGAAGTTGTTAGGTATATTAAATTTCCTCATGACCGCGGCTAGATAGGCCCAATTGACCCTGTCAAAGGCCTTGGTAGCGTCCATGGCAAGGGCGGCCAGAGGGAGAGAAAAGGTGGTGGCAATATCGATGGCCCTGACTAGATCATGCGTAAGATCTGCTAGGTGTCTGCCTTTTATAAAACCCTTTTGATCTTCATGTATAATCGAGCTTACAACGCCCCCAATCTGTCAGCCATGACAGCAGCGAAGATTTTATAATCGCTGTTGAGGAGCGAGATTGGGCGATATGACCCACACTCTGTCAGATCTTTCCCTGGCTTAGGTATCAAAACTACTGTGGCATAATTCCAAGACTTTGGAGGGTCCATTCCTTCCAAGAGATTACCATTAAAGACAGTAGCCAGGACAGGGGTAATCTCCTTGCTAAGGGCCCGCTATAGTTCACCCGGTAGACCGTCGGGGCCGGCCACCTTCCCGCGTTTCACTTTCCCCATTACCTTATTAATCTCTTCGACAGAGATCTCTGCCTCCAAAGCCATACTTTGCTCAGGTGAAAGCTTTGGAATAGAGATTTTTTCTAGCCAAGCATCTCTCGCCACCTGATCTTCACAGATATCTTCTTTATAAATGGCCTGAAAGAAATCCTGGAACGCACTTCCTATTTCTGACTTAAAAAGCCGAGAGACTGCTTCCCCTTCCACCCTAATATCCCTGATGTAGTTTCTAGCTTGGTCGGCTTTGGTTTTCGAGGCAAGAATCTTGCCAGCCGCCTCCCCAAACTCGAAATGGGAATTTTTGCTAGCCTCCCACCTCCTGGCAACTCTTGCTTGTAATAGATTTTCCAGTTGAGATTTTAATGTGCCTAGTCTTTCTTGGTCCTCACCCGAGTCAATGTAGGCACTGGCGTTGTTCTCGATGCCTTTCATTTCTGCCTCTTTCTTCTATAGGAGGATCAGCTTGTAATACGGCCCCTCCAAAAGGCTTTCAAGGCATCCCATACAATCGGAGCAACAGCTGAGCCTAAATTGGCCTCCAAAAAATGCTAAGTCTCCGATCGAAGAAAGATGATTTCGTCCTCTTCAATAGGATGGTAAGGTCAAAAGACCAAGAGGCACGAATATGTGGTTGACCCAAATTTAGAGTAAATAAAATGGCCGAATGGTCAGAGAGATGTGAAGGAAGGTAAATAATATCTGACAGTGATTCTTTAAGGTTGTAACTAAGTAAGGCATAATCAATCCTTGACAGATGTTTATATTTAAAATTACGAAAAGAGACCCCCAACTTATCCCGGCCCTTTCCCTCCAAAAATCCACGAGGCCTAGCTGTGTCATAATTGATACAAGAACTTGCCTGGATTTGGAGAGAACACAGGCTCTAGAGTTAGCGGTTTTATACAATTTAGGATTTAAAACGATATTAAATTCGCCAGCCCAGATTACGGGGTCATGAAAGGTTACAAGGTGGTCTCGAATAGTATTCATGTAGGAAGGATCATCCTGGTTTGGGCGATAGTACCCAACCAGGGTAAATGGATTGCCATCCAGCACAACCCTAAACAAAAGCCACGGCCACTCTTATCTTCCATATACTCTACAATTTGTGCTTTGGCCTGCTTCTTGAAGATGAATAGAACTCCCCTTATGTGTGCCGATTGGTCTGTACCTAAAAAAGTATCTATTCATTTTTCTTTCCTTAATATCTCTACTGTTTCAGTTTTAAGGAGGTGTGACTCCTGTATGACAATGACCTGTGCCGGGGAATCTCTCAAATAATGGAAGATTTTTGTTCTTCTACCCCTTGTGCGCAGGCCATTGACATTCCAGGATAAGAATTGTAGCTGCGTCATCCCGTCACACCCCATTTCAACAACTCAACCAAATTCCCTGAGACACTGTTTTCATAGACTCCCCTATCCATCTTGGGGCGAACCTTTAAAGTAGTCTGATCTTGGTAACTCAGACCCTGTCGGTACACTAAACTAATTACTTTAAAATAGTACGAGGACTCTGACCCATTAGGCAATTTTGCATTTCCCTCCCACCTCCCTGCGTATCACCCTCCCCCACCCCCCTGGAAAATCCCTCCCTACTTACACTGGACAGATGTGTTGCCAGTTTTGCGCCCTCTAGCCACCCTCCTCCTCTTCCTTTCCCCCTACTGCTATCAGACTATGTCGCAAGTAGTGCTTAGGTGTTTACATATTATTTCCACTTTATTTGTGTTGTTGTTTTACCCCATTTTTTATATATATATATATTTATATATATATATATATTTTTTCCTTTTAAGTTTATTTTAAAGACACCATCAGTTCCCTTTTATCTTTCGCCCTGGAATTTTTTTTAAATATATTTTTCAGCTTTAACGCTTATTTGTACCCTTTTAGTTTACTTTTTTTTTTTATCCAGGGGGCTATATTATTATTTCATTCCATTCCTCAATTTACTAGCAAAGGAAGGGCTACTGCTCTCTACCCTTACTCTAACTCAGCTTATACCCCCATCGAATTTCCTGCCTCCCCTCGTGTAAGATCCCTTAATGATTCCAGCATCTCATCTTCCTCGAGGGGAGATCTGAGATTATGCATCTTGTTGTTGTACATAACAAGTAAGAAGGCAGGAAACCTCATCTGCAGTGTAGCACCCAAGGCCCTGAAGTTTTCCATTCTTTGACCCAGTTCCCACTGCCGGTCCAGCGTGGTCTTAGATAAATCTGAGCGGATTTCAAACGAAAAGTCCGGGCCTTTTAGTGTTTTATTTTTTAGAGCCAGGTTTAGGATTTTTTCCTTAAGTGCGTATGTGAGGAAATTAACCAAGATTTTTCTGGGCTTAGCCCTACCAGGCTTTAAGCGAAAAGGGTCCCTGTGGATCCTTTGGATGTCCTTCTCCAGGGTATCCAATGACTCATCCAAATTTAGTGCGCTCTTTAATAGGCCCACCACAAAAGACTTAATGTCACTCCCCTCTTTCCCCTCGGGGACCTTCAGGAGCTGGAGGTTATTTCTCCTTGAGTAATTCTTCAAAGACTCCACCCTTTCCCGAATCACATCCCCTTCTCTTCGCAAAGATTGGATTTTTAGTTCAGAGGATCCCAAGTTCGCCTTGAGCTCCTCCACCGAGCCTTCCAAGGACTCTGCCCTTTCATTCAATCTGTCTACTTTTCTTTCCAAGACATCACACGCAGCCCTAATCACGGTTTGGTTCACTGCTGAAACCGCAAATCCCTCCCTGATGTCTGCCTTCAAAGAAGTTAGCAGCGTCTCAATCGAAGAGCAGACTGTCCCCACAGCGCCTCCACCCCCAGATCCATCAGCTTCTGTAGATGTGGGGATTGCTAGCGTTGAGACCTCCCCTAAGTCATGTGTCTCCTTTTGATCAGGGATCGGGGACTCAACTAAGTCCGGGGATCCGTGATTTCAGGGGGCTGGTTGTCCTGGTTATCCTGAACATCATGAACATGCTGGGGCTGAACTAACTCAGCTGCTTCTGCCATCTGGACAGGTAGAACCGAAGTATAGGGAGCCTTATTAATGGGAGACTGACTGCTTATGTCTAAATAACAAGGGTGGGTTGCTTGATCTAAGGAATTTCCTTGATGTATTTGCTGTATATTCAAGACCTGGGGCAGGGCTTTAAAGAATGAGCGCAGGGAGGGGGCAATATGGGATGAATTAATACCCCCTCAACCTTTTTTTGCACCAGCTCTCTGAGGCCTTATCAGATCAGTGACACCCCCCCTCTCTTGGGGCGTCCGCACTTAACCTCCCCTTCTCGGCTACCTCCGCTAGCTCAGTTCCGCTTTCTGCTCCCCCTACAAAACCCCCCTTACAAGATTCACTTCCACCTTTTGTTTGTAAAACTGGGGGACAGAGATTTGTTTTTCCGCCTCTACCCCTATCACGTTTGGATTTGCCTTTAACAGCTTTCCTTCCACTGCATGACTTTGAGCTATTTGTCAAAGCACTCCTGTCCCCTGTCACAGAACCTGGCTCAGCCTGACCTAGGTCCCACTTGCCGTGACTCACGGATACTCCAGACAGTTCAGACCCTCCGCCTTTATCTTCTTTTCTTACACCGGTGGCTACACGCTTCCCCTCCACCAGGAGGACCGGGGGCACTGCCAAAGCTGAGGGAACAGGAGAGGCGACCGCTGGACGAAAGAAAGCGCTTATCCCCGATGTACTGGGAGCCTTGCCACGACTCTCCCCGCTTGTACTGACACTGCCGGCATTGCACCTCAGGAGTGTGCGGGCCGCCGCTCTGCGGCCACACCTCAGCTCCACGGCTGCACTCTCCCAACGCTGCGGCAGGGAGAGACTGGGAGCGGGAGCCTGATCCGTATCCCCGAGGCACATCCGCGGGCTAGCTGGGGCTCGGCGCTTCAACACGGTATACTTTTATCTTGCTTAATTAATAAGCACCACATCTCCCGCACGCTATCCGTTTAGAGAAGCAGCATTACGGGGGAGAGAGGTGGAGGGTTTCCGACGAGGGTGTGCGCTGCCGCTCAGCACGCGGGCGCCATGTTTTCCCCCGAGGACTCCGCATTAATAAAACACTCTACGCATCACACGATTTTAGTGAAAACTGTCAGCAACATAGAACCTTATTTGACCCGGAATATGACACGTCATCAACGCCTCCTGTTGACTTATTTCAGGTTAAATTTATTACCTGTTTAGTCCATTTTCGTCATGGTTGTTTTACGTACTCGGATCTTCCCCTTTGTAATTTTGATAATACATCTATCAACATCACATTACACATTGCCATGCTCTGGCCAAAGTGTAATAATATGCAACATACGTTTTTATGCCCAATTTGAAAACCAATGAATTTTACAGAAGTTAGGCCTGCCTTACTGTATGTACAGCTGCTAAATTCTTCCACATTTTTCTTTTTTCTTGTACGCTTTCTCATGGAGGGTTTCAAATAAGCATGGGTACGATAATGATAATTTGTGTACTATTTTCAATGACTTAACTTTTAGGATTTTATTTGTAAAAAGAAACAAAGATTAAAGAATAAAGGCAAAGAGCAGCTATGCGCTGTACAAATCCCATTATTAGTACTACAGGCAACATCACTGATTGTGTGGCAAAGGGCACATCTCTCGTGTTTTCTAAATATATCTATAACACATACAGTAAAGAAATATTAACAAAGCTCACGCACACAGACTGGCAAAATAGACTGTGGGAAAGTTCCTCTTTTAGCCCGGGACACTCTGTCATTTCAGAAGCCTGAGGTCAGCCAATCATGTCTCTGTCAAGTTCCTCATTCAATTGTGGCATCTGTGTTTGCCCATATTACCTTAAGTGACCTTCTGACTAAAAAATAACCTTTAAACATGAGAAACATGTTGGAAACATTGCTCTTCATTGCAGCCATTTACTTATTTTCAATCAAACAATCAATCAGGTATTTATATAGCGTGGCTTATCACTAGAGAGGGTTTCTAGGTGCTGTTCTATGGGTCTTAGTCAAAGAACAAACCAAAAAAACATTAAATACTTCTCTTGATAAACTCTACCGCCATTTACAAAAACCGGAACAAGAAAAAATATTCACTGATTTTCGGATTCCCATCACTAACCAACATGGTGACAGGCTTCATCATCTGGGTCTCCTCTGAAAGTCAACCTAGTGACTCTAAGGGCTACTACTACATCATAGTGGTGGAGGGGCCCAAGGATGTTTTCATTTCTAGGAGAAGATACCTATTTGTTGTCCCAAATGTGAGCAGTGGAGTGTAGGGGAGGTAGATGCAGTGCTGTAGTGAAATGTACAATTAGAATTGAACTACGGTAGACCCAATGTTTATTGTTGTCCACCGTAATCCAAACTAAAAACAGTGCAAAAGACAGTTTTAAAAAATAGCTGTCTATAATAATTAAATGGTCAACATGTTTCAGCACATGCGGACAATGATCTGCCCTGTGCCTTCGTCAGGACCAGAGAAATTATTTTGCTACTGCATGAAGTGAAAAGCACAAAAGTGTATAAAGGATGTACAGGTACACGTAGAACGGTTGGATACCATACAACCGGGTCACCTGATTTGTGGCGTGTACACTCCTTCTTCGAAGATACCCGTATATCTTGCGATATCTCGAGTATTTGAGGAGACTACCTCACTCCACCTGGAAACAGCTCAGGGGAAAGGAGGCACGGCTCTGTCCGTCGGTACCTCGAGACGGTCATCCGAGCCGTCAGGGAAATCATTGTCCGCATGTGCTAAAAAATGTTGACCATTTAATTATTATAGACAACTATTTGTTTAAACTGTCTTTTTTATGTCAAGGTTGCAGGTGTGGTCTTTTGGCACAGGGGTGGGTCTGAGGTCCAATGGCCACCATGAGCCATTTCAGAGTGTGGTATGTCTGCTGAAGATCAGAACTTCGGTTTTGTCTGTGTTGAGCTTCAGGCACCATTTAACCATTATTCAGGTTGCATCGAGGTGGGGTCTGCTGAGAGCGAGAGGCGAGTTGTGTGTCGTTGGCATTGGAGATGATGTTGTGGGGTCTGACGAGTCCAGCGAGTGGTGTCATGTAGATAGTGAAGAAGTTTGGGCTGAGTGATGAGCCTTGTGGTACACCACAGATGATGCGCTTGGGTTCTGAGGTGAAGGGGGGAGACGAGCTCTCTGGGTGCGACCCGTGAGAAAGGTTGCCATGCATCTGAGCACTTTGTCTGTGAATCCAATCTGGTGTAGTCAATTGATGAGTGTGTGGTGGCAGACGGTGTCAACGGCTGATGGGAGGTTGAGCATGATCAGGGTGACTGATTCTCCTCTGTTGAACAAGATGCGGATGTCGTCTGTTGTGATGATGAGGGCTGTCTTGGTGCTGTGGTTGGCTCTGACATCTGATTACAAGGAGTCCAGCAGCTTTTTTCTTTCCAGGTATTCAGTGAGTTAGATGTTGAAGGCCTTCTCCAGGACTTTGGTCGGGAATGGGCTGGTAGTTCTGTAGGTCGCTGGGGTCTGCGGAGGGTTTCTTGAGAAAGGGTCTAACCTGTGCACGTTTCAAGATGTTGGGAAAGGTGGCTGTGGTGAGGAAGGTGTTGAGGATGGTGGTGAGCTGGTGGCTGATCTAGTCTCTTCCAATGTTAAAATGTTGTGGGGGGATGGGTAGGTGGGTGCTCCTGCGTGAATGGAGTTCATTAGCTTAGTTGTGTTCGGTGTGCAGAGTTGTTTCCCATCTGGTTGGCGGGTGTTTGGTAGTAGTAGTCACTGGGATGTTGAGGATGTTGGTAGGTTGGGGATCGAATTATGTGATGATTGTTGCTTTCTTGTAGTAGAAATCGTTGGTAAGTGCAATACAAACGAAGATATGTTTGTCTATATCAGTTAGATGTGTTCACTGTATACACATTTTGTATGTGTTGTTCAGCTATACAAACATCAGTATTTAGTGCACAACAAATTGATGAAAAGTTCCCAAGGTATGTGAGATACACAGAAAGAAATAATGAGTTTGCAAAGGATGCTGTACCATGTGCAGAGACCTTCAGGCCTTAATGAGTTAACACTCGCTGAGCTATGAAGTGAGATAGGGCAACAGGAGCACATGAAATGCAATGGCTCCAACCCAAACAGAGTCTTGGCCTGTAGTTTAGCCTCCTCAACTGCTGATCGTTTAAAAATCAGCATGCCTTTATTTTTTTAATTTCAATAAAATTGAGTGAAACCACTGAATATCCTGTCAGCTGAATCATGTATTTATTCATTTTTAGTAATTTAAGAAGTTTTATATAGCGCTAGCCTGACCGGAGGGTATCGGAGTGCTTCACAACAGTTACTGAGCAGAGCAAACGAGAACAGAACATATTACAGTAAAGCGAGCAAAAGAGAGCAGAACATATTGCAATAAAGCAAGACATTCCGGATGAGAGTCCTAGTAAAGAAAACGTTGAAAAGTTCTGTTACAAGGTCTTGTTAAATGTGTCATTATAACCACAGCCTCTATTGTAAAAAGATGGAGAAGAATTGTAATATTTCTATCATGTACAGCAGGGGGTACTTTATCCCATATAATACATGGTCACTCCATCACCTTTCCTACAAACCACTTAAAGCATTGTTGTGTATCTGTTTCATAAGAGTGAATGAGCACGTTTGCAAACATGAAGAGTTAAAATAAAACCTCTAGTGCAAAATTAAACACATCGAAAACATGTTAGATATTTGTTGCAAACCGATATTAGAAGCAGTTCAATATAAGTCAGTTTAAAAAAAAAAAGCTCCAGTAGCTCAGAATGTGTAGAAACAAGCAGAACAATTCTAGCTTTTCTCAAGCTAAGACGTGCAAAAAATAAACATATTCTCTCAGGTTGTCATTGTAAGCTAGTAAAATAGATCAAAAGGAAGAAAAGCAATGCTGTAACCTGTACTGTTACTTCAGAGCATAAAACCAACCCCAAAATGAAGATACCACAGGCAATGGAGAACAAAGTCATTAATGGATCTGTTGGTAGTGAGGTTTCTGATCTATCTTCATACGATTAAGGACTTTGGTACAAAAATCCAGAATGGGTGTGCATGTGTACATAATACCAACAATTAGGCAGTCCCATCAGCTTGTGTCTGTGAAAAAAGAAAAATTGTGAGAGAAATGCGCATCAGAGTGTAGTTGGCCTAGTGCAATTTGTAACTTGACCGCGGACTGTCTGCCTCAGGTGAACTTATTTTAAGCAACCCACATCCTCACGAGATACCAATATTTTCATGGAACCTGCCAGGATCCTGTAAACCTCCTCTCCTATTTCGAAGACTGTAATAATCCCTTCATCGTAGATATGGAAGGAGAGTAGTCACACTGGAAGCAACCCTTCCCGCAAAGCCTGGCTTTCTACAAATGAAACATTCTGTCATCTGTCCACTTTTGACTTTTGGAAGGTTGTAAAACAATGAAATGACAACTGAATTGAGGCTCCTTGGAGGGTACCACAAGTTATCAGCCACACAAAAGCGTTACATTCAATCATCTCAAATCCGCACCCACAATATTTCATTTCAGGTTGTGAATGTTCTGCCACAACTTGAAGTTGTGTTACGTTGTCGTAAACACATTCTTCTAGGTTGGCAAACTCTGTTCATGACTTAGAAATTGGTAAGACTTAGAAGGGATTTATTTGCTCTTTTCCGAAAACTAACGAAAAGAAAACCCTGAATCACTTTGCTAAGTTAAACAATTAAACATTTTCGAACATGAAGTGTTAGCATATGAACATAGAATAAAATAACATATTAATTTTACGAGAAGACATCCTCACAACCCAAGACAAGTTAAGAGGTGCTAAATTGATCAAATTAGTTTGGGGCAGGTTGCCGAAATAACTAGTTATGACCTGGAACTAATAGAAACTCTAAGACCAACACAATGCCTTGCTTGCGTACTTCCTTCATTAGGTGAGAGAGGCTACAGCAAAGATGTTGCCCACATACCCTCTATTAAAGTCCACATTTATGCTTCCTTCCACTTGACTATTTTGCATTAATATACTTGTTTTTTCTAACCAGTGTAGACATGAGTTCTTAGGCTAGTGGTGGGAACATTTCTGTCAGGATAAGCAGAAAGATGGTTTGTGTTGAATTCAACCAAAGCTGTTGGGGTGATATGCAGGCACTGTCACGTGTCTTAACCCAATTAAGATTGAACTCACATTTTGAGAGGTCATCTTTCAAAACAGTCCATAACACCTTGCTGAATGCTTGTTATATATACAGAGAAAGTAGCAAATATGAAAAACATTCCAATGTGGCCAGATATATAACATCTCTAACCTTGCCTTGGGGTTTTCTGAGCCTTGCACTGCTCATAAAAACACAATTAATAAACAAGGATCAAAGAGGGACACCTTCACACAGTACATATTAGTATTATTGCAATTAAAGTAGTTATCCATAAATGTATTGGTGAGATTAGGTGATACAGTGAGCAACGGGGTAGGATCTGTGCTCACCATGTGAAGTACTATTCACTTACCACCAGTGCCTAATTTGTACAATAGTGAGAGCCAGGACCCAAAGTTTTGCTCACAGGTCCACGGCTGATGCTACCCAATTGCGGGGGGGGGGGGGGGGGGGGAAGGAGGGGGAGGATGATGAATACTTCGGGTGTGGAGTCTTGATTACACCTCATGCCTGTTTCATCCATCACCAGATACTCTGTGCCCTTGTACCTAGCTATAGCAGGTTCTTTTTCATCTCTGCTTTGTCCTTTTGCAACTGATTATTTTTGTCGTCTTTTTTCTTTTCCTCTGTTGTGTTCTCTCTCTTGCTCTGGATCTGAGTATGATAAGGAAAAATAAGTGCTGGTGGACCCTACCTGCAGCCACCACCTCAAATGAAGCACTGCCTAACACTAAGTGGGAGAAATTCACTCCCTCCATAAAATTGATTTGAGCAATCTGGATAGTTTCAGTGTTTCAACATGTTTAGTATAAAAAAATGAAAAAGTGACACATTAAAATTCCTGTTTCTTTTAAATAAAATATTTTATTAAACTCTAAAATCTCTGGGATGCCTAGAGGTTTTTTGCTGCTATGCTGAGGCTACTGTGAGAAAATAGTTACATGTAGTTGATATGAAGGGCCCGTGAAGTGTGAGGTGAATAAATCACTGTTTAATATTAAATTCTGAAATCGCTACCCTTCATATGACTTTAAGGCTTATAGAAGATATGCTTACTGCCTTGACTATTCCAAAAATGTACATCCTTTGAGTAGGAACAAATACTCTCTGCATCATTTGTAGTGCTTATCTTTGGAGATCATGTTGTTTGTAATTGTAGTTCCAACTTATGTCTGAGTAGGCAGTGGGTGAACATTCAGAAAATCTGTGGCCACCTCATGATCCGACCAAGGTATCCTGGTAGTACATTTTCCATCAAGTGTTGCACAACACTGCAAAGAGGTTAGGAAGACCTTGAATGGTAACCAAACTTTCACCTCAATTTACTTATTTCAGGTGCTTAACATTGAGTCTATATAAAGTACCTTTAAAGGGATTTGTTTCTCTTGAAGGTCAAAGATGGGTTGACCACAACTATTTCCCTCAGGGTAGGATTACGTGATAAAAGGTCCCATCTCCTAATCAAAATCTGCTAGAACAAGTTTGCCTGCCGTGTATATTTTGTTATAAAGTGAATGGGATCCCTCACTGTGCTGGTCTTCTCTTTTCTAGGTCTAAAAAGATCCTCTCCTCCATTCACCTTATCCGCTGTTACACTGGCTGGGATCTGAATAGCTTGAACTACCACCAGCCCAACTGGACTTAAAAGGGACATGCCTTATTATCTCAAAGTGATTTATATTAAATAAACATTTTCTTCAAAGGATCTATTTGGAGTGGATGATTTATTCCAGCACAAAGTAGAATAAAGCATGCTCTCAGTTGTAGCGAAAAACACTGAACTGCTTGAAAGTAGGTTAACAGCAAAAAATGGAATAGAAAAACAACAAATATAGCCAGGAGAGGACACATGCAACATAGTTAGTGAGCTATTACGTAACTGGGCACATGCCTGGATGACACTGCTACTCCCTCCCATTGCACCACAGTCCATTAAAAAATAATATCTATATTTTCCTAGAAGAAACTAAACCCTCATCACTGCAATAGTAATCTTTAAGGTGGTTGCTACCAGCTGCTGTGGGAACATAGAAGGACCATGCCAGAGTGATCTAAATGGAGCGTTGTAACAATCTCTTACAGCGGTTATGTAGGAAACCCTTCCCTCCCTTCTTTTCCAAGTAGCTCTTTATGAAAATGCTTTAATCTTTAAACATCACGAGTTTAACAAAGGCATTCTAGAACATCAGGATTACACATTCAGTCCAACATACATGCCCATATACATCTGTGTATCAATCCCCTGGAATGTAATGGAAAAACACCCACTGTGATAGCCCAAGGACCCAAACCAAACCTGCCTGTGAACGGGTTCGAGGATGATGTGTCCAATTACAATGACCATACAGCACCTCTACTGGACGTCTAGTGCACAGGAAAATGAGCTAAAACATGGCACAAATGTCAAATGTGGGAAATAACTAGAATGTCTGTGGAATATAGATCACCCAGTAGAACTTTATAAGCAAGTGCCATAGTGTTGTGTGTACCATCCATCAGTAGAGGGAGGCGTGGAGCCATAGGGGTTGTATAAAAAGAAGGCCCCTAGGTGCACAACAGTGAGTGCGGGTAAAAAGTAGCAGGGCAAGGGAGCCAGCCTAGTCGCCCAGAAAGCACTTATTAATAGGGGGCCACAAACTAGCGGGCACCCAACTGGCCATCGTATAGTAACCACTCAGTCGCAAGGTGGTCTCTCATCTGTCTGTACCAACAGTTTATCGAGATACACATTCCATGCATCCAGCAAGGGCACTGCTCCACGCTGCATGGGTAGCAACCTCCACGTTGTTGTCTCAGCAGGCCCTTTAACCAAAATCACAGCAATGGTGCCACTGTGGACTTCCAAGTCATGGCTATGCGGCACTTCAGGAAAATGAGCGCCAAGTCGATGAACCTGACAGTATATCTGTTCCTACGCTTGCGAGTGGTCAGACCCAGGTGGCAATAAAGAGAATCGACCTGTAAGGAATGGTCCATGATATCAGACAGGGTCTTACCATATGATAAAAGTTGGCTATGATGAGGAAGCACCAGGGGCATCTTGGAGGAACACCCTGAAAGATACAATGAAGTTGCATAGGAGTCAGATAGGCCTGGTAGCTGTAACTGAACTGGGTATATTTCCTGTTGGAGCTCTTGGAAACACTCCATACCTGCTCCAACACATGGGTCCACTGTCTGTTTGCCAGGTCCTGGCCAAGAAATAGAGCCCATGTATCCCTCAATGCTTGGAGAATCGGGATGCAAAGTTCAAACAAACCTTCGAACTACCGCCCGATTTCGCTTCTCCCGTGGCCAGCCAAACTCGCGGAGGTGCATGTTAACACCGCCCTCACTGATCATCTGTCGCGTGCCAACATTCTGGACGACACCCAGAATGGTTTTCGGGCCGGCCACAGTACGGAGACAGCATTGTTATTTATGGTCGAGCACCTGCGGGCAGTTCTGGATGCAGGTCAAACGGCGGCGCTTGTTTTGTTAGACCTAAGCACCGCCTTTGACACGGTCTCCCATGAAATTCTCCTGCAGCGGCTGGAGGAGATAGGGGTGACTGGCACTGCACACCAGTGGTTTCGTTCGTTTCTCAGGGATCGTTCCTTCTGTGTGGCGTCCCCGCCCTATCAGTCCAAATGTCATCCTCTGTCTCTTGGGGTTCCGCAGGGTTCCTCGCTGAGTCCCACGTTGTTTAACATCTACGTGAGGCCGCTGGCTGAGGTGGTGAAGCTCTGTGGTATGACCATGGTGTCATACGCAGATGATACCCAGCTAGCGGTCACGATCAGCGGGGACTCTGGGGTGGATGCCCCAAGATTCAGAGAAGGACTTAGGGCGGTGGCTGGTTGGATGACGTCCAACTGTCTCCAACTTAACGCCAAAAAAACGGAGGTGATGGTCTTTGGGAAGCGGACGGACCTTTGGGGAGATACCTGGTGGCCCCCTGAGTTGGGTCCCACCCCCACTCCGGTTGCGGAGATCAAAAATCTTGGTGTCTGGCTGGACCCTTCCCTCAACTTTGTTGGTCACACTAAAAGGACGGCGGCGTGCTGCTTTGGCATCTTGCGCAATCTGCGACCTGCCCTTAAATATTTTGATGCCGCAACCCGTCAACTTGTGGTACAAGCAACGGTTTTGGCTCGGCTGGACTATGCCAGCTCCCTTTTCATAGGGTTAAACCAGGCCGAGCTAACCCGACTTCAAAGAGTGCAGAACGCAGCGGCCAGAGCAATCGTAGGTCTTCCTAGGTTTTGCTCGGCCGGTCCAACCTTGCGAGCCTTGCATTGGTTACCCGTTAGGCAGCGGATCCATTTTAAAGTACTGTGCATATCTTTCAAGATTCTGAAGGGCCTACCGCCTCCCTTACTGTGCCAACTTTTGTGCTCTTACATCCCGGGCCGCACTTTGCGTTCGTTGGACCAAGAACTAGCGGCAGCCCCTCGGTTCAAACTCAGTCGGGCGGGGGGTCGCTCTTTTAGGGTGCGGGCAGCCGCGCTCTGGAACGCTCTCCCCTTGAAACTCCGGACCCTTGGCGACTTGCTTTCCTTCCGCAAGGCCGCTAAAACCCTTCTGTTCTCTGAGTTATGTTAAAATCCATACCCCCATTTTTAATTAATTTTTTCTGTTTTCTGTTGTGTTGTGTTCGCCACCTTGTCGGTGCGCCGGGACGCTCCTTCGCTGGAGCAGCCGTGCGCAATACAAATAGCCCTAACATAACATAACATAACATAACATAACATATAGCAGCATGCGTCCCCCAGAGGGTAAAGTAGCAGCAAGTGCACCTCCGCCTATGCGGACAGGGTGCTATCTGTCAATGTCCACTGGCAGGAAGCGGACAGCAGAAGTAGCAGCAATGCAGCTGTAGTATCTAAGGCCCAATTGTTCATGCCAGTCATGTGGGCCACAACCAGTCAGAGAAGAAAGGAGAGAAACATGCAGAAATGAAGGGATGAGGGCCTCTAATGTCTCCGGCGGAGGCAATCCGTCCGCCATCATAATCGACCCCTAAATGTGGTTCTACAGCAGGAGTAAAGTTGCCCACCATTAACCCCTTTGCTGCTGGGCCTTTTCCCCCCATGCTAAGCCTTTTTTGGCTAGTTGGTGTAGTTCTTGCTTTGGACCCTGTAACTTTTTATCCACATAAGGTATCCACAACAGATTTGTGTCCTTTTTTTCCAACATCCTGAGGATTCTAAAGGTACCCAGGGTTTGTGAATTCCCCTTGAGGGCAACAAGAAATTAGGCAAAATATAGCAATTTTAATTTTTTTAAATAGGAAAAAACTGCTGCAGAAGAAAGAGTCTGTTTTATTTTTTCTCCTGCAAATGGTATTAACAAAGGGTTTGTGGTTCTGTAATTGACATCTTCCCTGCTTTCAGGAACAGGCAGACTTTTATCAGAAAACCAACATTTTCTACACAGTTTGGGCATTTTACTGGGACATAGCCTATTTTTCCTGCTTTCACCTTTTTCAAGCTAGTGGTAGAAATGGGTATGATAGTAATAATGGATCCCAGAAACATACACAGCACTGAAAAGTAGACACAATTCTAAATTCACCAAGGGATCATTTATGTAGATACTTTAAGGTTTTTCTCTAGAAACTACCAGTTGAAAGAAAAAAATACTGAAATTGAGTTGAAAAAAACAGCAATTTGTACCAAAGTTTTCACTTGTAACTTCTTCTAAATATGGCAAATTTTTAAAAGCAATATAACGTTACGTCAGCTGGACCCTTCTGGGTGCAGGGATACAGGAACCCTAGGCACCCAGAGCCAATAACTGAGCTGAGCTTTGCAATGGTTTTTTATTATGTACCAGGTATATAGCAATTCATTTGGTAAAATGTAAAGAGTGAAAAACTAGTATCAAGGAAACCTATGTATTTCTGAAATTAGACCAGAATTTAGAGTTTATAAGCAGTGGTTATTTGCACATCTCTGAAATTGTGGGTACCCATACTAGCACGTGAATCACTTATGTGGGTAGGCCTGGTCCCTGCGACAGGACACAGCCCAAAATACAAAATGGACACATCACATTTTTCAGTGAAAACTGATAATTTTTTTGCAATGTGCCTGGCTGTGCATTTTGCTCAGCCAGCGCCTAGGGAAACCCAGGGGAATCCAGGATGGGCTGACTTGTGTGGCTCCCACCAAGTTCTGTTACCTAGAATCGCTTGCAAACCTCAAATTTAGTAAAAAAATATAACATTTTCCTTACATTTCTGCCTGGGATTACTGCACCAGCACAAATGTCCTACCACCCAGCACTCCCTTCGGCATCCTAATGAAAATTATACCTCACTTGTGTGGGTGTCTAATGCAGAGTCAGCCTAAAAATGCATTTACAAAAAAATAGTGCTTAGAGCTCCCTGTGCTATCCCCTCAATCCCTATATTTTTGGCCCTTCCCAGTCGCAGGCCCTTGGCCCACCCACATGAGTGAGGTATCATTTTCCTCAGGAATCCACAACTTTGAAACACATAAATGTGAGAAAAATTTGATTTTTTGGCTAAATTTAAGGTTTGCAGGGGATTCTGGGTAGGAAAACATTGGTGGATCCATGCGAGCCATACCTCCCTGTACTCCCCTGGGTATCTAGAGGTCAGAAATATCTGGTTTTTGTAGATTTCCCTAGATGGCTGCTGAGCCCAAGACTAAAAATGCAGGTGCCCCCCTTTCAAAACCAGGTTGTTTTGTGATAGATAATTTTGATGTCTCCACAATACATTTTGGGCCCTTCCATGCCACAGGTACTTGGCCCTCCCAAACAAGTTAGGTACCGTTTTTAGCGGGAGACCTGGGGGAATACTGGGTGGGAGGAGATTTGTGTCAGCCCCGTAATCCCACAACTTTCCCACACAGGAATATTCCTAACCACACAAGTGAGATACCAGTTTTATTGGTAGACTGGAGGGAATGCTGGGTGGGGGCATGGTCTTGCCCATTGTGGGTGCCCCCAACCTCTCTTTTTCTTAAAAATGTAAATCCCTGGTCTCTATTGGGTTTCTGCCCCTCTCAGGGGGCATATCGGGGTGACCCGGGGCATCTGACCCGGGGGGGGGGGGAGAAAGACTATCCAGTTTGTTTGGAGGCTGCATTGGCATGCCCACTTTGGGCTGCCCCACCCCTAAATTTCTTTTTTTTTAGATTCCTAGTGTCTGGAGTCTTTCTGCCCCCTATGGGCCATTGCCCATCTATAACCCGGTGGGTCAGAACCACTGTTTGGAATTACATTTGGGAGGGCGCCTGGTCATGCCCATTGTGGGCAGCCCGACCACTCTTTTATTATAAAAAAAAATGTCTGGTGTCTAGTGAGCTTTCTGCCCCCCCCCCACCTGCCCCCCCCAGACGGGCAGAAACACCTTCCAGTTTGTTTGGGTGGGTGGGGCATTGGCATGCCCATTTTGGGCCGCCCTCACCCCTTAATTTACATTAAAAAAATTCCTGGTGCCTAGTGTTCTTTTTGCCCTTCCTGGGGGGGGATATGGGGGGATATTGCCCCATCATCCCCCAGGGGGTTAAAAAGACTGATTATGCCCAAATCCTTTGGGGGAGTAAAAGCCCTTGTCCAAGGGGTTGCTCCCCTCTCCCTGGGGTCTCGTGGGTGGATCCCTGCTTTGGGATCACCCTCCTGCAGTGATTCCCAAGAAGGTATCCAGTAGGGATGGGTGATATTGGAAAGGGGAGATTCACCCATTTCCAAAAATACCGCTCCCATCTGCCTACATGTTTGGGGCTGAGATAGCCCCACAAGCATGTAGGCATTGAAAGTGAAACAAGACCATCGGCACATTTCACTTTCGTTTTCAGCGAAATGACATCAGCGCACCGTGCGCGCAGATCATTATTTCAGTGTAAACCCCAAACAGAACATCCTTGTGAGCAGGGGGAAGCTATTCCCCAGCCCCGGAGGCTGTTTTAGAATAAAAGAAACCCGTCTGGTGCCATGTACACGAGCACCATTGCCTTGGAGGGCTGCCATGCGTTAGACGCACTGAATGGTTTAAGAATTTGTTTTTGATTATTTTTTATTAATAAAATAGTTCAATGGACCACTGCCCTTTATCAACAGCAAAAACAAGAATTTTTAAATAAAACATTCTCTCAAATGACATTTTACGAAAAGGGAAGTTCATCATTATTAGTTAAAAACATTATTTGAAAACAACTCATAAACACTGCCCCACAGCTGCCAAAAGAGAGGGAGATTCAGAAGCAACAAATAATAAGCAACATCAGGGACCCTCCTCAATTAACTTTTGGCCAACAAATGTCACAGATTTTGCTTTCTCAATTTCATATAGAGCAGAAAAGTCTTTAAAAAATAGGTTTTCTCTGCCAAGTTTAATAGATTAATGCCCTAATTTAACTCTATGCAAGACTTTTGCCCACTCTTAAGAGCAAAGACTAATCTTGCCTTTAGTAATAGAAAACAGAGAATGTGATCATCGGATGAAGTTCTAATAATCAGACAATTCTTAGATGATCTTTAAAGTACTCAATCACAGGGTTGGCTTCTGTCTTCCTGTATATTATGCGATCACTCAAATGAAAAACCCATGGATAATTTTTACAAATCTAATTAGACATACCTACAATTTCATGCAAGTAAAAAGTCCAACAATTGATTTCTCTTTTTTAGGCAGCAGTGTATAAAAGAAAACAGATAAATGAATTAAATAATACCCAAACATCAAATTATATATTTTGTCTCTATTGAGGTTATTACCAGAACTAACAAATAAACATAACAATTTGGAAATGGTGGACTGGAAAATAAAACTACATTCAGTTTCAGGTGCAGATCAGTAAGGGAAGTCTAGTGTGAGTTTATAAATTCCCAATAAGAGAGAAAGGGCTGTAAAGGCCAATGAATTTAGATGATCTTGACAAACTTGACCGTCAATCTTATCATTCCAGAACTAAAAAATCAAAGGCCATGTAAGTTTACATTGAACCCTTTCATTTTCTGCGTGACGGTGGCAGCCGCTTCGAAAGGTCTGAGCTCACGGGCAAAAACTTCCGGTAAGAATGAATCACAGCGAACGAGGATAAAGGCAATCAGCTGGAACTGCTATAATCGGTTGAAGTGAGTGGAGTGGTGTTATATACAAAACAAAAAAAAAGTATTTGGGCTTGCTGTATAGGTTGTAAACGCTGTAATAAGTGAGTTGATTGCTACATCGCTACACTGTATACCGCTATATTGTGTTACTTGGACTGTTTGAGACTTTGGAGATTTCTGCATATGAGTGCTCTAGCTACAGTGAATTTAATTCAAGGTTATTGTCGGCCTTTTACCATTTATCTTCGGAAACGGCTAAGTCATACCCCCTAAAAGTGGTCGTGGAGGAAAAACCAAGGCAGTTAGTGATGCGGTGAGCAGGGCGCCCTGTCCGCTAGCAGTGCTAAAGTTGGGGTGGAAGGATCCGGCTCAGAGCTGGCTATACAAGAGTCGGACAGTAAGAAGACCCCCCAGATAGAGCAGTTATTTTTGACCAAAAAGAATCAACTACTAATGGTGGTAACTCGGAGTGTGGCTAAGGAAATAAATGAAGGCGAAGTTACACCAACTGAGTATCTGGACTATGCGCAGTATAAGGAGCATCAGGAAAACCAAAAAAGTCAAAAAGGTGTAGACTTGAAGGAAGCAACTAGCGATATAGGAGGGGCAACGACAATGGCGGAAGCTGCACTGGCATCAATGGGGCTGCAGCAGGAGACGACCGCGCTGGCTATAGCAACTGACTTGTGTAGCGGAGGTGCTAATAGGGAGAGCGATTCAGGGGAAGGAAACTTCTTTTCTATATCAGATCAGTGAGAGTACTCAGAGCTATCAAATGCCGACGAGGATGGAGAACTAGAGCTTAAATCATTTCTCTTGGAGAGATCTGCAGTTAGTTCTGGAAGGAAATAAATACTGCAAACCCTGAAGAAGATAATCATGAAACTAATATGTTACACAAACCAAGGGCAGACAAGGAGGCTGAAGAGGCAACTCAGGCAGTGAAGATTATGATACATGGCCCTCCTAGCTCCACTACAACTGAGTCAGTCTTAGAGATGGCCAAGTCGGATCAAGATGGGGATGGAGTTTCGGCATCGCATTTGACTGGCCTAGATTTCATTGGAGTCAATTTATCAATGTATTTCAGAGCACAGGGCTGAGACACGCACGGAAAGCGCAAAAACACATTCCACTTGTTGAAAATTGCAGAACGCTGTCAGGCGGATTGCGAAAACGTGCACTGAATTTATGGAAAGGCTGAATAAGGCGGAAGCAAGAATCTCCACATTAGAAGATGACATGGCAACACAAAAGGCAGTGGTAGAAGATTCGCGGCAATACAGGGAGGATTTGCAAGCCAAACTGTGGACTTGGAGAATCGCATTCGGAGGACTATTCTGCTGATTTTAGGAATTCCTGAGGGTACTGAGGGACAGGATATTTGCAAGTGTGTGGTCGAACTTTTCACAGAGGCCTTTCCTGAACTCACAGATTGGAATTGGTCTAATGAAGTAGAGAGGGCACACAGGTTCCCATTTTAACAGAGGCCTACGAAATCTGGTGATAAGGATGTCGGATCTAGGGCAATTTTGATCTGTCTGAATAACTTTTTTGGCACGCCAGGCGATATATGATCTTGCACGGCCAGATAAAAAGCGGATTTCGAAAGGCACACAATTATTTGTAAGACCCGACTTTTGTCATCAAACTGTGGAGAAAAGGTGGCAGTTACATCAGTTAATAACTCCCCTTCAAGGGAAAGGGGCGCAAGTATTTCCGTTAAATCCCACCACTCTTAAATGATTCTAAAGGGTTAAACACGTTTTTTCACTTCAGATGTGTCCGCAAAAGAATACTTGGCTTCGATATAAATGTCAACACAAGTTTTTATAAGTACTGATAGATATAAAACATCCTCTTCGTGATGTATAATTGGGAATGTCTTCGTTAGTTGCTATAATCTGGCTGTGGTAGGATCACGTTGATTGTACATGGTAGGTTGTTTATTAAGAGCATGTTAGTGAGTCAAGTACCCTTGCAATGTATTTAATTTAGCTTTAGGCCGCCAGATAGGATTGGATGGGGGAACTTAGGGGGGGACTCACTCTGCATATATAGGGCCATGTGCCTTTTTGCCTGTAAATTGGGGAGAGGGAGTGTGGAGGGGAGGGTAGTAGGGTGGGTCTAGGGGTTGGGGGCACTGGGGAGGTTGTGGGTAAGGTGTAGGGTGGAATTGGGAGGCTATAATTCACAAAAATTAATCCATGGACAGGTATTTTAGTTTCATTTTGATATGGTCAACATGCACTGGATAAAGATCAGGAATGAGTCAGGAAATGTTGGGTAATCATGTTGGGAATGGCAGTTAATGGAATTTGTATATGTTCATTCAATATTTGTGGCCTCAACAATAGAAATAAAAGGCGGAGGATAGCAGCGGAATTATGTATTATGAAACCTGATATTCTGTGCATCCAGGAAATGCACATACCTTGGGCTAAACGAAAACTGATGGAAGAGCTAGGATATACACTTCTTGCCCCAACTCGGCAGACTAGCACTAATAGGGGCGTAGCTATTTTGGTACATGGTGGTATCAGGGGGACTGGGAGGGTAATGGTGGATAACTCTGGAAGATGGGCGATTGCAGAAGGTCTTATTATTGGAATGACTAAGCGTATTATTTGTTCAGTCTATAGGTCAAATGTAGACGACGCGGGTATATTAGAAATACTAAATGTAGAATTGGCACTATGGCCTACCCCGCTGATCTTCTGTCCAAATTATAAGTATGTGGGTCAAAAGCCCAAAATCTTTAAGGCTTTAGTTCAAGTGCTGAGGGATCATGGGCTAGTGGGCACATGGCGGGCTATAAATGAGTCAGATCCGGATATATGTTTTTTCACACCCGCACCTAAAATTCGTTCGATTAGACTATATATTCATGTCCAGGTCATTTATAGTTGGAGCAAAAATGCAGGTCTGGCCCCGGATCATGGCTGATCATGGTCCCTTGCTGCTAAACGTGACTGTAATAAGACGGAGGAAGGTTGGAAGGTCATTCACTTTAACAGAAAATTATTGAACGACAAGGTATTTAGAGATCATATGCTCAGGCGGGCTAGGAACTTTTTAGAGATAAATAGGGGATCAGCCTCTAGTCCTATCATATGGGATACTCTCAAAGCTGGAGGGGTGTTAAGTTTCAGATTAGCCAAGCAAAAACAGAGCCAAATAGTAATGCAGCAATTACTAGATGAGCTTCGCGGTGCGGAAATGGAATTGTTAAATATTCTTAGACAAGGATCAGACTGCAACGCTGTATATGGCAAGATAGCATGTGCCAAAGCTAAAATAAATTCAATTTGATGCAAGGAAAATGCCATCCAATATAATACATATAAACAAATAGATATGAATATGGAGAGTCGACGGGGCGATGTCTTGCACAAAAACTCAGAGTTAGACAAGCATCTCAGATAATTCCGGCGATGAATGATGTTGGGGACAAAACAGTCGAAACAGAAGAAGGCATTTTGGGGGGTTTCTAGGAGTTTTATCAAGAGCTATATAAGCAACATGATTTGGACGAATTAGACATAAAGAATTTCTGTCCAAAAATGTACTTGAATAAAATCAGTGTGGCGGACCAAAGATCATTAGATGAATTAAAAACAATCGAAGAATTAGAGGAAGCATTAGGTCAGCTAGCACGTGGGAAAGTTGCAAGACCAGATACATTACCTTTAGAGATTTATCAGCTGCTTATGCTGGTGTTGAAAACTGATATGCAGGGTGTTTTTCAGGAAGCTCAGTTGGGGAATGTGCCTCCATCTTGGGATGAGGCAAATATAGTTGTGTTTAAAAAAAAGGACAAACCTCCTGATATACCAGGGTCATATAGACCAAAATCTTTGTTGAACGCTGATGGAAAAATGTATTCTAAGATTTTGGCTAATAGGCTAGTTCGAGTTATTACGCCCTTAGTTTCCAGGTCTCAATATGGATTTATTCCAGGTAGATGTACCAACAACCATATTCATAGAGTTATCACTCTTATAGACCACTCTAATGTGCACCATAAAAAGCTTGGTTTAATATTTTTAGTTGCCGAGAAGGCGTTCAATCGTGTATCCTGGGTTTTTATGTGGGGGATCATGCGGGGCATGGGGTACGGGCCGGGATTTATCAAGGCGATTCAGAGTATGTATCAATTGCCGCAAGCTAGAATTTGTGTTATGGGCAGGGAATCTCAGCAAGTATCTATTAATAGGGGAACTAGACAGAGATGTCCCTGCTCTCCATTATTGTTTGAGTTATATATTGCCCCAAACGTGCCTATGCTAGAGCAAAGTATTAGTATAAGATCAATAGAATGTGGAGGTCATTTGGTACATGTTATAGCATATGCAGACGATATCATCGTAGCTTCTGCAGATCCAGCACAGGTCATACGTGAGATAGAAAAGCTAGCTGAAGAATTTAGGCTGGTGTCTGGATACAAACTTAATGCGTCCAAAACCCAGATATTATGTACTGATCAGGCGTGTCCTGGGGAGAGTCATGTAACAGATGAAGTCTGATATCTTGGCATCAAAATTAGATTGTCTCTACAAGAATTAGTCGAGGTTAATTGGAGTTGCATAGTTTCAGGGGTTAAGCAGCAGTTGGATCGGCCCGAGTGTCTGCATCTGACTTTAGTGGAGAGACAAAATGTTTTAAAAATGATTGTCCTTCCTACTTACTCTATTATTTTAGGGCAGTACCATTGGAGTTAACAAAAAAACAGTTCAAAGGGATTCAATCTATATGTGATAGATTTATGTGAGGACAACAAAAAGCGATTACGGCCTGTAAGGTAAATGTCTTACTATTCCACAGTTGAATGATTATACTCCACTTAATACAGCTGTTAGGTTCCCATAAATATTCTGGGATTATAAGATGCTGTGTTGGAAGATGAAGTGGATTAGATATCTGGGGGACTTGTCCAGGAAGGGGTTCTATGTTCATTTTCGGAACTCGTTGAAAGCTATGAACTCCAACATCAGGATTTCTTCAAGTATCTGCAATTACGAGATTACCTGGTCAGACACCAGCTACATGAGGGTAGCATCAAGGTATTACCAATAGTGGAGGAAATCAGGAAGAGGGCTAAAATAGGGCAAGATATGGGTTTTATATTCCATGTTAATTGAGTCTCAAAATGATGATTTGGCTGTTCAAGAGTGTAAATGGTCTGCACGATTTGGGTATGAAGGAGTGCTGATGTAGACTTCCATCGATACGGCAGGGAAAATATTGCTTTCATCAAATCTGCAAACACAACACTATGAAACCATCTTCGATTTGTATCATACACCAGAGTTCATGATGAAGTGGGGTGAGGATCATGATCGAAAATGCTTCAGGTGCAGGGCCGACAGAGCTGATATTGTACATATCTTTTTTGACTGTACGGCATTGATACAATTAGAACAACAAATAGAGTTGTTTTTGCAAGAGGTTACAGATAGCTCAATACCAATAACAAAGGAAATGATGATATTAGGGGTATGGTTTAGTGTCTCAAGCGAACATCCAGAATATAAATTTAGATATATAACATCTATTGCCACAGCAGTGGCCCGGTCATGTATTGCCTCATGTTGGCTTCAAAGAGCGACTCCCACATTTGAAATGTGGGAGGCTAAATTTTATAATGTATTTAATATGGAATATAGTTTATATTCTCTAAAGTCACCCAGATAACAAAAACTGGGGTTGCAGATATGGGATTCTATGATACAGTATATGTAATAATTATCTGACCTTGGGTCTATAACGATATTATGATTGAAATATTTTTTTCCCTGTTTTGGTCTGTTTCTTTTTTACTTTTAACTGCATTAATGGTAATCCTGTTGAAATAATATGTATGTATTGACCACAAATGTTATGATTTATATCTGTGACATGGAGTGAGCTTATAAAAATAAAATAGAAAAATAAAATACCCCTTTCATTTTCTTGTTGATATGTATTTACATCATGAAAAAAGGTGCCCCAATTGACCTACTATAAGTACCAGCCACAAATATTAAAGCAAATGCCCTTCCATATTTTAAAACGTTTTTATATAAACATTTGCGAAATTATCTGGTAAAGGAGAGGCTAGTGACTGCGTCATTCCAGAGGTTAAGATGAAATAAATATTACAAATATTTATTCTTCATTCTATAGGAAGGCTTTCAGGTAAATTGAACAACCCTTATAGTTGCGCCTAAGCTTCGTGGCGCACTTGCATCATAATAGCAATAATGAAGACAGCAATCAAAGAATCGATAAAATAAAAGGGGCTATTTTGGCTTTTCTACAGTACTGGATCAGAATAATTTAGGATCTTTCAGTGTTGATGCTGTAGAGATATCATGATTCCAATCACACAATTGACTGTTATAGATTTAAAATTGAGTTTTGGCCACAAGTATGCAGAGGTAACCAATGTGTTTCTAATTCCATGTTCGACAGTTGCAGATGGAATATTTTGTTCTAGCTACCATTCTGCAATGCAGCTGCTCACACAAACATTTGAGAGCCTTTTGTTGCACAATATATACAATAAAACCATATGGAAGCCTGTGGAAGACACCCATATCCCGGAGAATCAAGGGGAGAGCCCAACAATGTGGAATATTTAATTTTAAAAATTACAAGGAACAGCATTTGTGGTCCATGGTCCTTGATCACAATTCCTAGCAATTTACAAAAAGAATCATTACTACCAGGAGCAGTTCAGAAGAAAAATTAGTTAACTAGTCTATGAATAGAGTTATGAACATAATATATTTTGGTTCTGAATTCAACGCATAACCAAAGGTCACTCATTGCTCCATGAGCTTGCTCCACACAGTAAAAGGCCTTTCATGGCATGGTCTGCACCCAATCGCAGTCAGGCACAGCCAAAGGCAATGTGCAGTACCAGCCTTAGGCAGGGGGCTAACTATTTAGAAAATCCAAATTACTAGAAAAAAGTATTAAAATAAGTTATAGATGTTTACTTCAATACTGGCATGATCTAAAACCTTCAAGGCACTGAAACTTGCCATTTGTGGGTGTCTCGGCATCCATTACTCCCCATCCACTGTTTACAACCTCACACATAATGTCACAGATAGCAGCATGAATAACATAATGAGTGTCATGACTAATAACCTCACACCTCACACCATTGTTGCACAATGATTTTGGGTTATTTTTTAACCAGATGCATAATTTTTAAAAATCATAATTTTCCAACTCTGTGAACATTTTGAATTTTGCTTAATTTCTTGCAGTGGAATTTTTTGTATATTAGACTATTATTTGCAAAAATATAATCTTACAGATATATCAAGACCTTAATATAATTTACAACAAATTCCTTACAAGTGTGCATAGATATATATTCTTAACTGCAATGGGCAGTGTTTTTTAAGCGATATTTAGAACATGTTATTTCTGAAAGACACCATTTTGTTTATGATATTATGGTACCATACTGTGAAACCATGTGGTTTCAATGCCACCAGTTTGACTTTGGTCGATGGCATCATTAAACCGTTTACCCACCGGGTGAGGGGGCATCTGCTAATGCCCTCCGCCCCTCTACAGTAGAGCTCAATTGTGGCTTTGTTCATACCTAAACCTAACTTCCCTGGTGCACACATGCACCTTCATTTCCTGTCATTGCTTTGCTTCTTGGCATACATGTTTTAAGCATTCAGCTGGCCGTTTTATTTCCCGTGTCCTCATCACATCTGTGTCCTTACCCTTTGGCTCTTTTATGCCTGTGTTTAGGAATCAAGTTCTGCTGTACCGAAACATACTCAGGGATGAAGCAACATTTTTTTTTTTAGCATACTGCACCTTCCAAATCAATTTATATATGTGCAGAAATAATAAGAGTGGAAAATTATTTTATGGGATTATTTAAAAAAAAAAAGCAATGTCATGGACCTGTCTTTGAGGCTACACTAACGCTATACACACAATTCACACTCAGTGGCCTGTAGGGAAATGAACCACCTAAGCAGATTGGGATTTTCACCCTTCATCTGATTTAGCCACAAGAGGGGCTTATGGTGTGTCTGAATCTTGAAGTGAGTACCAAACAAGTATGGCCTCCGCTTCTTCAGTGCCCAAACTACAGCAAAGGACTCCCTCTCAATAGCTGACCAACGTTTCTCTCTAGGGGTCAGCCTTCTGCTAATAAAAGCTACTGGCTGGTCTTGGCCATCTTTATTCAGTTGTGAAAGCACAGCACCTACCCCCAACTCAGAAGCATCTGTTTGAACAATGAATTCCTTGGAGTAGTCTGGACTTTGCAGAATAGGAGCAGTGCACATGGCCTGCTTCAGGTCATCAAATGCCTTTTGACAGCTGACTGTCCACTGAACTTTCTTTGGCATTTTCTTGGAAGTTAAGTCATTAAGGGGTGTCACTATGGAACCATACCCCTTGGCAAATTTCCTGTAGTACCCAGTCAGGCCCAAGAAAGCTCTGACCTGAGTCTGGGTGGTTGGAGCAGTCCAGTCCATTATGGTCTGGATCTTGCTCTGCAATGGTTGAACCTGGCCTCCACTTACAAGGTGGCCCAGGTATACAACCTGACTCTGCCCTATCTGGCACTTGGTAGCCTTGATAGTTAGGCCTGCCTTTTGCAGGGCCTCCAAAACATTCTTCAGGTGGATCAGGTGATCTTCCCAAGTGGAGCTAAAGACAGCAATATCATCTAGATAAGCTGCACAGTAGTCATCCAGTCCTGAGAGGACTTGGTTCACCAACCTTTGGAATGTGGCAGGTGCATTTTTCAGACCAAAGGGCATTACCACAAATTGATAATGTCCACCTGGGGTTGAAAATGCTGTCTTTGGCTTTGCATCATCAGCTAGTCTGATCTGCCAGTAGCCAGCTGTCAGGTCAAATGTACTCAAAAACTTGGCAGATGCAAATCTGTCAATGAGTTAATCTGCCCAGGGTATTGGATGGGCATCTGTCCTAGTGACAGCATTGAGGCCTCTGTAATCCACGCAAAACCTCATCTCTCTCTTACCCTCTTGGGTGTGAGGTTTAGGAACCAGGACTACTGGACTGGCCCAAGGGCTCTCTGAGGGCTCAATGACTCCCAAATCCAACATCTTCTGGACCTCTATCCTGATACAGTCCCTGACATGATCAGGTTGCCTGTAAATCTTATTTTTAACAGGCAGACTGCCCCCAGTGTCCACTTCATGAGTGCACCAGGTGGTCTGACCCGGAGTCAGTGAAAACATATCTCTGTAGGACTGTAGAACTTGTCTGCAGTCCTACTGCTGTTGGTCAGTGAGGCTGCCTTCCAAGGCTACACCATCAACTTAACCATCATCAGGGTTCTGAGAAAGCAGGTCTGGGAGAGGTTCACTCTCTTCCTCCTGTCCCTCATTTGTAACCATGAGCAAGCCCATGTCTGCCCTGTCAACATATGGTTTCAGTCAGTTGACATGAAGCACCCTGTGGGGGCTCCTAGGATTTCCAAGTTCAACCAAATAGGTGACTTCTCCCTTCTGCTCAACAATAGTGTGGGGTGCACTCCACTTGTCTTGGAGAGTTGCTGGGGACACAGGCTCCAACACCCACACTTTCTGCCCTGGCTGGTAAACAGTCAGTACAGCCTTTTGGTCATGCCAGGCCTTTTGCAATTCCTGACTAGCCTCAAGGTTTTTGGATGCCTTTTTCATGTACTCGGCCATCCTGGATCGGAGACCAAGTACATAATCCACAATGTCTTGTTTGGGAGGTTTGAGAGGTAACTCCCATCCCTTCTTCACCAGACACAGGGGTCCTCTTACAGGATGCCCAAACAGAAGTTAAAAAGGGCTGTAGCCAACCCCCTTCTGTGGGACCTCTCTGTAAGCAAACATCAGGCAGGGCAGCAGGATGTCTCATCTCCGCCTAAGCTTTTCAGGGAGACCCTTAATCATGCCCTTTAAGGTCTTGTTGAATCTCTCAACTATACCATTGCACTGTGGATGATAGGGTGTGGTGAACTTGTAGTTCACTCCACACTCTTTTGACATAGCAGTCAGATATCCAGACCTAAAGTTTGTACCTCTGTCTGAGACAACCTCCTTCGGAAAACCCACTCTTGAAAAAACTCCCAGGAGAGCTCTTGCCACAACAGGTGCTGTTGTGGTCCTTAGGGGAATAGCCTCTGGGGGTCTGGTGGCATGATCCACTACCACCAGAATAAATCTGTGCCCAGAGGCTGTTTGGGGATCCATTGGTCCAACTATGTCAATCCCTACACATTAAAAGGGAACCCCCACCACAGGTAGTGGTATTAGGGGGGCCTTTGTGGTGCCACCTGATTTGCCACTGGCTTGGCAGGTGACACAGGAGCGACAAAACTCCTTGGTATCCTCTGACATATGAGGCCAGTAAAAGTGAGGGACAAGCCTGTCCCAAGTCTTGTTCTGGCCAAGATGTCCTGCAAGGGGAATATCATGGGCTAGTGTGAGAAGGAAGCCCCTGAATGCCAAAGGTATTACCAACCTCCTGGAAGCTCCAGGCTTGGGGTATCTAGCCTCTGAATACAGGAGCCCATCATCCCAGTAAACTTTGTGGGTCCCACTAGCATTTCCAGCAGCCTCAGCAGCAGCTTGCTGTCTGAGGGGTTCAAGAGAAGGGCAGTCCAACTGCGCCTGCCTCAGATCTGCCCCGGAGGGTCCCTCTCTCCCAAGAAACTCAACCTGATCAGGCTCAAACTCTTCTATGACAGTTTCCTCCTGGGTCTCACTATCAGCTTCCTGAGAAGTCTGATCCTCTTCCTGAGGCAAGGGAGAAGGCACTGCCTTAACCCTATTGCTTCTCCTCCTGGTAGGCAACTGGTCCATTGTTCCAGAATCCAGTGCCTGTTCAGTGTTGCAATTTCTGACCTGTGACCTAGTCACAGCAAGGACATGTGCTGATATTCCTAACATTTCTGCATGGGTCCTATACTCCACTTCAGCCCAAGCTGAAGTCTCCAGGTCATTTCCAAGCAAACATTCTACAGGGAGGTCTGAGCTAATCACAACTTTTTTGAGGCCAGTTACCCCTCCCCAGGAGAAATTAACAATTGCCCTACTGTGAGTGGTAGTGACATTGCTAGCATTGGTCACTAGGTAATTTTCACCTAGTGTGATATGTCCAGGGTCCACAAAGCCAGGCGTCACCATTGTGACACTAGCACATGTGTCCCTGTAGGCCTGAGTCACTTTGTCATTAATTAAAGGAGTTTATCTGTACTTGCCCAAGTTATTGGGACTCACAGTAGAGGACACAATTGTGTCCCCATCACAGATCAAAACAGCTTGAGTTGGTATTCTGACAAGGCCAGAATCCATCTCAGGTCCCAGGGTTAACCCTACTACACCCTTCTGTTGAGAACCACCACTTGGAGCTGGACTAGGGGGAACAGTTGCCTTAGGGGCAATGGTGGCTGGAGCTGCCTCCTTCTTGGTGCAATCACTGGTCCAGTGAGTATTTACTTTACAAAACTTGCACCATGGTTTCTTTGGGCCTTCTTTCTTTTTAGATTGTTGGGAACCCCCACCATTAGAAGCTTTTTGGGGACCTTGAGAAGACTTCTGGTCTTTTGCATTCTCCCCACCCTTTTGGCCTGGCTTTTTCTGATCACCACCTTGGTTCTGTCCCTTCTGCTTCACCCTGGTTCTGACCCATTTGTCTGCCCTCTTACCCAATTCTTGTGGAGAGGTCAAATCAGAGTCAATCAGGTGTTGATGCAATAGCTGGTTTTGACAGTTATTAAGTATCTGTTCTCTCATAATAAGGTTTTACAATCCTGTATAGTCACTTACTTTACTGCCCATTAACCAGCCTTCCAGAGCCTTAGTAGCACGATCTACAAAATCTGTGTCTGAGTCTGTGTCTTTTGGGTATCCCTGAACAGCAACCTGTACTGCTCAGTGGTAAGTCCAAACCCATCTATCAGAGCACTCTTCAGAACATAGTAGTTGTCAGCATCCTGTTCATTTACTGTCAGGAGCTTTTCTCTGCCTTTATCTGAAAAGGAGAGCCACAAGATTGCTGCCCACTGACTTTGGGGTACCTGCTGTACTTTGCAAGCCCTCTCCAAAGCTTTTATCCATTTGTGGATGTCATCCCCAATCTGATAGGGGGGGACAATCTTGTTCAGGTTTCTGTGGTCATGAGACCTTTCCCTATCTCTAGGAATTATGCTGCCACCAGTGGACTCTAGCCCACACAATTTCTTCTCTCTTTCAAGAGATAGGGTCTCTTTTGCAAGGGCAACTTCTTGCCTCTTGATCCTAAGCTTGACCTCTCTCATACTAGCTTTATGCTCTCTCCTTTGAGAGGAAGACATCCTCCTCAGAGCAGAGGCATTGGACCCTACTGAGGAATCAGAATGATCAGAACCACTGGGCAGTGATCTACGCCTTCTGTTTCCACTGTTAGGCCTATTTGGAAGGTTAGAGGGGGGCCTACCATGGCCCTCTCCACCTCCAGATAGTTCAGTGTTGCCTAGGTCAGGTTCATCAACCTCATCCTGGTCAGCATCCACTTCATCATCAGAGACCACTGGATAGAGACCACTGGATCTTCCCCAGTATTCTCTTCTGTTTATGGATGGCCCCCGCTCTACTACCTTGGTTACCTGGGTCTGATGCATTCTCTACATCATGAGCCACTAATATATCTACCAGGTGGTTAAAGGTTGGACTCTGTCCTTGTCTCAGTCTTCTGACTGAATACAAACTTCTCAGTTCTTAAAAAGTAAATGTGTCATATTTAGAAGGCAACCTAGGGTTGTCTTCTGGCAGAGGCCCACTAGGCCCTGCTTCCAAGGACATTTCTAGTGAGGTGTGGTGTGTGCACCTACCTACACTATTTGGTTTCCTACTAGAACCTCTCTAGGAGTTTTAGTCAGGGTGTGCTATGCCCTTACCACCTACAACTACTAAGTTGAGTAGAACTTATGCATATAAGACTTCATTTATATGTACCTACAGGTACCTTGACATGATCTTTCAGATGATATCTCAAGATTATTTGGTAAAACAAATTGCAAGCTCTTATCCCACCGCTGCCACCAATGTGAGAAGTTAGCCTTTCATATGATGTCCACTAGTTCTAGTGGGCACCTTGCACCAGTCTAATCGACCCTTATTGATGGTAGTTGTAAAGTCAACCTTATAGAAAGCTATCCTAGTGGTAGCATGAACCAGCAGTCTTCTAATCCCTTGAATACCAAATGAAAGGACACTACTCAAGGTATATATCAAATATATATATGTATTTAATCTAAACACAACCCCTCTGCAGTCTTTATGAGGTCAGAGGTCAAAATACAATACAAGTCACACAGTTAATATACAATAAGTTGCACAGTATACGTTATGCCTTAGGGGCCTCACAAACCATATACTAAGAAAGTGGTATAAGTACCACGTGAGAGTTAGAAAGCAGGCCTGGGGCCTGTGGAATCACTGGGGATACACTAAACTTCCAAAGGTAAGGAAGTAGGAGGCCCACGGGAGACGCGTGCAGTGTCTAAACACAGACGCGGGTTACCATTGACTTTCTATGGGAAACGAAGAAGTTACAAACATGCAATTTAAGGACACTTCCGGAAGGACTAGGATGGAACCCTTTTAAACTAGGACACTTCAAGAGTCAAGACCCACGGGAGCACCGGAGTACTTGTGTTACCTCACCCAGGGAAGCCGGGTGCATAGGTGTCTTTTCGTGTC
Organism: Lissotriton helveticus; assembly: GCF_964261635.1. Taxonomy (NCBI): domain Eukaryota; kingdom Metazoa; phylum Chordata; class Amphibia; order Caudata; family Salamandridae; genus Lissotriton; species Lissotriton helveticus. Next base: position 395,826,352 of record NC_136057.1, read on the forward strand.
AGGTTTCGTCGTCGTTTTCTATGGAGAGCTGCAAAGAAGTGCTGCAGGCGACCAGAGGAAAAGTGTCCGGGTGGATCCAAGGGTGGATCAGTGATGTGAAGAACATGAAAGCAGAGGGGACAGAGTCTGGGTCATTAGCCAGTGACCAGAAGGTACCAGGAAGGAACCAGGCGATGTTGGGTGCTTGAAGGTGAAGAAGGTGAGTTTGTCTCTTCGGCCACGAGGTCCAGGAGGCATCGACGATAACCAGGCACTGAAATCGAGCTGTCCCATGATGGATCTAGATGACTGCAAAGTCGGTATCCGGATTGGACCCAACAAGCCTTGGCAACCGCAACCCACGCAGGATGTCAAGATTGGCTCCGCTGCAGACCAGCAAGGTCTGTGGCGCTTCTCCTTTTCAGGGAAGCTGGAGCAAGCCTGGAGCAACCAGAAAAGCAAGTTAGATTCAAGATGGCATCTTAGGGGGCTCACTAGGCAACGGGCATGGAATCGGAAAGACGCGTCAAGCTCAAATGCGAAGGCGGGGCCCACGGGACACTCGCGGAGTGTTGGGGCCTGGGCTTCGGTGCAAATGGTGCTCGGGCTTCTTGTACCCCAATGCACAACTTACTGAGGCTTCAGGAAAGGAGTGCAGGTAGCAAAATGTAGGATGTCCAAGATGTCCGGTCCCACGTCTCTCATGTCCGCCACAGTCTCAGCTTTGCTGTGGATGTGGATCGGGGTCAGAGAAGTCTGGAAGTCCAGTTCTTGAGTTGCAGAGTCTTCGGGTTCCGGCGGGAGCCTTGAAACTGCAGACAGGCGAAGTTGCTGTTGGTGCATGTTTGCACAGGGTGCTCACTCCTTGACCACAAGGGAGCTGTCTTCCGTCTTCCAATCAGAATGGAATGTCGAAGGTCCAAGATATGTCTTTCAAAGATTCGGCCAGGATAATCTAAAGTCCCAGGGACACAGCTCCTATACTTATACTAAGGATGGGGGCTGGATTACCTGACTGGGTCCCTCCTATGGGTGGACCTGAGAAGGGGGTGGTTACACCCCTTTCCCTTTGTCCAGTTTCGCGCCAGAGCAGGGCTGGAGTGCCCCAACGACTGGTTTGAACCGGGCTATGCATGGAGCACCTTGTGTGCCCCAGGCAGTGTCTAGATGCATTCACTGAATGCAGCCCTCCCTGCCCCAATACACAAAACCCCTGTCTGGGAAGGTGCCAGCACCTCCCTGGACAGGAAACCTATTGTCCAGGCCTCCCCTGCCGGAGTTTCTCCCAGCAACAGGAGGTCAGACTTGTGTCTGTGGCAGCAGCATCCATTTTGTGATGCTGAGGCTCTGTTTAACTTTAACCGGGTAAAGCAGTAACTACATGTCTTCTCCCTCTAGAAGGGTGGAATGCTACCCCCGCTGCCAGAATTGGTGGGGGGGGTAGTATTTCAAAGTGTTTGACACCTTACACAACATGTTTTGATAAAGCCAAACCAAAGTTAGCATTAACCGCGAGGATTATAATGCATTTAAGAATATACGGTATGGCTATATCATAGAACAGCTATAAGTAGATGGTTCCGAAATCTGCAGAGGGACTCAGCTCATGCTAGGGCACCCTCTCACATAAAACCAAGCGCTCTGCCTCCAGGATTGTCGAGGCCTACCATAGGAGTGGCTTATAGGTGTATATGTGTCTATATATAAAGGTAGATATAGGTATACTATATCTAAGTAAGGGGTGATTACACCTCCTTACCCAGGCTGTGTGAACAGACCTGTGGTGTCAGTTTTGAAGGAAAACCAGGGGTGGCACAAAACATGCTGCAGCTCCTGGTAGGCATAGGGTACGCCTATGCCCTGGGTACCTATGGTACACTATACAGGGGCTCACAAGAGTGGCCCAGTAACCAATCTGGTATGTACCTAAAGTACATGGTATTAATTTAGAGAGAAAACAGCTGGACTGTGGGTCGATAAGCAGGCCCACAGCCACACTAAAGTCAAAAAACCAGAGAATCACAGCAAAAAGTGGGGGTGACCATAGGAAGCAGACCCTACTCTCCTACAAAGAGAAACAATGTAACTTGTTACATTGTTTCTGTTCAGTCCTGGGTCAGCGAGGAGCTCAGAGCAGGCTGCAGACTGCAGCTGCTTGAGAGAAATCCACTCAAAGCTCTACCGATGAGCTGAGGGGCCCCCCTTCATGTACTGAAGACTGGGGGCTGCGGGGGGGGGGGGTTGTTACGCCCCTGTGGCAGCCACACCTCAAGACACAGTTCCATACTGGGATCTTCTGCTTTTTCTGGGACGCCCACCAAGCGCAGGTTTTTGTGGCAGGAGCTCCCCTCAGCATCGTCCACTCTGCTCTCCTGGTTGGCCACTGTCTTTTCTAACTCTGTGACGCAGGCTCCCTCCTCGGTTACCATCGTTCTCAGATGGACACGCGGGGATTTAATTTTTGCCACCCTGTCCACCAGCTTGCGGTGATAGGTCCTTAGGAGTCCCACTTCTTGGGCCAAATATCGATCTTGTGCTCCGGAGTTGTTTTTGTTTCTTGTGTGACCGCAAAGATCGTCCCCGTGGGGGTCCCCAGGTCTAGGTCCATGCCTTCCCTCATGGGGCCTCTGTCTCTGCCTCCACTCAACCCTGGATCTTCCGCCCTTGGCGGTTGGTAGTTTTGTTGCTCACCATCTTGAGGCTTCCCCCGTCCCTGGGCCACCAGCCAAGTTGTCTCCCCTGTGTCAGCGGACCCAGAAATTCCTGACGCCCATCAAGATGGTGGTGGGGTTGTTGGGGCTGTCACCCCTGGGTTCAGTTATCGCTCCTCCTCTCTGCCCTAACCGTGCACCACAGCTGCATCCTGTGGCAAAAGCACCACTCACCTTCCCTTTTCCAGGTCCTCACCCGTGGGCGATATTGGTCCCTGGGCTTGCCCAGACACTCTAGTCGACTTCTATCTTAAGGTATGTTGGTGAAGCATGTCTCCCCGGGCCCTTTCCTTTCCTCCAGCTCAGGTACCGGGTGGGTGTGCCCTCTTGCACTGCACGTGGTGCCATTCGCGCTGATTTTACAGCACGGGACAAACTCCTGGAACTGAAAATCAATAACAACAGTGCGACTTACCACACTCCTCAGCTCGCGAAACTACACGGAGTACAGCAATTTTTTTGGGGACCTTCGCATAGTTTCGTGTCCGCGAACTCCTTCCAGGACTACTTATATCCTGCCCATTGCTTACCATTGGTTGGCTTCATCATCACTGTCATTTGCTTTCTACTCTTTGGTAAGCGTGTCCCAGCTTCATTTCCTCTTCTTGTGTTTGGCCCTCAGCAGGAGCATGGCCCAAGTACTTGTGTCTTTCCACTCGCACTTTCAGAGCTACTTTTTCCTTTTTGTTGAAGCTCTCCATAAGAGTTCATGTGCTTACAGGCTGTCTACCTCGTGTGCTTCTCTTCTGCCCACATGTCGCTTTCTATTACCCATGCACTTTTGTCTCTCTCCTGCCCTACTGTTAATGCTTGACCCCTTCCACCCTCAGTGTTTTTGCTTGTCGACACCTGCCCTCTCCCACTCTCCGTGTTGTTGCTTGTCCCCTCTTACTCCCTCCTGCTGTCCTTCTGGTCTCAGCCCGCTATACAAAAAAAAGCACTATGACACCGCCAACGTGGGCTGCAAAGTAGCTCTTTTTTATAATTTCCTTTTTTATATTTCTGTTTATTAGTTTCATAGTAGTTATGCATACATTGCCAATCAGTGTTACCAACATTCACACAATACGTTATTACATTATCAAGTGGAAGAAAAGCCACATTTATATAATATCCATATCTCGTTCACCACTTCGTCGCAGTTCAAGTTCCACCGATGGAGATACACATATATTCCCACGATATACATTCCACTTGCCCCACTTCTTGTCCCATTTCTTAGGGCTTCCTATGTTGTAAATACTTTCTTTTCCGCAATCATACATTTGTCCAGCTCTTTTGCCCATAACTGGATAGACGTGGGTCCCCGCCGCCCCCTATCTCTTTGCTAGTTCTCTCTTCACAAGGGTATAGCCCAGTGTGGCCAGCTGTTGTTCAACTTCTGTAAGGTCCCTGGCCATCCAGATATTAAGTAGGCCCAACCTTGGTGTGAGACTTATTTCTTTCCTTAATGCAGTCTGTATATGAGTCGTGGCCCCCTTCCATATTTGCAGGAGCCTGGGGCACTCCCAGACCGCATGATAGAAGTTAGCTGTTTGGTTTCATCCCCTGAGGCAAAGTGGATCTGACCTGGGGCCCATCCTTGCCAAAACAACTCCTGTCAGGTATGACCTATGTAGGATCCTAAGTTGTATCAGTCGGAAGCGTAGTGTGATAGCCGCTTCTCTGGGGGACATTAGGGCCACCTGCCAGTCCTCATCATCCAGTGGTCCCACATCTCCCTGCCACTGCTCCCTGAGTTATGAAATGTATAAGGTAGGTTGTTACATATTTTTTTGTAGGTCAGTGATATGGGTTTTCGGTGCATCGGCCCACCAAGCAGTCTATCTTCTAGCGGCGGTGCCTCTGCTATATTCGTAAGATCTGGAAAAGCTGGGGTGAGGGCGTGTCTGATTTGCAAATACCTAAACAGTTCCCCTTGCGCCATGTGATACTGTTCCCGGAGTTCTTCAAATCTAAGAATCGACCCTTTCTTAATCAGGTCTCCGACTACGGAAATCCCAATGGTATTTCATTTGTTGAAGCCTGGTTGATAGCAGAGAGAACCCAGTCTCTGTGCATGCCACAATGGTGTCAATTGGAGGCAAGATGGCGGATGCTGAACCGCGCTCGCTGCTGTGTCGCTTCCCATCTGCTGGATTACTGATATCTTGCCCGTGCTGTGGATGTTTGCTTGCAGACAATACGAGGACAGTGGCGGTTGCTTCGCCTGGGTTAGGCGGTTGGATTTACATCAAAATTACCGCCGGCTGTTACACGCGGTTTGGCGTTCTCCATACGTTACTCCGGACCGGCTTGTGTGGCTGGGTTGGGCCAGCGGCTTGTGCGAGGCTTTCTGAAAATTTAGGCCAG